>NC_086444.1:867905143-869378477 GCF_028390025.1 Pseudophryne corroboree | reverse complement strand
ATTCATTGCTGTCGACATTTACTAAGTTTCTGTCGACCTTAACGTTCCTGGTAGATCCACATCGGGGGCATGTCAGTACATGGTCATACACATTCACAGCACATTACCGTCGCTAGAGACGTGACAGGTCTGGACAATCCACGTGCGTATGGGTTATATCTATATGTGTATATATGTAGATATAGGTTTATATATGCATGGTTAGGATATATGTGTTTTATTGTGTATTACCTGATGTATATCCATGAATGCTGAAATAATGGTATTCTTATCATGTACTGGTCGCTCTGTTGATTAAGCTCTAGATTGGCCGTGACGAATTGGTTCGATCCTCTCAAGGAGTCCGAATATTCTTCTCTTCACATCGCGGAGAGTAAATTATGTCAGTCAACTCCTGGCCGACGCAGAGCCCGGTCGCAAAGGATCATACACCGGCAGCTAAGTGAAATTTTATTTCTAGACTTTGGCCTTGTTGCGCTGTATGCACTTGAGGGAGTGTTGTATTCGGGTAGGCATCCGATAGAATTACCCTACCCAGTGTGGGTAGGCTTGTCTATGTTTGTTCTACCTTATAACATTGCAGCAGGCTGTCACGTGACAGAGGTGTGACCGGAAGAATGCGGAGGATGTCTCCGGGAGATGATGGAGGAAGGTATACAGCTGTTTGGTGGCTTATGGTTAGTCAATCTCTGCGGATTCCTCTGGTAAGTCTAACTTTGTGTGTTAGCCTCTTTCACAACGGTTGGTGACGCATTCCTTTGTGGGATGTGGTCGTTTTAACCGGTTCGATACAGTCCTTTTGTTTCTGTTCTGTGTAGTCAGGGGAAGGTGAAAAGGTAAGAGTTCTGCAGCCTTGTTAGGTTCGCAGAAGTGGATGTCTGGTCTGTTTCCTCCACATCCACCACTTGTCGCTGAGTCTATCGGGCTGGTCCCCGCTCCGTCGGGCACTTGTCTACTATGCTTCGGTTGGTCCAGAAATAGACTGGGACCTGTGGGTTATTTATAGAATCCAAAGGGGAACATTTGGAGTTATGGTTGTTCCCTTTACTGTTTTTCTAATAGTTCTTGCCATTCCGTTCTGGAAGGGAAGACAGTACACAACGCCGTACAGAAGTGCGTTGGGATCAGAACATTGTCCGGTGGTCCCTGTATAAAGGTGCAAATCGTTGTTTCTCTCTGACTGTTCTTCGACACAGGGATTGGCTGTTGTTTCCAACGACACAGATGTCGGAGGTGGGTTTCAGAGTAGAAAATGACCGGTTAAGGTTCGGTGTTTTTCCATGTGAAAGGAGGTCTGACGATCCAGAGTTGGATCGGCTTTACTCTGACACTTCATCAATGTGTTCCATTGCTAAACCGGTTGGGCATGCACCTGAATATAATGCTAACGGCCAGGACATCGCTCCTGTGGTGTCGGTTCGGTTCTCTCCTTCTAGAGGGATGAAGGTTCGGGTTCCGGGTGTAGATCCTGGAGTCCGTGCATACAGATCTCCGAGACAGGGGAGCAGTACTTGCAAGGGACGTGTTTCCAGGGGATAAGGTCAAGTTGGAAAGCTTGTCTACTTTAAGCTTTCTTGAATTAAGAGTTAGTTTCGACAAACGTAATCTTCATGTTCTGCCCGTGTTAGTTCTGCTAGACGACTTGTCAGCAGTGGTGTAGGTAAACCGCTATGGCGGAACAAGGAGCAAAGCGGCAATGGCAGAAGATGCACAGTTTTGCCGTTGAGTGGAAAAGTCTGGTAAACGCTATATTAGCGGTCTTCGTTCCGGAGGTGAACGACGGAGAAATTGATTTCCTCTGCCGACGCGATCTCCATCCGGGAGAAATTCAGTTATCGACGAGAAGTTTTCACAGACGTGATGGGTCTTTGAGGAATGTCGCACTTAGCTATGTTGGCGTCTCGCCTCATAGAGAGGTCTCAGGGATATTGTTCCAGACCAAGGGACACTCAAGCTATAGCTGTGGACACCCTTGTGACGCCGTGGGTGTTTTTAGTCGGTCTATGTGGCCTCTCCGCTTTTACTTTTTCTGACGTTGATAATTGTGAGATGAAAAAAGGTTCAGGCGATCCTCTTGGATCCGGTCTCGCCAAGGAGGGTTTGCTTTCCAGTTTTTCATGATTTACTCATAGAAGATTCCTGCCCTCTTCCTCTCCGTGAGGATCTTTTTCAGCAAGATCAGGCCGTGTGGCAAGACTTACCGCGGCTGTGTCTGACGTTGTGGCGGTTGAATGCCATATCCTAAGCCGAAAGGGTGTTTCCAGTGACGTCATTTCCTAAATTTTTCAGCCTAAGAAAGAAGTAAGGGCTGAGCTTTACCTCCGTAGTTGGCGTAACTATGTGTTTTGGTGTGTAGCCAGGAGGGCTCCTATGGAAGGCTTTCAGCTAGGTCGTTCTTATCCATACGTTACGAACCGGTGTGGAGGCAAGCCTAAAGTGGGGCTTCATTTCAGTGCAGTGTGGCCTAATAATTTCTTTACAAATATTTCTCTCTTGGAAGGTGGTCATGCTCTTGGCTTTGACATCCGCACGGCGGGTGTCGGAAGTGGTGGTTTTGTCACACAAGAGCCTTGTTTGATCTTTCATGTGGATAGAGAGGAATTGAGGACTCTGTTAGTAGTTCTGCCAAGAGTGGTTTCTGGGTTTCGCAGAAATCGGTCTATTTTGATGCTGGTGGATACTTAGGCATTAGCTGATTCAAATTCTCTCTGGGTAGCCAGGGATTTGAATATTTAGGTCGCCTATTTGGCTCAGTTTGGAGAAACCGAGGCTCTGTGTGTCTGGTATGTTCCCAGCATGGTTGGGGTGACTGTGTTATGCAGTCTGTTACACGCTGGATCTGTGATGCTATTTGGCATGTTCGTTCTACGGCTGGATTGCCGTCACCGTGGTCGGTGGAGGCCCGTTCTACTGGGGAGATGGCCTCTTCTTGGGCGGATGCCCGAGGAGTCTCGGCGGTTCCACTTTGCCGAGTGGATACTTTGTCGGGTTCAAACACTTTTGCAAAATTCTACAAGTTTGATACCCTGGCTGATGAGGACCTCATGTTTGCTCAATCGGTGCTGCAGAGTCATCCGCACTCTCCCGCCCGTTTTGGAGCTTTGGTATAATCCCCATGGTCCTTACGGAGTCCCCAGCATCCTCTAGGACGTATCAGAAAATAGGATTTTGGTACCTACTGGTAAATCCTTTTCTCTTAGTCCGTAGAGGATGCTGGGCGCCCGTCCCAGTGCGTACTGTGTCTGCAGTTCTTATTTTTGGTTACACTCTAGTGGTGTTTCTTCTCTGTCAGACTGTTGTTGACGTTGTTCATGCCATGCCATGGCATGCGGTGGCTTATTATTGGTTGTGTTGGCACACAGGTTGTGTTACATATTCTATCAGCATGTGGCTGTGTATTTTTCATGCTGTAGGCTGGTTTTCTATGGAATGCCACGTTCTGCGGTGTGTTCGTGGTGTGAGCTGGTATGACACTCACCGTGTTTATAAATTCTTTCCTCGAAATGTCCATCTCTCCTGGGCACAGTCTCTAACTGAGGTCTGGAGGAGGGGCATAGAGGGAGGAGCCAGTTCACACCCAGTTTAAGTCTTTATAGTGTGCCCAAGCTCCTGCGGAACAGTCTATACCCCATGTTCCTTACGGAGTCCTCAGCATCCTCTACGGACTAAGAGAAAAGGATTTACCGGTAGGTACCAAAATCCTATTTTTCCAGTGTAAACATGCCTAGTCTTGCAAGCCTTTCCTCGTATTACAGCGTCTCCATACCCTTAATTAGTTTGGTCGCCCGCCTTTGAACCTTTTCTAGCTCCAGGATATCCTATATATATATATATATATATATATAATACAATACAATACACTACCGTTCAAAAGTTTGGGGGTCACCCACACAATTTCATCATTTACATGAAAACTGACTTTCATTTATCAAATGAGTTGCAAAATTATTAGAACATATAGCCAGGACATTGGCAAGGTTAGAAATAATGATTTTTATTTGAAATAATAATTTTGTCCTTCAAACTTTGCTTTCGTCAAAGAATGCTCATTTTGCAGCAATTACAGCATTGCAGACCTTTGGCATTCTAGCTGTTAATTTGTTGAGGTAATCTGAAGAAATATCACCCCACGCTTCCTGAAGCACCTCCCACAGGTTGGATTGGCTTGATGGGCACTTCTTGTGTACCATACGGTTAAGCTGCTCCCACAACAGCTCAATGGGGTTGAGATCTGGTGACTGCGCTGGCCACTCCATTACAGACAGAATACCAGCTGCCTGCTTCTGCCCTAAATAGTTCTTGGATAATTTGGAGGTGTGCTTTGGGTCGTTGTCCTGTTGGAGGAGGAAATTGGCTCCAATCAAGCGCTGTCCACAGGGCATGGCGTTGCAAAATGGAGTGATAGCCTTCCTTATTCAAAATCCATTTTACCTTGTACAAATCTCCCACTTTACCAGCACCAAAGCAGCCCCAGACCATCACATTACCTCTACCATGCTTGACAGATGGCGTCAGGCACTCTTCCAACATCTTTTCACTTGATCTGCATCTCACAAATGTTCTTCTGTATGATCCAAACACCTCAAACTTCGATTTGTCTGTCCATAACACTTTTTCCAATCTTCCTCTATCCAATGTCTGTGTTCTTTTGCGCATATTAATCTTTTCCTTTTATTGACCAGTCTCAGATATGGATTTTTCTTTGCCATTCTGCATAGAAGGCTAGCATCCCGGAGTCGCCTCTTCACTGTAGACGTTGACACTGGCCTTTTGCGGGTACTATTTAATGAAGCTGCGAGTTGAGGACCTGTGAGGCGTCTATTTCTCAAACTAGAGACTCTAATGTACTTGTCTTCTTGCTCAGTTGTGCACCGGGGCCTCCCTCTTCTCTTTCTACTCTGGTTAGAGCCTGTTTGTGCTGTTCTCTGAAGGGAGTAGTACACACCGTTGTAGGAAATGTTCAGTTTCTTGGCAATTTCTCGCATGGAATAGCCTTCATTTCGAAGAACAAGAATAGACTGTCGAGTTTAACATGAAAGTTCCCTTTTTCTGGCAATGTTGAGAGTATAATCGAACCCACAAATGTGATGCTCCAGATACTCAACTAGATCAAAGGAAGGCATGTTTTATAGCTTCTCTAACAAGCAAACCCATTTTCAGCTGTGCTAACAAAATTGCACAAGGGTTTTCAAGGACTTTCTAATCATCCATTAGTCTTCTAACGTGATTAGCAAATACAATGTACCATTAGAACACTGGAGTGATGGTTGCTGGAAATGGGCCTCTATATACCTGTGTAGATACTCCTTTAAAAACCAGATGTTTGCAGCTAGTATAGTCATTAACCACATTAACAATGTATAGAGTGTATTTCTGGTTAATGTAATGTTATCTTCATTGAAAAAAACAGTGCTTTTCTTTCAAAAATAAGGAAATTGTCTGGGTGACCCCAAACTTTTGAATGGTAGTGTATGTATGTATGTAAGTGTGTGTGTGTATAAATATATATATATATATATATATATATATATATATATATATATATATAGACATACACGTATGACCGGCACTCCAACAGCACAGCATAAATACCTGGGTGCCCTCCCGTGGCATTACAGAGCCCGGCAGACAGCACAGATTGGTGGGCGGCACTCCAAGGATTTGCAAGAGAAATTACACAGCTTCACAAGCTTTTTCAATCAACGTTTCAGACGCCTTTATTTGCGCCTTTCGTGACGAAAGGCGCAAATAAAGGCGTCTGAAACGTTGATTGAAAAAGCTTGTGAAGCTGTGTAATTTCTCTTGCAAATCCTTGGTGTGCCGCCCACCAATCTGTCCGATAGATAGATAGATAGATAGATAGATAGATAGATAGATAGATAGATAGATAGATAGATATAAGTCATTAACCACCCTATTTCCAGTCAGGAGAGAATAGTATCTCCGTTATCAAAGGATAACCTGTCACTTGAACTAAACATTGCCAAACCTCTCAGAGAGCAATAGGAGGAAAGGAAACATTAATATTTTGACTCTTAAATGCATTGAAGGAAAGCTTGATAGTCAGCAACTGCTTATCTGCTGTGTAAAAGGTACCGACAGATCTCCCAGTGACCTTAAGTGTTGTGCAAAATCTTGACCTTTTTGCCTCAAAGTAGGAGCCCCCCCGAGAGTGAGAAGCTAAGCAAGGAAAAGGGGCCTTTGGAATAGAGAAGGTAAAGCTCCCAGCGCTCAATATAATCATATGAGATGTAAGATAAATATAAAAGAATGCTGAAATAGCGGAGTACTGTGGCAATATCAGAGTTGGTCAGAAACTGTCAGTTTATCCCCGTCTTTGGAAGTATCCAACCTCTGGACTGGCACTTACTTTTTAACCCCTTGTGCCGGTCCTCAAAAGGTATCTTCATAATCCCTCAGCACATGCAAGTGCACTTTCAACGAGGAGAGGAAAGCCCGTCAGTACATCAGCAGCAGTCCAGACACCCAAGCATTGGAAAGATTAAAATGATCCAGTAAGGATTTTAATTGTAACGAATAAAATTCATACAAATGTAAAACACAGTAAAATCTCCATCTAACAGTGTTAATGGACAATGGTCGAATGAGATCGTACCCGCTCTCTGTAGAGGCTGTGCGCTTCAGCTGAGAAAGTCCGGCAAGTCTCAGCGCGCTGACTCGGCAACAGCCTCAAGCATATAAGCCGACGATAGTCTCTCTCCGTCCCGGTCCTGCAATGTCCGTCTGACTCCGCTATTTCAGCATTCTTTTATATTTATCTTACATCTCATATGATTATATTGAGCTCTTTTTTGTGAATGTATTGATTGGTGCAGGTGAACACCATTAGGTAAAGACCGGCTGCTAATCAATTAGGCGCTGTGAAGGGGTTTTCCTCCTTTTTTTGTTATATTCCCTTTTGGAATAGAGTCAGCCTATCCCTGCAAACCTTACATATTTAACATACAGCAGGTGGAGCTTGGCCTGTCCCAGCATTTACAGCACTGAGCAGGGCAGCATCAGAGGCGGGACGGAGCAGAGAAGGAGGCGGATTATTCTCCTCAGCGCCAGCCTTTTGACAGCAGCAATCCAAGGAAGGCCCGCCCACTGGTGCAGCCTGATAAAGATTGGCAGCGACGGGCGGAGCATGTCCTGTTGTAAGTCTAATTAGTTTACCAGGAAGTCCTTCAAAATTAAAGTTATACGCACGGAAATACTGAAAATTACGTAGTAAAGCACAGATATTCAGCTAGTAAAAGATCAAATTTAAAGTCACGTTGCTTTAGGAAAATAGGATGTTGACGCTTCTGTTTGTACAGGGTCTCATTAGTCTATCTAAAAAGGAACCAGCAGTGGTCCCCCATCATTGCAGGGTACCAGCATCCTTGTTGTCGATGCTTCATTGTCAGAATGTCTTATACACCTTTTCTACTACCGACAATAATCTGGTTATTGCTGTGATAACCCATGTCATGGCTCATTGGAAGCAGCTCCCTCAAAAAAAAAAAAAAAACATAGGTCTAGTGACCTGGAAATACTACCCAGGTAGCGACCAGGGTAGGACCCGCGTAAGCTGCAGTGTAAACTTGTAACCCGGGTCTCATTCACAGCCTAGGGAGATCTGGATTTCCACTGAGCCATGTACAGTGTAAACAGCACCGACGCCGGAATAACAGAGGTCAGAGCCGCAGTGGGAACGGGGTCTGACCCAGTTTAGAACCGTGCTCAAATCGGACTAAAGGTTTTTGTGGAAAAAGGGTATTAATGAAAATGTTCCCCTTGTTCATCAATTACGCTGCCCAGGTTGTTAGGGAAAAAGCCTATTTGGGAATGGAAAAAGTGATTTTTAAGTGAAATTCTACAACCCGTTTACATTTGGTTGTCCAATAGTTAATTCACAATGGACATGTAGTTGGCCTCTCTTCTGTTCCCTAAGGATTTACACACAGCAGCCTTTAAGGAGGACCAAGTATGAGTCTCAATTTCTGTCAATTAAGCATTAAATATTTCATCCGTAAGCATCTTATCCTTATTTGGGGACCAACCAATATGCCTTCTTTTAGCTTTGCTTAACTTGGGAAACTTTTTGCTTAACTTTGGAAACTTTTCCTTCAGATAACTGAAAGCCTGGCCTTCTTGATCCAGAGCTTTCTCGAAATTCTTCATTAGGCTCAATTTAATGCGAAGTGAGAGAAAATTATTGTATGCGGTTTAAACAAATAGGTGGCTGTTGACGTTTTTCTCTCCAGCATCATAGGTTTCTCTCTCCGCCCATAAATCCAGAAAGCAGCAGGCCTTTGTAAGTCCACCTTGCAACCTAACAGCAGTGCAACTACCTTTTAAGTCACAACAAATATTCCATCCATGATCCTTATACTTGATGCCCTCCAACAACATAGCCATACTTTTCATAAGTTTCTTTCATGTCCACTGCATAGGCCAGAGCACTGAAGGGAGTTTGTTGCCATTATAGAGTAGCACTGCTTTCAGACTACTATTCGAGGAGTCAATAAGAGGAGGGGGACATTGGGAACAGTAGTTTTAACTGGTAACATACACTAAAGATGTTTTGTAAGGGCTGAGAGGGAAGAAAAGGGAAAGGGGAAAGATTTTCCAGGACGGGATATTTGCGTTGATTAAAGAAATAAACATTAGTTGTAAGGGTCTGGTTTTTGTCCCTTCCTGAAATGCCAGATGTAGGGAGAGACTTGTCGTGTACAAAGTATATGGTTTTGTTTGTTGGACTGAATAAGTCACAAAAAGTCCACTAGCGTTGATTGATTTGATCTAACTGAATGAATGGATATAAATTATTTAGATTTTGAAAACTGAAATTCATTGAATCAAGCTAAAAGATAATGCAATGGATATAAATAACAGAAGTGATAATAGCTATCTCTGGAAAATAAAGTAAGATAAGTGATAATTTCAATTCCAATATTTAAAAAGGCAATGATTTTACTAGCTGTGTTTTACTAGTAAACTCATTGGGGTATATGCAATTGCGGTCGAATTGCCGCAAATGTAGAAAAACGGGGCATTTTCGACACCAAAAAAATATTCGACAATGCAATACAGTACTTTTCGACAAAAAAAATGGACCTTTCAGATTCGACTTTTTATAATTCGACAGTTGTCAAATTCGACATGTCTGCAATGGTAAAAATGCGGCTTTTCGACAAAAGTATATTCAATTGAAGAATGTCAATTTGACAACGGTGCTTTTCGACAGTAATTTCGTCAATTTCATTCCGCCTCACTTTGCTGGCGGAATCTAATAAAAAAAATTTAAAACATGTTTTTTTGTGTTTTTTGTATTGCTAATAGCATATCTATTTATATTAGAAGGGATTAGGTACTTGGTTTGTCTATTAGGAGACACAACTATTATTTATATATTTTTTAAAACAATATTTATTTTTTTAAACTGAGTAAAATAGAGAGAGCATGGTTTTCAGTGGGAATGGGTTAAAATCCAGGGGGGAAAAAATGCGTGGGGTCCCCCCTCCTAAGCATAACCAGCCTCGGGCTCTTTGAGCCGGTCTTGGTTGTAAAAATACGGGGGGGAAATGGACAGGGGATCCCCCGTATTTTTACAACCAGCACCGGGCTCTGCGTCCGGTCCTGGTGCAAAAAATACGGGGGACAAAAAGCGTAGGGGTCCCCCGTATTTTTTACACCAGCACCGGGCTCCACTAGCTGGAGAGATAATGCCACAACCGGGGGACACTTTTATACCGGTCCCTGCGGCCGTGGCATTAAATCCCCAACTAGTCACCCCTGGCCGGGGTACCCTGGAGGAGTGGGGACCACGAGTAACCTCACCGCTTACCGCAAAGTTCCCACCATTGAAGATAATGGAGCGGCTTTGCGATGCGCTGTCTGCCAGCTCTGACGCGCATAGCCAATCAGGAGAGTGCCACGACGTGGCGCTCCCTGATTGGCTGAAGGGATCCTCTGTGACAGGAGTCACGGGGGGTCTCAGCATTCGGGGAAAGTGGTCCCATGTGTAAACATGGGACCCGTTTCAGTGCGTGGATCGGGTATGCGGTTTGTTTTTTTGCCAAGTACGTGGATTACAAAAAAAGAACAGGACACACTGGATTTAGATGAGTATCATTTTATTTTCAGGTACCCCGGATTCTACTTGGAGAAGTGGACAGAGGTTGGCGTGTGAACATAGGTAAGTATGTGTGTGTCAGCATGTATGTAATAAAGTTTTACTTTCACGATGTCTGTGTCCTGTTTTTATTTGGGTATTTTTTTTTGAAGTAGAACTACAGGTACCAGCGGGCCCATTTTCCCCCCACATGCTGGTGCTTGTGGTTCTCCAAGTACCAGCTTGCGGGGGAGGCTTGCTGGAACTTGTAGTTCTTCTGCAAAAAAAACAATATTCTTTGATTTTACACAAGGCTATCAGCCCCCATCCGCAGCCCTTGGATGGGGGGACAGCCTCGGGCTTCACCCCTGGCCCTTGGGTGGCTGGAGGGGGGGGGGGGGACTAGTTGGGGATTTAATGCCACGGCCGCAGGGACCGATATAAAAGTGTCCCCCAGCTGTGGCATTATCTCTCCAGCTAGTGGAGCCTGGTGCTGGTGTAAAAAATACGGGGGACCCCTACGTCTTTTGTCCCCCGTATTTTTTGCACCAGGACCGGACGCAGAGCCCGGTGCTGGTTCTAAAAATACGGGGGATCCCCTGTCCATTTCCCCCCCCCCCCCCCCGTATTTTTACAACCAGGATCGGCTCAAAGAGCCCGAGTCTGGTTATGCTTAGGAGGGGGGACCCCATGCAATTTTTTTTCGGGTTTTTTAACCATTTTTGTGCCGTCCGAAAAGTCAAATCCAGGACGCACTTATCCGTCAATTGGTCCGTTTTTCGACAGCGGGACTGTCTAATCCGTTTTTTATTGAATTTGTCGAATTCCGGCACCCGCCGGCCGAAAATCGACGGTCGAATTGTGTCGAATTAAAAAACGGGCGAAAAAAAGCCGCAATTCGCCCGGAATTGCATATACCCCATTGCCTTTTTACATTTTGGGCATAAACCCGATCAGAAGCCCCAGATTTTACAACAAGACACACCAACCGGGGTCTATTCAGTGCATGTCGGATCCGACAGTGCAGTATTCAATTTGCTGCAAATCCGATTGGTTTTGCCCGTTTTCGACAATGTCAATCCGACTTTTTTTTTTATTCGGATTGACATTGTCGAAAAACGGGACTAAAACCTGTCGGATTTGGCCGCAAATCCGACAAAACACGTGGATCCGTGGCTAATCTGCCAATCCACGTGTTTTCCGACAAATTGGAAAAACGGCAGCCCCATTGAATAGGTTGAATCATGATTCGACCTAAGAAAATCGGAAAACTGCCGTCTTTCCGACTAGACGGCAGTTCCGACTTCGATTGAATACTGCTCTTAGTTAACAAACCACTCCTAGTGTTCCCGCTAGGATGTGGACAGGGTGCTGAGAATGTGCCAGAAGGGGGGATGGGGGAGACGTAGAAGCATGGCACTGGGCAGGTTGTTTTAACAGGGTGCTGCGAAAAGGGGTGGGCACAGATCGGCGCTAAAACAGACTAGCTTGGACACTGCCCCCCTTAAATGGAGTGGATCAGGGATCGGTCCTGTGACATATTTTGTTTAGTATATTCATTATATATTTCCCATGATCTTTTGCATATTATACAAATGTTTGTAGATATCCCAGAAGAGTGTTTGAAAAAGCATAGTGATATACATTAATATACGCAGATGGGGAATTTAAAAGCATTAAAATATAAAATGATGCATATGGGCATACAAAATACTAAAGCAGAATACAGAATGAGTGGTAATGTCAACAACAGACTTGGAAATTAAAAGATTTGGTGGTATGAAGGTAACCAGTAATGTGACAGTGGAAAAGACAGGTTGGTTGTAGAAGCAGGCATATTAGCAGCTGGATAAGGGAGTTCTGGAGTCTCTCTCTAAACAGACAGACATTAATACAGTTGATAAAAACTACAAGATGGTCTACAAAACAAAACTGATATGAAGAGACATGAAGGGCTCAACATGTTCTACTTACAGGAAGGATGATAAGGAGGTGATATGATGGAAATTAAAATTTTAACCTATGTATTAATAGGGTTTAAGGGGTATATTCAATTGAAGTCGAAAGCTGCTGTCTGTCGAAAAAGACGTCAGTTTTCAACTTTTTTAAGTCGGAAGGGGTTCCGACCTATTCATTCTAACACCAAATTATTCGACAAGTCGAGGAATTCGACTTGTCGAAAAGCATGTGGATCGGTGGAATAGCTGCCGATCCATGTGCTTGTGTCATATCGGTTTTGGCCCCCTTTTCCTCCATCTCAATTCGACTTTAAAAAAAGACTAATTGAGATGCGGGAGCAGAGACTGGGGAGAGCCGTGGGCAGACGGGGGAGAGCAGCACTGGAGGATGTATCACAGCCGCCGCTCACAGCAGCATCCACCCGGCTCCAGCAAGCGAGACCTCGCTTGCTGGAGCCGGGTGGACGCTGCCGTGAGCGGTGGCTGTGCTACGGGAGCAGAGACGGGAGTGAGCCGCGGGCAGACGGGGGAGAGCAGCGCTACAGCAGCGTAGCCGAAGGATGTGTTACATCCGCTGCTCACAGCAGCGTCCACCCGGCTCCAGCAAGCGAGGTCTCGCTTGCTGGAGCCGGGTGGACGCTGCTGTGAGCGGCGGCTGTGACATCCTCCGGCTACGCTGCTGTAGCGCTGCTCTCCCCTGTCTGCCCGCGGCTCTCCCCAATCTCAGCTCCTGCATCTCAATTCGACTTTTTTAAAGTCGAATTGAGATTGCATTGAATAGCCCAGGTCGGATCCATTTCGACAAATGAATGTTGGAATGGATCCGACTTCAATTGAATATACCCCCAAGAAGGCAGTACTTTGAAAAATAAGAGGATTTTGCCCACTTTGAGATTTGATAGAGGAAGACCAAATAGGTAATATAAACAAAGAAAGATGAGATGTAAGGATGGTCTTACAGCATTTTTTTGGTTACTCTAACAGTACAATTGTTCAGCAGTAATTAAAAAAAAATACAGGTGGGCAGACGGTCCTGTAGATATCTTGCTTCTGGCAAATTCGGTATCTGTTATGTTAATTGTTGCGAAGTGCCTTAGTGTACGTGTCACGTCAGTAAATCTTTTTTTTTTTTTTTTTTTTTTAATCACTTGAAAGATGCAAAACTCAATCCGAGAACACAGGGATGGAGGCAATGCTGGCGGCGTTTTCAACCGTTATAATGTTATAAGGGTAAGTAGGTGGATGTTCCTACAGCACCATTTGCATGTCATGCCACATTTTTGCTTAGTCGCGTGTTACAGTGGGTAGGTTACTTTTATATACATATTGTACCAAGTGAAAATGGTTTTAAGCATTTACAAATACATTTCTGCAAAACTTAATTCTGTCAGTTTTTTCCACGTTTTCCTGAAGTCAGTAGCTTTGTGCAAAATAAAATGCTGAAAAATTTGTGTTTGTTGCTCTATTTTTTTTTATTTTAATCCCTAAACTTGAAGCTTCAGTAGCAGCAATGCTTGTTGGAAAGAACATTCAGTTTGAAATCCGTGTTTTTATTGTTTTAAATTTGCAAGGAAGACAAAGATTGTAGATGGGTCTTAAAGCAGAAGGGACAAAGGAGGAATCCGCAGGGTTGTGATTAAGGGAAAGGACCATAAGCATAAGGGAGTTGACTATAAAACTGATTATCAACCAACTCTTCACCCAGCAGGGACCTCAACGAGTATTAGCCAGTACTGCTATTGACAGGTAGTTGATTGGGTTCCTTTCAGAATGTTATGTGGCCAGAAATAGCAATGTCTGCCAATGAGTTGTGGGCCTAATTTAGAGATGGATGCAAGTAAAACATCAGACGCAAGCACCGAATGTTTTACTTATGGTTTCTGTGCACGTGTCACGATAATTACCGCCTGCAGATGTATATTGGATCTGCAAGAAAATCCATGCAGTTCTGATGGGCATTTCATGGTGGTGACGTGGGTGGCTCAAGTCAGGCATGCCGGTATTGGGGACTGCATCGGAAGGCACAGTTCCACTGACATCCAAATGCAATTGGATATTCTGAGCAACCTCTGAATCAGGCCCCTTATGTGCAACCCAGCGGGAGGGAGCTGAATGGAAGAGAGCATGGTGTCTGCATATAGCTAACTATTCTTGATTAGCATTTTAGACTACACCCTCGAAAGGGCTCTTTATTTTATACTGTCACTCTGCTAGGCTCTGTATTTTAGACTGGAAGTACGAGTAGAGATAAGCATTAACTGCTGTCTGGGTGACTGCCTCTTTCAAAAGGTCCAGGCACTTTACCCAGGAGCAGGACCACACCAACATAATATGTGGTATTTGAATTTGCTGCTTTATGTGATTATTGGGTCTAAAAAACCCAGACTAGTTAAATTATAAACTATTTCAAAGTCATGCTTTAATTATGAAAGGAAGTTTGAACTTTCCTTATAATGCTTTTTTTTGTTTGAACTTTCCTTATAATGCTTTTATTTCGCATTTATTTATTTATTTGATATTGGTTATTTTTGATCTTTCTTTTTCATGCTGTTAATACAGATTCAGAAGGTAGTAAACAAAAAACTCAGAGAGAGGTTTTGTCACCGCCAAAAAGAAGTTTCTGAAGAAAATCATAACCACCATAATGAACGGATGTTGTTCCACGGTATGATGCACACACACACTGTGGCGTTTTATCATTTCAGTCTGGAAACTGCTGCCACATTAAGGAGCCCAAGAAGTGATAAAACTCATTGTGAATGATAAAAGTTGGTGCATATGATGAATGGTGCTCCCGCCAATCAGCTTCCAACTGTCAGATTTCAAACACATGACAGGAGCTGAACACACGACAGTTAGGACCTGATTGACTGTAGCTCCATTTATCATACGCAACAAGTTTTATCACTCGCAGCGAGTTTTATCACTCGATAAATGAGCACCTAAGTGCTGTGAATTATTTTGATACAGAACGTTTGTTAGTGGAAATCACATGAGAATCTGAAGTGCTTAATTCCTAATATTTGGCACTTACATGATTATTCACTACAAAAAGAATATTTGTGCAAATTAAGTAAAATGGTTCTCTGTAATAGACTGTTCAGTATCACTATGAATGATAACAAAGATTTTGTATTGCAGCGATAGAAAATCTTGTATTGCTGCAATCCACAATTAAATGTCCCCGGGGCAGCTGAGTGATGCTGACTAGCTGTAAGCGGAGCCTTAAATGCTCGGCAGTCATGTATACATCGCAGATGCATGACGTAGTCCACATATGTGCAGTGGAACTGAAAGCCTTGGGTAGATCATCCAATTCTACTTTTTCTCCCTCTAGTAAATAACCCTATTTGCATTGTAGGTTAGGTTGACTTTCACTTTTGTCTTGAAAACAGTATTGTAGCATACATAGAGCAGAACTGTAGTTCTAGCATATAGGGGTATATGCAATAGCGGGCGAAATCGCGGCAATTATCGCCGTTTTTTCAATTCGACCAAATTCGCCAGGTGAATTCCGGAAGGTGGCTTCCGGAATTCACCATATGCAATGAAAAACGGATTCGCCAGAGTCGCGGGCGAAAATCGGCCGATTTGGCGGATTTTGCCGCGATTTTTAAAAACGGGAAAAAACGGGGAAAAACCCGAAAAAAAAATGGCGTGGGGTCCCCCCTCCAAAGCATAACCAGCCTCGGGCTCATCGAGCTGGTCCTGGTTCTAAAAATGCAGGGGAAAAATCGGGCAGGGATCCCCCGTATTTTTAAAACCAGCACCGGGCTCTGCGCCTGATGCTGGTGCCAAAAATACGGGGGACAAAACGAGTAGGGGTCCCCCGTATTTTTAACACCAGCATCGGGCTCCACTAGCTGGACAGATAATGCCACAGCCGGGGGTCACTTTTATGCCGTGCCCTGCGGCCGTGGCATCAAATATCCAACTAGTCACCCCTGGCCGGGGTACCCTGGGGGAGTGGGGACCCCTTCAATCAAGGGGTCCCCCCCCCCCAGCCACCCAAGGGCCAGGGGTGAAGCCCGAGGCTGTCCCCCCCCATCCAATGGGCTGCGGATGGGGGGGCTGATAGCCTTTGTGATAAAAAAAAGATATTGTTTTTTCCATTAGTACTACAAGTCCCAGCAAGCCTCCCCCGCAAGCTGGTACTTGGAGAACCACAAGTACCAGCATGCGGGAGAAAAACGGGCCCGCTGGTACCTGTAGTACTACTGGGGAAAAAATACCCAAATAAAAACAGGACACACACACCTTGATAGTAAAACTTTATTTCATACACCGACACACACATACTTACCTGTGTTGACACGCCGACTGCAACGATCTCCGACGATCCGAGGGTACCTGTCAAAAAATTATACTCACCTTCCAGCGTCCAGAGGTCCAGAGGTAAATCCACGTACTTTGTAAAAAAACAAACCGAACACCCGCTCCACCGGACTAATGAAAGGGGTCCAATGTTTTCACATTAGAATCCTTTCCCCGAATGCCGGGACATCACGTGACTCCTGTCACTGATGTCCCTTCAGCCAATCAGGAAGCGCTACTGCCGTGGCGCTCATCTGATTGGCTGGACGCCGTCTGTACTCTGACAGCGCCTCGCACAGCTCCCTCCATTACTTTCAATGGTGGGAACTTAGCGGCTAGCGGTGGGGTCACCCGCCGGTCACCGCTGACCGGCGGGTGACCTCACCGCTAGCCGCTAAGTTCCCACCATTGAATATAATGGAGGGAGCTGTGCGATGCGCTGTCACAGCGATCAGCCAATCAGGTTAGCGCAACGAAGTTGCGCTTCCTGATTGGCTTAGAGACCTGTCAGTGACAACTGTCACTGACAGATCTTAATCGTGGATAGGTGTCCCATGTGTCAGCATGGGACACCTTTCAGTCCGTTTTTGGTGCGGGTAAATGCGCTTTCTTTTTTTGCCAAGTCCGTGGATTTATCTCTGGAGCCTGTTGAGGTGAGTATAATTGATCTTTTATTTTCAGGTACCCCGGGATTCTACATGGAGAAGAGGACCGATGTCGGCGTGTGAACATAGGTAAGTATGTGTGTGTCGGCAGTGTGTAATAAAGTTTTACTGTCGACGGTGTCTGTGTCCTGTTTTTATTTGGGTATTTTTTTTCCATTAGAACTACAGGTACCAGCGGGCCCGTTTTTCTCCCGCATGCTGGTACTTGTGGTTCTCCAAGTACCAGCTTGCAGGGGAGGCTTGCTGGGACTTGTAGTACTAATGGAAAAAACAATATCTTTTTTTTTGAACACAAAGGCTATCAGCCCCCCCATCCGCAGCCCATTGGATGGGGGGGGACAGCCTCGGGCTTCACCCCTGGCCCTTGGGTGGCTGGGGGGGGGGGACCCCTTGATTGAAGGGGTCCCCATTCCCCCAGGGTTCCCCGGCCAGGGGTGACTAGTTGGATATTTGATGCCACGGCCGCAGGGCACTGTATAAAAGTGACCCCCGGCTGTGGCATTATCTGTCCAGCTAGTGGAGCCCGATGCTGGTGTTAAAAATACGGGGGACCCCTACTCGTTTTGTCCCCCGTATTTTTGGCACCAGCATCAGGCGCAGAGCCCGGTGCTGGTTTTAAAAATACGGGGGATCCCCTGTCAATTTTTTCCCCGCATTTTTAGAACCAGGACCAGCTCAATGAGCCCGAGGCTGGTTATGCTTTGGAGGGGGGACCCCACGCCATTTTTTTCCCGGATTTTACCGTTCCAGCAATAAAAAAAATAAAAAAATAAAAATATTATTTTAAAAAATATATAAATAATATTTGTGCCTCCCCCAAAAAAAAAAAAAAAACCTAATCCCTTCTAATATAAATAGATCTGCTATTCCTAAAAAAAAAAACACAAAAAAAAACATGTTTAAAATTTTTTTATTTGTTTTCACCCTCCAAAGTGTGGCGGAGTGAAAATCGCGAATTTGCTGTCTAAAAGCACTGCAGGCGAATTTCCAAACTTGAATTGAATATGCTGGAGGCGAATTGCAGCATCTGTACCATTGCAGAAAAGGCGAATTCGGAAAAAGGCGAATTGAGAAAAGGCGAATTTTGACGGGCCGTTTTTTTGCGAAAAATGACTGCACTGCATAGGCGAATTGATTTTTGGAGGCGAAAACGGCCCGGAATTCGCCTATTTTGCCAATTCGCCCGCTATTGCATATACCCCATAGAGCTTGATTCAATTAACCTCGGTAATTATCCGCTAATGCAGTGGTTGGGGCTATTCAATTACAGCCCACAGGCTGCACTTACCGTGAATTTCTGTTCAAGTCTCCCTTATGGGCCCTACACACAGACCTCACTACACGATATGAACGTTCTCGTTCATTAATGAACGAGATATCGTGCAGTGAGTAGGCACCAACGATTAATGATGCGCGGCCCCAAGCTCGTTAATCGTTGGTGCCAGGTCGCTTATGCATGCAGGCGGCCAATATGGACAATCTCGTCCATATTAGCATGCACTGCTATGGTGACGGGGGGAGTGAAGAAACTTCACTCCCCCCGTCACCTCGCCCGTATCCGCCGTCGGGCAGCTCGGCGGCGGATCGCCGAGTGTGTAGGGCCAATTAGACTCGAACATGAATCTGCATTAAGTGCCCTTATCATGGGTGCTGCAAACGTGTTAACGCATAGCACCAGGCACTAATCCCGGAACCTATGGGTTAACGACAATTAGCCGCAATGTTACCACGTAAGTTAAGGGGCTGTAATTTAACAGCTCTAGGCGTATAAGTACTTTTGCTCACGTGGTTAAGTTTGGAGCATAAAAATAATCTCCTGCTCATGAATCCTGTACATATATAAAATGTTGTGATCCTACTAGGACATAAGTATAATTGAGAAGCTAATAAGATAGTTAAATCATATTTGTATTCTAATTCCTCCGTAAAGTGTTCTAAATCTCTCAGACTCTTCCTCTTGTACTGGCAGAAGGTCTGGTTTCCACGATCACTGTGATTAGTTTAAAGGGACCTCCATACAATTTATTTTAATTTTATATCATCATCCCTATTCCACAATAAACTTATTTGAAAATTGTTCCCTGTTGCGTTGTGTTAGCAAAATAAGCACAGACATGTATACATTTCGTTTCAAAATATCTCATCCCTATTCACTGCAAATAAACCTGACATTTAAACGAGACTTTTATAGTGTTGCAACAGTTCTTTAGGCTGGCTACACAGTAATCTGCCATTGCATTGACAGAAAGGTTAATTAGGTAAACTACAGTATCCATACTTACCAATCAGCATCTCGATATGTCGGACCAGCCATCACAACTGGGTGGGCATTTGAATTTGCGCGCGAACTTGTGATGCCAATGTCAGCGCCCCCTGCAGCCAGTGTACGAGCAGGTCGCCTGTACACTCATGCAGATGCACTGATAATCCGTTGTTCTGCAGGGCTGATCTGTACAACATAATTCAGACATATCGGGCCTAAACACCTACTGATTAACTACAGATACAGTATATTGTTTGTCACTAGAACGAGCATTATATCTTTCTAGTGTGTACTCCAGCCATAAGCCTTTCTATAATGGGTGGATGGTGTGTGGTCACAAGGGCCCCTGGGTCCAGGGGGTCCCACACCGCACACCCTGCACTCATGTATTATACTTACCCCTCCGGAGTCCCACGGCACTGCACCGCAGACACAAATCAATTGGAAAATGGCCGCCGCGGACGTTTCTGAGTTATTTACGCATGCGCACTAGAGCTGTCCCTGGGAATAAGGCGCACTAGAGCTGTCCCTGGGAATAAGGCGTGGGCGACATGAACCCGGAGACCTACGCATGCACAGTAGACTCTGCATAATACCAGAGTCTATTCACTGCCAGAGAGGAGGGGGCCCTCAACGGTAGGCTGTATGCGGGCCCTGTCCTCTCTTAAAACGCCATTGTACCCAGCTTAAGTTTTCTGCAAAGGTTTACTCTTCATAGCGGCATTAGCTGGCCCCCATGATTCCTGTTGCAGTCTTGGGTCTCGTGTATAGAGCCCCGTATGCATCCCTTTAGAACATTAGACTTGATTGTAATAATCTTTTTTTCCCACCAGTAAGTACAGTAACATCAATATATTCAAGTTAGATGTGCAAAACCACCTGTTCTAAAAATATGTAACATGTATCTGTTATAACTGTGGTTATGGATCAGAATTTTTGAGTTTTATTGTCATTTGCATATTAACTGTTCTCTTCAATTTTCCCGCCTTCCATACAGGCTCTCCCTTTATCAATGCAATCATTCATAAAGGCTTTGATGAGCGACATGCATACATTGGTGGAATGTTTGGGGCTGGCATATATTTTGCAGAAAACTCGTCAAAAAGCAACCAGTATGTTTATGGCATAGGTGGAGGAACCGGCTGCCCAACACACAAAGACAGATCATGTTATGTTTGCCACAGGTTTGTTTCCTCACGAATATGTTTCACTCTAAAGAAGATGTTTCTTATCCAGAGTCAAATATTAGTTGACTACCTCTTTTACAGTTATGCTGGGTAAACACTTATAAATTATATAATCAATTGATCTGTAGAGATATTTGTCATCAGCTGTGCTGCAGGGCCGATGCAATATGTCTGAACGACGGCGTTTATAGATATATCGTTGGTACATACTGGTCGACGGGCCAGCGATAGATCGGCTGTTCAATAGGCCAGTGTGTCCCCACCATAAGAGAATTGAACACTAAGCCACAAGGTCATAGGTGGAAACTAACCTAGCAACAACAAGCGGGCATGGGTCATTAGGTTGACCACTATTGGTCGACATGGAAAAAGGTCGACATTACTTTTTGAAACTTTTTTTTGTGTTGTTTTCTTCGTAAAGTGGCAGGGAACCCCAATTAGTGCACCGTGTCCCCTCGCATGGCGAGCGATCGCCATGCTTCGGGCAAGGTGCCTCGCTCTGCTACCGCTGCGCTCAGCATAGGTTGCCATTCCCAATTGTAATCCACGTGGATGGTAAAGTATGAAAAAGGTTGGGGGGGTTTTTCAAAAGGAAAAAAAAAAATTTGAAAAAAACCTTTTTAACTTTTTTCCATGTCGACCTAATGCATGTCGACTAATGACTGTCGATCTAAGTGTTGTCGACCTAATGACCGTATACCAGAAAAAGCATCCTGCCTAGGGCAGTCTTGACATTTTTATTAAAGGAAGTACAGTATTTATAGCTTGTGCACGTACAAATTTTACACAGATAAGTGTCTCATTTTCTCTTCCTTAACACTGATTTCTGAGAATAAGTTTATATTTAAAAGCATGGAGCAAGAAAAAGGTGGTAATTTCCCTTTAAAGAGGACTGAGGGTACACAATCACTGTAACTTCTTGTGTAGGAATCCATGTGATATATTGATGATCAAGGTTCTGGGCAACTGTTTTTTGCAAATCATACTTTGCCCCACACTTATTTTCTTACTGTGCTGACAGAGCAAGGTTTTAAATGTCAGGAGCTAGATTTATTGCACTTTCCTCACAATGCCATCAAATGTTGTCATTTGGAGGAAATTAGTTGCTGGGACTCCTCTGCCTGTGATTTATATGTGACCTTGCGGAGTCTTTAGTTTGGCATTAAATATAATATGCAGCCCATCGTAAATGTCCCGGGAAAGTTAAACCTTGTGCAGCTTAGACATTTTGCTGCTATGAATTTTGAATCTGCCATTTCTAGTTTATCTTATCATTTTAAAACATTATTTTTGAAATATTATACAAATAAACAAGAACTGTATATTAAATTGAGGTGCTTTTTATTATTTTTTACATATTACTAAATAAATTCATAACTTACTATATACCAAGCAAAGGCTCTTATCTATAAATTGATCCATATTGTGTGAATCTGTCAAAATGAACCTAAAAGCTGTGTATTTTTTCCTTCTCAGACAAATGCTATTCTGTAGAGTGACACTTGGCAAATCCTTCTTGCAATTCAGCACTATGAAGATGGCGCATGCTCCTCCAGGGCATCACTCGGTCATTGGCAGGCCGAGTGTAAATGGACTGGCATATGCAGAGTATGTCATCTACAGAGGAGAACAGGTATATAGTAGTAGTTTGACTTTGTCACTGTGAAATGTCAATTCATTACACGAAATAGAGCAAGCCAAATTCTTGAAACCGATTGAGGGTGTGCAGAGGATACATACTCAAGCAGCTTAGTGTTACTGTGGTTTTTGCAAGTGAAAATGCAAATATAAACGCATATATAGTGTGTTACTACCACTGTTACTAGTGTTCTTAAGTGTTAGCATTCAGGTGTTTAAAATATACACAGATGTGGACCAATTTGTTGGTTGCCTCAGCTCATTGAAGAATGCTTCATTTCTCCTGAAAAGTGATGAAATGAAAAGCTTTTGGCTCATGTATACCTGCTTGCCTTTGCTATGCTTAGAATAAAGCAAAACTGTGAAAAAAGATACATTATTGCTTATTCTCCAAATACATTCTAATATGGCCAGGACAGATTTGTTGGTACCTCTTAGAAAAGATAATAAACAATTGGATTACAGTGATAATTCAAGAAAGCAATTAATCTGAGCTAATATCAAACACATCTCTAATCTTCTAATCAGTCATTCAGCCAATCTAAAAGTAGGCACTCTGATGTTTGGTATCATTGTGTGCACCACACTGAACATGGTCCAAAGAAAGCAAAGGACAGGGTTGTCTGAGGAGATCACACAGACAATTATAGACAAGCATATTAAAGGTGTAGGGTTATATTCAATTGAAGTTGAAACTGCCGTCTTGTCAGAAAGACTGCAGTTTCCGACTGATTTAGGTCGGAAGGGGCTCCAACCTATTCAGTAGGGGCTGGTTTTTTTACAACTAGTCAGGAATTCGCGGCGGAATAGCCGCAAATTCACGTGCTTTTGTCAGAAACGCGGCCAAATCCGACCGGTTTTGGCCCCGTTTCCGACAATCTCATTCGAACTTTAAAAAAAAATTGGATTGAGGAGATGAGACGGGGATGCGGGGACATGTTTTGAGGGGTGTTGGGACGTGGGAGGATGGAAGAGACAACGGGCTATAGGGGCATCAGGGCACATGGCAGGTACTTCAGACGGGCGTCCCCCCGGCCAGGCTCCTCTCTCCCAGCAGCAGTGTGCAGCACTCCCCGGCTGGCACTGGGCTGTGTGGCTGAGTGCAGGGATCTGAGGCTCCCTCCAGCCCTTCCCTGTGATCTCACACACGGGGACGGCTGAGGAAAGCAGAGAGGAGGAGCGGGTCAGCAGCTGCACGGACGGAACACCGGCAGTAGCAGCACGGACGGGACGTTGAGCGCGGGGCATGTGATAGTTGTCGGGAACGGCTATTCATTGAATAGTGCTTTGCTGGATATTTTCTGACAATGCTTGTCGGAAAGGATCCGACTCGAATTGAATATACCTCAAAGACTATAATGGGCCCTACACACTTGCCGATGTGTATAAGCGATATGAACGATCTCGTTCAGTATTGAATGATATGCAAGGAAAAAAACTACCAAGGTAGGATTGGCGCTGACAGGAGCTGTGAGACTTCCAGCTGCTGAATATAGAGGGCTAGTCAGACCCTTATAGTAGAACAACAAGAATAAAATTGATTCAGCGCTAAAGATAAAAACATTCAATGTTTATTACACATATGTAGTGTTAGTCATAAATATGACATGCATTTAGGAATTATATATAGATAAACTGTTGCAACAGAAAAAATAAATAATGAAAAAATATAAAAACACCAATAGATGTGGGGCAAGGAGCAACACTGCTAAAAAAAATAATGTTTCAGTAAAAAACTGATCTGTTAAGCTGGGAGAATTCATATGAAGGCCTGCTTCCTAGGGAAATTGTATTATGCCAGAGATTACCAGTTCCATTTGAGTCCTCCAGTAGGTTAGCACTCCTGTATAGCAATGGAGATCCTCTCACTGGCTGTATTTTTCCATGATGGTACTCTGCTGCAAGATGGACCGTAGCAAGGTCTTATGCAATAATTTGTCAGAAAGTGTCCCAATAGGACCGCAGTTCCCAATCACTGGACAGCAGGCTTGTATCAGAGATTTAAGAGTCCCAGACTGGTGATAAGTCTGGGACTCTTAAATCGCTGATACAAGCCTTTATATATTATTAAGATGTTTAAAGTCCATTGTACTGTAGCCATCATCCCTGGATGTGGCCAAAAGAAGAAATGTCCCCCCAGATTAAACAGGTTAGTAAGAATGGTACAACAGGAGACCAGGAAAACTGGCAAAGAGATACAAGCTGACTTCCATGGTCAATGTATATCAGTGTCTGATGCCTTTTGAGCAACACTGGGCTCGGTGGAAGACGACCCAGGAGGATTCCACTTTTGAAAAAAAACATAAAAAACAAAACTGGAATTTGCTAAAATGCATATTGAGAAGCCACATTGCTTCTGGGAGAATGTTCTCTGGACAGATGAGTCAAGACTGGACCTTTTTGGCATGTCACATCAGCTCTGTGTTCAGACTGAAATATTAAGCTTTCAAAGAAAAGAGCACTGTACCTACTGTGAAACATGCAGGAGGCTTGGATATGTTTTGGGGCTGCTTGCTGTATCTGGCATAGGGTGCCTTGAATCTGTGCAGGGCACAATGAAATCTTAAGACTATCAAGGCTTGTCTGAGAAAAACATACTGCTCAGTATCAGGCCATGGGTCCTCCAACAGGATAATGACCCAAAACACACAACTAAAAGCACCCAGGAATGGATGAGAACAGAACATTGGAGTGTTCAGAAGTGGCCTTCTATGTTCCCTTATCTGAATCCTATCGGACATCTATGGAAAGAACTGAAGCATACAGCCAGGAGATGACACCCATCAAGCTGGAGACAGCTAGAGTGGTTTGCTCAGGAAGAGTGGGACAAACTACCTGTTGACATTGGTCCCATTGAGAGCTACATACAGTAAATTGCTTGATTGCAGTGATTTCCTCTAAAGGTTGTGCAGCCAAATATTAGGTTAAGCGCCCCATTATTTTAGCCAATGCCATTTTCATTTGTTTTAGTCTTTACATTTGAATTTTTATTCAAAAAGTCTGATTTCTGTTAGAATAAACAATGACGTATGCCAATTCCTTTTGGCACTTTTAAGTTATTTTAGAGACAAATTTGGGTTCGTTTTTTTTTTTTTTTTTTTTTTTGTAGAATGGTACCAACCAATTTGTCCATGCCTGTATCTTGTTCAGTCCACATGTGTTTACTGTTGGCAAAAGCATTTTGTGAGTTCTACATGCCAGAGAAATGTGTCAGGTTACCTCCTGTGAGGGCCACCTCAGAGGGATAAATACATATCTGACTTTTGCATTGCTAAAACATTCAGGGAGCTGGCCTACCCTTGTTATTTGGCAGGGCTAATTTAACATGATCGTGATAGAAATGTAATGGAGGAAGACATTTTTCTCCTTTGACCTTGTAAAACATCTACCTGCTAATTGGTCTTCCAAGCAGAGCTCTTTCTCAACTGTTACTTCTCACTTCTATAGGTCAGTGTCCTTAGTAGACAGACAGTCACACATATAGACAAAGTAATGGAAGCAGAATAAACAGAATAGTGGGCTAGATTGAGGGAGAACTTTTTTTTCTCTGACGTCCTAGTGGATGCTGGGTACTCCGTAAGGACCATGGGGAATAGACGGGCTCCGCAGGAGACTGGGCACTCTTAAAAGAAAGATTAGGTACTACATCTGGTGTGCACTGGCTCCTCTCTCTATGCCCCTCCTCCAGACCTCAGTTAGAATCTGTGCCCGGCCAGAGCTGGAGGCACCCTAGGGGCTCTCCTGAGCTTCCTAGAAAATAAAGTATTTGTTAGGTTTTTTATTTTCAGTGAGATCTGCTGGCAACAGACTCACTGCTACGTGGGACTGAGGGGAGAGAAGCAAACCTACCTGCTTGCAGCTAGCTTGTGCTTCTAAGGCTACTGGACACCATTAGCTCCAGAGGGATCGAACACAGAGCCCGACCTCGATCGTCCGTTCCCGGAGCCGCGCCGCCGTCCCCCTCGCAGAGCCAGAAGACTGAAGAGAAAGTTGAAAACCGGCGGCTGAAGACTCCTGTCTTCATTAAGCTAGCGCACAGCACTGCAGCTGTGCGCCATTGCTCCCTTAGCACACCACACACTCCGGTCACTGATGGGTGCACGGCGCTGGGGGGGGGGCGCCCTGGGCAGCAATTAGATTACCTTATTGGCAAAAAGGCACATAATACAGGCTAATAAACTGTATATGTGCAATAACCCCCGCCATTAACTATTTAAAAATGCGGGAGAAGCCCGCCGCGGAGGGGGCGGGGCTATCTTCCTCAGCACACCAGCGCCATTTTCTCTTCACAGCTCCGCTGGAAGGACACTCCCTAGATTCTCCCCTGCAGTTTCCAGACTTCAAAGGTAAAAAAGAGAGGGGGGGCACATAAATTTAGGCGCAAACTGTGTATAATAAGCAGCTATAGGGGAAAAACCACTCAGTATAGTGTACATCCCTGTATTATATAGCGCTGTGGTGTGTGCTGGCATACTCTCTCTCTGTCTCCCCAAAGGACTTTGTGGGGTCCTGTCCTCTGTCAGAGCATTCCCTGTGTGTGTGCGGTGTGTCGGTACGGCTGTGTCGACATGTTTGATGAAGAGGCTTACGTGGAGGCGGAGCAGGAGCCGATAAGTGTGATGTCGCCCCCTGCGGGGCCGACACCTGAGTGGGTGGATATGTGGAAGGTATTAACCGACAGTGTCAACTCCTTGCATAAAAGGTTCGATGACGTAACAGCTTTGGGACAACCGGCTTCTCAGCCCGCGCCTGCCCAAGCGTCTCAGAGGCAATCAGGGGCTCAAAAACGCCCGCTACCTCAGATGGCAGACACAGATGTCGACACTGAGTCTGACTCCAGTGTAGACGAGGATGAGACAAATATACAGTCCACAAGGGCCATCCGATACATGATTACGGCAATGAAAAATGTGTTGCACATTTCTGACATTAACCCGGTTACCACTAAAAAGGGTATTATGTTTGGGGAGAAAAAGCAGCCAGTGACTTTTCCCCCATCTGATGAGTTAAATGAATTGTGTGAAGAAGCGTGGTGTTCCCCAGATAAGAAATTAGTGATTTCTAAGAGGTTACTGATGGCGTACCCTTTCCCGCCAACGGACAGGTTACGTTGGGAAACATCCCCTAGGGTGGACAAAGCGCTCACACGCTTATCAAAAAAGGTGGCACTGCCGTCTCAGGATACGGCTGCCTTAAAGGAGCCTGCAGATAGAAAGCAGGAGGCTATCCTGAAGTCTGTGTATACACACTCAGGTACTATACTGAGACCTGCAATTGCTTCAGCATGGATGTGTAGTGCTGCAGCAGCTTGGTCAGATACCCTGTCAGATAACATTGATTCCCTCGACAGGGATACCATTTTGCTAACCATAGAGCATATAAAAGACGTCGTCTTATATATGAGGGATGCACAGAGGGACATTTGCCGGCTGGCATCTAGAATTAATGCAATGTCCATTTCTGCCATGAGGGTGTTATGGACTCGGCAGTGGACAGGTGATGCTGATTCTAAAAGGCACATGGAGGTTTTGCCTTATAAGGGTGAGGAATTGTTTGGGGATGGTCTCTCGAACCTCGTATCCACAGCGACAGCTGGGAAGTCGACTTTTTTACCTCAGATTCCCTCACAGCCGAAGAAAGCATCGTATTATCAGGTACAGTCCTTTCGGCCTCAGAAAGGCAAGCGGGCCAGAGGAGCATCCTTTCTGCCCAGAGGCAGGGGTAGAGGGAAAAAGCTGCACCAGACAGCCAGTTCCCAGGAACAAAAATCTTCCCCTGCTTCCACTAAGTCCACCGCATGACGCTGGGGCTCCACAGGTGGAGCCAGGTGCGGTGGGGGCGCGTCTCCGGAACTTCAGCGACCAGTGGGTTCACTCACAGGTGGATCTCTGGGTTCTACAAGTGGTTTCTCAGGGATACAAGCTGGAGTTCGAGGCGACTCCCCCTCGCCGTTACCTCAAATCAGCCTTGCCAGCTGCTCCCAGGGAAAGGGAGGTAGTACTGGCAGCAATTCACAAGCTGTACCTTTATCAGGTGATAATCAAAGTTCCCCTCCTTCAACAGGGACGGGGTTACTATTCCACAATGTTTGTGGTACCGAAACCAGACGGTTCGGTGAGACCCATTCTAAATTTGAAATCCTTGAACACTTATATAAGGAAGTTCAAGTTCAAAATGGAATCGCTCAGGGCGGTTATTGCAAGCCTGGAAGAGGGGGATTTTATGGTGTCGCTGGACATCAAGGATGCTTACCTACATGTCCCCATTTACCCACCTCACCAGGAGTACCTCAGGTTTGTGGTACAAGACTGTCATTACCAATTCCAGACGTTGCCGTTTGGTCTGTCCACGGCACCGAGGGTATTTACCAAAGTAATGGCCGAAATGATGATACTCCTTCGAAAGAAGGGAGTTATAATTATCCCGTACTTGGACGATCTCCTTATAAAGGCGAGGTCCAAGGAGCAGTTGTTAGTCAGCGTAGCACTATCTCGGGAAGTGCTACAACAGCACGGCTGGATTCTAAATATCCCAAAGTCGCAGCTAATTCCTACGACGCGTCTGCTGTTCCTGGGCATGATTCTGGACACAGAACAGAAGAAAGTGTTTCTCCCGGAGGAGAAGGCCCAGGAATTATCATCTCTGGTCAGGGACCTCCTGAAACCAAAACAGGTGTCGGTGCATCACTGCACGCGAGTCCTGGGAAAGATGGTAGCTTCTTACGAAGCAATTCCCTTCGGCAGGTTCCATGCAAGGATCTTCCAGTGGGATCTGTTGGACAAGTGCCAGGGTGTCTCTGCTGTGGTGGCTGCAGAGTGCTCATCTTCTCGAGGGCCGCAGATTCGGCATACAGGACTGGGTCTTGGTGACCACGGATGCGAGCCTCCGAGGTTGGGGGGCAGTCATTCAGGGATGAAACTTCCAAGGCCAGTGGTCGAGTCAGGAGTCTTCCCTACACATAAATATTCTGGAACTAAGGGCCATTTACAATGCCCTGAGTCAAGCAGAACCCCTGCTTCAAAACCAACCGGTGCTGATTCAGTCAGACAACATCACGGCGGTTGCCCATGTAAACCGCCAGAGCGGCACAAGAAGCAGGATGGCAATGGCAGAAGCCACAAGGATTCTTCGATGGGCGGAGAATCACGTGCTAGCACTGTCAGCAGTGTTCATTCCGGGAGTGGACAACTGGGAAGCAGACTTCCTCAGCAGGCACGACCTCCACCCGGGAGAGTGGGGACTTCATCCAGAAGTCTTCAAGCTGATTGTAAATCGTTGGGAAAGGCCACAGGTGGACATGATGGCGTCCCGCCTCAACAAAAAGCTAAAAAGATATTGCGCCAGGTCAAGGGACCCTCAGGCGATAGCTGTGGACGCTCTAGTGACACCGTGGGTGTACCAGTCGGTTTATGTGTTCCCTCCTCTTCCTCTCATACCCAAGGTACTGAGGATAATAAGAAAAAGAGGAGTAAGAACTATACTCATCGTTCCGGACTGGCCAAGAAGAACTTGGTACCCGGAACTTCAAGAAATGATCTCAGAGGACCCATGGCCTATGCCGCTCCGACAGGACCTGCTACAGCAGGGGCCCTGTCTGTTCCAAGACTTACCGCGGCTGCGTTTGATGGCATGGCGGTTGAACGCCGGATCCTAATGGAGAAGGGCATTCCAGATGAAGTCATTCCTACGCTGATAAAAGCTAGGAAGGATGTTACAGCAAAACATTATCACCGCATATGGCAGAAATATGTTGCTTGGTGTGAGGCCAGGAAGGCCCCAACAGAGGAATTTCAGCTGGGTCGATTTCTGCACTTCCTACAGTCAGGAGTGACTATGGGCCTGAAGTTGGGATCCATTAAAGTCCAGATTTCGGCCCTGTCTATTTTCTTTCAAAAAGAACTGGCCTCACTGCCTAAAGTTCAGACGTTTGTTAAGGGAGTGCTGCATATTCAGCCCCCTTTTGTGCCTCCAGTGGCACCTTGGGATCTCAACGTTGTGTTGGATTTCCTAAAATCACATTGGTTTGAGCCACTTAAGACCGTGGATTTAAAATATCTCACGTGGAAGGTGGTCATGCTGTTGGCCTTAGCTTCGGCCAGGCGTGTGTCAGAATTGGCGGCTTTGTCGTGTAAAAGCCCATATCTGATTTTCCATATGGACAGGGCAGAATTGAGGATTCGTCCCCAATTTCTTCCTAAGGTGGTATCAGCGTTTCATTTGAACCAACCTATTGTAGTGCCTGCGGCTACTCGGGACTTGGAGGATTCCAAGTTGCTGGACGTAGTCCGGGCCCTGAAAATCTATTTTTCCAGGACGGCTAGAGTCAGAAAAACTGACTCGCTATTTATCCTGTATGCACCCAACAAGCTGGGTGCTCCTGCTTCAAAGCAGACTATTGCTCGCTGGATCTGTAGCACGATTCAGCTTGCACATTCTGCGGCTGGACTGCCGCATCCTAAATCAGTAAATGCCCATTCCACGAGGAAGGTGGGCTCTTCTTGGGCGGCTGCCCGAGGTGTCTCGGCTTTACAACTTTGCCGAGCTGCTACTTGGTCGGGTTCAAACACTTTTGCAAAATTCTACAAGTTTGATACCCTGGCTGAGGAGGACCTTGAGTTTGCTCATTCGGTGCTGCAGAGTCATCCGCACTCTCCCGCCCGTTTGGGAGCTTTGGTATAATCCCCATGGTCCTTACGGAGTACCCAGCATCCACTAGGACGTCAGAGAAAATAAGAATTTACTCACCGGTAATTCTATTTCTCGTAGTCCGTAGTGGATGCTGGGAGCCCGTCCCAAGTGCGGACTCTCTGCAATACATGTATATAGTTATTGCTTAACTAAAGGGTTATTGTTATGAGCCATCTGTTAAATGAGGCTCAGTTATTGTTCATACTGTTAACTGGGTATAGTTATCACAAGTTATACGGTGTGATTGGTGTGGCTGGTATGAGTCTTACCCTGGATTCCAAATCCTTTCCTAGTAATGTCAGCTCTTCCGGGCACAGTTTCCCTAACTGAGGTCTGGAGGAGGGGCATAGAGGGAGGAGCCAGTGCACACCAGATGTAGTACCTAATCTTTATTTTAAGAGTGCCCAGTCTCCTGCGGAGCCCGTCTATTCCCCATGGTCCTTACGGAGTACCCAGCATCCACTACGGACTACGAGAAATAGAATTACCGGTGAGTAAATTCTTATTTATTTATTTTTTAAGTACATGGTTGTGCCACATTTTTATGACCGCCTCCTACATTTGACGTTGGCAGCGCGTAGTCCATGAAGTACAGTACGTCATGTGTCGTGCGTTGTCTTGGTGGGTGTATAAGGTGTGCGATAGTCTGTCTGCACACATATTACTCGTTGCTGTCATGGGTAAAAGGGGTGATTTATCAGAGTTGCAAAAAGGGATGATTATCAGCTTTCGGGTAAAGGGTGGCAGTATTTCTAAAATGTTATGCGTTTAACATACCGCCCATTGTGATCCCGGTGGTCGCAATACCGATGTTGGAATCCCGATGGGGGTACAATGCCGGCGCCGGAATACAGGCGACATAGGTGATTCTCCCTCTGTGGGTGTCCACGACACCCATAGAGGGAGCATAGAATCTATGGCGAGCAAAGCGAGTCACTGCGCCAGCAAGCGGCCCACGATGCACTCGCTCCGCTTCCGGCATTCTGATGGACAGGATGCCGCTGTCTGTATAGTGACAGCCGGCATCCCATGTGCCAGGATACCATACCAATCCTTCTGAAACAGTGCTGTTTATGAACTGTTGGCGTGCTCCTGTGGTGAAGGTGTATTGTGACTGGACAAATGGCACCATTGCAAATAACTAACATGAAAACCACCACGTGCCATTGATATGAGAGGTGAACATCGGCTACGAAGGGGTGTGAGAGCCGACTGACTCGCTACAGTGGAGCAGCTCACCGTCAAAATGAACCTGGGGGCTACCAGTCGTGTGTCTAAAATGACAGTTTTAGCCCATCTAGCCGGTTACTCTGGCTATTAGCTGTTGGTCATGATAATGTGATTTGACTTTGTATATTGCATTTATGTACTCTATTTCAATATCCACTGGCCCAAGTATGATAGGACCTATTTTAGTGTGGTCACGTGTCTTAAGCTGGGTACACACTAAACTGTATCAAAATGTAAGTGATTATTTATTAGAAGCAGATAGGCAGTTGAACAATACTGATATTTATAGGAAATTGGGGGGTAATCCCACAGAATTGTTTCAATCTAAATTGAAAAAGATGCTTATGAAGGGTCTAGCGGAGGGAGCTATATCCAAAGACACTTAGAATTTTTTATTTACACCTCACCCCGTTGTACCCACATATTATCATTTGCCCAAAATACACAAGTCCCTAACTGCACCTCCCGGGAGACCTATTATTTCGGGAGTGGGTTCTTTAACAATTTATCACATTATGTTGATTCATTTCTACAAGGTCACGTTAAAGATTTGAAGTCCTATATAAAGCACACCACACAATTCTTAAATCTGATTGATGGTCTAAGATGGAAGGATGGTTACTGTATGGTTACATGTGACGTAGAGTCACTATATTCCAATATACCACAAGATCAGGGTATACGGGTTATTGATCAGTATCTATCTAGAGATGAATCAATGACTAATGATCTTCGTGACTTTATATTGAAATCAAATTTATATTACATCATAATTATTTTGTTCTTGACTCACGTTATTTACAAACACGGGGTACGGCGATGGGAACCACGTTCGCCCCGAGTTTCACGAACCTATACGTGGGCGGTTTTGAGGACCAACATGTGTGGGGGAGCGAGCTTGGGGCGGGCTTGGTTCTCTCTTGCCGATTTACAGATGATTTATTTTTTGTTTGGGATCATCACAAAGCACCTTTAACACCTTTTTTGAATAGTTTAAATAAATAAGATTTTACTCACCGGTAAATCTATTTCTCGTAGTCCGTAGTGGATGCTGGGGACTCCGTAAGGACCATGGGGATTAGCGGCTCCGCAGGAGACTGGGAACAACTAAAGAAAGCTTTAGGACTACCTGGTGTGCACTGGCTCCTCCCACTAAGACCCTCCTCCAGACCTCAGTTAGGATACTGTGCCCGGAAGAGCTGACACAATAAGGAAGGATTTTGAATCCCGGGTAAGACTCATACCAGCCACACCAATCACACCGTATAACTCGTGATACTATACCCAGTTAACAGTATGATAACAACTGAGCCTCTCAACAGATGGCTCAACAATAACCCTTTAGTTAGGCAATAACTATATACAAGTATTGCAGACAATCCACACTTGGGATGGGCGCCCAGCATCCACTACGGACTACGAGAAATAGATTTACCGGTGGGTAAAATCTTATTTTCTCTAACGTCCTAAGTGGATGCTGGGGACTCCGTAAGGACCATGGGGATTATACCAAAGCTCCCAAACGAGCGGGAGAGTGCGGATGACTCTGCAGCACCGAATGAGCAAACTCTAGGTCCTCCTCAGCCAGGGTATCAAACTTGTAGACTCTTGCAAGAGTGTTTGAACCCGACCAAGTAACAGCTCGGCAAATTTGTAAAGCCAAGACCCCTCGGGCAGCCGCCCAAGAAGAGCCCACTTTCCTCATGGAATGGGCTTTCACAGATTTAGGGTGCGGCAGTCCAGCCGCAGAATGTGCAAGTTGAATCGTGCTACAGATCCAGCGAGCAATAGTCTGCTTAGAAGCAGGAGCACCCAGCTTGTTGGGTGCATACAGGATAAATAGCGAGTCAGTTTTCCTGACTCCAGCCGTCCTGGAAACATATACTTTTCAGGGCCCTGACTACGTCCAGAAAACTTGGAATCCTCCAAGTCCCAAGTAGCCGCAGGCACCACAATAGGTTGGTTCACATGAAAAACTGCTACCACCTTAGGAAGAAATTGGGAACGTGTCCTCAATTCCGCCTTATCCATATAAAATACAGATAAGGGCTTTTGACAAAGCCGCCAATTCTGATACACGCCTGGCCGACGCCAAGGCCCACAGCATGACCACTTTCCACGTGAGGTATTGTAGCTCCACGGATTTAAGTGGCTCAACTCAATGCGACTTCAGGAAATCCAACACTACGTTGAGATCCCACGGTGCCACTGGAGGCACAAACGGGGGCTGACTATGCAGCACTCCCTTAACAAAAGTCTGAACTTCAGGCAGTGAAGCCAGTTCTATTTTGGAAGAAAATCGATAGAGCCGAAATCTGGACCTTAATGGAACCCAATTTTAGGCCCATAGTCACCTCTGACTTGTAGGAAGTGCAGAAATCGACCTAGCTGAAATTCCTCCTTTGGGGCCTTACTGGCCTCACAGCACGCAACATATTTCCGCCATATGCGGTGATAATGGTTTGCGTTCACTTCTTTCCTAGCTTTAAATAGCGTAGGGATAACTTCCTCCGGAATGCCCTTTTCCTTCAGGATCCGGCGTTCAACCGCCATGCCGTCAAACGCAGCCGCGGTACGTCTTGGAACAGACAGGCCCCCTGCTGCAGCAGGTCCTGTCTGAGCGGCAGAGGCCATGGGACCTCTGAGATCATTTCTTGGAGTTCTGGGTACCAAGCACTTCTTGGCCACCCGAAACAATGAGTATAGTTCTTACTCCTCTCCTTCTTATTATTCTCATTACCCTGGGTATGAGAGGCAGAGAAGGGAACACATACACCGACTGGTACACCCACGGTGTTACCAGAGCGTCCACAGCTATCGCCTGAGGGTCCCTTGACCTGGCGCAATATCTTTGTAGCTTTTTGTTGAGGCGGGACGCCATCCTGTCCACCTGTGGCCTTTCCCCACGGTGTACAATCATTTGGAAGACTTCTGGATGAAGTCCCCACTCTCCCGGGTGGAGGTCGTGTCTGCTGAGAAAGTCTGCTTCTCAGTTGTCCACTCCGGGAATGAACACTGCTGACAGTGCTAACACATGATTTTCCGCCCATCGGAGAATCCTTGTGGCTTCTGCCATCGCCATCCTGCTTCTTGTGCCGCCCTGTCGGTTTACATGAGCGACCGCCGTGATGTTGTCTGACTGGATCAGTACCGGCCGGTGTTGAAGCGGGGGTCTAGCCTGACTTAGGGCATTGTAAATGGCCCATAGTTCCAGAACATTTATGTGTAGGGAAGTCTCCTGACTTTTCCATAGGCTTTGGAAGTTTCTTCCCTGTGTGACTGCCCCCCAGCCTTGAAGGCTGGCATCCGTGGTCACCAGGACCCAGTCCTGTATGCCGAATCTGCGGCCCCCTAGAAGATGAGCACTCTGCAGTCACCACCACAGCGACACCCTGGCCCTTGGAGACAGGGTTATCCGCCGATGCATCTGAGGATGCGACCCGGACCACTTGTCCAACAGATCCCACTGGAAGATCCTTGCATGGGACTTGGCGAACGGAAATTCATCGTAAGAAGCTACCATCTTTCCCAAGGCTCGCGTGCATTGATGCACCGATACCTGTATTTGTATTAGGAGGTCTCCGTCTAGAGACGCCAACTCCTTGGACTTCTCCTCCGGGAGAAAACCTTTTTATCCTGTTCTGTGTCCAGAACCATACCCAGGAACAGTAGACGCGTCGTAAGAACCAGCTGCGACTTTGGAATATTCAGAATCCAGCCGTGCTGTTGTAGCACTTCCCGAGATAGTGCTACTCCGACGAACAACTGCTCCCTGGACCTCGCTTTTATAAGGAGATCGTCCAAGTACGGGATAAGTACTTCGGCCATTACCTTGGTAAATACCCTCGGTGCCGGGGACAGACCAACGGCAACGTCTGGAATTGGTAATGACAATCCTGTACCGCAATTTTGAGGTACACCTGGTGAAGAGGGTAAATAGGGACATGCAGGTAAGTATCCTTGATGTCCAGTGATACCCTGAAATTTTCCAGGCTTGCAATAATCGCCCTGAGCGATTCCATTTTGAACTTGAACCTTCGTATATAAGTGTTCAAGGATTTCAATTTTAGAATGGGTCTCACCGAACCGTCTGGTTTCGGTACCACAATCATTTTGGAATAGTAACCCCGGCCTTGTTGAAGGAGGGGTACCTTGATTTCACTTGCTGGAAGTACAGCTTGTGAATTGCCGCCAGTACTACCTTTCACCGAGGGCAGCAGGCAAGGCTGATGTGAGGCAACGGCGAGGGGGAGTCGTCTCGAACTCCAGCCTGTATCCCTATGATACTACTTGCAGAACCTAGGGATCCACCTGTGGGCAAGCCCACTGGTCCCTGCAGTTCCCGAGACGCGCCCCCCACCGCACCTGTCTCCACCTGTGGAGCCCCAGCGTCATGCGGTGGACTCAGAGGAAGCGAGGGAAGATATTTGATCCTGGGAACTGGCTGACTGGTGCAGCTTTTTCCTTCTTCCCTTGTCTCTGTGCAGAAAGGAAGCGCCTTTGACCCGCTTGCTTTTCTGAAGCCAAAAGGACTGTACCTGAAAATACGGTGCTTTCTTAGGCTTTTGTGAGGAAACCTGAGGTAAAAAAATTTCTTCCCAGCTGTTGCTGTGGATACGAGGTCCCAGAGACCATCCCCAAACAATTCCTCACCCTTATAAGGCAGAATCTCCATGTGCCTTTTAAAGGCAGCATCACCTGTCCACTGCCGGGTTTCTAATACCCTCCTGGCAGAATGGACATTGCATTAATTCTGGATGCCAGCCGGCAAATATCCCTCTGTGCATCCTTTATATATAAGACAACGTCTTAAATATGCTCAATGTTAGCAAAATATTATCCCTGTCTTAGCGTATTAATATTATCTGACAGGGTATAAGACCACGCTGCAGCAGCACTATTTATGCTGAGGCAATTGCAGGTTTCAGTATATAACCTGAGTGTGTAAATACAGACTTCAGGATCGCCTCCTGCTTTTTATCAGCAGGTTCCTTCAAGGTGGCCGTATCCTAAGACGGCAGTGCCACCTTTTGACAAACGTGTGAGCGCCTTATCCACCCTAAGGGATATCTCCCAACGTGACCTATCCTCTGGCGTTAAAGGGTACGCCATCCGTAACTTTTTAGAAATTACCAGTTTCTTATCGGGGGAAACCACGCTTCTTTACACACTTCATTCATTCATCTGATGGGGGAACAAAACACTGGCTGCTTTTTCTCCCCAAAAATAAAACCCCTTTTATGTGGTACTTGGGTTCATGTCAGAAAATGCGTAACACATTTTTCATTGCCGAGATCATGTAACGGATGTTCCTAGTGGATTGTGTATATGTCTCAACCTCGTCGACACTGGAGTCAGACTCCGTGTCGACATCTGTGTCTGCCATTTGAGGTAACGGGCGTTGTTTGAGCCCCTGATGGCCTTTGAGACGCCTGGGCAGGCGCGGGCTGAGAAGCCGGCTGTCCCACAGCTGTTACGTCTTTATGTAAGGAGTTGACACTGTCGGTTAATACCTTCCACCTATCCATCCACTCTGGTGTCGGCCCCACAGGGGGCGACATCCCATTTATCGGCCTCTGCTCCGCCTCCACATAACCTTCCTCATCCAACATGTCGACACAGCCGTACCGACACACCGCACACACACAGGGAATGCTCTGACTGAGGACAGGACCCCACAAAGTCCTTTGGGGAGACCGAGAGAGAGTATGCCAGCACACACCAGAGCGCTATATAATGCAGGGATTAACACTATAACTGAGTGATTTTTCCCCAATAGCTGCTTGTATACATATATTGCGCCTAAATTTAGTGCCCCCCCCTCTCTTTTTAACCCTTTGAGCCTGAAAACTATGGGGGAGAGCCTGGGGAGCTGTCTTCCAGCTGCACTGTGAAGAGAAAATGGCGCCAGTGTGCTGAGGGAGAAGCCCCGCCCCTTTTTCGGCTGACTTTCTCCCGCTTTTTCTGGAATACTGGCAGGGGTAATTTTACATCTATATAGCCTCTAGGACTATATATGATGTAGATTTGCCAGCCAAGGTGTCATATATTGCCCTCAGGGCGCCCCCCCCAGCGCCCTGCAACCATCAGTGACCGGAGTGTGAGGTGTACATGAGGAGCAATGGCGCACAGCTGCAGTGCTGTGCGCTACCTTGGTGAAGACCGAAGTCTTCTGCCGCCGATTTTCCGGACTCTTCATGCTTCTGGCTCTGTAAGGGGGACGGCGGCGCGGCTCCGGGAACGAACACCAAGGTCGGGTCCTGCGGTCGATCCCTCTGGAGCTAATGGTGTCCAGTAGCCTAAGAAGCCCAAACTACCACCTGTTAGGTAGGTTCGCTTCTTCTCCCCTTAGTCCCTCGCTGCAGTGAGTCTGTTGCCAGCAGATCTCACTGTAAAATAAAAAACCTAAATATACTTTCTTTCTAGGAGCTCAGGAGAGCCCCTAGTGTGCATCCAGCTCAGCCGGGCACAAGAATCTAACTGAGGTCTGGAGGAGGGTCTTAGTGGGAGGAGCCAGTGCACACCAGGTAGTCCTAAAGCTTTCTTTAGTTGTGCCCAGTCTCCTGCGGAGCCCTAATCCCCATGGTCCTTACGGAGTCCCCAGCATCCACTTAGGACGTTAGAGAAATAATCATTATGGTCTTACTTTCACTAGTAATTTTAATTTTGAACACATTACTTACTTGGATATAGCTCTCTCCGTTGTAGACAATACATTGGTTACAGAGACTTGTATTAAAGGAAGTAGATCAGCATAAATTTTTGAATTATCAAAGCAGCCACCTTAGGAAATGGCGTGACAACATCCCTAAGGGACAATTTATTCGGATGAAAAGGAATTGTTCATCAAAAATGGGGTTTGAGAAACAAGCACATGGGTTATATATGTCCTTTGTTGAACAGGGTTATCCTTTGGATGTAGTGGATAAAGCATACAAGGAAGTGCAGGGAATAGAAAGAGAGACCATGCTTGTTGGATCTGGAAATAAATCTTATGTGAAAAAAGGAGAAAGAGATAGGACAATGAACTTTATTACTCAATTTAACTCACATGCAATAGAAATTAAAAATATTATAAGAAAGAATAGTCGATTATTGAAGCTAGATGATCATGTGGGGGAGCTCATTGCACCAAGGGGGGTTTACATTTCGTAGAGCTGTAAATATAAAAGGAAAATTAGCACCTAGTCACTTTAAGAAGAAAGATGCATATTTAAAGAGTGATATCAAGGGGGAAAGTTGGTTACCTATTAAGCGGCCTGCTGGATTCCACAGATGTGGAAAAGAGAGATGCGGGACGTAAATATACGGATAAAAAGTCCATTAATATAACATCTTTTGTCACAAAGGAGAGCTATATTATTAAAGATTTTCTTAACTGTAGCTCTATTTATGTTTTTTATGTATTGACTTGTGGTTGCGGAAAACAATACGTGCGACGCACCACAAGGACACTACACATAAGGTTTATGGAACATAAACATAATATTACAAACAATTTAAAATCACATTGTCTATCAAATCATATACAGGTTGAGTATCCCATATCCAAATATTCCGAAATACGGAATATTCCGAAATACGCACTTTTTTGAGTGAGATAGTGAAACCTTTGTTTTTTGATGGCTCAATGTACACAAACTTTGTTTAATACACAAAGTTATAAAATATATTGGCTAAAATTACCTTCAGGCTGCGTGTATAAGGTGTATATGTACCATAAATGCATTCTGTGCTTAGATTTAGGTCCCATCACCATGATATCTCATTATGTTAGGCAATTATTCCAAAATACGGAAAAATCCCATATCCAAAATACCTCTGGTCCCAAGCATTTTGGATAAGGGAGACTCAACCTAGTGATGAGCGGATTCGGTTTTACTCGGTTTTACTCGGTTCTCAAAACCGAATCTTATTGGCTCACTGATGTCACGTGTTTTGGATAGCCAATAAGATTCGGTTTTGAGAACCGAGTAAAACCGAATCCGCTCATCACTAATTTAAGTCTCAACCTGTATCAAATTGTCCGGATGGTACACGTGATAAGATTAGGATCATAGGTATTGAACAAATTAGTGCTACACAGAGAGGGGGAGATCGTTTCAACATGTTATGTAGGCGTGAAGCCTTTTGGATATTTAGACTGTGTACATTGAAACCACAAGGACTAAATGATATACAGATGAATTAAACAATATATGAAATTAAGGTTCTAAAGTTATAACAATTTCTGATCAAATTGAATAATTGACGTTTATTTGGTTATTTAGGTATATATACAGTAAGTATGTATATGTAGGTATATATGCATATACATACGTGTATGTGTGTGTATATATATATATATATATATATATCCATTATTGATTAAGGAATATATCAGCGGTATAGAAATGTCCAAGGAGATATATAGCATGAATAGAGTGAATATGTTGTGTCGATATTTTAGATATAATCTTAAAGGGATATTTATTTCTCTGCATTAGGATATGCACATAAAGTTAATATATGTATAATGATGAATGGACTGTTGATAGATATTTAAAGCATAAGCTTAAGAAATGTAAACAGGAAGTATTCTAACAACGGTATAAGGTACAAGTGGAACGCACATTGTGTGCATGCGCGTGTCATAAGAACAAGGAAGTAATCCTATGATGACGATCTAAGTTATAAATGGAACGCAAGAGTGGAACGCACAATGTGCGCATACGTGTCCCACGGAACCAGGAAGTGATAGCAGTGCCTGTTTCCGTATAAATAGAGGTTTAATAATAATGTACCATCATTCATCGATTCTCTTGAGGAAGCCGCCGATTTGCACATAGGCGGAGAAACGCGTAGAGAGGAGTGCTATCTACGGCTGAGACTCATTGTGATCCAGCATTAATACGTGAGGACCGGATTTAGAGCAATTAGGAGTGAGACGTCACCCAGTATACAGATTCTTGGTCTGAAGACACGTGGAGCTGGTATAATTATATAGCGTGGCCACGCTGGACTGTTGAGTATAATTGCTATCTCTGCAAAGAGAGTGTGCAGAGACTATGAATACTTACAATTTCTGCTATTAACAAGCTGCATCTTAAATCTATATGCTTTGAACTTTTAACATCTTTATGCTTATTTATTTTCATCTGGCAAATGCTATGAACTGTCTGCTTAATGCTGCTATATGCTACTAACTGTCAGTGCATTAAGTAAACTAATTGATTCAGGAGTGGCCATAAGGATCTATATAATTTTATGTCATTTTAATTAATTTTAATACACCGGCCGTGTGATTAATGTTTTGTGTGTAATGTCTATTAAATGTTTTTATGTTTTAAACATGTACTGATCTGGACAGCGCTTCATTTTATTTGCTTTATTATATTTAGATTTTTTGAGGTTAGCAGTGACCTCTTAAGTGAAGCAGCAGCCCTTGATCAGATTTGTAATATAAAATATCCCAGCGCCCAGGTATTTTTTCTATTTCAATATCCACTGGCCCAAGTATGATGGGACCTATTTTAGTGTGGTCAGGTGTCTTAAGCTGGGTACACACTAAACTATATCATGGACGATGTGCCTGATTCTAACACACCATTCATAATATCGTCTAGTGTGTGCACTATGTCGCTGACAATGCACGCTCTTGCACATCTTTAGCGACTTCCTCAAGGTCCGACCGATCGTCACTGCCAGCATCGACAAGTGTGTATGCACTTGCCGCTGCCTGCCCTGCCGCTGGGTCCCATCACTGACGACATCATGCTGAGTACACATCGTTTAATGTGTATTCAGCTTTAGGCATTTCACCCACTAGTGGTTCAAAGTTGATCTCTGAACCTCAAAGCCACACAGGCGGGATGGAAGGGGGGTTGGGGATGTGGTCCCAAGATTAACATTTTTAAGGTGCCTCCTATTTCTAATGGGCAATCCTGTTTGCTTGTTAGCTGCAGTGAATGTGTGTGAACATCTACATGACCATTTGCATGCTTTTACTGGTGTTAGCAAATGCTACAAAAGCATGCTTCATAACACCAGTGGACAACTGGCCTTAGAAATTTTATTGCTGTTTACATTGTAGACCTCTTCCATGCAGGCAGCAGTCTTTACAAATCTCTCAGCTGATATTTTGTACATTAATCTGCCCCTCTCGTATCATGCAATGAATGAATTTCAGCTGGCTAATTAGTGCTAATTAAGACATGACTTGTATTAAAATAACAAGGCCAGAGTTTGAACCAAAACAGAAAGATAATTTCAAAACTGCAAAAATGTGAAATAAAAGTACCGGCCCTAATACAGATGTGTCCTCTTACATCTTTGCTCTGTGTGCTACAATTCTCATTACATAACGCGTGATTGGCATGCGACTCAGTAGCGCCGAGCAACTTTTTTTTTTCCTTTTACTTTTTTTCGTGAAAATGCTTCTTAGACGCAAAGTAATGTAATAGGATGCACAAGCAGCTTCTGCTGATTAAAATTATATGCAGTATGCCTATATTCTGTGTGTGACACTGACTCTATCTGCATACAAAATTTTATGCTGCAGTGTTTTCCTGGAAAACACTGTAACGTGGCATTTCGGATGTAATAGAGCCACAATTACACACACAGGCATGCCGCACATCATTTTAATCAGCAGAAATTGCTTGTGCGTCCTGTTACATTATTTTGCGTTGAAGACGCATTTTCATGGAAAAAAAGATGCTTGGCGGTACAGAGTCCCACAGCAGCATGGCGCGACTTCAAGGGCTGTTTACCGTGACTGCAGCAAGGATGTAAGAGGACACATCTGTAGATATTTGGTAAAGTAGTATCCCTAGGAGAAACAAACACTAACAGTGACACAGCATAAATTCACATGAGAATATTCTGTATTACGAAGTCAATCAAGGCTATGATAAATATCCCTTAATAGATGAAAGGTGGATGGTTTATGTATCGCTTAATGGTATCCTGGTATTGACTTGTCAATAAAAATGAGATGACATGTATATCCATTTCATAGAGAGGGTTTGTTTTCATTTAGTCAGTTTCTTTTTCATATAGCACTGGGCAACAGCTGATTTGTTACTCAAATCCCAGGAAAAAGAGGGGATATGATTATGTATAAGAAAAGAGAAATAGAAGTGGGTTTGTATAGACATGTCAAATTGCTTATGCCATCTACGGTATGCTCTTCAGCAGTGCATGATTGATGAGAGAGTAATCTGACCAAGTATAACAGGCTTGAAATAGATTAGTCAACAATCTAAGCCCATTGAGATATATAAAGCTATATGCTCATATGTCACCTGTTGCATCTGATTGACATGTATCCTACTCAGTGTTAAGGGGCTCAGAGTCCTATATATGTATATATTTGTCCTTCAAAGGAACAACTGAGAAATGCACAATTTTGCTTAGTGAGACGGAGTATCTCTGTCGAGTTTTATATGTAAGGTATGTGTGCAAGCATTGTTTTTATCACTAAATACATTTTGCCTATTGGGCTTGATGACCATTGGGGTCAGCTGTTTTTGAGGACGTCTCTCTACTTCGTTTCATATTTGTTTCTCTATGGGTGCATCGCCACCTCTGGATTCATGTACTAACTCAACTGTATACATTTCTAATAATTTGGTTAGTCAACACTAACACTGTTTATTTACGAAGCGTTTCCCCAGTGCAGGAACCCACTCCTTCATCGTACCTTTCACATAACTCTGAGGTGACGTGGCTTGATGACACATTGCAGATTCCAGCCCCTGTGTAGTCAGGAAAGAACCCTTGCAGAAGAATTGTCTGTTGCTCAAAGAGTTTGGGGGTTTTCCCCCCAAATTCAGGGTGCAAATTTACTAAAGCTTCTAAAACAGGGAATTGGTGATGTTGCCCATTGCAACCAATCCAATGCGGTCTATCATTTTCTAAAAGACAATATAGAAATGATAGACAGCATCTGATTGGTTGCTATGGGCAACATTACGAATTCTCTGTTTTAGAAGTTTTGGTAAATTTACCCCTAGGAGTCTCCTAAACATTCCATGAGAGCAAATACCTAGTATTTAATTTATACATTGGAATATAAATGAGGTTTTTTTTTTAGTCATTAATCACTTAACTGGCATGGTCAGATCACATGCAACCATGCCGCCCCACTGTGTCCCCTATTTTTTGACGAGAAGATCTGTTTTTTAGATGTGCCTAATATAATATTTCAATATTTAAAAAAAAATATTTTTAAACAATATAATAAATAAGAAAAAATAAAAAATGTTCTGAACGATTTTGAAGTGAGGCAACTGTAGACCAAACAAAAAGCGAAATGCCTTGATGTATGAGCAATGTTATTTGCGATGTAGTAACAACATTGTGTTTCATTAAACAGGCTTACCCAGAATATCTCATCACATACCAGATATTGAAGCCAGAAGCTCCCTTACAAGCTGCCACAACAGCAGAGCAAAAGACCTAGTAATTTGCAATGGACTCTATGAAATGAACAACTAGAACTGAGCTGTTACAGTCCAGATAACCTGACTGGCTAGGAGGACTTTCTCATGAGAAGAAAATCCTGAAAGCCCGGAAATAAGCTGTATTTTTTTTTTTAAGTGTTACATTGAAGGTTCTATTCTGAGTGGATACACTCCCACTTGCTACTGTTCCTCTAAAGATGTTTACAAGGGGTTGCCTTTTTAATAACGTTTCTCAGGCTAATTTTCAGTAGGTCATCAAAGACGGAAACAAAAAATCTGTCTGAGGTTTTAGCAACACTACAAATGTATTGCCACGCCAGCATTTCCAAGGTGGCTGGTTTGGATGGTACATGTATGTGTAACGTTTAAGTGACCGTTTTAATATTTTTTCAGCTTACGTTCCTTGGATAGGGGACACAGCGTAATCAGCTATTTATTTGTTTTATATTTGTGTATAACTATACTAAAGTGAGCTGGAATCTTAAAATGTTTTTTTTCCTTTCCTTTGCACAAAGATGAGGTCATAAACAATGCAATATTTACTTACCAAGTCAGAACATTTTGATAAATGTTTAGATTTTATTTTCTTTTTGCACTTTTATGAATAAATGTATTGTTTAGAAATGAAGGAAGAATAAGGAGAGCAAAAAACACTAAAGGGGTATTCAGTTAACCGCATTAATTTACTGTGGTCTAATTGATCCTCCAGGGCTAGCCAATGAACCCCTAAAACGGAAGTTATCTGTGATTTTTTATTTGACCTGCTTCATGCTGGTGTAAACAAAATCCCTGATAATCAGCCTCATTTTCAGGATGACGGCCGGATGGCTAATTGAATTAAGTGAGGAAAGGGAAAGGGGGTGATTTTTTTTATTTTATTTTAAAACTGCAAAACTATCCGGTTTTTTTAATCCTGGAAAATTTTCGGAGCTAATTGTATCCCCCCTACATTGATCTTTTCGCTGAGCGTGCTTTCGTTTTTGCAAGACACAGTAAATGAGCTTACTAGCCAAAAAACAGGGAACATCGTTATTACTATGCATTCTTCTAGGTTACATAGTGATTATGTGCAGATATGAAGGCTTATTTAATAGCATGGCTCACCATACATCAGTTGTAGCTCTCAGTAACCTATCCAATATTAATTTTGATAATTTCAAATGTCAAATTAGGATCAAGAAGTGTGTATTGTTATGGGTTAGAGCGGCAGATTGCGTGGTTTGCAAAATGCTATTAATCATTTTAATGATTGCTTTTCTTTCATTTACTGTAGTAGGGATCAGGTGTTTCCTGGGTCTCTTGACACTGCTGATAATATAGAATTATTAAAGCTGCGTTACCACCTATCTAATATCATTCCTATGGTGACTCCTATCTAAAGCTGGAGCCCTTGGAAAGCCATGTGTCTCTGTGATTCTCTGAAACTGTGTGGAAGATACAGAACGACCGATCACAAGCTGATTTATCGAGAAATTCCTTTGCAGTCATTTAAAGAGGGTTAAAATAAATGTATTGGTCAGTTCTGTGTTCCAGGACCAGAAAGACAGCTGCATGTAGCAACTCCTGCGACTAGAGGCTGGGACCACCATAGGAAAAGATATTTCATACATGGTAGGGTGGCATAGAGTCCTAAAATCTTTTTCTACAAACAAAAACATCTTTCCTCAGGGTGTCCAGCTAATACCTAAAGCAAGCAATTAGTGGTCATTATGATGTAAGTACTCTGTCCTAGTTTCCAGCACTTCGGGAGAGAGAAGACCATATTTGGCGAAGCAGCCATGTCGCCTGGCATTATGCACCCGTATCTTTTCCTTACAAAGCTGCTGTGTATCTACTAGTATAGTAGAACTAGGAAACAACCATAGACTGTACTTTTGCTTAATGCATTAATTACAGAACTGATGGAAGTCTCATTCTTCTCAGTACTGGCTGCCTCTAAATACCCAAAAAGTGGCATCCTAAAAAACAGTTGCCCTCCCCTGCAGCAGTGGTCTTGCATACGTTATGAGTGTAAAAGTATGGCCTGGAGAAGCAGTACACTAGAAATTGGCAAACACAAGTTATTTTTATTTTGGTTCACGTTAGAACTTTTACAGAGTATTATTTCTTGTAATGAAACAGCTCCCTCTTCTGCTTCAGTCATGTAACTGTTTAATTTGCTGTATTTGCAGGAGATACTCAGATTTACTATCCAGAACAGAAGAAACACTCATAAGACGTTTAGAAAATAAAACTGAAAAAATTGTTTCATTTTGAAATTTAAATGTCTCTTAAAGAAAATTGGCTACACTAAAATGCGATTTTATATTATAGCTTTCTTCATAACTTACAGTTAATCTTTACATGGCTGACAAGTGTCATTTTGCTAGGAAACCTAATTGATTTGTGCAATTTCCTCATACCTTCAATAAATGTGTTTTTATATGTTTTGGAGACTAGATAGTCTTAGTTGTGTATATGAAATTATAACAACTTGAAATTTGTGAAAATTATTATTATTTTTTATGTTTTGTTTAAATAGTTTTAGCCATATTTACTGTTAATATACAAGTTTATAAAACAATACTCCCCTTTTATAAGCCTATGTATCAATCCACCATATATTTGTTGGCGCTGTTACTTGTTTAGTTGATTACAGCAGTTAATTTGCCTAAATCCACCAGCTCCCAACCAGTACATTGTAAATTGCCTTAATCTTAAGTGTTAAGGGCAGGATCAAACATGAATGCCAAAGTTCAAAGCAATTCTGCGTTCAATGCCAGGGGTGAACATTACCAGGAATTCCCTGGAGCAGTACTAATGGCAGTGTAGAGGAAGTCCAACTCAAATCACTTATGCTTCTGAAGCTAAGAAAAGTGTTACCTGGCTCAAACATCAAATTGCATGTAAGCTGATATTATGTCCACATCTGTTCATAAAACGTTTTCTTGGGAAGAAATATATTAAGTGGTACCTCTCTGTTTCACATATGTCATTGATGCATCACATACAGGTTTTCTGGTTACAGGTAAAACAAATGTTAAATATACACACAGTGGTCGAAGTGGGGTATGGAAAATTGGAAGGGATTTAGTTTCAACTCCAGGGTGTACTATTGTGCATATGTGTCGGGGAATAGGGCGTGGCCACTTAAAAGGGGGTGTGTTCTTGGTGTTAACTGTTATCCAAAAAAGCAATCAAGAGACATTTGTCTTATTAGACTGTGTCTACTACACTTGTACATCTATTCGAGCAAAAATAGGAAATTAGTGTAACTGTTGTGGTAACTACATATCCCAGTATGCCCTACATTATAGATATCAAGTCAAAGTTGCCTGATCTCACAGGCTATCCAGGAGACTACACAGGGAGTAAGAAATGTTCCTATGGTGGAAAGAGACCTGCTATGATGATCTAGCTTTACCCATGTCAGTGAACATTGATTAGGCAGGAGCAGTGATCAGGGACGGATCTAGACTTTTCCTTTAGGGGGGGCAGTGTACTGTTTGATTGTGACCCCTCCCATCTCTAGTCATGACTCCTCCCCTCTCCAATATTGACTCCTCCCCTTTCCATTCCCGACTCCTTCCCTCTCCCATCCTGACTGCGTTGGCAGGGGTCAACCTTAATTGCAGATGCATCACGAGACGGTGTTACACATGCTTAACGACCTTGCCCTGTGATGGGCGGCCCCCAGCATGTGAGGAGATAAATGCAGATTTTGCTGCGTATGCAGCGATCTGCGTCCATCTCTGAATAACCCACTGTGTGTTTAAGGTGTATATAAAACATAAATGCAATCTGTGTTTAGACTTGGGTCCTATCCAGTGGCCGATTTTCCCGATGGGCTCCAGGACTGCAGCCCCCCCAGTAAAATCCACCGCCTTAGCTAAGTGTCAGTAAGCCAAAAGTAGTAATGCTACCATCACACCATCTGTGCTGCTGCTGTTTGGAGATCACAACACAAAAGAAATCAACCTGGCTGGGTATAAATGGATAGAGACACCCGCCTATTACAGATCAACCTAGCTGGGTATAAGCGGATAGAGACACCCGCCTATTACAGATCAACCTGGCTGGGTATAAGCGGATAGAGACACCCGCCTATTACAGATCAACCTAGCTGGGTATAAGCGGATAGAGACACCCGCCTATTACAGATCAACCTGGCTGGGTATAAATGGATAGAGACACCCGCCTATTACAGATCAACCTAGCTGGGTATAAGCGGATAGAGACACCCGCCTATTACAGATCAACCTGGCTGGGTATAAATGGATAGAGACACCCGCCTATTACAGATCAACCTGGCAGGGTATAAGTGGATAGAGACACCCGCCTATTACAGATCAACCTAGCTGGGTATAAGCGGATAGAGACACCCGCCTATTACAGATCAACCTGGCTGGGTATAAGCGGATAGAGACACCCGCCTATTACAGATCAACCTGGCGGCTGGGTATAAGCGGATAGAGACACCCGCCTATTACAGATCAACCTGGCTGGGTATAAGCGGATAGAGATACCCGCCTATTACAGATCACCCTGGCTGGGTATAAGCGGATAGAGACACCCGCCTATTACAGATCAACCTAGCTGGGTATAAGCGGATAGAGACACCCGCCTATTACAGATCACCCTGGCTGGGTATAAGCGGATAGAGAGACCCGCCTATTACAGATCAACCTGGCTGGGTATAAGCGGATAGAGACACCTGCCTATTACAGATCAACCTGGCTGGGTATAAGCGGATAGAGACACCTGCCTATTACAGATCAACCTAGCTGGGTATAAGCGGATAGAGACACCCGCCTATTACAGATCAACCTGGCTGGGTATAAGCGGATAGAGACACCCGCCTATTACAGATCAACCTAGCTGGGTATAAGCGGATAGAGACACCCGCCTATTACAGATCAACCTGGCTGGGTATAAGCGGATAGAGACACCTGCCTATTACAGATCAACCTGGCTGGGTATAAGCGGATAGAGATACCCGCCTATTACAGATCACCCTGGCTGGGTATAAGTGGATAGAGACACCCGTCTATTACAGATCAACCTAGCTGGGTATAAGCGGATAGAGACACCCGCCTATTACAGATCACCCTGGCTGGGTATAAGTGGATAGAGATACCCGCCTATTACAGATCAACCTAGCTGGGTATAAGCGGATAGAGACACCCGCCTATTACAGATCAACCTAGCTGGGTATAAATGGATAGAGACACCCGCCTATTACAGATCAACCTGGCTGGGTATAAGCGGAAAGAGACACCCGCCTATTACAGATCAACCTGGCTGGGTATAAGCGGATAGAGACACCCGCCTATTACAGATCAACCTAGCTGGGTATAAATGGATAGAGACACCCGCCTATTACAGATCAACCTGGCTGGGTATAAGTGGATAGAGACACCCGCCTATTACAGATCAACCTGGCTGGGTATAAGCGGATAGAGACACCCGCCTATTACAGATCAACCTAGCTGGGTATAAGCGGATAGAGACACCCGCCTATTACAGATCAACCTGGCTGGGTATAAATGGATAGAGACACCCGCCTATTACAGATCAACCTAGCTGGGTATAAGCGGATAGAGACACCCGCCTATTACAGATCAACCTGGCTGGGTATAAGCGGATAGACACCCGCCTATTACAGATCAACCTGGCTGGGTATAAGCGGATAGAGACACCCGCCTATTACAGATCAACCTAGCTGGGTATAAGCGGATAGAGACACCCGCCTATTACAGATCACCCTGGCTGGGTATAAGTGGATAGAGACACCCGCCTATTACAGATCAACCTGGCTGGGTATAAGCGGATAGAGATACCCGCCTATTACAGATCAACCTAGCTGGGTATAAGCGGATAGAGACACCCGCCTATTACAGATCAACCTGGCTGGGTATAAGCGGATAGAGACACCCGCCTATTACAGATCAACCTAGCTGGGTATAAGCGGATAGAGACACCCGCCTATTACAGATCAACCTGGCTGGGTATAAGCAGATAGAGACACCCGCCTATAACAGATCACCCTCGCTGGGTATAAGCGGATAGAGACACCCGCCTATAACAGATCACCCTGGCTGGGTATAAGTGGATAGAGACACCCGCCTATTACAGATCAACCTAGCTGGGTATAAGCGGATAGAGACACCCGCCTATTACAGATCACCCTGGCTGGGTATAAGTGGATAGAGAGACCCGCCTATTACAGATCAACCTAGCTGGGTATAAGCGGATAGAGACACCCGCCTATTACAGATCAACCTGGCTGGGTATAAGCGGATAGAGACACCCGCCTATTACAGATCAACCTGGCTGGGTATAAGCGGATAGAGACACCCGCCTATTACAGATCAACCTGGCTGGGTATAAGCGGATAGAGACACCTGCCTATTACAGATCAACCTAGCTGGGTATAAGCGGATAGAGACACCGGCCTATTACAGATCAACCTAGCTGGGTATAAGCGGATAGAGACACCCGCCTATTACAGACATGTACACAGCGAGACAATGGGTTTGGATTGTAATTGCTACTAAAGTGTGCACGGGAAACAATGTTTTATTCTAGCATGGCTAGCAACAGCACTATAGTCTGGTGACACTATAAACCAGAGGTTCTCAAACTCGGTCCTCGGGGGCACACACAGTGCATGTTTTGCAGGTAACCCAGCAGGTGCACAGGTGTATTAATTACTCACTGACACATTTTAAAAGGTCCACAGGTGGAGCTATTTATTTCACTTGCGATTCTGTGAGGAGACCTGCAAAACATGCACTGTGTGTGCCCCCGAGGACCAAGTTTGAGAACCTCTGCTATAAACAATGGGTCCAAATCTATTTTTCATTTTAGTGCCTAAAAAAATTCATTAATAGTTGTGTATTTCTATGTTAATGCCACTAATTCTGAGAAATAAATGTGGTGGAAAATAAAAGCCACACTCACTGGCATTTTGAATTAATGTTTAATATATCTGATGTGCTTGTACGAGTAGTATAGGTTTTCCAGTAAAGTAAGAAATGAACAGTAGTGAAATACAGTAAGTAATGTCCCAAAATCAGATACCCCAATTGAATGCAGGCAACAAAAAAACTGCCCATAGGTCCTGTAAGAGGAGAAGCTGTTTTTTAGCACTGGCATTTCACATAAATGGGTCTATGAATCTCTTCCTTCTACCCACACACCTGTATACCACTGCTATATACCCGCACATCTGTATACCCCTGCTATATACCCACATGCCTATATACCCCTTCTGTGTTCCTGCACACCTGTATACCCCTGCTATATATACCCACACACCTGTATACCCCTGCTACATACCCTCACACCTGTATATCCCTGCTATGTTCCCGCACACCTGTATACTGCTGCTATATACCCGCACATCTGTATACCCCTGCTATATACCCACACACCTGTATACCCCTGCTATATACCCACACACCTGTATACCCCTGCTATATACCCACACACCTATATACCCCTTCTATGTTCCTGCACACCTGTATAACCCTGCTATATACCCACACACCTATATACCCCTTCTATGTTCCTGTATACCCCTGCTATATACCCGCACACCTGTATACCCCTGCTATGTTCCTGCACACCTGTATACCCCTGCTACATACCCACACTACTGTATACCCCTGCTATATTCCCGCACATTACAGTATATACCCACACACCTGTATACCCCTGCTATGTACCCGCACACTTGTATACCCCTGCTATGTACCCGCACACCTGTATACCACTGTTTTGTTTCTGCATACCTGTACACCTCTGTAATATACCCACACCTTTATACCTCTGCTGCATACCTGCACTTACTTACAGTAAGTTGCAGATTGCTGGTAGGTCTCTGTCTGGCAGGCAGTAGGTTGGTCCTTGTCCTCTGGCCACAGAAGCAGGCTGGTCCTTGTCTCTCTGGCAGCATCAGGCTGGCCCTTGTCCCTCTGGCAGCAGCAACAAGCTGGTCTCACACTGCAGCAAACGGTGAGTTGAATCAAAGTAGAAATGGAACACACAGCTCCTTCCTGCTTCCACTTCCTGTGTACAGTGTACACAGACATGTTCAGCCCACCCAACACTATAGTGTTTTTCATTCGTCGACTAGCCTGACTGTCAAGTAACTTTAGCCCCGCCTCCAACAAGCAGCCAGTTCCCGGACGGATCTCCTTTGATCATCTGTGTGGAGACACTGGGGTGAGAATCCCACTCCACAGTTAACAAACTTATCTTTATTGCCTGCCTTATTAGCCAAAGGAGTGATTGGGAAGGAGGAGAGATGCTGCGTGTGAGAGCTCTGCAGCCTCTGCTCAGCAGGGAGTACACAAGCTGGGAGGAGGGAGCGGAATTGCTGAGACACTGTGTCTCATCTCATCACACTGAAAGCGGCAGTGTGCTAGGGGGGGGGGGGGGGGGGGGACCGCCCCCATCGCCCCCCTTTCTATCCGTGCCTGGCAGTGATATAATGCAACTGCTGGGCAATGGCAAGCATCCACAGGTGAAGCTAACTGCAGGACACTGTGTTACACAGGCGGATGGCACTGCAGGACTCCAGAGTGTGTGGCTGTACCACATACTGCATGCAAGCCACTCCCCTGCTGTACAATCGCTTGCTTCTTTGGAAGCAGCAGCTCCTGGTCAGTGTAGTGCTGGCAAGTAATACCACTGTACACCAACACACTCCGAGCACTGTGTATATATGTATGTGTGTGTGTATATATATATATATATATATATATACAGTGGGGCAAAAAAGTATTTGGACAGCCACCGATTGTGCAAGTTGACGAACTTAAATAGATGAGTGGTTTAATTTCCATCATAGGTACACTTCAACTGTGAGAGAATCTGAAGAGAAAAAAAAACAGGAAATCACATCGTATGATTTTTAAACAATTTATTTGTATATTCTTGCGGAAAATAAATATTTGGACAATCAAAAAGTTTAACTCAATACTTTCTAATATAACCTTGGCTGGCAATTACGTTTGCTGTAGTTCTTGACCAGGTTTGCACACACTGTAACAGGTATTTTGGCCCACTCTTCCATGCAGATCTTCTCTAGATCTGTCATGTTTTGGGGCTGTCGCCGGGCAACACGGACTTTCAACTCCCTCCACAGATTTTCTATTGGGCTGAGGTCTGGAGACTGGCTAGGCCACTCCAGGACCTTGAAATGCTTCTTACGGAGCCACTCCTTAGCTGCTGGGCGGTGTGTTTGGGGTCATTATCATGCTGGAAGACCCAGCCACGTTCCATCTTCAATGCTCTTACTGAGGGAAGGAGGTTTTTGCCCAAAATCTCACGATATATGGCCCCATTCATCCTCTCCTTAGTACGGATCAGTCGTCCTGTCCCCTTTGCAGAAAAGCAGCCCCAAAGCATGATGTTTCCACCCTCATGCTTCACAGTGGGTATGGTGTACTTGGGATGCCATTCATCATTCTTCTCCCTCCAAACACAGTGAGTGGAGTTTATACCAAAAAGTTAGATTTTGCTCTCATCTGACCACATTACATTCTCCCAATCCTCCTCTGGATCATCCAGATGGTCACTGGCAAACTTTAGACGGGCCTGGACATGTGCTGTCTTAAGGAGGAGGACCTTTCGGGCGCTGCAGGATTTCAATCCATGACGCCGTAGTGTGTTGCTAATGGTAACCTTTGTGACTGTGGTCCCAGCTCTCTTGAGGTCATTGACCAGGTCCCCCGTGTAGTACTGGGCGGATTCCTCACCGTTCTCAAGATCATTGATACCCCACGAGGTGAGATCTTGCATGGAGCCCCAGGTCGAGGGAGATTATCAGTGATCTTGTACTGTATTTCTTCCATTTTTTAATAATTGCGCCAACAGTTGATCTCACCAAGCTGCTTGCCTATTGTCGAGTAGCTCATCCCAGCCTTGTGCAGCTCTTTTGTCTAGAGAAGATAGAATAATGGGGGGAGCCAATTGTGCATTAAAAGATGACAATTTATTGACACATCATAAAACACAGGTCTAAAAATGTAAGCGTACCAAAGATGGCGGTATAATCACCACTGACACATTCGTTTTAAAATCAAAGATACATGATGGATTCACCACTGCATGTTGCCTTGTTCAGCGTCCATCCATAAGCCACGCCCCTACCGGTTTCGTCACCAGGACTTCATCAGAGGGCTTGGCTTAACATTTCCCTTAGAGCAGGGGTGTCAAACTCAAATTCATCGGGGGCCGCATCAGCAGTTTGGTCCCCATCAAAGGGCCGGTTGTATCTGTAGGTCTATCCAAAATTTACCGCTCCACCTGCCTTATATGTGCCCAGCCATCTGCCCCCTTTTAAAGTGCCCAGCCATGTGCCCCCTTTTATAGTGCCCAGCCATGTGCCCCCTTTTATAGTGCACAGGTCCCCATTTTACACATTGCGGCAGGCACAGGTCCCCATTTTACACATTGCGGCAGGCACAGGTCCCCATTTTACACATAGCGGCAGGTACAGGTCCCCATTTTACACATTGTGGCAGGCACAGGTCCCCATTTTACACATTGTGGCAGGCACAGGTCCCCATTTTACACATAGCGGCAGGTACAGGTCCCCATTTTACACATTGTGGCAGGCACAGGTCCCCATTTTACACATTGTGGCAGGCACAGGTCCCCATTTTACACATTGCGGCAGGCACAGGTCCCCATTTTACACATAGCGGCAGGTACAGGTCCCCATTTTACACATTGTGGCAGGCACAGGTCCCCATTTTACACATTGTGGCAGGCACAGGTCCCCATTTTACACATAGCGGCAGGTACAGGTCCCCATTTTACACATTGTGGCAGGCACAGGTCCCCATTTTACACATTGTGGCAGGCACAGGTCCCCATTTTACACATAGCGGCAGGTACAGGTCCCCATTTTACACATTGTGGCAGGCACAGGTCCCCATTTTACACATTGTGGCAGGCACAGGTCCCCATTTTACACATAGCGGCAGGTACAGGTCCCCATTTTACACATTGTGGCAGGCACAGGTCCCCATTTTACACATTGTGGCAGGCACAGGTCCCCATTTTACACATTGCGGCAGGCACAGGTCCCCATTTTACACATTGCGGCAGGCACAGGTCCCCATTTTACACATAGCGGCAGGTACAGGTCCCCATTTTACACATTGTGGCAGGCACAGGTCCCCATTTTACACATTGTGGCAGGCACAGGTCCCCATTTTACACATTGTGGCAGGCACAGGTCCCCATTTTACACATAGCGGCAGGTACAGGTCCCCATTTTACACATAGCGGCAGGTACAGGTCCCCATTTTACACATTGTGGCAGGTGGTGGAAGGAGGGAGAGAGAGAGAAAGAGAGGAAGGGAGAGGGGCTGACTTACATTTGAAGCGGTTCTCGCCGCTCTTCAGCCGCCTCTCCCTCCTCGTCTGCGCGGCTCCCTTCTCCCTCCTCCGACGGGGTTTCGTTGAATGACGCGTTTGCGCCGTGACGTCACGACGCAATTGCGTCATTCCGCGAAACCCCGCCCCCCCGAGCTGGGCACTCGGGAGAAGGGGGTTTCATGGCGGCGGCACCGCGGGCCATCAGACGAGGTCTGGCGGGCCGGATTTGGCCCGCGGGCCTTGTCTTTGACACCCCTGCCTTAGAGCTTTTAAATCCTAAAAACCTGTTTGCATTCTCCAACTAGTGTTATACATTAACAGGTTCAAGTAATCATTCATTAGTGAGTGAGATTTATCAACAACACATACATTTACACAGAAAAAGACTGTCAAATACAAATGAATATCATGCAGTCATATTTTATCCTAAAATTACACTGATAAAACATTTGTAATAAATGAACAGTTACAAGCAGCAAAGTACACCGTTCATTAAACCAAAAAAGGAGTGAGTTCATAACCTTCATTTAATCCATCTGGAGATAAAGTGTTCAAAGTAATGATCCAGAAGGTTTCTCGTCTGTTAAGTCTATTTATTCTATCCCCACCACGTTTATCCACAGGTATATGTTCCGAACCTAAAAATTTTAATGAAGATGTATCACTATTATGGCAGTGTTTAAAGTGCCGGGGGACACTATGATTTTCTATATTATTTTTTATATTTCTTAGATGTTCTAATATCCGCAGTTTTAGAGCTCTTTTAGTTTTCCCTATATACCTCTTTCCGTAACCACATTCCAGCAAGTATATAACATGAGTAGTGTTACAATTAATAAACATCGATTTTATATTCTTTTATTGGAGTGCCCCTGTCCTTGAATGATTTCATGCCTTTCATACCGTGGCTGCACACTTTGCATCTGCCACATGTGAAAAACCCTTTAATTTGATCAAACATGTTGCCATTGGAGATTTCCGTTGCCGAGGGGAGTAAGCTAGGTGCCAGGTGTGTTTTCAAGGTCTTAGCTCTTTTAAAAACCACATCCGGCTTTTGTGACACATGTTTTGCTAACATTGGGTCCATTTGTATAATATGCCAATGACGTGTCAGAGACTTTTGAATGTCACTATTGAAAGAGTTATACTGTGTTGTAAAGGGACAAAAAATTACACCCTCCCTATCCTTTTTATTTTTATTAGTTTCTTTATATTGTAACAGATCTTTTCTTTCTAAACTTCTTGCTCTTGAAATGGCTGTTTCTATTAAAGGGATAGGATACCCCTTTTCAATAAACCTTTGTCTATACACTTTTGCTTGTTCTTCAAATTTGGATATTGATGTGCAGTTGCGTCTAAGTCTAATTAGTTGAGAATAGGGCAAATTATGTTTCCATTTTCTATGATAGCAGCTTTTATAGTCTAGATAATTGTTACTGTCAACTTCTTTAAAAAAAAAGTGAATGTTTCCACATTCATGCTGGTTCCCTTTTGATAATCCTTGGCACTGAGGACTAGGTCTAGGAATTCAATTTCTTGCTTATGAAATTTTGACGTAAAGCTGAGGTTATAATCGTTAATATTCAAATACTGTACAAAATCCCCGAAATCTGATTAATTCCCTCGCCAAATCACGATAATATCGTCGATATAGCGTTTAAATAATATTAATTTATCAGAATAGGGTTTTCACTTAGAACTTTGTCTTGTTCCCATATCCCCATAAATAAATTTGCCACACTCGGGGCACAAATCGTCCCCATTGCTAAACCACATCGCTGTACAAAAAATGTATCTAAAAATAGTAAAATAATTGTGCTCAAACACAAATTTGAGACAATCGAATAAAAAAGCAATTCTGTGTGCATTCATTTCTGGGTCTTTTTGTAATATGATTTTTATACATTGTATACCTTTAATATGGGGGATAGAAGTGTACAGCAACTGTACATCTATGGTACCCCAACTATATTCATCACTCCAAAGAAATGAATCTAATAATTGCAAAACATGCATTGAATCCTTAACATAGGTGTCTAGCAACGGAAAATATTTTTTAATAAAAACGTCAATGTATTCTGATAAATGAGCAGTTAAGGAATCAATGCCCAAGACGATGGGGCGACCCGGCGGGTGCTCCCTATTTTTATGGATCTTAGGCAAATAGTATATTATTGCAATTCTCGGACTTTGATTCCATATATAGTCAAATTCTTCTTTATTTATCACCTGTGATGCAATACCTTGATCTAATAAGCCTTTTATATCTGTCAAATATTCAATTGTAGGAACTTTTTTTATTCTAGAATAAGAGTTGGTATCAGACAACAACCTGTACATTTCAGATTCATAATCCACCCTATCCAGTAATACCACGCCTCCACCCTTATCTGCCTGCTTAATTACTAAATGATTTTTGGATGTACTGATTTTTTCAAAATCTTTTTTGACTAGCTGGGCAAATAAATCAATACATGAACCTCTAGATTCTAATGGATAAAAGGTTGAATTATTTTTTAAACCTGATGCATTATCTAATTTTTTATTTTCATAATTTTTCATTAATGCAAGAGATTAATTATCTTGTCGAATAAAGTGAGGTTTTAAGGTCATCCTTCTAACATAAAGGTTTAAGTCCATTTATAAATTGAACTTATTGACACCTGCAGTGGGTGCATAGGACAAACCTTTTTGAAGTACAGTAACCTCGGCATCTGACAAATCAACTTTTGAAAGGTTAAATATACCCTTTTTTTCACCCTCTGTACAAGCTAAGGATGTTATATTACGGCTCTCCTTTTGTAAGGTGCCTTTTCCTCCTCTCTGACCTCTTCGTCTCTGTATCTTTTTCCTTTGCCTAGGGGACTTCCCCGATATTGATCTTGATTTCCCCCTCATAAAAAAATGTTTTTTTCCTTCGTCTAAAAAACGTGGGCCAGGGTGGTATTCTTGATCTCCTAAACGATTCAATGTTTCAAATCTATTGGCTGTTTTTAAAGTGGATTTTTCTGGGGAAAATGGATTGGATCTCCAACTTTTTCCATTCCCATCTAGTAGCTGGTCTGTAATCGATGGGATTCTGATTATGTCTATCCTCAAACCTGAACTGATTCTGGTTCTGTGCCTTAACCCTTCTCCGTCTGGAGTTGGATCTTTTTTCTATTCTAAAACCTTGTCTGTTATTTATTATAGGTGTTTTCTCTCCTAGACTGGGGCCAATTTCTCACCTGTCCTAGGTCATAATCCTCTTTATCTCTTTTAAATTTCCTTTTTTTGGTTTTTATAAACTTTTTAAATTTTGTTGGTTTTATTTTTCATATACTCTGAAAACTCTTTGAACTCTGCACTATTGTTGCTGGCTTCTAATTGCCGCTCTATTACAGCTTTTTCAACAGCTGTAATAATTTTTTTTTTTCAAACACAATCTCATAAGCTCTAGGGAACTTTCATCTAAAATACGATACCATTCTTTTAAAAACTTTTCATTTGAGACACCGAAGGTGGGGTTCTTGGAGATTCTCAATCCCCGTGGTACTCTTTTACATTTAATGTAGTTTTCTAAACCAACTATGTCCCACCACATTCGGTCTCTTGAATTAAAAAACGTTCTGATTCACATAATTATCCTCTATGGTACAAACATTCTCTGGTTCTATAATGTTACCCACAGTATCTTCATTAAACATCTCATTACATTGTTGAGACCTATTAGACCTGAGGTCTGCAAATTTAAACATATTTTTGTCGTAATGCAGCCACAAACACCAAAGGAGACAAACAATTGGAAAAAGAAATTGGAGGTGTGAGTGCAAACCGGGTTTAAATGGAGACTGTCTGTGGAACTACAAGTCCAAGTCCAGATTGTTAGATCCATCTTGTATCTTTGGTTTAAAAACAAATGTATCAGCGGTGATTATACGGCCATCTTTGGTACGCTTACATTTTTAGACCTGTGTTTTATGATATCAATAAATTGTCCTCTTTTAATGCACTATTGGCGCCCCCCATTATTCTATCTTCTATCTATATATATATATATATATATATGTGTGTGTGTGTATATACACATATATACACACACACACTGTGGTGACCAGCACTCATCTGGAACCAGATATATAGGTGCCCTTCCGATGTGATGTGCAGAAGACAGTGGTGGAAGTGGGACGGCACTCACTGGACTGGTATTAAATCAAGCAACCAGAGCCCAGACTGCAATTAACATTTCAGTTTATATCAAACTTTTGTCAGAATCAACATATCAACATTACATTGTGAATGAAGTTGCCTAAGTAGACCCCACCATTGTCTGCGTTTTCCTCCTGCAGTCGGGGCTTGATGATGTCATCATTGATGGTGCATGCTTCACTTCGCTACCTGGCATCCAGCAGGGTCGCCAACCACCAGACCTGACCAACACACCCACCACTACAATGCATAAGAGTAGAAGCCGCAGGGACAAAATAGGATAGTTTACCTACTGTTAAATCCTTTTCTCGTAGTCCATAGAGGATACTGGGGTCCACATTAGTACCATGGGGCATAGACTGGTCCACTAGGAGCCATGGGCACTTTAAGAAATCAATAGTGTGGGCTGGCTCCTCCCTCTATGCCTCTCCTACCAGACTCGGTCTAGAAACTATGCCCGAGGAGACGGACATACTTCAAGAGAAGAATTCAACTGAACAGTGGTGAGATTCATACCAGCACACACAAACAAGAGGAAAGCCATGCTAACCAAACTTAAACAGGAACAGCAACGGCTGAACCAACAATAATACTTAACCAAGTAACAGTGCAGAAAAACGAAGCACCGGGCGGGTGCCCAGTATCCTCTACGGACTACAAGAAAAGGATTTACCGGTAGGTAATTAAAATCCTATTTTTTCTTACGTCCTAGAGGACGTAAGCTCCCAAACCGGGTGGGAGAGTGCTGAGGTTCCTGCAGAACTGATTGGCCAAACTGAAGGTCCTCAGAGGCCAAAGTATCGTACTTGTAGAACGTAGCAAACGTGTTCGAACCCAACCAAGTAGCTGCTTGGCAGAGCTGTAAAGCCGAGACATCCCGGGCAGCCGCCCAGGAAGAACCCACCGACCTAGTAGAGTGGGCCTATACTTTAGGAACCGGCAATCCTGCCGATGAATAAGCCTGCTGGATAGTAAGCCTGATCCAGTGAGCAATAGACTGCTTAGAAGCAGGACACCCAATTTTCTTGGGATCATAGAGAACAAACAGCGAGTCAGATTTCCTGTGACGAGCTGTCTACTTCACCTAGATCTTCAAAGCCCTCACCATATCCAAGGACCTTGAGGTAGCAGAGGTGTCCGTAAGCATCGGCACCACAATAGGTTGGTTGATATGAAACGCAGACACCACCTTAGGAAGAAATTGTTGACTAGTTCTAAGTTCAGCTCTATTTTCATGAAAAATCAAATAGGGGCTTTTGTGAGACAACGCCCCCAGTTCCGACACACGCGTTGCAGAAGCTAAGGCCAACAGTGTAACGGTCTTCCACGTAAGAAACTTTATGTCAACCCCCTGTAAAGGCTCAAACCATTCTGATTGTAGAAGCTGCAACACCACGTTGAGATCCCAAGGTGCCGTGGGAGGCACAAAGGGTGGTTGGATGTGCAGAACACCCTTCAACGTCTGAACCTTAGGGGAGGGAAGCCAATTGTTTCTGGAAGAAAATGGATAAGGCCGAAATCTGGACTTTTAAGGAGCCCAAACGTAGGCCCACATCCACACCTGACTGTAGAAAAAGAAGAAAACGTCCCAGTTGAAATTCCACTGTTGGAAATTTCCTGTTTTTACACCACGAGACATATTTTTTTCCAAATACGGTTGTAATGTTTAGACGTTACCCCTTTCCTAGCTTGCATCAGGGCCGGAATAACCTTGTCCGGAATTCCCTCCTGGGCTAGGATTTGACGTTCAACCTCCATGCCATCAAATGGAGCCGCGTTAAGTCTGGATAGACGAACGGCCCCTGTTGTAGAAGATCCACATGAAGAGGCAGAGGCCATGGTTCCTCTAGGAGCATCTCCAGTAGATCCGCTTACCAGGCCCTTCTTGGCCAGTCCGGAGCAATGAGAATTGCTTGAACCTTTTCCCTTTTTATTCTTTTGAGAATTCTTGGGATCAATGGAAGAGGTGGAACACGGAAACCATCTGGTAGACCCATGGAGTCACCAGAGTGTCCACCGCCACTGCTTGTGGGTCCCTCGACCTGAAACAATACTGCTTGAGCTTCTTGTTGAGACAAGAGGCCATCATGCCTATTTGTGGAATTCCCCACTGACATGTCAAGGACTCGAACACCTGCAGATGGAGGCTCCACTCTCCTGGTTGGAGGTTGTGTCTGCTGGGGAAGTCCGCTTCCCAGTTGTCTACTCCCGGAATGAAGATTGCCGACAGCGCCACCACGTGTCTTTCTGCCCAGAGGAGAATCCTTGTTACCTGTGACATTGCTGCTCTGCTCTTCGTTCCGCCCTGTCGGTTTATGTACTTTACTGTCGTTACATTGTCCAACCGAACTTGAATGACGTGATCTGGAAGAAGATGCGATGCCTTTAAAAGGGTGTTGTATATGGTGCTTAGCCCCAGAACATTGATCGGAAGGAGGATTTCCTGCCTTGACCATTTTCCTTGGAACTTTTCCCCCCTGGGTAACTTCTCCCAAACCTCTGAGGCTTGCGTCTGTGGTTAGCAGAATCCAATCTTGAATCCCGAACCTTCGACCCTCGGTCAGGTGAGAAGTTTGAAGCCGCCACAGAAGAGAAATCCTGGCTTTTGGCAACAGACGTATCATCTGGTGCATGTGAAGATGCGATCCGGACCATTTATCCAACAGATCCAGATGGAAGGGCCTTGCATGAAACCTTCCGTACTGCAGAGTCTCATAAAAGGCTACCATCTTCCCCATTGTCCCTGCACAGGCGAATGCATAGATGTACCGATATCTGGGTTGCTTTTAGAACATCCCGTACCATTGACTTGATTACCAATGCCTTTTCCAACGGAAGGAATACCTTCTGTTCATCCGTATCCAGTATCAGCCCCAGGAAAGGTAGCCTCCGTGTCGGGTCTAGGTGAGATTTTGGCAGGTTCAGAATCCACCCGTGATCCTGGATAAGTCGCATTGAGAGGGCAATGTTGTCCAACAACCTCTCCCTGGATGGTGCTTTCATCAGCAGAACGTCCAGGTACGGTGGTATGTTCATTCCTTCCTTGCAGGGGAGAAACATCATTTCTGCAATTACCTTGGTGAACACTCTCGGTGCCGTGGAGAGGCCAAATGGTAGGGCCTGGAACTGGTAGTGACAGTCCTGTAATGCAAATTTTAGATAAACCTGATGAGGCGGCCAAATCTGAATATGAAGGTACGCATCCTTGATATCCAGAGAGACTAGGCATTTCCCTTCTTCCAGACCTGAGATCCCCGCTCTCAGAGACTCCATCTTGAATTTGAACACCCGTACATATGGGTTCAGGGACTAGAGGTTTAAAATGGGCCCTACCGAACCGTCCGGTTTCGGTACCACGAACAGGTTTAAATAAGAACCTTTGTTTTGCAGTTGAAGAGGAATTGGAACAATGACCTGAGTCTGTACCAGTCTTTGAATCGCTGCCTGTAAAGCCATACTGGCTTGTGGAGAAGCTGGTAAGCCTGATTTGAAGAATCTGTGAGTTCCTGAAACTCCAGTCTGTAACCCTGGGCGATAAGATCTTTGACCCAGGGATTCTGGCCTGATGTTGCCCATATGTGACTGAAATTACTTAGTCTGGCTCCCACCTGCCTGTCTTCCAGGCAGTGTGGTCCACCGTCATGCAGAAGGCATTGAGGAAGCAGGACCGGACGTCTGTTCCTGTGAACCTGCAGTTGCTGGTTTTCTGGGATTACCTCTATTGCCTTTAAAGACCGTAGAAGAACTGTTGGTTTTGTTTTTAAACTTCGCTGTCCGAAAAGGACTGCAGAGTAGGAGCAATGTAGGATTTTCTAGCTGGAGTAGCTGCGGAAGGAAGGTATTTAGACTTACCCGCCATAGCTTTGGATATTCACGTATCCAGTTAATCTCCAAAAAGGGCTTAACCTGCGAACAGGTAGACGCCTTTCCTGGAATCCGCCTCCGCAGTCCACTGGCGTAGCCACAAGCCCCTGCCATAGCAGTGGTGCGTGCATTGAGTAAACCATATTCCTTTAGGGCATCCACCATAAAGCCAGCAGAATCCTGTATATGCTGTAGGAGTAAATTAATTCCTACCTGAATAAGGAATCTAACCCGTCATTTTGATCACCTGACCATTTTGCAATGGCCCGACAGATCCATGCACAAGCTATAGTGTGTCTCTGGGCCACCCCCGCAGCCGTGTACAGGGATTTGAGAGAGGTCCCAATCTTGCGGTCAGCCGAGTTCTTTAAGGAGGCTGCGCCTGGGACAGGTAAAAAATTTTACGTGACAATCTAGATACAGATGCGTCAACGATCTGTGATATTCTCATTTCTTCTTATCCTCCTGAGTGAAAGGGAAGGAAATGAGCAAACTCTTATGGGTCTGAAACGTTTTCACTGGATTTACCCAAGTTACTTCAAACAGAGAATTTTACTCTTTTGATGCAGGAAAAAATCCTCTTTCGATGAGGATTTCTTCCTTTCATTAAAATAAGATTCCTAATAGGAATCTACAATATATCTCTAATAGCTTCTATCAGAGCTTGCACCCCCTGAGCCAGAGCTGCATCTCCCAAAACTCCCCCCACCTCCTATATCCACCTCACTGGCCCTGCATCTGAGGCATCGTCATCAGTGTCAGCCTGCAAGATCTGGGCCAGTGTACGCATTTGTGGACCAATGGTAGGGGTTTGAAGCGCTGGTGTGGGAGCTGAATTTCTATTCATCAGGTCATCCACAGACTTTAAGTATTGCGTCTCATTATGGGATAATTAATTTGAATATTATGAATCATCCCCTTTGTGGAATCCAACCTGCAAGGTCAGACCCACTAACCTGAGAATGTGTACTGAGTACAGTGTAATGATACACCAGAGGAAGAGAAACACTCTGTTGTGCATTTAGACCATGTAATGTGGAAGTTTATATATATATATATATATATATATATATATATATATACACACACACACACGCAGGTGAACACAGGTTAAGCACAATTAACCAACAGAGCCCTCTACGGAGACTGTTATGAGGAAACCTCATAAAAAAAGTCGGATTGACATTGTCTGAAATGGCCAAAACCGGTTTGATTTGGCCTCAAATTGAATACTGAACTAAAGGATCCAACATCAATTGAATAGACCCATACAGTAATTAAAGAATGCAACTCAGGCTCAACTGTTTATTTAACCCGTTACCTGCCACGGTGTTCAAACGATGTATTCATCTGGCCGTGCGCTGCAATAATGCTTTGTCCCTGTCCCCGCTGTGAATCTTCTTGATCTATTAGTTTATACCGTAGTGTGGACATATGGTCTGAGTAGATGTTGCTCCTTCTAGGGCTAATCATATTGCGGACCGGTGAAGTGCCACCCGATCCCGGAAAGACCTAATAGTTTTGCCCACGTAGAACAGTCCACATGGGCATTGTGTAAAGTATATGATGTGTGCTGGTAAATGTTAGAATTTGTTTAATAGGGATCCACCAGTTTCCAAATATCCACGAGTTGTGCAACCAGGGCACTTACAGCAGCCACGCTTGCGTGATACTGTAGAGATGTGCCCTGTGGGCACATCTCTGGTGGTGTCCCTAGCTGGGGACAGCGCTGGGGCAGCTTGTCTGTCCCCAGCGCTGGGTGCGTGGCGGCGGGTGTCCGGTGTAGGGATTACCCTTTTCCCTGCACCGGACAAGAGGCGTTTGAATCTTGGCGCCCTCCGGGAGCCAATCGCGGCTCCCGGAGCGGCGGCCAATCAGGGAGAGACGCGGCAAGCCAATTGGCGCTCGCCGCGTCATAGGCCCCGCCCCCGGCGTCTGACGTCAGACGCCGGGCGGGAGCCTGAAGAAAAGGCCGCGCCGAAGAGCGGCAGAAGAGACGGGCGGAAGAAGAGGAAAGAAGACGCCGCGCGGAGGAGAGGAGAAGAGCTCCGGTGGCCGCTGAAGAGGCCTGAAGACTCCAGCCCTCGGAAAGAAGATGTCCAGCGGCGGCTGGACGCGGCGCGACGGCGGCGCCGCTGGCCAGGACGGGCCAGCGGACGAAGATTAAAGAAGAGCGCCGGAGGGGTCACCAGGGGTGGGAAGCAAAGGGCTGCCGAAGCTCCCCCCTGGTGCCTCTCCCAGCGGGTCAGGTAGGCCCTTCTCAGGTGCCCCTGTACCCGCCCCTCCCTAGACCACCGGGTGTTCGGGCATTAGGCCCGTGGGCAGAGTCAGGCCCTCTCGGCCTGTGGGCATTCAGTCGGGCCCATTCGGCCCGTGGGCACATAGTCGGGCCCTCCTGGCCCGTGGCCAAGTAGGGACACATTAAGGTGACCCTGGGCATTAGGCCCAGGTCACCCAACGGGCAGCGAGTTAGGCGGGCGCTAGGCCCGTGGGCGAAATCAGGCCTCCGGCCTGTGTGCAGTTAGGGGGCGCTAGGCCCAGTGAATTAGAGCCCCCGGGGTGAACACAGGTGGCCCTGGGCGCTAGGCCCAGGCCACCCCGAAGTATTTAGGAAGGCAGATCTGAGGCCCACCTAAGGGAAGGCACAGGAGGTGGGTAGGCCGTGCGGTGCCCACCCCCTTCCAGCGGCAGGTAGGGATTTAAAGGGACAACACCGTGTGATATTGCATTCCGATATAGTGATGTATGTTGTTACCGTGCAGGGCAAAGTGTCTGTGTTTGCATAGTTTTGTTGCACCACACCCACAGAGCTAGTTTGAGGGCTCTGCTGTTGTATTTAGTATAGGGTGTGACACTAGGGTAGAGTTAGGCCCTGCACGGCTGTTTCTCTTTGCCTCCTTACAGGGACCTGTAAGTGGAGAAGATCGGAGTGCAAGACTTGTGACGGTGAGTAGCATCCGTGTACGTTTGTCCCTTGTTTGTCCCCGAGCGCCGGAGTCGGGATTGCTCACGGACGTGAGAATCCTTTTCATTACACTACGTGCGAAAGCGCGAGTGTGTGAAATCTGGGTGGCTGAGGCTTTGTGCCGGTGATGACCATTCACCCAACCGGTGAAGGTCGCGGCCACCCCTGGGGTATCCCCTGTTCCAGTGGAAGAAGGGTCGATACCCCCTTTAATGTAAACCATTCTCTCCTCAGCTCGGTCGTCGGTCAGCTCCGAGAGGGAATCGCCGTGTCCGGATCCGACTGAAGATTTCCAGGTCCGTTGAAGGTTCCGGTACCTGAAGGTGAGAGAGAGCGGCGCCTGGTGAGTACCGAGTCTACACCTGCACGGCAGCAGGCACCACACGCACGCACCGCAGCTCCACCACCTCTCACACTTGGCGTAGTCAGCAGGATCAAAGAGACCGGATCACGGACACGATGTGGAACGCCACCAAGAAGACCTCCCTGCGGACGGCTCCGGAGAAGACTTTCCCCCGGATGTGTGCGGACCAGAGCGACTGGGTGACGGTGTCTGGGGCAGACATCCTGAAGATGGTGCAGCGGTCGGTCCAGCGTGGAAAAGAAGAGCGCCGGGAGAAGGGGCGCAAGAAGGCCGCTGTGACTCCCTGCAAGAAATGTCGGCAAACAGGACACTTTGCCGGCGAGTGTACTTGGCGAGAGACGTCCCCAAAGAAGGTGGTCCAGGAAGCGGACCGAAGACGTCAGCAGGGCCAAGTGAAGGAGTCCCGATGTTTGCTCTGCGGAAACTACGGGCATGAGCACAACAGTTGTCCCTGGGACGAAGAGTCGAGCGAAGACGAGGTTGATTCCCGGTGTGAAAGCTGTGGAGATCCCCGACATCGGCTCCTGGAATACCCATGGACGGAAGACAGGACGGACTACGAGGCCACGGTGAAGCAGATGACGGAGTCTCGTCAGCAGCTTTGGGACCGGGTGGCTGCAGAGCCTGTGTGTGCGCTCTGCGAGTCGAGAGGACATGCGCTTCCCGATTGTCCGTGGAATGAAGACCGGATGATTGCGGATGGTCGCGCCCAGAGATGGGAGGAGGAAACCAGGGAAATGGAGCGGAAGGCCTTGCTTGAAGTTAGTTCGCAGGTGCCCATTTCCTCTGAGCCGGAACCAACGGGTGAAGATTCCCCAGTGAAGGAGGTGGACCAGGAACCCGTCTTGGAGAAGGTGGCAGTGGCCCTCCCTTGTTGGAAGTGTCGGCGACCAGGACATGCGGCCAGTGAGTGCCCCTGGGAAGATGCCGCGGACCTACTCTGTCCCAAGAAAGTGACCCCAGTAAGGCAGAATCCTTTCCCGCATGAGGCGGAGGTGGACGACTGGGAGGTGAAGAGACCACGCTGCGAAGAAAAGCGTGAAGACCCAGTGACTGAGACGTCCGGAATCTCCCCGCGATGGAACCGTCCACGACCAGGACGTGCGGAACAGGAGTGTACTGGGTACCAAGAGATGCCAGCGGAAGCGCAGGAGTACGCTGAGGAAGAAAAGGATCCAGCGGAAGCGAAGGAGTACGCTGAGGAAACAGAGGTGCCAGCGGAAAGGACCAAGTACGCTGAGGAGGAAAATAATACCCCAGTCCAGATATCGGAGGAAGACTCGGACTACGGTGAGCTGTCCGCCGACGAATCCCTCCAAGAACAGATGGAGGACGACTCTGGCATCGGAAGCGCCGACGAGAGTGACTGGCAGGATCGGGTGGAGTCATGCTCCCAGTTGAATGCCCTCCGTGAAGAGGAGGAGATAGTCCTGGAGCAAGAAGACCTGCCGGAAGTGCCGAAATGGACGGACGTACGGGGAGAGGATCGCGATGCCGTGGGAGGACCCGTTCCAGAGGAAGACAGGGGACCTTTGGAGATGCCCCACGAGGAGATGCGACAGACGGTGGTTGTTGCCCGGGAGAAAACGGATGCCCCGGAGGATTCAACTGTTGGGTGGTGGTCGGTACCACCCCCTGAAGACAGGGACGATGCCACAGACGATCCGAAAGGCCAAGAGTGGGTGACTGTTGTCCCCGTGGAGGAAGATTCCCCTTGGCCAACGTCGAGTGACCGTGAGGAGATGCCACTCCCCCAGAGGATCCGCCGATGGAGGTCAGGACGCAAGAGGAACCCGGAGCTGGAGGAGGAAGGATGTGGGGTCACAGCTGGTCCAGGCTGGGCCCACGAATGCACCTTCGCCGGAAGGACCTTGGAATTCCCTGACCCGCGGACCATGGACGCCGTGAGGAACTTTGTAGGGACTACAAAGGAAAAAGGGGGGGGAAATGTAGAGATGTGCCCTGTGGGCACATCTCTGGTGGTGTCCCTAGCTGGGGACAGCGCTGGGGCAGCTTGTCTGTCCCCAGCGCTGGGTGCGTGGCGGCGGGTGTCCGGTGCAGGGATTACCCTTTTCCCTGCACCGGACCAGAGGCGTTTGAATCTTGGCGCCCTCCGGGAGCCAATCGCGGCTCCCGGAGCGGCGGCCAATCAGGGAGAGACGCGGCGAGCCAATCGGCGCTCGCCGCGTCATAGGCCCCGCCCCCGGCGTCTGACGTACGCCGGGCGGGAGCCTGAAGAAAAGGCCGCGCCGAAGAGCGGCAGAAGAGACGGGCGGAAGAAGAGGAAAGAAGACAACGCGCGGAGGAGAGGAGAAGAGCTCCGGTGGCCGCTGAAGAGGCCTGAAGACTCCAGCCCTCGGAAAGAAGATGTCCAGCGGCGGCTGGACGCGGCGCGACGACGGCGGCGCCGCTGGCCAGGACGGGCCAGCGGACGAAGATTAAAGAAGAGCGCCGGAGGGGTCACCAGGGGTGGGAAGCAAAGGGCTGCCGAAGCTCCCCCCTGGTGCCTCTCCCAGCGGGTCAGGTAGGCCCTTCTCAGGTGCCCCTGTACCCGCCCCTCCCTAGACCACCGGGTGTTCGGGCATTAGGCCCGTGGGCAGAGTCAGGCCCTCTCGGCCTGTGGGCATTCAGTCGGGCCCATTCGGCCCGTGGGCACATAGTCGGGCCCTCCTGGCCCGTGGCCAAGTAGGGACACATTAAGGTGACCCTGGGCATTAGGCCCAGGTCACCCAACGGGCACCAGTTAGGCGGGCACTAGGCCCGGGGCACAATCCAGGCACTAGGCCTGTGGGACAGATAGAGGGCATTAGGCCCTAGTGTATTTTGGCCGAATAGGTATATATAAGGTGACCCTGGGCACAAGGCCCAGGTCACCCAACGGGCAGCGAGTTAGGCGGGCGCTAGGCCCGTGGGCGAAATCAGGCCTCCGGCCTGTTTGCAGTTAGGGGGGCGCTAGGCCCAGTGAATTAGAGCCCCCGGGGTGAATACAGGTGGCCCTGGGCGCTAGGCCCAGGCCACCCCGAAGTATTTAGGAAGGCAGATCTGAGGCCCACCTAAGGGAAGGCACAGGAGGTGGGTAGGCCGTGCGGTGCCCACCCCCTTCCAGCGGCAGGTAGGGATTTAAAGGGACAACACCGTGTGATATTGCATTCCGATATTGTGATGTATGTTGTTACCGTGCAGGGCAAAGTGTCTGTGTTTGCATAGTTTTGTTGCACCACACCCACAGAGCTAGTTTGAGGGCTCTGCTGTTGTATTCGGTATAGGGTGTGACACTAGGGTAGAGTTAGGCCCTGCACGGCTGTTTCTCTTTGCCTCCTTACAGGGACCTGTAAGTGGAGAAGATCGGAGTGCAAGACTTGTGACGGTGAGTAGCATCCGTGTACGTTTGTCCCTTGTTTGTCCCCGAGCGCCGGAGTCGGGATTGCTCACAGACGTGAGAATCCTTTTCATCACACTACGTGCGAAAGCGCGAGTGTGTGAAATCTGGGTGGCTGAGGCTTTGTGCCGGTGATGACCATTCACCCAACCGGTGAAGGTCGCGGCCACCCCTGGGGTATCCCCTGTTCCAGTGGAAGAAGGGTCGATACCCCCTTTAATGTAAACCATTCTCTCCTCAGCTCGGTCGTCGGTCAGCTCCGAGAGGGAATCGCCGTGTCCGGATCCGACTGAAGATTTCCAGGTCCGTTGAAGGTTCCGGTACCTGAAGGTGAGAGAGAGCGGCGCCTGGTGAGTACCGAGTCTACACCTGCACGGCAGCAGGCACCACACGCACGCACCGCAGCTCCACCACCTCTCACAATACAAAAGTGGTTGTTGGTGGCCGTTGTGGTGCACTGATCTCATTATGTGCTAGCCCAGTGTTTCTTAAACTGTGTGCCGTGGCACCCTGGGGTGTTTCAGAACACTTTTAGGGGTGCCTTTGGATGTTAGTCCAGGACCAATTCAAATTATTTAGGGTCGTGTGATAGCCAAAACTAGTCCTGATGGCTGCCAATTATAAAATATGGGGACAAACAGAAGCGAATCCTGTCCCTCACCACATAACCGAGCCTAAGTACGACATATAAACACAATTTAATTAATTTAATATTTTTTTCTAAATTTATCAATTAGAAACTTTTGGCCTGGGGGTGCCATGAAAACAATTTTGATACTCTAGGGTACCGTGATTTAAATAAGTTTGGGAACCACTGTACTAGCCAATCGTGAAGAGTCTTATTTTTTAGACTAGCTTGATTGTAATTCAGTTGAACATAGGTGTTTTAGATCAGGGTCAGAGGTTTTAATTGCCCATTTTTTTTTTAGCTATTTTCATTGCTCCACTACTGATCTGATTAATTTTCTGTACAAAGGTGATTTTGTCAGTCTTACATGCAGTATCTATGTTCTTAGTCTTTAGAGTCTCCGACTGTGTTATTTCTAGTACTTGCTGTTTTATTTGCATCAGGGTTTTTCAATCATATCTCCGATTCAGAAATTGTTTGTCAATATTGTCTGATATTCTAAGGATCCTCAAAAATAGAGAGTAAGGGAGACCTTGTTTTACTGTTGGAGGATGAAAGCTGCTGCCATGAAGGACTGTATTTTTGTCCGTAGGCATCCCTCTGCAACGGACACTTCAACATCCAAAAAGTGTACCACTCGTTTATGGGTGTAGTATGTTAGGCCGGCGGTCGGGCTCCCGACGACCAGCATACCGGCGCAGGGAACCCGACCGCCGGCTTACCGACAGTGTGGCGAGCACAAATGAGCCCCTTGCGGGCACGGTGGCACGCTACGCGTGCCGCGCTATTTTATTCTCCCTCCAGGGGGGTCGTGTTCCCTCACGAGGGAGAATAAGTGTCGGTATGCCGGCTGTCAGGATTCCGGCGCCGGTATACTGTGCGCCGGGATCCCGACAGCCAGCATACTAAAGACCACCCCTCGTTTATCGCATGTAGCTGTAAGTTTTATGTTATCGTCCATGGTGTTAATCAATGATATGGCTGTATGAAATTCCTCTTCTGTGCATCTTCAGATCAGAAACAGATTGTCTGTGTCTTGTAAAAACGACAATCCTTTCAGAGAATCCAGGGTTCAAGAAGAAGAGGAGTTATTCTATTTTGAACATAAAGGAACTTGCAAATGGCAGTCTCACTCCAGAGCCTATCGCACAACCTTGTAGTTGGATATACCATCCATTGTCAAATAAAAAGTTATTTTGAGTAAGTGTGAGAGAATAATTCCATAAAAAAGGAAACATCCGGCCCAGTGTATAAGGGACAAGCAGTTAGGATTCTCCATGCCGCCTCCAATCCGCTAGTATTGAGGATATTTGTGTAAAGGCTTGTTATGCCTAACGTACAAAGAAGACAATCCTGTGTCACCAAGGGTATACTTTGCAATAGTGCAATGAATGTTGTGGTATCCCGCAAATATGATTTTTGAGCCTGTATTACTGATTGGAAAAATGTATCCAAGTACTGAGCTACTTTTTCACATATGTAGTTGCGTTCAGACACTATTGGACGACCTGGGGGTTGATTCAAGTTTTTGTGAATCTTCGGTAGTGTATATAACACTGGATTACTAGGAGAGGTCCTGACTCGCGATACCTCCACCTTTGTCCACTGGACGGCTCACAATACTTTTGTCTCAAAGCATAGACAGTACCATAAATTCAGATCTAGAAATGTTGAAAGATGACGGTCTATTGTTGGTAGCCATCTTAACGACTTGTGTATCCAATGTTCTAGAAAAACATTTAAGAGAAGTGTTGGTTGAGAGAGTGTTGAATACAGAAAGTCCAGCTTGATTGGAATCAGTGGATACCCGATTCAAAAAATATTCCCTTAATTGAAGATCCTGTTTTCTATGGTAATGTTAAGGTTATCGATAGAAACTCTTAGATCTCCAAAACAAGTCATCTGTAATAAACACCTAGAAAAAGTGAAAAGCAATCAGGAATTGATGCTTTTCCAGAAACAGTTGGGGGTAAATTTACTAAGGTGATGTTGCCTATAGCAACCAATCAGATTCAATCTATTATCTTCTAGAAGCAGCTTGATAAATGTTAAGTAGAATCTGATTGGTTGCTATGGGCAACATCACTAGTTCTAAAAAAAACTCCCACCTTAGTAAATTTACCCCTTGGTGAGGTCAGGAAGTTTTGAAAAAGGCTTTTGAATGTTCTAGTGCACAGGTTCTCAAACTCTGTTCTCAGGAGCCCACACAGTTCATGTTATCCAGGTCACGTGTGGATTTAAAAAAATGTGATTGTTAGTAATACAGTGCACCTGCCTGGTGACCTGGAAAATGTGAACTGTTTGGGGTACACTGAACGGTGTTTGATTTTCATACTCTTGAATATTGCTTGTTCATCAAAAATTGCTTGCAAAAAAACAACTATAGATGTTATATAGCAGGGTGATAGAATACAGTCTAGGAATATATATTTAATCATATACCCAGAGCACTTCAAGCAGCAAGAAGCAAACAGACTTTTTCTTTACTGATACACTGAACTTGTACATAGTTTATTGTTGGTGCACAGTATCTGTATGTGTGTCCTAAGATGCACAGTCAGTCCTTCTTCATAGGAGCAGATGGACCTTTTTCTGTGGATAACAAAATGAGCCTTAAACTATATATATATATATATATATATATATATATATATATATATATAGTGTGTGTGCGCGCTCTGCAGGGGGTCTGGGGGGGGGCAGATATAACATTTGCAGAGAAAGTTAGATTTGGGTGAGTTATATTTCTGTGCAGCGTAAATACTGGCTGCTTTGTTTTTACACTGCAATTTAGATTTCAGTTTGAACACACCCCACCCAGATCTAACTCTCTCTGCACATGTTCTATCTGCCACCCCTGCAGTGCACATGGTTTTGCCCATTAGCTAACAAATTTGCTGCTGCGATCAGATCTGAATTAGGCCCAAAGTCTTGTAATACTAAACATGAAATATGTGTATTCTGCAGATACACCCATCAGCTGTAACATTAAAATCACCTGCCTAATATTGTGTAGGTCCCATTGAGCCATGGACTCCACAAGACCTCTGAAGGTGCCCTGTGGTATCTGGCACCAAGAGATAAGCAGCGGATCGTTTAAGTCCTGTAAGTTGCGAGGTGGGGCCTCTTTGGTTTGGATTTGTTTTTCCCGCTGAAAGAAGCCACTGGCATCAGGTAATACTGTTGCCATGAAGGTGTGTACTTGGTCTGTAACAATGTTACGTAGGTGGTATGTGTCAAAGTAACACCACATAAATGCTAGGACCCAAGGATTGCTAGCGGAACATTGCCCAGAGCACCACACTGCCTTCACTGACTTCTTTCAGTAGTGCAACCTGATGCCATCTCTTCTCCAGGTAAATAACGCACATTCATCTGGCTGTCCACATGATGTTAAAAGAAATGTGATTCACCTGCCCAGGCCATCTTCTTCCATTGCTCCATGGTCCAATTCTGCGCTCACATGCCTATTGTAGGTGATTTCTTTGCAGTGGACAGTTGTTGGCATGGCCCCTATGGTCTGTGTGGGCACGGACACATTTCTATCATATCCAGAATTAACGTTTTCAGCAAATTGTGCTACAGTAGCTTCTGTGGGATAGGACCAAACGGATTAACCTTTGCTCCCCATACGCATCAATGAGCCTTGGATGCCCATGACCCTGTTTCTGGTTCACCATTTGTCCTTCCTTGATAGGTACTAACCACTGCATACTAGAAACACCCCGCAAGACCTGGAGATGCTCTGACCCAGTTGTCTAGCCATCACAATTTGGCTCTTGTCAACGATACTCAAAGATTCTTGCGTGTGTCCATTTTTCCTGCTTCCAACACATCAACTTCAAAAACTGATTGTCAACTTGCTGCCTAATATATACCACCCCTACGCAGGTGTTTCTATAACAAGATGGTCACAGTGCACTGTAGTAGCAACCCTTCATATTCGCTTACAGGTGCTCTGGTCAAGTGCCAGAGTATGACTTCAGTTTCAACATAATGCTGTATCCAGTCAGCCAAAACCACAGCTGTAGCCTATATAAATTGTCGGAATCACAAATAGTTCCCTGGCAATGAGAGAGTTCTTCAGAATTCTACCTTTGGTAGAATGTATTTTTGCAGCAATATATGCAGTGTACAGTCAGGGGGTGTAGATTTTGGAGGTGAATTATCTGTAGGGGAACTCTATTCTCCAGTGACGGCATTTCTGTAGGCATTGTATTGGTGGAAGTTGGGGTCTGTTGGAGATCTATGTGATGGTCTCCAGGCAGTGCCGGATTACCAGACAGAGTAGCCCCGCGACAACAGATCAAAATAATATTGATCTTGAAAGAAAATTACAATCAAGCTTTCTTAAATTGTTTGCAGCAGAAAGAAAAAAATGAATCAACTCAACGAAATGAAAACTACATAAACCATAGATATCAGATTAATTCAGTTTCCAGATCATAGACTGTTGGTAAAATTAAAACCGTATTAGGAGATAATTTTCTAGGGTGGACCATTGGATTTTCATTTGGTCTTGTTTTGTTCCCCTGCTTCCGATGCTCCCTTTTGTGGTCTCAAGAAATCAAAAAAGGAAGTGGTTACAGTGATCTTCATCTCCCCAGATTAGCCAAAAAGTGCTGCAGGCAGTGACATGGTAATCATGGTATGGGTCCCTGGTGGCGTCTGCCTCTGCTGTTTAAAAGTCCTTTTTTTGCATCAGGACCTTTGGCAGCTTTGTTGGCGTAGCAGTTGAAAATTGGCATTTATTTGAAGAAATTAAAAGTGGGCTTTACCCATGCAGGGGCTTATTCTTTGTCTGAATGATAGTGATGCATACCACTCCAATGGACAAAAGGCACTCAAAGGACACAGTTGTGTCCATCTCTCATCCTAGTACCTCACTCCCACTTTCCATCTCCCACACCTGTACTTTGCTGCCACCTTCCATCTCCCACATCTGTACTCGCTCCCACCTTCCATATCCCAAATCCAGACCTTGCTTCCACCTTCGATCTTGCTCCCACCTTCCATCTCCCCTGTACCTCACTTCCACCTTCCATCTTCCCTGCATATCTCTTCCACTTTCCATAATCCATAACTGTACCTCGCTTCCACTTTCAATCTCCCCTGCACATCTCTACCACACCTGTACTCACTCCCACCTTCCATATTCCACATCCAGACCTTGCTTCCACCATGAATCTCGCTCCCACCTTCCATCTCCCCTTCACATCTCTCACACCTTCCATATTCAACAGCTGTTCCTCGCTCCCACTTTCCATCTCCCCTGTACCTCGCTCCCACCTTCCAGGTCTCACACCTGTACCTTGCTCCCACTTTCCATCTCCCCTGTACCTCGCTCCCACCTTCCAGGTCTCACACCTGTACCTTGCTCCCACTTTCCATCTCCCCTGTACCTCACTCCCACCTTCCATTTCCCATGTACGTCATTCCCACCTGTACCTCACTCCCGCCTTCCATCTCCCATGCACATCGCTCCCACTTTCCATAGTCCATAAATGTACCTCGAGCCCAATTTCCATCTCCCATGTATCCCGCTCCCACCTTTCAACTCCCCTGTACCTTGCTCCCACCTTCCATGTCTCACACTTGTACCTCACGTCCATCTTCCATCTCCCCTGCACCTCGCTCCCACCTTCCATCTCCCCTGTATCTCACTCCCACTTTTCATTTCCCATGTACTTCGTTCCCACCTGTACCTCACTCCCACCTTCCATCTCCCAAGCACATCGCTCCCACTTTCCATAGTCCACAAATGTATCCCGCTCCCATCTTCCATCTCCCCTGCACCTCGCTCCCACCTTCCATCTCCCCTGTATCTCACTCCCACTTTTCATTTCCCATGTACTTCGTTCCCACCTGTACCTCACTCCCACCTTCCATCTCCCAAGCACATCGCTCCCACTTTCCATAGTCCACAAATGTATCCCGCTCCCATCTTCCATCTCCCCTGCACCTCGCTCCCACCTTCCATCTCCCCTGTACCTTGTTCCCATATTCCATCTCCCCTGTATCTCTCACTACCACCTTCCATCTCCCCTGTACCTTGTTCCCATATTCCATCTCCCCTGTATCTCTCACTCCCACCTTCCATCTCCTCTGTACCTTGTTCCCATCTTCCATCTCCCCTGTACCTCGCTCCCACCTTCCATCTCTCACAGCTGTACCTCACTCCCATCTTCCATCTCCCATGCACCTCGCTCCCACCTTCCATCTCTTACAGCTGTACCTAGCCTCCACTTTTCATGTGTCTCTATCTCCTGTCTTCCCCCTAACAGCAGTGTCATCAGCCCCCCCCTCCCCCATAACTGTTTCATATCCTCCTGGGCCCCCAATTTCCATAGGTCTCTCCCCCCATAGGAGTGTCATTATCCCCTTTCCCCCCCACTCCCCATAGGTCCCCCCTCCCCATAGGAGTGGCATTAGCCAACTTACCATACGTCTCCCCCCATATCAGTGTTACTAGCCCCCTACCCTTCCCCCTTCTCCCCATAGGTCTCCCCCTATAGCAGTGTCATTAGCTCCCCTCCTCCCCCCATAGAAGTGTCATTAGCCTCCTTCCCCCCCACTTCCCATCTGTGGCAGCTGGGGCATGGTCCTGTAGCTTTATGGTCTCTGTCTGGCTTATTGTTCAGCTGTCGGCGCTTAGCCAAGGCAAGCAGAAAGTGAAAGTAAAATCACTTCCTGCCTGTCTGAGGCTGGCCACCGCCTCTGTGTCCTGCTGCTGCAGCCTCCTGACATCTCCACACTCTCCTCCAGGCTGACTGTGATAGCTGAGCTAGCCTTAGGCATGGGGTGCATATACTTAGGACTGTCTCTGGCCAGAATGAAAAGCTTCCACCTCTGACTAGATTGCTTAGAATTTAAGCACAGATCTCTCCATGTGTATGCCCCACAGCTATTGCGATGTCGCTATCGCCGGTGCTAGATTGGCCTGCATACAGGCTGAATCTAGCACATCGCTCATTTCACCGTTGGGTAAAATGAGCCCCCCTCACTGAATAGATCGCTCAGCACACATCTCTCCCCATGTATACGGGGCTTTAAGCTTGAAATATTAGCAGCAGTGCCGTAACTAGGCATTTTAGCGCTGTGTGCAAGAAACGACATTGGCGCCCCCCCATGCAAGATAGGGGCAGTGCGCGGCGTAGGCGCGCGAAAAATTCATAGGGGCATGGCCACAAAATAGTACCAATACATAATAATACATTATATATTACGGCATAATATATTACGGCAGACCGCATCCCCTTTTTACACATTACGGCAGACAGCGTCCCACTTTTTACACATTACGGCAGACAGCATCCCTCTTTTTACACATTACGGCAAACAGCGTCCCCTTTTTACACATTACGGCAGACAGCGTCCCCCTTTTTACACATTACGGCAGGCAGCGTCCCACGTTTTACACATTACGGCAGGCAGCGTTCCACGTTTTACACATTACGGCAGGCAGCGTCCCACGTTTTACACATTACGGCAGACAGCATCCCTCTTTTTTACACATTACGGCAGGCAGCGTCCCACGTTTTACACATTACGGCAGACAGCATCCCTCTTTTTTACACATTACGGCAGACAGGGTCCCCCTTTTTATACATTACGTCCGACAGCGTCCCCCTTTTTACACACACAGCCTGTCAACCCCCCCCCACACACACACACACACACCGTTCCCCCTCCAGTCCTTATACACACACGGCCTGCCCCCACTAGCCCCTATATACACACACACACACACACACACACACAGCCTGTCACATCCCACCCCCCACAGTCCCTATATACACACATATTGTCTGTCCCCTCCAGTCACCGCACACTTTACATCCAGGGTGAATGGCAGCAGGAATTGTCAAAATGTGAGGACATCGAGCAGGTAGGGCTGCACACAATCTGCCCAGGCCCCAGGCCAAGTCGGGGGCGTGGCCTAATCGCGGATCTCAGTGACCACGCCCCCTTTTTGAAACCATTTCCAACCCATAGAGCAGGCACCTCCAGCTGACCTGGCTGCCTGGGAGAGGATATCCGGTAACGCAGGCAGGCACCTGCAATGCCCAGCACTGCAGCACATAAGTTTAGGTCAGGTGCTCCTCTCAAGCTGGGCCGGCGTGGGGGCGTCACCAACAGGTGTTGCTGGGCGGAGTCTCGGGGACTTCAGCAGCAGGCAATTGTGAGGGGCGTTGATGGGGCTCCAGAGTTCACTTCCCCCCCTCCTCATTCCCTCACTCCGGCGGCAGCAGCCACAGCACACATCACGGGCGGCTTGTAGTGAGTCAGATAGTTGCCGCCTACTGGGGGAGGGTATTTTAGCTGTGCAAGTGTGTGAACGCATGTGTAGCAGAGCTGCACAAACTAATTTTGTGCAGTCTCTGCGCAGCCCAGGACTTACGTAGCCGCTGCAATTCAGCCCGTCCGGGACCGGAATTGACGTCAGACACCCTCCCTTCCAACGCTTGGACACGCCTGCGTTTTTCCAGACACTCCCTGAAAACGGTCAGTTGCCACCCACAAACGCCCTCTTCCTGTCCGTCACCTTGCGATCACCCATGTGATCGCTTTTTTCACACCATCCCGTCGCTATACATCGATCACCGTTGCTGCCGTCCGTCGCGCCTACGCATTGCAGTGCATACGCATGAGTAATTCGGACCTGATCTCAGGCTGTGAGAAAACGCAGCCTAGCGATCAGGTCTGAATTACCCCCTTAGTTTGAAACTTATTTGCGCATATCTATAAGATTGTGAAGTGCCAAGGTACAGACTTGTGTAAAATTATTGTTTGAATATAATAATTGTGGTAACTGAAGTCATGGGAAGTCATGGGTAACTAACAGGGAACCAAGTAGAACCAAGCTAAATTAAGCCTTGTCTGCAGCAGTGAGAGTAATAATAATAATAATTGTATTTATATAGCGCTCTTTCTCCAATAGGACTCAAGGCGCTTAACAGATACATAGCATAATATAGTACAGAAAATAATGAAGTACAGAACAGCTTTTCATAAAATACAGAAGCATGTAGATACTAAAGTGACATTATGGAAATGCTTGAGTAAACAGGAAAGTCTTGAGTCTATTTTTGAAGGTGTCAAAGTCGAAAAATATTGCAGTACACACATCACGTACAAACCACACACAGATGGCCTCTGCACGTGTACTTGTTCTGCCGTGCGTGCACATATCCGCAATTTGCGTATGGTCACTCCTGCGGTCCTGCGCATCAGTGCGTGGTATGGGTATTTACGGTAGAGTTTGTGAACGCATGGAGAGCTATCAAAACACATTACATATTTAATCCAAATAGTGCACAATGTACACATAGTCCCCATGCACCACATATGAAATAAACAACAGTTTAAATGGTTTTAGAACAAAGGGATTCGCCTTTACAGAATAGGAGGGGACAGAACAAGGTCATAAGGTGGTGTTTGGTATCCAGCTGTAGGGTATTTTAAGGGTAACATTCCGGTGTTGGTTTGAGGAAGATCGCATGTTCCTGCGGATAGTTATGTGCAGAAGCAGAATATAGATATAAACTGTATTTACTGTACATTATGTATGCGGCGGGAATCCAGAGGAGACCACCCACAAGAGCAGTTGGGAAAGACATCGCCTACCTATTCAAACCGACCTATGACCTCTCCTGTACTGTAAAAGTGCATTCCTGTGTCCAATGGACAAAGGGATTACAGTATCTATTGTATTGCTTTTGGAAGAAGTGTATAAAGAGAGCTTGCTTCTGGCCTGGTAAATCACAAGACTCACAAAGTTATCTATTTGATGACCGAGGACCAGGCCGGGAAGCGCAAGCGAATCTACTCAAGTATGTACCATTGAATGTAGCCATTTACTCTGTTATATTGTATTGTATTATTTGTATTGTAACCCCCTTTCAGCAATAATCCACTGTGGTGTCGGAACCCAGCGGTTAAATCACAATTGGTGTCGTGTCTTCATTGCCCTGCTAAGGTTTAAAGTGTTTTATCATTGCATTGCATTACTGTGAAGGTTTAAAGTGTATCTCTGGGTGTGTGCGCGCTGTGTGTACTTTGTACCCCCAGCGCGGCGTTTGTACGCTAAGTCCGTACAGTGATATGGGACTCCGTATGCAAACAATGTATAAAGTATGTAGCGTGTGTACTAACTTTAGCAGCCGCAGCGGCTCCATGGTAAAATGTATTCTAAGTGTGTATAAGGTATAGCTTTCTTTCCTGTAAGATAATCGACATTATCAAAGGATTCTATAGTTGGGGCCTCTCGCACTGTGCGGGGAAGTGAGTTCCATAGAGTCGGAGCCGCATGACTAAAAGCTCGACCCCCAGATGAATTACGGGAGATTCTAGGTACTGATAAAAGTCCTTCATCTATAGATTGCAGTAATCGAGAGCAGTATGGGATCAGAAGCTGCTTCAGGTACCTTGGGCCCTGGTCATGTAGTGCTTTGAAACTCAATAAACCAATCTTAAAGATTATTTGCCATTTTACAGGCAACCAGTGAAGGGAGTAGAGGATGGGTGTTATGTGGCTAGAGCGCGGCTGGTTGGTTAACAGCCTGGCAGCTGTGTTTTGCACCAGCTGTAAGCGGTGCAATTAGGGAGACCAATCCCGGGATCGGGATCGGTGGGATCCCGGGATTTGGGCCCAAAAATGCCGGGATTGGAGCCTCCAATCCCGGGATTCAAGGGATTACAGTGCGCATGTGCGGGAGGGTTGGTAGCGGCGCGGGAGGGCGGGTGGGTGTAAGTAATAACACTTACTATTAGATTAGGCGGGCGGCAGCCATGGACAAGCTGAACGCGGCGGCACTTCAAATGTAACGCCGGCCACCAGCCAATCAGAGCTGGCGGACCGACAGCCAATTAGGGAAGCTGCCGCAGCAGCGGCAGCCATTCAGGAGCGACTGCTGCGGCCACTTCCCTGATTGGCTGCCGGTCCACCAGCTCTGGTTGGCTGGCGGCCGGCGCTTCATTTGAAATGCCGCCGTGTTCAGTGTGTCCATGGCTGCTGCAGCCGCCCGCCTAATAGTGTTATTACTTACACCCACCCTCCTGCGCCGCTACCAACACCCTCCCTCCCGCACCACTACCTACACCCACCCTCCCGCACCACTACCTACCCCCTCCCTACCTCCCGCAGCACTACCTACACCCTTCCTCCCGCACCGCTACCTACACCCTCCCTCCAGCGCTGCTCCCTACAACCTTCACTGGTACCTACTGCAATCCCGGGATTGACTGTTTTTCAATCCCGAATCCCGGGATTTAAAAAACGGCCTGGGATTGGCCTCCCTAGGTGCAATTCTTTTGCTAGGAGACCAAGGTAGAGGGCATTACAGTAGTCTAATCGAAATGATACAAATGCATGTATGACTTTTGGCAGATCATCTGAGGGAATTAAGTGCTTGATTCTGAATATGTTCCTCAGGTGAAAGAATGAGGATTTGATTGTGGCTGATATCTGATGTTTAAGTGTCAAGCCACCATCCAGGACAATGCCAAGATTCCGCGCACGATCAGTGGTTTGTAATTCTGAATCCCTGAGTGTAAGTCCAGTTGGTTGACTATGCTGCAGTTTTGTCTTTTGATGTTGCGGTCCTAGCATAAGGACCTCTATTTTATCCGGGTTCAATCGCCACCAACTGGCGCTCATCCACCCCTGGAGCTCAGCTAGACAGCCATTTAGGGTTGCTATTGAGTTATCAGTGCCCGGAGCAAAGGACAAGTACAGCTGTGTATCATCTGCATAGCAGTGGTAGACCAGCCCATGGCGCCTGATTATTTCACCCAGCAGGAGCATGTATACTGCAAAAAGCATGGGGGATAGTATAGAACCTTGTGGGACACCACATGGCAATGGTACTGATGGTGATGAGTATACTCCAGACGATACTCTCTGTGACCTGCCTGTGAGAAATTATTTGAACCAGCTTAGGCCTGTGCCATCCAGTCCACAAAAATGTATCAGTCGCTCAATCAGAAGCCCATGGTCCACGGAATCAAATGCTGCAGAGATTAGTTATATTCATAGTGAGTGCTGACTTGCGTTTTGATGTATCTGGGTACTGGGTGATTGTGACAATCAGGTATTGCGACAGATGTACCAAGCAGTGGAGAGCAAGGGCATAGCCAGAACTTAATGGGCCCCATAGCAATATTTTGAAGGGTCCCTGTCCCAATGATTCAAGAGAGATACCTCTCCACAGTAGTTGTTAATTTTATGCCCTATAATAGTGCCCTAGTTCATTTTCTGAACCTTAGTAGTGACCTAGTTAATGATAATCCCCATAGTAGTGTGCTAGTATATTTTATGAACCACTGGAGTGCTCTAATTCACATTGTAGAGCTGCCAGTACACATTAGGCAACACCGTATCCCCAAATCACATTATGATACAGTTTATATTATGCCACACTATAGTGCCTCCACTTTATATTATGCCACATTACGATGCTTTAGTTTATATGGTGTAACAGTATAATGCCCTCCAGTTAATTTTATACCACATTACAATGAGCAGGTCTAGGGGCATAACTAGATCTATTGTAGCCCCCAAAGTAAAAGTTTGTAAGTGCCCCTATGTATCTTCCAATGGTGAAAAATGTATACTGTACAACATATATAATTTTGACAGGGAAGGTGAGCCCCTCTCAGGTCTGGGCCCCATAGCAGCTGCACTATCTAACACATGTTTGGACTGCTGATATAGGAGAAGCCGTGAAGTGGCTCAGCAGCTTAAACATGTGTTTGCAAACATGTGTGACTAATTCTCTGAATTTCTATTACCAGATAGGTTCAGGTATGGTCACAGGTAATTTTTAGTTTGCTGAAGGGAAATTTAGGGGTGGGATTTGCAACCCCCCACCCCTTCTGTCTGTCTGTGACCCCTCCCCCTTTCCAGCACCTGATATATAATTATCTCCAGGAATGACCTAGCAACTACCATTGTTTGTCTGCTTGTGTGCAAGAGGCATTGAATGGGAGCAGTATTTGGAAGGCATGCTGTTCCTTGTAGTGCCAATGGGAGATCCTGGGGGTGGCTCCTGGGTAAGTTAGCATTCTGTCTGGATGTGTTTTAGTAATAGCCTTTATCATGAGGCCTACTGTGACAAATTACATGGCCCTATATGGGCACTGCTATTATGTAGTGTTAGGACTGCTGATATCGGAGAAGCTGTGAAGTGGCTCAGCAGCTTAAACATATGTTTACAAACATGTGTGACTAATTCTCTGAATTTCTATTACCAGAGAGGTTCAGGTATGGTCACAGGTAATTTTTAGTGTGCTGAAGGGAAATTTTGGGGTGGGATTTGCAACCCTCCCCCCTTACTGTCTGTTTGTCTGTGACCCCACCCCCTATTCCAGCACCTGATATATAATTATCTCCAGGAATGACCGAGCAACTACCATTGTTTGTCTGCTTGAGTGCAGCGAACCCGCAAGGGGCTTAAGTGCACTCGTCCGTTACCCACCCCCCCCTTCCCCCCAGGCGGCATTCTGGTGGCCAGTATCCCAGCGTAGGGATGTTGACAGGGATTCCAGCCGCCGGCAAAGAATACCCAACCCATTTTAACAGCTTTCTGCCTTCAACACTAAATAGCAAACATTTTGCAGATAAATTGGCATTGAATGCTTGAAAAGGTGGACAAAGAGGGTGACTTGTAATTGATATCTTAGTTCTGTTCAACATTGGTCATTCTCAACAGCATTGCATAATTATAGCTTGAACACTCATTTCAGTGTGGAGAGGGTTTGGTTATTCATAAAATTTGGTTAAAAGTGAATGATTTCCTTTCCAAATAGCAGTGACAATCATCATACTTTAAATGTGCTTGGTAGAAAACTGAGGTGTCTCTATATGCCCAAAACAGAACAGTGAGCACATTTGTTGGGTACTGGATCACTGATTGCTGATATCTTAGCCCCCTATCAGACATGCATGAACGTGAACGCGCTTCAACCCGGGATTCTGGGATGTCTGAATGCAAACGACCCAGGACTAATTCCCAGGTCCACAACTCTTCTCCCGACTAGTATCATGGAACCAAGACCAGGGAATTTCCCGGCATGCTAGACCCGGCAATTTCCCAGGTCTGATGTCTGAAAGGGGTCTTACTTGCCATAATGAGTTACTCTATAGTACCTTTCCCCTCACTTCTCTTATTACTCCACCCTGTGTTTATTAAAGTTATGCTGTGTATTGATGTACAAATGTATGGTGATGCATTTTCCAGCTTCATTCCCTATGGAAATTTAAATTGACACTAATTTATCTAACCATAAAGCATTCTAATCCTAAACTGAGAAGAAACAACACAATTTACTGGACATCACAAGCTCTAATAGCTGAGTGACTGCATGTACTCATGGCAGCTAATGCTGGCATTCCAAAAGAGACCAAAACTGGAGGAGCTTAGTGTAGGGGCTAAAATGAACCACAGGTTGGTGATGGACTTAAATCTCTTCTCTGGCAGGATTGCGTTTCAAATTGCAAATCATTCTGCGAGCGACAGTAAGTCCCACCTCAATACTGTTGCTACAGTATTTCTTTTACAACCTACCACTGCCGCCAGTGCACAGCAAACCTTACACTAAGTAACATCCCATCATGCAGGTGATCAATCATTATTATTAATAGTTTGCGGTGGACAAAGATTCTATCTATTTTCCTTTTAACAACTACTGCCTTTATGCTCTTTGTCTATAGCAGTGGTTCTTAACCCCAACCCTCAAGTATTCCCAACAGGTCATGTTTTGAGGATCTCTGTCTGTGGAAACAGGTGCGATAATGACTGACCCAGCGAACTAGATGAACTCACCTGTGCATGATTAAAGAGATCCGCAATACATAAACTGTTGGTGGGACTGGAGTTGAGAACCCCTGGTCTAGGTAAGCTGTGGGCAAGATTCAGGAAGTCGGAAAGGCAGGTAGGTGGTAAAAGGAGCAGCTCTTGCTGACTGTGGAGGCTGTATCCTGCTTTCATTCTGTCCAGATATCATATACATAGGGTAGTGTTAACTTCCACAGCTGCTTCTAACCTGAGAGTTACTGATCACAGCTGCAGCAGAATTATCCAGACTCTTTCGGGCCATAGCAAAATCATTAAACTAAAACCTGAATTAGGGCACAAGTGTAAGAGAGGTTGTAAATATTTATACAAGAAATGGTAATTTGTTTCCAGTAAAGTGCAGAAGTCTGGGTTGCGTGAGGAATCCCTGTGACTCTAGCTACAGAAGACAAATGTGGCCATTTTCTTCTCAAGGACCAATATATTTGGAAGGTCCCCTTTGGGGTGAACTTCATGTTCTATGCCCAATATATTGATGATTTGTTTTGTTAAATTTAGGACTGTACCATACCTCCCAACATAACCCTCTCCAGGAGGAACAGAATGCTCTGGACTTTTCTCTTAATGTATGATTGCCGGCAGGGGCGGATTGGGACGCCGAGACCCCCGGATCAGATCAGATCCCGGCCAGCCGGGTCCCCTGCTCCCCTCTTTGGCCATTCTCCCCCCACGCAACCATATCTACTGCACATGAGCAGAAGCTCATTAAAGTCGGAGCCGCTGTAATTTCCTGTGTGCGGCTGCCCGCACACAGCGTTCAAGTCCTCCACTCCTATTTAGCTCCACCTCCACTAGCTGCCGCGTGCGTTGTCACTCTCCTCACTTGTGTGCTGCTGCTGCTGAGTGCCAGGCATCGAATGAGGAACCGGCTGGTGAGTTTAAAGCGGTGGGACAGCAGCTTCTGGTGAGCACTTGGGAAGTGGGACAGCGGCCGTGGGAGGGTGGGGGTGGGGTGTGGAAAGAAACAGCGACCGCAGGAGTGTGTGGGGGCTGGGTAGTAGTAAGAAACTGCTGGTTGAGTGCTGGAGAGGGGGGAAGGGGGGTGCATTATAAAAGTAAAATTATCCATATAATACCAGGGGCTACAATTAATGTAGCAGGAGGTGACCAATAAACCAATGTATTTTTGTTTGCTATCCTCTAATTTAAATGAAGACACAGGATGAATAAATTATTGTAATATATTGTGGTAATATATTACAATAAATTATTTCCCGTGTCTTAAATAAGATGATGGTAAACCAGAAGTCATTATTGTTTTAGTCATCTCATGCAACATTAATAGTACCTGGTTCTTTGAACGGGTTCAATATGATTTGCCGATGGGCGGGATTCCGGCTGTCAGTATACCGACAGCGGCATCCCGTCCATTGGAATCCCAACAGCCCCCCATTAAGCCCCCTAACCCTCCCCTGCTGTACCTGGCGCAAAGTGTATAACAAGCTCTACCTGGAGCAATGTTGATAACGTGCTCTATCTGGCGCAAAGTGTATAACATGGTCTACCTTGTGGAATGTGTATAATGTGCTCTGCCTGGCGCAAAGTGTATAATGTGCTTTACCTGATGCAATGTGTAGAATGTGCTCTACCTGGTGCAATGTGTATAAGCAGCACTACTGTGTGGTGTAATGTGAATTGTCACTATTTTGGCCATGCCCCTTCCCCACAAAGCCATGCCCCTAAAATATTGCTGCGCGCACTTTACATGCATACATATAAACAGGCCTTCTGAACAGTAATCCCTCCCACTTGACAGACCCCACCCCCTCAACAGACCCCACCCCTTTAGGGCTGCTTCCATAAATTTCTCGGGCTGGTTTTCAATCCCAATCCACCCCTGATTGCTGGCACCTGTTTTGAACAGGTTAATGGATAAGAAAGGTGTTTTAGCACAGGTGATGGCACTCATAAATTATGAGGTAAGTCCTGGAGCAGAGCATTTTGTCCCTCCTGGAGAGGTCATCTTGGTAGTTATGCTGTTCAACAATATCAGATTTTGTTAATATCTTAATTGTAATTATTTTTGTTGGAGGTTTATGAGCACTAGTAAAATCTTTATGAACTTTCTGGACATTACCCGTATAATACAAATAACAACATTGTGACTAGGTTGTAAAAGCATAGATAATAGATTTATAAGAGTAGCCATCAATGGACCCGGTTAAATAATATTCCTAAAGGAGATAGAACCAGGAAGGACTGTCCACCAACATGCTCTAATGAGTATAACTATGCTGAGAAACACAACTCTCCATCAAGTTTCTACATATTAGTTTATAAAATGGTCTATGATGAGCTATGCACTAATCTACTAAATAATGTAGGAATCCCCAGTGAAGCCTCCTGTAAGCAGGAAACCTTACATAGTCATCTAGCGCCTGATTCGAAGTGAGTGCTAATTGTGTTACGGTTGCATTTTTGTACGCAGTGGATCTTAGAGGCGCCATTGCTTCTCAGATCCACTGCTTTGGATGAAAATCACCCATTGGTGAAATAATTGGAGTTGCGTCCACCTCTCTATCAGGCCCTTAATATCAAGGCAATATAGGAGGAGATTTATCAAAGCTTGGAAAGAGATAAAGCGCCAACCAATCAGCACCTAACTGCCATGTTATAGGCTGTGTTTGAAAAATGAGAGAAGCTGATTAGTTGATGCTTAATCTACATCTACGTTATCTCTCTCCACGCTTTGAAAATCTGCCCCTATGTCAGAGGTAATCTGTCTTGGAAGGGATGTTTCTTACATACCAAAGGAGTTGAGAAGGAGGTGAAGGACAGAACAATTTCTTATGTGTATTAACTTAATTTGTATTCAGAAGATATTGTAATATTTCTACTTGCGGAAGTGTGACTAGGTTGAGCCTTGAGCCACATTTGTCAAAATGCCCACATCTTATACTTATGGACGCACCAAGTCTGACGAATAAAATGGTACCCAGTTTCAATATATATATATATATATATATATATATATATGTGTGTGTATGTATATTTGTTCTTCAAAGGCTCCTACATGGCTTGATGTATCTCGGCCAAACTTTGTAAACATGCTCTTCATTATCCAACTTAAAGAAAATCCACTCTTTATGGGGCCAGGGTCATATATCTGATTTTATATACAGTATATATTGCTCTATTCGTTTGTCTAGTTATGCATATGAACACCCCTGCACCCATTGGGATAAAACCAACGTGAGGTGTTACAGCTGGATTCTGCCAAGGTTTTAGTGGGGTTTGGGTCAGTTGGACCTCACGCCGGAATGTGCCTATCAGAACTTTGACCCAGGGTGCCTGTTCTGGGCCGCTGGATTAATTTGGAAGAAAAGTACAGAGTGGTACCATTGGATTGCAGAAGATATAATAGGTAGTTCGGATCCTTGTCAGAACCCCAGTTGGGTGTGTGCTGGGCAGAACTTTGACACAGGGAGCATGTTCTGGGCCTTCCCCTGGATGGATTTGGGTGAAAACTTTAATCAACTGTAATAACTGACTGAAATAACCATAAATCAATTAACTAAAATAACGGACAGAAATGGCGGTGGGGAGATAAAAATGTGTTATGTAGCCAAAAGCCTTGGAATAGCAACATTGATAACAGAAGGAAAATGTTAAACCCATCTTGCAATGGAATTGTGATTATAAAACTGAACAGACAGAAAAGCTGGGGATCAGGACTACTGACGACATTCCAAAATTAAAAACTACACTGGTCAGTCACCTCATGGGTGTGTTGGAAGAGCTACTAATTACTTTTAATATGTTGACAGTTACATCCAACTCATTGATAACTTAACAAGTGGAAAATTTAAACCTGGACAATGCCGGGTACTTCAGCTAATCCCATCCATCCATCTTTCCATCTTAAGCAGCCGATTTGTAAGTGTGTGTGCCTAACTAATCGGCTGCTCTGTTGGCGCAACAGTGAGTCGGGCACATATTTGCCTTGGTGTGTGCCCAGCATAAGACAATCAAAATATCAGCAAGCCATATCTGAGGTATCTCTTTCCCTAATGTCAACATTTTCACTGTATTTCACTTTACTACTGCATATGCACAGTCTGATGAATGGAGAGTGCCGGGGAGGTATCATATGGATTCCTCTCCTCATATCTTTTGCAAAGTGCAGCCTGAAGATGATGTTGGCTACCACGCCAAGCCCCAGATTGCTTAGAAACCTATGGTGTCTGCTTTTGTGTTCAAAAACAGGGGGATAGAAAAAGCAAATGCAGAGGGGAGGGGGGTCCTCCAGTTGCGCGGAGACCCCCCTCCCCTTAGCAAGTGGCTCAACTTATGACAATAGCAATGGCATATAATATGATTACTAGAGCCCCTGCTACATAATGCAGTTTAAGGGACAGAGCAGAGTTGCTGCACATATCCAGCGCGGTAGCAGCTTCTTCTACCAAGTTTTGCTATGTGTGTGTGGATCTGAGTCCTCGAGCAGTGCTCTAGACCAGAGAGTAGCTGCCAGGTAGAAGAGACAGGAGTTTTACTATGAGGTGGAAGGATGTGTGCTTAGAAAGTGCAGTACTGGATCTGTTATCTTTCTGTATTTCTTTCTTATGATATGTTAAACCTTTTCCTGACCACTTATTTATACTATTTATATATGTTTGATATAGCCAATACTATAGACCATCTATAGTGTTAAATATTAGTGCTATATTCCATACAGTATCACGTGTATAAAAATACCAATGTTTACATTAATGTCCAGGGTCATTACTAGGTTCTTCTGCTGCTCCTCCAGACTCCCGCACTTGCCCCAATGTTCTGCAGAGTCGTTTGCCATTGTATTGCAGCAGATATCTCCTATATATTCTGCTGTTTCCCATAGATATATTCAGAGGATCCTTAATATTTTCTGGTACTCCTGAAAATAGGTGTCTTTGGGCATAGGTGCCTTTAAGTTATATAAAAACTATTTACTACTGATCAGTTTTGGCATTGAGTGCGGCTGAATGGGCATTCTATTACTCCATTTACAAAGATGCATAATTACTAACCAAAGCGTAAGCAGCTGCAGTCTGTGACAACAAGAGATAATTAACAAAATGTTTCCTTCATAATACAGAGCAATCTGTTTGGGTATATAACCTCATTTTACAATCTATTTGGATTATTGAAAGTAACTGGTGAGATATTATCTTAATTGGGGGCACGGATCTTTTCATGTTGGGGGAAGATATAGCAAGCCTTGGAGAGAGAGAAAGTAGAGCAGTTTCCCAAATCAGCTTGTAACTACCATTTTATAGACTGGGCTAGCAAAATAAGTTAGAAGCTGACTGGCTTCTTTGGGTAATCTCTCTACTTTATCCCTATCCAAGACTTGATACATTTCCCCCTTTATATGTTGTGGAAAGTATTTACATAAGGCACATGGCATTTTAGTGACTTTTTTTGTGACTTCGTTCTACTGTTCTGTAATTATTAGCCTATTATATAATGGGCTAACAGAATATGCTGCGCTATATAACAAACGTAATAAATAAATTATGTTAGTTGGTTGTTAAAGATCTGTAGCTCTTTATTAGTGCCATAAGACCTCCCTTTTACACATTACAGCAGGCATAACTCCCTTTGTACACATTACGGCAGGCAGAATCCCCCTTTGTACACATTACGGCAGCAGAGTCCCCCTTTGTACACATTACGGCAGCAGAGTCCCCCTTTGTACACATTACGGCAGGCAGAATCCCCCTTTGTACACATTACGGCAGGCAGAATCCCCCTTTGTACACATTACGGCAGCAGAGTCCCCCTTTGTACACATTACGGCAGCAGAGTCCCCCTTTTAAAACATTAGGAAGGCAGAGTAACCCTTTTATACACATTATGGCAGGCAGTCCCCCTTTTACACATTATGGGAGGGAAAGGGGAGTGAGAGAGAGTTATACCCACCTGCAACGAGCCAGCAAGCTTCTTCTCTGTCCTCTTCCCACCCTACGCTGCGCTCTTCGCAGCACAGGGCATTGTGGGTGGGCTGGGGGCGGGCTGGCTGGGAGAGACGTCATCACTCCCAGTACACGGTGGGGGAGCTGCAGCGCTTCCCGGCTAGCTATCTAAGAGGTGGCAGGGGGACACGGGCGGCTACTGCGATGGAGCGGCCAGGTGTTGCCGGTGGTCCGCCACCATTGGCACACATCTAGTTATGGCTGTGCTCTTTATATATGTTTTACCTCGTTTACTCTTGTTATCAATTGATGGTTTTATGGGTTTATTATTAATAAAATAAAATAATTTGATTTCATTTTTTCCTGGTGAATAAGTCACCATTCGCTTGGTGGTCACTTCTTAGATTTGCTTTACGCCTTGTACACTGGTACAAGACAGAGACGTATTTGTAATGGGTGCAGTGCACATGGGCCCCCAGGGTCCAGGGGGGCCCACATCGCAAACCCTGCACCCATGTTTTTCAATGGTTGCGCTCCGAAGTCCCACGTTGGCTGCAGCAGCACTGCAGGAATGACCAGGAAAATGGTGCGGTGGCCACTTTCCTGGCATTTCACACGTGTGCAGTAAGAAAATCTTTGGGAAAATGGCAGCTGCATCATTTTCCTGGAGGCCTGCACATGCGCACTATACTCTAACAGCGCTAGGGTCCCCTAGTACCCAGAGTCTACGACGTTGCCGGCAAAAGAAGAGGAGGGTCATACGAAGTCTGTACATGGGCCCCCTCCTCTCTTGATACGCCCCTGAGTAGATTGATTGCCAATTGACTTGCAAGGAGTTAGCGCCAGTGACCAGAACCAGGGGATCAAAGAGAGCAGAGACCAAAAACAAGTAAAGTGTTCCAGGAGACTGCAAGGCCCAGGTCAAGCTAAAGGTCAGAAAATTATCTACAAAATTAGACAGCAGACTCGGAAATTTCAGCACAAGCACAAACCAATTACTTTACCAAGTGCTGTTGCAAAAGACCCCTTTTTAACTGTAAATATAGGACTTATTAGAGGCAGCTCGATAGTGGTGAGTAGATTGAGCAAGCTCATAAACTGAGAAGAAAACTGCAGAAATCCACACTGAGCATGCTCAGACAACCAAAGACTGAAGGCTTATATCTTCTTTCTATGATTGCTGTACCTTGGACCTTACAATTGTCTGCTTGTAATAGACGCCTCCTGCTGCATTACCAGACATCACTCTCACTGCTGCTTCCAAGGAAGCAGCAGTGATAGCAACTCCAACTGCACTGAATGACCCCCCTTAAATTACACCAATGGGGTCTCGCTATCTCTAATACCTCTGGAGCACCATCTTGGTCTGCAGGAAGCTTAGAGAGGAGGTTGTCTGGGGCCCAGGAGGATTTGCTGGCTTCTCAATAGCCAGTGACCACGGAATATTAATGGAATTTTGTACTGTACAACCCCCATTCAGCTAGTATACCCTATTTTATATTGTATGTTTTATTGCATTGTTACTAAAACATGATTTTGGGAATAACTTTCTATTAGCTATGTGTTTGAGAGTATGTGCCCTTTCCAGCTGGTGTTTATTATGCAGCCCTAAGGGAAATATGCAAAGAGCCACTACTCTGAGGATGTGAGGAGTTTATAAATAAAGTATATGGTAAAAATAGCTGTGAGCATGTGCACTGACTGAGAGAACTTATTTTTAAAATTGTAAGCATTTTAATGAGTTAACATTGCCCTAAAAGCTCTCGCCTGAAGGCTAAAAATGCTAGTGGACCAAATGGCCTCTAGGTGTCACTAGTGCTCAGCACAGCACAGTAGAAATAGGTTTCGTTCTGTGGATATGCTTGAGAGGAGAAATAACTTTCTGAATGAATGACCCTGCCAGCATGAAACTCCCAGCTGCTATTCCTATGAATCAGTTTCACCTTTCTGACCAGAATGGGAGACACCGAGCGATGTGCCTGTACTGCATACTAAGCTAGCTAAACATAACGCTGTATAAAGATAACCACAATTTAGTTATATTTAAGTCATTTGAGCCCATCGTTATCTAGAAAAAGAAGTTATTTAAATCAGATGGACCTTATGAGAAGGTATGATTTGCCATAATAGTAGATTTACCATTCAAACTGCTTATCCTATTATTGTCACTGAACGATTTTTTTCTCCAAGCTCCCTTACCTGATGTGACAAATCTGTGCTTATTGCACAGCCTCATCATAGTGGTTCCAATGCCGTATGAGTCCTGTACAATTTTGTGTAGTGCACATTGCATGAGTTTGCTCTGCGTATGCCGAGTAGTGGATGCTTGCATATGTGCCCATACAGTATTCCGTATTGATAGAGTCAAATATCTACCTTTTAACATAAGCTATTTACTAATACCGTGAAGCCGTAATGGCCGCTAAACCACGTGCACGTGCTACGCACTTTGCACGCTATTTGCGTACAAAGACTTTGCACGTGGTACGCAAGTTACGTACACACGCTGCGCTGGGTGTACGGAGTACACACAGCGAGCGCACACACAGTCAATAACCTTTTAAACCTTAAACACAGAGTATGCTTATACTGTAAACCTTAGTACTGAGATACTGTAATGATATAACACTTGTTAACCTTGTTATTTAAGCAAGCTGTTTGAACGATTGAGATGCTCAGAAACCCTTAGTAATAAATGGTGAAACACACAATACTTGGTAAGGTTCCAACACCTTCTTAGATGATTTTAGTACGAAAAAGGGGAAAAAAACAGTTACAGCTTATACACTACAAACCTAACATTAATAACTAAACAGAATAACATAAAAAGAAATATATACAATAGCTAACGATTGCAAACACAAGTACACAGAGAGAGAATGAATGGCATACACAAAGGGAAGAAATGGTTACAGTGAACTTACACACATGGGAATGATTCGCAAGCGCTCCTGGACCAGGCCTCTAGCCTTCAGTGAGAAAACCTTGCAGAGAGTGAGTGAGTGTCCCAGCAATGGTGGTCCTTATATTTACAGCATACATTCACAATACAATGGTCCCTACAATCTCATTGTTCATTGGACACAGGAATGTGTCTCCACATTATAGTAAAGGTCATAGGTGGGTTTAAACAGGTGGGCTGTGTCCTTCTCCAACTGCCCAGGAGGGAGGTATCCTCTGGATTCCCCTCTGCATGTGTAATTATCAGCAAATACATTTAATGCTCCAAACATACTTTTGTGCATAACTATACGCAGCAGCGAACAATCTCTTCCTAAGCAACACTGAAATGTTACTATTAAAATACTCTACAGCTGGATACTAAACACCACCTTTCAACCTTTGTCTGACCCTTCATATCATGCAAAGAGGAATCCCCATGTCCATAAACCATTTAAACTAAACATTTTTACTGACATTGTTAAGGGAAATAATCACTATAAAACACACTATATAGGTTAAATATGTTACGATCGAGTCGCCCGCTACACGCTCACAAACTCTACCGTAAATGCGCATAACACGCGCGTGATCGCCGGAGCGATCTTACGCAATTTGCGGATATGCACACGCACCGCAGACTGGGTGCACGTGCAGCGGGCATGTGCATGGGGTTAGTACAAGGCATGTGAATCATGATATTTTTCGACTTTGACAGTCCAGCCTTTGGCAGTCAACAATAACTGCCACTATCTAAATAATCCAAACAGAAAAATATATGTTATCATGAAATACCTCATTATGATTGGGAGTAGGGAGGAGAGGAGGAGGTGGGAAATGTATGACCTAGTGAGATAGTAATAGCATGTGTGTATGAAATCCATGTCTGAGGGGTCATGTATCATCGTGCCGTACGTGTTCTAAATCAAGCTTCGAGGTATTGCGAAGTATACATTGAATCCTTCTTATCCCGTATTAAGGGTCTGTGGATGGGCTGTCAAACTCTACCAAGCTCTTTTCGGCTTTTGGTTACAACAAATGGGGTGCACATTAGTTGATGATACATGAAAGGGGGAGAATATGTGAGTGCTGATATATGTGTCTATGTTCCCTGTCGACTATGTGTGTCACTACCTGAAGATAGTAGAGATGAAGATAAGAAACATGCGTTATAAATGCATTCGTATGATTATGTATGTGTTCGCCGACTGGGGTCTTGTTGATGTCTTGTCTGATGTCTTGTCCGGATTGTCGTGTCTTTACTGTAGCTTTGCGGTAATTGGCAAACAAAGCTTCTTCAAGTTTCCATAAAAAGAATTACAGTCTCTAACAGCTCATTAGGTGTCTGTGACACAGTTCATCAGTGGTCTGTGTAAAAGGTCATCACATTCTTCTTCCAGGTGGATTTCTTGGTACCTTGCAGAAAACCAAAGGAGAAACGGGTGAAAGAGACGGTCCTTGGAATCATATCTTATCACAACGTTGTCTCAATCGTTGGGTAATAAATTCACTTCAGGCAACACTTTTCCAACGTAACACAATCCCTCTGAGTTTGGGGCAAGGAACCTATACGCCTTTCTCCCACATATGAAATATGCGTCATCGGGGAGAACATATGGGATAGAAAATGACATAACCATATTACAAACCTTCCATGAAAACAGTCCTATCCCTAACTCTCTCATTTGTCTAGTACATGTATCAGGCTGTATGATATGTGCACAGTATCCTGATGATACTTCTCCAACTCGCATGGTCCTACTTCCTAGAGTGTACCTATACCGGAAATATTTTCCACTGTCGGCTATGTGGCGTATAAGTTCTGAGTCTATGGGCATTTTGTCGGCTCTATGTGAAAATGTCATGGTTTGGTTGTTCCATGACACTTCCCAATTTCCCAGCTTTCGGGGATTGGAAATGTTAAAACATATTAGGGACCTATCTACATGGTATTGGTGGAGCTTCAAACTAGGAGGACTAGAAATATTAAATCTCTTGTCCACCGGTCTCCCACCCTTTAACTCAAGTACCTTATCTACCGTTAAAGAGTATGGCACTAGTCCTGACTTTCTATGACCTTGAGGTACTTGTGAGCACACCCAACAGTCTGTCTGATTTAACACTTTACCCACCAATGAGTGATAGTCACTCAATGGATGCCGGTCCATGTTGATATTAAAACTGGACTGACATTTCTTGATGCAACCGTCCTCAACTATATTTTCACAATTCCTACAGATGCAGTTCTCTTCAGCTAAAAATCCTTCACAATGTCTATTAATGTCATGGCTACCAGATCGTTTTTGGATACTCGCCTTTGCTCGGTGATTGTGTTGCTCTTGGATTTCTACGACTCCACCCTGATCATCAGAACCCATTCCAGATCCTTTCTCGACCTCACTGGTACTCTCACCGAAACAGACTGCTCTGGTCAACAACAGGGTCAACAGGAAAACACGGACTGCAGTCTCTTGAGGCGAGTCCATCTTACAGGAGGAGAAAGGGAAAGTTGTAATGGGGGTACAGAAAATAATTGAAGGGGAAAGAAACTTGTTACGATAATTTGTCCTCTAGTCTTGTTGTTCTTCTTGCTCGGCTGTCATCTCAAAGGTGCTGTCTCTCAGTCTTCCCAAAACGAACACTCCGGTGATACAATATTCTTTCCAAATCAGCGATCTTTCTGTAAGGAGCATAAATCTTGCATTACCATTTGTCTAACTGATGTGTGACATACTATCTGTAAAACATGAAAGAACAAAAAGAGAGAGAGAACAAATAGAAAAGGAAAACATTGTCAGATTCATCAACAGGCTGTCGCATCAACATGTCCACCGGTATCTCTGCACAGTCTACCCCACCAGTATCTCCACTCTCCACCCTTTGCGTCTGGCCAAACACAACGATGCTGGTAAGATACACTGAGGTTGGGTAGACCTCTGAAAAAGACCAAGTAGTCATGTGACGTTTGAGTTCTGTTGGTGAACGTTAGAGATGAGAAGAAAACATTTAAAGATAAATTACAAAGTTTACCCGGCCGTCCCTGTGTCTACGAGGAACTGACCTCCCCATTACATTGACTGTAACCTCAGGCTTACTATCAAGGCTAATGATCAACTTTACTGGCTGCAAATTACAGGTGCGGCCCAAAATTCTTCATATATGATCCCTGATTATAATTACGTGTGTCATAACTTTGCTCGTGTTCTTGTCTAGGGGGTCTGACTTTTTGTGGGCTGTTACAGTTGCTGGCATAATGCCCTTCCCTTTTACAAAGATAACAAACCCTCGGCTTCCTCCATATGCCAGGGGCCTGGGGTTTTGGTCGATTTGATGCCTCCTCTGGTGCTTGGATGCTCATCACCATCAACCGCTCTCCCTGTGCTTCCCTGGTTCTTTGGATATTATGGTCATGTCGTTGTCTAAGGAGTTGATATACCTGGTATGTGTCTTTAAACATACAATTTCGTGCAAAATTACCTTCCCTCTGGCAACTATAACATCTTATCACATTTGACTTACCCACAGGGGTCTGGGGTTTTGACTGAGGTAGCTTACTTATGGTCATCTGCTTACCGCCCTGTGTCTCCCTGGGTTTGCTGATGTTCCGCTCGTGCCCAACAGCGGACTTTCTTAACGCAGCCACCGAGATACTTCTCCAGTTAGGTTGAGTGGTCTATACCCTTGTTCTCAACGCTTTTGTTAAACCTTCCATCAATACATAAACTGCTACTTTTCTATGATGTACATTTTCCTCAATGTCCGCGATCCCAGTGTATCTAGCCATTATTTGCAGTGCTCGATTGAAATAATTAGAAGCAGTTTCACCTTCTTTTTGTCTTATGGAGAATATTTTGTTCCACTTAACAACAGCTGGGAAATATACTCCTAATTGAATGTTGATCTGTTTAACATTTTCCTGATTGTATGCATCGGTGAGAGGTCTCTCTTCGTCTAACTTACAATCAGAAATGAATTTCAAAGGGTCAATAGTGGAGGGCAAACATGCCCACAGTACTGTTCGCCAACCTTTGTTAGTGGGTTCAGTGGCGTTACCTAGTTCTTTAATGAACCTTTGACGTGCGGCTAGATCCTTTCTGGGATCAGGAAATTCAGACAAAATTGTCCTCAATTCTGTCTGGGACCAGGAACAATGCATTGTAATGTTCCTGATGGGTGTGACTCCCTGAGCGTCAGTCCTCCCATTGGGGACTGTGATCACCCTGACAGGATTTAGTTCAATTACTCCATCTTGTGTTGACTCTACAATGTGAGGTGCAATTGTCTGTGCATGATGTACAATACCGTACTTACCTGTGGACACGACCTCACCTGACCCTCCGTTAGGGGGCTTGACTACTGCCTTTACCGATTGGGCCGTGCCCACCTGGGTGTCTCGTATGATGGCTGCTGGAAAAGGTGCCGACATCGTGCTGGGCTCACTTTCTTGCTTGTAATCCTGAGGGAAGTTTAACATGGGGTGCGACTTGCACAGGTTAGAATTTGTATATTTATCAGTTTTCCTTCTATCATTATTACACTTATTACATTTACTATTATCATTATTAATACAGTTACTAAGTGCACAATTATCATCATATCCCAGTATGCCATTCTCTGCAGCCATTTGTTTCCTGCTAAAGTGAGAACAAGCTGTGTAAGTTAATTCCCTTTGTATCTCACTTTCCTGTTGCCATAAATGTAAACAATCATAATGTCTAATCCTCTGTTTTGCAGATTTTATTAAACATATCCTTTTTCTTAGATTTTGCAATACTTCAGGATTCAAACTGCCCACCCTGGGGAACTGTTCTCCATCATCCTCAGTCATTCGTTCCCATTCTTTGCATAATACCTGTGTGTGTGATCCGTATTTCTCACACATTATATACCGTGCTGACCCTTTGGGCCAACAAATACCAACGTGAGCCCTTGTTGGTCGTCCCTTACTTGAGCAACTGGTCCCCTTTATTTGCAGATATTGCTGTCTCAGCAAATTCTTACAAAACAAACCAAGTTCCCAGAGATAAGGCGACGGTGAAAGTTCAACTAGTGCCTTCACTCACTCACGCCCACGTTGACCAATACACCCAGAAACTGCATTAGCGCTGCTGTACTCAACCTAGGGCCCCTATGAACCGCTATTTACTGGGGCGTGTGGGAGTATGCTACCCTCCCCAGTAAGTATTGGCCGTTGAAGAATTCCTGAGTGAACAGCGAACCTCCCTTAAAATAACAAAAACCTACACAAATCACGTTAAAATGTACAAATAGCGTCTATGATCCCACAGCAAATTTTAGTGGGTATCAAGGTGAACTAACTAATGTACACAGTAGCGTGCGGTCCAGTCGCATTGAGTATAAGTACCTATTACTTATTCGCCGTGCGACCAATGGAATCGGTTGTTTAGGCTGCGAAACCTTCAGCCGGAGCGTTATACTGAACGGGCCTATATGGGTACTACGCCAACCCCCGGGGCTGCGCTTTCTAACCTTCGCAGTCCTCTTGTCTGCGGATACTAATTGCTCCTTCACCTTATACAATGTTAACGTGAGCAAGCCAATCCCACGCCACCAAGTGTCCACTCACCTGGTGTGGTCTCCGACGGGATCCCGATTTCTGGCTTCACAAAAAGAATACCTTTATTTTCACACTCACTCCTGTTCACTCATATGCACTCTGATTTTTCTGTACAGAAATTACTTTCATTCAGGCAAACAGTTCAATCCCCGAGTTTTGCAATAGAAAAAGGTTCTTTTTAAACTAAACTTTTTGGAAACTGAACAAACTTGTGCTATTATCACGTGGCTACTGTTTCGCCTAAACTGAAACAATGCTATCGTGTGATTTGAATGTAGTGGGCGTATCCGTACGCACGTTACGTAATATACGCCACGTGTGTAGGCCTTTGCGTTGCATACGTAATCTCGCACGTTGCCCGAGACACGTATGCAAAAGGCCAGATACGCTCACAGTAACGCAAATAACACGCTTCTATAAATGTAAACGATGTTCAACTATAATCGCTTACCGAACACCACACAGTATTTTCTATGCTGTGTGCGTGTTTTTACAATTACTCCCTTAAGTGTTACTCCTTACTTTTTAAAATAGCAGCAAATTTTCTCAGCACGTTTATCAATGCAAATGGTAAACAGGAAGGTAGATAGGTGAAAATACACAGATACAATACAATTCTAAATTAATCTAATAATCAATGCTTCCAATAGTATGATAGCCATCTTGCAGAGCATACATTGATGTAAACACACACATAATTATAATATTATATCTATGTACCATCCACTGGTTTCCTCAGACTCATTTACTTATTCAGTGCTTCTAATTTGCATATGAATATGCTTTTGACTGTCTGTGAAGGTGATTTTTTTCACTGCTAGGAAAAAAAAACCAGTTACACAGGTTAATTTGCATTTCAATGGCCCATCCTACAACAAGCAGAGTTCAACAGAATCACAGAGGTAAGGAGAGGGAAAAAAAAACTTTGTTTATCTGTGTGTGTCGTTCTTACAACAAATATTCATTTTACTATTAACTTTCATTAAGCCCCATCTGAACTATTTATAATTGATTATGACATGGGTTAAATAAATGCATTGGAAACTCATATAGTGATTTCTTTTTTTCTTTTTCTTTTTTGACCATGGCCAGCTGATTATTCCTGAGTAGACTGAAAATCAGCTATTTTGAAAAAAAAATAAAAAATGACTTTCCCCAAAATGGCCGCTGCTCCTCCCCCTTCCACATCCATGAGGGTTACACAAAATGGAGGACAGACCATGCGGCTTCTTTTGTCACAAAAAAAAATCACCATGCAAGCCCCTGAAGTTATTTTAGGCCTGGGTTAAAAATAAAACCATCAAGCAATGCAAACTTTTAAAAATACTTTTAAACCTACTTAAACAGATAAGCAATCCAATCTGAATCAAACACAATATGACTCATTTGAACCTTGTTTTGCAACAATATGATCAGATATGCAGAGTACAGGTGTGTGCGTGTGTTACGTGTCTTGCGTGCGCAGTTGGCACCAAACAGAAATTAAACAGATTTAAAAGACAATAGCTTAACGTTCTTACCTTTCGGTTCCGGATCCCACCAGCATCCCTACAAACCAAGCGGAGCAGACGCTTTATCTAATCAGCACTACTGTATCCCCAACCACCAAACGGATAACAGGGGATACTACCTTCCCGACCTTTGCTGATAGATAAAAGTATGTTTTGTCCTACTAGGCTGTGGATATGAGGAGGCCTGGACGATCGCCCCCAATTGATAGTCAAATATCTACCTTTTAACATAAGCTATTTACTAATACTGTGAAGCCATAATGGCCGCTAAACCATGTGCACGTGCTACGCACTTTGTACGCTATTTGCGTATAAAGACTTCGCACGTGGTACGTGAGTTACGTACACACGCTGCGCTGGGTGTACGGAGTACACACAGCGAGCGCACACACAGTCAATAACCTTTTAAACCTTAAACACAGAGTATGCTTATACTGTAAACCTTAGTACTAAGATACTGTAATGATATAACACTTGTTAACCTTGTTATTTAAGCAAGCTGTTTGAACGATTGAGATGCTCAGAAACCCTTAGTAATAAATGGTGAAACACACAATACTTGGTAAGGTTCCAACACCTTCTTAGATGATTTTAGTACGAAAAAGGGGAAAAAAACAGTTACAGCTTATACACTACAAACCTAACATTAATAACTAAACAGAATAACATAAAAAGAAATATATACAATAGCTAACGATTGCAAACACAAGTACACAGAGAGAGAATGAATGGCATACACAAAGGGAAGAAATGGCTACAGTGAACTTACACACATGGGAATGATTCGCAAGCGCTCCTGGACCAGGCCTCTAGCCTTCAGTGAGAAAACCTTGCAGAGAGTGAGTGAGTGTCCCAGCAATGGTGGTCCTTATATTTACAGCATACATTCACAATACAATGGTCCCTACAATCTCATTGTTCATTGGACACAGGAATGTGTCTCCACATTATAGTAAAGGTCATAGGTGGGTTTAAACAGGTGGGTTGTGTCCTTCTCCAACTGCCCAGGAGGGAGGTATCCTCTGGATTCCCCCCTGCATGTGTAATTATCAGCAAATACATTTAATGCTCCAAACATACTTTTGTGCATAACTATATGCAGCAGCGAACAATCTCTTCCTAACCAACACTGAAATGTTACTATTAAAATACTCTACAGCTGGATACTAAACACCACCTTTCAACCTTTGTCTGACCCTTCATATCATGCAAAGAAGAATCCCCATGTCCACAAACCATTTAAACTAAACATTTTTACTGACATTGTTAAGGGAAATAATCACTATAAAACACACTATATAGGTTAAATATGTTACGATCGAGTCGCCCGCTACACGCTCACAAACTCTACCGTAAATGCGCATAACACGCGCGTGATCGCCGGAGCGATCTTACGCAATTTGCGGATATGCACACGCACCGCAGACTGGGTGCACGTGCAGCGGGCATGTGCATGGGGTTAGTACAAGGCATGTGAATCATGATATTTTTTGACTTTGACAGTATGCCCACATCATAAAATTATCACTTCCAAAAAACTGGTCTTTTTGAGAAGACAATTTTTTGGAAAGTGATAATTTTCCCCTTTGGCTGTGAGTATAGAAATTGTGACTTTTAAAGGATGATTAATATGCCCCTTAATATGATATATATTTGACAAATGTGTAACGTTTAAGAGATCACTCTCACCAAGAGTGATGGGGAAAATGTAGGTGGAGTCATTGCGCCAGAGCCTGAAGCAGGTATGTCTTCTAAATGCTGGATGAAGGTCTCCACTTCATGGGCCAGAAAATCCACCACTTGTGAGCAGATGCATTGTCGTGGGGGAGTGGGCACCATGAGCGTGAGTTCTTGGATGGCATCTGGAAATGGCTTCCAGCACTTGTGGCAGGCATTGGTTGGCGTGCTAGTCCCCAGTGACGGTTCACTGCTGTACGAGTGGTATGGTAGCTACATGACCATTCTTGGCCACAAAAACAGCCCACCATCTGCTTGGCCACACTGCACTCATGTTGGAACTTCTCCAACTGGGGTCCACTGGACCAACTGTTTGGTCTCAGGCCAATTGTTGTTTGGTCTCACTGTTGTTTCCCATGCAGAGTTTGAGCAACCACCATCAAACCTGACCAGTATGTTATGGCACTAAGTCACCTGAGCCTCCTTCTGATTTCAAACCAGCTAATGGGGCACACAGCATGCAGAAACCTTGCTCAAGCCAGCGGATGAACCCTGATGAGATGCCTATTTCCTTCTCTAACTGGGCCATGGTTACGCTAGTGTCCAACTCTGCTAAGCCCTGTGTCCTCAGTGATGGTGGACACAGGTCGGTCGCAGTACTCCTTGTCTTTCAGGGACCGTCTCCGGCGTCAAAAACTACAAACCACCCAAACACATTGGTTCAGGATGGTGCTTTCATCCCAAAGCAGCTCATTGTCAGCCAAATCTCTTCTGCTGTCACAGACCACCCTTGTAGTTGTAGAAGATCATGGGTCTCCAGTGGCCTCTGTTGAGTGCCATAATAAGTTTGTGAAGGAAGTGAACATGCTGACGTCTTCGGTGTGCAATGCTGCTTATATATGGATCTGTGCCTTGACATTTCATAAAAACCTTTAATTGGAGATTACAGATTAACAGACTGTGTCTACTCAATTGTGTCTACTCAATCTACTCAGATTGAGTCTACTGCAAATCCGGAAATTTATTGCACAACCCTATTCCTATGCAAATAATAATCCATACCAGGTGGCCTCCTCTATGCATAGTGATTACTGGTTCAATACACAGTCTGTCTGCCCAGGGGGGCTCAATTTCTTCAGATGTTCCCTGTTGCAGAGAAACCTCCATATAGGTAAGAAAAGACTCAAGAAAACAAATAAATAAATAAATGGGATACCCAAGTGACAAAGGCTGGAGGGGACACCATTAACCCTTCCATGTATGAATTATGATAACCTAATGCAAGATATATTTTTTTGTAAATGTTTTTTATTAATCTTTAGGTCTTATAAAAACACAAAATAGTTTTGTTTTTAGAATTTAAGAAGTTATACTTGAGTGGAAATCATGCATCTGCAACATAAAATATTGCACTTTTATTGTTAGTTTTTTCTTGCAAAAAGTAAGGTAAAATGAAAAACAAACAAACAAATGTCTGATATGGTTCCAATTTGCTCTTACCATGTTGCCTACTGTATTTTTTCTCCAGATAAAAAAAATCCTCTAAGTTGAAAAAATACATTTATGCTTATTTATGGATATATTCATTCAGAAGCAAAAAAAAGTCCTTAGTATTTATAACACAAATTGGTTACTAGTCTGTCAGAACAACGTAACAGTAAATGTCAGCACTAGCGGATGTGTGCGCCGAAACTGAGCAACAATTGAATTGCTCCGTCGGACTCCAGCTAGTGGACGCCAGCTCACAAAACACTTGAATCCCCCCCCACCCCCCCCTCATAGAGGTGAGAAGCAGCATTAGCCTTTTATTATATAGGATATTTTCATTTACTTCTGAGTTTGCTTTATACCAGAACGTTAGCCTTTTCCACAAACTGAATTTTACTGATTTTAACGCTTGGTGTGAAAGTTGGAGAAGCACCCAGGTTTACAAAAGTGGAGATGTTGATTATAGCAACAAATCAGATTCTACTTCTCATTTACTGTATCTAGCACCTTCTAGAAGATAATAGCCCTAATCTGATTGGTTGCTATGTGCAATATCTCCACCTTTGTAACCCCGCACTTTAGTAAATATACCCCAAAGGCTCAAGACACTGCATTTGTACTTGGTTTTACATGTACAAGCTGAATCATGGCACCTGTTAGCATATTTTGCATGGTTTGGTTTTGTTATGCTGGCGGTCAGAATAGTGACTGCGGCATCCCGATAGTGAGAATCCAAACAGGGGGACGGTAAGTACACTTACCATCCCCCAATGCCCACCCAACCCCCCCTTCCCGTCACAGCCTAAATGTAACCCGCCCTCCCACAGTCTAACCCTACCCTCACAGCTTACCTGTCCTGCGTGCCAGGAGTGGTGCGATCGGGATTCCAGGTGTCCGTATTTCGGCACCTGGGTTCTGATAGCATTCGGGATTCCAGCAGTATTATTAGCTGTGTCGGGATCCCGATGTCTGCATTTTGACAGCCGGGTTCCTAACCGTTTTACATCCCTAAGCTTTTGGCCAGTGATTTCCCACAATGAACCTGATTTGACACCGTCCTACACGTCAACAGCAGTAGCATCTCACTTGGTTTTCCTCTTCAACATTGCCCTACAGAGCCAGCATTGGTCAGTGGATGCTTTAAAATCTAACTGATTCTTGTCATGCAATCCAGACATTCGATACAGCAGCCATGTGTTTACACAAGTGCATTCAAGGAAATCACAGAAATGTACTCCTGTTACATTTGTGTGGGTACATTGCCACACACTCACCCATGTGGGTTTTTTGAAAATTAAATATTTATTGAGAGTTTATGAAACACATATATATAGAAAAAAAAAAAAGGGGGGGGGGGTACAGAAAGAAGAAAAGGGAGTTGGGGGGGGAGCAAATACACAGATACAAGGTTGTTAGGCGTTTTGCCTACCTAGAATCAACAGGCATAAACAGGCATATAGAAACTTATATACACACATAAACAGAAACGAATACATATATATATATATATATATATATATATATATATATACTGGTCAGTGATGAAATACAACAAACCGTTGTGGGGGATAAGACTCTTGATAAAATCCAGGTGTAGACACCATATGAATAAGATGTTCTGGGTCTATCATGGTACTGTAACAGTCCTATAGGCACACCAGGAAGCCCAGCGGAACGAATGGTCCGATTGGCGGCTGGAGAAGGGCAAGCCCGCAGTCTCAAACTCGTAGTGAGATTGAACTGCACGCTCGACCTCCATTATAGTTGGAATCTGAGCTGTACGCCAATATTGAGCAATCAGTGATTTGGATGAAATCAGGATATGGCCTATCACATATTGATCGGTTGGAGAAACACTACCTGGGAATATATGAAGGAGGGCTAATTTAGAGAATGGGGGAATATGACATCCTAGTACATTAGAGATAAGGACGAATACCACTGACCAAAAATTTGTGAGAGCTGGGCAGGACCAGAACGTATGGAGCAAGGTACCGATATTATTACAATTGCGCCAACACAAGTTGGAGCTGGATGGCCAGATGGAGTGAAGTCTAGACGGGGTTAGATATAGGCGGTGAAGAAGTTTGTAGAAAAGTTCCACATGGGACATGCATTTGGATAAATGAAAACACGCATAAAATACCCCTCGCCATTCATCTTCTGAAATCGTGCAGGCGAAATCTGTCTCCCATTTTTTCAAAGCGTTTAATTTCAGGGGGGAGTAGAGACCAATTATAAAATTGTACCACCGACTTATACCACCTTTAGTGTCAGATCTATCCAATAATACTCGTAACCGGCTAGGGAGGGGGAAAACTCAGCGGGGGGTCATCGTAACACTATGTAGCCTGTGACGCAACTGTAAATATTTATAGAAATCTCTGTGTGGGAGGGAAAATCTAGATTGTAGCCCATGTGGGTTTTAAACTAATCTGAACATAACCCTTCCTAGATGCTCTTGATGTTAGAGAAAATAGAAACAATACTAATAAAGCATCCGTGACAACTACTACATCTGCTACTAATGATAATTTGAAATAATTTACAATTTAAAAAAGTTAAGATAACATATAATAATGCATATGGATCTTTGTATGGCATGACGTTCACCGAAGTGGTCATATGATTTTGCATAAACTGTGAAAAAATTAATGAAGTGTTTGATCAAAGCATCTACCATAATCTCCCATAAACGTTACTTTCCTTTACTTTTTTTTTTTTTTTTTAACTGCTATGCTATATATGAAGCTGGGGGAAGAGAGATGCAGATGCACACTCCTAGCACTAAGAACACTGATAGTAAAAATAATTAAAATAAACTCTCACAATTAAAATGGAGTATAATTGAAGTTCTTAGCACACATTTGCGCAAATATGCAGGCCCATGTACCGCGGCCAGGTGACTTCATCACATGGGTCCCTAACATTCCTAATACTATCACATTATATAAATTTATACAGGACTTACCTCTAAATAGTGCCATTTCAATGTGTGATCTGAAATGCAGGAACCTAGCTAATTAAAACATCTGAGGGTAAATGGGAGGGGTGCCAATACCAGAGGAAGGAAGCCTTGCCTTCCAGTGTGCAATATTTACCCTCAGATGTTTTAATTAGCTAGGTTCCTGCATTTCAGATCACACATTGAAATGGCACTATTTAGAGGTAAGTCCTGTATAAATTTATATAATGTGATAGTATTAGGAATGTTAGGGACCCATGTGATGAAGTCACCTGGCCGCGGTACATGGGCCTGCATATTTGCGCAAATGTGTGCTAAGAACTTCAATTATACTCCATTTTAATTGCGAGGGTTTATTTAAATAATTTTTACTATCAGTGTTCTTAGTGCTAGGAGTGTGCATCTGCATTTCTCTTCCTCCAGCATAGTACTAGAAGCCTCACCATGATAGCACCTCTTGAAATCTTTAGTATTAGGGTGTGCAGTCCAGGCCCCCCTTTTTTCCTCTATATTTGTGTATATATTGCCCACTGGAAGGCAAGGCTTCCTTCCTCTGGTATTGGCACCCCTCCCATTTACCCTCAGATGCTATATATGAGCAGGAATATTTTACAGAAATCCCATACGTGCTCAATGCTGGGGAACTTTTCTCATTTACTCAGCCATATTATTTTGACTTTATTTTTTGTAGGAATTAAAATCTGCTACTAGGTGGCATACAGTACCTTCTAAGTTTAATAGAGGTCCAAAGAAGAGGACACTATGTACTAGTGATGGGATATGGGATGTTCCGGAACAATGCCCAAGACATCCCCACCAATACACAAGGCCTCTTTTTTGTAGAACTGCACTCCATCCCTCCTATACAGTTACTGTGCAATGGCTGTGCTGGCTGTATGTGGTGGTCCACTAACCAATTAAGTGACTTTGGGGGGGTCTATGAATAAGCCTTGGTGAGAGATAAGGTGGATGGAAATGAAGTACCAGCCAATCTGGTCTTAAATGCCATGTTACAGTCTGTGGTCCTCATTCAGTAAGGATTGCAAATTCTGCTTTTTAGCAGAATTTGCAATCCTTTCACTCGCATGCTGGGGGCCAACAATAGCAGTGCAATGCCCAGTATGCTGTCCGCTGCCACCACTGTAATCACGCTAAAATTGCGGCACAATCACAATTTCAGCGTGATCGCAGAAATTATGGAAGCCTCATGCCGGCGCAGCCTGGCTGCGACAGCAGGAAGCCTGCCGTGGATGGACACGCAGCCACCCCGAAAACACTGATGACATGCCCCCTGTTCGCACCGGCATGCCCCCATTTTCCTGCCGCCACCCCTGTACTGCTCAGTCGCCACCCTCCCCTCCTGTCCTGCGAACGCCGCTACCTGATCTAGAGCAAACCGTTACACGACTAAGGGAGATTCACAATCTCGAGCGAAGTTTAGATAGAACAGTGGAGGAGTTGAGGGAGGGGTCACTGGTAGAAGAGGATGACCAGGCAGTTAGCTGGGTCACAGTTAGAAGGAAGAAAAAGAGGGGGAGGCTCGACATCTCCGAACTATCAAACCCGAACAAATTTGCCCGACTGGACGAGGAATCGGAGGATGATAGTGAGGAAATGACGTTGCCGGAGGGGACTGCTCCCTCTAGCATCCAGAGGAGCGGTCCCTCTGGCGCAGTTGGGATAAAAGATAGTGAGGTGCCTAGTCGGATTGTGGTGGTAGGGGATTCTATCAGGAAGGCAGATAGGGCAATCTGCTACCGGGACCGTGATCGCCGTACAGTGTGTTGTTTCCCGGGTGCTCGGGTACGGCACATCGCGGACCGGGTAGATAGATTGTTGGGAGGGGCTGGACATGATCCAGCGGTCTTGGTGCACGTTGGCCCCAACGACAAAGTTAGTGGGATGTCCTTAAGAAAAACTATAGGGAATTAGGCAAGAAACTTAAGGCAAGGACATCTAAGGTAATATTCTCTGAATTATTACCCGTGCCACGCGCTAGCCCAGGGAGACAGAGGGAGATTAGGGAGGTAAATGTGTGGTTTAGGGATTGGTGCAGGAAAGAAGGGTTTGTGTTCCTAGAACACTGGGCGGACTTCTCAGTCAGACGCCATCTTTTTTGTTGTGATGGATTTCACCTGAATGAGGAGGGGGCAGCGGTGCTGGGGGAAAGGATGGTTAGAAGGTTGGAGGAGATTTTAAACTAGGAGCCTGGGGGGTGGGTTTAGCAAGAAACTACGGGTTATGTAGTGAGAATAGTGGGGATGGCGGTAGTAAACGAAATGGGGGAGAAGTTGGGGGGAGGGTAAGAGCAGCCGGTAAGGTTACTAACATGGGTACTAAAAGAGATTTTACCAAAGCACTAACCAATGACAATTACAGGTCATCGTTGCTACATACGGTGAAAGATGTCCCTAACGCAAGGGGAAATACTTATCTTAGTTATATGTATGTGAACGCTAGAAGCCTTACTGGTAAAAAGGACGAACTAGAAATACTTGCAGCAAGCAAATAGTATGATATTATAGGCATTACTGAAACTTGGTGGGATGAATCTCATGATTGGACAGTCAATTTAGAGGGCTATACGCTGTTTAGGAGAGACAGACTAAATAAAAAGGGTGGAGGGGTGTGTCTTTATGTAAAGCCGTTTTTAAAACCTGATATACGGGAAGATATTCAGGAGGGGACTGTAGACACTCTCGAGACGTTATGGGTAGAAATTGCATGCAGGGATAAAGGAATTAAAAAGTTGGTATTGGGTGTACGCTATAGGCTGCCTGGTATTAATGTATCTGATGAGGAATTGTTACTGAAGCAAATTGAAAGAGCAGCAGGAGTAGGTGACATAGTAGCGATGGGAGATTTTAACTATCCAGAGATAAACTGGAAAAATGATTCATGTGACACTGCTAGGGGTAATATGTTTTTAAACACACTAAATGATAACTACTTAGTTCAACTAATTGAGGAACCTACCAGCTACAATGCAATCTTAGACCTGGTATTAACAAACAATGGGGATTTTACTATCAGGTATTATAGTAGGGGAACCCATAGGAAACAGCGACCACAATATGGTCACATTCAATATCAGTTTTCATAAACAGTCCTATACTGGCTCGACTAGGACTCTAAACTTTAGCAAAGCGAATTTTGAAAAGATGAGGGTATTTTTCAGGGATATTGAATGGGAAGGCTTGTTTCTAGGAAAAAATACTACGGAGAAATGGGATGTAATAAAATTCCTGCTAGCTAAAAATACTCTCAAATTTATTCCTATGAGCAGCAAAAAAAGAAATAAAAATCATAAACCGATGTGGCTTAACAAAAAGATAAAGGAACTTATAGGTAAGAAAAGGCGAGCATTTAAAAAATACAAATCTGACGGGGAAGCGGAGTCATTTCAGCACTATAAGGACTGTAACAAAATATGCAAAAAGGAAATAAGAGCGGCTAAAGTAGAAACTGAAAAACTAGTAGCAAAGGAAAGCAAAGCAAATCCCCCAAAAAAATTTAAATACATTAATAGCAAGAGATTAAAGAAGGAGAGTATAGGCCCTTTAAAAGACAAGTTGGGAGTCTTAAGCAAAAATTATAATGACATAGCGGACACACTAAATTAGTTTTTTTCAACAGTATTTACTAGAGAGGACCCAATTCAGGGACTAACACATAATCTCAATAATGAGACTATCCCACTGATAGGTACTTATTTAAGCGAGTAGGTAGTCTGTGACCGATTAAAACATTTAAAGATTAATAAGTCACCGGGTCCCGATGGAATTCACCCAAGGGTTCTAATGGAGCTTCACTCTGAACTTGCAAAACCGCTGTTTTTGACCTTTAAGGATTCAGTAATATCAGGTATGGTTCCCAAAGACTGGCGTATAGCGGAAGTAGTGCCTATATTCAAAAAGGGAAGTAAAGCTGAACCAGGTAATTATAGACCAGTTAGTCTTACATCTGTAGTGGGGAAAGTGTTGGAAGGTATTTTAAGAGATAGTATTCAGAAGTTCCTTGAAGTCAATAAGGTCATTAAAAGGAATCAACATGGATTTGTGAAGGACAGATCCTGTCAAACCAACTTACTTGGCTGTTATGAAACAGTAAGTGCAAACTTAGATCAGGGTAAAGAGGTGGATGTAATCTTTTTAGACTTTGCGAAAGCTTTCAACACTGTACCACACATGAGACTTATCTACAAGCTACAAGAAATAGGGTTAGGAAGCACAATATGCACTTGGATCAAAAATTGGTTAGATAATAGGGAGCAGCGCGTTGTGGTTAATGGATCTTTTTCAAATTGGACTGAAGTGTGAAGTGGTGTGCCACAAGGCTCAGTATTAGGACCGCTATTGTTAAATATTTTCATTAACGACCTAACAGAAGTTCTAGAGAGCATGGTGTCAATTTTTGCAGATGATACCAAATTGTGTAAAGTTATAAATATGGAGGGGGATGCTGAGTCGCTTCAGAACGACTTAGTTAAATTAGAAGCATGAGCAGCGAAATGGAGAATGCGCTTCAATACAGACAAGTGTAAGGTAATGCACTGTGGTAACAAGAACAAAAATAACACCTACATACTAAATGGGGTAAAATTAGGGGATTCTGTACTGGAAAAGGACTTAAGTGTCCTCATAGATAGCAAACTAAGCAGTAGTACCCAAAGTAGGATTGCAGCAAAGGAGGCTAATAAGATATTAGCATGCATAAAACGGGGAATTGATGCTAGGGACGAGAGCGTTATACTCCCGTTGTATAAATCACTAGTGAGGTCACACCTTGAAGACTGTGTACAGTTCTGGGCACCATACTACAAAAAGGATATCCTGGAGCTAGAAAAGGTTCAGAGGCGGGCAACCAAACTAATTAAGGGCATGGAGACGCTGTAATATGAGGAAAGGCTTGCAAGGCTAGGCATGTTTACATTGGAAAATAGGAGACTAAGAGGGGACATGATCAACATCTACAAATATATAAGGGGACAATACACAGACCTTGCGCAGGACCTGTTTTTGGTTAGATCAACACAGAGGACTCGTGGACACTCGCTCAGGTTAGAGGAGAGGAGATTCCGCATAATACGGCGTAAAGGCTTTTTCACAGTATGGACGATACGTGTTTGGAATTCCCTGCCTGAGGGAGTTGTAATGGCGGATTCAGTCAACACCTTTAAGAATGGATTAGATAAATTCCTAATAGATAAGGATATCCAGGGTTATGGTGCGTAGTCGCGCACTATAGTTATTATAAAAAAGAGGGATAAAACGTAACGGCAGACCATCAGCATCAGTCAAAATTTTAGACAAAATAATCCTGCATAGGAGACCACAAATAGGTTGAACTCGATGGACAAATTGTCTTTTTTTAACCTTAGATACTATGTAAACTATGTCAATCAGACAGAAGCATTTGTAATTACTGTTGGTCACCCTCAGTAAATGTGTGCGCATATGCAGGACGGGATCTACACATGCATCCGTGAGGCGAATGAAAAAATTACGGTTGGATTGCGAATTGCGATCCAACCTCAATTAGCCCATTATTGAAGAATGACAGAATATGGTTGACTGGTTGGTTCTTTATCTCTGGTCACTTTCTTTCTCTCCAAGGCTTAGTACATACTGCAGACCCCTTTATAGGATACCTGTATATTAATAGCAGAACAATGACTTTTACGAGTGACATATGTCTATGATGCCATTGTCTTAGCAGGGCACATCATATACCAAATGAATGGTCTTGGGCCATAGATTTGCAGAAAAATGCATCACCATCGTGCTCTGGAAAATGTGATAGTTAATGAACTCTCTATGCACCTGGTGGGTGACCTGGAACATGTGACCTGCTGGGTGGTTTGGAAACTGTGACCGTTATTTGCAGCCAAGCACCTAGCACAGATATTCAAAATTAGACTTCTAATGAGGTGAAAAGGGGTAAAATGTTCCACTCTGCAAACCTTTGCCCAGTTAAAACCGGGCACATTAGCTAGTATACACTATCTTAGAACACACACTATTAGGAACATACTGTGTTTATATTGACTAGGACCGAGAGGTTTACCTCAGCTGTCAGACATATTACGCAAGCCTTTTAAGTTCGCCAATGAATGTAGTGGTAATGAATGTGGTTAATTCAAAGAAGGCATCATTCAGAACTCTGTACAAAGGTGTCTGATATCTTATACATGTTTTGTGACACATCATCCAGGTAAAAAAGGTCAAACTGGCATATCTTTAGAACACAGTAGTTGAATAACTGCTACAAATGCACAACTTGGCAGACTAAATATCTGCTTAGCTACATAGTTATCCTTATTTATTTATTAACAGTTTCTTATATAGCGCAGCAAATTCCGTTGCGCTTTACAATTTGAAATAACAATAACAAAATGGGTGATAACAGTCATAGAGGTAGGAAGGCCCTGCTCGCAAGCTTACAATCTATAGGGAAATAGGCATGTGTACATAAGGAAAGGTGCTATCTATTGCATAGAATGAGAAGACATGTGAGGATATGTGTGGACTGTACAGAGTGGATGTAATTTGATAGGAAGGTTTATGAAAGTTATGTGAGCGGTTCTGGAATTTGATACGCTTGCCTAAAGAGGTGAGTTTTGAGGGAACGCTTGAAGGTTTGGAGACTAGAGGAGAGTCTTATTGTGCGTGGTAGGGCATTCCACAGAGTGGGTGCAGCCCGATGAAAGTCCTGCAGTCGTGAGTGGGAGCGAGTAATGAGTGTGGATGAGAGACGCAGGTCTTGTGAAGAGCGAAGAGGTCGGGTTGGGAGATATTTTGTGATAAGCGAAGTGATGTACGTTGGTGTAGTTTGGTTAATGGCCTTGTGTGTGAGTAAAAGTATTTTATATTGAATGCGGTAGAGTACAGGTAACCAATGGAGGGACTGACAGAGCGGATCTGCAGACGATGAACATGTAGCGAGGAAGATAAGCCTCGCCGCTGCATTCAGAATGGATTGTAGTGGTGAGAGTCTCGTTTTGGGAAGACCAGTTAGGAGACTATTGCAATAATCAATGCGGGAGATAATGAGAGCGTGGATTAGAGTTTTAGCAGTGTCTTGTGTAAGGTATGGTCGTATTTTGGATATGTTTTTTAGATGCATGTAACATGATCTTGATTATCCTTTATTTAGAAGCACCATCATATTGCTCAGTGCTGTACATTATAGTTCATATAACAAACAACATAATTATAGAAAACAGAAGTTTACAATAGGAGGTATGGGGAACAACAGAACTATAAGGTAGCTGAATGACGTTACTTGTGGTGGGAAAGGTATGAGGTGCTACTGTGAAGCATAAGCTGCCAATATTACAGCAGCCATTGGTTAGTAGTATTTTTATGCAGCTACTGGTTGTTATGTAAAAACCATTTACTTAAACTTGCAGAAACAGCCTTGTATGTTAATTGGCCATCATCCACCAAATCCTACTGCCTTCAATGCCTGCCACAATATGTATCATTACCAGCCACACCTCCCACAGAAAGGTACGTTTTCTAGAAGCAAAACAGTTGCAGACATATGAATTGTGTCAACAACTTCCTGGCCCAATGACATAATATATAAGCTTGTTTGCAATCTTAAAGCACAGCATTTGTCATCAGCGTGCTCAGTTATGAAATAGCCTTGATTCGTCTTATTTCTGTTACATAATTTCACATCTGCTGGTTGTGGGTAAGCAGTACGTGCATGCCCTGAGTGAGATGGGAGGGGGCTGGACAAACAGATCATCCAGGCTTACACAGAAAATAAACCTCACTGCCACAATCATTTTCATTAATTCGATCAATGGCTCGAGGTCTATTGTTCGGTTTTCAATAATGTGTACTGTATAATTCAGGCAATACATGGCAGATCTCACCGGAAATCGCAAATATGGATACAAGCATTATATGATGTAACAGTGTAAGATCATCATATTGTGAATATACCAATATAAGTCAATCAAAGCGGATTGGCTTCTGCCAGAAATGAATGAATTTCTATGCTTGTAGTCTGGAGTCCGATTGCAAGCTGCACTGGAGTAGGGAAATATGTGAATGAATAGGCAAACAAGTACATATAGGTGGTATGTATAAGTTACCTAAACATATTTATACCATGGGGGAGATGTACTAAGCCTGAAAAGTGATAAATATCACTGTGATAAAGCACCAGCCAATCGGCTCCTAACTGCCATATTACAGGCTGTGTTTGAAAAAATAAGAATTTACTTACCGATAATTCTATTTCTCATAGTCCGTAGTGGATGCTGGGACTCCGTAAGGACCATGGGGAATAGCGGCTCCGCAGGAGACTGGGCACAAAAGTAAAAGCTTGAACTAGCTGGTGTGCACTGGCTCCTCCCCCTATGACCCTCCTCCAAGCCTCAGTTAGGATACTGTGCCCGGACGAGCATACATAATAAGGAAGGATCTTGAATCCCGGGTAAGACTCATACCAGCCACACCAATCACACCGTACAACCTGTGATCTGAACCCAGTTAACAGTATGATAAACGAAGGAGCCTCTGAAAAGATGGCTCACAACAATAATAACCCGAATTTTGTAACAATACCTATATACAAGTATTGCAGACAATCCGCACTTGGGATGGGCGCCCAGCATCCACTACGGACTATGAGAAATAGAATTATCGGTAAGTAAATTCTTATTTTCTCTAACGTCCTAAGTGGATGCTGGGACTCCGTAAGGACCATGGGGATTATACCAAAGCTCCCAAACGGGCGGGAGAGTGCGATGACTCTGCAGCACCGAATGAGAGAACTCCAGGTCCTCCTCAGCCAGGGTATCAAATTTGTAGAATTTAGCAAACGTGTTTGCCCCTGACCAAGTAGCTGCTCGGCAAAGTTGTATAGCCGAGACCCCTCGGGCAGCCGCCCAAGATGAGCCCACCTTCCTTGTGGAATGGGCTTTTACAGATTTTGGCTGTGGCAGGCCTGCCACAGAATGTGCAAGCTGAATTGTACTACAAATCCAACGACCAATCGTCTGCTTAGAAGCAGGAGCACCCAGCTTGTTGGGTGCATACAGGATAAACAGCGAGTCAGATTTCCTGACTCCAGCCGTCCTGGAAATATATATTTTCAGGGCCCTGACTACGTCCAGTAACTTGGAGTCCTCCAAGTCCCTAGTAGCCGCAGGCACCACAATAGGCTGGTTCACGTGAAACGCTGAAACCACCTTTGGGAGAAATTGAGGACGAGTCCTCAATTCTGCCCTATCCGTGTGAAAAATCAGGTAAGGGCTTTTATAAGATAAAGCCGCCAATTCTGAGACACGCCTGGCTGAAGCCAGGGCTAACAGCATTACCACCTTCCATGTGAGATATTTTAATTCCACAGTGGTGAGTGGTTCAAACCAATGTGATTTTAGGAACCCCAAAACCACATTGAGATCCCAAGGTGCCACCGGGGGCACAAAAGGAGGCTGTATATGCAGTACCCCTTTGACAAACGTCTGGACTTCAGGCACTGAAGCCAGTTCTTTTTGGAAGAAAATCGACAGGGCCGAAATTTGAACCTTAATGGACCCTAATTTTAGGCCCATAGACAGTCCTGTTTGCAGGAAATGTAGGAAGCGACCCAGTTGAAATTCCTCTGTAGGGGCCTCTTTGGCCTCACACCACGCAACATATTTTCGCCAAATGCGGTGATAATGTTTTGCGGTTACATCCTTCCTGGCCTTTATCAGGGTAGGGATGACTTCTTCTGGAATGCCTTTTTCCTTCAGGATCCGGCGTTCAACCGCCATGCCGTCAAACGCAGCCGCGGTAAGTCTTGGAACAGACAAGGCCCCTGCTGGAGCAGGTCCTTTCTTAGAGGTAGAGGCCACGGTTCCTCCGTGAGCATCTCTTGAAGTTCCGGGTACCAAGTCCTTCTTGGCCAATCCGGAACCACGAGTATAGTTCTTACTCCTCTCCTTTTTATGATTCTCAGTACTTTTGGTATGAGAGGCAGAGGAGGGAAAACATACACTGACTGGTACACCCATGGTGTTACCAGAGCGTCCACCGCTATTGCCTGAGGGTCCCTTGACCAGGCGCAATATCTGTCTAGTTTTGTGTTGAGACGGGACGCCATCATGTCCACCTTTGGTTTTTCCCAACGGTTTACCATCTCTTGGAAGACTTCTGGATGAAGTCCCCACTCCCCCGGGTGAAGGTCGTGTCTGCTGAGGAAGTCCGCTTCCCAGTTGTCCACTCCCGGAATGAACACTGCTGACAGTGCTATCACATGATTCTCCGCCCAGCGAAGAATCCTTGCAGCTTCTGCCATCGCCCTCCTGCTTCTCGTGCCGCCCTGTCTGTTTACGTGGGCGACTGACGTGATGTTGTCCGATTGGATCAATACCGCCTGACCCTGAAGCAGGGGTTTTGCTTGACTTAGGGCATTGTAAATGGCCCTTAGTTCCAGAATGTTTATATGAAGAGATGTTTCCATGCTTGACCACAAGCCCTGGAAATTTCGTCCCTGTGTGACTGCTCCCCAGCCTCTCAGGCTGGCATCCGTGGTCACCAGGATCCAATCCTGAATGCCGAATCTGCGGCCCTCTAGTAGATGAGCACTCTGCAGCCACCACAGAAGAGACACCCTTGTCCTTGGCGACAGGGTTATCCGCTGATGCATCTGAAGATGCGATCCGGACCATTTGTCCAGAAGATCCCACTGAAACGTTCTTGCATGGAATCTTCCGAATGGAATCGCTTCGTAAGAAGCCACCATTTTTCCCAGGACCCTCGTGCACTGATGCACTGACACCTGGCCTGGTTTTAGGAGATTCCTGACTAGCTCGGATAACTCCCTGGCCTTCTCCTCTGGGAGAAACACCTTTTTCTGGACTGTGTCCAGAATCATTCCTAGGAACAGGAGACGTGTTGTTGGAATCAGCTGCGATTTTGGAATATTTAGAATCCACCCGTGCTGACGTAACACTAACTGAGATAGTGCTACTCCGACTTCTAACTGTTCCCTGGACCTTGCCCTTATCAGGAGATCGTCCAAGTAAGGGATAATTAAAACGCCTTTTCTTCGAAGAAGAATCATCATTTCGGCCATTACCTTGGTAAAGACCCGAGGTGCCGTGGACAACCCAAACGGCAGCGTCTGAAACTGATAATGACAGTTTTGTACTACAAACCTGAGGTACCCTTGGTGAGAAGGGTAGATTGGGACGTGGAGATAAGCATCTTTGATGTCCAGAGACACCATATAGTCCCCTTCTTCCAGGTTTGCTATCACTGCTCTGAGTGACTCCATCTTGAATTTGAACCTCTTTATGTAAGTGTTCAAGGATTTTAGATTTAAAATTGGTCTCACCGAGCCGTCCGGCTTCGGTACCACAAACAGCGTGGAATAATACCCCTTTCCCTGTTGTAGGAGAGGTACCTTGATTATCACCTGCTGGGAATACAGCTTGTGAATGGCTTCCAAAACTGCCTCCCTGTCGGAGGGAGACTTTGGTAGAGTAGACTTCAGGAACCGGCGAGGGGGAGACGTCTCGAATTCCAGTTTGTACCCCTGTGATACTACCTGCAGAATCCAGGGGTCCACTTGCGAGTGAGCCCACTGCGCGTTGAAATTTTTGAGACGGGCCCCCACCGTGTCCGAGTCCGCTTGTAAAGCCCCAGCGTCATGCTGAAGACTTGGCAGAAGCAGAGGCGGGCTTCTGCTCCTGGGAAGAGGCTGCCTGGTGCAGTCTTTTTCCTCTTCCTCTGCCCCGGGGCAGAAATGAGTGGCCTTTTGCCCGCTTGTACTTATGGGAACGAAAGGACTGAGTTTGAAAAGACGGTGTCTTTTTCTGCTGAGAGGTGACCTGGGGTAAAAAGGTGGACTTTCCGGCCGTTGCCGTGGCCACCAGGTCCGATAGACCGGCCCCAAATAACTCCTCCCCTTTATACGGCAATACTTCCATATGTCGTTTGGAATCCGCATCCCCTGACCACTGTCGCGTCCATAACGCTCTTCTGGCAGAAATGGACATAGCACTCACTCTTGATGCCAGGGTGCAAATATCCCTCTGTGCATCACGCATATATAGTAATGCATCCTTCAAATGCTCTATAGTTAGTAATATACTGTCCCTATCCAGGGTATCAATATTTTCAGTCAGGGAATCCGACCACGCCACTCCAGCACTGCACATCCAGGCTGAGGCGATTGCTGGTCGCAGTATAACACCAGTATGTGTGTATATACCCTTCAGGATATTTTCCAGCCTTCTATCCGATGGTTCTTTGAGGGCGGCCGTATCAGGAGACGGTAACGCTACTTGTTCAGATAAACGTGTGAGCGCTTTATCTACTCTAGGGGGTGTTTCCCAACGCGCCCTAACCTCTGGCGGGAAAGGGTATAGTGCCAATAATTTATTAGAAATTAGCACTTTTTTATCGGGGGAAACCCACGCTTTATCACACACCTCATTTAATTCATCTGACTCAGGAAAAGCTACTGGTAGTTTTTTTACTCCCCACATAATACCCTTCTTTGTGGTACTTGTAGTGTCAGAAATGTTCAATGCCTCCTTCATTGCCGTGATCATGTAACGTGTGGCCCTACTGGACATTACGTTTGTCTCCTCACCGTCGACACTGGACTCAGTATCTGGGTCTGTGTCGACCCACTGAGGTAACGGGCGTTTTATCGCCCCTGACGGTGTCTGAGACGCCTGGACAGGCACTAATTGATTTGTCGGCTGTCTCATGTCGTCAACAGTTTTTTGTAAAGTGCTGACATTGTCACGTAGTTCTTTAAATACAACCATCCAGTCAGGTGTCGACTCCCTAGGGGGTGACATCACTAACACAGGCAATTGCTCTGCTTCCACATCATTTTCCTCCTCATACATGTCGACACAATCGTACCGACACCCAGCACACACACAGGGAATGCTCTGATAGAGGACAGGACCCCACTAGCCCTTTGGGGAGACAGAGGGAGAGTTTGCCAGCACACACCAGAGCGCTATATATATATATATATATATATATATATAGGGATAACCTTATATAAGTGTTACTCCCTTTTATAGCTGCTGTTTATAATTTAGCTGCCAATAGTGCCCCCCCTCTCTCGTTTTTACCCTGATTCTGTAGGGACTGCAGGGGAGAGTCAGGGAGCCGTCCTTCCAGCGGAACTGTGAGGGAAAATGGCGCTTGTGTGCTGAGGAGATAGGCTCCGCCCCTTCACGACGGCCTTATCTCCCGCTTTTTTCTGGAAAACTGGCAGGGGTTAAATACATCCATATAGCTCAGGAGCTATATGTGATGTATTTCTTTTGCCATCCTAAGGTATTTCAGTTTTTATTGCGTCTCAGGGCGCTCCCCCCCAGCGCCCTGCACCCTCAGTGACCGGAGTGTGAAGTGTGCTGAGAGCAATGGCGCACAGCTGCAGTGCTGTGCGCTACCTTAGTTGAAGACAGGAACGTCTTCTGCCGCCGATTTCACCGGACCTCTTCGTTCTTCTGGCTCTGTAAGGGGGCCGGCGGCGCGGCTCCGGGACCCATCCAGGCTGAACCTGTGATCGTCCCTCTGGAGCTAATGTCCAGTAGCCTAAGAAGCCCAATCCACTCTGCACGCAGGTGAGTTCGCTTCTTCTCCCCTTAGTCCCACGATGCAGTGAGCCTGTTGCCAGCAGGACTCACTGAAAATTAAAAACCTAAAATAAACTTTTACTCTAAGCAGCTCAGGAGAGCCACCTAGCATGCACCCTTCTCGTTCGGGCACAAGAATCTAACTGAGGCTTGGAGGAGGGTCATAGGGGGAGGAGCCAGTGCACACCAGCTAGTTCAAGCTTTTACTTTTGTGCCCAGTCTCCTGCGGAGCCGCTATTCCCCATGGTCCTTACGGAGTCCCAGCATCCACTTAGGACGTTAGAGAAATGACAGTTAGGAGCCGATTGGCTGGTACTTTATCACTGTGATATTTATCACTTTTCAGGCTTAGTACATCTGGCCATATATGCATTCGTTACTTAGGTATTCACCTAAATATGTTCTCTTACCTCCCAGCAACATAAAGGAGTTTTCACAATGATACGCCAATACCCTTATCATAATGGTCTTAAATTTGGCCACAATTTGATGTTTCTGAATGTTGGTAGTAACCCTTTTATTCAAATCAGTGTTCTTTGTAGGCTTCGCTCTCCTCAAAGGAATGAACTTGGTTATGTCATATGCGTTCTGTTAATGCAGCATATTAAGACTAATTGGTACTGTTTTGCTAGTGTCAGTTCCAATGGTTCCCAAACTCAGTCTTCAAGGAATCCTAACAGTCCAGATATTAGAGATATCTATGGATGAGCACAGATTGTTAAATCAAATTGACTGAGGTACTAATTAAGTCAAGCATGGTTACGCGCAATACCTGGACTGTAAGAGTGCCATGAGGACCGAATTTGGGATCCTCTGTTCTATTCAGATCTTAGGTTTGCGGTTTGAGAAAAGACAGTTAAATCCCCAAAATAGATTTACTGAATCGGTTATTCTCACCAATAACCTTATTAGAAATGTAAATTCAGACCTTTCAAATATTGGAGAGAGAGAGAGAGAGAGAGAGAGAGAGAGAGAGAGAGAGAGAGAGAAAGTAGCAGCCAATCAGCTTCTACCTGCCATTTTACAGTTTTAATGTTAAAAATTACAGTCAGGAGCTGATTGGTTGATACATCTCCCACTAAGTGATATAACATTCCTTGGGTACCCATTCTGTTAGAGTTGAAAAAACAAAAATATAAAGAAAAGTAGAAGACTTCTGAAACGTTGCTGTCCCAATCACATGCTATCGATGGGTGCTTTCCCTGGATTTAGTGGTTGAAAATCCTAAATATTGTGGCAAATTTGTAAGTAAACAAAAAATAAATTTTTGGATTAATTTTAGATACTGCACAGAAAATGTAATAGGACCATGCTGGAAAACTTTGTCATTATTTTTTATTTTATTTAGGAATTAAATCATTTATGAAGCCTAGGCAAGGGCAAAAAAAACAACAACAACCTGTTAAGGAAACAAGTTTGTGCACCACTGTAAAGGGGGGTACTCATGGAGCGATCGCTTCTTAAAATCTAAGCAATCTGACTAGATTGCTTAGATTTTAAGCAGTGATCACTCCGTGTGTACCCCTCACAGTGATAGCGCTGCGCGGCCCCGTGCATCGCTATCGCTGGTGCTAGATTGTCCTGTATGCAGGCTCAATCTAGCAGGTCGCTCATTTCACCCGCTGGGTGAAATATGCCCCCCTTCCCCCTGCATGCTCAGCACGCATCGCGCTGTGCTGAGCGGAGGGAGAGATGTGTACTGAGTGGTTCGCTCAGCACACATCTCTCCCCAAATCGGGTCGTGAATACGGCCCTTAAGACCTATTCTTTTCTCTCTTGAATTTGCTTCAACGTATATTGGCACCAATACGGTCTGTGGCAGCACCCCCAAATGTGATTACACTTGACGTGATTAATATAATACTAATATAATACTAAGAATAAAAGTATATTATGTTGCTACATACTGGTACAGTAGTTCTTCCCAATCCCCTTTTCCCTTCATTATTAGTGCATATACAAGTGTCAGTATACTAAGTAAAATGGCAGTCTTATAGCAGAAATTGAAAATTAATTTGTTTATATATGATGTGATTGACAGCTCAATACGTGTTTAGCTATGTAATATTAAACAATAATAAAACTTTTAAAAGTATTATGGCTAAAGAGTCACTGGAGTCTTAAATATTTTATCATTGTTTTATTTTTCTTCAAAACAATCTTTCAAGCAATAAATTAAAAATGTTTAAATATCAGAAAAAACATATATACAACATACAGCTGCCCTGATACAGAATAAGATAAACCACTTAAAAGAACAGAATATTTACATTAAAGTTTAGAAATACACTATTGCAATGATTTCATATTCCCACACTTCCAGTAGTAAAGAGCAACCATAGCACACACACCTTTTATTAAACTCCAGTGGAGCGCCAGCAAACATATTCAATATGACAGAGTGCATACACCTCTCTTTAATTGCTCAAATTTGCAGTGAAAAACAAAATTAACATCCTTATAGTGAACTTTATGAATTCTCAGTCCATAGATACTGTACTACAGTATCTTCATGCTTCCATTTGGATTTCAATGGCAAAAGCAGTGAAATATCTATGGAAATGGGATTGCTTAGATTTTCAGCAGCACAAACAAAAGTCTCCTTTTAATTGTGACATAAGCAAAGGAACTTAGAACAGTAATGTTCAATTACCAACAGATTATTAATTATAATTATTTTTTTTATTTGCCTACCACAATACTCACTTCGATTGGAATTATTGACAAGGACAAGATTTAGTGAGGACGAAGTAACTAGTGCCAACTTAATGTGCAATGTTACCTATATTATTGGCTGATTGTTTCTCCAAGGTCACTAGTTTCCTTCCTCGGTGCAAAATCATACTGGCAGGTTACCAGAATTTATTTTAGACTGTAAGCTCAACTGGGCAGGTACTGTGTGACTGGTTGTACGTGCTATGTAGAGAGTTGCATAATTGGAGTCACAATTTTAGAGCTAAAAACTACTCATCTATAGTTAATCCTTAAAGACATACGTATAGTGGATACAAACTAACAAAGCAAATAATTATGTTGGAAAAATATACTTCCGAAGGCTGACATGTGCCATTTATAATGGAAGCAAACAGACAAAGAAACACCCCATAAAAAGGGTCTAATCAGCTATTTTTATTTCTGATTTTTTTTAAATAAAATATTAATAAATTATTTTGTCTGGAAACCTAAGTAAAATGGGCAACATGGCTTTTTCTGATAAAAAGTTTCAGCAAGACTGCTTGGGGGTCTGTGTACTAAGCCATAGAGAGATAAAGTGGATGGAGATAAAGTACCAACCAACCAGCTCATAGTTCATTTTTCAAACAGTGGGGCAGATGTATTAACCTGGAGAAGGCATAAGGAAGTGATAAACCAGTGATATGTGCAAGGTGATAAAGGCACCAGCCAATCATCAGATCCTAACTGTTAATTTACATATTGGAGCTGATTGGCTGGTGCCTTTATCACCTTGCACATATCACTGGTTTATCACTTCCTTATGCCTTCTCCATGTTAATACATCTGCCCCACAGTCTGTAACATGGTAGGAGCTGATTGGCTGGTACTTTCTCTCTGTCCACTTTATCTCTTGCTAAGGCTTAGTACATAGACCCCCTTTGATAGGCTAATGTAGGTGTGTGTTATCAACAGGAATATCAACAGTTTTGAAAAGGAAATGGACAAACAAGGGTATTGACTGGCCATAGAGATTATAATCTGAATGCGAGAGTCAGCTGCCAAACAGGATCTCCGGGAGGTTTGTCCACAACTCAATATATGTGAAATCACATCACAGTGTTTTGATGAAGGACTGACATTAGTAACATTTCATTTGTTGCAGCTTTCAGTTTATGTAGACTACAATTAGCCAACTAAACTTTAATGCCGTAAGTGCAATTGTCTGAATACTCTCAGTAAAAGGGAAGAGTTCCTATCAAATAATACTTATTCGCAAAGCATGGAGTAAGGCAGGAGCCAATCTACCAGTTCGAGTAAAGACATGTTTCTAGGCTTATTTCAAATACTACAAGTGAGTGATTAGGTATTGGCTCAAAAAGGGAAGACAGGCTTATTATGAGTAATATCAATGATGGTAACCCCAAAAAACATAATGTGGGTTTCAGTCACAATATTAAGATACCTCAAGGGTCTTCCTATGTAATACTAAAGCAACCACATTTTAGGGGACTTTTGTATACATTTAAATTGCTGGCTCAATGGTAAAAAAATAATAAAAAAAATTAAATTCTTGATAAAAAAAAAAATAAGGAGGTCAAGGCTGAAAAGCACTAAGTTAGGCTATATCAATAGCACTTTCCAGTGAAAGCACAATGCGATTTATACAAATTCATACCATCATCAACAAAGCTTCAACCTTGCATCAAGTTATACATCTGTCTAACCCTCACAATGTGTTAAGAGCTGCTTTAAAGAGCTTACTCCACAGGAGTTGCATCAAACTAAAAAAGAGCCTCCTGAGTAACATGTAACGCCCAGGTGTATGGAGAATAGAGTCAATGTTCAGCTCACACTTCCGAGTAAGCAACAAAATGTATTGGTTATAAAATCACAAATTAAACTCCTCCACAATTATTATCAACTATAAGCTTGCATTTCTTGGAACAAAAAAACAGCATGGGGAGGCAGATTCTACCAAGGCATTAAAATGCCATAATCTGAAATTTAGAAGAAGAACCATGTGTCTATGCCATTTAATAAGGGTGGTTGAGTTTGAGGAGGAATGGAACAGATACTTAAAGATCATATTGCAAATCCTGACACACAAGAAAATACTGAATAATAAGACCACCTTCTTTGTTTTTTTGTTTTTTTTTTACCCATGAAAATATAAAATCCAACCCTAGGGCCTTCCTAATACTGATATTTCTGCTAAGGACTACAATACCTTAATTAGGAGTGGAATGATGCTCTCTAGAGTCACACAACTGTGAAGTCCAGTAGGAATCCTCATATCAGAATTTTTACAGTGGCTTAAAGATTAACTACATAGTTAAAATAAATATACTGCAAGCTAATTTGACTATAACACCACATCCAGTGGCATATTTTAAACCCAACAAATATCCATTGACTGGCGAGCTCAAAGTAAAAACATTGATACAATTAAGAATAATTTAGCATTATAGGTATGAAATACTATAGTGGTACATAAAGAGCTCTATGTAACAGCTGATTGTTCCTGACTTGAGTCCAGCAATAATGGTTAATGCCAAAATCCATTGTTGTGCTCTTGGTTAGATTATATAGAAAGAATGTTGTTCCAGAAATGTTGCTTTTTCTCTTATTGCATTTTGATACTTTGGAGGACAGAACTTTGAAGGAAATACAAAATAATTTAAATTCCAGATTCAAATTGAAACAAACAAAAAAATCTCTGTATATATACATATAAATAAAAGTAGGCACTTTGGGAAAATCAAAAAAAAATTCCCAAACTTTATTTGCTTTAAAGCAAAAAGCTGCCCTGAAGCCACTTTTTTAATAATAATAATAATAATAATAATAATAAATAAAAGTTGAACATGAAATATCAATGTTACTATATAAATATTTATAAAAAATAATATATATTTATAGAAGGAAAATCAACATAAAACATTAAAATAAAATCAAACACTAATGCTCAAATGGCTTTGGAGATGGAAAACTGCTCAATTATTATTGCTTGTAGGGTTCACCCACGCTCAGTTATTTCAGGATTTACATTATCCTCAATGAAAGTTCAGTTAATATAAAAGGTCTTTTGGACCTAAAGTGGCCAAAGCCAGTTAAAGTCAGTAGGTTTGTTGTATTCTTTTCCATTTAACAACTGGGCGACGTTGTGATGGGACTGTGGAGATAAGGAAGGCTGCTTGGTGCTGCTACTGATACAGGGAAGCTGAATACGAAAGGAGATGTGGGTGAAGAGGAATTCTTGCTGCGCTCCAAAAGGGTGGCAGAAGGACTAGCAGCCTCCGTCGCACAGGTAGTGGTCAAGACCTGAGATTCAAACTGCAACAGCTGTCCCATAAAGCTAAAGTTTGGAGAAATGATGCTTCGACGTTGCTTAACAAACTCAAAGGCCTCTTCCAACTTCACCCTTTTCTTCATCATCAAATAGGCCAAACAGATGGTTGCTGAACGAGAAATCCCAGCTTGGCAATGTACAAGCACACGTCCATGATTATCCTTGACTGAATCTTGAAAGAAACAAAAGAAGTGTATAGAAATTACTCTATGGCGTTAAGAGAAAAACATAAAACTGTCCCGAGCCCCCAACTGTTAATGGCAATCATTCTCATGAATGGTAATTTATTTTTTACTTAGTCAGCAATCAAGTGATATGCAAATGCTGAAACCACCAGCGTCCTACTTCTAACCCTGTATGGAAACAAACCCTTATCTGTCACTCACTGTATTACACTGTAATGTGCTGAAAACAAACAAACTAGAGTGCTAGATTACACCATAAAGTGCTATCATGTATAGCACATTACATCATATCAGTGACAGTAGGTTCACATAGCCTCTGTAATCTCCCAAAGGATCTTACCCACTAATTAAGCATATTAATTTATATGTAATAAAAACGGATATGTTTTACTGTACAAGGAAAAGGCATAGAGTAATTATCATACACAGTACAGCAACAGGTGGCAGATAGACCAAATAAAGCTTTATCATGAGAGACTGAAGCCTGGTTATCTGCTTTTTCTGCGCTGGAATATAGGGCGAGGGTGGAGAAAAAACATTTATCAGAAAAACGCACTACTGCTCTGTATGAACTAGAGTTTCTGAACGTCAAAATACAGCAGAATCTATGTTTATAAAGGGAGAAGAGGCCAATTTAGCAGAAATCTAGGTTAAGGAAGATGGTTACAGCTAATTTAATACTGAATTTATTTCTTCCCAATTCCAAAACAATTTCAGTACAAAACTACACAGATCCTTATGTAAAGAATCCACTCATGTAGCTAATTGTTATTTTAATAGGTGTTAGAATAGTGGTCCGAACACGCCGGCATAAAGAGAAAGCAGCAGTACGTAAACTGTGATAACACTTACCTACATATTCTATTGCTTCCATGAACCAGGAGCTGATATCAGCTTTATGGTTGTCTTCCACTGGTATACATTTATACTGAAAATGACCTTCAAAATGGTTTGGGCAGTCAGAAGATACGTTCAGTAAGGCGGTGATACCCAAGGCATCCAACATGTCTCTCCGAGCAGCATGATAAGCACTGCCGAGGTAAAGGAAGGGAAGGATCTCCACTGGACCACCCTGTTCCAAAAAAGAAACACACAACAATTGAATATAGATAAGAAGGTGGTAATACACTAGTATAAGTCATCTATATCACTGAAGTGTCTCATATATAAACAGGCAGCCAACATATAGGTTTTCCCTTACTATATGAAAAATATAAATCTTCAACATACTCCTAATCCTGTGCATTTGTTCTACAAACATACATGACTTCCATTTAACAGGCTACACCATACAGATGGCAGTTGGAAAAAGCACAACAAGAAAATAAAGTAACATTCTGTTGTAAAGGAAATGGTCTATTCTGGGCTACAATTTTTGGAAGGCTGCTGAGCCGCTCACCTCTCATTTGAACACTCCTGCCTCTAGACCTAAAGAGCGATGCTACATCAAATTAAGAAATCTCAACAGTTTTCTTTGTGAATCCTAGGCCATACATACTATGCTCATCTCCTAAAGGGAACTATTAGCAATAATTACCATACTGGCTTGAATATTTCCGGCCAATATAATCATCGTTATTTGCATTTTGTACTTAGTTTTCCCTGCTATGCATGGAAAATCCTTGCATGGACAGTGGTTGCATTAACACACTGTCCCTGCAGGCAATCTTTTCACGTATATCTGAAAAGGCTGCCTTCGCTGTGCATGCCCCATACCTGCACAGTATTATATAAATATATGTACAATATATATCCTTCCGGCACTTGGCTGACTCTTTCATACTGTTTCCCCCCACACGCTTCTCAGTAGAAACACCACCTGGGAGATGGAAGAGCAACATGAATTCAAGGCAGACGAGTGGTGGGAAGAGAATAAATATATAAAAAAAAAATATATATATATATATATTTTATACACACACACACACACACACACACACACAAACAATCTTGAATCTGGCACTAAACGTTTGCTTATAAGAAATAAAAAAAAATACTGGCTCCGGTGCCCTCAAATTCACACTGTGTTATGATTCCCGTACTCCAGACCAGAGGAGATCTAATGGCAGAGGTCTGAGTACTGGGAAGATTTGCTGGTTGTGGGAGCAGGAGAGCCTAGTAACCCCTGGCGCCCTAACTCCGTTGTCTCGCCCGTGTTATCAGAAATCCCCTGCGAGACTATGGTTGCTTGAGCCCATGGCAGCCGCGTTCGAAGGGCGGATTATGTCTGCCCAACCCCGATGCCCCCTCAGGTCTTAATGGGAGACAAAGGGAAATCCGAGACAGGGTGATAACAAGGGGCCCTCTGACTAAGCAACCAGGCCAGGGGTTACAAGCTAACTAACTTAAACCAAGGTATGTGCGGACTAGCCGCCAGGGAAAAGGACAACCAAAGATCCACTGATCCGTTACTCCTATCCAGCACCGCTGGATACCAGAGTGGATCTGTGGGAGCGGAATCCTCCGCAAAAGCTCCAGAACACAAATAAACTAAATAATAAACAGTAAGCGGACAAGCCGCAACACACGGCTGCGCCGCGACTCACGAACACCACAGGATGTTAAAGGTGCTCGGTCAGACTCCAGGAATAGATGACAAATATCCGAGTACAGGACCACTGAGGACAGGAACAACCGGATAGAGCAGGACTGGAAACTCTCTGCAACTGACAAAGGCAAACAGGAAGCTATCACCGGCGTCTGTGAGAAGTCCAAAGGGTGCTTATAAGTGTGAGCTCCCCAATCAGGAGCCAGACTGGGTCATCACAATTAATGCCGTGCAGCTTGCATGCTGCACGGCCAGCACACCATGATACAATCAGCACATCATGATACAATTAGAACAGACCCAGCAACGGGGAACGCGGCCCGAACGTGGCGTCCCCGTTGCTAGGGTCAGAGCGGCTCCGTGCGCCCGGCGTCTAGCGTTGCCAGGGAGCCGGCGGCTGTACACGCACGGCGTCCCTGGTTGCTAGGCGCCGGGCCGCACCGACGAGCGGACCCCGGCGCCTAACAGTACCCCCCCCTTGAGGAGGGGTCAAGGAACCCCTAAAGCCAGGTTTCTGAGGAAATTCTCGAAAAAATGCCCTTTTGAGCCTCGGGGCATGAAGATCCTCATCCAGGACCCAAGACCTTTCCTCTGGCCCATAACCTCTCCAATGTACCAAAAAATAAAGCCGACCCCGGGACAACTTGGAATCGAGAACCTTCTCCACCAAGAACTCCTGCTGACCCTGTACATTTATAGGTGATCTCCCCTGAGATATTTTACGAGGAAATCTACTGGACGAAACATATGGTTTCAGCAATGAGCAATGGAAGGTATTTCCGATCCGTAAAGTTTTTGGTAAACGTAACCGGAAAGCAACTGGATTGACTTTTTTGATAATGTGAAATGGTCCAATAAATTTAGGACCCAATCTGGCTGAGGTTTGTCGAAGTTTAATGTTGCGAGTCGACAACCACACCTTATCTCCTACTTTAAAAGTGCACGGCCGCCGGAGCCTATCAGAAAATCTTTTTTCCCGGAATGCCGCTTTTCTGAGAGCCAGGTGCACTTTTCTCCAAATAAGTTTAAGATGAGAGGTCAGGGCCAGTGAGGAGACAGAGGAATGTTGAAAAAATGAATTAGCTCTGGGGTGAAAACCAAAAACTGCAAAAAATGGAGACACATTGGTGGAAGAATGACAGGCATTATTATAAGCAAACTCCGCCAATGGAAGAAACTCCGACCAGTCATTTTGGAGTTTGGCCGAGTACAAACGCAAATATTGTTTTAGAGATTGATTAACTCGCTCAGTCTGCCCATTGGATTGGGGATGATAGCCGGACGTTAAAGATAACTTCATCTTTAATGAAGCACAAAAAGACTTCCAAAATTGTGCAATGAATTGTGGACCCCGATCAGAAACAATATCAGTGGGTAAGCCATGGAGTCTGAAAACATGGCGGAGGAACAAGACTGCCAATCCCTGGGCAGATGGCAATCGGGGAAGAGCAATGAAATGTGCCATTTTGCTAAAACGGTCCACTACCACCCATATGACTCGGCATCCGGCTGACAGAGGGAGGTCCACCACAAAATCCATGGAGATATGCGACCATGGCCTAAGAGGAACATTCAAGGGCATAAGTTGACCGATGGGTAAAGAACGGGGAACTTTATGCTGTGCACAGACCTGACACGAAAAAACAAACTCTTTAATGTCTTTGGAAAGACCAGGCCACCATACTGAGCGGGAGACTAATTCCAAAGTCTTAGCGATTCCCGGATGCCCGGCAACTTTGCTATCATGAAACTCCGTCAAAACAGTTGCTCTCAAAAACTCAGGGACAAAAAGACGACCAGCAGGAGTATTTCCAGGAGCTTGATGTTGAAGCAGCTTTAACTGGGTAAATACATCCTGTGTGAGGCCTGCCCGAATGGTTGAGGACGGCAGTATGGGAGTAACAGGACTGTTGTCTTGAACTGGAAGAAAACTGCGTGACAGGGCATCTGCCTTAGTATTCTTGGAACCTGGCCTGAAGGTGATAATGAATTTGAAACGAGTAAAAAATAAAGCCCAATGAGCCTGCCGGGCATTCAGTCGCTTAGCTGATTCAATGTATTGAAGATTTTTGTGATCAGTCAAAACTGAAATAGTATGAGTCGCTCCTTCAAGCCAATGTCTCCACTCCTCGAAAGCCCATTTAATAGCCAGCAATTCCCGGTTACCAACATCGTAGTTGGATTCTGCAGATGAGAATTTCCTGGACATAAAGGCACAAGGATGTAATTCAAGGGAATCCGGATCCTTCTGAGATAGGATAGCCCCCACTCCAACCTCCGAGGCATCAACCTCAACAATGAAAGGCAATTCTGGGTTGGGATGTCTGAGGACAGGGGCTGAGACAAAGGCTTGTTTCAAGGCCTGAAAAGATAACTCAGCTTCACGTGACCAATTGGTAGGATCTGCTCCCTTCTTAGTTAGTGCCACAATGGGAGCAACTAGGTCAGAGAAAGAGTGAATAAATCTTCTATAGTAGTTCGCAAACCCTAAAAAGCGCTGAATTGCTTTTAAGTTGGTGGGTTGCGCCCAACTAAGGATGGCTTGGAGCTTCTTTGGTTCCATACAGAATCCCCGAGGGGAAATAATGTACCCTAAAAAGGATACCTCCGTAACATGAAATTCACACTTCTCCAGCTTGGCATACAGGTGATTTTCACGTAATTTTTTTAGAACTTGACGCACCTGGGTAACATGTTGTTCTACAGAATCAGAATATATCAAAATATCGTCTAAGTAGACTACAACGAACCTTCCAAGAAATTCACGGAGCACATCGTTAATGAGATCCTGGAAGACTGCCGGAGCGTTAGACAGGCCAAATGGCATGACCAGATACTCATAGTGGCCTGACTGAGTACTGAATGCCGTTTTCCACTCATCCCCTGACTTGATTCTGATGAGGTTATATGCTCCTCTCAGGTCAATCTTAGAAAAAATCACAGCCGAACGTAGCTGATCAAAGAGGACAGAGATCAGCGGCAGAGGGTAAGTATTCTTTACTGAGATTTTATTCAAAGCTCTAAAATCAATGCAGGGTCTGAGAGAACCATCCTTCTTCTCTACGAAGAAGAAACCTGCACTTAAAGGGGATTTGGATGGCCTGATAAATCCTTTCCCAAGGCTTTCTTTCACATACTCATTCATGGCCACAGTTTCAGGACCAGACAATGCATATAACCTTCCTTTAGGCAACGTGGCACCAGGAATTAGCTCAATGGCACAATCATAAGGCCTATGGGGAGGCAGAATATCCGCATTGCCCTTGGAAAATACATCAACAAAATCCTGGTATTCCACAGGAATGGGTGCGGGAACGGCGGCAGCTACTCGGATAGGAAGCGTAATACATTCTTTATTACAGATGGTACCCCATTGTAAGATCTCCCCCGACTGCCAATCAATGATGGGATTATGAAAGGCCAGCCAAGGGTGACCCAGAACCACAGGAACTGCTGGACAATGGGTAAGGAAAAACTCAATCTTTTCAGAATGTAGAGCTCCTACCGAAAGTAAAACAGGAGGTGTACAGAGAGAAATAACCCCATTGGACAAGGGACTCCCATCTAAACCATGCATGGTGACACACCTACCCAAGGTTAACTGAGGAATACCTAAGGCCTTGGCCCATGTTAAATCCATAAAGTTCCCTGCAGCTCCACTGTCCACAAAAGCAGAGACCGAGGAACAGAGGCTGCCAAAGGAAACTTTAGCAGGAACTAACAGTGAATTATTTGAGGAGATAAGCGGCAGACCAAAGTGAACCCCCTCACAACTCACTTGGTCGGGAAGTTTCCCGACTTGTTCGGACAACTACGGGCAAAATGTCCCTTACCTCCACAGTATAAACAAAGACCAGAATTTTGCCTCCTGGTTCTTTCTTCAGGAGACAATTTGGAGAGACCTATCTGCATAGGCTCCTCCATGTCCACAGGGATGGAAAAAACACAAGGAGTAGACCCGACAGATGCTCCTTTTTCAGCCCTCCGCTCTCTGAGCCGACTATCTATCTTAATAGAGAGCTCCATGAGTTTATCGAGAGTCTCAGGAGCGGGATACTGAAGGAGACTGTCTTTAATAGTTTCAGATAAGCCGAGGCGAAACTGACTGCGCAGGGCTGGGTCATTCCATCCACAGTCGTTTGACCAACGGCGAAACTCCGTACAATAAATCTCTGCGGGATTCCTACCCTGTCTGAGAGCACGCAACTGACTCTCAGCGGACGCCTCTCTATCAGGGTCGTCATACAGTAGCCCTAACGATTTTAAAAAGGCGTCCACAGACAATAAGGCTGGATCGTCTGTCTTTAAACCAAAAGCCCAGGTCTGAGGATCCCCCTGAAGCAGAGAAATAATAATTCCAACCCGCTGAGCCTCCGTACCTGAGGAGACTGGTCTTAAACGAAAATAAAGTTTACAAGACTCTTTAAAATTAAAAAACTGTTTTCTATCCCCAGAAAAACGGTCAGGCAGATGCATCTTTGGTTCAGGAATGACCCTCGGGGAAGTCCGTAACAGATCTTCCTGTGACCTCACCCGGAGGGACAGATCCTGAACCATCTGAGTAAGTTCTTGAATCTGACTAACTAGAAGCTGGCCAGGATTTGGCCCAACACCGGTGGGATTCATGAGGCCGACAAAAATCTCCCAACTGAATAAGTAAAAAAAAATCAACTCCTGTTAATTTTAAATTTTTTTTTTTTTGTCTGGCCGGTGATAATGTTATGATTCCCGTACTCCAGACCAGAGGAGATCTAATGGCAGAGGTCTGAGTACTGGGAAGATTTGCTGGTTGTGGGAGCAGGAGAGCCTAGTAACCCCTGGCGTCCTAACTCCGTTGTCTCGCCCGTGTTATCAGAAATCCCCTGCGAGACTATGGTTGCTTGAGCCCATGGCAGCCGCGTTCGAAGGGCGGATTATGTCTGCCCAACCCCGATGCCCCCTCAGGTCTTAATGGGAGACAAAGGGAAATCCGAGACAGGGTGATAACAAGGGGCCCTCTGACTAAGCAACCAGGCCAGGGGTTACAAGCTAACTAACTTAAACCAAGGTATGTGCGGACTAGCCGCCAGGGAAAAGGACAACCAAAGATCCACTGATCCGTTACTCCTATCCAGCACCGCTGGATACCAGAGTGGATCTGTGGGAGCGAAATCCTCCGCAAAAGCTCCAGAACACAAATAAACTAAATAATAAACAGTAAGCGGACAAGCCGCAACACACGGCTGCGCCGCGACTCACGAACACCACAGGATGTTAAAGGTGCTCGGTCAGACTCCAGGAATAGATGACAAATATCCGAGTACAGGACCACTGAGGACAGGAACAACCGGATAGAGCAGGACTGGAAACTCTCTGCAACTGACAAAGGCAAACAGGAAGCTATCACCGGCGTCTGTGAGAAGTCCAAAGGGTGCTTATAAGTGTGAGCTCCCCAATCAGGAGCCAGACTGGGTCATCACAATTAATGCCGTGCAGCTTGCATGCTGCACGGCCAGCACACCATGATACAATCAGCACATCATGATACAATTAGAACAGACCCAGCAACGGGGAACGCGGCCCGAACGTGGCGTCCCCGTTGCTAGGGTCAGAGCGGCTCCGTGCGCCCGGCGTCTAGCGTTGCCAGGGAGCCGGCGGCTGTACACGCACGGCGTCCCTGGTTGCTAGGCGCCGGGCCGCACCGACGAGCGGACCCCGGCGCCTAACACACTGCACAGCAGCAGTGTTACTTGCATACACATCTACTTCAGCGGCACTCAGAAATAAATACAGTGAAACTGGTCTCCTGGTCAACATTTCAATGATCAACTGCCTGACGAAAATGAGTTGATCATTGAAACGTTGAACTGGAGACCAGTTTTACTGTCTTTATTTCTGAGTGCTGCTGAAGTAGGTGTGTGTGTGTGTGTGTGTGTGTGTGTGTGTGTGTATGTGTATGTGTATATATATATATATATATATATATATATATATATATATATATATGAACAGACAATCCCGGCACTCTTCTAACAGGGTATAGTTACTGCGGTGCCATCCCAGAGGGGTTACCTCATATAGATACAGAAGAAATGAAGGTGGCACTCACGCAGGTTTTTGCAAAAGTAGAAGTGGTCAGTTTTAATATACCGACATGTTTCGGGGACTCGCCCCGTCCTCAGGGCATTATGCCCTGAGGACGGGGCGAGTCCCCGAAACATGTCGGTATATTAAAACTGACCACTTCTACTTTTGCAAAAACCTGCGTGAGTGCCACCTTCATTTCTTCTGTATATATATATATATATATATATATATATTATGCCCTGAGGACGGGGCGAGTCCCCGAAACATGTCGGTATATTAAAACTGACCACTTCTACTTTTGCAAAAACCTGCGTGAGTGCCACCTTCATTTCTTCTGTATATATATATATATATATATATATATATATATACACACACATACATACACACACACACACACACACATTTATACAGTGCGTTGTAATTACAATGGATTACATGCCTGCACACTATATACAGTATGTGTATATATTTATTAGATCTCATGTAGATAGATATAGATTACATATAAACAATTTACATATATATGCATTTATACAAAGCTGTGTAATTGCAAAGCCAGGCACACTGGCAGTGCAATTACTGAAGAGGAGGGAGAGTGTAAGGAGTTGCAGCTAGCTGCAGGGTCTGATTGGATGAGAAGATTCATCTATTCCCGCACCTTTCGGTTGAAATAAGCATTTTCTTCTTGTAACTCCATCTCAGATGATGTTATATAAGGTAAACCTTTAAGGGTTTCATTAATGTTTATCTGCAACCTGAATAGCAAAATATGTTAAGCACTATAGATTGCTTGCTCTCTACAATGTTATGTTGTAGGAGTGAGGATTGTCGGACGAGTTAAATGCCTTATATTCTACATTAAGCCTTTCCTGCATAGCTGGAATACTGAAATCACGTGGAAACGTTCACTGATTTAAGAGAAAAATGCTTCCTTAGTAACCCCTAAAATGTGAACGCTACTGTAAAACATAAGCGTTTTTATCCCCTTGCGAGTATACATAACAAATGTAGATGCATTAGTATTGCTGTTTTTGTTACCTGATCATGCAGTGGCGTTGTACATGAGCTGCAGCCCATTTCAGCAGGCTCTGTACTAGCAGGCAGAGAAATACTGTTTATGGATTTAGCTTTTGCACAGAATTCTGGGTACTCAGAGTGAAATCTTTCATAGCCTCCTACGAAGAATAATGGTAAAAAAAATAAAGAAAATATTAATTTTGAATCACATATATATTTTAATAAGCGTATGTAGTTTTATTTACACATTTTAGCCGTTATAATGCATACAGAGTAAAAAAAAAAAAAAAAACATTCCTAGTGTAAAATGTATAAAAATATAACTTTTATAAACTTACATGCATTAACAAAATTATTATTTATAGGACTAGAGCCTGATCCTACCATACACTGTCAAGGCATGTGACCCATAATGTTTAATAATCAAATCACATAGTGATGGTTTGCAGTTAGCCTGCTTATGAAGTACAGATGTGAAACCCTTATCTTAGTCTTTACAAAGATACATTCTACTACACATTGGGCAGAAAAGCCAGCGCCATAAAGTTCAGAAAACTTATCTGAAAATACTCAGCCTCTACTTTTTTGTGTGGTGACCAGTAAGTGTATCCCAGCCCTTTCTTGCAGTTTATAATTCCCTAAGCATTTACACGGACACATTTGTTAACACTATTTATTACGTCAAATAGCTGTAATTGTATTTTTCATCCAGGATAACAAATTGCAATAACAACTGATTTCTAAAAAAATTAGGACAATTCAGAGAATTATTCAGCATGGATTCTGATTAAATAATACTGATGGAATGACTTGCCAAAATAAAGCTGCATTACTAAGAACTTCTCAGGAATTCACTAACATGCCATATCCAATACTACTCCAAATTGTGTATCCTCGTCACCTATAAAATCTTCACACTTTTCAAATAGACATACTGTACATGTCATTTCAGTAACTTTCATGGCATATCAACATTGTCTTCTGAACTAATGTAATATAATAATGTAATATAATATATAAGGAGTTTAATCTCCCAGGGACACTACTCAACATGCAACCCAGTTCTCTTTTTATAGAACTGGCTGAGGGGCACGATAGCATCCCCCAAAATCGCAAAAACTAATAATATATAAATAAGCCACAGTCCTTTCAGAATTTGTACATCAGGATTCATAGTATACTCCTATAGGATAGTAGGTTAGGAATCTTACTAGGGGTCTGAATAGTGGGCAGTAGACATGAGCAAATAATGCAACAGATTACAAAAAGAGGAAATAAACAAGAGTGTAAGCTAAAATACATGGAGGCATATTTTATCTTTCATATTGAAGCATAGCACCTTAGCTACTACACTATGGGGTATATGCAATTCACGGCGAATCGCGGCAAATTATCGCCGTTTTTTAATTCAACACAATTCGACAGGTGAATTCCGGCAGGTGGCTGCCGGAATTCACCATATTCAATGAAAAACGGATTCGACAGTCCCGCGGGCGAAAAACGGCCGATTTGCCGGATTTTGCCGCAATTTAAAAAAACGGGAAAAAACGGGAAAAACCCGTAAAAAAAATGGTGTGGGGTCCCCCCTTCAAAGCATAACCAGCCTCGGGCTCTTCGAGCTGGTCCTGGTTCTAAAAATGCGGGGAAAAATTGGGCAGGGATCCCCCGTATTTTTAAAACCAGCACCGGGCTCTGCGCCTGGTGCAAAAAATACGGGGGACAAAAAGAGTAGGGGTCCCCCGTATTTTTTACACCAGCATCGGGCTCCACTAGCTGGACAGATAATGCCACAGCCGGGGGTCACTTTTATACAGTGCCCTGCGGCCGTGGCATTAAATATCCAACTAGTCACCCCTGGCTGGGGTACCCTGGGGGAGTGGGGACCCCTTCAATCAAGGGGTCCCCCCCCCCAGCCACCCAAGGGCCAGGGGTGAAGCCCGAGGCTGTCCCCCCATCCAATGGCTGCGGATGGGAGGCTGATAGCCTTGAGAAAAATGACAAGAATATTGTTTTTTCCAGCAGTACTACAAGTCCCAGCAAGCCTCCCCCGCAAGCTGGTACTTGGAGGACCACAAGTACCAGCATGCGGGAGAAAACCGGGCCCGCTGGTACCTGTAGTTCTACTGGAAAAAAAATACCCAAATAAAAACAGTACACAGACACAGTGACAGTAAAAATAAGAATTTACTTACCGATAATTCTATTTCTCGGAGTCCGTAGTGGATGCTGGGGTTCCTGAAAGGACCATGGGGAATAGCGGCTCCGCAGGAGACAGGGCACAAAAGTAAAGCTTTCCGATCAGGTGGTGTGCACTGGCTCCTCCCCCTATGACCCTCCTCCAAGCCAGTTAGGTACTGTGCCCGGACGAGCGTACACAATAAGGGAGGAATTTTGAATCCCGGGTAAGACTCATACCAGCCACACCAATCACACCGTACAACTTGTGATCTAAACCCAGTTAACAGTATGATAACAGCGGAGCCTCTGAAAAGATGGCTCACAACAATAATAACCCGATTTTTGTAACTATGTACAAGTATTGCAGATAATCCGCACTTGGGATGGGCGCCCAGCATCCACTACGGACTCCGAGAAATAGAATTATCGGTAAGTAAATTCTTATTTTCTCTATCGTCCTAGTGGATGCTGGGGTTCCTGAAAGGACCATGGGGATTATACCAAAGCTCCCAAACGGGCGGGAGAGTGTGGATGACTCTGCAGCACCGAATGAGAGAACTCCAGGTCCTCCTTAGCCAGGGTATCAAATTTGTAGAATTTAGCAAACGTGTTTGCCCCTGACCAAGTAGCTGCTCGGCAAAGTTGTAAAGCCGAGACCCCTCGGGCAGCCGCCCAAGATGAGCCCACCTTCCTTGTGGAATGGGCATTTACATATTTTGGCTGTGGCAGGCCTGCCACAGAATGTGCAAGCTGAATTGTATTACACATCCAACTAGCAATAGTCTGCTTAGAAGCAAGAGCACCCAGTTTGTTGGGTGCATACAGGATAACAGCAAGTCAGTTTTCCTGACTCCAGCCGTCCTGGAACATATTTTCAGGGCCCTGACAACATCTAGCAACTTGGAGTCCTCCAAGTCCCTAGTAGGTGCAAGGCACCACAATAAGCTGGTTCAGGTGAAACACTGACACCACCTTAGGGAGAGAACTGGGGACGAGTCCGCAGCTCTGCCCTGTCCGAATGGACAAACAGATATGGGCTTTTTTGAGAAAAAAACACCAATTTGACACTCGCCTGGTCCAGGCCAGGGCCAAGAGCATGGTCACTTTTCATGTGAGATGCTTCAAATCCACAGATTTGACTGGTTTTAAACCAATGTGATTTGAGGAATCCCAGAACTACGTTGAGATCCCACAGTGCCACTGGAGGCACAAAAGGGGGTTGTATATGCAATACTCCCTTGACAAACTTCTGGACTTCAGGAACTGAAGCCAATTCTTTCTGGAAGAAAATCGACAGGGCCGAAATTTGAACCTTAATGGACCCCAATTTGAGGCCCATAGACACTCCTGTTTGCAGGAAATGCAGGAAACGACCGAGTTGAAATTTCTTTGTGGGGCCTTCCTGGCCTCACACCACGCAACATATTTTCGCCACATGTGGTGATAATGTTGTGCGGTCACCTCCTTTCTGGCTTTGACCAGGGTAGGAATGACCTCTTCCGGAATGCCTTTTTCCCTTAGGATCCGGCTTTCCACCGCCATGCCGACAAACGCAGCTGCGGTAAGTCTTGGAACAGACATGGTACTTGCTGAAGCAAGTCCCTTCTTAGCGGCAGAGGCCATAAGACCTCTGTAAGCATCTCTTGAAGTTCCGGGTACCAAGTCCTTCTTGGCCAATCCGGAGCCATGAGTATAGTTCTTACTCCTCTACGTCTTATAATTCTCAGCACCTTAGGTATGAGAAGCAGAGGAGGGAACACATACACCGACTGGTACACCCACGGTGTTACCAGAACGTCCACAGCTATTGCCTGAGGGTCTCTTGACCTGGCGCAATACCTGTCCCGTTTTTTGTTCAGACGGGACGCCATCATGTCCACCTTTGGTATTTCCCAACGGTTTACAATCATGTGGAAAAAACTTCCCGATGAAGTTTCCACTCTCCCGGGTGGAGGTCGTGCCTGCTGAGGAAGTCTGCTTCCCAGTTTCCATTCCCGGGATGAAACACTGCCGACAGTGCTATCGCATGATTTTCCGCCCAGCGAAAAGTCCTTGCAGTTTTTGCCATTGCCCTCCTGCTTCTTGTGTCGCCCTGTCTGTTTACGTGGGCGACTGCCGTGATGTTTTTCCCACTGGATCAATACCGGCTGACCTTGAAGCAGAGGTCTTGCTAAGCTTAGAGCATTATAAATTTACCCTTAGCTCCAGTATATTTATGTGGAGAAAAGTCTCCAGACTTGATCACACTCCCTGGAAATTTTTTCCTTGTGTGACTGCTCCCCAGCCTCTCGGGCTGGGCTCCGTGGTCACCAGCATCCAATCCTGAATGCCGAATCTGCGGCCCTCTAGAAGATGAGCACTCTATAACCACCACAGGAGAGACACCCTTGTCCTTGGATATAGGGTTATCCGCTGATGCATCTGAAGATGCGATCCGGACCATTTGTCCAGCAGATCCCACTGAAAAGTTCTTGTGTGAAATCTGCCGAATGGAATTGCTTCGTAGGAAGCCACCATTTTTACCAGGACCCTTGTGCAATGATGCACTGTTTTTAGGAGGTTCCTGACTAGCTCGGATAACTCCCTGGCTTTCTCTTCCGGGAGAAACACCTTTTTCTGGACTGTGTCCAGAATCATCCCTAGGCACAGCAGACGTGTCGTCGGGATCAGCTGCGATTTTGGAATATTTAGAATCCACCCGTGCTGTTGTAGCAGTATCCGAGATAGTGCTACTCCGACCTCCAACTGTTCCCTGGACTATGCCCTTATCAGGAGATCGTCCAAGTAAGGGATAATTAAGACGCCTTTTCTTCGAAGAAGAATCATCATTTCGGCCATTACCTTGGTAAAGACCCGGGGTGCCGTGGACAATCCAAACGGCAGCGTCTGAAACTGATAGTGACAGTTCTGCACCACGAACCTGAGGTACCCTTAGTGAGAAGGGCAAATTTGGGACATAGAGGTAAGCATCCCTGATGTCCCGGGACACTATATAGTCCCCTTCCTCCTGGTTCGTTATCACTGCTCTGAGTGACTCCATCTTGATTTGAACCTTTGTAAGTGTTCAAAAAAAAATTTTTTAGAATAAGTCTCACCTAGCCTTCTGGCCACAATATAGTGTGGAATAATACCCCTTTTCTTGTAGTAGGAGGGGTAATTTAATTATCACCTGCTGGGAATACAGCTTGTGAATTTTTTCCCATACTGCCTCCTTGTCGGAGGGAGACCTTGGTAAAGCAGACTTCAGGAGCCTGCGAAGGGGAAACGTCTCGACATTCCAATCTGTACCCCTGGGATACTACTTGTAGGATCCAGGGGTCCTGTACGGTCTCAGCGCCATGCTGAGAACTTGTCAGAAGCGGTGGAACGCTTCTGTTCCTGGGAATGGGCTGCCTGCTGCAGTCTTCTTCCCTTTCCTCTATCCCTGGGCAGATATGATCTTATAGGGACGAAAGGACTGAGGCTGAAAAGACGGTGTCTTTTTCTGCAGAGATGTGACTTAGGGTAAAAACGGCTGATTTTCCAGCAGTTGCCGTGGCCACCAGGTCCGATGGACCGACCCCAAATAACTCCTCTTCCTTTATACGGCAATACACCTTTGTGCCGTTTGGAATCTGCATCACCTGACCACTGTCGTGTCCATAACATCTTCTGGCAGATATGGACATCGCATTTACTCTTGATGCCAGAGTGCAAATATCCCTCTGTGCATCTCGCATATATAGAAATGCATCCTTTAAATGCTCTATAGTCAATAAAATACTGTCCCTGTCAAGGGTATCAATATTTTTAGTCAGGGAATCCGACCAAGCCACCTCAGCTCTGCACATCCAGGCTGAGGCGATCGCTGGTCGCAGTATAACACCAGTATGTGTGTATATACTTTTTATGATATTTTCCAGCCTCCTGTCAGCTGGTCCTTGAGGACGGCCCTATCTATAGACGGTACCGCCACTTGTTTTGATAAGCGTGTGAGCGCCTTATCCACCCTAAGGGGTGTTTCCCAACGCGCCCTAACTTCTGGCGGGAAAGGGTATACCGCCCATAATTTTCTATCGGGGGGAACCCACGCATCATCACACACTTTATTTAATTTATCTGATTCAGGAAAAACTACGGTAGTTTTTTCACATCCCACATAATACCCTCTTTTGTGGTACTTGTAGTATCAGAAATATGAAACACCTCCTTCATTGCCTTTAACGTGTGGCCCTAATAAGGAATACGTTTGTTTATTCACCGTCGACACTGGATTCAGTGTCCCTGTCTGTGTCTGTGTCGACCGACTAAAGTAAACGGGCGTTTTAAAACCCCTGACGGTGTTTTTGAGACGTCTGGACCGGTACTAATTGTTTGTCGGCCGTCTCATGTCGTCAACCGACCTTGCAGCGTGTTGACATTATCACGTAATTCCCTAAATAAGCCATCCATTCCGGTGTCGACTCCCTAGAGAGTGACATCACCATTACAGGCAATTGCTCCGCCTCCTCACCAACATCGTCCTCATACATGTCGACACACACGTACCGACACACAGCACACACACAGGGAATGCTCTGATAGAGGACAGGACCCACTAGCCCTTTGGAGAGACAGAGGGAGAGTTTACCAGCACACACCAAAAAACGCTATAATTATATAGGGACAACCTTATATAAGTGTTTTCCCTTATAGCATCTTTTTTATATATTTCTAACGCCAAATTAGTGCCCCCCCTCTCTGTTTTAACCCTGTTTCTGTAGTGCAGTGCAGGGGAGAGCCTGGGAGCCTTCCCTCCAGCCTTTCTGTGAGGGAAAATGGCGCTGTGTGCTGAGGAGATAGGCCCCGCCCCTTTTTCGGCGGCCTCGTCTCCCGCTCTTAACGGATTCTGGCAGGGGTTAAATATCTCCATATAGCCTCCGGAGGCTATATGTGAGGTATTTTTAGCCAAAATAGGTATTCATTTTGCCTCCCAGGGCGCCCCCCTCCCAGCGCCCTGCACCCTCAGTGACTGCCGTGTGAAGTGTGCTGAGAGGAAAATGGCGCACAGCTGCAGTGCTGTGCGCTACCTTTAGAAGACTGAGGAGTCTTCTGCCGCCGATTCTGGACCTCTTCTTACTTCAGCATCTGCAAGGGGGCCGGCGGCAAGGCTCCGGTGACCATCCAGGCTGTACCTGTGATCGTCCCTCTGGAGCTGATGTCCAGTAGCCAAGAAGCCAATCCATCCTGCACGCAGGTGAGTTCACTTCTTCTCCCCTAAGTCCCTCGTTGCAGTGATCCTGTTGCCAGCAGGACTCACTGTAAAATAAAAAACCTAAGCTAAACTTTTCTAAGCAGCTCTTTAGGAGAGCCACCTAGATTGCACCCTTCTCGGCCGGGCACAAAAATCTAACTGGCTTGGAGGAGGGTCATAGGGGGAGGAGCCAGTGCACACCACCTGATCGGAAAGCTTTACTTTTGTGCCCTGTCTCCTGCGGAGCCGCTATTCCCCATGGTCCTTTCAGGAACCCCAGCATCCACTAGGACGATAGAGAAACTTTATTACACACTGCCGACACACACATACTTACCTATGTTGACACGCCGACTGCCACGGTCTCCGACGATCCGAGGGTACCTGTGAAAAAAATTATACTCACCTTCCAGCGTCCAGAGGTACATCCACGTCCAGAGATACATCCACGTACTTGTTAAAAAAAAAAACCGAACACTCGTACCACCGGACTGAAAGGGGTCCCATGCTTTCACATCAGACCCCTTTCCCCGAATGCCGGGACATCACGTGACTCCTGTCACTGAAGTCCCTTCAGCCAATCAGGAAGCGCTACTTCCGTGGCGCTCACCTGATTGGCTGTGCGCTGTCTGAGCTGTCAGACAGCGCATCGCAAAGCCTCTCCATTACTTTCAATGGTGAGAACTTTGCCGTCTGCGGGGGTTACCCGCGGTCAGCCGCTGACCGGCGGGTGACCTCACCGCTAGCCGCTAAATTCCCATCATTGAAAGTAATGGACGGAGCTGTGCGATGCGCTGTCCGAGTTCAGACAGCGCACAGCCAATCAGGTGAGCGCAACGAAGTTGCGCTTCCTGATTGGCTTTAGAGACCTTTCTGTGACAGCTGTCACTCTGAGAGGTCTCTCTGCATTCGGGGTAAGGGGTCCCATGTGTAAGCATGGGACCCCTTTCAGTCCGTTTGGTCGGGTGTCCGGTTTGTTGTTTTTTTACAAGTACGTGGATTTATCTCTGGACCCTGGTTGAGGTGAGTATATTGATCTTTTCTTTTCAGGTATCCGTGGATTCTACATGGAGAAGAGGACCGATGTCGGCGTGTGAACATAGGTAAGTATGTGTGTGTCGACGTATGAAATAAAGTTTTACTGTCACGGTGTGTGTGTCCTGTTTTTATTTGGGTATTTTTTTCCCAGTAGAACTACAGGTACCAGCGGGCCCGTTTTTCTCCCGCATGCTGGTACTTGTGGTTCTCCAAGTACCAGCTTGCTGGGACTTGTAGTTCTTCTGGAAAAAACAATATTCTTGACATTTTACCAAGGCTATCAGCCTCCCATCCGCAGCCCTTGGATGGGGGGGACAGCCTCGGGCTTCACCCCTGGCCCTTGGGTGGCTGGGTGGGGGGGACCCCTTGATTGAAGGGGTCCCCACTCCCCCAGGGTACCCCGGCCAGGGGTGACTAGTTGGATATTTAATGCCACGGCCGCAGGGCACTGTATAAAAGTGACCCCCGGTTGTGGCATTATCTGTCCAGATAGTGGAGCCCGATGCTGGTGTAAAAAATATGGGGGACCCCTACTCGTTTTGTCCCCCGTATTTTTTGCACCAGCACCAGGCGCAGAGCCCGGTGCTGGTTTTTAAAAATACGGGGGATCCCCTGTCAATTTTTCCCCCGCATTTTTAGAACCAGGACCAGCTCGAAGAGCCCGAGGCTGGTTATGCTTTGGAGGGGGGACCCCACGCCATTTTTTTCAGGGATTTCACCATTCCATCTATAAAAAAAAAAAAAAAAAATTTAAAAATATATAAATAATACTTGTGCCTCCCAAAAAGACAAACCAAGTACCTAATCCCTTCTAATATAAATAGATCTGATATTACCACGAAAAAAACCCACAAAAAAAACATGTTTTAAATTTTTTTTATTGGTTTCACCCTCCAAAGTGTGGCGGATTGAAAATGACGAATTTGCTGTCTAAAAGCACTGCTGTCGAATTTCCAAACTTGAATTGAATATGCTAATGTCGAACTGCAGCACTTGTATCATTGCAGAAAAGTCGAATTTGCAAAAAGTCGAATTTCAAAAAGTCGAATTTTGAAAGTCCGTTTTTTTGACGGAAAGCACTGAATTGCATTGACGAATTTTTTTTTTTTGGCGAAAAATACCCGAAATTCGACAATTTCGGGAATTCGACCGCAATTGCATATACCCCATAGTCGACAAGTGATCGGACACCCCCGCACAAGCGAAACTGTGTGCTTCTGCAGCAGTCATGTGTTTGTGAAGGTAAATAACAGGTAAAGGGGCACTGATTAGATCATTTGCTACTGAAATGGTTTACTAGAAGGAGCTAACAGAGTTAGAAAAGAGGATCATTTTAGGCTTCTTGATTGGAGCAATGTGAGAAGCATTGTGGACCCACTGTGTCTTTGTCAGTAATGTGTGGGAAAAGAAAGGTAATTGCATGAATGCACCTCATTCTGGAAGACCCCCAAAACTACAACCGAGGGACCTGAGAGTGCTAACCAGGGAGCTACGAAACAGCATACCACTGCACAAGTTCCAAATGGCCACTAATGTGCCGGTTTCATCAAGAACAGTTTGTAGGGAGGCCCATGTACTTGGATATTATGGACAAACAGCTGCTCATATAGCTCACTCTAATCACATAGAAGAATGCAGCTAAGTGCTTCTGGTAGTGTAAAGAGCGCAAAAGCTAGCCAGTGTAAGAATAGGGGTGAGTGTTATGGAGTTACGAATCACGATTTACACTGTTCAGATCAGAAAGACGTGTTTGGCAATTGCCAGGAGAAGCCAGAGTGTGCAGTACCTACAGTAAAGCATGGACGTGGTAGTGTAATGCTGTGGGGTTGTTTCAGCTAGTTTGGCATGGGTCTACTAGCTGTAATGCAAGGTCACATTAATTCTAAGAAGTATGGAGATGTTTTTGATAACTCTGTGCTCCCTACATTGTGCCAATTCTTCAGAAACATCTCATGTTTTGATCAGGGTGTCAATGTCACCTGTCATGTTTCCAGGGCGACGCTGGACTGCATACAGAAAATTTGGTTACCCGGGTGGAGTGGCCAGCTCAGAGTCCAGATCTTATCCCCTCTGAGAACCTCTGGGACGAACTGGAGTGATGGGTGTGTTCTAGACTGAATTGATCTTCTTCAGTGTTGCAGCTGGTCACTGTACGTACCATCTGCTGTTATCATGGAACTTGTGCACTGTTTGCCAAGAAAGGTGTCTGCAGTAATCCCTGCACATGGTGGACCTACAAAGTACCGACGTCCGTAAAATCTTGTTGCTCTATTTGCTGCCAGTGTCCAATTACTTTTGTCAACATAGTGTACTATCTGAACTTGGTCGTTCAGACAAGAAAACCCAGGGTATATCTAGGCAGCAAGAATGCTGCATTTAGAGAAGACCTTCCATAAACACCAGGGTAATCAAAAAAGTTTGCTAAGCAGGACAACAGTGATAGTCTTTGTCGTTTATGAAGGTGCAGCTATTTAAGAATGCTAAATTGCAGCCAAACATGACACAGCACTGTATTGTGCATATAGAAAACATTAGGAAACAAAGGTTTATAATCTAAGAGGGCTGGGTTGAAAATAATGCTTCACCTTATTTAGAGAAGTTAATACTGATGGCCACTGGGAACGTAGGAGTACAAAGTGGTAAAGTAGATAACACTAGATAACATCCTATTTAAAGCTCTCACACAGAATGCTGTTTCCAATGAAGAGAGCTGTTTGCATGCAATAATCTGAATCTATTTAGTAAGGCAACACTTGGAGAATGTTCTTTTTCACAAAAATAAAATAAAAAGTATAATAGCTGTATGTGAGCTTTTGTTAATATGTGCAAAGAAGGAATTAGAATATAGAGGACAATTGGCCTAATTCAGCATGGGTTGTAGTGTGAAAATACAACCCTTTACACTAGCATGCGGGGGAACGCCCAGCACAAGGCAAGTCCACCCCGCATGATGGCCCCCCTATCATGTGGATGCTTCGCTCAGCAGCGAAACGCGCGTATGATAAGGGTAGCCCTCTGCCTGTGCAGCCTAGCTGTGAAGGCAGATGGCTACCTACCATCTTTTGGGTAGCAGCGGCTGCGTGTGACGTCACATCACAGTGAGATGCAGTCACATCGCACTGTGGGGGTAATTCCAAGTTGATCGCAGCAGGAAATTTTTTAGCAGTTGGGCAAAACCATGTGCACTGCAGGGGAGGCAGATATAACATGTGCAGAGAGAGAGAGATTTGGGTGTGGTGAGTTCAATCTGCAATCTAAATTGCAGTGTGAAAATAAAGCAGCCAGTATTTACCCTGCACAGAAACAAAATAACCTACCCAAATCTAAAGCCCAGTACCCACGGGCCGATGCATGAGAGATGTGTGCTGAGCGAACCGCTCAGCACACATCTCTCCTGCCGCTCAGCACAGCGCGATCTGTGCTGAGCGTGCGGGGGGAGACAGGGGGCCGCTCACTTCACCCAGCGGGTGAAACGAGCGACCCGCTAGATTGGCCTGCATGCAGGCCAATCTAGCAGCAGCGATAGCGATGCGCGGGGCTGCGCATCGCTATCGCTGTAAGGGGTACTCACGGAGCGATCAGGCTGATATTCTAAGCAATCTAGTCAGATTGCTTAGAATATCGCTCCGTGAGTACCCCCCTTAACTCTCTCTGCAAATGTTATATCTGCCTCCCCTGCAGTGCACATGGTTTTGCCCAACTGCTAAAAAATTTCCTGCTGCGATCAACTTGGAATTACCCCCAGTGTGCATATGCCAAATGCAGCTTCTGCGCACTCGCACACTGTAAAAGGGCTTCAGCGTGCAAACGTATCGCAGATGCGTTCCATGCTGAATCAGACCCAATGTAAGCGCTCTTCACACCGTCGCAAGTGGCTGTGCCCCCTTAACCCCTGCACGTCCTTTGGGAGGGCAATATTTGTATTGTATGGTGTATTATCTTCAAGCATAACGTTGTTAGTGGTTAAATATTTTACGGCCAAAGGGCGTGCAATGGTCAAGGGGGCGTAGGCCCTCGCGACGGCATGAAGAGCGGACGCAGGGTACGATGAATGACCTAGTGTGTTAATAATATGTTATGTGTACATAACGTAGGTATAAAGACAATATTTGGTAAATACCACATACACAGTGTGTGTGTTGGGAGATTATTTCTCATATATATATACCAGCACCAGAAGTAGCAACCACCATGTTCCTTCCTGGCCGCGCACGGCATGCCGGAAATTGTAGTCTCCCCACAGTACTGCCGTGATGTCACGGTGACTCGCACCCTCCGCAGTCTATCGTGCCAGATACACTTTTGCCCCACAGTGCCAGTTATACATATGCCCCACAATGCCAGATATGCCCCATAATGCCAGATATACATATGCCCCACAATGCCAGAAAAACACATGGCCCACAATGCCAGATATGGCCCACAGTGCCAGTTATACATATGCCCCCCAGTGCCAGTTATACATATGCCCTGTGCCAGATATGCCCCACAATGCCAGTTATACATATGCCCCACCCACCCCACCCCACCCCTCCCTCCCGCTGCTGTGTCAGGGTCGGGGGACCGAGAGGAGAGCGGAGCGTGGGCCCATGCCTCAGTGCTGCTCAGTCCTTTCCGGCCACGGCGTGTATCTCTCAACTGAGCACCGGTTCGTTAGCCAATCAGAGCTCGCGGGCCGGCAGCCGCGGCTCCTGATTGGCTGCCGGTCCGCAAGCTCTGATTGGCTAATGAACCGGTGCTCTGTTGAGAAGATACACGCCGCGGCAGGAGACCAAAGTCTGACTGAGAAGCACTGAGGGACGTTAACGCGCTGCACTCTCCTCTCCTTCCCTACACAACAGCGGGCTGGGAAGGGAAGGAGGAGCACATTGGCGGCTTTTACAGTAATAGCCACTAACGGAGGCTATGGTGTGTGTGAGTGGCGGCCTGCGGGTATGGTGTACGGGTGGCTAGAATCTTAACGGTACACCGTACCTGAGCGTACCGCCACACTTGCAGGCCTGGTCTCTCCTATCCAGATATGTGACCCTATGACTCAGAGCTCCTAGCCAAGCCCAGCGTTAGCAAATGAGTCATAGAGTCACAGATCTGGACCAATATATAGGAGTATATATATATATATATATATATATATATATATAAATACACAGAGATGTGCGGCACTCCAGGCGACTGTCAAATGATACAACTTGAGGAAAATGCATAAAGCATTGAAACGTTGCTGACATTTCACTGTCTCCAGTTGTATCATTTGACAGTCGCCTGGAGTGCCGCACATCTCTGTGTATTTATTGTTATTTACATGCGGACACCCGGTGCATGAATGAAAGCGGATGGGAGAGCCGGCACCTGCTGTTTTTATATATATATACACACACACACACACACACACACACACACATACATACATACATATACTATATATCCTTGGGGAGTTTATGGTTTCTAATCATTGCTTAGCTTTAGCTGCAAATAAACTAGCCATGGAGAACTGCACACACATTTGTGAATGAACCATAAGGAAAATCTAGTGTGAGGCAAGATTAACACCTCATCTACAACTGGAAACACAAGCACAGGAAGGAAGGAAAGCAGCTGCCCTTCTTTAATTTCCCAAGGGTGGCACACAATTTTCTGAATGGACCTAGGCTGCAAATAGACAGACTTCCCACATTCAAGAATTAACAGCAGGGAGCTATCTTATCTCTATCACTGAAATGATTCATATTTTCATGCACAGCTTTGCCACTAATATCAATGAATATACCATTCCATAGATCGGTTTCTCTGGCAACAGGAAGCAGATGTAGGAGTTAACAGACACACACTCTGGGAAACAGGAATATGTGAAGATGTATGTTTGGAAAAGAAAATGGTTTTGCAATTTCAGGTGTTCAATCAATCCTATTTAGCAATATGCAATTTTATTAGATTTGGCATGAAAAGGAGTAGTTCAACCTTGGGCTCTGCTTGTGAATTCTGATAACAAGTAGGGATCGCTATTCATTATTGTTCCTGCATCAGTGTTGCTTTGCAGTCGGCTGAAAGGCACCATGAATACTTGCAGTTGCTTACACTGTAATGCTGCCAAAAAGTGTACACATTTTGTCTCCATCTTTAAATGGCTGACATCTCAACTGTAGTACTAACCAATGAACAGTCTCTTACATGGCATCAGTACGTAATCCCGCTGGACGGGATCCCGGCGGTCGAAATACAGACGTCGGAATCCCGGCCACACAATCCCGACAGGGGTGGCGAGCGGAACGCAGCCCCTTGCGGGCTCGCTTCGCTCGCCACGCTGCGGGCACGGTGCCTCGCTACTCTCGGCACACTATTATATTCTCCCTCTATGGGTGTCGTGGACACCCACGGAGGGAGAATATGTCGGGATTGTGGCGGTCGGGATTCCAGCGTCGGTATTTCGACCGCCGGGATCCCGTCCAGCGGGATGTTGACCGCATCCCTCTTACATATGTCTTGCAGTCATCACAGCTATAATGCAATACAGTGATTACCAAGGATTTTACAAGAGAAATACACCCTAGAAGTAGTTTATTTTAACGGTTAAAAAAAATAAAGTTCCATAAACAGATATGGGAATCTCCACATTGCTTTAATGAACAGGGGGAAGGGAAGGGGAGGGGGAGGGGAAGGGGAGGGAAGGTGAGGGGGCAGGGGAGGGGAGGGGAGGGGGGGGGTGTATCAAACCTTGGAGACAGATAACGTACTAACAAATCAGCACCTGTCATTTTTCAAACACATCCTATATAATGATAGATGCTGACTGGTTGATACTTTTTCTCTTTCCATTTGATAGCTCTCCAAGATGTGATATATCTCCCCACCCCCTAATCCCCTATAGCGGCAGGATTTTCATGTCACATATACAACTATATATACTATTTTTTTTTCTTTATTAAATATGTAATGTTTCTGGTAATCCATCATAAATCGCATTGAAAGAATATAAAATAAAGATTACATCATGTAATGTCAAAAGGACAATTAATTTGGTTCTTTCACTGTTCTGTGTAAAAACAGAGTAGATGATAGGCACACAGAAATGCTGGTCTACAAACCCTTTATTGATCTTGGGCATATAATATCACCATAAGACACAGCATTATCAGCTTTCAAAGGTGCAGGCGCTAATTAGCTTGCTTCCAGGCTAAAGGAATAAAAAAACCAAAATGGGCTTTGTGGATGGAGCCCTCCCTTGTCTCTCACATCCACACCCCAGGAACCCTTATCTGGCTTTTACCAAAAAGCTTTCATCAGAGCAACCACAAACATCTTCCTGGGGTTTTAAAATACATAAGCCAGAAACCTGGGACAAACATATCTTTTGTTTATCACTTTACCAGTGCTTCTATCACAATACATTCAAGTACGTGAACAGTTTTAAAACCACAAATATTTTTTTTTCTCCTAGTCTTAAATACTTTATCAGTAGAAAATATACAAAAGAAAAAAAAAAATCACTATAGTAAAACAGTAAAGCTGAGTGACTGCAGAGTTTTGTACCCTGCTTAAGAAGATGATTGGTAAGTACTTTAGCTCTCTCCGAGATTTGATAAATCTACCCCGATATTCCTTACCACAGGTACACAATACACACACTAGGGTTAATTTTTTATTTTATTAGAATCCAAATATTGCAAGGAAGCCCACTCAAATAAGGGGAGATCACACAAACTGCACGCACACCAGGCCTTTATGAAAACGGAACCCAAGACCTCAGCAAGCTATCCAATGTGCTGCCCAAACCTTTCTGGTACCTCCACTATGGAGGCACTCCTGTGAAAATAGTTCAGTTTATTATTCATCAGTATATACCTTACAGTACAGGTTGAGTATCCCATATCCAAATATCCGAAATACGGAATATTCCGAAATACGGACTTTTTTGAGCGAGAGTGAGATAGTGAAACTTTTGTTTTCTGATGGCTCAATGTACACAAACTTTGTTTAATACACACAGTTATTAAAAATATTGTATTAAATGACCTTCAGACTGTGTGTATATAAGGTGTATATGAAACAAATGAATTGTGTGAATGTTGACACACTTTGTTTAATGCACAAAGTTATAAAAAATATTGGCTAAAATTACCTTCAGGCTGTGTGTATAAGGTGCATATAAAATAAGAATTTACTTACCGATAATTCTATTTCTCGGAGTCCGTAGTGGATGCTGGGGTTCCTGAAAGGACCATGGGGAATAGCGGCTCCGCAGGAGACAGGGCACAAAAAGTAAAGCTTTTCCAGATCAGGTGGTGTGCACTGGCTCCTCCCCCTATGACCCTCCTCCAGACTCCAGTTAGGTACTGTGCCCGGACGAGCGTACACAATAAGGGAGGATTTTGAATCCCGGGTAAGACTCATACCAGCCACACCAATCACACCGTACAACTTGTGATCTAAACCCAGTTAACAGTATGATAACAGAGGAGCCTCTGAAAGATGGCTCCCTAAACAATAACCCGAATTAGTTAACAATAACTATGTACAAGTATTGCAGATAATCCGCACTTGGGATGGGCGCCCAGCATCCACTACGGACTCCGAGAAATAGAATTATCGGTAAGTAAATTCTTATTTTCTCTATCGTCCTAGTGGATGCTGGGGTTCCTGAAAGGACCATGGGGATTATACCAAAGCTCCCAAACGGGCGGGAGAGTGCGGATGACTCTGCAGCACCGAATGAGAGAACTCCAGGTCCTCCTTTGCCAGGGTATCAAATTTGTAGAATTTTACAAACGTGTTCTCCCCTGACCACGTAGCTGCTCGGCAGAGTTGTAATGCCGAGACCCCTCGGGCAGCCGCCCAAGATGAGCCCACCTTCCTTGTGGAATGGGCCTTAACAGATTTAGGCTGTGGCAGGCCTGCCACAGAATGTGCAAGTTGAATTGTGTTACAAATCCAACGAGCAATCGACTGCTTAGAAGCAGGCGCACCCAACTTGTTGGGTGCATACAGTATAAACAGCGAGTCAGATTTTCTGACTCCAGCCGTCCTTGAAATGTATATTTTTAAAGCTCTGACAACGTCCAACAACTTGGAGTCCTCCAAGTCGCTTGTAGCCGCAGGCACTACAATAGGCTGGTTCAGGTGAAACGCTGATACCACCTTAGGGAGAAAATGCGGACGCGTCCGCAGCTCTGCCCTATCCGAATGGAAAATTAAATAAGGGCTTTTATAAGATAAAGCCGCCAGTTCAGATACTCTCCTGGCGGACGCCAGGGCCAGTAACATAGTCACTTTCCATGTGAGATATTTCAAATCCACATCTTTTAGTGGTTCAAACCAATGGGATTTGAGGAAATCTAAAACTACATTTAGATCCCACGGTGCCACCGGAGGCACCACAGGAGGCTGTATATGCAGTACTCCCTTTACAAAAGTCTGGACCTCAGGAACTGAGGCCAATTCTTTTTGGAAGAATATTGACAGGGCCGAAATTTGAACCTTAATAGATCCCAATTTGAGACCCATAGACAATCCTGATTGCAGGAAATGTAGGAAACGACCCAGTTGAAATTCCTCCGTCGGAGCACTCCGATCCTCGCACCACGCAACATATTTCCGCCAAATGCGGTGATAATGCTTCGCGGTGACTTCCTTTCTTGCCTTAATCAAGGTAGGAATGACTTCTTCTGGAATGCCTTTCCCTTTTAGGATCTGGCGTTCAACCGCCATGCCGTCAAACGCAGCCGCGGTAAGTCTTGGAATAGACACGGTCCCTGCTGAAGCAGGTCCTGTCTTAGAGGTAGAGGCCACGGATCGTCCGTGACCATCTCTTGAAGTTCCGGGTACCAAGACCTTCTTGGCCAATCCGGAGCCACTAGTATCGTTCTTACTCCGCTTTGCCTTATGATTCTCAATACCTTTGGTATGAGAGGCAGAGGAGGAAACACATACACCGACTGGTACACCCAAGGTGTTACCAGCGCGTCCACAGCTATTGCCTGCGGATCTCTTGACCTGGCGCAATACCTGTCCAGTTTTTTGTTGAGGCGAGACGCCATCATGTCCACCATTGGTCTTTCCCAACGGTTTATTAGCATGTGGAAAACTTCTGGATGAAGTCCCCACTCTCCCGGGTGAAGATCGTGTCTGCTGAGGAAGTCTGCTTCCCAGTTGTCCACTCCCGGGATGAACACTGCTGACAGTGCTATCACGTGATTCTCCGCCCAGCGAAGGATCCTGGCAGCTTCTGCCATTGCACTCCTGCTTCTTGTGCCGCCCTGTCTGTTTACATGGGCGACTGCCGTGATGTTGTCCGACTGGATCAACACCGGTCTTCCTTGAAGCAGAGGTTCCGCCTGGCTTAGAGCATTGTAGATTGCTCTTAGTTCCAGAATGTTTATGTGAAGAGACTTTTCCAGGCTCGACCACACTCCCTGGAAGTTTCTTCCTTGTGTGACTGCTCCCCAGCCTCTCAGGCTGGCGTCCGTGGTCACCAGGATCCAATCCTGTATGCCGAATCTGCGGCCCTCCAATAGATGAGCCCTCTGCAACCACCACAGAAGAGATACCCTTGTCCTTGGAGACAGGGTTATCCGCAGGTGCATCTGAAGATGCGACCCTGACCATTTGTACAGACACCTTTCCTGGTTTTAGGAGATTCCTGACCAGGTCGGATAACTCCTTGGCTTTTTCCTCGGGAAGAAAAACCTTTTTCTGAACCGTGTCCAGAATCATCCCTAGGAACAGCAGACGAGTTGTCGGCATTAATTGGGATTTTGGAATATTCAGAATCCATCCGTGCTGCTTTAGCACCTCTTGAGATATTGCTAATCCCATCTCTAGCTGTTCTCTGGACCTTGCCCTTATTAGGAGATCGTCCAAGTATGGGATAATTAATACGCCTTTTCTTCGAAGAAGAATCATCATCTCGGCCATTACCTTTGTAAAGATCCGAGGTGCCGTGGACAAACCAAACGGCAGCGTCTGAAACTGATAGTGACAGTTTTGTACAACGAACCTGAGGTACCCCTGGTGTGAGGGGTAAATTGGAACGTGGAGATACGCATCCTTGATGTCCAAGGATACCATAAAGTCCCCTTCTTCCAGGTTCGCTATCACTGCTCTGAGTGACTCCATCTTGAACTTGAACTTCTTTATGTACAGGTTCAAGGACTTCAGATTTAGAATAGGCCTTACCGAGCCATCCGGCTTCGGTACCACAAATAGAGTGGAATAATACCCCTTCCCTTGTTGTAGAAGAGGTACCTTGACTATCACCTGCTGAGAGTACAGCTTGTGAATGGCTTCCAAAACCGTCTCCCTTTCGGAAGGGGACGTTGGTAAAGCAGACTTCAGGAAACGGCGAGGTGGATCTGTCTCTAATTCCAACCTGTACCCCTGAGATATTATCTGCAGGATCCAGGGATCTACCTGCGAGTGAGCCCACTGCGCGCTGTAATTTTTGAGACGACCTCCCACCGTCCCCGAGTCCGCTTGAGAAGCCCCAGCGTCATGCTGAGGCTTTTGTAGAAGCCGGGGAGGGCTTCTGTTCCTGGGAAGGAGCTGCCTGTTGCTGTTTCTTCCCTCGACCTCTGCCTCGTGGCAGATATGAATAGCCCTTTGCTCTCTTATTTTTAAAGGAACGAAAGGGCTGCGGTTGAAAAGTCGGTGCCTTTTTCTGTTGGGGAGTGACTTGAGGTAGAAAGGTGGATTTCCCGGCTGTAGCCGTGGCCACCAAATCTGATAGACCGACTCCAAATAACTCCTCCCCTTTATACGGCAAAACTTCCATATGCCGTTTTGAATCCGCATCGCCTGTCCACTGTCGCGTCCATAAAGCTCTTCTGGCCGAAATGGACATAGCACTTACCCGTGATGCCAGTGTGCAGATATCCCTCTGTGCATCACGCATATAAAGAAATGCATCCTTTATTTGTTCTAACGACAGTAAAATATTGTCCCTGTCCAGGGTATCAATATTTTCAATCAGGGACTCTGACCAAACTACCCCAGCACTGCACATCCAGGCAGACGCTATAGCTGGTCGTAGTATAACACCTGCATGTGTGTATATACTTTTTTGGATATTTTCCATCCTCCTATCTGATGGATCTTTAAGTGCGGCCGTCTCAGGAGAAGGTAACGCCACTTGTTTTGATAAGCGTGTTTGCGCCTTGTCCACCCTAGGAGGTGTTTCCCAGCGCTCCCTAACCTCTGGCGGGAAAGGGTATAATGCCAATAATTTCTTTGAAATTATCAGCTTTTTATCAGGGGCAACCCACGCTTCATCACACACGTCATTTAATTCTTCTGATTCAGGAAAACTATAGGTAGTTTTTTCACACCCCACATAATACCCTGTTTAGTGGTACCTGTAGTATCAGCTAAATGTAACGCCTCCTTCATTGCCAAAATCATATAACGTGTGGCCCTACTGGAAAATACGGTTGATTGGTCACCGTCACCACTGGAATCAGTGCCTGTGTCTGGGTCTGTGTCGACCGACTGAGGCAAAGGGCGTTTTACAGCCCCTGACGGTGTTTGAGGCGCCTGGACAGGCACTAATTGATTGTCCGGCCGCCTCATGTCGTCAAACGACTGCTTAAGCGAGTTGACGCTATCCCGTAATTCCACAAATAAAGGCATCCATTCTGGTGTCGACCCCCTAGGAGGTGACATCCCCATATTTGGCAATTGCTCCGCCTCCACACCAATATCGTCCTCATACATGTCGACACACACGTACCGACACACAGCAGACACACAGGGAATGCTCTAAACAAAGACAGGACCCACTAGCCCTTTGGGGAGACAGAGGGAGAGTCTGCCAGCACACACCAAAAAGCGCTATATATGACAGGGATAGCCTTATAATAAGTGCTCCCTTATAGCTGCTTTATATATATCAAGATATTGCCATTAAATTTGCCCCCCCTCTCTGTTTTACCCTGTTTCTGTAGTGCAGTGCAGGGGAGAGACCTGGGAGCCGTCCTGACCAGCGGAACTGTGAGAGGAAATGGCGCCGTGTGCTGAGGAGATAGGCCCCGCCCCTTTTTCGGCGGGCTCGTCTCCCGCTATTTTGTGAATACAGGCAGGGGTTAAATATCTCCATATAGCCTCTGGGGGCTATATGTGAGGTATTTTTAGCCTTTTAATAGGTTTTCATTTGCCTCCCAGGGCGCCCCCCCCCAGCGCCCTGCACCCTCAGTGACTGCGTGTGAAGTGTGCTGAGAGGAAAATGGCGCACAGCTGCAGTGCTGTGCGCTACCTTTAGAAGACTGCAGGAGTCTTCAGCCGCCGATTCTGGACCTCTTCTTACTTCAGCATCTGCAAGGGGGCCGGCGGCGCGGCTCCGGTGACCATCCAGGCTGTACCTGTGATCGTCCCTCTGGAGCTGATGTCCAGTAGCCAAGAAGCCAATCCATCCTGCACGCAGGTGAGTTCACTTCTTCTCCCCTCTGTCCCTCGTTGCAGTGATCCTGTTGCCAGCAGGAATCACTGTAAAATAAAAAACCTAAGCTAAACTTTCTCTAAGCAGCTCTTTATGAGAGCCACCTAGAATTGCACCCTTCTCGGCCGGGCACAAAAATCTAACTGGAGTCTGGAGGAGGGTCATAGGGGGAGGAGCCAGTGCACACCACCTGATCTGGAAAAGCTTTACTTTTTGTGCCCTGTCTCCTGCGGAGCCGCTATTCCCCATGGTCCTTTCAGGAACCCCAGCATCCACTAGGACGATAGAGAAAACATAAATGCATTCTGTGCTTAGATTTAGGTCCCATTGCCATGATATCTCATTATGGTATGCAATTATTCCAAAATACGGAAAAATCCGATATCCAAAATACCTCTGGTCCCAAGCATTTTGGATAAGGGATACTCAACCTGTATTGCTATTTCAGAATATCCACCAATATATTAATATAACATCACCAACTATGTAAAAAGGCATTAACCTAACGTGAGACTAAATAGGAATGAATTATGCTATGGTAAATCCATTGAAACACTCAAATGTTTATGTTTACAATTACAAAATAAAAATCCATAGAATGCATCCCATGCAAAGAGCTATGGGAAACGTAAGCAGTCATCTCAGCTGATTAATCATTGCTGTTTATGATATACAATACAGCTAAATATTAAACATAAAGCAGTCTTAAACAATCTTCTTTTGCTTTAATAAGGATAAAAACAATTGTAACTACTAGTACCAAAAGCAAAACAGTGTTTTGAGCAACTGCCAAACAAATTATCATACCAACGACAGCTGACTGGTCAAATGACCAAACAAGAAATGCAAGATCTAACAGCCGGATATTATGTCTACTCCAGAGTGCTAATCTGCTTACATATGAAAACTGGGAAAAAATGTAAATGGTGGCCAGCCTCGGTAAGGGTTATTCGGGGCAAACCTGTTATAGTGAGGCTTCTGCTAAATCAAAGAAAATAGAGCATATGTATCAGACATGTTAAAATCAAAATGCACAATTTGCAAACATGAATGAAGTGAATCTTTTCAGTAATGGCCAGGTCAAGACTATGTGACGGAGTACTTAAACAACAACTATTGACAGATACATGTACAGTAGCTGTGTATATCCCTCTTAGATAAAAGAAAGAGGGCTCTGCAGAAAAAATAATTTATATATACACTGTAATAGAAAATACAGGAATAAAATGTAAAATAACCCTAGAAAATATATTTTGTCATTAAGGGGTGCCCCAGGAACTACTATGGGATAATTCACTCTTTCACCCTCCGTTGGAAAAAAAAAGGACATATTTAGCCTTCCGTGAACCCGGTGTAAAAATAGCGCTAGATGCACTAAACCGTCGCCACTATGCAAACTGGCAACATCGCAACACCAGCTACACGAAACAGCAACTTGTGTGCAGTATTTTTTTTAAAAGGATAGGCATTTAAATCTTGCTGGGGTATGTCACAGCCCACCTAGTGAACCGAGGGTTAATAAATAACATTGGTAACAAAAGGAATATTTACACACAAGAAATGAGCCAGTTTATGTTTCATTAGGGATGCAGTCATAATGTTCAGCGTTATGATGTCACCATTGAACATAATGTTGACATGTTTGCAATGTCGATGTGTGAAATGCCTACATTCTGCAGGGACAACAGTGTGCGGATTAGGCACTGGAGGGGGGTAAGGGATATTAAACACCGAAGGCGCTGTAGGATCAGCCGGAAGTCACAGCTGGAGCCATTGGGCCAGGTAAGTCACCACTAGACCACCAGGAATGTTTTGCTGACATTCTAATCATATTGACATTTCACAGTCGGACCAGGTAAGTCACCACTAGACCACCAGGAATGTTTTGTTGACATTCTAGTCATATTGACAATTCATCAGTCGACATGATGAATGTCAACATACTTGATGTCATGCCAAGCATGATGACGTGTTTAATGTCAACATTATTGAGATTATATAAAAGGTAATCATTAAATAATCATTTATATGGCGCCACAAGGGTTCCACAGTACCTAATAAAATGCATTATGACAATGTGGACATTTCTCTTGTCGTCATTATGAATGTCAACAAAATATAGTACACCCTTTTATTAGGATCCCATAAATACTATGGGGTAGAGTTCTCAAAGCTTAGAGATATAAGGTACCAACCAATCAGCTTTTGTCATCTTTCAAACACAGCCTGTAAAAAGACAGAAGATGATTGGTTAGCACAATCTCTCTCTCTGGGGCAAAGGGCGATTCAATGGTTGCTCTGATTGGGCACCCATCACTTTTCACATGGCCAAATTGACTTAGTTACCCATGTATAGTGGCTAAACCAGTCTAAATACCTGGTTAGAGCAAGCAAACCATGGACTTTTTGCACATTTCTTCTCGCCACCTTAGCTAGCTGCAAGAAGAAATGTGTCTCCTGTGCTAATGGGCACCAGAACGGAGCATTAATTGAATTGCTCCGTTTTGCATCCCCCAGTTACAGCCATGGGGTAAAACATTTGAATTGCCTCTCTATGGATTGATAAATATGCTCTTGTATATGTGTCGGAGTTTAAATTTTTCTCAGTAACCATTTTCTTGATCTGTATCTTTTTAAAAAGGTAACCTCACAGCAATGCGTAGGGGGAGGGAGGAGATAGAGTACTGGACCTTCGTGGTGTCCTTTAAACTGGTTGTTTAAATCAAGTACAGTTCATCTTTGTTGAAACAGCTCCTTCCTTACTGACCTCTGCCTAGGTTAATAGATATGACATAACTAACATTACTGGCTTGAATACCTATCTAATTTAAAAGAATGAATAGAATGTAGGTAGAAAGAAGAAGACTGCTAAGGAGGTGGTTAAATTCTCATAACACTCAAATCAACATCACTGTTAGTAGCCCCATAATACCTAATCACCGTAGAATTAAGTTGTTAAAGAAAATCTAAATGGATTGCCTAATATTATCATCCTATATTTATATAGTGCAACAAGGGGCCTGGTCTGCAGCACCTTACAAAATACATAAACAGTTCAAACATAAAAAAATATGCAAACGACTTACATAACAAAAACACTGCAGAACATGATACAAACTATATAAACATTTAAGCATATGCAGGGATAAGACCCAGGCACAGCACATGGGGGAAAGAGGGCTTTGCTTGTAAGAGCTTACAGTCTAAAGGGGAGGGGCAGAGAGGTGTGACACAAATGCAATAAGATATTCCCTCAGGAAATAATACTATTTACACAAACACATTACGTTATGTAAATTACAAAGATAGTCACTAAAGAGTTCCATCATAATGGGGGATAAAAACAACAAACAAGGGCCATATTTGTAATATTTATAATGCGTGCTATTTAATTACAAAAAATGCACACGTTTCATTTACAGGCCCAGTATGTTTCTTCTACATTGGCAGCTATCAATCATATATCCCACTTTTGAGCAGCAGCAGAACCACGGTTCGGACATGTTTTCTCGCATTTCTCAGTGACCCAGATAACATGTAAACAGTTTACACATTGCATGGATAATAAGGCATGCCAGGGGTAATGGAAGAGACCCACTTAGATAATGATAATGAACAACTACCACTAAGGGCCTATCTATCAAGCTTTTTTGCATAAGATTATGTAGAAACTGCAGTTTCTTCATAATTGTATGTATTCCCACTATGTACTAATAGCATAATGTAGGTGATTTCACATAAATTGCATATTGCAGTCCCCATTATCACCAATGAGCACTATGATCTGACCCTATGTACCAAACTCGGAAAAGCAAAAAAAAAGACTCCTCCAATTGCCAGGGATAAAATTTGCAAGGGGCATGCTTATCATGGCCGCTGTCCTTGTGGGTTCATTAGTACATAGAGGCAATATTTTCATTAAAAATGAAAATATCCACCTCAAAATGGATTGCTATATAAGCCCCTAAATAAGGGGGGAGGGGCTATTGTATCTGGTAAATATGATGTATATTGGTGCTTAATGCAAGTGTATATGTTAAACACACACACACACACACACACACACTACACCCAGGCTATCTTAGTACATATCAAGCCTAAATTAATCGAGGAGTTATAAATACAGAAGATGTAATATTCTGAAATGTCACCAGAAGGGAGTTTATAAAAAGCATTATTATGTTGGCAGTGTATGCATTTCCTAAGTAAAGATGGAGGTGTAGCTCATTGTGTGAAATCAGTCTTCTAGAACTGGATTGTATATTTAACAGCGTATCTATTTTTTGCTTGTTTCACTGTATTCTGTCACCAATAAGCATTTAAACAGCCAACCAACTAAATATTGGCCAAGCTTTATAGAAATCTGTTACTTCAGTATGTAAATAATTAAAGAAAAGCACAAAGTCTAAATAATGTACAATTAATGATACGATAACAAGAGACTGGTTGACATCAAGAGTTTCCCGAATTGTCAAGTAGGCAGCAATCCTGGTTTCTTTTCATTGAATAATAGCAGGGTACATGGAAGGGGGTTTGGAGTCAAGTGCCATTAATGCTTACTTAAAGGCAACAAAAGAGAGAAATCACAAGAATGTATGCTACATATTCAACCATATAAAGTGTGGGTGGGTGTCTGGATGCAGAAATCTAGATTTTTTTATTTCTATTAATGGAAGAACATGTGGAAGGTCAGTTACGTGCTTTGTGTTTTCTGTACATGAACCAAAATCATGAATGAGAATTACTGTTATCGTCATAGAATCATGAATGAAATGACTGGAATAAGGACAGAATTGCACCAATCAAATGTAAATGCTATTGCTTTTGTACTGCATAAATGTAATATGTCCATATCAAATTGTTACTGAGAATAAGTATTTTTTGTTTAAAAAGGAGTCATCCACCACTTGTGATGTTTATCTTATACACAGAGATCCAACTTGTTCTGCTGATTCTATATTTTGCATCATAATGTATCACTACAATGATTTGTTGTTTTCATTTTAGATCCTACAAGCACCTGATCTACAATTATGGAAGAAATTAACATAGTTTTCAACACTGAATTCTGCCATGTTCGAGAATGTTGCTAATTACAGCATACGTAAAACAGGACAGGAAAAAGAAAAAAACAAGTCAGAAATAGAAGCCATTTTCTCAGCCTGGTCAGTGGGGTCAAAGCTTTGCCTGGAATAAGAATCAACCATTTCAAATAACAAAAACAGGTGTCTCATTGTCAGTGCTGCACATTATAACACCGTCTGACAAGAAAGACAGTTCTGCAGTAATAAAAAATTTACCAATTTCCCTTTATAAGCAAAACCCCAGTTACTTCTGTCCAGCAGTCCATAAAACGAATTCTGCTGGACAAAATACATATTACATATGGAGGGAAAAATGTGCCCCCAGCCTCAGTATTCCTACACCACCATTTTTAACAGTTAGGAAAACAGTATATTCATTGTTAATGTAAAACTAAATGGTGTTAGGAAATGGGATCTGACTTTCCCATCTTGTAAATATATATTCCACCACAGCATAGTCAAAAGCACTAATTTGAGAGAAAGAACATATATGTCCATTTAAGCAGAGGTCATGTACGCCACTGTATATGTTTAATTCACCAAGGCGCCAAATCCATTTTCTTAAGCAAATCCCACAGAACGCAGCAGCATTTATGATTTGTTTACAAACAAAATATACATTGAAAAAAACACCCATTTTATTAATTGTTAAAAAGAATAGATACAATTTGCTAATTAGGCCTATAGGGTTATCCTGCTAGCTTAATTTATCTACTTAGACACAATGGGGTCAATTCAATTCGGCAATTTATGAATAGCGTCGGGAGCTAATTCCCGGCGCTATTCATAAATTGCCGAATTGAATTAACCCCAATGTGGCTATTGTAAATGTTCTGCGCTGCTAAAAACATAGTGTATATAAAAACAAACCGTAAATAAACCAAAGAATTAGTAACATCAGACAATGAAAAGGTCACGTCACATGTTCCTTTAAAATACACATGTAGAACAATGGTACGTGGAAATACTGCTTAGGTCACAGTCACACTAATACGCTAGAAAAGGGAGACTTTTGGAGCCATGTTTACACCCCTTTATTCTAAGCATATGCCTTAGAGGACATTTTGTGTCACATTTGGGCAACTGTTTAGTGACTATTAAAAAGTAGTAGGTGCAATTTGTAAGGCAGTTTGTATAGGTGTGTCACCATCTATAATCTCCCCCATTCTAAAGTGCTAGGAAGAGGCAAGATGGCTTAAAAAAATAAAAATAACACTTGAGCATTGGCATCTTGAGGGAAGTAGATACTGTGTTGCTTAATATTGTATGTCACTGTAGACACCCTGTGGTACTTTATATAGAAAAGATAATGTCTTTTTTTGAGAAAGCTCCTAAATAAAAAATAAAAAAAATATTGGTGAAGGTAAACTCCACTGTCCCCAATACTGTAAATAATTGTCAGAAGGGATTTAAGACAGGCTGTCCTCTGTATGGCCTAGTATACAATTTTACTATATATATATATATATATATATATATATATATATATATATATATAAAAAGATTATCATCTATTAATATGGATCCACCAAGTATCTATAGTTCAGCATCAATCCCACACTCTCAAACCCTGTCTATAGTCTATATAATTTGTGGAGGGTACCCTATATTAACACTTTGTAGTGAAAATTGGTGCCTTGTTGTGTATTGTGCCCTCCTACACGGCTGATGCCAGCGTGATAAGGGCCTGTCAGCTTTGCCATAAATTCCCTGTGACAGCTCTGAAAACCATGGAAAACAGTGGTGGTAAATAAAAGAATATAACATAGCACAAAGCCAGTTCTAGATGAATGCGCACAGGACACGTAGCCTGCCATATATTCTTCTTGCTGTAATAACCAGGGGAGTGAGAAGAACCATCACATACATCGGCAGCTCTAGGACAAAGAAGCAGCCACGTTTATGAATGAGAACCGCTCACAGACATGTAAGTAGCATTGGCCATTGCCAGCCTGACGCCGCGGTGACGTGCACTAACCCCCACACGGCGCCGTGCAGCCACCCGTACACCCGCAGCAGCAGGCACATACCTTTCAGCAGGCAGATGTCAGTGCTGTCAGTGTCCTTCCGCAGAGCCTGCACCACCAGTGACACGGTGCTGTCCTCCCGCAGGGACTCTGCTCTGGGGCTCCGCTCGTCGTACACAATGACCGCCGAGTACATTCCCGAGCGCAGCCGGCTCAGCACCTCCAGCTCTCCCGTGCTCCCCGCAGGCAGGATCTGCTCCAGGCTCACCGAGCCCTTGGCTCTGCGCCTGACGATGGTGTTGCAGCGCACGTTGACCGAGCCCAGGATGAAGCCTGCGCTGTGCGCCAGGAAAGGTCTGCAGTCCAGGAGTAGGCAGCTGCCCCCGACCCCCACGCTGCCAGTCCTAGCGGGCACAGCTTCCCTCTTCAGCAGCCTCTTTAGTACGCTGCAATCCATCTCCCTCAGCTCATCCATGGTCAGCATAGCTCGGTGCCAGCAGCGGCACAGCGATGTGTATAGCAGCGACCGGAGACAGCAACCTGCGCTCTGTCTATGAGGCGGGCTGCTGTCTGCACCCCAAGCGGCGGCTGAGGAGGGAGACGGCTCTGCTGCTGCACGTTGCCTCTCTCTCTCCGCCCTGCACTTGTCACGGCTCTCTCTCTCTCTCTCTCTCTCTCTCTAGTCTGCGCCGCTGTTGTTGCCACTGCCTGCTCCTAGGAGGGAGGGTGAATGAGAGCCGTGGAGAGGGAGAGGGGGAGGGGAGCGTAGTGAAGGGAGGTCAGCCTGTGTACATCCTGTCTTCTCACACTACTACACCCCCCCAGCCCCAACCCTGTGTAACTGTATTATATACCTTACTATAAGAGTATGGACATCAGCATCCGTCATTCTATACATGTCTATAGGTAAACGAGCGTGTGTGTATATATGTGTGCGTATCTATCTATAAATATTTTGCAGCTCTGATGACCGCAGTGTCTCAGCACTAAGAACCCCCCTCTATATAAAGATGTATGATATGTGTGTATATATAAAGTGTATATATATATATATATATATATATATATATATATATATATATAGTTACAGTTTCAGATCTCCTTGTATATGTATTATTAATATAGGTAGAGAATGCACTACTGGGTGCAGGCTTGTGAATGCTTTGTCTACACATGGCAGCCTCTTTGTCTTCTCGGATGTACACTGAATTGATGCCCCTTCCGCGCCTCCTCAGTGTCTCAGTGCCCATCTTATTATTATACACTTGTATTATTGAATGAAGGGGCAGCGTGACGTCACAATGAGAGAAGCCGGCATCGAGCTATTCCAAGAACGCTCCCATTCATAACAAGAGCGAGTGAGTGAGCGAGGCGGCGCTCTGTGCCTGGCTGCGGGAGGGAGGAGGAGGAGGAGGGGAGATTTGTGAATGGAGAGAAGAAGGCTCTGCAGTAGCTTCCTGCTGTCACACGTAATCTTACTGTATGTGTCATTCAGAGAATCTGCTCTGAAACAAAGACACCAGAGACACCGGAGAAAGACACGAGCATTGTTCTGACCTGTAGGCTCACCCAGCTGCTGTCACGTGTCACACCCCTCCGGTACACAATAACATCATCGGATTAATCCATTTAATAAAACACATCTTTTGTATAAATGTTATTTAAAAAAAAATATAAACTCTTTTATAGACCGGAAATGGCAAAAAGGAATTGACTGTATCCCTTGTATCATGACATTTGCATCATATTATACTCATCGTACTGTCAGTAGTAATATTATACACCAGCTTACATTGTTTTGCATATTACATTTTATGATTTAAACATAAACATGAGTCATACCCTAGATAGTATCCATGCAAATCTATAATGAAATATGCCGCATTGTACGTATTAAGGACACAAAATTGCATCATACATGTCAAATAAGACATATATTTGCATCACTTTACGTAAATGTGTGGTGTGTTTTTTCCCCAATTTGTATATTATTATTTTGCGTATCTACGTGTCTGACTTCACTTTATAACACTATACAGTACATCCAGTGGCGTAAGTTTATCCCAGTTGCCCGGAGGCAAGAAAAATTCTGGTGCCCCCCCCTCCCCCCCATATGTCATCCGTAAGCCAATAAGATGCCGTTTTGAGATCCGAGTAACACTGAGTAAAACCGAACCCACTCATCTCTAATTCTAACTATATGAAGCCACTACAAAACCGTTGCAACTAGGCAGATCTATGTAGGGGTCCAGCCACACACTACATAGATCTGCTCAGTCACTCACAATGCTGATTATTTCTCTGACAATTAATTTGCAAGTGTCATATCCAGGATTAGAGCCCACAACCTATTACACTGGAAACATGCACTTTACTGATGGAGATATGTGCTCTTGCATAGGAAGTATGAGAATTATTTCTAACTATATGAAGTTATGTGTAATTGTCTGAGAAATAACTTCATATAGTTGTAATTGTCATGCTTCCTTTATAGGAGCAAATAGCTTCATCAGTAAGGTGTCTGCTTCCAGTATATCTATAATAAAGAGGGTGTGATTTGTAAGGTGCAGTGACTAGTGGGGAAGTCGGCTACGGAAGAGATATCGGCTGCTGTCAATTAACTTAATTGATTAATGTCACTGAACACACGGAACAGGAGGAGAGGTGCCCCCCTTCAAAGCAGGAGCCCGGCGGCAGCTGACTCCGTTGCCTCCCAGAGTTCTGCCTCTGAGTACATCCAATTAAGGGGGACATTTACTAAGCAGTGATAAGAGCAGAGAAGTGAGCCAGTGGAGAAGGTGCCCCAGCAACCAATCAGCAGCTCTGTATAATTTTATAGTATGCTAATTACAGATGTTACTTCAGTGCTGATTGGTTGCCATGGGCACTTCTCCACTGGCTCACTCCTCCGCTCTTATCACTGCTTAGTAAATGTCCCCCTAAGCCGGCTGCACATCACAACGGTGTGTAGCCGGCCGATCCGGCAGGTGACGGGACCATTCATCTGCAAGTGTATACACACGCCTACAGGGCCGAATTAAGGCTTGTGGGGGCCCTGGGCAACTAAATTGTGGAGGCCCAATCAATAAATCAACACTGCCCTCCGCCGCTGCAACGACTATGCCCCTTACGCTGTCTGTGGACTCACCGCTGACCGGCAGCATCCACAGTATACTCATACCTCTCAACATTTGAGGTTCAGGGAGCCGGGCTCTGTGTGCACCCGCAAAAGGGGCAGAGCCTCGGGAAAGGGGGTGGGGACTTTGAGCCCCCCCAGTTCTTGTCACTGTGGGGGTGAGTCCCCAGACTCCCCATACACTGTAAATAGATGCTGTGCTCATGTGCAAGGCATCTATTCTCCTGCTGCTACCAGAGCAGCAGTGTGTGCTCCCCCAACTGTCCCCCCCCTTCACCGCAAGACACTGCGGCCCACGGGTGGGACAGCAGGACAGTCCAAGAAAAATGGACTAGTTGGGAAGTATATTACATTAGGGAACAGACTCCTCTTAGACATGATGTAGTCCACTGCCAGGGGCAAATGCATGATTTTGAGTGGTGTGCCATAAAACAGTGGTGGCTTGGTCACTATGGAAACTCTGCAGAAAATGTAAATATGTACAAAAAAAACCCTCACAAATAAATACAAGAGTCCCACAGTACAGAACATAAATATACAGAATAAAACAAGAAGCAGGAAGCCACACCGATGTACCCACTCACTTGCGCTATATACAGCAGCACACTAGTACTTGTTGCATACTGCTTGCAGCTCAGGTCTGTGAGGGGCGGGCACTCAAATGCATTAGGCCCCACCCCTCCTATAGTCCCACGAATCACGGGGCTCCAATCTTCAGCCACAGACATCAACTGAGAGATGGAGGCAAACAAAGCTGTCTCCGTCTCAAAACAAATTACATACTGTAACTCACCCATCTGTGACAGGGACCTCTTTGTGCGCTACTGATGTGCGCTGCCGCTGGGAGCCGGCCAGGGGGGTGCAGAGTAGGGCGGGACGGGTTACTGACAGATTGCAGTAGTGTGGGGGCCCCCAATGTGTGGAGGTCCCTGGATGACTGCACCATCCGCCCTGCCTATAATCTGGCCATGCTTGCCGATGTAGGGGTGACGGAGGATGTCTTCTGGTTGAGCCTGCAGCAGGGCCAACCAGAAGATATCATTAACGACCGTGTAAGCGTACAGATTGGGTGTACACACTGAACGATCCAGCCGATATGTCATTACAATTTGGCCAGAAGCAACACATCGGTCCGAGATCGTTCTAGTGTGTACCCAGCTTAAGTCAGTTTTGCATAAGATTGGTGTTTCTGATAACAAAATGTATGTAACTGAATTGAAATATACTTTTAATATTGTAATTGTATCACTATACACCAACCAATGTCAGACTGAGATGTGAAAGCAAACCAGGGAAAACAATCATAGGGGCCCATTAAGGGGTATGGCCAGTCATCAAAGGGGGTGTGGCCAACCACCGGAGAGGATTGCCCAGCCATTAAAACAGGTGTTAATTTAATGAAGGATATGATTAACACCATAGTACAGTGGTTCCCAAACACGGTCCTCAAGCACCCTAACAGTTTAGGTTTTAAGGATATTCATGCTTAAGGTGACTTAATAATACCTCAGTCAGTTTGATTATACCATCTGTGCAGAAGCATGGATATACTTAAAACTTGAACTTTTAGGGTGCCTTGAGGACTATATTTGGGAAACCCTGCCATAGTATAAAAAGTATATGACGGAATCTGATGGCATGTAAGGGAACCTGCAGGGGTCTGATGGCATACAAAGCATACATGGTGGGGCTGAGGGGCATTTAAGATGAGTGTGGGCAAGTAAATAATAATCTGTAAGAGCAATTGTAAACCCCAAAGATGATTATCAGAAAAATAAAAAAGCACTGCAACTTGGTCCAATTTTGATGATAAGAAGGCTCAATACATGTCAAACATGCATCAATTTTTGTATTAAACATCTTACACACTGTCAAAGTCAGAAAAATATCTCTATGCACACTACCATATTTGCACCTCACACAGGTCCGTGCTGCGCATGCGTACGCTCTCCCGTGCGTGCGCATACTCACAGTCGCGGGCACCCGCAGGCGCACGGTATGCGTATTTACGGTAGAGTTTATGTGATCGTAGCGTGCGACTCAATCGTTACATATTTTCAGTAATAATGTATTTTGTAGATCATGGTCCCTTTGATAGATTCTGAAAGTTTAGTTAACATAGCATGTTCCTGAACAGAGAGATCCCTCTTTGTATTGTACGAAGGGTCTAACAGGGTTCATACAGTGGTGTTTGGTACCCATCGGAAGAGTATTTAAATAGCAATATTCCGGTGTTGGTTTGGAGCGGATTAATCGCTCGTGCGAATAGTTATGGACATAAGAAGTTTATGTCCATTTACTATTATTTGTTCTTATTTAGTCATGCGGCGGGAAACTCAGTATCCCACCCACCTGAACAGTTGGAAACAGTCACAACCCACCTGTATGAATCAACCTATGACCTTTTGTTATAATGCGAAGCCGAATTCCTGTGTCCAATGAACAATGAGATTGTAGGGACCATTGAATTGTATTGTGTGTGGGGCATAAATAGGCAGGCCGACCATATCTAGTTCTCTCTCTTCAACGGTTCTCATTGCTGATAATCGGGAGCTGGATATCGAGGCGCATGCGATCGTTTCCCCTTGTGCGTAAGTGTTTCTCCGCAACTATATTGATCTTCTTGTTATTGTGGGCCAATCTCTCTCAATTTCTCTCTCTCTCTCCTTCTCTTTCTCACTCATTTTCCCTTAAATTGTATTGTATTGTATTTCCTGTGTAGTTATCTGGTTAGGTAGTCTATGTTATATTGTAGTGTATGACTTGTATTGTGTTTAACTCTTTTGCAAGTATAGCATTCATAATATATATATTAGGCGTTGGACCCTGAGCACGGTATCTGTGTGTTTCTTATAGTATTAAGTATTCTCAGAGCGTCGGTGACGCTCAAACAGCTTTTAAGGTAATAAGGTTATACTGTGTTGCATTTACACTCTAACATTACACAAAGGTTTTACTGCACAATACACTGTTTATGGTTTAGATACAAAGGTTTAACATAGTGAGCGTCAGCGCCGCTGGTGATCTCCTCGTGGTCCAGAGCGTCCGCTACGCTATAGCGAATCATTACGTTAGTCAACAGCCAATAACGTGCCTGCCTGTGATCTCTTGGCCGTGAGTGAACGTGACGCTTGAGCGTCTCGATCACGGCAAAGCGATTGTTACGCAACTAGCGTACCCTTACGGTACTTCATACGTAAATAGCGTACAGTGTTCTTAGACCTCATAAAGGGTATTATATACGATAAATATTTAGCTTTATCAATTGGCGGCTCGCCCGTCCTTCACATATCTACACTAGGTAATTTCAGCAGACATTATCCAGCAGCAAAGGGCGGGAGATCATATTCCTCGTAGTGCTGTTTGGATAAGCGTCTGCTTCTCTTAGTAAAGGGTGCTGAAGGAATCCGGGAACCGGAGGTAAGAACAAAACAATAGTGTCTTTTTAAAACTGTTTTTCTCTATCGTCCTAAGTGGATGCTGGGGTTCCTGAAAGGACCATGGGGAATAGCGGCTCCGCAGGAGACAGGGCACAAAAGTAAAGCTTTTACAGGTCAGGTGGTGTGTACTGGCTCCTCCCCCTATGACCCTCCTCCAGACTCCAGTTAGATTTTTGTGCCCGGCCGAGAAGGGTGCAATTCTAGGTGGCTCTCATAAAGAGCTGCTTAGAGAGTTTAGCTTAGGTTTTTTATTTTACAGTGATTCCTGCTGGCAACAGGATCACTGCAACGAGGGACAGAGGGGAGAAGAAGTGAACTCACCTGCGTGCAGGATGGATTGGCTTCTTGGCTACTGGACATGAAGCTCCAGAGGGACGATCACAGGTACAGCCTGGATGGTCACCGGAGCCACGCCGCCGGCCCCCTCACAGATGCTGAAGCAAGAAGAGGTCCAGAATCGGCGGCTGAAGACTCCTGCAGTCTTCTTAAGGTAGCGCACAGCACTGCAGCTGTGCGCCATTTTCCTCTCAGCACACTTCACACGGCAGTCACTGAGGGTGCAGGGCGCTGGGGGGGGGGCGCCCTGGGAGGCAAATGAAAACCTTTAAAAAGGCTAAAAATACCTCACATATAGCCCCAGAGGCTATATGGAGATATTTACCCCTGCCTAAATGTACTAAATAGCGGGAGACGAGCCCGCCGAAAAAGGGGCGGGGCCTATCTCCTCAGCACACGGCGCCATTTTCTGTCACAGCTCCGCTGGTCAGGAAGGCTCCCAGGTCTCTCCCCTGCACTGCACTACAGAAACAGGGTATAACAGAGAGGGGGGGCAAAATAAATGGCAATATATTAATATAAAAGCAGCTATAAGGGAGCACTTAATCATAAGGCTATCCCTGTCATATATAGCGCTTTTTGGTGTGTGCTGGCAGACTCTCCCTCTGTCTCCCCAAAGGGCTAGTGGGTCCTGTCTTCGTATAGAGCATTCCCTGTGTGTCTGCTGTGTGTCGGTACGTGTGTGTCGACATGTATGAGGACGTTATTGGTGTGGAGGCGGAGCAATTGCCAAATATGAGGATGTCACCTCCTAGGGGGTCGACACCAGAATGGATGCCTTTATTTGTGGAATTACGGGATAGCGTCAACTCGCTTAAGCAGTCGTTTGCCGACATGAGGCGGCCGGACACTCAATTAGTGCCTGTCCAGGCGCCTCAAACACCGTCAGGGGCTGTAAAACGCCCCTTGCCTCAGTCGGTCGACACAGACCCAGACACAGGCACTGATTCCGGTGGTGAAGGTGACGAATCAACCGTATTTTCCAGTAGGGCCACACGTTATATGATTTTGGCAATAAAGGAGATGTTACATTTAGCTGATACTACAGGTACCACTAAACAGGGTATTATGTGGGGTGTGAAAAAACTACCAGTAGTTTTTACCGAATCAGAAGAATTAAATGACGTGTGTGATGAAGCGTGGGGTGCCCCGATAAAAAACTGCTAATTTCAAAGAAGTTATTGGCTTTATACCCTTTCCCGCCAGAGGTTAGGGAGCGCTGGGAAACACCTCCTAGGGTGGACAAAGCGCTAACACGCTTATCAAAACAAGTGGCGTTACCCTCTCCTGAGACGGCCGCACTTAAAGATCCATCAGATAGGAGGATGGAAAATATCCAAAAAGGTATATACACACATGCAGGTGTTATACTACGACCAGCTATTGCGACTGCCTGGATGTGCAGTGCTGGGGTAGTTTGGTCAGAGTCCCTGATCGAAAATATTGATACCCTGGACAGGGACAATATTTTACTGTCGTTAGAACAAATAAAGGATGCATTTCTTTATATGCGTGATGCACAGAGAGATATCTGCACACTGGCATCACGGGTAAGTGCTATGTCCATTTCGGCCAGAAGAGCTTTATGGACACGACAGTGGACAGGCGATGCGTAGAGGAGTTATTTGGGGTCGGTCTATCGGATTTGGTGGCCACGGCTACGGCCGGGAAATCCACCTTTCTACCTCAAGTCACTCCCCAACAGAAAAAGGCACCGACCTTTCAACCGCAGCCCTTTCGTTCCTTTAAAAATAAGAGAGCAAAAGGCTATTCATATCTGCCACGAGGCAGAGGGCGAGGGAAGAGACAGCAACAGGCAGCTCCTTCCCAGGAACAGAAGCCCTCCCCGGCTTCTACAAAAGCCTCAGCATGACGCTGGGGCTTCGCAAGCGGACTCGGGGGCGGTAGGCGGTCGTCTCAAGAATTACAGCGCGCAGTGGGCTCACTCGCAGGTAAATCCCTGGATCCTGCAGATAATATCTCAGGGGTACAGGTTGAAATTAGAGACAGAGCCACCTCGCCGTTTCCTGAAGTCTGCTTTACCAACGTCCCCCTCAGAAAGGGAGACGGTTTTGGAAGCCATTCACAAGCTGTATTCTCAGCAGGTGATAGTCAAGGTACCTCTTCTACAACAAGGGAAGGGGTATTATTCCACTCTTTTTGTGGTACCGAAGCCGGATGGCTCGGTAAGGCCTATTCTAAATCTGAAGTCCTTGAACCTGTACATAAAGAAGTTCAAGTTCAAGATGGAGTCACTCAGAGCAGTGATAGCGAACCTGGAAGAAGGGGACTTTATGGTATCCTTGGACATCAAGGATGCGTATCTCCACGTTCCAATTACCCCTCACACCAGGGGTACCTCAGGTTCGTTGTACAAAACTGTCACTATCAGTTTCAGACGCTGCCGTTTGGTTTGTCCACGGCACCTCGGGTCTTTACAAAGGTAATGGCCGAGATAATATTTCTTCTTCGAAGAAAAGGCGTATTAATTATCCCATACTTGGACGATCTCCTAATAAGGGCAAGGTCCAGAGAACAGCTAGAGATGGGTTTAGCACTATCTCAAGAGGTGCTAAAGCAGCACGGATGGATTCTGAATATTCCAAAATCCCAATTAATGCCGACAACTCGTCTGCTGTTCCTGGGGATGATTCTGGACACAGTTCAGAAAAAGGTTTTTCTTCCCGAAGAAAAAGCCAAGGAGTTATCTGACCTGGTCAGGAACCTCCTAAAACCAGGAAAGGTGTCTGTACATCAATGCACAAGAGTCCTGGGAAAAAATGGTAGCTTCTTACGAAGCAATCCCTTTCGTCAGATTCCATGCAAAGGGATCTGTTGGACAAATGGTCAGGGTCGCATCTTCAGATGCACCTGCGGATAACCCTGTCGCCGAGGACAAGGGTATCCCTTCTGTGGTGGTTGCAGGAGGCTCATCTATTGGAGGGCCGCAGATTCGGCATGCAGGATTGGATCCTGGTGACCACGGATGCCAGCCTGAGAGGCTGGGGAGCAGTCACACAGGGAAGAAATTTCCAGGGAGTGTGGTCGAGCCTGAAAAAGTCTCTTCACATAAGCATTCTGGAACTAAGAGCAATCTACAATGCTCTAAGCCAGGCGGAACCTCTGCTTCAAGGAAGACCGGTGTTGATCCAGTCGGACAACATCACGGCAGTCGCCCATGTAAACAGACAGGGCGGCACAAGAAGCAGGAGGGCAATGGCAGAAGCTGCCAGGATCCTTCGCTGGGCGGAGAATCACGTGATAGCACTGTCAGCAGTATTCATCCCGGGCGTGGACAACTGGGAAGCAGACTTCCTCAGCAGACACGACCTTCACCCGGGAGAGTGGGGACTTCATCCAGAAGTTTTCCACATGCTATTAAACCGTTGGGTAAAACCAATGGTGGACATGATGGCGTCTCGCCTCAACAAAACACTGGACAGGTATTGCGCCAGGTCAAGAGATCCGCAGGCAATAGCTGTGGACGCGCTGGTAACACCTTGGGTGTACCAGTCGGTATATGTGTTTCCTCCTCTGCCTCTCATACCAAAGGTATTGAGGATTATACGGCAAAGAGGAGTAAGACTAGTGGCTCCGGATTGGCCAAGAAGGACTTGGTACCCGGAACTTCAAGAGATGGTCACGGACGATCCGTGGCCTCTACTTCTGAGAAGGGACCTGCTTCAGCAGGGTCCTTGTTTTTTTCAAGACTTACCGCGGCTGCGTTTGACGGCATGGCGTTTGAATGCCAGATCCTAAAAGGAAAAGGCATTCCAGAAGAAGTCATTCCTACCTTGATAAAGGCAAGGAAGGAAGTCACCGCGAAGCATTATCGCCGTATTTGGCGAAAATATGTTGCGTGGTGCGAGCAGCGGAGTGCTCCGATGGAGGAATTTCAACTGGGTCGTTTTCCTACATTTCCTGCAATCAGGATTGTCTATGGGTCTCAAATTGGGATCTATTAAGGTTCAAATTTCGGCCCTATCAATATTCTTCCAAAAAGAATTGGCCTCAGTCCCTGAGGTCCAGATTTTTATCAAAGGAGTACTGCATATACAGCCTCCTGTGGTGCCTAAGGTGGCACCGTGGGATCTAAATGTAGTTTTAGATTTCCTCAAATCCAATTGGTTTGAACCACTAAAGAATGTGGATTTGAAATATCTCACATGGAAAGTGACTATGTTACTGGCCCTGGCTTCGGCCGGGAGAGTATCTGAACTGGCGGCTTTGTTTTATAAAAGCCCTTATTTAATTTTCCATTCGACATAGGGCAGAGCTGCGGACGCGTCCGCATTTTCTCCCTAAGGTGGTATCAGCGTTTCACCTGAACCAGCCTATTGTAGTGCCTGCGGCTACAGACGACTTGAAGGACTCCAAGTTGTTGGACGTTGTCAGAGCCTTAAAAATATACATTTAAAGGACGGCTGGAGTCAGAAAATCTGACTCGCTGTTTATACTGTATGCACCCAACAAGTTGGGTGCACCTGCTTCTAAGCAGTCGATTGCTCGTTGGATTTGTAACAAAATTCAACTTGTACATTCTGTGGCAGGCCTGCCACAGCCTAAATCTGTTAAGGCCCATTCCGCAAGGAAGGTGGGCTCATCTTGGGCGGCTGCCCGAGGGGTCTCGGCATTACAACTCTGCCGAGCAGCTACGTGGTCAGGGGAGAACACGTTTGTAAATTTTTACAAATTTGATACCCTGGCAAAGGAGGACCTGGAGTTCTCTCATTCGGTGCTGCAGAGTCATCCGCACTCTCCCGCCCGTTTGGGAGCTTTGGTATAATCCCCATGGTCCTTTCAGGAACCCCAGCATCCACTTAGGACGATAGAGAAAATAAGAATTTACTTACCGATAATTCTATTTCTCGGAGTCCGTAGTGGATGCTGGGCGCCCATCCCAAGTGCGGATTATCTGCAATACTTGTACATAGTTATTGTTAACTAATTCGGGTTATTGTTTAGGAAGCCATCTTTCAGAGGCTCCTCTGTTATCATACTGTTAACTGGGTTTCGATCACAAGTTGTACGGTGTGATTGGTGTGGCTGGTATGAGTCTTACCCGGGATTCAAAATCCTCCCTTATTGTGTACGCTCGTCCGGGCACAGTACCTAACTGGAGTCTGGAGGAGGGTCATAGGGGGAGGAGCCAGTACACACCACCTGACCTGTAAAAGCTTTACTTTTGTGCCCTGTCTCCTGCGGAGCCGCTATTCCCCATGGTCCTTTCAGGAACCCCAGCATCCACTACGGACTCCGAGAAATAGAATTATCGGTAAGTAAATTCTTATTATTTTTCTGTCTTGCGTACACACGCACGCACACATATATATCTGCATTTCCTTTTCATTGGTGTATTTTCGTATGTCACTCTCCTGTTTGCCAGTTCTATAGTTGATAAACGTATAAATTGTGTTACGGTGGATCTTTGCTTTGCGTACACGTGTCTCTAACAAAAGACTGAGACTTGCGTACGCAATCCAAGGGCCGACGCACGCAGCGTATATTACGCAACGGAGCGTACGGGTACGCCCACGTAACTCAAATCACAAGTTTTTTTTTTCTCTCCTCTCAACGCGATAAGTAGCGCCACGCGGTAAATAACGCCAGGCGATAAATCGCGCAAATTTTTTTTAATTCCAAATTTAAATTAATAGATCCTTCTCCTAATTTGTAAACACATCTGGTCTAAAGAGAAATTTCTGCGCAGAAATAGAAATAGAAACAAAAGTGTACATGTGGTGAGTGAGTGTGTTGTATACAATTTTACAGGTTGAACCACAAGAAAAGTCGAGTTCTCGTGAGGTACATGCGTGTAAGTGACGTACATGGTGGCTAGGGAGGCATCCCTGGTTAAATATACAATTTGAGCATTAGAGTGTAGCAGACCAGGAGGTTATACTGTAACAGACCAGGAGGTCATAGCAGACCAACAGGTTCAGGTACAGCAGACAAGGAAGTCCGCTATACAGTCCACAGGCACAACACCAAGAAAGGGTTGGTGCAACACCCATATAGGCCATATAAGCTCTGGCTGAAGGAATTCGCAGCCGAAATTTTCGATTCCACTGGTCGCTCAGTACATAAGATTAGTTGCTTGTGTACTAAACGATTGTACCGCACGTAATTGTGTGCATTAGTAAACCTGACCGGTACTATTTGTGTACGAAGGTCATAAACGCTATTTGTACATTCTAACGTGATTTGTGTAACTTTTTTTATTTTAAGGGAAGTTCGCTGCTCACTCAGGAACTATCCAGCAACCAATAGTTACTGGAAAGAGTAAGTGTTCTTCGGAGCACCCTCACAGGTTCCAGTAAATAGAGGTTCAGGTCGCAGGGGCCCTAGGTCGAGTACGCCAGCACCATATCGGTGTGATCAGGTCGTATTGGTCGGCGTGGGCGAGTGAGTGGGGTACTCGGTAAACCGCCACCGTCAGCCTATTTTGGACATTTGGTTTGCGTAAGGGTTGGTTGAATAAAGCAACACCTTCGAACTATGGGGGCCACTTGTTCAGGTAGGGGGCGATCAACCTCGGTTCGGGTTGATTCAGTGAACCGACCAATTGGGTCGGCAAGGTATGTAATGTGTGAGAAATACGGAAGTCACACAGAAGCTTTATGTGATGAATGGGAGAGAATGACAGTACATGACGGGGAGAAATTCCCAAGAGTAGGTAGCTTCAGCACAGAAGTGTTAACGAATTTAAGGAGAAGGATATGTCTCATTAAATCAACAAAGAGACGAATCAAACATTACGATTATTTGCAGTTGTGGCAACAGGAAGGTGACATACAGAGAGGATTGGCTCAGGCGGCGGGATCTGGCTCAATCAGAAAACTGATAGCCACGGCCCCACCGCCACCATACATATCAGGAGAGAAATTGGTTGCGGAGAATGACGCACTAAGGTGAAAAACACAAACACTTAGCAACTGTATAAATGTTAAAGATAATGTTAACCAATTAACCAATGCAAGTATTAACCCGTGCAAGTTGTAGCCTGTTTTGAACTTTCCTCAGGAGTGTGATCAAGAAGACGAATCGGCAACAATTTCAGCGCTCTCTCTAGCAGCCACCATAGCAGAGACCACAGTAGGCACAGCTCCACCCACGAGATTAGTAACAAAGGCCCCTAGCGGAGGGATAGGTGAGGTCGTATCTACAGGTAAGTACGGCACCATACACTATGCTGAAGCCATTTCACCACAGGCTGTAGAACCCACACAGAGTGATGTTGTTAGAGTTACTCCTGTTAGGGTAATAGCTGTTCCAAATGGGAAAACTGACACATCAGGGGTCACCCCTGTGAGGAACATTGCCATGTATAGCCCATTTTCCAGAATGGAATTAAGGACCATAGTGTCTGAATTCCCTGACCCTAGAAAAGATTTAGTTGCCAGTCAAAAATACATCAGAGACTTAGGTAACACTGTAGAGCCCAACAATAAAGACTGGCAGATATTGCTGAGAGCATGTTTACCCTCCAATGTTGACGCAACTCAATTTTTAGCTGATTGCGGATTAGATCAGGATGTACCTCTTACAGATGTGTACAACAAAGACAATGTAAAAAGAATAAACTTACAGTTAAAAGAGTATTTCCCAGCGGTAGTCAGATGGAACAAGATATTCTCCATTAAACAGAAGGAGTCAGAGACAGCTGCAGAGTATTTTCACAGAGCATTATCAGAAATGGCAAAATACACAGGCATAGAGGACATTAAAACAAACATAAACCATCGAGAAGTAGCAGTATCGGTACTGATGGATGGTTTAAAAGAATCATTAAAGACTAGGGTACAGACCACACAACCATGTTGGCGAGGTCTGTCTGTGGCTACTTTGAGAGAGGCTGCTATTGATCACGATAGGAACATCACCAGACACAGGGAACAACAAAGTGATAAGTTAATGGCCGTAAGTATACAGGCCCTGACCACAAGGCAGCCTTTGTTTGTATCACCAAACCCTGTGGGTAAGTCAAGTGTGGTTACTTGTTATTCTTGTCATAAACAGGGACACATGGCACGAGATTGTAGAGTAAAGAATGTACGAAACTCATACCAACCCCCTAGACAACGACACGACACACGACATTGGGAGCAAGGTCCGCAGAAACGGAGTTATGAGCCACATGCAGGGGAAACAAAAAGATACCCCCCAAACAGAGATTGGCAAACCTCTGGTAGTTCCCAGCTAACTCCCTCACAAGTAGTTGCTGCCAGCGGGATTCAGGGAGGTCACCATACCCAATAGGGGTGTGGCCATACCTGTAATCTGCAGCCAGTAAAATTGATTGCAAGTCTTGGAAGTGAACCAGAAATTGCAATCAATGTAGCTGGTAAATCATTAAACTTTCTTGTAGACACAGGGGCGGCCAAATCAGTGATAAATTCGACAGTGGGCATGAGGACCACTGGTAGGACAATTCCAGCCGTGGGAGTAACAGGAGTAGTCCAGCATTACCCTGTTAGCAAACCAGCAGAGATTACAATAGGGCCTTTACATACCAAGCATTCCTTTTTGCTGGCTGCATCGGCACCGACCAATCTCCTGGGAAGAGACTTACTGTGTAAAATGGGATGCGTCATTTATTGTACTCCTGAAGGTGTATTCTTGGACATACCTGAGAATCACGCTCAGGAAGTACGAGACATGTTAGACTCCCCGTCAAAATTAATGTCGCATACCACTATGACAAATAGGACTCCCTCCCAAGTAGAAGAAATGACATCTCAGATACCAGAGTCACTTTGGACTAAAGATGGACAGGACACTGGATTAATGGCAAACGTAGCTCCGGTAGTTGTACAAGTAAAAGATGGTAGGATAGCTCCAAAAATCCCACAGTACCCTCTGAAGCCAGAGGTGGAGTTAGGAGTTTAACACAAAAATAGGAAAGTGACTCAAGTGGCGCAATGCAGCTATGGTACCTGATGGTTCAAAATAAATGTCACCACATTTAAAGACAAGAATAAATACAAAAAATGGTAAACCGTCCTAGTACACACAGCGCAAGCAGAATAAAGGAAAAGATTACGTTCCTGATTGATTGTGTCGACTCAGATGTCTCTGTCTGGCTTTCCGAGTATGTAGAATCCAACTCGTGAGTATAAAACAGAAAAAAATAAGAGGACAACCAATGTGTAGTATTTCACAACAACAAATCAAACAAAATGTCTTTGGGTAGGTAGAATTAGATATCCAGATCCAGCGTACCCCACTCACTCAGTGAAAGGTGGATACAAGCATATAAAGGTATCTTTATGCCATCAAATGTTGTGTCAATTCACCCTTGGAGTGCGTTGAGAAGACCGATAGGAAAGGTGGAAAGCATCAATTTATAGAGCGTACCCGAGAACTCACAGGGCAAAGAGGGATATGACACATATAAAGGTTTCTTTCAAATGTGTTATTTCAGTTACACACAGCGTACCCCAACTCACTCTTGATGATGTAAAGCAATTCCTATCAAGGTATCTTTTATTCAGTTGTCTTGATGAGTTATTCTTTGTATGTAAAACCATATATCCTCGAGGTTTCACCAAAAAATAAAGCAAGAAGAAGAAAACCCAATGTGTAGTATGTATCAATTGGTATCACAATCTGATGAATAAATCTCCTTTTTAGATATTGATATAGGAGACACAATTTGTGCTAGACTTACGCTATATAAGACAGTGGATTATCAAATGTATAAAGCCTGGTAGTAAGGTAGTGCAAAAGAGGGTAGCGTACCCCAACACTCACGGAAACACCACCAGTAACAAACACATCAAGGTATCTTTTTCAAAGGTATAGAGAATTTTCATAGACAGCGTACCGGCACTCACACGTATAGATCATGCGTCGTTCCTATCAAGGTATCTTTATGTAGTTTGTCAGGTAATTTCATTCCAAGTCGTGTTTTTTCAAAAAAGGTAAAAATTTATTGGATCCCGCAAACTCCACAGAGGGGTGAGCGAACATACAGTACATAAAAAAACAGGAAAGAGGTCCCAAAAAAAATATATCAGTAACAAAAAATAAAAATAAAACTGAAGTATAAAAAACAAGTCCACATGGATTCAATTAAAAAATGGTTACTCACACTCCTTGTAGTATAATCAACGCGTTTCGGTCTAATAGACCTTTATCAAGATAAACTGGAGTGTCTAGGAGTGAGATATTTATGCTACTGGTAACCAATAGGAATGTACCGGAAATGACATCATCATGAAATTAATTATATGAATCCACACTAATTATAACAGCATTCTTTCCACTGGGCAATTACATATACATTTAACATATATACAAGAAATCTTTAAATCATTTTTCTTAAAATACACAAATTAATACATTCAGAAAAAACCGCTAAAGTCCGTGATTGACGGAAGTTCCGGTCCTCCGGGGATAGCTGGGAAATGTAGTTTTCCTTGTAGATGACGTCCGTGCTGTTTGTTTGCGGCCGCCGAAACCGGAAGTGCGGCGACGTCAGCGTAACCCGCGTTCCTCTGGGAGATGTAGTTTAAAGACATGTGTGTAGTTCATTTCCTACTCTCGGACCCGGAAGTATGGCTCAAACGGCAAAACTGATATTGTACTGAAGCATCATGGAGAATGTAGTTTTAAAAGGGATTCCAGTGGACAAAGCCATGGTCCATAATAACATACTGAGAATCATAAAAGATGTAATCAGTAATCATTGCATATAAATCCGACCATAAATAACAATATATACTTGGAATATTATAATCTGCACTTTGACATTAAATGACCGCAGAAATGACATATATCATTAAAAAGGATAAAAATATTGTTAGCTCAAAATATTGTTATTATAAAAACCATTTAAGTTCGAAGTCACAATTGAGACCATTTGGACTCAGGGTGTTATAATTATAAATACAGTTCATTTCAGATCTTGCCAAGGTACATACTGTATCTTTATTTCTTAAAGACCCTTTTATATGCTTTAAACCAAAGAAGCCCGTGATGTCCGAAACTAAACAATTATGTATATTTTTGAAGTGTAGAGATAATGAATGGGTGTCTAGACCCTTCTTAATATTTCTTATATGTTCTCCTAAACGAACTTTAAAGGGGCGGGATGTGCGTCCTATATAAAATAAGTTGCATTTGCATCTGACTGCATAAACAATGTTTTTTGTATCACATGTTATAAAGTCAGTGATGTCAATATCCGTATTATTAATGGAAATTTTTGTGATTTTACTTTGACCTTCACTTTTAATACTTCTGCAGCCAATACAACTCCCACATCTAAAAAAGCCTTTTGATATGACTCTTGGTCCGGAAGGTACAGAAAGGAGGGCACTGGAAACTAATTTATTTTTTAAGTTAGGTGCCCTACGATATATGTGTACTGGTTTTACCGGTACCAGGGACCCAATGATAGGATCTCTTTTTATAAGGCCCCAATGTTTTTTAAAGATGTATTCAATTGACTTGTATTGGGTGTTAAACTCAGTAATGAATGCCCAGTCATACTTGTCGCTCTTTTTATTCTTGTTATTACTTAATAGGAGATCCTTACGTTCTATCTCATTAGTTTTTAATTTGGCTTCCTCAATTTTTCCTTTGTTGTAACCACACGTTTCAAATTTCTGTATTAAGCTTGATGCTTGGTTTTGAAAAGTGCTCTCCTCACTACAATTTCTCTTTAACCGTTTTAATTGGCTCACAGGAATTGAATTGAGCCAATTATTGTGGTGGCAGCTAGTAGCTGCAATGTAGGTACCGCAATCAGTAGGTTTGGAGAAGGTCCTGGTGTTGATTTTCTTTTCCTTAATGTAAACTGTAATATCCAAAAAATTAATGGTTTGTTGGTTTATCTCAAAGGTGAGTTTGATATTTTTGTCATTTACATTAAGGGAGGTGCAAAAAATTTTCAGAGAAGCCTCATCACCCCTCCATACAAAAAAGATATCGTCTATGTATCTTGCATAGGACACCAGGTTCACCCCGAGCTCTGGGCTGGACCAGATGGAATTGGTCTCCCACAACCCCATAAAGAGGTTGGCGTAGCTGGGGGCAAACCTGGTGCCCATAGCAGTGCCTGTTTTCTGGATATAGAATTGGTCTTTGAAAAGAAAAAAATTATTATGAAGGATAAACTGTATCCCCTCTAATACAAGATTCTTCAATTCTCCGTTTAAATTGGTCTGATCCAGAAAAAATGAAACCGCCTCTATTCCATGTTTGTGATTAATAATAGTATAAAGGGAACAGACGTCGGCGGTGACCAGCCAGTCGCCTTCTCTCCATTCAACAGTTTCTAACATTGTTAGAAAATCTCTGGTGTCTTTTAAATGTGACTTATTGGTGAGTACCATGGGCTGCAGTAAGAAATCAATAAACTGAGATAGGTTTGCTGTTATTGACCCAACTCCTGAAATTATGGGCCTACCTGGGGGATCTACGAGGCTCTTGTGAACCTTTGGAAGGACATAGATTACAGGAGTTGTGGGATTTTCTGGCAGAATAAATTTGGCCTCTTTTTCACTAATAGTGCCATTACATTCGTATTTATCAATTAAATCCTTCAATTTAGATAAAGTTAATTCTGATGGATCTTTCCTCACCTTCCTATAGGTGGAGGGGTCATTCAGATGGCGCATCACTTCATCCTCATATTTACTGAGGTCCATCACAACTACCCCCCCCCCCCCTTATCTGCCGGCTTAATAACAATGTTGTTGTTCTTTTTCAAATCCCCTAATGCTTTTCTTTCTCTAAAGGTCATATTAAATTTTTTCTTAGGTTTAGACTGCAGCACTTTTAGGTCATCCAAAACCAGGGCAATGAATGATTCAATAAACGGGCCCTGCACATGTTTGGGGAAAAAAATTGATTTGGGTTTAAAAGGTGTAACTGGATTTTGTATAGACTGGTCCGAGTCCGGCTTATTGGCAAAAAACTTCTTAATGGTCAATTTTCTAGTGAATCTTTGTAAATCTAAATATAATTGAAAGGGATTAACGTAATTGGTAGGAGCGTATTTGAGTCCTTTTTGAAGTACAGAGATTTCATTGGGGGATAGGTCATATGTGCTTAAATTAAAGATCTTGACCCTTCCTCCTAGATTTGGACTCATTGTATCCTGATTGCTTGGACCATTAACCATTTCCTCTACATTTTGATTCAATGAAGGATCAATAATCGATCCCTCTATATTTTGGTTTGATGTGGGGTCTCTAGTATTTCCATTCTTTTTCTTTCTCCTTGACTTTGCTGATAATTTGGGTTTTTTAATTCTTTTTTTGGGTACTCCACCTCTTTTCCCTCTCTTTGTTTTATAATAGGTTACCTGCGATTCACTTGATGTGGGCGTTCGTACAAAAAACGTGGAGATCTATCTACATTATGTAGGGGGGAATAGCGGTTTGATGTCTCTGGATAATTTCGCTCTTTATATGGTTTGATTGGTCTATAATCTCTTATTGGTACATTTCTCCATTCTGGCATGTTTCCTCTACGGTTATCCTTTGAGTAATAGTGCCTTTCTGGAGTTCTATTCCTATACTTGGGGGCAAAAGGTGTAACTGATCTCCGTGAAGTGCCCATGTGACTATTACTTGCATATGTTGGTCTCTGTTGTCTAGATATGTTAGTATGGGAATATTCTTGAGGCTTCTTTTTGTTAAACCTTAATTTATTGCCATTCCTCAATCTTGAACTCTCTCTGTCCTCAGATTCTGGGGTATTATTTTGATCTAGTTTGTCTCTATTAAATTTCTTTAATTTTTTCTCCATTAGTTGTCTTTGTGTTCGTTTAACTCTAACCTCTATATCTCGTTCTAGATCTTTATATTCCTCAGAATTGGCATATGGGGTTACTAATGATTTATATACAGCGATCTCCTCCTCTAATTTTGTTAACTCTCTTTTCCTTTCCTTGACGATTAATCTCATCAAGGAAAAAGAACAGCCATTTACTATATCTTCCCATTCTTTTTTGAAGTCCTCCCTTGAGGCCTCAAAGGTAGAAGTTTTTAAAATTTTCAGACCTCGAGGGATCATCTCGTTAGTCAAATAACGTTCTAATGTGGTGGTCTCCCACCATAGTCTACTTTCTTTGGTGATGGAGGCCTCTAATTTTTCCATGATCCCATGTAGGTCTCCATCAAGTAGATCTACCTGATCGTTATCCCCTCCAAAATTTCGTTCAAACATTGACTGTCTTTGTTCTTTATAAGTGAACATGTTGCTATTTGCTGCCGTATTGATTCACTTTCCAAATGGTGATTAGAATATATGGAATGCAACAGAAAAATAGGAAAGTGACTCAAGTGGCGCAATGCAGCTATGGTACCTGATGGTTCAAAATAAATGTCACCACATTTAAAGACAAGAATAAATACAAAAAATGGTAAACCGTCCTAGTACACACAGCGCAAGCAGAATAAAGGAAAAGATTACGTTCCTGATTGATTGTGTCGACTCAGATGTCTCTGTCTGGCTTTCCGAGTATGTAGAATCCAACTCGTGAGTATAAAACAGAAAAAAATAAGAGGACAACCAATGTGTAGTATTTCACAACAACAAATCAAACAAAATGTCTTTGGGTAGGTAGAATTAGATATCCAGATCCAGCGTACCCCACTCACTCAGTGAAAGGTGGATACAAGCATATAAAGGTATCTTTATGCCATCAAATGTTGTGTCAATTCACCCTTGGAGTGCGTTGAGAAGACCGATAGGAAAGGTGGAAAGCATCAATTTATAGAGCGTACCCGAGAACTCACAGGGCAAAGAGGGATATGACACATATAAAGGTTTCTTTCAAATGTGTTATTTCAGTTACACACAGCGTACCCCAACTCACTCTTGATGATGTAAAGCAATTCCTATCAAGGTATCTTTTATTCAGTTGTCTTGATGAGTTATTCTTTGTAGGTAAAACCATATATCCTCGAGGTTTCACCAAAAAATAAAGCAAGAAGAAGAAAACCCAATGTGTAGTATGTATCAATTGGTATCACAATCTGATGAATAAATCTCCTTTTTAGATATTGATATAGGAGACACAATTTGTGCTAGACTTACGCTATATAAGACAGTGGATTATCAAATGTATAAAGCCTGGTAGTAAGGTAGTGCAAAAGAGGGTAGCGTACCCCAACACTCACGGAAACACCACCAGTAACAAACACATCAAGGTATCTTTTTCAAAGGTATAGAGAATTTTCATAGACAGCGTACCGGCACTCACACGTATAGATCATGCGTCGTTCCTATCAAGGTATCTTTATGTAGTTTGTCAGGTAATTTCATTCCAAGTCGTGTTTTTTCAAAAAAGGTAAAAATTTATTGGATCCCGCAAACTCCACAGAGGGGTGAGCGAACATACAGTACATAAAAAAACAGGAAAGAGGTCCCAAAAAAAATATATCAGTAACAAAAAATAAAAATAAAACTGAAGTATAAAAAACAAGTCCACATGGATTCAATTAAAAAATGGTTACTCACACTCCTTGTAGTATAATCAACGCGTTTCGGTCTAATAGACCTTTATCAAGATAAACTGGAGTGTCTAGGAGTGAGATATTTATGCTACTGGTAACCAATAGGAATGTACCGGAAATGACATCATCATGAAATTAATTATATGAATCCACACTAATTATAACAGCATTCTTTCCACTGGGCAATTACATATACATTTAACATATATACAAGAAATCTTTAAATCATTTTTCTTAAAATACACAAATTAATACATTCAGAAAAAACCGCTAAAGTCCGTGATTGACGGAAGTTCCGGTCCTCCGGGGATAGCTGGGAAATGTAGTTTTCCTTGTAGATGACGTCCGTGCTGTTTGTGTGCGGCCGCCGAAACCGGAAGTGCGGCGACGTCAGCGTAACCCGCGTTCCTCTGGGAGATGTAGTTTAAAGACATGTGTGTAGTTCATTTCCTACTCTCGGACCCGGAAGTATGGCTCAAACGGCAAAACTGATATTGTACTGAAGCATCATGGAGAATGTAGTTTTAAAAGGGATTCCAGTGGACAAAGCCATGGTCCATAATAACATACTGAGAATCATAAAAGATGTAATCAGTAATCATTGCATATAAATCCGACCATAAATAACAATATATACTTGGAATATTATAATCTGCACTTTGACATTAAATGACCGCAGAAATGATATATATCATTAAAAAGGATAAAAATATTGTTAGCTCAAAATATTGTTATTATAAAAACCATTTAAGTTCGAAGTCACAATTGAGACCATTTGGACTCAGGGTGTTATAATTATAAATACAGTTCATTTCAGATCTTGCCAAGGTACATACTGTATCTTTATTTCTTAAAGACCCTTTTATATGCTTTAAACCAAAGAAGCCCGTGATGTCCGAAACTAAACAATTATGTATATTTTTGAAGTGTAGAGATAATGAATGGGTGTCTAGACCCTTCTTAATATTTCTTATATGTTCTCCTAAACGAACTTTAAAGGGGTGGGATGTGCGTCCTATATAAAATAAGTTGCATTTGCATCTGACTGCATAAACAATGTTTTTTGTATCACATGTTATAAAGTCAGTGATGTCAATATCCGTATTATTAATGGAAATTTTTGTGATTTTACTTTGACCTTCACTTTTAATACTTCTGCAGCCAATACAACTCCCACATCTAAAAAAGCCTTTTGATATGACTCTTGGTCCGGAAGGTACAGAAAGGAGGGCACTGGAAACTAATTTATTTTTTAAGTTAGGTGCCCTACGATATATGTGTACTGGTTTTACCGGTACCAGGGACCCAATGATAGGATCTCTTTTTATAAGGCCCCAATGTTTTTTAAAGATGTATTCAATTGACTTGTATTGGGTGTTAAACTCAGTAATGAATGCCCAGTCATACTTGTCGCTCTTTTTATTCTTGTTATTACTTAATAGGAGATCCTTACGTTCTATCTCATTAGTTTTTAATTTGGCTTCCTCAATTTTTCCTTTGTTGTAACCACACGTTTCAAATTTCTGTATTAAGCTTGATGCTTGGTTTTGAAAAGTGCTCTCCTCACTACAATTTCTCTTTAACCGTTTTAATTGGCTCACAGGAATTGAATTGAGCCAATTATTGTGGTGGCAGCTAGTAGCTGCAATGTAGGTACCGCAATCAGTAGGTTTGGAGAAGGTCCTGGTGTTGATTTTCTTTTCCTTAATGTAAACTGTAATATCCAAAAAATTAATGGTTTGTTGGTTTATCTCAAAGGTGAGTTTGATATTTTTGTCATTTACATTAAGGGAGGTGCAAAAATTTTTCAGAGAAGCCTCATCACCCCTCCATACAAAAAAGATATCGTCTATGTATCTTGCATAGGACACCAGGTTCACCCCGAGCTCTGGGCTGGACCAGATGGAATTGGTCTCCCACAACCCCATAAAGAGGTTGGCGTAGCTGGGGGCAAACCTGGTGCCCATAGCAGTGCCTGTTTTCTGGATATAGAATTGGTCTTTGAAAAGAAAAAAATTATTATGAAGGATAAACTGTATCCCCTCTAATACAAGATTCTTCAATTCTCCGTTTAAATTGGTCTGATCCAGAAAAAATGAAACCGCCTCTATTCCATGTTTGTGATTAATAATAGTATAAAGGGAACAGACGTCGGCGGTGACCAGCCAGTCGCCTTCTCTCCATTCAACAGTTTCTAACATTGTTAGAAAATCTCTGGTGTCTTTTAAATGTGACTTATTGGTGAGTACCATGGGCTGCAGTAAGAAATCAATAAACTGAGATAGGTTTGCTGTTATTGACCCAACTCCTGAAATTATGGGCCTACCTGGGGGATCTACGAGGCTCTTGTGAACCTTTGGAAGGACATAGATTACAGGAGTTGTGGGATTTTCTGGCAGAATAAATTTGGCCTCTTTTTCACTAATAGTGCCATTACATTCGTATTTATCAATTAAATCCTTCAATTTAGATAAAGTTAATTCTGATGGATCTTTCCTCACCTTCCTATAGGTGGAGGGGTCATTCAGATGGCGCATCACTTCATCCTCATATTTACTGAGGTCCATCACAACTACCCCCCCCCCCCCTTATCTGCCGGCTTAATAACAATGTTGTTGTTCTTTTTCAAATCCCCTAATGCTTTTCTTTCTCTAAAGGTCATATTAAATTTTTTCTTAGGTTTAGACTGCAGCACTTTTAGGTCATCCAAAACCAGGGCAATGAATGATTCAATAAACGGGCCCTGCACTTGTTTGGGGAAAAAAATTGATTTGGGTTTAAAAGGTGTAACTGGATTTTGTATAGACTGGTCCGAGTCCGGCTTATTGGCAAAAAACTTCTTAATGGTCAATTTTCTAGTGAATCTTTGTAAATCTAAATATAATTGAAAGGGATTAACGTAATTGGTAGGAGCGTATTTGAGTCCTTTTTGAAGTACAGAGATTTCATTGGGGGATAGGTCATATGTGCTTAAATTAAAGATCTTGACCCTTCCTCCTAGATTTGGACTCATTGTATCCTGATTGCTTGGACCATTAACCATTTCCTCTACATTTTGATTCAATGAAGGATCAATAATCGATCCCTCTATATTTTGGTTTGATGTGGGGTCTCTAGTATTTCCATTCTTTTTCTTTCTCCTTGACTTTGCTGATAATTTGGGTTTTTTAATTCTTTTTTTTGGGTACTCCACCTCTTTTCCCTCTCTTTGTTTTATAATAGGTTACCTGCGATTCACTTGATGTGGGCGTTCGTACAAAAAACGTGGAGATCTATCTACATTATGTAGGGGGGAATAGCGGTTTGATGTCTCTGGATAATTTCGCTCTTTATATGGTTTGATTGGTCTATAATCTCTTATTGGTACATTTCTCCATTCTGGCATGTTTCCTCTACGGTTATCCTTTGAGTAATAGTGCCTTTCTGGAGTTCTATTCCTATACTTGGGGGCAAAAGGTGTAACTGATCTCCGTGAAGTGCCCATGTGACTATTACTTGCATATGTTGGTCTCTGTTGTCTAGATATGTTAGTATGGGAATATTCTTGAGGCTTCTTTTTGTTAAACCTTAATTTATTGCCATTCCTCAATCTTGAACTCTCTCTGTCCTCAGATTCTGGGGTATTATTTTGATCTAGTTTGTCTCTATTAAATTTCTTTAATTTTTTCTCCATTAGTTGTCTTTGTGTTCGTTTAACTCTAACCTCTATATCTCGTTCTAGATCTTTATATTCCTCAGAATTGGCATATGGGGTTACTAATGATTTATATACAGCGATCTCCTCCTCTAATTTTGTTAACTCTCTTTTCCTTTCCTTGACGATTAATCTCATCAAGGAAAAAGAACAGCCATTTACTATATCTTCCCATTCTTTTTTGAAGTCCTCCCTTGAGGCCTCAAAGGTAGAAGTTTTTAAAATTTTCAGACCTCGAGGGATCATCTCGTTAGTCAAATAACGTTCTAATGTGGTGGTCTCCCACCATAGTCTACTTTCTTTGGTGATGGAGGCCTCTAATTTTTCCATGATCCCATGTAGGTCTCCATCAAGTAGATCTACCTGATCGTTATCCCCTCCAAAATTTCGTTCAAACATTGACTGTCTTTGTTCTTTATAAGTGAACATGTTGCTATTTGCTGCCGTATTGATTCACTTTCCAAATGGTGATTAGAATATATGGAATGCAACAGAAAAATAGGAAAGTGACTCAAGTGGCGCAATGCAGCTATGGTACCTGATGGTTCAAAATAAATGTCACCACATTTAAAGACAAGAATAAATACAAAAAATGGTAAACCGTCCTAGTACACACAGCGCAAGCAGAATAAAGGAAAAGATTACGTTCCTGATTGATTGTGTCGACTCAGATGTCTCTGTCTGGCTTTCCGAGTATGTAGAATCCAACTCGTGAGTATAAAACAGAAAAAAATAAGAGGACAACCAATGTGTAGTATTTCACAACAACAAATCAAACAAAATGTCTTTGGGTAGGTAGAATTAGATATCCAGATCCAGCGTACCCCACTCACTCAGTGAAAGGTGGATACAAGCATATAAAGGTATCTTTATGCCATCAAATGTTGTGTCAATTCACCCTTGGAGTGCGTTGAGAAGACCGATAGGAAAGGTGGAAAGCATCAATTTATAGAGCGTACCCGAGAACTCACAGGGCAAAGAGGGATATGACACATATAAAGGTTTCTTTCAAATGTGTTATTTCAGTTACACACAGCGTACCCCAACTCACTCTTGATGATGTAAAGCAATTCCTATCAAGGTATCTTTTATTCAGTTGTCTTGATGAGTTATTCTTTGTATGTAAAACCATATATCCTCGAGGTTTCACCAAAAAATAAAGCAAGAAGAAGAAAACCCAATGTGTAGTATGTATCAATTGGTATCACAATCTGATGAATAAATCTCCTTTTTAGATATTGATATAGGAGACACAATTTGTGCTAGACTTACGCTATATAAGACAGTGGATTATCAAATGTATAAAGCCTGGTAGTAAGGTAGTGCAAAAGAGGGTAGCGTACCCCAACACTCACGGAAACACCACCAGTAACAAACACATCAAGGTATCTTTTTCAAAGGTATAGAGAATTTTCATAGACAGCGTACCGGCACTCACACGTATAGATCATGCGTCGTTCCTATCAAGGTATCTTTATGTAGTTTGTCAGGTAATTTCATTCCAAGTCGTGTTTTTTCAAAAAAGGTAAAAATTTATTGGATCCCGCAAACTCCACAGAGGGGTGAGCGAACATACAGTACATAAAAAAACAGGAAAGAGGTCCCAAAAAAAATATATCAGTAACAAAAAATAAAAATAAAACTGAAGTATAAAAAACAAGTCCACATGGATTCAATTAAAAAATGGTTACTCACACTCCTTGTAGTATAATCAACGCGTTTCGGTCTAATAGACCTTTATCAAGATAAACTGGAGTGTCTAGGAGTGAGATATTTATGCTACTGGTAACCAATAGGAATGTACCGGAAATGACATCATCATGAAATTAATTATATGAATCCACACTAATTATAACAGCATTCTTTCCACTGGGCAATTACATATACATTTAACATATATACAAGAAATCTTTAAATCATTTTTCTTAAAATACACAAATTAATACATTCAGAAAAAACCGCTAAAGTCCGTGATTGACGGAAGTTCCGGTCCTCCGGGGATAGCTGGGAAATGTAGTTTTCCTTGTAGATGACGTCCGTGCTGTTTGTTTGCGGCCGCCGAAACCGGAAGTGCGGCGACGTCAGCGTAACCCGCGTTCCTCTGGGAGATGTAGTTTAAAGACATGTGTGTAGTTCATTTCCTACTCTCGGACCCGGAAGTATGGCTCAAACGGCAAAACTGATATTGTACTGAAGCATCATGGAGAATGTAGTTTTAAAAGGGATTCCAGTGGACAAAGCCATGGTCCATAATAACATACTGAGAATCATAAAAGATGTAATCAGTAATCATTGCATATAAATCCGACCATAAATAACAATATATACTTGGAATATTATAATCTGCACTTTGACATTAAATGACCGCAGAAATGACATATATCATTAAAAAGGATAAAAATATTGTTAGCTCAAAATATTGTTATTATAAAAACCATTTAAGTTCGAAGTCACAATTGAGACCATTTGGACTCAGGGTGTTATAATTATAAATACAGTTCATTTCAGATCTTGCCAAGGTACATACTGTATCTTTATTTCTTAAAGACCCTTTTATATGCTTTAAACCAAAGAAGCCCGTGATGTCAGAAACTAAACAATTATGTATATTTTTGAAGTGTAGAGATAATGAATGGGTGTCTAGACCCTTCTTAATATTTCTTATATGTTCTCCTAAACGAACTTTAAAGGGGCGGGATGTGCGTCCTATATAAAATAAGTTGCATTTGCATCTGACTGCATAAACAATGTTTTTTGTATCACATGTTATAAAGTCAGTGATGTCAATATCCGTATTATTAATGGAAATTTTTGTGATTTTACTTTGACCTTCACTTTTAATACTTCTGCAGCCAATACAACTCCCACATCTAAAAAAGCCTTTTGATATGACTCTTGGTCCGGAAGGTACAGAAAGGAGGGCACTGGAAACTAATTTATTTTTTAAGTTAGGTGCCCTACGATATATGTGTACTGGTTTTACCGGTACCAGGGACCCAATGATAGGATCTCTTTTTATAAGGCCCCAATGTTTTTTAAAGATGTATTCAATTGACTTGTATTGGGTGTTAAACTCAGTAATGAATGCCCAGTCATACTTGTCGCTCTTTTTATTCTTGTTATTACTTAATAGGAGATCCTTACGTTCTATCTCATTAGTTTTTAATTTGGCTTCCTCAATTTTTCCTTTGTTGTAACCACACGTTTCAAATTTCTGTATTAAGCTTGATGCTTGGTTTTGAAAAGTGCTCTCCTCACTACAATTTCTCTTTAACCGTTTTAATTGGCTCACAGGAATTGAATTGAGCCAATTATTGTGGTGGCAGCTAGTAGCTGCAATGTAGGTACCGCAATCAGTAGGTTTGGAGAAGGTCCTGGTGTTGATTTTCTTTTCCTTAATGTAAACTGTAATATCCAAAAAATTAATGGTTTGTTGGTTTATCTCAAAGGTGAGTTTGATATTTTTGTCATTTACATTAAGGGAGGTGCAAAAATTTTTCAGAGAAGCCTCATCACCCCTCCATACAAAAAAGATATCGTCTATGTATCTTGCATAGGACACCAGGTTCACCCCGAGCTCTGGGCTGGACCAGATGGAATTGGTCTCCCACAACCCCATAAAGAGGTTGGCGTAGCTGGGGGCAAACCTGGTGCCCATAGCAGTGCCTGTTTTCTGGATATAGAATTGGTCTTTGAAAAGAAAAAAATTATTATGAAGGATAAACTGTATCCCCTCTAATACAAGATTCTTCAATTCTCCGTTTAAATTGGTCTGATCCAGAAAAAATGAAACCGCCTCTATTCCATGTTTGTGATTAATAATAGTATAAAGGGAACAGACATCGGCGGTGACCAGCCAGTCGCCTTCTCTCCATTCAACAGTTTCTAACATTGTTAGAAAATCTCTGGTGTCTTTTAAATGTGACTTATTGGTGAGTACCATGGGCTGCAGTAAGAAATCAATAAACTGAGATAGGTTTGCTGTTATTGACCCAACTCCTGAAATTATGGGCCTACCTGGGGGATCTACGAGGCTCTTGTGAACCTTTGGAAGGACATAGATTACAGGAGTTGTGGGATTTTCTGGCAGAATAAATTTGGCCTCTTTTTCACTAATAGTGCCATTACATTCGTATTTATCAATTAAATCCTTCAATTTAGATAAAGTTAATTCTGATGGATCTTTCCTCACCTTCCTATAGGTGGAGGGGTCATTCAGATGGCGCATCACTTCATCCTCATATTTACTGAGGTCCATCACAACTACCCCCCCCCCCCCTTATCTGCCGGCTTAATAACAATGTTGTTGTTCTTTTTCAAATCCCCTAATGCTTTTCTTTCTCTAAAGGTCATATTAAATTTTTTCTTAGGTTTAGACTGCAGCACTTTTAGGTCATCCAAAACCAGGGCAATGAATGATTCAATAAACGGGCCCTGCACATGTTTGGGAAAAAAAATTGATTTGGGTTTAAAAGGTGTAACTGGATTTTGTATAGACTGGTCCGAGTCCGGCTTATTGGCAAAAAACTTCTTAATGGTCAATTTTCTAGTGAATCTTTGTAAATCTAAATATAATTGAAAGGGATTAACGTAATTGGTAGGAGCGTATTTGAGTCCTTTTTGAAGTACAGAGATTTCATTGGGGGATAGGTCATATGTGCTTAAATTAAAGATCTTGACCCTTCCTCCTAGATTTGGACTCATTGTATCCTGATTGCTTGGACCATTAACCATTTCCTCTACATTTTGATTCAATGAAGGATCAATAATCGATCCCTCTATATTTTGGTTTGATGTGGGGTCTCTAGTATTTCCATTCTTTTTCTTTCTCCTTGACTTTGCTGATAATTTGGGTTTTTTAATTCTTTTTTTGGGTACTCCACCTCTTTTCCCTCTCTTTGTTTTATAATAGGTTACCTGCGATTCACTTGATGTGGGCGTTCGTTCACTAGAAAATTGACCATTAAGAAGTTTTTTGCCAATAAGCCGGACTCGGACCAGTCTATACAAAATCCAGTTACACCTTTTAAACCCAAATCAATTTTTTTTCCCAAACATGTGCAGGGCCCGTTTATTGAATCATTCATTGCCCTGGTTTTGGATGACCTAAAAGTGCTGCAGTCTAAACCTAAGAAAAAATTTAATATGACCTTTAGAGAAAGAAAAGCATTAGGGGATTTGAAAAAGAACAACAACATTGTTATTAAGCCGGCAGATAAGGGGGGGGGGGGGTAGTTGTGATGGACCTCAGTAAATATGAGGATGAAGTGATGCGCCATCTGAATGACCCCTCCACCTATAGGAAGGTGAGGAAAGATCCATCAGAATTAACTTTATCTAAATTGAAGGATTTAATTGATAAATACGAATGTAATGGCACTATTAGTGAAAAAGAGGCCAAATTTATTCTGCCAGAAAATCCCACAACTCCTGTAATCTATGTCCTTCCAAAGGTTCACAAGAGCCTCGTAGATCCCCCAGGTAGGCCCATAATTTCAGGAGTTGGGTCAATAACAGCAAACCTATCTCAGTTTATTGATTTCTTACTGCAGCCCATGGTACTCACCAATAAGTCACATTTAAAAGACACCAGAGATTTTCTAACAATGTTAGAAACTGTTGAATGGAGAGAAGGCGACTGGCTGGTCACCGCCGACGTCTGTTCCCTTTATACTATTATTAATCACAAACATGGAATAGAGGCGGTTTCATTTTTTCTGGATCAGACCAATTTAAACGGAGAATTGAAGAATCTTGTATTAGAGGGGATACAGTTTATCCTTCATAATAATTTTTTTCTTTTCAAAGACCAATTCTATATCCAGAAAACAGGCACTGCTATGGGCACCAGGTTTGCCCCCAGCTACGCCAACCTCTTTATGGGGTTGTGGGAGACCAATTCCATCTGGTCCAGCCCAGAGCTCGGGGTGAACCTGGTGTCCTATGCAAGATACATAGACGATATCTTTTTTGTATGGAGGGGTGATGAGGCTTCTCTGAAAATTTTTTGCACCTCCCTTAATGTAAATGACAAAAATATCAAACTCACCTTTGAGATAAACCAACAAACCATTAATTTTTTGGATATTACAGTTTACATTAAGGAAAAGAAAATCAACACCAGGACCTTCTCCAAACCTACTGATTGCGGTACCTACATTGCAGCTACTAGCTGCCACCACAATAATTGGCTCAATTCAATTCCTGTGAGCCAATTAAAACGGTTAAAGAGAAATTGTAGTGAGGAGAGCACTTTTCAAAACCAAGCATCAAGCTTAATACAGAAATTTGAAACGTGTGGTTACAACAAAGGAAAAATTGAGGAAGCCAAATTAAAAACTAATGAGATAGAACGTAAGGATCTCCTATTAAGTAATAACAAGAATAAAAAGAGCGACAAGTATGACTGGGCATTCATTACTGAGTTTAACACCCAATACAAGTCAATTGAATACATCTTTAAAAAACATTGGGGCCTTATAAAAAGAGATCCTATCATTGGGTCCCTGGTACCGGTAAAACCAGTACACATATATCGTAGGGCACCTAACTTAAAAAATAAATTAGTTTCCAGTGCCCTCCTTTCTGTACCTTCCGGACCAAGAGTCATATCAAAAGGCTTTTTTAGATGTGGGAGTTGTATTGGCTGCAGAAGTATTAAAAGTGAAGGTCAAAGTAAAATCACAAAAATTTCCATTAATAATACGGATATTGACATCACTGACTTTATAACATGTGATACAAAAAACATTGTTTATGCAGTCAGATGCAAATGCAACTTATTTTATATAGGACGCACATCCCGCCCCTTTAAAGTTCGTTTAGGAGAACATATAAGAAATATTAAGAAGGGTCTAGACACCCATTCATTATCTCTACACTTCAAAAATATACATAATTGTTTAGTTTCGGACATCACGGGCTTCTTTGGTTTAAAGCATATAAAAGGGTCTTTAAGAAATAAAGATACAGTATGTACCTTGGCAAGATCTGAAATGAACTGTATTTATAATTATAACACCCTGAGTCCAAATGGTCTCAATTGTGACTTCGAACTTAAATGGTTTTTATAATAACAATATTTTGAGCTAACAATATTTTTATCCTTTTTAATGATATATGTCATTTCTGCGGTCATTTAATGTCAAAGTGCAGATTATAATATTCCAAGTATATATTGTTATTTATGGTCGGATTTATATGCAATGATTACTGATTACATCTTTTATGATTCTCAGTATGTTATAATGGACCATGGCTTTGTCCACTGGAATCCCTTTTAAAACTACATTCTCCATGATGCTTCAGTACAATATCAGTTTTGCCGTTTGAGCCATACTTCCGGGTCCGAGAGTAGGAAATGAACTACACACATGTCTTTAAACTACATCTCCCAGAGGAACGCGGGTTACGCTGACGTCGCCGCACTTCCGGTTTCGGCGGCCGCAAACAAACAGCACGGACGTCATCTACAAGGAAAACTACATTTCCCAGCTATCCCCGGAGGACCGGAACTTCCATCAATCACGGACTTTAGCGGTTTTTTCTGAATGTATTAATTTGTGTATTTTAAGAAAAATGATTTAAAGATTTCTTGTATATATGTTAAATGTATATGTAATTGCCCAGTGGAAAGAATGCTGTTATAATTAGTGTGGATTCATATAATTAATTTCATGATGATGTCATTTCCGGTACATTCCTATTGGTTACCAGTAGCATAAATATCTCACTCCTAGACACTCCAGTTTATCTTGATAAAGGTCTATTAGACCGAAACGCGTTGATTATACTACAAGGAGTGTGAGTAACCATTTTTTAATTGAATCCATGTGGACTTGTTTTTTATACTTCAGTTTTATTTTTATTTTTTGTTACTGATATATTTTTTTTGGGACCTCTTTCCTGTTTTTTTATGTACTGTATGTTCGCTCACCCCTCTGTGGAGTTTGCGGGATCCAATAAATTTTTACCTTTTTTGAAAAAACACGACTTGGAATGAAATTACCTGACAAACTACATAAAGATACCTTGATAGGAACGACGCATGATCTATACGTGTGAGTGCCGGTACGCTGTCTATGAAAATTCTCTATACCTTTGAAAAAGATACCTTGATGTGTTTGTTACTGGTGGTGTTTCCGTGAGTGTTGGGGTACGCTACCCTCTTTTGCACTACCTTACTACCAGGCTTTATACATTTGATAATCCACTGTCTTATATAGCGTAAGTCTAGCACAAATTGTGTCTCCTATATCAATATCTAAAAAGGAGATTTATTCATCAGATTGTGATACCAATTGATACATACTACACATTGGGTTTTCTTCTTCTTGCTTTATTTTTTGGTGAAACCTCGAGGATATATGGTTTTACATACAAAGAATAACTCATCAAGACAACTGAATAAAAGATACCTTGATAGGAATTGCTTTACATCATCAAGAGTGAGTTGGGGTACGCTGTGTGTAACTGAAATAACACATTTGAAAGAAACCTTTATATGTGTCATATCCCTCTTTGCCCTGTGAGTTCTCGGGTACGCTCTATAAATTGATGCTTTCCACCTTTCCTATCGGTCTTCTCAACGCACTCCAAGGGTGAATTGACACAACATTTGATGGCATAAAGATACCTTTATATGCTTGTATCCACCTTTCACTGAGTGAGTGGGGTACGCTGGATCTGGATATCTAATTCTACCTACCCAAAGACATTTTGTTTGATTTGTTGTTGTGAAATACTACACATTGGTTGTCCTCTTATTTTTTTCTGTTTTATACTCACGAGTTGGATTCTACATACTCGGAAAGCCAGACAGAGACATCTGAGTCGACACAATCAATCAGGAACGTAATCTTTTCCTTTATTCTGCTTGCGCTGTGTGTACTAGGACGGTTTACCATTTTTTGTATTTATTCTTGTCTTTAAATGTGGTGACATTTATTTTGAACCATCAGGTACCATAGCTGCATTGCGCCACTTGAGTCACTTTCCTATTTTTCTGTTGCATTCCATATATTCTAATCACCATTTGGAAAGTGAATCAATACGGCAGCAAATAGCAACATGTTCACTTATAAAGAACAAAGACAGTCAATGTTTGAACGAAATTTTGGAGGGGATAACGATCAGGTAGATCTACTTGATGGAGACCTACATGGGATCATGGAAAAATTAGAGGCCTCCATCACCAAAGAAAGTAGACTATGGTGGGAGACCACCACATTAGAACGTTATTTGACTAACGAGATGATCCCTCGAGGTCTGAAAATTTTAAAAACTTCTACCTTTGAGGCCTCAAGGGAGGACTTCAAAAAAGAATGGGAAGATATAGTAAATGGCTGTTCTTTTTCCTTGATGAGATTAATCGTCAAGGAAAGGAAAAGAGAGTTAACAAAATTAGAGGAGGAGATCGCTGTATATAAATCATTAGTAACCCCATATGCCAATTCTGAGGAATATAAAGATCTAGAACGAGATATAGAGGTTAGAGTTAAACGAACACAAAGACAACTAATGGAGAAAAAATTAAAGAAATTTAATAGAGACAAACTAGATCAAAATAATACCCCAGAATCTGAGGACAGAGAGAGTTCAAGATTGAGGAATGGCAATAAATTAAGGTTTAACAAAAAGAAGCCTCAAGAATATTCCCATACTAACATATCTAGACAACAGAGACCAACATATGCAAGTAATAGTCACATGGGCACTTCACGGAGATCAGTTACACCTTTTGCCCCCAAGTATAGGAATAGAACTCCAGAAAGGCACTATTACTCAAAGGATAACCGTAGAGGAAACATGCCAGAATGGAGAAATGTACCAATAAGAGATTATAGACCAATCAAACCATATAAAGAGCGAAATTATCCAGAGACATCAAACCGCTATTCCCCCCTACATAATGTAGATAGATCTCCACGTTTTTTGTACGAATGCCCACATCAAGTGAATCGCAGGTAACCTATTATAAAACAAAGAGAGGGAAAAGAGGTGGAGTACCCAAAAAAAGAATTAAAAAACCCAAATTATCAGCAAAGTCAAGGAGAAAGAAAAAGAATGGAAATACTAGAGACCCCACATCAAACCAAAATATAGAGGGATCGATTATTGATCCTTCATTGAATCAAAATGTAGAGGAAATGGTTAATGGTCCAAGCAATCAGGATACAATGAGTCCAAATCTAGGAGGAAGGGTCAAGATCTTTAATTTAAGCACATATGACCTATCCCCCAATGAAATCTCTGTACTTCAAAAAGGACTCAAATACGCTCCTACCAATTACGTTAATCCCTTTCAATTATATTTAGATTTACAAAGATTCACTAGAAAATTGACCATTAAGAAGTTTTTTGCCAATAAGCCGGACTCGGACCAGTCTATACAAAATCCAGTTACACCTTTTAAACCCAAATCAATTTTTTTTCCCAAACATGTGCAGGGCCCGTTTATTGAATCATTCATTGCCCTGGTTTTGGATGACCTAAAAGTGCTGCAGTCTAAACCTAAGAAAAAATTTAATATGACCTTTAGAGAAAGAAAAGCATTAGGGGATTTGAAAAAGAACAACAACATTGTTATTAAGCCGGCAGATAAGGGGGGGGGGGTAGTTGTGATGGACCTCAGTAAATATGAGGATGAAGTGATGCGCCATCTGAATGACCCCTCCACCTATAGGAAGGTGAGGAAAGATCCATCAGAATTAACTTTATCTAAATTGAAGGATTTAATTGATAAATACGAATGTAATGGCACTATTAGTGAAAAAGAGGCCAAATTTATTCTGCCAGAAAATCCCACAACTCCTGTAATCTATGTCCTTCCAAAGGTTCACAAGAGCCTCGTAGATCCCCCAGGTAGGCCCATAATTTCAGGAGTTGGGTCAATAACAGCAAACCTATCTCAGTTTATTGATTTCTTACTGCAGCCCATGGTACTCACCAATAAGTCACATTTAAAAGACACCAGAGATTTTCTAACAATGTTAGAAACTGTTGAATGGAGAGAAGGCGACTGGCTGGTCACCGCCGACGTCTGTTCCCTTTATACTATTATTAATCACAAACATGGAATAGAGGCGGTTTCATTTTTTCTGGATCAGACCAATTTAAACGGAGAATTGAAGAATCTTGTATTAGAGGGGATACAGTTTATCCTTCATAATAATTTTTTTCTTTTCAAAGACCAATTCTATATCCAGAAAACAGGCACTGCTATGGGCACCAGGTTTGCCCCCAGCTACGCCAACCTCTTTATGGGGTTGTGGGAGACCAATTCCATCTGGTCCAGCCCAGAGCTCGGGGTGAACCTGGTGTCCTATGCAAGATACATAGACGATATCTTTTTTGTATGGAGGGGTGATGAGGCTTCTCTGAAAATTTTTTGCACCTCCCTTAATGTAAATGACAAAAATATCAAACTCACCTTTGAGATAAACCAACAAACCATTAATTTTTTGGATATTACAGTTTACATTAAGGAAAAGAAAATCAACACCAGGACCTTCTCCAAACCTACTGATTGCGGTACCTACATTGCAGCTACTAGCTGCCACCACAATAATTGGCTCAATTAAATTCCTGTGAGCCAATTAAAACGGTTAAAGAGAAATTGTAGTGAGGAGAGCACTTTTCAAAACCAAGCATCAAGCTTAATACAGAAATTTGAAACGTGTGGTTACAACAAAGGAAAAATTGAGGAAGCCAAATTAAAAACTAATGAGATAGAACGTAAGGATCTCCTATTAAGTAATAACAAGAATAAAAAGAGCGACAAGTATGACTGGGCATTCATTACTGAGTTTAACACCCAATACAAGTCAATTGAATACATCTTTAAAAAACATTGGGGCCTTATAAAAAGAGATCCTATCATTGGGTCCCTGGTACCGGTAAAACCAGTACACATATATCGTAGGGCACCTAACTTAAAAAATAAATTAGTTTCCAGTGCCCTCCTTTCTGTACCTTCCGGACCAAGAGTCATATCAAAAGGCTTTTTTAGATGTGGGAGTTGTATTGGCTGCAGAAGTATTAAAAGTGAAGGTCAAAGTAAAATCACAAAAATTTCCATTAATAATACGGATATTGACATCACTGACTTTATAACATGTGATACAAAAAACATTGTTTATGCAGTCAGATGCAAATGCAACTTATTTTATATAGGACGCACATCCCGCCCCTTTAAAGTTCGTTTAGGAGAACATATAAGAAATATTAAGAAGGGTCTAGACACCCATTCATTATCTCTACACTTCAAAAATATACATAATTGTTTAGTTTCGGACATCACGGGCTTCTTTGGTTTAAAGCATATAAAAGGGTCTTTAAGAAATAAAGATACAGTATGTACCTTGGCAAGATCTGAAATGAACTGTATTTATAATTATAACACCCTGAGTCCAAATGGTCTCAATTGTGACTTCGAACTTAAATGGTTTTTATAATAACAATATTTTGAGCTAACAATATTTTTATCCTTTTTAATGATATATGTCATTTCTGCGGTCATTTAATGTCAAAGTGCAGATTATAATATTCCAAGTATATATTGTTATTTATGGTCGGATTTATATGCAATGATTACTGATTACATCTTTTATGATTCTCAGTATGTTATTATGGACCATGGCTTTGTCCACTGGAATCCCTTTTAAAACTACATTCTCCATGATGCTTCAGTACAATATCAGTTTTGCCGTTTGAGCCATACTTCCGGGTCCGAGAGTAGGAAATGAACTACACACATGTCTTTAAACTACATCTCCCAGAGGAACGCGGGTTACGCTGACGTCGCCGCACTTCCGGTTTCGGCGGCCGCAAACAAACAGCACGGACGTCATCTACAAGGAAAACTACATTTCCCAGCTATCCCCGGAGGACCGGAACTTCCGTCAATCACGGACTTTAGCGGTTTTTTCTGAATGTATTAATTTGTGTATTTTAAGAAAAATGATTTAAAGATTTCTTGTATATATGTTAAATGTATATGTAATTGCCCAGTGGAAAGAATGCTGTTATAATTAGTGTGGATTCATATAATTAATTTTATGATGATGTCATTTCCGGTACATTCCTATTGGTTACCAGTAGCATAAATATCTCACTCCTAGACACTCCAGTTTATCTTGATAAAGGTCTATTAGACCGAAACGCGTTGATTATACTACAAGGAGTGTGAGTAACCATTTTTTAATTGAATCCATGTGGACTTGTTTTTTATACTTCAGTTTTATTTTTATTTTTTGTTACTGATATATTTTTTTTGGGACCTCTTTCCTGTTTTTTTATGTACTGTATGTTCGCTCACCCCTCTGTGGAGTTTGCGGGATCCAATAAATTTTTACCTTTTTTGAAAAAACACGACTTGGAATGAAATTACCTGACAAACTACATAAAGATACCTTGATAGGAACGACGCATGATCTATACGTGTGAGTGCCGGTACGCTGTCTATGAAAATTCTCTATACCTTTGAAAAAGATACCTTGATGTGTTTGTTACTGGTGGTGTTTCCGTGAGTGTTGGGGTACGCTACCCTCTTTTGCACTACCTTACTACCAGGCTTTATACATTTGATAATCCACTGTCTTATATAGCGTAAGTCTAGCACAAATTGTGTCTCCTATATCAATATCTAAAAAGGAGATTTATTCATCAGATTGTGATACCAATTGATACATACTACACATTGGGTTTTCTTCTTCTTGCTTTATTTTTTGGTGAAACCTCGAGGATATATGGTTTTACATACAAAGAATAACTCATCAAGACAACTGAATAAAAGATACCTTGATAGGAATTGCTTTACATCATCAAGAGTGAGTTGGGGTACGCTGTGTGTAACTGAAATAACACATTTGAAAGAAACCTTTATATGTGTCATATCCCTCTTTGCCCTGTGAGTTCTCGGGTACGCTCTATAAATTGATGCTTTCCACCTTTCCTATCGGTCTTCTCAACGCACTCCAAGGGTGAATTGACACAACATTTGATGGCATAAAGATACCTTTATATGCTTGTATCCACCTTTCACTGAGTGAGTGGGGTACGCTGGATCTGGATATCTAATTCTACCTACCCAAAGACATTTTGTTTGATTTGCTGTTGTGAAATACTACACATTGGTTGTCCTCTTATTTTTTTCTGTTTTATACTCACGAGTTGGATTCTACATACTCGGAAAGCCAGACAGAGACATCTGAGTCGACACAATCAATCAGGAACGTAATCTTTTCCTTTATTCTGCTTGCGCTGTGTGTACTAGGACGGTTTACCATTTTTTGGAGTTAGGAGTTTACCCAGTAATAGAGCGCTTGCTACAACAGGGCATTCTGGTAAGAACGTCCAGCACTGCAAATAGTCCCATCTTCCCTGTGAAAAAGAGTGGGGGGAGGGGTTACCGGCTAGTGCAGGATCTAAGGGGGATTAACAAAATAGTTGTGAGTCAGTTCCCCGTAGTGCCAAATCCAGCTGTCATCCTAATGCAAATCCCTCCCACTGCCAAATTTTTCACTGTTATTGACCTCTGCTCCGCTTTCTTTTCGGTACCTCTGCACCCTGACAGTCAATATTTGTTTGCATTTACATACAGAGGAGTCCAATACACATGGACTCGATTACCACAAGGATTCATAGATAGCCCAAGTATATTTTCTCAGGCTTTGCATGATTGTTTACAGTCTTTCCAACCAGTGAGTGGATCAGTATTAATACAGTACGTGGATGATCTACTACTGTGTTCTGATTCATTGGAGGCATCCCTGAAGGATACGAAACAGCTCCTGTTTCATCTTTCAGACACAGGACACAAGGTTTCCAAAGACAAGTTGCAATTATGCCAGACTAAGGTAAAATATTTGGGACACTGTTTAACACAAGGACTGAGACACCTGACCGCTGATAGAATTCAAGCAATTAGAGACATGACTCTGTTACAAACCCAGCAACAGATCAGAACATTTTTAGGAATGTGTGGGTATTGCCGTAACTGGATCCCAGGGTTTTCCATCCTAGCGTTACCTTTGCAGGAGATGGTCTCCTCAAACAAACCTGATCGGATTTCGCATACAGACGAGTCTGAGGCAGCATTTGAGAGACTTAAACAGTGCCTAACGCAGGCACCAGCATTAGGTATGCCGGACTATGGGAAACCCTTTGAACTATACGGAACAGAAAGTGCTGGTTGCGCGGCAGGCGTACTAACCCAAAAGCACGGTGATGCCAGCAGGCCAGTAGCATATTACAGCGCTCAGCTAGACACGGTAGCGCGATCCCTCCCCACATGCTTGCGAAGCGTTGCTGCGATAGCATTACTAGTAACGAAAAGCGAAGACGTCGTGCTAGGTCACAACCTCACAATTCATACACCACATGCAGTGTCAGCCTTGTTAAATTCTGCCCAAACCAGGCACGTCTCATCAGCGCGGTTTACAAGATGGGAATTGGCACTAATGGCCCCCGTAAACATCACCATAAGGAGATGCAGTGCATTAAATCCTGCAACATATCTCCCAGGTGTGCCTGGACAGGCACAAAGGGTGGAGGATGAGAGTACTGGGGAAGGAGGATTTAATACAAAGGAAGACACTCATGATTGTATGGAATATTTGACCCAAAATTTTACCGCAAGGCCTGACATCAGTGACAACCCACTGGAAGATGCAGAACTTACGTTCTACACGGACGGTAGTTGTCATAGACAGACAGACTCGGGAGACTTGTGTACTGGATACGCAGTCGTAGATGACCAAGGCACCATAGAAGCGGAACCGCTAGGCCCACCTCACTCAGCCCAGGTTGCTGAACTGGTCGCCCTAACCAGAGCATGTGAATTGGCTAAGGGCAAATCAGCCAATATCTACACCGATTCTAGATACGCATTCGGGGTAGTCCATGATTTCGGAGCCCTGTGGCGCCTCAGAAATTTCATGACGGCAGCTGGTACACCGGTAGCGCATGCAGCTCACATAAAAAGGCTTCTAACAGCGATACAGGAACCCGACAGAGTGGCTGTTATCAAATGTAAAGCACATACATATAGCCAAGACCCAGTATCGCTTGGTAACAGCCGAGCAGACGAAGCAGCTAAGTTAGCAGCTGCTACCCCCAGACAGACAGACACCACACAACTGATGGTATTTAATACCATCAACACACAGAAGTTGTGTGAGATGCAAAATTTGTGTTCCACACAGGAAAAGGCAGTCTGGAGGGCAAAGGGATATGGCCAGGAGTCCTCAGGACTCTGGACGGATGGACAAGGTAAACCGGTGGCCCCCAGAGCATACCTTCCATGTTTGGCTGAGGCAGCTCACGGGCTGACTCATCTAGGCAAGGAAGGGATGTGCAAGTTGGTAAGAGCATATTGGTGCGCCCCAGGATTCTCCTCTCATGCGAGTAAAAGAGCCATGTCATGCCTTACCTGTTTGAGAAAGAATATTGGAAAGGCAATACCTACAGAACCATCCCATATCCCACCTGCCGGCGGCCCTTTCCAGGTAATACAGATTGACTTCATTCAATTACCCCCTTGTCGAAATTTGAAATATGTACTTGTTTGTATAGATGTTTTCTCAAATTGGGTCGAAGCATTTCCGGCGGCCACAAATACCGCTATGTTTACTGCTAAGAAAATTGTGCAGGAATTTGTATGTAGATATGGTATCCCTAGAATTATCGAAAGTGATAGGGGTACCCATTTTACAGGTGATGTCTTTCAAGGAATGTGTAAATTGATGGGAATTGATAGCAAGCTGCACACTCCATACCGTCCACAGGCGAGTGCGAAAGTGGAAAGAGTGAACAGCACTATTAAAAATAAACTGAGTAAAGTGATGGCAGAGACAGGATTGACATGGCCAGAAGCTTTACCCATTGTACTGTACAGCATCAGAACCACTCCCAGGTCCCCTCTTAATCTGTCTCCCTTTGAAATCTTGTTTGGTCGACAACCGCATGTTATGATTAACCCTCAGGATGATTTGAAGTGTAACAATGAAGTGACTGTAAAATACTTGATTAACATGAGTAAACAGTTAAGGAATCAAAATGATAATCTGAAGTTAGTGATTCCTGATTTACCAGATAGTAATTGTCATGACATTGAACCTGGGGATTATGTAATGATACGGAATTTTCTACGCTCAGGTTGCCTTATTGACAGATGGGAAGGACCATACCAGGTCTTATTGACTAGCACTACAGCATTGAAGGTTGCTGAGAGAGAGACTTGGGTTCATTCGTCCCACTGTAAGAAGGTCGTTGATCCAGAGAAGTCCTGTGATAAGGAACAGACGGTAGAGGTTGTATCACTAGAGTGTCTGTTCCAGGAGGACTAAGGCGGCACCTGAGCATCGAGAACCACGAGATCAAAAGCAGTTGTCGATCCCCTGTTCCTTTTTTTTTTTTTTTTCTCCACTTCCCATCCCCTCTCCCTCAAATTATTTTTCCCCCCTTCTCATTCTTCTTCGTCTCCTCCTATAAGATGGACTTGCCCCAAGAGACTGTGATCCGGATTTTCCTGTTGACCATGATGTTGACCAGAGCAGTCTGTTCCGGCGAGAGTACCATGGAGGTCGAGAGAGGTTCTGGAATGGGTTCTGATGATAAAGATGGAGGCGTAGTTTTCCAAGAACAACTTAACCAACAAGTAAAGGCGAGTATCAGAAAACGATCCGATAGCATTGACCATAGAAGGAATTGTGAAGGATTGTTAGCTGAAGAAAACTGTATCTGTAGGCTCTGTAACAATGTCATTGAGGATGGGTGCATTAAGAAATGCCAATCCAGTTTTAATATCCATATGGACCGGCATCCATTGAGTGACTATCACTCCTTAGTGGGTAATGTGTTAAACAAAACGGATTGTTGGGTATGCTCTCAAGTACCTCAGGGTCATAGCAAATCAGGGCTAGTACCATTTCCTTTAACGATAGAGGAGGTACTTGAGTTAAATGGTGGGAGACCGGTGGACCGGAGGTTTAATATCTCCAGCCCTCCTAGTTTGAAGCTCCACCAATACCATGTGGATAGGTCCCTATTATGTTTCAACATCTCCAATCCCCGAAAGCCGGGAAATTGGGAAGTGTCATGGAGTAACCACACCATGACCTTTTCGCATAGAGCAGATAGAATGCCTACAGATACAGAGCTTGTACGCCACATAGCCAGTAGAGGAAAATCTTTCCGGTATAGGTATACCTTAGGAAATAGGATTACTAAAGTTGGAGAGGTATCACCAGGATACTGTGCACATATCGTACAACCTGATACGTGTACTAAGCAGATGGAAGAATTAGGGTTAGGAGATTTCACATGGAAGGTGTGTAATATGGTTATGTCCTACTCCGCCCCATATGTTCTCCCCGATGATGCATATTTCATATGCGGGAGAAAGGCGTACAAGTGGCTTGCCCCAAACTCTGAAGGATTGTGTTATATTGGAAAAGTACTGCCTGAAGTAATGACTGTATCACATGACAAAATGAAAGACATACACCGTGGTGCCCAAGCTCCTTATACTCACACCCATTACGAGCACGTTGTTAAAAGGCACCTGATAGAGAAGACAGAGCATCCGGCCTCTGATCTGATAAGTGAATCCACCGGGATTCAATTCTTAATCGCGTTAGATTTCACCCGCACCGCTAGAGGAGTGCTGAATTATAAATACATTTCTGCGCTCGCCAATTTGTTAGATAATATCACTGAAATGTATGATGACACGTTTAGGTATACTGGAAGAGAACTTCAGGCTTACAAAACAGAACTGGTACAGCATAGAATGGTTCTCAATTACCTCACAGCAGTGACAGGCGGATATTGTGTCACACTGGCAACACAATACGGCGTGAAATGTTGCACATATATTACGAATAGCACCGAGGATCCGGTCGAGGTCATAGACCAAAAGATGGACGATATTCTCCAACTGAAGTGGGAATTTCGCAGGAGACACAATCTCACTCTTGCTGCTGTAGGTAATGAGCTGACTGGTTGGGTGTCATGGTTGAACCCGCGAAATTGGTTTTCTGGTTTAGGAGACTGGGCTCAAGGAGTCATAATGGATGTTGGGAAGTTTCTCCTATGTATCTTAGGTGTTGTCATATCGATTGGATTGATATTTAGATGCGGTCAGGCTTTAATGAAGTGCAATCATCGTACTAGGGTAATGAGTTTAAGGAGTGAGGAAACTGTAATTAACCTGGACTTGATTTATGACCCAAATGTAGAAACAATGATGTGATGAAAATGCGATTTCTACGGTCCGTTTCTTTCACCTGTTTTTCCGTTTCCTCCAAGGTAACAAGACCCACTTGGACGAGGAATTTGATGAGCCGATATACAGACAACAGAGGGATTAAAGAAGAAGTTTGACAACCTGATACACAGATTTTTGATGAACTATGCCATGGATCCCCAGTTTCCCTAGAAATTTTAAAATTACGCTAGCCCAACACTTTTGTAAATCTATGGACATTGACAGCTTTTGCTCGCACCTTATGGGCAAAAGCACAAAGAAGACTGCATTCAACAGACACCAAACAAGACCTCAATCGACGACTGTACATTTACCTGACATAGAATACCACCGCATTTACAGTAATTATGTCTTTTCTTCATTTCTACAACCCTCAGGTAATGACACACATAGTCGATAGGGAATACAGGCACAGATATCAGCAATCACATATCTCCCCCATTCATGTATCATCAACTAAAATGTGCTCCCCCATTTTGTTACAACCAAAGCCGAAAAGAGCTCGGTAAAGTTTGACAGCCCATCCACAGACCCGTACCACGGGATAAGAAGGAATTCACATGTATACTTCGCAATACCTCGAAGCTTGATTTAAAACACGTACGGCACGATGATACATGACCCCCAAGCACGGATTCATACACACATGCTTCTGCTATCTCACTAGGTCATACCCTTTTCCTACCATCTCCTCTCCTCCCTTACCCAACCATGTAAATGTATTAACCCCTAACATATATTTTTCTCTTTTTGAAATGTTTTCAGGAAGTGGCAGTTATTGTTGACTGCCAAAGGGTGGACTGTCAAAGTCAGAAAAATATCTCTATGCACACTACCATATTTGCACCTCACACAGGTCCGTGCTGCGCATGCGTACGCTCTCCCGTGCGTGCGCATACTCACAGTCGCGGGCACCCGCAGGCGCACGGTATGCGTATTTACGGTAGAGTTTATGTGATCGTAGCGTGCGACTCAATCGTTACATATTTTCAGTAATAATGTATTTTGTAGATCATGGTCCCTTTGATAGATTCTTAAAGTTTAGTTAACATAGCATGTTCCTGAACAGAGAGATCCCTCTTTGTATTGTACGAAGGGTCTAACAGGGGTCATACAGTGGTGTTTGGTACCCATCGGAAGAGTATTTAAATAGCAATATTCCGGTGTTGGTTTGGAGCGGATTAATCGCTCGTGCGAATAGTTATGGACATAAGAAGTTTATGTCCATTTACTATTATTTGTTCTTATTTAGTCATGCGGCGGGAAACTCAGTATCCCACCCACCTGAACAGTTGGAAACAGTCACAACCCACCTGTATGAATCAACCTATGACCTTTTGTTATAATGCGAAGCCGAATTCCTGTGTCCAATGAACAATGAGATTGTAGGGACCATTGAATTGTATTGTGTGTGGGGCATAAATAGGAAGGCCGACCATATCTAGTTCTCTCTCTTCAACGGTTCTCATTGCTGATAATCGGGAGCTGGATATCGAGGCGCATGCGATCGTTTCCCCTTGTGCGTAAGTGTTTCTCCGCAACTATATTGATCTTGTTATTGTGGGCCAATCTCTCTCAATTTCTCTCTCTCTCTCCTTCTCTTTCTCACTCATTTTCCCTTAAATTGTATTGTATTGTATTTCCTGTGTAGTTATCTGGTTAGGTAGTCTATGTTATATTGTAGTGTATGACTTGTATTGTGTTTAACTCTTTTGCAAGTATAGCATTCATAATATATATATTAGGCGTTGGACCCTGAGCACGGTATCTGTGTGTTTCTTATAGTATTAAGTATTCTCAGAGCGTCGGTGACGCTCAAACAGCTTTTAAGGTAATAAGGTTATACTGTGTTGCATTTACACTCTAACATTACACAAAGGTTTTACTGCACAATACACTGTTTATGGTTTAGATACAAAGGTTTAACATAGTGAGCGTCAGCGCCGCTGGTGATCTCCTCGTGGTCCCGAGCATCCGCTACGCTATAGCGAATCATTACGTTAGTCAACAGCCAATAACGTGCCTGCCTGTGATCTCTTGGCCGTGAGTGAACGTGACGCTTGAGCGTCTCGATCACGGCAAAGCGATTGTTACGCAACTAGCGTACCCTTACGGTACTTCATACGTAAATAGCGTACAGTGTTCTTAGACCTCATAAAGGGTATTATATACAATAAATATTTAGCTTTATCAACACCTTAAAACAGAAAATAAAAGTAAAAACAATGAGAGTACAATTTCAATGAACACACAAAATTACATGCATAAGTCAGTCTATAAGCAGCTGAGACATATACTAAGAAAGTAATTATATGTCCCACAACAAGGTGATACATATCATTAGTGTTTCCTATTTGGGGAAGCAGTATTTGTAAGAAAGTGTCTTGGCAACAGGTGGATTGAGATTGAAAACCAGCCAAAGAAATTTATAGAATCATATCAGCAATACACCCATACTACATTACACCTGAGTCTGATTAGCCAACCCCCTGTATCCGCCTAGGGAAAGCCAACACATTTCTAATACACTTCTCGGTGCGTGCGTCCGAATCAAATCTATACTGCCACTCTGTATGAACACCATCAGGAACACGTGCTGTGCAACTGAGATACATGTGCAGATGAAAAACATTGCTCAATGAAAAATATAAAACACATTGTTCACCACAGGGAAAAATAAATCACAATAGCCCCCAGCAGGAAAAATAAAACACAATGGCCCCCAGCAGGAAATATAAAACACAATGGCCCTAACAGGAAATAAATAAAACACATTGGCCCCCACAGGAAAAAAAACACATTGGCCCGCACAAAAAAATAAAATACATTGGCCTTAATAGGAAGAATATAAAACATATTAGCTTGTAACTGGACAAAATAAAACACAGTGGCCCTCTACTGGAAAAAAATAAAACACAGCGGCCTTCAGCAGGTAAAAATAAGTACATTCGCTCCCTGCAGCAAAAAAAATAAAACACATTGGTCCCCACATGAATAAATAAAACACGTTAACCCCACCAGGAAAAAATCTAACCTAATTGTCCCCAGGCCCTCACAGAAGACTGACCTGTCTGTGAGAGTGATGTGTATTCAGGTGTTTAGCTCCTGGGACAAGAGCTGTTGGGAGCTGTAGTTTACTGTGATCACTGAGTAGCCCAAGATGGCAACAGTACCAGCAGAGGTGTTGTAGGATGAATTGGGCTAGACCAAACTGCGTTGCAGGACACTTCCGGGGCTGGGGGGCAAGTCGGGTGATTTTTGTCCCTTGGGCTGATTCATGCATCTGGCACTTCCAGGTAGCCAGATACCCCTTGGACACCGTACCCTCCACCCCAACCCAGGGACATACACTATACACCCTAGTACACCCCAGAAACATATGCTGCCTGACCCCCCCCACCGTGCCAGGGACACATACTGCACACTTGAACCTACCACCCGTCCCACCATACCCACACCACCCCTGGGGTCATACATTGCCTACCCCATTCCCGGCCCAACTGATATAAATTCCCCAGACAACCACCTGGTCCACCAGACATACAGTAACCACACTACCCATCCTAGGTAGTCTCCCAGACCTCCAAAGTGATGAAAATGTGTGTCAGGATGCAAAACAACACCTGCTCTGTGAAGTCATGCCCCCTCTGCAAAGACGCGCCTCTGGTGTGCGGATGGACTCTGATCTGCCGCACCGGGTGTTATCTTGGTAAGTGACCCCTCCAGGTGCCAGTAGACATTTTTGTGGGTATTATATAGAGCACTGTCTGTACCTTTAAATAAACTGTGTAATAGGGAAGGGGGATACAGCTATTATCACCAAAGTGAGTTAGTTAGTGGGTATTAGGTGTACTGGTAGCATGGGGTACTAGTAATATGCTGAGAGGAGGTAAGGGTCTGTAAAAATCACTGCATGATGGGGCAAATATCACTGTAGTGACTTACACACAGGGCCTCTGGTACTGGTACTAACTTGGGACTTTGGATACCCTATCCTTACTCTGGGCCTAATTCAGACCTGATCGCAACAGCAAAATTGTTCTCTAATGGGCAAAACCATGTGCACTGCAGGTGGGGCGTATATAACATGTGCAGAGAAAGTTAGATTTGGGTGGGGTGTGTTTAAACTGAAATCTACATTGCAGTGTAAAAATAAAACAGCCAGTATTTACCCTGCACAGAAATAAAATAACCCACCTAAATCTAAGTCTATCTGCACATTATTTCTGCCCCACCTGCAGTGCACATGGTTTTGCCCATTAGAGAACAATTTTGCTGCTGAAATCAGGTTTGAATTAGGCCCACTGTCTCTACCTATCAATCATTAAATGGGGTCTTTATTATCCCACTACATAAAAATCACCTACTGTTTTGCAAAAGCATTTTCTCTGTATATCAAATGGCCAGGACAGCCGATGGGAAAAAGGGCCGTCCCTGTGAAAAGATTATTTGTACACTTCTCTTTTAAGACAACTGATCATGAGCTTGTTCGGGGACACAGGTTAGAACCCTCCAGCGGAGGAGAAGCATTGGCCGGAGCAGAAAAGAACCTGCCGTAGGAGAGGAGCCTGGGAGGAGAGGGGTTCTCTCCTCCCAGGCTCCTCTCCTACGGCAGGTTCTTTTCTGCTCCGGCCAATGCTTCTCCTCCGCTGGGGTAGGAGAGGGCTGGCCAAAGGAGGAGACAGGACAATATTTCTCTAAGGCTCCTGCTTCTGTATCTGCTCCTGCTTCTCAGTATTCTGCTCCAGTGCTACCCAGAATACCTGCTCCAGTATTTGCTTAACAAGTATTCTGCGTCAGTGTGTTCCGGCACGCTTTCTACAGAAATTGCATCATAGGATGTTTCTAAAGTATAATCCAGCAAACCTGCCCCAGTTTTGCTTACAGAATATATCACTGCATACTGCTCTTTAATGCTCCAGCACCCAGTTCCAGTCTTTCCTGCAGTCTGTTACAGTTGGGTTTCCGGCTCTCAGTAGTCAGTTCCAGTGTATTCTTGCAATCTGCATCAGTCATGCTCCAGCACTCAGTTCCAGTGTTTCCTGCAGCCTACAGCATCAGTCCTCTTCTACAGTGCTAGTGGCTTGAGACACAACCCTAGTGGCTTGCTTGAGGAACAGCATTTTTAAGCCATGCAGCTTTATTCACAGTAGCAGCAGCACTGCACAAGTTACCGGGAAAATTGCGTTGCAGCCATTTTCCCGATGTTTTGCATATGCACAGTAGGAAAATCACTGTCAAAATGTCTGCCACGCCATTTTCCCAGAGTCCTGCACATGCACACTCATTTTTGGCACAGTGCTAGGGTCTCCTAGTGATCCTAGTGCTCTGAAACTACTGCGCTGCCGACATGAGACCCCTCCTCTCTTAATACGCCCCTGTCTGTGACAAATATGCTAGCGAAAGACTGGAATGTATGTCATTTGTAGTGTAGTGTACTCACTGGTATTGTTGCATTTATGCTATTGTTTTGTGTTTGTGTGTTTATACAATAAAAGTGTCATCTTTCACCCACCGGGTCATTTATTTAACTCACATTGGGGTAGTGGGAAGGTCAGGAGGAATGATGCACAAGGTCTGACCTACGGACAGATTAGCTGGCTGGCAAGGGCAAAAGAGCATATTCTTACAGTTGGAAATTACTTTTTTTTCCCTTCAGTCTGCTGTTACTTCTTTTCTTATTCTGAACTACCATTGCAACTCTCAACACACCCTTCTGAACTCTGCCTATGGGGGTCATTCCGAGTTGTTCGCTCGTTATTTTTTTGTCGCAACGGAGCGAATAGTCGCTAATGCGCATGCGCAATGTCCGCAGTGCGACTGCGCCAAGTAAATTTGCTATGCAGTTAGGAATTTTACTCACGGCATTACGAGGTTTTTTCTTCGTTCTGGTGATCGTAATGTGATTGACAGGAAGTGGGTGTTTCTGGGCGGAAACAGGCCGTTTTATGGGAGTGTGTGAAAAAACGCTACCGTTTCTGGGAAAAACGCGGGAGTGGCTGGAGAAACGGAGGAGTGTCTGGGCGAACGCTGGGTGTGTTTGTGACGTCAAACCAGGAACGACAAGCACTGAACTGATCGCAGATGCCGAGTAAGTCTGGAGCTACTCAGAAACTGCTAAGAAGTGTCTATTCGCAATTCTGCTAATCTTTCGTTCGCAAATCTACTATGCTAAGATTCACTCCCAGTAGGCGGCGGCTTAGCGTGTGCAAAGCTGCTAAAAGCAGCTTGCGAGCGAACAACTCGGAATGACCCCCTATGTGCGAACCCGCCCGATACAACCTAGGTATGCCGTCTCTTCTGCAAGTAGAGATCACCCTTAGTTGCATATGCTTGGCTCTGGGGCATGTGCGATGTAAATGCACATGTATGTGACAAACTGTATACTCCACAAACAGATTTATATTCAGCTCTGTATCTTCCTGATCTTGTGCTGAGTGGTAGCCGGCTTTATATCCACAATGGGGGTCATTCCGAGTTGTTCGCTCGCAAGCTGCTTTTAGCAGCTTTGCACACGCTAAGCCGCCGCCTACTGGGAGTGAATCTTAGCTTAGCAAAATTGCGAACGAAAGATTCGCAATATTGCGATAAGACATCTCTGTGCAGTTTCTGAGTAACTCGAGACTTACTCGGCATCTGCGATCAGTTCAGTGCTTGTCGTTCCTGGTTTGACGTCACAAACACACCCAGCGTTCGCCCAGACACTCCTCCGTTTCTCCAGCCACTCCCGCGTTTTTCCCAGAAACGGTAGCGTTTTTTCACACACTCCCATAAAACGGCCAGTTTCCGCCCAGAAACACCCACTTCCTGTCAATCACATTACGATCACCAGAACGTGGAAAAAAACGTGAGTAAAATTCCTAACTGCATAGCAAATTTACTTGGCGCAGTCGCAGTGCGGACATTGCCCATGCGCACTAAGCGGAAAATCGCTGCGATGCGAAGAAATTTACCGAGCGAACAACTCGGAATGACCCCCAATGTCTCTTGTTTGTCATTCCAGTCTGGCCCAGACCTAATGTACTGGAGCTCTATTTTTTTTATCCAGTTTTATTGTTTCATAACTAACAATGGATTAAAAACTGACTATAGGTTATTTGAAAATGGAATAAATGTATGTAAATACAATCTGGTACATATGAAAGACATGCAGTACTGTACAGGTTGTTTTCAATGCTCTGGATATAAAATGTTGATTCATAGTGATCATGCTGGATGCTGATAATAACAATAAAGATCACACACAATCATGAATATGCAAAAATATAAGAGGATAAAAGATGCACAAAAAAATCACTCTGCACTGTATGTAGAATAATGCCATATGCATTTTTAATAAACATCCTGCATTAGAGGGAAACTCTCATTAAAAATTAAGAATCACGTTTTCAGTTTTGTGCATCTGGTACATGGTGATCATCAGTTTACACAGGCAATAATCAGTTCCTTGTTTTCAAACCATTGTATTTAGTAATTCTAAATATTTGAAAGAGATTTTCAACTTCATTTAAGTATTATTTAAACTTCTTATTTGGAATCAGAAATATTTGCTTTATATGGAAATATCCCCAAACTCACGATCCTCTGGGAGTCTCAACTTATAAAATGGGTAAGGATTTCAGACCTGACAAAACCTGCAAGCACATTGGTGAATGTCCGGCCACACCCACTCACGGCTTCTAATCTGTGACTGGCATATTTAGATTTCCGGAGGTGAAAAGGAAGTGATATATACCCTTGTGACAAGATCACTGGAATAGTGGCGGAATGTAGATATATTTGCCCCAGGTTTCTTACCCATGTGTTTTAAAACCCCCAGAAATATTGTGTTGGTTTTACTGAGAGCTTTTGGCTTTTGGTAAGAGCCAGATAAGGGTCCTGGGGTTGGATGTGAGAAGAGAGTGCGGGTTCTCCATCCAATTAGGCCAAGTTCAGGTCATTGGGCTTTCTCATACGTCCTAGAGGATGCTGGGGATGCTTCAAGAACCATGGGGTAAAGACGGGATCCGCAAGAGACATGGGCACACTATAAGACTTTGAATGGGTGTGAACTGGCTCCTCCCTCTATGCCCCTCCTCCAGACTCCAGTTAGATTATGTGTCCAGCGAGACTGGAGGCATGGAGGCACACTGAGGAGCTCTCCTGAGTTTCTCAGAAAAATACTTTATTTAGGTTTTTTATTTTCAGGGAGACCTGCTGGCTTCAGGCTCCCTGCAGCGTGGGAGTGACGGGAGAGAAGCAGACCTAATTCTTTAGAGTTCAAGGGCTCTGCTTCTTAGGCTACTGGACACCATTATCTCCAGAGGGTTCGATCACTATGGTACGCCTAGCTGCTTGTTCCCGGAGCCGCGCCGTCACCCCCCTCACAAAGCCTGAAGATAGAAGCCGGGTGAGTATGAGAAGATCATAAGACTTCAGTGACGGCAGGAAGACGGCTCGAGGCACCGCGCAGCGGCCGTGCTGCGCGCCATGCCCCCACACAGTTCACGGCACTACAGGGTGCAGGACGCAGGGGGGGGGTGCCCTGGGCAGCATGGGGGATCGCAAATACACTGGCAAGCAATATAACAGTGCCGCAGGCACTTGTTAGGGACCCCCACCAGTATAAAGATTTTTGAGCGGGACCTAAGCGCGCCATGTTGGGTGCGGGGCTTAGCCGCATAGCTCTCACTAGCGCCATTTTTTCTCTTCACAGAAGGCTGCAGAGACGCTGGCCCTGATCCTCCACACTGCTGTGCAAGTAACAGGGTGCAAAACGGGATGGGGCACTCATAATTGGTGAATTATATATATTGATAAAAGCGCTAGCAGGTCGGGGCAGTATTATTGCTGACTTCAGAACCGGGATAGGCACTGGGTGTGAGCTGGCAGAACTCTCTCTGTGTCTCTCTAACAGGCTCTGCTGTGGGTCTGTCCCCTATAGCCCAGTGTGTTTGTGGCTGTCGGTACGTGTGTGTGTCGACATGTCTGAGGCTGAATGCTCTTCCCAGGAGGAGGCTGGCGTGGGGACTGACAGTTCTGTGAGAGTGACAGTGTCGGCACCGCCGACACATGATTGGGTCAATATGCTGAGTGTTTTAAATACGAATGTGACTAAGTTGGCTAAGAGGTTTGATAAATCTGAGTCTAAGAACCAGTCATGGAGGAAATCCATGGAGGATGCTTTGTCACAGGTCCAGACCCCTTTGGGGTCGCAGCAACGGGCATTTGCCCAAATAGCATATACGGATACCGACACGGATTCTGATTCCAGTGTCGACTATAGTGATGCCAGATTACATCCAAAACTGGCTAAGAGTATTCAGTACATGATTGTGGTGATAAAAGACGTTTTACATATCACTGAGGACCCTGCTGTTCCTGATACGATGGTCTGTATGTTTAAAGGCAAGAAACCTACGGTAACGTTTCCTCCCTCTCATGAACTGAATGCACTTTTTGTAAAAGCTTGGGAAAATCCTGACAAAAGGGTACATGTTCCCAAAAGAATTCCAATGGCTTATCCATTTCCCTCTTGGGACAGGGACAGCTGGGAGTCAATCCCCACGGTAGATAAAGCTTTGTCGCGTTTATCCAAGAAGGTAGCGCTTCCGTCCCCTGACACGGCAGCCCTGAAGGATCCTGCGGATCGTAAGCAGGAAAATATCCTGAAGTCCATTTATGTCACTACAGGGTCGCTACTCAGACCCGCTGTTGCTGCGGCATGGGTGAGTAGCGCTATTGAAAAGTGGGCAGATAACTTGTCATCGGAGGTAGATTCCCTAGACAGGGATAGTGTGCTTTTGACCTAGGGTCATATCAAGGACGCTACAGCGTATTTAAAAGAAGCAGTAAGGGATATTGGCCTTTTGGGATCAAGGGCCAATGCCATGGCAGTCTCTGCTAGGAGAGGATTGTAGATTCATCAATGGAATGCTGATGCAGATTCTAAGAAGGCGATGGAGTCTTTACCGTTTAACGGTAAGGTCTTGTTTGGTGACGGACTCACTGACCTGGTCTCTACAGCTACAGCGGGTAAGTCGTATTTTTTACCTTATGTTCCTGCACAGCAGAAGAAATCGCCTCACTATCAGATGCAGTCCTTTCGGCCCAACAAATTCAAAAAAGGACGTGGGTCCTCCTTCCTTGCTGCGAGGGGGAGAGGAAGAGGAAAAAGGTCACAGGCTGTGGCAAGTTCCCAGGAGCAGATGTCCTCTCCTGCTTCTACCAAATCCACTGCATGACGCTGGGGCTCCGTTGCGGGAGTCTGCACCAGTGGGGGAACATCTCAAGCTCTTCGGTCAGGTCTGGGTGCACTCGGGCCTGGATCCTTGGATAGTAGACATAGTATCCCAAGGGTACAAGTTAGAGTTTCAAGACGTGCCCCCTCACCGATTTTTCAAATCGGCCTTACCAGCTTCTCTTCTCAACAGGGAGATAGTAAGCGCTGCGATACTAAAGTTGTGTCAAAATCAAGTAATTGTCACGGTACCCCCGTCTCAGCAGGGGGAAGGGTTTTATTTGAGCCTGTTCGTGGTCCCGAAGCCGGATGGCTCAGTCAGACCGATTCTAAACCTAAAGTCCCTCAATTTCTTTCTAAAAAAATTCAAGTTCAAGATGGAGTACCTACGAGCAGTGATCTCCAGTCTGGAGGAGGGGGATTTTATGGTGCCGGTCGACATAAAAGATGCCTACTTACATGTCCCCATATATCCTCCACATCAGGCTTACCTGAGATTTGCTGTGCAGGATTGTCATTACCAATTTCAGACGTTGCCGTTTGGTGAAAATCCTCAGGGCCGTGGACAGACCAAAGTAATGGCGGAAATTATAGTTCTCCTGCGCAAGCAGGGAATCACAATTATCCCGTACTTGGACGATCTCTTCATAAAGGCGAGGTCCAAGGAGCAATTGTTGAAGAATGTTGCCCTTTCACTGATGATTCTGCAACAACACGGTTGGCTCCTAAATCTGCCAAAATCACAGTTGGATCCAACGACACGGCTGTCGTTCCTGGGTATGATTCTGGATACAGAATTACAGAGAGTTTTTCTTCCAGTGGAAAAGGCTTTGGAAATACAGAACATGGTAAAATAGATTCTGAAACCGGCAAGGGTGTCAGTTCTTCACTGCACTCGGTTGCTGGGCAAGATGGTGGCGGCCTACGAGACCATTCCGTATGGCAGGTTCCATGCCAGGGTGTTTCAGTGGAACCTGCTGGACCAGTGGTCCGGGCCTCACCTGGACATGCACCGGAAAATAATTCTATCTCCCAGGACCAGAATTTCCCTTCTGTGGTGGCTGCACAGTTCTCACCTTCTGGAGGGACGCAGGTTCTGGATTCAGGATTGGATCCTAGTGATCACGGATGCAAGCCTCCAAGGCTGGGGAGCAGTCACACAGGGAAGAAACTTTCAGGGAAAGTGGTCAAGTCAGGAAACTTGTCTACACATAAACATTCTGGAATTAAGAGCCATCCACAACGGCATTCTGCAAGCAGAACATCTTCTTTGAGGTCTGCCGGTCTTCATTCAGTCAGACAACGTGACAGCAGTGGCGTACATAAACCGCCAAGGCAGAACAAAGAGCAGAGCGGCAATGGCCGATGACAAGAAGATTCTTCGCTGGGCGGAAAGACATGCCAGCGCTCTGGCAGCGGTCTTCATTCCAGGAGTGGACTCCTGGGAAGCAGACTTCCTCAGCAGACACGATCTCCATCCAGGAGAGTGGGGTCTTCATCAAGAGGTCTTTGCAGAAGTGACAAGTCACTGGGGAGTTCCTCAAGTGGACATGATGGCGTCCCGCCTCAACAAGAAACTTCAGAAATATTGTTCCAGGTCAAGGGACCCTCAGGCGATAGCGGTGGACGCCCTAGTGACACCGTGGGTGTTTCAGTCGGTCTATGTGTTCCGTCCACTTCCACTCATTCCAAAGGTGATGAAAATTATAGGAAGAACAAGGGTTCAGGCGATCCTCGTTGTTCCAGATTGGCCAAAAAGGGCCTGGTATCCAGATCTTCAGGAGTTGCTCATAGAAGATCCCTGGCCTATTCCTCTTCGCGAGGACCTGTTGCAACGGGTCTGGGACTCCAGGTCGACAACAAAAAGGTTGACACACCTTAGGTCGAAGCCAATTGGTCGTCACACCTTAGGTTGACATGGACAAAAGGTCGACAGGAACAAGGTCGACATGGAAAAAGGTCAACATGAGTTTTTTTATGTTTTTTTGGTGTCGTTTTCTTCGTAGAGTGACCGGGAACCCCAATTAGTGCACTGCGTCCCCTCACATGGCTTGCTTCGCTCGCCATGCTTCGGGCATGGTGCCTTCGCTCCGCTACCGCTTCGTTCGGCACAGATTACCATTACAATCGTAGTCCATGTGGATCGTTAAGTATGAAAAGGTTCCAAAAAAGAAAAAAATCGTGAAAAACTCATGTCGACCCTTTTCCATGTCGTCCTTGTTCCTGTCGACCCTTTGTCCATGACGACCTTTTGTCAATGTCGACCTAAGGTGTGTCGACAAATTGGCGTCGACCTAAGGTGTGTCGACCTGGAGTCCGGATACTGTTACAACAGGGGCCGTGCGTGTATCAGGACTTACCGCGGCTGCGTTTGATGGCGTGGCGGTTGAGCGCCAAATCCTAGCCCGAAAGAGTATTCCCAGTGAAGTCATTCCTACACTTCTTCAGGCTAGGAAAGAAGTAACGGCAAAGCATTACCACCGTATTTGGAGAAAATATGTGTCTTGGTGTGAATCCAAGAAGGCTCCTACGGAAGAATTTCGCCTGGGGCGGTTGCTCCATTTCCTACAAGCAGGTGTGGATGCAGGTCTAAAGTTAGGCTCTATTAAAGTACAGATTTCGGCCTTATCGATCTTTTTTCAAAAAGAATTGGCCTCCCTTCCAGAAGTTCAGACCTTCGTAAGAGGCGTGCTGCACATCCAACCTCCCTTTGTGCGCCCAGTGTCACCATGGGACCTTAATGTGGTGTTGCAATTCTTGCAATCACATTGGTTTAAACCTTTGCGCAAGGTTGAGTTAAAATTCCTTACTTGGAAAGTGGTCATGTTGTTGGCCTTGGCGTCTGCAAGGCGAGTGTCTGAGTTGGTGGCTTTGTCTCACAAAAGCCCCTATTTGATTTTCCATGCTGATAGAGCGGAGTTGAGAACTCGTCAGCAATTTCTGCCAAAAGTGGTTTCATCATTTCATGTTAACCAGCCAATCGTGGTGCCAGTGGCTACCGACGCCTTGGCGGAGTCAAAGTCTCTCGTTGTCTTCAGAGCTTTGAAGAGCTATGTCGCCAGAATGGCGCAGATTAGGAAAACAGAGGCTCTGTTTGTCCTGTGGGCTCCCATCAAGATTGGGGCTCCCTGCTTCTAAGCAGACTATTGCGCGCTGGATTTGTAATACGATTCAGCAGGCTCATTCTACGGCAGGATTGCCGTTACCAAAATCGGTGGAAGCCCATTCTACCAGGAAGGTGGGCTCATCCTGGGCGGCTGCCCGGGGAGTCTCGGCATTACAACTTTGCTGAGCTGCTACTTGGTCGGGTTCAAACACCTTTGCGAAGTTTTACAAGTTTGATACCCTGGCTGAGGAGGGCCTCTTGTTTGGTCAATCGGTGCTGCAGAGTCATCCGCACTCTTCCGACCGTTCTAGAGCTTTGGTATAAACCCCATGGTTCTTGAAGCATCCCCAGCATCCTCTAGGACGTATGAGAAAATAGGATTTTAATACCTACTGGTAAATCCTTTTCTCTTAGTCCGTAGAGGATGCTGGGCGCCTGTCCCAGTGCGGGCTGTATCTGCAGTTTGCTTATAGTTACGCTCATGTTGCGTTGAGTTTAGTCACTCTGTGACTGTTGTTGGTCATGCTGTTGCATGCGTTGTTGTTGAATGCATTGTTGTACGGCGTGTTAGTGGTGTGAGCTGGTATGTATCTCACCTTAGTTTAAAATAATTAAATAAATCCTTTTCCTCGAAATGTCCGTCTCCCTGGGCACAGTTCCTATAACTGGAGTCTGGAGGAGGGTCATAGAGGGAGGAGCCAGTTCACACCTATTCAAAGTCTTATAGTGTGCCCATGTCTCCTGTGGATCCCGTCTATACCCCATGGTTCTTGAAGCATCCCCAGCATCCTCTACGGACTAAGAGAAAAGGATTTACCAGTAGGTATTAAAAAAAATCCTATTTTTATCCTCACAAAAGGCTAATTAGGGCTTTCAGCTGTATGGGTGTGCTAAAAAGGCTGTCAGTCTGATCATTGCTCTCGCACACACCTGAGGTAAGAGGAGAGACTATGGAGTCTCTGTGAGAGAGAAACCTGCTATTCTCTGCCTGGTAGACTTCTCCCTGCGAGTTAGGGTTATTCTGCGTTTAGTTAGTGTCAACCAGCGAGGTATTTTGTTTTGATTTTTATTTCTGTTTTGCTGCACAATAAAACTTGTTGAGGCCAGTTGCACAAAACCAACAGACTTTACTAAACCTCTTATGGCAAGTCTATATTATAGGCATTGCTGGTTAAAAAAGAATACAAGTACTCCGCAAAAATATTACTCTGAAAGTTCAGACAATTACAAAAGGATTAGAGTATATTAATGCTGTTCTATTATATTGCGTGCATTATCACTTATGGGCAGATTTATTAACTATTTTTTTTTTTACTAAAATAATGCGAAAAAGGGTGTCATTTTAGTATCACTTGAATGTATTAAGGGGCTTTTGAAGTAGTTTTCATGAAAAAAATGCTCCAAACCCTTCAATTCACTTCTTTTTTTTTTTTAGTAACTAAGATTGCATTTCCAATGCTTATAATGGGAAATGCAATCTGACATATTTTACTTACAAAAATATATATATATATATATTTTTTTAGAAAAACACTGCAGTGAGCCCTGTGATAATAATGCTATTCTGAGACAGGGTTATCAAGGGGCTCACTGCTGATCCTGTACTCTTGCATAGCTTTCTCTGTCCCATGGCAGAGAAAGCTGTGCGGGGAGCCAGCAGTGTGATCAGCTGTGTGTGTTCAATGGTGGTGGTGCTGCATGCGCAGCATACTGTATACTCAGGGTATTTTTTATGAAAAATACTCCGATAATGCTGCGGAGTGGCAATCCAGTAACAGAGCTTTCGAATTGGGTCTATTTTATCAGGTTACAGCATACTTGCCTACCTGACCCTCTCCATGAGGGAGAAAATGCTCTGTTCCTGGACTTTCCCGGTAATGTATGATTGCCATCACCTGTGGTGAAACACCTTTCTTATCAATTAACTAGCTCACCACAGGTGATGGCAATCATACATTACCAGGAAAGACCAGGAACAGAGCATTTTCTCCCTCATGGAGAGGGTCAGGTAGGCAAGTATGCGTTACAGCCTCATCTTCAGATACCTGCATACCCTCCAACATGACCCGCCCCACTAGGTACAAAATGCTCTGTTCCTGGACTTTCCCGGTAATGTATGATTGCCATCACCTGTGGTGAAACACCTTTCTTATCAATTAACTAGCTCACCACAGGTGATGGCAATCATACATTACCAGGAAAGACCAGGAACAGAGCATTTTCTCCCTAACGGAGAGGGTCAGGTAGGCAAGTATGCGTTACAGCCTCATCTTCAGATACCTGCATACCCTCCAACATGACCCGCCCCACTAGGTACAAAATTCTCTGTTTCTGGACTTCCCTCTTAATTTATTATTGCCATCACCTGTGAAGAAACAGCTTTCTTTATCATTTAACTAGTTCAACACAGGTGATGGAAATCATAAATTAAGAGGGAAGTCCAGAAACAGAGTATTTTGTACCTAGTGGGGCGGGTCATGTTGGAGGGTTTGTACCTGCAGATGGTGATAAATTAGCCTGTAAGTGCTTTCTTCTACAGTTACAGCTGGATACTAAGAGAAGTGCATGGAAACATAGTTGGCATTTTTAAATGTAAGTTAGTATCTATAAAGTATTTGATTCAAAATAACAGAAAAGCATTCTGGATAATAGATTCCAAGTCTGTACTATGCAATCCAATATTATTTCAATTTCTAAGAACTGCTAAGAAAGTATAAAACCTAAAGTGTTGCTGTGGCAACAGGGACATATCATTGCTTTCATTATTACCTCTCTGGTGGCATTGTGAGGTTAGGCAGGTTTTTTTCCATCTGCTTTGTTCAGATCATGTGGGCACCAATGTGCAACAACCATGAAACACGATGTTTGGCACTGGTTGCTCATATTTGCATAGTTCTAGTGTTACATTGAGCAATAATTTGTGCTATGGGAAGTTCCTGATCTGAACTGACTTTTAATTGTTTGTAAACACATACGTAGTTCAATAATTTATCATTTAAAGTCATTTTAATATACAGTGTAATATACTGTATAGTTAAGTGCATATGGGCGTAGCCTCGTATATTATCAGACTATAAATATATTTCTGCTGCGGGGTACACTGGGCTACACAAGTCTGGACAATGGGGTGTAGAGTAGGATCTTGATCCGAGGCACCAACAGGCTCAAACTTTGACTGTTCCCAGAATGCACAGTGCCGCCTCCTATATCACCCCGCCTCCCAGCACAGGAGTTCAGTTTTGTAAGTTGGTGCTGCAGTAAGCAGGCACTGAACAGAGGGGCTGCTCCAAGCAGCCCTGAGAAAATCTTTTTATGAGGTAAAAAGTGAAGACTTCAAGGGCAGCAGCGGTGGTAAATGTCTTGTGACATTCACTGCTGCAACTCCAACTCTCCCCAGCGGCGCTGTACACTCCCGAGCCCTGGTTGCCGGGTACCTACAGCGGAGGCTCTGGTTTACTTCACGTTAGGCACGGGTTCCGGCTGACTCGCCGACATGAAGAATACAGACAGCGAAAAGACCGACAACAGAAGACAGAAAGACACTAGTTAGACAGTGGTGAGAGACCGACAGTTAAAAGTCAGACAAAGTTAAAATAAAGACAAAGGAAAACCCGACAAGACCAACAGTCCGACAGTACAAAGACCGACAGTTCATAAGTCAGACAACAGTCACATCGACCACCCCTAAACCGACATCGCATAAATCGACAACAAAACAGACCGACAAGTCCTTCATCAGACAAGATTTATACCGAAACACAACAGACCGACAGTATATATGCAGACACACAAAAGACCGACAAAACACAAGTCAGATGTGCATTTGACCGACATGACAAAAACCCGACAGTGCATACATAGACAGTAAAAAAGACCGACAATTAATCAAACAGACCTCGATAATATCAGGCAAATGATCGACAAATCATAAAACAGACAGCATAAAATACCGACACATAAAAGACCGACATCATATACCTAGACAATACATACAGATAAAATAATAAAATAATACCGGCACGCAAAAGACCGACAGATTATTAGGACAGGGGTCAATATATCGATATCATAGACTTCTGAGACTTTCATTTCCCCAAGACTACCCTCCTACATACATGTCGCCGCGTACACACCTGTACCCTCGGCTCCAAATAGGTTAGGTGGGTGGACGGTTGTCACCCCAACAGCCCACGGCGCTACCCTCATCCGTGGAACTACAGGTCCCAGCCACACCTGTCAGCTTTACAGCTACCAAGCCCAAACCATACAGGCCAAAGTCATGAGTGCAAGGCCAACCCCCCCCCCCCCCCACCCACACACACCCCTCTTCCGTCCGTCCCCCCGCGATGTCTGGGCGTCCTGTCCTGGACGCCTCCATCGTCACCCCAGCAACGGCACCATGCCGTCTAACCTCTGACGCGCCTACGCTAACAGTGTTACCCCCGGCGCTACCCTCATCCATGGAGCTACAGGTCCCAGCCACACCTGTCAGCCTTACAGCTACCAAGCCCAAACAATACAGGCCAAAGTCATGAGTGCAAGGATCGTAATATCGCCCAGTGGTTTTGCCAGCAAGGGGGATAAAGCTTAGACCTGAAACCCCTCCCCCAGCCCCAGGGCGCCATTTCCAGCAAGTGTTCCCGCCCTGGAGCTGCATCTCTGTCTTTCCTCACTCCCTGTCAGTGTCTGCGGTGCCATTACTCCTCAGCTCACTGTTCCTGGGACTGCTTGGGCAAATCCTCTTATGTAAAGCCGCCTGGTTGTCAGCGCTATGCCTTTACATGACACTTAAGTATTCTACCTGCCTTTTTAGTCAGTGTTAGTAAGAAAGAGTGCATTTAGTCATGGGTTTATAGTACAATTACCCTGTGATATACATCCAGTTCTTACTGTGTACTGTTATATCTATTGACTATATAGCTGTGTAAGCTAGTCCAGTGCAGTATTATTGTCTGTAATAAACTCTGCATTGTACAAACTGTGACTAATTGTGTGTGCATTGATAGCTGAGTGGTGTCCATCTCGTGTCTTTCACTCAACTTGCTATCCCTATATTCTATAACCTGTATTACGTATTTTTCTCTGTGATTTAGTCACCATATCTCTCCTTTATCTCTGCTGGTGCTGACTACACTGCTCAGGGGTTTGGGTTTAGGGATATAGTGCTGCTAATAATTGTACTGTGTCACCTCATACTGCAAGTTATATCATGTTTGCTTCTGAGGGTAACGGTTCTGGGGTTGCTGAAGCCACAGGCACATATGGGGAGAATATAGCAGCTGTGGGCTCTGGTTCTGGGGGCTCCTTGCCCCCCAGTGGGACTGTGGCAACGGAGGCACATACTGACCCTCCGTGGGCCACTTTTTTCACGCTTCTGCATACGCTAGTTCATAAACTAACACCCCCTATGGGACCCCCAATGCCGGTACAACCTTATGTGGTCCCTGCAGCTAAACCTGCCGTGGGCAGACGATTTATCTGCTCAATTAAAGAAGTTGAACCAGTCCCTGACTACTAAAAAGTCTGACCAACGCTCGCCTAAGTCCAAGAGGTCCTCTAAGCAAGCGCTCGTCTCCCCACAATCCACTGCTGTCACTGACACCTCGTCTGATGAAGACAGCACATACACTGACCCCACAGGTTCTGACTCAGATACGGCTGATGGGGAGGGTAGTTCACATGTGGATGTTCCTGATCTTTTGGAGGCTATTAAATTAATTCTGCAGATTACGGATGATCCCGAGCCATCCGTTCCTCCTAAGAAAACAGAAGGTGATTAAACAAGTTTTACCTCACTCTGACCACCTAGTGGATATACGTCAGGAACCCTGGCAAAGCCCGGGTACGAAGTTTGTGCCTCAAAAGAAGATGCTGGCTCGCTATCCCCTCGCGCCAGAGCTGTCTAAGAATTGGGAAACGCCTCTTCCAGTAGACTCACATGTGGCTAGGATGGTGGTTTCCTCAGCTCTACCTGTCACTACCATCACGTCTCTAAAAAAGCCTACGGATAAACGTGTCGAGGGTTGTCTAAAAGCAATTTACACCCTCACGGGTGCTGCACAAAGGCCCACTATTGCAGCTACATGGGCGGCAGAGGCTATTGAAGCATGTGCCTTGGAGTTAGAGGCTGAAATCTCTTCTGACCATGCTAGACAATGCTTGTCATATATTGCCACAGCTTCTCGCTATATTAAAGAGGCGGCTTCTGATGCCGGTATCCTAGCAGCCAAGGCCTCTACTACGTCAGTCCTGGCTCGCAGGATATTGTGGCTGAGATCCTGGTCTGTGGATCTGGACTCTAGAAAAACCCTGGAGGTACTCCCTTTCAAGGGGGATATTCTGTTTGGGGAGGACTTAAATAAGATAGTGGCGGACTTGGCTACTGCCAAAACTGCCTGTCTGCCTAATACAGCTCCTTCTGTGTCGAAGGCCAAAGGCACGTCCTTTCGCCCCTTTCGTCCTTCAGATAAAGCAAAAGTTCAGGCGTACCATAAGCAATCCCGCACTTCCAAACCTGGTAAGCCGAAGCCCAAAAGAGCCTGGGCTGCCCGTCAGCCAGCAGCCAAGACCGATAAGCCTGCCACATGACGGGGCGGGCCTCCCCCTGGGGGATCCCAGGGTGGGGGGCCGGATTCTAGGGTATACCCAGGAATGGTTGAAGACCACTTCAGATGCCTGGGTATGGGAAGTCGTCACTTGAGGTTACGCCATAGCCTTCAAAAACCGACCCCCTCATCGATTTTGCCAGACAGACGTCCCGTCGGACCAGACAAAGGCAAACACTCTGCATTCGGTGGTACAGACCCTCCTTGGATACAGGAGTTGTAGTACAGGTGCCTCTTGCTCAGAGGGGCCGGGGGTACTATTCTCCGCTCTTTCTAGTCCCGAAACCGAATGGGTCCTCCCGGCCCATTCTCAACCTCAAGGCACTGAACAAATTTGTGAAGGTTTCCAAGTTCCGTATGGAAACCCTTCGCTCTATAGTTCTGGCCTTGGAACCTGGGGACTACATGGTCTCCCTGGACATACAGGATGCTTACCTGCATATTCCTATAGCAGTGTCACATCAACAATACCTGAGGTTCGCTATTGGCAACCTCCATTACCAGTTTCGGGCGTAACCTTTTGGTTTAACAACGGCTCCGCGAGTCTTCACCAAAGTTATGGCGGTGCTGACGGTGGTACTCCGCCATCAAGGGGTCAGGATACTGCCGTATCTGGACGACTTGTTAATCCTGGCAAATTCCCCAGATCTTTTCCTGCGTCATCTGGATATGACGGTCCGGTTTCTACAAGCCCACGGGTGGCTCATCAACTGGAAGAAATCCTCCCTGGTCCCTGCTCAGAGCATGGTGCATCTGGGAGCGCTGTTGGACACTCACAACCAGAGGTTGTTCTTGTCTCAGGAGAAAGACTTGAAACTCAGGACAGGATTTGTTGCTTCCTTTCTCGTCCGCAAGTGTCGATACATTCGGCAATGCAGGTGCTGGGCCTCATGGTGTCAGCATTCGACATGGTGGAGTATGCTCAATTCCATTCTCGCCCCCTCCAGAAGCTGATTCTAGCCAAGTGGGACGGCCTGCCTCACCGGATCAGGTCTCACATGATCTCTTTGACTCCGGAGGTCCGTCTGTCGCTGCTCTGGTGGCTCCTGGACCGACAATTGTGCAGAGGCCGTCCCTTCTGGATATCCAACTGGGTCCTGTTGACGACAGATGCCAGTCTAAGAGGTTGGGGCGCGATGCTGGAGCAGCACTCCTTGCAGGGTCGGTGGACCAAGGAGGAATCTCTCCTCTCGATCAACATTCTGGAATTGCGGGCGGTCTTCAATGTGTTGAACCTAGCCCAGCATTTGATTCAGAACCGTCCTGTACAAGTACAGTAGGACAACGCCACCACAGTGGCTTACATAAATCATCAAGGCGGCACTCGAAGCCGTTTGGCAATGAAGGAAGCCTCACGGATTCTACGTTGGGCAGAACGCCATCTACCGGCAATATCGGCAATATTCATTCCGGGAGTCCTGAATTGGGAAGCGGACTTTCTCAGTCGTCAGGACGTGCATGCTGGCGAGTGTGGCCTCCATTCAGAAGTGTTTCAACTCCTCGTGGAAAGGTGGGGTCTTCCAGATGTGGATCTGATGGCGTATCGACACAATCACAAGGTTCCGGTCTTCGGAGCAAGGACAAGGGATCCTCAAGCAGCATTCGTGGATGCGCTGGCAGTGCCGTGGAGGTTTCGGCTGCCGTACGTGTTCCCTCCGGTGTCACTCCTGCCCAGGGTAATTCGGAAGTTCAAGCAAGAAAAAGGAAATCTGCTTCTCATAGCTCCGGCGTGGCCCAGACGGCACTGGTTCTCAGACCTGCAAGGCCTATCGTCAGAGCGTCCACTTCTACTTCCACAATGCCCAGACCTCCTCGTTCAGGGCCCCTGTGTCTTCCAGGACCTAGGCCGGCTGTCTTTGATGGCGTGGCTCTTGAAGCTTCCGTCTTAAGAGCTAAGGGTTTTTCTGTAGAGGTCATTAAAACTATGTTGCGGGCCCGGAAACCGGCCTCTGCTCGGATTTACCATCGGGTCTGGCATTTCTACTTTGTTTGGTGTGCATCTAACCATTATGACGCTTCCAAGTTTAGTACAGCCAAACTTTTGGCTTTTCTACAGCAGGGCCTAGATTTAGGCCTGCGTCTGGCCTCCCTCAAGGTTCATATTTCTGCCTTGTCGGTGTGGTTTCAGAGAAAAAATGCGACTTTACCTGATGTTCATACTTTCACTCAGGGTGTGTTGCGTATCCAACCTCCCTATGTCCCACCTGTGGCTCCTTGAGACTTGTCGGTGGTTTGGGAGGCGTTGCAGGAGCCTCCATTTGAACCTCTTGGTTCAAGCTGACCTTAAGTGGCTTTCCCTTAAGGTGGTGTTCTTGCTGGCTATTGCCTCTGCTAGAAGAGTGTCGGATTTGGGTGCCTTGTCTTGTAGTTCCCCATATCTGATTTTTCACCATGACCGGGCGGTTCTTAGGACTCGTCCCGGATATTTACCTAAGGTGGTTTCTTCATTCCACCTTAATCAGGAGATTGTGGTTCCAGCTTTTGTCTCTCCTGATTTGTCTCCCAAAGAGCGGTCTTTGGATGTGGTATGGGCTCTCCGTATCTATGTGAAGAGAACTGCTTCTATTTGAAAGTCTGATTCTCTCTTTGTTTTGTTTGGATTTCACAAACGTGGCTTGCCTGCTCACAAGCAGACCCTGGCCAGGTGGATTAGAATGGTGATTGCGCATGCTTATGTGAAGGCTGGTCTGTCAGCTCCTGTTCACATTACGGCCCATTCTACTCGGTCTGTTGGACCTTCTTGGGCAGCCTAATGTGGTGCGACCCTTGACCAATTGTGCAAGGCGGCTACGTGGTCCTCCGGGAACACGTTCATAAGGTTCTATGCCTTCGATACTGCCGCTTCCCAGGATGCTTCCTTTGGACGCCGGGTTCTTGTGTTCGCTACAGTGCGTCCCCTCCCATAAGGAACTGCTTTAGGACATCCCCATTGTCCAGACTTGTGGAGCCCAGTGTACCCCGCAGCAGAAAACGAGTTTTATGGTAAGAACTTACCCTTGTTAAAACTCTTTCTGCGAGGTACACTGGGCTCCACAAGGCGCCCACCCTGACGCACTTAGCTTCTTTGGGTTGATATGGCATTAGCCGCTGACACTTCTCTTGTCGTGAGAGTGTGGTGTATGTGGCTACTAACCGTTGTCGTCTCTTTTCCTGCTACTGCATTGGGCTTGTTAACTAAACTGAGCTCCTGTGCTGGGAGGTGGGATTATAGAGGAGGCGGCGCTGTGCATTCTGGGAACAGTCAAAGCTTTGAGCCTGTTGGTGCCTCGGATCAAGATCCTACTCTACACCCCATTGTCCAGACTTGTGGAGCCCAGTGTACCTCGCAGAAAGAGTTTTAACAAGGGTAAGATCTTACCATAAAACTCGTTTTTCACAACCCCTCTACGCACACAATTAGCAGCCTTACACATAACAGCCACAGTAGCGTTCCTTACACACAGTGTCTCCAGTATAGTATCAGATACACATAATGTCTCCAGTATAGTGCCAGATACACATAATGTGCAGTGCCAGATAGACATGATATGCCCCCAGCAGTGCCAGCTACACATGACATGCCTCCCAGCAGTGCCAGCTACACATGACACTTTTTAGGGCAGGGTGCTGATCACAGGGAGGGCACATTTTTAAGTTAGGAGGGCAAAAATAAGATTTTACTCACCGGTAAATCTATTTCTCGTAGTCCGTAGTGGATGCTGGGACTCCGTAAGGACCATGGGGAATAGCGGCTCCGCAGCAGACTGGGCACAACTAAAGAAAGCTTTAGGACTACCTGGTGTGCACTGGCTCCTCCCTCTATGCCCCTCCTCCAGACCTCAGTTAGGATACTGTGCCCGGAAGAGCTGACACAATAAGGAAGGATTTTGAATCCCGGGTAAGACTCATGCCAGCCACACCAATCACACCGTATAACTCGTGATACTATACCCAGTTAACAGTATGAAATATAACTGAGCCTCTCAACAGATGGCTCAACAATAACCCTCTAGTTAGGCAATAACTATATACAAGTAATGCAGACAATCCGCACTTGGGATGGGCGCCCAGCATCCACTACGGACTACGAGAAATAGATTTACCGGTGCGTAAAATCTTATTTCCTCTGACGTCCTAAGTGGATGCTGGGACTCCGTAAGGACCATGGGGATTATACCAAAGCTTTCAAACGGGCGGGAGAGTGCGGATGACTCTGCAGCACCGAATGAGCAAACTCTAGGTCCTCCTCAGCCAGGGTATCAAACTTGTAGACTCTTGCAAAAGTGTTTGAACCCGACCAAGTAACAGCTCGGCAAATTTGTAAAGCCGAGACCCCTCGGGCAGCCGCCCAAGAAAAGCCCACTTTCCTCGTGGAATGGGCTTTTACAGATTTAGGGTGCGGCAGTCCAGCCGCAGAATGTGCAAGTTGAATCGTGCTACAGATCCAGCGAGCAATAGTCTGCTTAGAAGCAGGAGCACCCAGCTTGTTGGGTGCATACAGGATAAATAGCGAGTCAGTTTTCCTGACTCCAGCCGTCCTGGAAACATATATTTTTCAGGACCCTGACTACGTCCAGTAACTTGGAATCCTCCAAGTCCCAAGTAGCCGCAGGCACCACAATAGGTTGGTTCACATGAAAAACTGATACCACCTTAGGAAGGAATTGGGAACGAGTCCTCAATTCCGCCCTATCCATATAAAAAAATCAGATAAGGGCTTTTGCATGACAAAGCCGCCAATTCTGATACACGCCTGGCCGATGCCAAGGCCAACAGCATGACCACTTTCCAAGTGAGGTATTTTAGCTCCACGGATTTAAGTGGCTCAACCCAATGCGACTTCAGGAAATCCAACACCACGTTGAGATCCCACGGTGCTACTGGAGGCACAAACGGGGGCTGAATATGCAGCACTCCTTTAACAAAAGTCTGAACTTCAGGCAGTGAAGCCAGTTCTTTTTTGGAAGAAAATGTACAGAGCCGAAATCTGGACCTTAATGGAACCCAATTTTAGGCCCATAGTCACTCCTGACTGTAGGAAGTGCAGAAATCGACCCAGTTGAAATTCCTCCGTTGGGGCCTTCCTGGCCTCACACCAAGCAACATATTTTTGCCATATGCGGTGATAATGTTTTGCGATCACCTCTTTCCTAGCCTTAATCAGCGTAGGAATGACTTCCTCCGGAATGCCTTTTTCCTTTAGGATCCGGTGTTCAACCGCCATGCCGTCAAACGCAGCCGCGGTAAGTCTTGGAACAGACAGGGCCCCTGCTGCAACAGGTCCTGTCTGAGCGGCAGAGGCCATGGGTCCTCTGAGATAATTTCTTGAAGTTCTGGGTACCAAGCTCTTCTTGGCCAATCCGGAACCACGAGTAAAGTTCGTACTCCTCTCCTTCTTATTATTCTCAGTACCTTGGGTATGAGAGGCAGAGGAGGGAACACATACACCGACTGGTACACCTACGGTGTTACCAGAGCGTCCACAGCTATCGCCTGAGGGTCCCTTGACCCGGCGCAACATATTTTTAGCTTTTTGTTGAGGCGGGACGCCGACATGTCCACCTGTGGCCTTTCCCAATGGTGTACAATCTTTTGGAAAACTTCCGGATGAAGTCCCCACTCTCCCGGGTGGAGGTCGTGCCTACTGAGAAAGTCTGTTTCCCAGTTGTCCACTCCGGGAATGAACACTGCTGACAGTGCTAACACATGATTTTCCGCCCATCGGAAAATCCTTGTGGCTTCTGCCATCGCCATCCTGCTTCTTGTGCCGCCCTGTTGGTTTACATGGGCGACCGCCGTGATGTTGTCTGACTGGATCAGCACCGGCTGGTGTTGAAGCAGGAGTCTAGCCTGACTTAGGGCATTGTAAATGGCCCTTAGTTCCCGAATATTTATGTATAGGGAAGTCTCCTGACTCGACCATAGTCCTTGGAAGTTTCTTCCTTGTGTGACTGCCCCCCCAGCCTCGAAGGCTGGCCTCCGTGGTCACCAGGACCCAGTCCTGTATGCCGAATCTGCGGCCCTCTAGAAGATGAGCACTCTGCAGCCACCACAACAGCGACACCCTGGCCCTTGGAGACAGGGTTATCAGCCGATGCATCTGAAGATGCGACCCGGACCACTTGTCCAACAGATCCCACTGGAAGATCCTTGTATGGAACCTGCCGAATGGATTTTCTTCGTAAGAAGCTACCATCTTTCCCAGGACTCGCGTGCCTTGATGCACCGACACCTGTATTTGTTTTAGGAGGTCTCTGACTAGAGATGACAACTCCTTGGCCTTCTCCTCCAGGAGAAACCCTTTTTCCTGTTCTGTGTCCAGAACCATACCCAGGAACAGTAGACGCGTCGTAGGAACCAGCTGCGACTTTAGAATATTCAGAATCCAGCCGTGCTGTTGTAGCACTTCCCGAGATAGTGCTACTCCGACCAACAACTGCTCCCTGCTCGCCTTTAAAAGGAGATCGTCCAAGTAAGGGATAATTATAACTCCCTTTTTTCGAAGGAGTATCATCATTTCGGCCATTATCTTGGTAAATACCCTCGGTGCCGGGGACAGGCCAACGGCAACGTCTGGAATTGGTAATGACAGACCTGAACCACAATTTTGAGGTACTCCTGGTGAGGAGGGTAAATGGGGACATGCAGGTAAGCATCCTTGATGTCCAGTGATACCATGTAATCCCCTTCGTCCAGGCTTGCAATAACCGCCCTGAGCGATTCCATTTGAACTTGAACCTTCGTATATAAGTGTTCACAGATTTCAATTTTAGAATGGGTCTCACCGAACCGTCTGGTTTCGGTACCACAAACATTGTGGAATAGTAACCCCGGCCTTGTTGAAGGAGGGGTACCTTGATTATCACCTGCTGAAAGTACAGCTTGAGAATTTCCGCCAGTACTACCTCCCCTTTCTCCGAGGGCAGCAGGCACGGCTGATTTGAGGTAACGGCGAGGGGGAGTCGCCCGAACTCCAGCTTGTATCCCTGTGATACTACCTGCAGAACCCAGGGATCCACCTGTGAGCGAGCCCACTGTTCGCTGAAGTTCCCGAGACGCGCCCCCACCGCACCTGGCTCCACCTGTGGAGCCCCAGCGTCATGCGGTGGACTCAGATGAAGCGGGGGAAGATTTTTGATCCTGGGAACTGGCTGTCTGGTGCAGCTTTTTCCCTCTTCCCTTGTCTCTGTGCAGAAAGGAAGCGCCTTTGACCCGTTCGCTTTTCTGAAGCCGAAAGGACTGTACCTGATAATACGGTGCTTTCTTAGGCTGTGAGGAAACCTGAGGTAAAAATTTTTCCTTCCCAGCTGTTGCTGTGGATACGAGGTCCCAGAGACCATCCTCAAACAATTCCTCACCTTCATAAGGCAGAATCTCCATGTGCCTTTTAAAGCCAGCATCACCTGTCCACTGCCGGGTCCCTAAGACCCTCCTGGCAGAATGGACATTGCATTAATTTTGGATGCCAGCAGTGGCGTAACTACTGCCCCCGCAGTCCTCGCGGTGGCTTGGGGGCGAGGGGCTGCGGGGGCGCCACTGATTTACAGCAGACTCCCTCCGCCGGTTGTTGCAGGGACACGGAGGGCACAGCCGCGCCTCCCTGTGTCCCTCCTGCTGCATCATCTCCGGCGGCCGCGGGTCTGATAGGGAGAAGTGCCGTCCGTGAGCTCTAATTGGCTCACGGACGGCACTGCCCCCTATTAGACCCGCGGCCGCCGGAGATGATGCAGCAGGAGGGACACAGGAGAGGCTGTACCCTCCGTGTCCCTCCAAAAAGCGGCGGCGGGGGGGGGGGGGGATGATATCTGGCACTGGGGGGAATAACTGGCAGGGGAGGGATATCTGGCACTGGGGCATTGTCTGGCACTGGGGGCATATATGGCACTGGGGGGGGGGATATCTGGCACTGGGGCATTATCTGGCACTGGGGGGGAATATCTGGTGGGGGGGGGTGGATGTCTGGCACTGGGGGGAATAACTGGCAGGGGGGGATATCTGGCACTGGGGCATTATCTGGCACTGGGGGGGAATAACTGGCAGGGGGGGGATATCTGGAACTGGGGCATTATCTGGCACTGGGGGCATATATGGCACTGAGGGGGAATATCTGGCAGGGGGGGGATATCTGGCACTGGGGCATTATCTGGCACTGGGGGCATATATGACGCTGGGGGGGAATAACTGGCAGGGGGGGATACCTGGCACTGGGGCATTATCTGGCACTGGGGGCATATATGACACTGGGGGGGGGGATATCTGGCACTGGGGCATTATCTGGCACTGGGGGGGAATATCTGGCGGGGGGGGGTGGATGTCTGGCACTGGGGGGAATAACTGGCTGGGGGGGGATATCTGGCACTGGGGCATTATCTGGCACTGGGGGGGAATAACTGGCAGGGGGGGGATATCTGGAACTGGGGCATTATCTGGCACTGGGGGCATATATGGCACTGAGGGGGAATATCTGGCAGGGGGGGGATATCTGGCACTGGGGCATTATCTGGCACTGGGGGCATATATGACACTGGGGGGGAATAACTGGCAGGGGGGGGGATACCTGGCACTGGGGCATTATCTGGCACTGGGGGCATATATGGCACTGGGGGGGGATATCTGGCACTGGGGCATTATCTGGCACTGGGGGGGAATATCTGGCGGGGGGGGGGTGGATGTCTGGCACTGGGGGGAATAACTGGCAGGGGGGGATATCTGGCACAGGGGCATTATCTGGCACTGGGGGGGAATAACTGGCAGGGGGGGGATATCTGGAACTGGGGCATTATCTGGCACTGGGGGCATATATGGCACTGAGGGGGAATATCTGGCAGGGGGGATATCTGGCACTGGGGCATTATCTGGCACTGGGGGCATATATGACACTGGGGGGGAATAACTGGCAGGGGGGGGATACCTGGCACTGGTGCATTATCTGGCACTGGGGGCATATATGACACTGGGGGGGAATATCTGGCAGGGGGGGATATCTGGCACTGGGGCATTATCTGGCACTGGGGGCATATATGACACTGGGGGGGAATAACTGGCAGGGGGGGGATACCTGGCACTGGGGCATTATCTGGCACTGGGGGCATATATGACACTGGGGGGGAATAACTGGCAGGGGGGGGATATCTGGCACTGGGGCATTATCTGGCACTGGGGGCATATATGGCACTGGGGGGGAATATCTGGCACTGGGGCATTATCTGGCACTGGGGGCATATATGGCACTGGGTGGGAATATCTGGCACTAGGGGCATATATGGCACTGGAGGGGGGGAATATCTGGCACCGGGGGCATATATGGCACTGGGGGGGGGATATCTGGCACTGGGGGCATATATGGCACTGGGGGGGGGGCATATCTGGCACTGGGGGCATATTTGGCACTGGGGGGGAATATATGGCACTGGGGGGGAATATATGGCACTGGGGGCATAGCTGGCACTGGGGGCATATGTGGCACTGGGGGGGAATATCTGGCACTGGGGGCATATGTGGCACTGGGGGGGTATATGTCTACCTGGCACATGGGGGGGGGGGCTATATTTGGCACTGGGGCATGTGAGTACCTGGCACCGTGGGGGAATATCTGGCACTGGGGACATATGTGGCACTGGGAGCACAGCCCTAGCAACGAGCATGACACACAGTGCATGAAACACCTGGCAACGAGCATGACACACAGTGCATGAAACACCTGGCAACGAGCATGACACCCAGTGCATGAAACCCCTGGCAACGAGCATGACACCCTGAGCATGAAAACCCCTGGCACCGTGCATGGAACCAAGAGCACGAAACTCCTGGCAACGAGCATGACACCCAGTGCATGAAACCCCTGACAACGAGCAGGTAATTGAAAAGTAATTAGAAGCCTTACTGTAGGACTTAATGTGTAATGGGCATTACGGTGTGTGGCATAATGTATCACGGACATTGCGGTGTGTGTCATAATGTGTCACAGGCATTACGGTGTATGGTATACTATATCGCGGGCATTGTGATATGTGGTATAATGTCTCAGGGTCATTGCAGTGTGTGGCATAATGTATCACGGACATTGCGGTGTGTGTCATAATGTGTCAGGCATTACGGTGTGTGGTATACTATATCACGGGCATTGTGGTATGTGGTATAATGTCTCAGGGTCATTGCAGTGTGGCATAATACATAACGGGCATTGCGGTGTGTGGCATAGGGTGTAACGGGCAGGGCATTGCGGTATGTGTCACAGGCATTACGGTGTATGGTATACTATATCACGGGCATTGTGGTATAATGTATCACGGACATTGCGGTGTGTGTCATAATGTGTCACAGACATTGTATGTGCTATAATGTATCAGGGGCATTGCAGTGTGTAGCATAATGTATAACGGGCATTGCGATTCCTGTCATAATGTGTCACAGGCATTACGGTGTGTGGCATAATGTGTGGGGGGCATTATGGTGTGTGCATATTGTGTCGTGCATTATTGTGTGTGGAATAATGTCTAAGGGCCATTGCAGTATGTGGAATAATGTATACTGGGCATTACTATAAGGAGGAAAAATGACAAATAATGTAAGGGGCATGAATCAGGATTATTTTTCTTTCCTGTGGTGGCCAACGTATGGGCGTGCAGGTTGCAGAACTGGGGTATAAGGTAGTCTTTTCCTGCAATGCCACGCCCCTTTATGCGAAACCACGCCCATTCCAATGAAACCACACCCCTTAATTTGGCGCGCGCGCCTTCGGCGCGCGCATATTTATCCCTTTCTTGCTCCCAATTATGTAGCATGAAGGAAGGGGGGGGCGCCGAAGAATTTTTTGGCTTGGGGGAGAAAAATTTCTAGTTACGCCACTGGATGCCAGCCAGCAAATATCCCTCTGTGCATCCCTCATATATAAGACGACGTCTTTAATATGCTCTATGGTTAGCAAAATAGTATCCCTGTCTAGGGTATCAATATTATCTGACAGGGTATCAGACCGCGCTGCAGCAGCACTCTCCATGCTGAGGCAATTGCAGGTCTCAGTATAGTACCTGAGTGTGTATATACAGACTTCAGGATAGCCTCCTGCTTTTTATCAGCAGGCTCCTTCAAAGTGGCCGTATCCTAAGACGGCAGTGCCACCTTTTTTGACAAACGTGCGAGCGCCTTATCCACCCTAGGGGATATCTCCCCACGTGACCTATCCTCTAGCGGGAAAGGGTACGTCATCAGTAACTTTCTAGAAATTACCAGTTTCTTATCGGGGGAACCCGCGCTTCATTCACTCATCTGATGGGGGAACAAAACACTGGCTGCTTTTTCTCCCCAAACATAAAACCCCTTTTTTGTGGTACTATGGGTTAATGTCAGAAATGTGTAACACATTTTTCATTGCCGAGATCATGCAACGGATGTTCCTAGTGGATTGTGTATATGTCTCAACCTCGTCGACACTGGAGTCAGACTCCGTGTCGACATCTGTATCTGCCATCTGAGGTAGCGGGCGTTTTTGAGCCCCTGATGGCCTTTGAGACGCCTGGGCAGGCGCGGGCTGAGAAGCCGGCTGTCCCATAGCTGTTAGGTCATCCAGCCTTTTACATAAGGAGTAGACACTGTCGGTTAATACCTTCCACTTATCCATCCACTCTGGTGTCGGCCCCACAGGGGGCGACATCACATTTATAGGCCTCTGCTCCGCCTCCACATATCCTCCTCAAACATGTCGACACAGCCGTACCGACACACCGCACACACACAGGGAATGCTCTGACTGAGGACAGGACCCCACAAAGTCTTTTGGGGAGACAGATAGAGAGTATGCCAGCACACACCAGAGCGCTATATAATGCAGGGATTAACACTATAACTGTGATTTTTCCCAATAGCTGCTTGTATACACAATATTGCGCCTAAATTTAGTGCCCCCCCTCTCTTTTTAACCCTTTGAGCCTGAAAACTACAGGGGAGAGCCTGGGGAGCTGTCTTCCAGCTGCACTGTGAAGAAAAAATGGCGCCAGTGTGCTGAGGGAGATAGCCCCACCCCTTTTTTGGCTGACTTTTCTCCCGCTTTTTTTATGGATTCTGGCAGGGGTATTTTACACATATATAGCCTATATGACTATATATTGTGTAGATTTGCCAGCCAAGGTGTTTTATATTGCTGCTCAGGGCGCCCCCCCCCCCCCCCCCCAGCGCCCTGCACCCGTCAGTGACCGGAGTGTGAGGTGTGCATGAGGAGCAATGGCGCACAGCTGCAGTGCTGTGCGCTACCTTGGTGAAGACCGAAGTCTTCTGCCGCCGATTTCCAGGACCGCTTCTTGCTTCTGGCTCTGTAAGGGGGACGGCGGCGCGGCTCCGGGACCGAACGATCGAGGTCGGGTCCTGTGTTCGATCCCTCTAAAGCTAATGGTGTCCAGTAGCCTAAGAAGCCCAAACTATCTCCAGTCAGGTAGGTTCGCTTCTTCTCCCCTTAGTCCCTCGTAGCAGTGAGTCTGTTGCCAGCAGATCTCACTGAAAATAAAAAACCTAAAATATACTTTCTTTTCTAGGAGCTCAGGAGAGCCCCTAGTGTGCATCCAGCTCAGCCGGGCACAAGATTCTAACTGAGGTCTGGAGGAGGGTCATAGTGGGAGGAGCCAGTGCACACCAGGTAGTCCTAAAGCTTTCTTTAGTTGTGCCCAGTTTCCTGCGGAGCCGCTATTCCCCATGGTCCTTACGGAGTCCCAGCATCCACTTAGGACGTCAAAGAAATTATGTACATACTGTAATGCTTGGTGCTCACCTACCAACAAGCTAGAGCATGGACAGTGCGCGCCGAAGGCGCGCAGCAAAAATTTAGGGGCGTTGCTTCGTGGGGAAGGTGCGTGGCCACATAGTAGTGGCAATTCACATTACACCACACAGTAGTGCAGCTAATATACATTACACCAGGTAGAACCTCCTATACACTTTGCGCCAGGCAGAGTACGTTAGACACATTGCGCCAGGAAGAGCACTGAGACACATTGCGCCAGGCAGAGCACTGAGACACATTGCGCCAGGCAGAGCACTGAGACACATTGCCTAGCCACAGATGCCTAGCGGGAACACTACATGATATACTCCCCAGCCGTGCCAGCTACACGTGACATGCCCTCCAGCCGTGCCAGCTACACGTGACATGCCCTCCAGCCGTGCCAGCTACACGTGACATGCCCCCCAGCAGTGCCAGCTACACGTGACATGCCCCCCAGCAGGGCCAGCTACACGTGACATTCCCCCAGCAGTGCCAGATACACATGACATGCCCTCCAGCAGTGCCAGCTACAGGTGACATGCCCCCCAGCAGTGCCAGATACATAAATGCCCCCACAGTGCCAGATAAATAAATGCCCCCACAGTGCCAGATAAATATATGCCCCCACAGTGCAGATATGCCCCCACAGTGCCAGATACATAAATGCCCCCAGTGCCAGATAAATAAATTCCCCCACAGTGCCAGATAAATAAATGCCCCCGCAGTGCCAGATAAATGCCCCCACAGTGCCAGATAAATGCCCCCACAGTGTCAGATAAATAAATGCCCCCACAGTGCCAGATACATAAATGCCCCCACAGTGCCAGATATGCCCCCACAGTGCCAGATACATAAATGCCCCCACAGTGCCAGATAAATAAATGCCCCCACAGTGCCAGATAAATAAATGCCCCCACAGTGCCAGATATGCCCCCACAGTGCCAGATAAATAAATGCCCCCACAGTGCCAGATACATAAATGCCCCCACAGTGCCAGATATGCCCCCAGTGCCAGATACATAAATGCCCCCAGTGCCAGATACATAAATGCCCCCACAGTGCCAGATACATAATTGCCCCCACAGTGCCAGATACATAAATGCCCACCCAGTGCTAAATATGCCCCCACAGTGCCAGATACATAAATGCCCCTACAGTGCCAGATAAAAATGCCCCCAGTGCCAGATACATAAATGCCCCCACAGTGCCAGATACATAATTGCCCCCACAGTGCCAGATACATAAATGCCCACCCAGTGCTAGATATGCCCCCACAGTGCCAGATACATAAATGCCCCCACAGTGCCAGATAAAAATGCCCCCAGTGCCAGATACATAAATGCCCCCACAGTGCAGATATGCCCCTAAATGCCAGATACATAAATGCCCCCACAGTGCAGATATGACCCCACAGTGACAGATATGCCCCCACACAGTGCCAGTGCCCCCACAGTGCAGATGACCCCACAGTGACAGATATGACCCCACAGTGACAGATATGCCCCACACAGTGCCAGTGACCCCACAGTGCAGATGACCCCACAGTGCCAGATATGCCCCCACAGAGTGCCCGATGATCCCCACAATACCTGCGGTGGCACTGGGAGGGGGAGTGCTGCTGTCTGAGGGTGCGGGACTGGAGGACTTTTCCCGACCGCTTGAGCGCTCCATGCGCGCGGCGCCGGCGTCTGACACACAGTCAAAGGCCGGAGAGAGCTGCAGTGCACAGGGCTGGCTCCAGGTACAACTATGGCGGCGCCAGCGCGTGGCGCCCCGCGCTGCTGCTCTAGTCGAACATGCCTGGAGCCGGCCCTGCCCACTTTTCCATCTAGTGTCCTAATCCAATATCTGTGTACATTGTAGTCATTGTTTGTTTTTAATTTAAATTTTTATGACTGTTTAGCTTTTTATTAAATTAATCCAAATAATTCTAAAGCGTTTTTTTTGGTCCTTTATCTTGTGTGTACCACAATTGGAGGTGGAGATGGATAGCCCACTCCCTTCCTAATGAGGATACATTCAAAGGACACATTAAAGAAACCGCTACGTGATTGAAACCATCTTGTGTTATGTGAGTACGGTACGTCCCAGGAACGGGATCATTGTGGGAAGGTGATTGCTTATTCTGACTCCTGACACGTGGGATGATTGGTGACTAAAGATACCTTTATGGGAAATATTCACCACGTTATAGTGTGAGTCTGTACGCTGTTCTTCTGGCTTATACACCCACTGGATAAACTACATCTCACATTTGTGCAATTTTTGAGTCCATAACCTACTACACTATATATTTTTGTTTGCCTTTTTTTTTAGCTGTATTTCTTGCTGGAGAGACGATATGCTAAAATGGACAAAAGTACTGATAAATTGTGTGTAGAGACAAATAGGCTTAATAGCAATAACAGAAGAAACATTGTAGCAGTATTGTATCACGCATTGGGTATGGGATGACAGCACCCAGGATCTCGGCAGTTAGCATACCGACACCGAGATCCCGGCCACTAGAATGCCGGCAGGGGGACTTCGCTTGACACATGTTATATTCCCACTTTATGGGTGTTGTAGACACCCACCATGAGTGGGAATAGCCCCTGTTAGCCAGGATTCTGTCCGGCGGCATTGTCAGTGGTCGGTATTCCGGCGGCGGCATACTGACCGCTGGGATCCCGACTGCCGGCAATTTCCCTACATCCCGAGACTCAGCATACATTATCGCCAGCTGTACCCAATTGATGTAGAGCAGGAAACATTTTTTTTATTTTTTTTGATCAGGGATAGGAGTTTGTGCCCTATAATAAATAGACCCCTATATACAATAACACAACTTCATGTGTACCCCTGTCAGCTCCCTGCTGTTCTGTGACTTCCAAAAAATATGCTGCTAGAAAAGGAAGATCCTGTCAATGGCTGACAGTTACAGTTATATCAGAAGATATCACAGGCATTGTCCCTTGCGTAGAATTAATATGGCTATAAAAGTACCAGATCAGGATCAAAATGCGATTGGATCCCTCTCAGGGGGCAATGAGAAAAGATGCCCATAGGCGTCTATTGGGTAACGCCACATAAAGATGGCATTACTCACTGGGTTCATGCTCCGGAATGTATCTCATTCTGGAGCTAGGTAGAACTCTAAGTTTTGGCCACATTTTCATCTTTAGTACATCCCACCTATACTATGCTAAATAAAGCTTCACAACAGTGTGCAATCTATCCTGATGAGTATCACTGACCCTGTGATGTGTTATGTGTATCATAGAATATATGGATGTCTATTTATACCATTTAAATGTGTAGCAGAATTTGTGTGTAATTGGCTAGAACGAAACTTTGGGCCTAATTCAGTAAGGATAGTAAATTCTGCTAATTTACAGAATTTTCTATCCTTTGGAGCACATGCTGGGGGCCGCCGCATGCTGACCGGAGCCTCCCCCATTGAACAAGCAGATATTACGATGTGAATAACAATTTCTGCTTGTTAGCAGAAACTAAGGAAGCCTCCTGCCGGCGCAGCTTAGCTGCACCCGCAGGAGACCCGCCGCCATCTTCCTGATTGCAGCGGCTGCATGTGATGTCACGCATCCGCCATGATCACACCCCTGACATACCCCCATTCGTGCCACACCACCCCTGCAACACTCCGTCTCCTCCCTGGAAACGGAGCGTTGCCTGCACCCCCTGCCTGATTGATAGGCAGAGACGATCACATTTTCCGCGGTCTCCCCGCAGAAATGTGCTCGCATGCGCAGGACGGGCACTGCACATGTGCAGGATGGGCACTGCGCATGCGCCCGCATCTTTTTCTCAGAAATTGCGGTTGGATCGTTTATTGCGATCCAACCTGAATTAGGCCCATTATGTACACTATATATGATTTTAGGTCCAACTTCTAGGATGTCTGCTATGCTGTACAGTACTTATACTGTAAATAGTATACAGGGATACTTAAATCTAGCACATGGGGCCAGATGTAATGCCACCTGAGTTCGGTGGCCATGCGGGATGCCGGCTGAACTCGGACATCTTTTTTAAAGGAGCAATCACTTACAAGGCCCAAAGAGTTAATTTAGAGCAGAAAAGAAGCAGTTTGTTTTGATAAACTAGAAATTGCCTGAGTGAGTGCGTATAAATTGCCTGCCGTTAATAAATGATCATAAAGTATTTGCCTTGCTATTAGCCCTTATTTTACATTGGCAAGACCATATTGTGTAAAAAATAAAAATAAAATAAAAATAGATTCCAGTTTGCGGCTGGTCATAGACCTAATATTGACTAAAGTAACATTCTGCAGGTGATTCAGTTAGCGACTATGGGGGTCATTCCGAGTTGTTCGCTCGCTAGCTGCTTTTAGCAGCATTGCACACGCTAGCCTGCCGCCCTCTGGGAGTATATCTTAGCATAGCAGAATTGCGAACGAAAGATTAGCAGAATTGCGAATAGAAAATTCTTAGCAATTTCTGAGTAGCTCGTGACTTACTCCTACACTGTGATCAGCTCAGCCCATTTCGTTCCTGGTTTGACATCACAAACACGCCCTACATTCGGCCAGCCACTCCCCCATTTCTCCAGAACTCCCGCGTTTTTCCCTGACACGCCTGCATTTTTTAGCAAACGCCGGGAAAACGCTGAGTTGCTGCCCAGAAACGCCCCTTTCCTGTCAATCATTTATGGAACACCAGTGCTACTGAAAAGCGCCGCAGACGCTACAGCAAAACAGCTAAGTTTATAGTAAAATAACTAAGCGCATGCGCTCTGCGTACCATGCGCAGTTAGCGACTAATCGCAGTATAATGAAAATCGGCAACGAGCGAACAACTCGGAATGACCCCCTATGTGCTGCCAAACATCCCAATCCCAATATGCTTTACGGCACACATATTTTCCTTTTATGATGGGTTCAATATTGCTACATTTTCTGCGCATCTCTATGTGGTTTGAGAAGAGCTTTTTTTGGGACCGCACTAGTCTGTAATCAAGTAAGGGGCTACATACACTATATTATTGATGGTATTGCCCCATTGAATATCACCACTTTATCCTGGTTACGCAGGTGGACAAGATATCCCCTTGCATATCATAACTGTTGAAACTATCAGTTGTTTATCTGCTCCTTTTCTCATTATAGCCTCTTTTTTGACACATTGTAAGAATTTTTTCTCATGTTTTAGAGGCCTATATATAGTGAGATTTACTGGTTGGTGATATAAAGTAAGGAGCTACATACACTATATTATTGATGGTATTGCCCCATTGAATATCACCACTCTATCCTGGTTACGCAGGTGGACAAGATATCCCCCTGCATATCATAACTGTCATTACTAATTGTATAGTGGACATCTCTGCATATAATTCTTGCACATGATAATTGTTCCACTATCCCTTATTGGATTTTTGCTGTAATCTCACTCCCTAATTTTGGGCACAAGTTCAAAACAGAGCTTTGTACACACGATTGACTTAAATTTGAAATTTTGTTCGGGCGATACGGGTATTGAGATCTACTGAACGGGCAGATAAAACTATTGCGGACATACCCCACTGGAGATGCCCGATCTCGTCTGATCTTGGAAGCCAAGCAGTGGAGGGCCGGGTCAGTACTCGGATGGGAGACCACCTTGGAACACCCTGGTACTGCAAAAAATTCTTCTGCCCGATCTAGAAGGATCTCTACTAATACCAACTGGCACTCGGTTCTGTATGATTTATGATTTAATTCTCTACGCTGAAAGAATCCTGAATAGGATTGCTGTGGAACAAATGATGGTCATATATTATACAAAAATGTCATTGTGATTACAGCAAATCCACTAGCCTTAAGATTTGGATTCCGTTTTTTTTCATTGTGGTATCTAAAACCATATGAATTATTCTCTATATAGTGCTATATCTTCGCGTAGCTTTATTATTCACGTATATATTTTTCTCCTTAACTATCCCCTTTTTTTTGAACAAATAAAATTATTTCTTAACAGAATTGATTTAAGAATACACCCATTCCTCTGAATTGAGTGCTCCCACACAAGAGTCTACTTTCCAACCTTCTTGTGTTGGTTTTCTCTACATCTCTATGTGGTGTCAGGATCAGGAGCAATGTTGGAGATCACAATATGCCATTCTGCAACAGCACATCGCAACAAAGCTGTTAATTGAATTGCCCCCTAGATAAATTTTATAGTTTATAATATAGTGGAATAAATGTGTGCTTTTTGGGTTAGTTCACCTCTAACAATACTGCAACTATCATTTATATAACATTCTGAAACATGGGTGTTTCTATAATGAGTTCAGGTTGTGCAGGCCCCTGGGTCCAGCATACAGGCCCCTGTGTCCATCGAGGGCCCACATCACACACCCTGCACCCATTCAAAATACTTACCTCTCCATGTGCGCCGCAGATATCACAGGAAACATGGCACAGGGGACACGTTGCCAGAGATCTGCGCATGCATGCTATAGAAATAGTGGGCATATGTGCAGTAGAATTTTGGCCCTGAGCAGAGGCTGCACATAGGCCCTGCTTTCTCTTGATTTCGCCCCTGTTCTGAAACATACCGGAAAGCATAAAACATATAATTTAAACACATCTTCCGTTAAAATTGATGTATGAAATGTATGTAGGATTTCTCATTTAGCAGATTAGCTTGACATTTGTAGTTGTGTTCCTGTGATATTAAAGTTGTAGTTTTATTTCCAACTGCAAGCACTGCTAAGGAAGATCAATAAAGTAATAACCCTCAGGCATGAAGTAAAAGTGAAGGCCATATTGCAGCTAAAATGTTGCTCCACTTGAAACCTCGCTGCACGTAAAACTGCTGTGTTTTTATAGTTCATATTATGCTTTCAGCTAATATGAATAGATTTCCATTTTTTTTTGTCCTAAAAGAGCAATTTGACATTGAACAAAATACTATAAGCCCTACAGTCCAAAGGAAACATGGAAGTATTTCTTTTGATGTTGACTCACCTATACAGTCTTCAACTTTTTGTTGTATTTTGGCAATTATAGTTATTGTTGTATTTGCCACTTCTGCATTCATATTTATATACCTACAGTACACACAGCTAAGAGACATCAATTTTGTGATTAAGGGCCTAATTCAAGGTTGATCGCAACAGCAAAATCTTCCTCTAATGGGCAAAACCAAGGGCCTAATTAAGACCTGATCACTGTGCTGCAAATTTGCAGAGGGCTACGATCCGATAGTCGCCTACAGAAAGTGAAAACCCGCCCCTTGCAAGTGTGTGAATGCATGGGTACGTACGCTGTGCAAGAACTTTGCCAGGCAGCGGACATGTGCAAATCCATTCGCAACTGACTCACCATCGAATTATTTTTCCATTCTGTGCAGTCTCTCTGCAGTCCAGTACTTACTCCTACAGTGCGATACAAACAGGCTGATCGGGGCCGGAGCTGACGTCAGAACACCTGTGTTTTTCCTGACACTCCCAGAAAAGGGCCAGTTACCACCCCCAAATGTCCTCTTCCTGTCAATCATCTTGCAAACGCCTTGCGATCAAAATTTTTGCACCATCATGTCGCTGTTCGGCGTCGCGCCTGCGCATTGCAGCAGGGCCGTAACTACGTGTGTGCCAAGTGGGCTTGGCACACAGCGCAGTTGCCCTGAGGGCGCAACGGCCAGCGGCATGTAATGAGTCAAATTGACTCATTACATGCCGCCTCTGTGTGCGCCGTGCGCGGCTGGAGGGAGAAGAGACCAGCGCCGGGTTCTAGGAGGAGGACGGAGGGGGAGCAGGGAGCCGCAGCAGCGCTATTTGATTGGTAGTAAGCGCCGCTGCAGCATCCCCCTCTCCTTCTGTATTGGCTGCCCGGCGCTGCTGTGGATGCTGGGATGCGGTTCCTTCATCCCAGCATCCATAGCAGCGCCGGGCAGCCAATACAGAAGGAGAGGGGGATGCTGCAGCGGCGCTTACTACCAATCAAATAGCGCTGCTGCGGCTCCCTGCTCCCCCTCCCTCCTCCTCCTTCTCATCTCACTGCCTGCACCGAGAGAGAGATGCCAGCACGAGGAGCCTGTCAGCGGGGAGAAGGTAAGTATATCCCTCTCTCTCTTTCTTTCTGTCTCTCTCTCTCTCTCTCTCTCAGGGGGACACCGTCTGCCGCAATGTGTAAAAAGGGGTCCTGGCTGCCGCAATGTATAAAAAGGGGGTCTGGCTGCCGCAATGTGTAAAAAGGGGGGGTCCTGGCTGCCGCAATGTGTAAAATGGGGTCCTGGCTGCCGCAATGTGTAAAAAGGGGGCCTGGCTGCCGCAATGTGTAAAGAGGGGGCCTGGCTGCCGCAATGTGTAAAAAGGGGGCCTGGCTGCCGCAATGTGTAAAATGGGGTCCTGGCTGACGCAATGTGTAAAAAGGGGGCCTGGCTGCCGCAATGTGTAAAGAGGGGGCCTGGCTGCCGCAATGTGTAAAAAGGGGTCCTGGCTGCCGCAATGTGTAAAAAGGGGGACTGGCTGCCATAATGTGTAAAAAGAGGTCCTGGCTGCCGCAATGTATAAAGAGGGGTCCTGGCTGCCGCAATGTGTAAAAAGGGGGACTGGCTGCCATAATGTGTAAAAAGAGGTCCTGGCTGCCGCAATGTATAAAGAGGGGGTCTGGCTGCCGCAATGTGTAAAAAGGGGGCCTGGCTGCCGCAATGTGTAAAAAGGGGGCCTGGCTGCCACAATGTGTAAAGAGGGGGCCTGGCTGCTGCAATGTGTAAAAAGGGGTCCTGGCTGCCGCAATGTGTAAAAAGGGGGACTGGCTGCCGTAATGTGTAAAAAGGGGTCCTGGCTGCTGCAATGTATAAAAAGGGGGTCTGGCTGCCGCAATGTGTAAAAAGGGGGACTGGCTGCCGTAATGTGTAAAATGGGGTCCTGGCTGCCGCAATGTGTAAAAAGGGGGACTGGCTGCCGCAATGTGTAAAGAGGGGGTTTGGCTGCCACAATGTGTAAAAAGGGGGACTGGCTGCCGCAATGTGTAAAAAGGGGTCCTGGCTGCCGCAATGTGTAAAAAGGGGGCCTGGCTGCCGCAATGTGTAAAGAGGGGGCCTGGCTGCCGCAATGTGTAAAAAGGGGGCCTGGCTGCCGTAATGTGTAAAAAGGGGTCCTGGCTGCTGTAATGTGTAAAAAGGGGGACGCTGTCTGCTGTAATGTATAAAAGGGGCTCTAGCTGGTGTAGTGGCGCTACTGTGCAGCGTAATTTGAATAATGTAGACTACTGTGCACCGTAGTATGAATTGCTATTATTTTGTGGCCACGCCCTTCCCCGTGAAGCCACGCCCCTAGAATTTTTTGACGCGCATACGGCGCGCACTGCCCCTATCTTACATGGGGGGGGGCGCCACTGTCGTTTCTTGCACACAGCGCTAAAATGCCTAGTTACGGCACTGCATTGCAGTACATATGCGTGCGCAGTCATTCAATAATCAGGTCTCAATCGGGCCCATGTGCACTGCAGGGGTGGGGGGGCAGATATAATATGTGCAGAGAGAGTTAGATTTGGGTGGGGTGTGTTGTTCAAACTGAAATCTAAATTGCAGTGTAAAAATAAAGCAGCCAGTATTTACCCTGCACAGAAACAATATAACCCACCCAAATCTAACTCTCTCTGCACATGTTATATCTGCCACACCTGCAGTGCACATGGTTTTGCTCATTAGAGGAAGATTTGCTTTTGCAATCAACCTTGAATTAGGCCCTAAATCAGCAATATTAAATTCGTAGATATGGTTATCTCATGTTTGTATGCAGGGTATCCATTCTTTATTAACTTTAGGTTTAAATTGCACTTACAGAAGAGAGTGTGTTCTATTGACAGCTGGCGACTACCAAACAAACATCACATAAATCATTTCAAGGTCAGAAGCATGGGAGTATTTTCATGTTGACATTATGTTTGTGGGTTTCACTTCCTTCAATTGCTGTGGGATATTTTTCCATCTGTTGGTGAGAAAGATAAGTCTTTGCTGTAAAAAAGGAAGCAAATATTTTATGCTTGTATTCATATTCTCTGGCAGTTTTACATTTTATGCGCATGTACTGATTTAGTACTGCCCGAGTTTTATCTCTTGCATTGTGCATATATGTCCAATCATACCGTATAGTGGAAACCTCAAACAACATAGGACTATTAACTAAAGGAGTTGGGTTACCCTTTGGATTCATAGCAGATTTAATACACTTTGGAACAATGCTATATGCAACCATATATAAATATAAGTTATTATTACATCATACCTCCCAAGATGCAGTGGCGCACGCAGGGGGGGTTTCCGAGCACCCAGAAACCCCCCTCACTAAAAAAAAAAAAATATATATATTTTTTTTAGTTTTTTGTCCTGCATGACTATTTTTATGCCTGCTGTCTTCCTGGTGGTACTTATAAGTACTTACAAAAAGTTTACTTTACTTTAATTATAGTACATATATATCCATGTGCATACATATATACACATGTATATACATACATATAAACACACACACATATGATATATATACATGTGTGTATATATATGTGTACTGTATATATATGCATGTTTAATATGCTATGTATATGTGTGTGTATATATATATATATATATATATATAGAGAGAGAGAGGTGTATATACAGTATATATATGTGTGTAGATATATAGGGCGTGGCTTGTGAAGCGCTAGACGTGTGAACGTCTGAAAGTCTGGTCCTGGTGTGTTAGACGGGCCGCGTCTGACAGCTCTTGCGGTGTGCCGTCCTGAACCAATACGAGACGGAGAGATCCCTAGACGCCTGTGGCTAGACGGTTGATCATGCGGAGTTACAGAAGCTAAGATGTATGTGAGCTTTATTGTGCAATAAATGGAATTGTAATATTTTACTCACACCTGCGCCCTCCATTCTTCTTTTACTTAGATATATATATATATATATATATATATATATACATACATACATACACACAGACACACTAGTTTTACGGACCCATCATATACTCGGTCACCTCAGTCCCCACCCCCGTGCTTGGCTCCTCCCAGTTCTGGAAACCCCCACATGCAAATCCTGCGTTTGCCACTGAGATGACCCTCTCCAGGAGGGACACAATGCTCTGCTTCTGGACTTTTCTCTTAATCTATGATTGCAGGTACCTGTTTTGAACAAGTTAATGGATAAGAAAGGAGTTTTAGCACAGGTGACAGCAATCACAGATTAAGAGCATACTTACCGACTTTGTATTTCTCCTCTCCGGGAGAAGCCCGGAGAGGAGACGCTGCAGGTTTCTTCGGGGGGCGGGGGCCGGACTGTGACATCACTAAGCCCCGCCCCCGCATCGGGAAATGCCGCGATTCGCGGGTCCGCGGGAAGGGGGCGGAGCTAAAATGACGCAATTTGCGTCATTTTAACCCCTTCTCCACCCGACGGACCCACGAATGCGGGAGGTTATCTCTCCATCCTGCCCGCATCACTAGGGTGCGAGCAGGATGCGGGAGACCTGCCCACTCTTCCGGGGGTGCGGGGGGCTACCCCAAAAAACGGGAGCCTCCCGCAGCTTCCGGGAGAGTAGGTAAGTATGATTAAGAGGGAAGACCAGGAACAGAGCATTCTGTCCCTCCTGGAGAGGGTCATGTTGGGAGGTATGTTACATACAGTTATTGGAGATAAAACATATTAAACACTAGTTACAGCATGATAGTATATGTCTGTAACAGAACATGCAGTGTGCATTCTTTTGTGTCCCTTAAATATTAATAATTATAATATTAATAATAAATAGTGTAGTGTACTATGTGTTTAATTCAGGGGTGTGGTATGGTATGCCGGCGACCAGCATACCGGAGCCAGAAGCCCAACCGCCGGCATACCGACAGCGTGGTGAGCGCAAATGAGCCCCTTGCGGGCTCGTTGCACTCGCCACGCTGCGGCCACACTATTTATTCTCCCTCCAGGGGGGGGGGGGTGGACCCCCACGAGGGAGAGAAACGGTCGGTATGCCGGCTGTCGGGATTCCAGCGCCAGTATACTGTGCGCCGGGATCCCGACATTCGGAAACCTGAAGACCATGCTAATTCAGACCTGATCGCTGTGCTGCAAATTACACTGTCATGCGATCAGATAGTCGCCGCCAAGGGGGAGTGAAAATTCGCCCCGTGCAAGTGTGCGATTACATGTGTACACTGTGCGAATATTCCCCTCAGTCAGTGGACAGCTGCAAAACCGTTCACATCACACTCACCATCGAATGTTTTTCCCATTCTGTGCAGTGTGTGCAGTCTGTGCGCAGCTCAATACTTACTCCTCCAGTGTGAAAGAATCAGGCTGATTAGGGCCAGAGCTGATGTGTCGAAGTCGAAAATATTATAGGCACACTCATCACGTACAAACACCACACAGATGGCCTCCGTGCGGGTGCTTGTTCTGCCATACGTGCGCATACTCGCAAGCTGCGCATAATCGCTCACGCGGTCTTGCGTGTTAGCGCGTGGTATGAGTAATTACGGTAGCATATGCATTCGCATGGAAAAGCCACAAAGACATATCTCATATTTCTCTAACGTCCTAGAGGATGCTGGGGACTCCGTAAGGACCATGGGGAATAGACGGGCTCCGCAGGAGATAGGGCACTTTAAGAAAGCTTTGGATTCTGGGTGTGCACTGGCTCCTCCCTCTATGTCCCTCCTCCAGACCTCAGTTTTACACTGTGCCCAGAGGATGAAGGGCGCACTGCAGGGAGCTCTCTTGAGTTCTTTGCTACAGAAAGCATTTTTGTTTGGATTTTTACTTTTTCACAGGGAGCACTGCTGGCAACAGGCTCCCTGCATCGAGGGACTGAGGAGAGAGGGGCAGACCCTCTTAGCTGATAGGATCTGCTTCCTCGGCTACTGGACACCATTAGCTTCAGAGGGGGTGAACACAGGTTCGTCCTGGGCGTCCACCCCCGGAGCCACGCCGCCGTTCTCCTCACAGAGCCAGAAGAACAGAAGCAAGAAGACGTCTCAGGCGGCAGAAGCCTTCAGCTTCACAGAGGTAACGCACAGCACTGCAGCTGTGCGTCATTGCTCCACATCACCTCACACACTCTGGTCACTGTATGGGTGCAGGGCGCAGGGGGGGGGGGGGGGCGCCCTGAGCAGCAATAATAACACCTCTTAGATGGCAAATAGGTATATGCATATACAGCTGGGCACTGTACATGTATATAATTGAGCCCCCGCCATTTTACACGATTTTAAGCGGGAAAGAAGCCCGCCGCTGAGGGGGTGGGGCTTCTCCCTCAGCACTCACCAGCGCCATTTCTCTCTCCACAGAAAGCTGAGAGGAAGCTCCCCGGACTCTCCCCTGCTTACACACGGTGAAGGGAGTTTAAAAAGAGAGGGGGGCACATAATTGGCGGAATAAAGTATAATACAGCGCTGCTGGGGAAAAGCATTCTGTGTTGGTCTCCAGGTTGTTGCGCTGGGGTGTGTGCTGGCAGACTCTCTCTCTGTCTCTCCAAAGGGCCTTTCAGGGGATACTGTCTTCAGAAAAAGTTTTGCAGATATACAGAAATGGGTTCTCTGCAGACTGAGGTGTTAATCTGAGGCGGGGTGTGCTGCTGGTAATGAGGGGTGTCCCACCCCCCTTAAATGGTAAGTATACAGATGTGGATAAATCCACAGGGAACCAGCGCTCAAACCCTATTTGTAGTGGTGAATGATACGGTTATAAAGTGAAACTAAAATTAATAATGAAAAAGCAGGTAATATACTTAAGGTTGTTTATTCTATGATGCTGAGATACTTTCTTTCCCAAAAGGTATAAATTCGGTTTAAAAGTCAATCAGTGATAGGGGCACGCTCCTGGTTTGAGCTAAATTCTGAAGTGCAAGGTTCAATTGAAAGAACAAATGCTGTAATCTTTGTAAAGTCGAAAAAAAGAAAAAGAAAAAAAGGAAAAAGAAAAATGCCACAAAAAAATAATAATGATAATATGTACTAAAGTCCAAACGGTTTACAAGTCTATACAGACTGCGGCGTCCCGCTAATCTGTGCGCTGAAGTGAAGGATTCTCTTGTGAAGTGATGAACAGTTGACAGCGGTAGTGTATGCTTTGGTTAGAGTGGAGAATAAGAACCCTGGACTGGCGCTATTCCTCCTGCAGCACGTCCCACAGTAGAGCGTCCGAATCAGGCCCGCTCTGCGGGGCCGCTGACCTGGGGTGTGCGCCTGTCACGGAGGCGAAGTGGACCCGGCCGGAGCTCTCCGAGCGGCTGGCCGCGCCTCTCCTCCTCCTACAGGGACTTACCTTCTCCCTTCCCCTCCGCCTTCCACTCTACGCTGTCTCGGGCTTCTTCCGTCGCCTGGCAACCGGTTGTTTCCGGAACTCCGGATCACGTGACCGGATGGTTTGAGGAAAAGATTAGCAGTACTGTCCTTCTTTGCAGTGAACATTCGTCCTCAGTCCAATGTAGTATAGATGGGTAGCTCCAGAGGAAGACCCTAACAGGTCGAAACGCGTTGGAGCTACCCATCTATACTACATTGGACTGAGGACGAATGTTCACTGCAAAGAAGGACAGTACTGCTAATCAGTGCCCTGAGGAAGCTCTTTACGAGTGAAATGCGCATAGGCTTTAGCTATGTGTTCCCGCATTGTTAATATTGTATAAAATATGCTATTGATATCTTATATATATGTGAGACCGTTAGTGTATTATTGGGAGCCTAATCCATTCATGTTATAAAGCAGTTTCTGAACGGATTTACCCATGTTATAGAGGAGTTTCTGAACGCATTCTGATACACCTGCAGTCCCATTCACACGCTGTGGGCTAGCTGACGTATATAATAAACAGGAGAGACAATGGTGCTATAGCTAGTCACAAGACTTTTTCTGTGTCTAGCGGGTACTTAATGCTATGGTGTGTGTGTTGCAGTTAGTTGTCAAATAGGGGCATGATCCTGTGGCATTTACAGTAATTATAAATTATTAGAACGCAATCAGCAACATTTTAGTGCTACTAATATGTCCTGTATGGACACAATTTCAACACTGCTGAGCATAAACACTGTGGATTAACACCATTTGGGATATACAAAATCTATCCCACCAGCCCATTTATTTATGGAATTAGGGTCAGGGATGATCCAGACCTACATAGTAAATAACCCTTAATATAGGTTTATAAAATTATCTATCCAGATACATCCTTACCAGTTCTCTCAAATATTAAATCTAGTTATATAGCATCATATCAGCATTCTCTGCATTACGTGATAGTTGCAGAACTTCAGGTGTAAAGTTACACAATCAGCAACATTGTTTCACTTCTCTGTGTATGAAAGTGGAACTAAGTTCATCACAATTATAGCCTTAAGGGCAGGAGTGGGGAAATAAAATTTGGTTACATTTTAATGTAACAGGTTGTAACCTTGAATTAGGACAACATATTTCCCCTTATCTTAATACAATAGGCTCCAATTAATATGAAAACTGCAGGTCTCATATAAGGATAGCACTGATACAGTGCTGCATGAATATATGTATGTGTATGCACAATCAAAACTAACATAGGAAAATATAAGCAGGGCAAGACACATCAGCTTTGTTTTTAAATCTTTATTCACAGATTTTTCTATTTCTGTCACCTTTTATTCTCTATCTCTTATTCTATGAATTTTAACATTATTTCGCTCTAATTTCAATAAAGGACAATTGAGTCCCATATAAGTGAACAACAAAATAAACCTTCATATTATTATAGGCTATTGAGCATTTAAGCCTTTATCTGTTATAGCTGCTAGGGATATATATGGTCTACAACAATATTCTTATCAATGGACTTAGTAGTTGGATGAGTGCACCTTTAATTTATCTGGTTTCTTTTTTCTTTCCCCTCCCTATGGGGATTTGATCCTATATCCGTGTTTAAACCAGTGGGTAGCACCTTTTATGAGCCTTTTAAAATTATTTTTTCATATGTAATTGATATATGTGAATCCCTATAACAGGGTATATTTAGAAATTATAATAGGCACTCCAACTGTACGACTGATATCATATTTTACAATTCTCGGTGCGGGTTACCACCCAGATCTGGTGTAAGTGTATTGCCTAACCAGTTTTGGAACTTTTGAACCTTAAGTATATTACCTGCTTTTTCATTATTGATTTTAGTTTCACTTTATAACCGTATCATTCACCACTACAAATAGGGTTTGAGCGCTGGCTCCCTGTGGATTTATCCACATCTGTATACTTCAGAAAAAGTTTCCCTGGGTGTGTGCAGTGTGTCGGTACGTGTGTGTCGACATGTTTGATGAGGAAGGCTCGCTTAATGTGGAGGGGGAGTGCTTGAATGTCAGGTCGCCGTCGGCAACGCCGACACCGGACTGGGTGGATATGCTGAATGTCTTGAATGCAAATGTAATCTCCTGCATAAAAGATTAGACAAGGCTGAAGCTAGGGATCAGTCAGGTAGCCAGTCCGTGCCTGTCCCTGTGGTGCCAGGACCTTCAGGGTCTCAAAAGCGTCCCATATCCCAGGTCGCTGACACAGATACCGACACAGATACTGACTCTAGTGTCGACTATGAGGATGCAAAATTACAGCCGAAGGTGGCAAAAGGTATTAGATACATGATTATTGCCATAAAAGAGGTTTTGCATATCACGGAGGAACCCCCTGTCCCTGACACGAGGTTCACATGTATAAAGGGAAAAAGCCTGAGGTCACGTTTCCGTCCTCATTTGAGCTAAGCAAATTATGCGAAAAGGCTTGGGAATCTCCGGATAAGAGACTCCATGTTCCCAAAAGGATTCTCATGGCGTATCCTTTTCCACAGAAGGATCGGATACGATGGGAATCTGCGCCTAAAGTAGACAAGGCGCTGACACGCTTATCCAAGAAGGTGGCACTGCCTTCTCCGGATACTGCTTCCCTCAAGGATCCTGCTGATCGCAAGCAGGAAATTACCATGAAGCACATTTACACACATTCAGGAACTATAGTTAGGCCGGCCATGGCGTCGGCCTGGGTTTGTAGTGCTGTCGTGGCATGGGCAGACTCCTTATCTACGGAGATGGACACCTTAGATAGGGATACCATTCTAATGACCATGGAGCATATCAGAGATGCTGCCTTGTATATGAGAGATGCTCAGAGAGACATTTGTTTACTAAACTCTAGAATAAATGCTATGTCTATTTCTGCTAGGTGGCTCTTGTGGACCCGACAGTGGACGGGAGACGCCGACTCAAAGCGGCATATGGAGTCATTGCCTTACAAGGGGGAGGAGTTGTTTGGATAAGGCCTCTCGGACCTAGTCTCTACTGCTACGGCCGGTAAATCGAATTTTTTACCTTATGTTCCCCCGCAGCATTCTAAGAAGGTACCACATTATCAAATGCAGTCCTTTTGTTCCAATAAAAACAAGAAGGTACGAGGATCGTCCTTCGTTGCCAGAGGTAAAGGCAAGGGAAAAAAGCTGCACTCAGCTAGTTCCCAGGAGCAGAAGCCCTCCCCTACTTCCGCAAAGTCCACAGCATGACTTCCCAGGGATACAGATGGCTTCCCAGGGATACAGACTGGAATTCGAAGACATGCCCCCTCGCCGGTTTTTCAAATCGGCTCTGCCGGCTTCCCCGTCAGAGAGGGAGCTAGTGTTAGCGGCAATTCACAAATTGTACATTCAACAGGTGATAATCAAGGTTCCTCATCTCCAGCAAGGAGAGGGTTATTATTCATCCCTGTTTGTGGTACCGAAACCGGACGGTTCGGTCAGACCCATTCTAAATCTAAAATCCCTGAACCTGTACTGGAAGAGGTTCAAGTTCAAAATGGAATCGCTCAGAATGGTCATCGCCAGCCTGGAGGGAGGGGATTGGATGGTGTCCCTGGACATAAAGGATGCGTACCTTCATGTTCCGATTTCCCCCCCTCACTAGGCGTTTCTGAGATTTGCAGTACAGGATTGTCACTACCAATTTCAGACGTTGCCGTTTGGGCTTTCCACGGCCCCGAGAATTTTCACCAAGGTAATGGCGGAAATGATGGTGCTCCTGCGCAAGCAGGGAGTCACAATTATCCCGTACTTGGACGATCTCCTTATAAAGGCGAGATCTTGGGAGAAGTTGCTGGACAGCGTGTCTTTGTCCGTGAAGACGTTGCAGATGCACGGCTGGATTCTCAATTTACCGAAATCCCAGCTAGTACCTGCAACGCGTCTGACCTTTTTGGACCTGATTCTAGACACAGACCAAAAAAGAGTTTTTCTTCCGGTGGAGAAGGCGCAGGAGCTCATAGCCCTGGTCAGGAACCTTTTAAAGCCAAAAAAGGTTTCGGTGCATCATTGCACAAAGGTTCTGGGGAAGATGGTGGCTTCATACGAGGCCATCCCCTTCGGCAGGTTCCATGCGAGGACTTTCCAATGGGACCTATTGGACAAATGGTCCGGGTCCCATCTACATATGCAGAAACGGATCACCCTGTCTTCCAGAGCCAGGGTATCTCTCCTGTGGTGGCTGCACAGTGCTCACCTCCTAGAGGGTCGCAGGTTCGGCATTCAGGACTGGATCCTGGTGACCATGGACGCGAGCCTCCGAGGTTGAGGGGCTGTCGCACTGGGAAGAAATTTCCAAGGTCTCTGGTCAAGCCTAGAGACTTGTCTCCACATCAATGTCCTGGAGTTAAGGGCCATTTACAACGCCCTATGCCAGGCGGAGGAGTGGCTTCAGAACAAGCCGGTTCTGATTCAGTCGGACAGTATCACGGCAGTGGCTCATGTAAACGGCCAAGGCGGCACAAGGAGCAGAGTGGCCATGGCAGAGGCGACCAGGATTCTGCGCTGGGCGGAAGGCCATGTAAGCGCACTATCAGCAGTGTTCATCCCGGGGGTGGACAACTGGGAGGCGGACTTCCTCAGCAGGCACGACCTGCATCTGGGAGAGTGGGGACTTCATCAAGAAGTCTTCACACAGATCGTGGATCGGTGGGGACTGCCTCAAATAGACATGATGGCGTCCCGTCTCAACAAAAAGCTAAAGAGGTATTGCGCCAGGTCAAGAGACCCTCAGGCGGTAGCGGTAGACGCTCTGGTGACACCATGGGTGTTCAGGTCGGTCTATGTGTTTCCTCCTCTGCCTCTCATACCCAAGGTGTTAAGATTAATAAGACTAAGAAGGGTCAGAACAATTCTCATTGTTCCAGATTGGCCAAGGAGGACTTGGTATCCGGATCTGCAAGAGTTGCTCACACAAGATCCGTGGCCTCTTCCTCTAAGGCAGGACCTGCTGCAGCAGGGGCCCTGTCTGTTCCAAGACTTACCGCGGCTGCGTTTGACGGCATGGCGGTTGAACGCCGGATCCTAGCTGAAAAAGGGATTCCAGAGGAGGTCATTCCTACCCTGATCAAGGCTAGGAAGGATGTGACATCGAAACATTATCACCGTATATGGCGGAAATATGTTTCTTGGTGTGAGGCCAGAGCTGCTCCTACGGAGGAGTTCCATTTGGGCCGTCTGCTTCACTTCCTTCAAACGGGAGTGAATTTGGGCCTAAAATTAGGGTCCATAAAGGTCCAAATTTCAGCCTTATCCATTTTCTTTCAAAGAGAATTGGCTTCTCTTCCTGAAGTACAGACTTTTGTGAAGGGAGTGCTGCATATTCAGCTCCCTTTGTACCTCCGGTGGCGCCTTGGGATCTTATCGTGGTATTAAGTTTCCTCAAGTCACCTTGGTTTGAACCACTCAAAACAGTGGAGTTGAAATACCTCACTTGGAAAGTGGTCATGTTGTTGGCCTTAGCTTCTGCAAGGCGTGTTTTGGAATTAGCGGCTTTATCATATAAAAGCCCATACCTGATTTTTCACGTGGATAGGGCAGAGTTGAGGACTCGTCCTCAATTTCTGCCCAAAGTGGTCTCATCTTTTCAGATGAACCAACCTATTGTCGTGCCTGTGGCTACACGGGACTTGGAGGATTCCGAATCCCTGGATGTGGTCCGGGCTTTGAAGATTTACGTGACCAGAACAGCTAGGATCAGGAAGACTGAAGCTCTGTTTGTTCTGTATGCGGCCAACAAGGTTGGCGCTCCTGCTTCAAAGCAGACAATTGCTCGCTGGATCTGTAACACGATTCAGCAGGCGCATTCTACGGCAGGATTGCCATTGCCTAAATCGGTTAAGGCCCATTCCACTAGGAAGGTGGGCTCTTCTTGGGCGGCTGCCCGAGGTGTCTCGGCACTACAACTGTGCCGAGCTGCTACTTGGTCGGGGTCAAACACCTTTGCAAAGTTCTATAAGTTTGATACCCTGGCTGAGGAGGACCTCCTGTTTGCTCAATCGGTGCTGCAGAGTAATCCGCACTCTCCCGCCCGTTTGGGAGCTTTGGTATAATCCCCATGGTCCTTATGGAGTCCCCAGCATCCTCTAGGACGTTAGAGAAAATAAGATTTTACTTACCGGTAAATCTAGTTCTCGTAGTCCGTAGAGGATGCTGGGCGCCTGTCCCAAGTGCGGACTTCTTCTGCAAGACTTGTATATAGTTATTGCTTACATAAGGGTTATGTTATAGTTGGTCGGTCTTGAACCGAGGCTATGTTACTTGTTCATACTGTTAACTGGGTAGTTTATCACAGGTTATCCGGTGTGGCTGGTATGAATCTTGCCCTTAGGTTACATAAATCCTTTCCTCGTACTGTTCATATCCTCTGGGCACAGTTTCTCTAACTGAGGTCTGGAGGAGGGACATAGAGGGAGGAGCCAGTGCACACCCAGAATCCAAAGCTTTCTTAAAGTGCCCTATCTCCTGCGGAGCCCGTCTATTCCCCATGGTCCTTACGGAGTCTCCAGCATCCTCTACGGACTACGAGAAATATTTACCGGTAAGTAAAATCCTATTTTAATTCACATAGCACATAATTTACACATAGTCTGCACGCACCACACCAGCGAGTTTCATTTGTTTAAAAGGTACAACAACAGAGGGATTCAGCTTTACAGGATATGAGGGGACAGAATTAGGTTAGGAGGTGGTGTTTGGTATCCAGCTGTACAGTATTTTAAGAGCAATATTCCGGTAGCAGTTTGCAGAAGAAAGCACGCTCCTGCACATATCTATGCGCAGGAACAGAATATTAATATTACACTGTATTTACTGTACTCTGATATTTGGCGGGAACCCAGTGGATAACATCTGCAAGTGCAAATGGACCAGGCATCGCCCACCTATTCAAACCGACCTATGACACCTCCTGTACTGTAAATGACCAGCCCTTTGACCTATGGGTGAAGAGATTACAGATTCCATTGTTTCATGATTTGGACAAATGTATAAAAGCCACGCTGCCTGGCCGGTCAAACACATTCTCTGAAGGTCATCTATCCAGATAGACTGAGGATTGGAACCGGGTGGCGCTGGCGTACAAACGTATGTATCATTGATTGTAGCCTGTTTCTCTTATGTAATTGTGTTATTGTTATCCCCTTTTGAGTAAGTAACTGTTGGTGGGTTGGATCCCAACATATTTAATTACAATTGGTGTCGTGTCCCTTTCCTGCTAGGGGTTATAGAGTGTATTCCGCCTCACGTGTAGCTGCTCTGTGCTTACAGCGTGACGGCGTACACACGCAACGTGTACGCATCTGTTAGGGGTTTCACACACACGTTTAGCGGTCGCAGCGGCCTGTACAGATATACGTTTAAGGTATTGCTTTTTCTTCCTGTAAGTTAATCAGCATTAACAGACGTCACACACCCGCTCTGAAAACGCTTGGGAACATCTGCGTTTTTCCTGACACTCCCAGAAAACGGGCAGTTACCACCCACAAATGTCCGATTCCTGTCAATCACCTTTTGACCGCCCATGCGATCAAAATTTTTGCACCATCGTGTCGCTGTTTGGCATCACGTGTGAACATTACGATGCATAAGCATGCCCAGTAGTTAGATAATTGCCCACTGTGTGGAAACGTACAGCAGTAATCAGGTCTGAATTGGGCCCCATGTACTTACTTTAGTATTTCCATAGATCCACTCACTTACATTAGATTTAGGGCTATTAGTGTGAAAGTGTATTTTACTGGCAAGTTAGAAGCTATAAATAAATGGATCTATATGAGTGCTTACAGTACTTACCAACAAAATGTAAAAAAAGACTGACATACAAATAGATCTGTGGTGATGGATTATATTTTTATTTTGACACACTGCACTTTATTTTGCCGTGTGTAAGCAAGCATTGTTGCTTTGGAATATGGAAACATTTCAAAGATTTGGGGACATTCATTATCCTTTAAAAGTCACAATTTCTACACTCCGCAGTCTAGCTATGCCCTTGACTGTGTGATTATTATACATGTTAAACTTGGGTAAAAAAATGTATGTGGGATACAATAGGTGTCACAACCCAGTCCCTGGTGGTCTTAGCTGACGAGCTTAAAGGAGGAGTTACTAGTTGGGAAGGCGGCAGCAGATGAGGAGGACTTATGTAGGACTTCTTCATGCGTCAGCTAACCCCGGTTGGCGAGACCTGACCAGAGGCATGGAGTCTAACCCACTGGTGCTATTCACCAGTGACCCCCCCTCCTCAGGGGATTTGGGCTTCATGGCACCCATCAAATAGGTTGCGGCCCCCTTGTCAGGTATACGGTAGTTAGAAGAAAAAGTACAACAGATAACAATTGAAATTACTTGACGCTGATGATCTCTGAGGATAAACGGTGGTAGTTGAAACTGTAAGCACTTGAAGATAATCAAAGTTTATTCGATGTTGGTGATCACTGGGGATAGCACACAACACTGGAAACACGTAGAAGGATCGATGTTTAATTGATGGTGAGCAACATTGGAGATCGCTAATAGCACACAGCACTGGATGCACAAGGAAGGATCAATGTTTAATCGATGGTGAGCAGCACTGGAGATAGCTGATAGCACAGTGCACTGGAGACACGTGGAAGGATCAATGCTTGACCGATGGTGAGCAACACTGGAGATAGCTGATAGCACACAGCACTGGAGACATGTGGAAGGATCAATGTTTAATCAATAGTGAGTAACACTGGAGATAGCTGTTAGCACATAGCCCTGGAGACACTTGGAGAGAACTTGAGATACACTGGTGAATACTTAGAGCACTGGAGAGCACTGAGAAACACTGAGAATATACAGCAGCACTGGAGATCCAAATGACGCAACACTGAGCCTGAGAACAGTTAACAGGAACATGCAGTCACTGAAAGAAGAAGTTGTTCAGGCCACTTTCTGTTCCTGGAGACCTGCTTTATACCCTTAGGTAAGCTGTCACTGATGGAAGGAGTCAGCAGAGAGCACCTAGCACTCCTACTGGTGAACAGTCCGGTCAGCTGACCAGCTAACATGGCTGTTCCCATAACCTTGCATACATGGGGCCCCTAGAGTCCAGACAGGGGAGAGCACACCATGGCCTGCTGCCACACCCAGCATCTAATCGCCCACCTGACCAGAGGAATCCGGCGCAACAGTGAGTGACTACCGGAGCCGGACATATTCCCGACAGTAGGATTGTTTAGTCAAATATATGGTCCAGTGTTTTCCCTTCTACTCGCTTGCCCAAACCTCTGGATCTCATGCTCCTTCAAGTATGTCTGATAAAACAGTAAAGTACTGCGGCTCTCTGCAGTGTGGAAAGGAGTGCCAAGACAAAGATGCTGGGTGGAAATTTTTAACACATGCATATGGATGGTCTTATTTGTAAAGGCTGTTTACCTGCTGTTTGCAGAAGGAACTGCCGCAGTGTCCAATGAGTGTAAGCCTTTTTTGTCATTAATTTTAATTGTAAATCCATTAGATAAAGTATATGGGGAAACTTTTAAAAAATGGGGTTAGAGTACATCACGTGTATACCAGTGTTGGAAAAATAGATAAATCATAAGTCCATATTATTTATACCCCTTTCACCAGGGATGGATTTAGGGGTCATGCCATTATTGGGAGGTTAATCATTGCTAAACAGAAGCCATACATTGGAAACAAAACAATAGGGTGCTTAAATTGTGCGCAAGGCAGCTTTAACTGGTTTGATTTCCTAACGGGATGTCACCACACCCCACCAGAACAAAGTGAAAATACAAAAAAGAAGGCAATCTATACCAGTATAAGCGCCACAATGTAACACAAACATATATAAAGTATACGTTCCTTATGACTGTAGATTTCTGTTCTTCTGTTATTATCCGCTGATTCAAATGTGAAGATTCGATCTCAGCAGTTATGTGGAAACAGAAAACAGGTGGCGATACAACGTGTAGTATTGCCTCATACAATTCTCCTTCTGATTTAAACAGTCCTTACCCCATTAAGGTTGGAAATAATGACGACAAAGACTAAGAATACAAGTGAGGAGCATACCCCAACTCACACTAAAGCCAAGTATTCATGCACATAAAAGGTTTCTTTAATCTTCTTCACCCCTTTAGTGTGTCCTTCACCACAGAGCGTAGGAATAAGAGCATACCTAACTCACTTTAAGATGTAAATAAGTGAAACATGTAAAGGTATCTTTTTTTCGCCCTCTATTGGTGTAACAAATAAGGTGCGTACCACACTCACAATAAAAGTAGCAGAGACGCTCCTATCTGTGTTTCTTTCAAATCCACAAATGTTTTCACTCGAAAACCAGGCATATGGTTAGAATGATCCTTAATGTTTGTCTCCTGGGATCAAGAGAGGTGTCACAGTGCACAGTAGTTGTCGACGCGTTTTGACTCTACAGGAGCCTTCCTCAAGCTGATGTTTGAGGCTGTAGATTGGTATAACCACATCTGATATCTTATAGACTGAATAAATGATACTTCTCCCACCTAGCAATTTTCTTCCTCATTAAGAGAGTGACAGGGAATACAATACATCACACAATAGGAACTTGGAAAACTGTGTCTGGACTACTAGGGATAATTTCAACACTATTTTCTTGCTACTAATAAAATATGTTATAGGTTTCATGCAGTCTACAGGTCATAGTCCTTCTGTTATTGTGTGCATCCCATTTTCAAGTGTTTCCTATATTCTGGGACAAAAAATATTTCATCTTTTAAAAAACAATTGTATGAGTGTAAACAAGTTTTCCATACCCTTAATTTACACCTTTATTTATCTCTTTATATTTAACCTGCAAAACAACCTTATTGCATGCTAGAACTGAAGCATATCTGCATAGCCGCTGTTCCCCAGGTAGAACTACTAACCACTCAGGTAAGTTATACATCCACCTAGATTGTTGTGCTCTTTTTGGTAAATGCAGTTTTAGCTGACCTTGTTATGAGCCACGGCTGTGGCTCATTCCTGTTTTGCAGTTTTGTTCTGTATTTCATGTTATACTTCTGTTTATGTTCCCCGTGGGTGTCATGGGGTGCTCGGAGCTCACCCTTAAGGAGGGGATACTGTTATGAACCACAGGTAGTGGTTCATTCCTATTTTATGTTTATAAAGTTGTCTTGCAAGCCAGGATTTCCTGTTGCTCTGTTTTAGAATACTCTTGTCTGCTGCCGCTGGTGAGTCTGTGTAATTGCAGCTTGTTCCCATGTGTTCAGCCTCACCTGGCTGCTAATTGCATCTTGTCAGTTTGGAATCATGCAACAGGGCAGCTGCATGGGATTATTAATTAGGCCTCTCTGTTATATGCTGGCTGACTGCAATTCACAGACGCTGGTGATATTCCTTGGTTTGCAGTCTGCTTGAAGTGTGAGCTGGTTCCTGTCAGTCCCTGTGTTGATTCCTGTGTCAGTCCCTGTGTTGATTCCTGTGTCAGTCCCTGTGTCGATTCCTGTGTCTGATCCCGTGTCCTGCTGTGAGGCGTTCCTGCCCTGAGTTCCAGTGGCTTTGCCTGTCCCTGGTCAAGTCTTCTGGCTTCCTGGTGTCCACCGGTCTGTCGTTTGGGATTCTGCCTGTCCTCCAGTTCTGAGAGTCGGTGTCGGTAGCATTAGAAGTTCCTGTCCGTTTGCCAGTATTCGTACCGGTTCCGTGAGTAGCGGCTCTCCCGCGTCCGTTGGCCTAGGCCGCTGTATTCCATTATTGTTTCTGTCCCTGGTGTTTTGCAGAGGGTTCTGCTTATGCTGTCACCGCCGGTACACAAAGGTATTGTGTCGGCGTGTGATCAGCATTTCCTTTGTTGTTCTTTTCCTTTGGCGGTTTCTCCGCACATACTTTAGGTTTTTAGTTAGCTTGTAGCCCCTGGCCTGTTTGCTTAGTTAGAGGTCCTCTTGTTATCATTCTGCCTCGGATTTCCCTTTGTCTCTCATTAAGACCGGGGGGCACCGGAGTTGGGCAGACATAATCCGCCCTTCAAACGTGGCTGCCAAGGGCTCAAGAAACCATAGTCTCGCAAGGGATTCCGATAGCACGGGTGAGACAATAGAGTTAGGGCGCCAGGGGCTATTCCCTTTCCATTCCCCTTTCCCAGCGTTACGTCCTGGTGCTCTGGACTCACTTCATGAACATCTCCCTTGTTCTGAGCACCAGGAACCTAACATTATCACCAGCCATACCACAAAAAAGAAATAAAACTTTTTTTTCTTTTTTGGCCCAGTCCAGTGTCTAGTCTAGAATCCTGTCTTGTCTAGAATTCAGTGTGCAGAATCCAATCCGGTGTTTAGAATCCAGTCTTGTCTAGAATTCAGTGTGCAGAATCCAATCCGGTGTTTAGAATCCAGTCCTGTCTAGAATTCAGTGTTTAGAATCCAGTCCGGTGTTTAGAATCCAGTCCGGTGTTTAGAATCCAGTCCGGTGTTTAAAAAAAAAAAAAAAAGTCTTGTTTTGTTTAGCAAAATTTAGTCTTGCCTTGCCTTGCCTTGCCTTGCCTTGTCTTGCCTTGCCTTGCCTTGTCTTGCCTTGCCTTGTCTTGCCTTGTCTTGTCTTGTCTTGTCTAGTTTTAAATCCTCCTATGTCTACTATGCAAGCCCTGCAGGCATCTCTCGCAGCCCTGAACTCTGTATTCAGTGCTTTGAGACCAGAGCGACTAGAAGTTTTGCAGCAATCCCTAAAGCAATTGCAAAACCTTCTGACTAAAATCTTGCTCATTTTGCCAGAAGTCGTTGAGAGTACATCTATCTCTAAAGAGACTCTTGTTCACAGTATGGTGACAAGAGAATCCTCTGGTTTAATTGAAGAGAAAAGGTTTAAAAGTTTTCTGCGGCCCAGGCTCTCAGAAGAGGAGCGTCTGCGTCGCAGAAACTTAAACTTATGCCTATATTGTGGGGGTTTAGGCCATTATCTGCAGACCTGTGAGTTGCGCAAGCCAAAGTGTGGTGACGAGTCTTGCCCTCTGGCCAAGTTGAGTCATGATACAAGACCTACTCCTGTCTCTACTGTGGCAGAGGTAATTGTCACACAACCCACACAAAAAAGCTCTCTGTCCTATAATTGGGGTCCTTGGGCAAGGGAGCCCCATTATAGATTCAGGAATCAAAAGAGAATGTTTCTCTCCTCTCTTGAGGTTCCTGTGGAAGCGGAGTTGCAAGTCCCTGGAGTGGTGCCCGATGCCCAGGGTCCTGGAGTGGTGCCCGATGCCCAGGGTTTTGGAGTGGTGCCCGTAGCCCAGGGTCCTGGAGTGGTGCCCGTAGCCCAGGGTCCTGGAGTGGTGCCCGTAGCCCAGGGTCCTGGAGTGGTGCCCGTAGCCCAGGGTCCTGGAGTGGTGCCCGTAGCCCAGGTTCTTGGTGCGGTGCCCGATGCCCAGAGTGCTGGAGCGGTACCCGATGCCCAGAGTGCTGGAGCGGTACCCGATGCCCAGAGTGCTGGAGCGGTACCCGATGCCCTAGCTTATAGAGGGACATCAAATATTATAGTTCAGGTGTCCATACCGGAAGGGGTCTCAGAAGCTGTTACCCCAGGTAGGGACTTGAAAGCGCAACCCTAGAAAGGGTCTCTAAAACCATAGTTTTTGAGGGGAACTCGAGAAGCAAAACCCCAGAAGGGATCTTTGAAGTAATATCCCCAGGTGGGGTCTCGAGAGACGCAGCCCCAAAGAAGGGTCTAGAAGTCGCTTCCCCAGGAAAGAACTTAAGAAGCATAGCATTAGTGGAGGATCTGAACGTTATTGCTTCAGCAAAAGTCCCGGAAGTCATAGTCCCGGGAGAACTTTCGATAATTATCGACTCAGAGAGGGAGGCCGATGGCCCGATCCCAGTCAGGGAGGCCAACGGCCCGGTCCCAGTAAAAGAATCCGAGGTGCTGGCCCCAGCGGGGTTCTCGGAGGCCACTGCCCCAGCGGGGTTCTCGGAGGCCACTGTCCCAGCGGGGTTCTCGGAGGCCACTGCCCCAGCGGGGTTCCCGGAGGCCACTGCCCCAGCGGGGTTCCCGGAGGCCACTGCCCCAGCGGGGTTCCCGGAAGTCACTGCCCCGGGTGGGGTTCAGAAAGTCACTGCCCCGGGTGGGGTTCAGAAAGTCACTGCCCCGGGTGGGGTTCAGAAAGTCACTGCCCCGGGTGGGGTTCAGAAAGTCTCAGCCCCGGGTGGGGTTCAGAGAGTCTCAGCCTCGAGTAAGGTCAATAGTGACCAGGTCCTAGCAAAGCACTCCAGTCAGTCAGATGAGAAGGAAACAGATCCTGACTCTGATATCTCAACATCCATAACCTTTGATGGGGACTTCGCCCAATTTCTGGCGCTTTTCAAACACTATTACACTATTATGTTGTCTAGACCATTTCTGGGCATCACTTCAGAAAACCTTGGGCTCTATCTGATTTATTCTTTTAGAGGAGAGCCTTCTGAGTGGGCGACCAGCCTAATGAAAGCTGAAGATCCCTTTCTTCAGGATCCCCTAGCATTCTGTGATGCAATTGTTAAAAGATACGGTTCCAAAGAAATTGGTTCAGGTTCCTCTAAGTCACCCGTCTTGTCTGCTGAGAGTCCACCAAATACTGTAAACTCGGCACAAGAGTCCCAGCCCGTTGTTTTGACTGCAGGATGTGCTTTTTTGACTTCTTCTAATAATAGTACTTTACCAGAAAGTTCAGCTCCCAAGGGTAAGAGACCTGTCTCTGATTTGAACGCAGCCTTGCTGGGTGGTACCATCAGTTCAGACAATGTTTGGGGAATTACCTTGGTCAGACCTAAAGAGCTTTGTAAAAAGAAGAAAAAGAAGAAGAAGAAGAAGAAGAAAAAGAAATAATTTTGGACTCTTGCCTTGATAAAAAAAAAGAGAGATTTTTTTTTTCCTTGTCTTGTGTCCAGTGGCCACCATCAAGGGGAGGGCACTGTTACAAGTTGTTGCTACAGCTTGTTTTTTGTTTTCTTGTCTGTTAGACCAGTGTGTCAGGTTTTTTTTTTGTATCCCTTGTTCTGGATAGTCTGAATTTTGGGGTCTTTTGACCCCTCCTCAAGGGGGGGGGTAATGTTATGAGCCACGGCTGTGGCTCATTCCTGTTTTGCAGTTTTGTTCTGTATTTCATGTTATACTTCTGTTTATGTTCCCCGTGGGTGTCATGGGGTGCTCGGAGCTCACCCTTAAGGAGGGGATACTGTTATGAACCACAGGTAGTGGTTCATTCCTATTTTATGTTTATAAAGTTGTCTTGCATGCCAGGATTTCCTGTTGCTCTGTTTTAGAATACTCTTGTCTGCTGCCGCTGGTGAGTCTGTGTAATTGCAGCTTGTTCCCATGTGTTCAGCCTCACCTGGCTGCTAATTGCATCTTGTCAGTTTGGAATCATGCAACAGGGCAGCTGCATGGGATTATTAATTAGGCCTCTCTGTTATATGCTGGCTGACTGCAATTCACAGACGCTGGTGATATTCCTTGGTTTGCAGTCTGCTTGAAGTGTGAGCTGGTTCCTGTCAGTCCCTGTGTTGATTCCTGTGTCAGTCCCTGTGTTGATTCCTGTGTCAGTCCCTGTGTCGATTCCTGTGTCAGTCCCTGTGTCGATTCCTGTGTCTGATCCCGTGTCCTGCTGTGAGGCGTTCCTGCCCTGAGTTCCAGTGGCTTTGCCTGTCCCTGGTCAAGTCTTCTGGCTTCCTGGTGTCCACCGGTCTGTCGTTTGGGATTCTGCCTGTCCTCCAGTTCTGAGAGTCGGTGTCGGTAGCATTAGAAGTTCCTGTCCGTTTGCCAGTATTCGTACCGGTTCCGTGAGTAGCGGCTCTCCCGCGTCCGTTGGCCTAGGCCGCTGTATTCCATTATTGTTTCTGTCCCTGGTGTTTTGCAGAGGGTTCTGCTTATGCTGTCACCGCCGGTACACAAAGGTATTGTGTCGGCGTGTGATCAGCATTTCCTTTGTTGTTCTTTTCCTTTGGCGGTTTCTCCGCACATACTTTAGGTTTTTAGTTAGCTTGTAGCCCCTGGCCTGTTTGCTTAGTTAGAGGTCCTCTTGTTATCATTCTGCCTCGGATTTCCCTTTGTCTCTCATTAAGACCGGGGGGCACCGGAGTTGGGCAGACATAATCCGCCCTTCAAACGTGGCTGCCAAGGGCTCAAGAAACCATAGTCTCGCAAGGGATTCCGATAGCACGGGTGAGACAACAGAGTTAGGGCGCCAGGGGCTATTCCCTTTCCATTCCCCTTTCCCAGCGTTACGTCCTGGTGCTCTGGACTCACTTCATAAACATCTCCCTTGTTCTGAGCACCAGGAACCTAACAGACCTCAGCGGAACATGTTTTTAGTACTCACTGGACCACTGGACATACCATGAGTGGGGAGGCAATGAACTTGCTGGCTGCTGGGATCCCAGTGGTCTGGATACAGACGCCAGAATCCTGACACCTGGTGAAATACCAGCGGTCGGAATTCCCACAATATATAATCTTGCAACCGGGCCTGATACGTGGCCGGTATTCTGGCTGTCGGGATCCTGGCATCGGTCTCCTGACCGCCGGGATCTCGACAGCCGGGATATCGTACTGAAACCGAGTGCGCCTTGCTCTAGTTTAGCCTGACTAGTGAGTATTGGCGAGGTTTTCCTTATATTGATGAACAGATTACTTTAAGGGTCTTCCAAGATTACGGGTATCTTCTGAGGAACACAATCCAGGGCAAATTACAACAAGCAGCTGTATAACTGCTAATTAGGATAAGCCTAAAGGATGGATGTTAGTGGCGAAAAAACATTTCAGCCCAGCAATCTAGAAAATATAGATAAATAGATCACTATTTTGAGGTCAAATGAGTAAATTAGGGTAGCACACCGCCTATAATGGAGTACACTACAGTGATATAATTGTGGCTGCTCAGTTAGCAGAAAAGTTAATATAAAATAACAGTCATTTTCACATGTTTCAAGTAGAGATGAGCGGGTTCGGGTCTAAGAGAACCGAACTTTACGCTCTGAACTCGATTTCGAGCCTGGCTCGGGTTTTCCCACCTGACTCGAAAACTCGAACGAGGCAAAACGTCATCATCCTGCTGTCGGATTCTCGCGGGATTTGGATTCCATATAAGGAGCCGCGGCCATTTTCACTCCAGTCTCGGAGAGTGTAGTGAAAGACCGTGTCTCCGTCCTCAGTGTCTGTGTGGGGGTAGGAAAGTGGGGTGGTGAGTCTTGTGCTGTGTTGTGCTGCTCAGTCCAGTCCAGTGTAGTCAGTGTATTGTGCTGCATCAGTCCAGCCAGTCACAGTGTTGGTGTCCTCTGCTGCTATATGTCCCCAGTGCTGCTGGCTGCTGTATAAGTTCCTTGCATTTTTGCTGTGTTGTCTTGCATCAGACCAGGGGTAGTGTCTTGTGCAGCATCAGTCCAGTGACCAGTCACAGTGGTGGTGTCCTCTACTGCCATATATCCAGTGTAGCTGTATAAGTCCCTTTTAGTGGTGCTGTGTTGTCCTGCATTAGACCAAGGGTAGTGTCTTGTGCAGCATCAGTCCAGTGACCAGTCACAGTGGTGGTGTCCTCTGCTGCCATATATCCAGTGTAGCTGTATAAGTCCATTTCAGTGGTGCTGTGTTGTCCTGCATTAGACTAAGGGTAGTGTCTTGTGCAGCATCAGTCCAGTGACCAGTCACAGTGGTGGTGTCCTCTGCTGCCATATATCCAGTGTAGCTGTATAAGTCCATTTCAGTGGTGCTGTGTTGTCCTGCATTAGACTAAGGGTAGTGTCTTGTGCAGCATCAGTCCAGTGACCAGTCACAGTCGTGGTGTCCTCTGCTGCCATATGTCCAGTGTAGCTGTATAAGTTCCTTCCAGTGGTGCTGTGTTGTCCTGTATCAGATCAGTGGTAGTGTCCTGGCCATCAGTCATTCCAGTGACCAGGCAGTCACAGTGGTATACGCTGCTGCTATATGTCCACTGCTGACGTATTATAATAATAACAACCACAACAAGTCCCTCACAGTGTTGCTGTGTTGTGCTGCATCAGACCAGTGGTAGTGTCCTGGCCATCAGTCATTCCAGTGACCAGGCAGTCACAGTGGTATCATGATGTCACTGTAGTCCGCAACCAATCACAGACAGGTGGGGTAGAGGCTTTGCAGTCATTACCTCACCGTCACTACTACCAGGACCCACCACGGATATGCTGGAACCGCCGCGGACCCCCCTGCTGACGCTCCGGACCCGCTGCGGACCCCTGGGAACCATACGGATAACAGGTATTCTGTTATCTGGAAAAATCCCATATCCGGAATGCTCCTGGTCCCGAGCATTCCGGATATGGGATACTCAACCTATAAATGCGTGTGCATACATAGGATCTATTAGTTAATATTTTATTTTCAAATCTGCTATCCTTTCAATGTAGATATAGAAATGGCTGAAAATGCACGCTTGCGTTTCAAAACCAGGAGGAGAAAAGAAAGTAATTTATCAATAGGGAGAAAAAAAAAAAACAGCTGTCACACCAAAAATAATGAATTGGTAAAATCTGATTACGGATGTTCTGGTGTAATGTGCTCTGCTAATGTTGCAGAAGGACGGGTCTGAGGCTGCCTGGTTGAACCACTTATACTTATGTTAATGAGGTTAGAAACTCAGGACATTATCCATATGTTTATTCTAACAATCAAGTGTGGTTAGTCACTGTTTTCTTCACATGAACAGAGCAAAGATTACAGATTAGCTGTAATTAATGAGTTCATTAAAAGCCAACTTCCTGCTTTGTGTATAAAAGGCTGCTGGAGGTAGCAGACCACATAACACACTTGTTATAGTATATGGGCCAAGCCCGATGCTGCTTAATTCATTTAATACTACTCAACAGGTGTCTTATTCTTGCAAAGCACCATTAAATCTGAAAAGCATGATGTGTGCGGCCTCAATTAGGCAGATTTAGATACTTTTAAATAAATACAAATGGTTGGGTAGAAAGGTCCATAGCTCGTTTATTTAAAAATACCAACTGTTGCCCAATAATTCCTGTATATATATATATATATATATATATATATATATATATATATATCAACATTTGCAAGCAGCTTTACTCGCGTGAATGTGTGAATGTCTGTCATTGCCCTGTGGAACTATTTTTGCAAAGACAGTAGTGCCATCTAATATTGTGATTAGTGGGGCAAGTAGAAATTTTTTCTTAGAGGTACTGATAGTTAAAATGGGCGTGGTCACATGCCATGTGGTCACACAAAACTAGAGGAGTGGCTACATGACAAAAGGGGCATGGCCACATTATGCCACACACCGTAATGCCCCTTACACATTATGCCAAACACCGCAATGCCCAATACACATTATGCCACACACCATAATGCTTATAACACATTATGCCATACACCGTAATGCCCATTACACAGTATGCCAGATACCATAATGCCCTTTACACATTATGCCACACACACCGTAATGCCTGTTACATATTATACCACACACTGTAATGCCTTTTACACAGTATGCCGCACACAGTTATGCCAAACGGCTAATCTGTGCATGCGTATACACCACAATGCACACGCGCGTCGTATGGGTACGAAGTCCATTGTGATTTTGCACAGGTTCTAGCGACGATTCCAATCGCACAGCCGAACGCAAGAAGATTGACAGAAAGAGGGTGTTTGTGGGTGTCAACTGACCGTTTTCTGGGAGTGTTTGCAAAAACACAGGCGTGGCCAGGCGTTTGCTGGGTGGGTATCTGATGTCATTACCATGTCACTCGTCGCAGAAATCATCGCACAGAATAAGTAACTACAGGGCTGGTCTTGTTTTGCACAAAATGTGTTTGTAGGCGCTCTGCTGCACAGGCGTTCGCACTTCTGCAAAGCAAAAATACACTCCCAGTGGGCGGCGACTATGCATTTACACGGCTGCTAAAAACTGCTAGCGAGCGATCAACTCAGAATGACCTCCATTGTGACCTTGGATTGATTCTGTTGTGTGTTTAGGTCTGTTAAGTATTGGAAACAAGGGCCTTTACTGAGATTGTATACTACTAAGAAGATTTTTTAGATGAGTATTCCACCTGAGAAAACTTATTGTACCTTATTTATCATCATCTATTACGTATAAAGCTATGGGCTTATGTTGTCTTATTCTGTTCTACAGGGTTCCTATGCTGATTAGAGAAACTCCAGGGAAGATGCCATTGTCCAGGAGAGTATGCTTCCGATAAGCTTCTTCAATATCAGTTTATATTATCTCTTTATAAAGTATGCAGTTTCTTTATCATTCTCCATATAAGAAGTCTCATTTATACATAGATTGCACTTATAACAATACAATACACTAATCTCTCTGTCTCACTTCCCATGAGCTTTCTCTTACAGTTGCATCATCTCTTAACCACTTTCTTTCCCAAGGAATCTGGACTATAGTTCGACCCCATATGGTCGACATACATTAGGTCGACAGGGACAAAAGATTGACCTATGAAAGGTCAACACTGGAAAATGTCAACATTGACAAAAGGTCGACAGATTCAAATGGTCAACACACATATGGCCGACACTTTTTTAGGGGGGGGGTTGTATTTTTGGACTTTTTCCATCCTTGACTATCCATGTCACAAATCATAACCTTTAGTAACCTAGTGTTGAGCAAAGCGGGACACCGTGTCCGAAGTGTGGCGAGCGGACGTGTTTCTGCAAATGGTGGTCCCAGATGGAAAAACTATCCACACTAACCCCAAAAATGTAACAAAAAGTATTTCAACAATTTTTATGTCGACATTTTGTCCATGTCAAATTTTTTCCTGTAGCAACCTTTCATAGGTCGACCTTTTGTCCATGTCGACCTTTTGTCAATGTCGACTTAATGCATGTTGACCATATGGGATCAATCTAATGACTGTCGACCTATCCATTGTATATCTTGTATACGCCACCCCTTTCCCAACTAACCCATCTCCAACTGAAACACCTCATTTACAGAGATATATAGTTACATAGTTGGTGAGGTTGAAAAAAGACAAGTTGTCCATCGAGGTCAACGTGTATTTTAAATTATAAATCACTTAGATGCTGTAGTCTTGGATATTTATATCAGGAATTTATCTAATCCATTTTTGAACTTAATTAGTGAGTCCACTATTACTACCTCCTCTGGTAGGGAATTCCAGATTGTTCTTACTGTGAAGAACCCTTTCCTCCGTTGTTTATGAATTTTTTTTTTCTTCTAACCTCAGGGGGTGTCGTCGTGTCTTGTGTAGCGGTTTTTTGATAAACAGATCATCTGATAAGTCCTTGTATTGTCCCTTAATGTATTTATAAATGTTAATAATGCCCCCTCTCAGCCTCCTCATTGCCAGTGTAAACATATCTAACCTTATTAGTCTTTCCTCATAATTCAATGCCTCTAACCCCTTAACCAGTTTAGTGGCTCGCCTCTGAACCCTTTCGAGTTCCAAGATATCTTTTTTATAGTGTGGTGCCCAGAACTGTACGCAATATTACAGGTGCGGCCGCACCAATGATTTATACAGTGACAGGATTGCACTCTCATCCCTTGTCTCCATTCCCCGTTTTATGCATGCTAACACTTTATTTGCTTTTGTTGCTGCATTTTGACACTGTGTACTGCTACTAAGTCTATTATCGATGAGCACACCCAAATCCTTTTCAGCTACGATTATCCCTATATTTTCCCAATTTAATTTATAGGCTGCCCGATTATTCTTAGTCCCAAAGTGCAGAACTTTACATGTTTCTCTATTGAAACTCTTCCCCATTTGTCTGCCCAGACCTCCAGTCTGGATAAATCATTCCGCAGAGACTCAACATCCTTGTCTGAGTTAATTACTCGACACAAATTAGTGTCGTCTGTGAAAATTTACACTGTGCTTTCTAGACCCACTCCCAGGTCATTAATGAATATGTTAAACAGCAATGGCCGGAGTACTGAACCCTGCGGTATTCCACTAAGAACTGAGGTCCATTCAGAAAACATCCCATTTATCACCACTCGTTGTTTTCTGTTATACAGCCAATTACTTAACCAAGTACAAATAGTGTTTTTCACCCCAAGCTCTCTCAATTTGAAAATTAGTCTCTTATGTGGCACTGTGTCAAAGGCCTTAGCAAAGTCCAAAAAGACCACATCCACTGCTTTACCCTGATCGATATTGTCACTCACTTTCTCGTAGAAGCTTATTAAGTTAGTTTGGCATGACTTGTCCTTCACAAAATCATGTTGGTGCCTATTAATAACCTTGGAGGTATCTAAGTACTCTAGTATACTATCCCTTAATATTCCTTCCAGTATTTTCCCCACTATTGATGTTAAACTTACCGATCTATAGTTGCCAGGATGAGTTTCAATTCCCTTTTTTACTATTGGGACTACCTCTGCTGTACACCAGTCCTTCGGTATCATTCCTGATGTAATTGACTCACTGAAAATCAAATATAGGGGCCTCGATAGCTCTGAGTTAAGTTCCATAAGAACCCTGGCGTGTAGTCCATCCGGCCCAGGAGATTTATTTATCTTAATTTTACTTAATCTCTCTTATACCACTTTCTCATTTAACCAAGTACTTAGCAAAGGGTCGCTATTAATGCTTATGTTGTGCACTTCTCCCGTCAACAGGTCCTCTCTTGTGAATACTGATGAAAATAATGCAATAAATCTGCTTTATCCCTATTGTCATTAATCAAGACATCTAGCTCGCCCTTTAGTGGTCCAATATTCTCCTTTTTTAGCCCTTTACTGTTTATATACTTAAAGAACTTTTTGGGGTTTGTTTTGCTCTCCTTTGCGATTTGTTTTTTGTTTTCAATTTTTCTGCTCTGATTTCTTTTTTGTATTTTTTGTTACATTCCCTGTACAACTGGAAAGATTCCGCCTTCCCATCAGACTTAAATGCTTTGAAAGTTCTCCTTTTTTTATCCATTTGTTCCTTGACCTTCTTGTTAAGCCACACTGACTTGAATTTACTAATCCTGTTTTTGTAACCTTGGGAATGAACAAATGAGTGTACTTATTGAGCTCAGTTGTAAAAACATCCCACATTTCAGCCGTATTCTTACCATGAAACACAATTTCCCAATTTATGTCCTTCATTGCTTATTTCAGCAAGTTGAAATTGGCTTTTCTAAAGTTTAAAGTTTTAGTTAGATCCTTATAGTGTTGTTTTTGGAAGCTGATATCGAATGTGATCATATTATGATCACTATTTCCCAGGGTCTCCCCTACTTTAGTATTTGATATTATCTCCATATTATTAGTTAGTACTAGGTCCAGTATAGTCCTATGTCTAGTTGGTTCCTCGATTACCTGGGACAAGTAATGATCTTTTAGCGTGTTTAAGAACCTGTTTCCCCTGGTTGTATTTGCTATTTCAGTGTTCCAATTTATGTCCGGGTAATTAAAGTCCCCTAAAATAATGACCTCCTCCATTCCTGCTGCATTTTCGATTTGCTGCAAGAGTTGTAATTCATCAGACACACTAAGATCTGGTGTTTTTTTAGCATGTCCCTATTAAAACCTTTTTTGTATCTTCACCCCCACTTGAAATCTCAACCCATAATGACTCCACATTATTTCCAATACCCTTGTAAATTATTTCCTTTACATACGGTTTTAAAAATGGCTTAACATAAAGACAAACACCCCCTCCTTTTTTATTAGTCCTATCTCTCCTGAATAGGGTGTGCCCCTCCATGTTTGCTGCATGGAGGGATACACCCTCTTCAGGAAAGATAGGACTATTCTCCATATTCCCTACAAAGATAGCCAATACAATTTTCAACTTTCAGCTAATAAAAGTTATAGAAAGTAGAAACAATTAAGACCAACTCACAGTCCCGTGCTGTGGCTCAGTCCCCCTCAACAAACTGCTGGATGCGACTAGACTGCACACTCGAGCAAGGGAGACGCTAGGCACCGGCTGGCCTATGCGGCTTGTTGCAGTTTACTCCATTTACTCAATTTTATTAACTTTACCATAGTTTTCATAGTGCTGTCACCAATACTTTAATACTGCCGTTTTATGCCTTTGTATTCAACTCCTCTATTTATTTTTTTCCTCCATCTGGATGTTATACTTCCGCTAATTGCATGTCCTGCCAGATGTAACCTACACAGTGCACCCATATGGCTACCTCGGATTGATCTTTCTTGGGCGAGTTGAACAATACATGGATATATAAATGCAGTGCATTTCATATTACACACGTTTCAGTCACCCATATATAGTAGGTATTATTTCCTTGTATGGCTTATCTCATACAATGTAACCTTTGTAGTACACTCAAGATGGCTGCGTCACCTGGCATGCCTGTGGGTGGCATGAAAAATACTTGGAACTGATTGTTATGTAAGAGCTCTGCCTCTAGTTTTAGTGCACTGCAACTTCCCCAGTATGGGACAAATCTTCAAGGCTTTGCATATTCCACCCTGGGTGACCTATGTAACGTTCCCAGTATGGCTGCCACGCCTGCTGGGTTATGTAATGGTGGAACTTATTAATCAAAATGGCTGCACCAACACTTGATTAAGCTCACTGTGCCTGTTATGTTCACTGTTTTACAGTTTGTTTTCTTCATGCTGTAATACTAAACCTCTGTGCTATGTTTTTAATGCTTGTAAAGTGGTTTTGAGTCCTGCTAGAGAAAAGCACTATATGAATAAAATAATTATTATTAACATTTACACTTCTGAAAAATAAATATAAATGTCACAGAGAAGCCATGAAGAATATGTCGACATGTCCACGTTATAATTAGTAAAGTCTCACTTGATTTATATGTTCTTTTCACCAACCTGTTCTAGTCTCTGAACCATCACAATGTTCCTGGTTTATTTATAAGGAATGCATATGGTTCCTTCCTACAAGTTAAATTGCTGTCCTTTTTAACCTGTATTTTTCCGGCAGCAATCAATGAAGTCTACATGGAACAGATTCATTAGTGTGACAGGAAACAAGCAGTTTATATTTGTTTAAGTTAATTACTTCAATATGTTTTATACAAGAATCTTCACATTTACTTAAAGTTATCTTTCTACTGAGATCATACACTCACAGGTATCGGTTACTGCTTTTTTTATATTGAAGTATAATATTACTGTATATGTAGTATAAAGTAATGACAAAAAAGTCCCTTTACTATTAGTATCATTATTTAGTTATAAAAAGCCATAATTTTCAGCAGGAAAGTCATATATAATTCAGAATATCTGTTTGCTGGGTTTATAATCTAGATCATGGCTAATTATTATGATATGTATTCTAAAATATGTCCTGTGCATCCTTTTCCAGGATCTGTTCTTCAAGATTGTTTACCTTTTTTATTTTTTATGCTATGTAAGATTTGTTATTTGGGTGTTTTCTTAATGACGGTGTCATTCATTCTACAATAAATGAATGGCAAATACTTATGTACAGATCAGTTCAGCATAGAACCAGGTCTATCGCTGCAATTAGCCTGCCTAGGGCATCGATACTTAGGGCAGGGGTATTTTAAGGATTGGTGGGGCTCGTGTGAGGTGGCTCCTCCCATACCTCAGTGGCACCATCTTTCTGGTGATATACAGTATTTGGAAAGATGGTTGGCACTGATGATACCACAATTGGTGAAAACATGCATCAGTGTATCATACCTCCCAACTTTGTAGATGTGGAATGCGGGACGAATTTGGCGCCAAAGACGTCCGCGCATCTGAAAAGGTGTGGAGCTTCGGGAAAGATTGCGGGGCTTCGTGCAATTACTTACACTGCAGCTGAGTAGCTGCACAAAGAAAGGAAGCATCCCAGTTTTTAGTAACAGCCAGGACCAACAGCAGTTCCTGATAATATCTATCTATCTATCTATCTATCTATCTATCTATCTATCTATCTATCTATCTATCTATCTGTCTATCTATCTATACACACACACACACACACACACACACACACACACACATATACACATATACATTGCTCAAAAAAATAAAGGGAACACTTAAACAACACAATGTAACTCCAAGTCAATCACACTTCTGTGAAATCAAACTGTCCACTTAGGAAGCAACACTGATTGACAATCAATTTCACATGCTGTTGTGCAAATGGAATAGACAACAGGTGGGAATTATAGGCAATTAGAAAGACACCCCCAATAAAGGAGTTGTTCTGTAGGTGGTGACCACAGACCACTTCTCAGCTCCTATGCTTTCTGGCTGATGTTTTGGTCACTTTTGAAAGCTGGCGGTGCTTTCACTCTAGTGGTAGCATGAGACGGAGTCTACAACCCACATAAGTGGCTCAGGTAGTGCAGCTCATCCAGGATGGCACATCAATGCGAGCTGTGGCAAGAAGGTTTGCTGTGTCTGTCAGCGTAGTGTCCAGAGCATGGAGGCGCTACCAGGAGACAAGCCAGTACGTCAGGAGAAGTGGAGGAGGCCGTAGGAGGGCAACAACCCAGCAGCAGGACCGCTACCTCCGGAGGAGGAGCACTGCCAGAGCCCTGCAAAATGACCTCCAGCAAGCCACAAATGTGCATGTGTCTACTCAAATGATCAGAAACAGACTCCATGAGGGTGGTATGAGGGCCTGACGTCCACAGGTGGGGGTTGTGCTTTCAGCCCAACACCGTGCAGGACGTTTGGCATTTGCCAGAGAACACCAAGATTGGCAAATTCGCCACTGGCGCCCTGTGCTCTTCACAGATGAAAGCAGGTTCTCACTGAGCACATGTGACAGAGTCTGGAGACGCCAAGGAGAACGTTCTGCTGCCTGCAACATCCTCCAGCATGACCGGTTTGGCAGTGGGTCAGTAATGGTGTGGGGTGGCATTTCTTTGGGGGGCCGCACAGCCCTCTATGTGCTCGCCAGAGGTAGCCTGACTGCCATTAGGTACCGAGATGAGATCCTCAGACCCCTTGTGAGACCATATGCTGGTGCGGTTGGCCCTGGGTTCCTCCTAATGCAAGACAATGCTAGACCTCATGTGGCTGGAGTGTGTCAGCAGTTCCTGCAAGACGAAGGAATTGATGCTATGGACTGGCCCGCCCGTTCCCCAGACCTGAATCCAATTGAGCACATCTGGGACATCATGTCTTGCTCCATCCACCAACTGTCCAGGAGTTGGCGGATGCTTTAGTCCAGGTCTGGGAGGAGAGCCCTCAGGAGACCATCTGCCACCTCATCAGGAGCATGCCCAGGCTTTGTAGGGAGGTCATACAGGCACGTGGAGGCCACACACACTACTGAGCCTCATTTTGACTTGTTTTAAGGACATTACATCAAAGTCGGATCAGCTTGTAGTGTGTTTTTCCACTTTAATTTTGAGTGTGACTCCAAATTCAGACCTCCATGGGTTAATAAATTTGATTTCCATTGATATTTTTTGTGTGATTTTGTTGTCAGCACATTCAACTATGTAAACAACAAAGTATTTAATAAGAATATTTCATTCATTCAGATCTAGGATGTGTTATTTTAGTGTTCCCTTTATTTTTTTGAGCAGTGTATATATATATATATATATATATATATATATATAAAACATATAGGGTCGACACTCCACAGTCACACCAAACTGGTATATATATATATATATATATATATATATATATATATATATATATATATATATATATAATAATGATGACTTCATTAATAACTGAGATAAAATCCTTCATGATTGTTCAATGAAATTGATACAACTTATTATTTTAGAAAAGGAGAGGGAATTAACAAATATGGAGACAGAATTTAACAGTAGGGAGAAATCATTAGAACCCATAAAAAAACAATGAAAATTACAAGATTAATGAGACAGTACTTGTTAAGAAAATAGAGAGAGTGGAGAAAGAAGTTATCCAAAGGAAAGAAAATAAATTCTTAAGAGATAAGCAGGATTATTATAATGACAGGGTCAAACAATGGGATAAACATGAGAATAAGAATAGAAACTACAAACAAAATCACTCAAAATAAAAGACGGGAAGAAGCATGGACCACTGTCCCCTTCAGACCGCAAAGACAACAAAACCGAGACTATAACACACCTAAATCCAAAGAATTACAAACCAGGAACCCATCTCCCATCCATGTGGAATACCACGTAAATATCCAGATAGATATAAGAGGAGGAGTCTAACAAGGAGGAAGACCGAGATGAAAAGAAATCTTTTATAAGCACATATCAATGTGTGTCTGTTATGCATATTTGGTTATTATTTAAGGACACTTTGTTGAATCACTTTTAAGAACACTGAGCGCGGCTGATTTACCTTTGGAACACTATTTAGAACTGGTCTTTTTGGAAATCGATTTGTTTTGAAATCTGGCTGCTGCCACTGAATATTTTGGAGTGTTTATATGTTTATATGTCTTATATGTCTGACTAGCTAAGCTAGTGATTGATTATTTGTTTTAAGGCACTTGAGTTCTTTTTGAGAATAAGGCTGTAGCGCTACCTGCACCTTCCATACATTATATATATATATATATATATATATATATATAGACCCCTTGATGAAGTCTAGCCGAACGAAATGCATTGGGTATTAACTGTTTTAACCCATTTTCTTAAGTTGAGCAATATTTACTCCACTTTTTTACCTTTTATGTATCTGTTTTATTCTGTTTTATGGAGATTTTCTATGAAATTGTAGGCATTATTTTGACTCTGTGAACTTTTTTAGTGATATATACTTGTGAATTAAATATTTTGTATGAATTTTTTATAAAACATACTGAGTCCTCCTATATTTATACGACACCAGTGGTCCATTTGAAGTATCTTATCCATTTTTTTATTTTATATATATATATATATATATATATATACACATACACACACACAGCTGTCGAAGTTGGGGTATGGAAAATTGAAAGGGATATAGTTTCCACTTCAGGGTGCGGCATGTGCGCAGAAGAAGGGGTGTTACCAATCACAAGGGGCATGTCTTTAAGAGGCACTGGATGAGAGGGAGGACAACATTCCTTAGGACATTATACTGGGGTGCATAATCTCAAGCGTCACAGTGCTCCAATAAATAGTCCTCCAATAACCTGAGGGCCTTAATATAGATGATATATAAAATGAAAGCACTCACCAGACTTCTTAACAATGCAGTTAAGAAAGCATTTTTTAATTACTTACAACACATGGCAGCCATTCAAGTCGACATTTCGGGACACCCAGGGTCCTTTGTCAAGACAGGACAAAGTGAAAAAAGAGTGTGCACACTCATGGTAGAGAGAGGGACTTGGGCATAGCCAGTGGTCTACAGAGTGACAAAACAGCTGCATGGCTTGCAATCGCAGCATTTCCGGAAAGGCCACGCCCCTCATTTTAAATGTATCTATCACCAGATGCAGTTGTCCCTCTTAACTCCCTGACAAAGTTGGGAGTTATGCATTATAATAGCTGCCATTGATATTTATAAATGTCAATGTTTAGAAATGTTACATCTTTTTCCCTTTCTTTTTTATTTTGTGTATTTTATTTTTAATGTATCATGTGGTCACTGAACTTTCTGGCAATGCTGCAGAAGTAAGCATAGATAGATAGACACTCTCAGAGCTGAAGGCTATTACAGTATTCAGGGCAGAGTACACAATTGCTGATACAAATAATTGTTTTAACAGCACTTTTACAAATAAATTGTAAGCGATCACTAATATTTTAATTTTACAAGAGTTTCCAATTAGTCGCGATAAGGCCGCGGCTGCACATTTATTTATTTTTAAAGATTTTTTTTATAATTTTATCATCGATGATTTTTCACTGGTATCCAATTATATCGCCGTTTTTCTTGCAAAAACACATAGGGTCGGAGAAAAAAGCAGCAGACCTATGTATTTTCGCAGCACTTATTGCAGCAAAAAATAGGCACTTATTGGGGATTTGGCTTCGTCTCTCTGAGGCAGGTGAAACCAATCCCCTGATAAGTGCGGCTATCCAGGCTAAGAGAATAGCCCCTGGCGAGCTAATTACCGTGGCTAATTAAATTAAGGCACTCATTTATCAAGCCTTGGAGAGTGATAACTAGAACGGTGATAAAGTACCAGCTAATCATCTCCTAACTGCCATGTAACAGGCTGGGTTTGAAAAATGACAGTTAGGAGCTGATTGACTGGTACTTTATCATCATGCTATTTATCACTCTCCAGGGCTTGATAAATTTGTGCATAATTCTTGTAAATAAAAACAAATGTTAAAGTTAGAAGCAAATTAAAAAAGGAGCAATTTGCACGGCACCTGGAACAAACCATGATGCAAATTACGCGAGTGCATATGTATTATTATCTTTGCTTGCAGAGAAATATCGCCTGCTTCTGCATGTAGTGGACAATTAGCAGCTTTATTTTTACACTGACATTTAGACTGAAGCTAGGACACATCTCTTCCCAACTGTGGAGCTGTTTCAGAATTGTATGCAAACCGATGGTTTATGTACATCTCCAATGTTTTCTGTACAGCGCATGTGCAGAATGTGTCTTGCGTCATTAGACACAGAGCTCCCTAAGCCGAAGCCATTTGGGGGCGGTTAGGGGGCGGCAATGGGAAGCATTTTCAAAAGTGGCGGCGTGTCACCTCTGTTTTGTAGGAGTGCCGAAGCCAGTGGCTGCATCTTCTCATGCAGATTTACTGGCATCTGTAGTGGGAATTCCCCAGCCATGCAGAGTAACCTGAGGCTTACTCAGATCATACTTGCCTACTTTCACGGAATGGCCGGGAGGCTCACGAAAACCGGTTGACCCTCCCGGCCCCCCTGAAGAGCAGGCAAGTCTCCTGATTCTTAAATTCCCCCCTGCTCGGCCGCCCACTTTGTGAGTAAAGTGGACAGTCCGGGCAGTCGATGACGCGATTCTTGTTGAATCGCGTCATCATAGCCATGCCCCCTGCAGTATAATACCGGTAATAGCGGCATTACAGAGTGGGGTGTGTGGCTTAAATGATGTCCCGCTGTAACCACGCCCTGAACCGCCTTCGTCCCACCCCCGCTCCACCCCCTCTGCTCGTCATTGTCCTGCCCCGCCACCCTGCTGAGCCGACCTGGCTGCTCTCTCCCGGAGAGAGCAGCCAGGAAGTAGGTAAGTGTGCTCAGATGTCCGATGGCCGATGTTCATGCACAGTGATCCAATGCTGTGGCTTCAGACGCAGCAGCAGATCGCACAAGATTGCAGGAGGCATCTACTAACACAAGATGCCTCCTGCAACACAAGCAATGTCAAACTGGGGCATGTAGGGCCTGCTGGGAAATTGCCGTTATAGGGGCCCATGCCTAGTGGTGTCTCCAGAGGAGTGTGACAGACAACACAAAGACTTGGCTAACCATTAGAGGGCACATGGTCTGGGCCCTTAAATATATATATATATATATATATATATATATATATATATATATACAAATGGAAGAAGAGGACTGCGGCACTCAGGGATGTTTTGAAAAATCACTGTATTAGATTCAATACATCATTGCATCGATGTTTCGGGGATTTTAACCCCTTCCTCAAGATGTGGTAGAGACAAGGATCAGTAATCAAAATATATATATATATATATATATATATATATACATACATACATACCAGATTAATAACAAGAGTCCACTGCAGAAAATGAACCATAGTCCTTTGCAATATAATGTCATATATGTAATGTACAATTAAAGTGCATAGGAATAGGTGAATTCCCAGGAAATGGGCCCTACCATGGGTTTCCCCTGTACCCCTGTGAGCCAGTCCGACCCTGAACATTAGCATATTTTAGCACAGCAGCAGTGTCCTGAGACGCAGCTGCTGTGCTTACCTCGTCCATCTCTGCATAAGGCCCTGTATGTCTCACCTGCAGGACAACATGGTGTTATCAAGGTGCAAATTGCTCCTTTTCCTGATAAGCTGCTAGCTCTGAATCAGGCCCTATGATGTTATAACTATGAAACTGCTAATCACTTTACTCCAAGGAAAAAGTGACCTTTTAAATATGAATGAGCTTAATTTTGATGTTTTTTTTTTTCAATTTTGCACAGTTATTACATAGTACAAAGTACCTATAAATGAATGCTGTTTTTTCTATTTTAAAACAGTCAATGGAAAAGAAATAGTAATATGTGCTCATTCGTTTCATATTTGCTCATATATATTAAGGTCTTGTAAGGACAGTTATTCCCAAATGTTTGCCAGTAGTTCTTCTCTTTTGCACTGAAGGGTGGTATGTAAAATGTCACTATCTGACTAGCGGGCTGAAACTAATATTATCTTTAAGATACTTTATTTCCATCATCACATTCTGACATGTAGAAACTTGTCTGGCGGCATTTACATTTTCCTTGCCAGAAAGAAAATTCTGTCATTTTGTATTATGCTACTTTGTTATTCATAAAATGTGTCTGTTTGCATAAACATGGCTACTTTTGCTTATTAAACATTAACACAATTTATATTTGTGTGTTCTAAAACCCTTCAGTACAGAGTTTGGGAAATACTCCCCAAATTCTAAGTAGCAGGGATGTAAGTTTATCCCAGCTGGCCGGAGGCAAGTTGGAGTTTGGTGCCCCCTTCCTCATAAAACACAAAAAGAGAAAACAAATACAGTGCATCCGGAAAGTATTCATATCGCTTAACGTTTTCCACATTTTAATATGTTACTGCCTTATTCCAAAATGGAATAAAATATTTTTTTCCCTCAAAATTCTTCACACAATACCCCATAATAACAATGTAAAAAAAGTTTTTGGGAGATTTTTGCAAATTTGTTAAAAATAAAAAAATAAAAAAAATCACATGTACGTAAGTATTCACAGCCTTTGACATGAAACTCAAAATTGATCTCAGGTGCATCCTGTTTCCACTGATCATCCTTGAGATGTTCCTACAGCTTAAATGGAGTCCACCTGTGGTAAATTCAGTTGATTCAACATTATTTGGAAATGCACACACCTGTCTATTTAAGGTCCCACACTTGACAGTGCATGTCTGAGCACAAACCAAGCATGAAGTCAAAGGTATTGTTTGTAGACCTCCGAGACAGGTTTGTCTCCAGGCACAAATCTGGGGAAGGGTACAGAAAAATATCTGCTGCTTTGAAGGTCCCAATGAACACAGTGGCATCCATCATCCGTAAATGGAAGAAGTTTGGAAATACCAGGACTCTTCCTAGAGCTGGCTGGCCATCTAAACTGATCGATCGGGAGAGAAGGGCCCTAGTCAGGAAGGTGACAAAAAACCTGATGGTCACTCTGTCAGAGCTACAGCATTCCTTCTTGGAGAGAGGAGAACCTTCCAGAAGGAAAGCCATTTCTGCAGCAATCCACCAATCAGGTATGTATGGTAGAGTGGCCAGATGGAAGCCACTCCTTAGTAAAAAGCACATGGCAGCCCGACTGGAGTTTGACAAAATGCACCTGAAGGACTCTCAGACCATGAGAAACAAAATTCTCTGGTCTGATGAGACAAAGATTGAACTCTTTGGCATGAATACCAGGCGTCTTGTTTGGAGGAAACCAGGCACCGATCATCACCAGGCCAATACCATCCCTACAGTGAAGCATGGTGGTGGCAGCATCATGCTGTGGGGATGTTTTTCAGTGGCAGGAACTGGGAGACTAGTCAGGATAGAGGGAAAGATGAATGTAGCAATGTACAGAGACATTCTGGTTGTAAACCTGCTACTAAGATATCAAAGGAGTGGCTTCGGGACAACTCTGTGAATGTCCTTGAGTGGCCCAGCCAGAGCCCAGACTTGAATCCAATTGAACATCTCTGAGGGATCTGAAAATGGCTGTGCACCGACGCTTCCCATCCAACCTGATGGAGCTTGTGAGATGCTGCAAAAAGGAATGGGCAAAACTGCCCATATATAGGTGTGCCAAGCTTGTGGCATCATAAAAGACTTGAGGCTGTAATTGCTGCCAAAGGTGCCTCAATAAAGTATTGAGCAAAGGCTGTGAATACTTCTGTACGTACATGTGATTTCTTCATTTTTTATTTTTAATAAATTTGCAAAATCTAAAAAAAACTTTTTTCACGTCATTATGGGGTATTGTGTGTAGAATTTTGAGGGAAAAATGTATTTATTCTATTTTGGAACATAACAAAATTTGGAAAAAGTGAAGCGCTGTGAATACTTTCCAGATGTACTGTATGATGTGTGTATGCGTGTGTATGTATATAAACACACATGATTTACATAATTATATAGCTAGCGCTTTCAGCTGGTCTACAGAGACCTGAGCCCTCAGTGAACTGACAGGACTCCAGCTACACTGTGTGACAACAGCTGGTGGGACAGCGTCAGACTCATGAGATTTAGCCGTCTGCAGAATCACCATTCACCGTCGGATTACGTATCACAGTCCAGCAGCAGCAATGGGTGCATTGTCACTTGCTGCAGCGCAGGCTGAGAGGTACCAGGTGGGAGTCATCCTGTTCTCTATTGCAGGTGTTAGCATGGCTCCTGAAAACAGTGCTTAAAGTGGTCCTAGAGAGGTGGTGGAACTCACGCCTCCCCAATCCCTCCCTTGTGGATATTACATCACTAGCCCCTCCCCTTCTTTCCCACCTAGCAGTTGCCATGCCCATAGCCCCTCCCCTTCTTGCCCACCTTGGAAAACATTAATCTGCTGCTCCACTCTGTCAGTCCCTTCATTGGCTGCCTGTTTACCAGTTTCCATATAAAATACTTCTGACACAAATCTATGTACAGAACTACACCAACATACATCTCTTCTCTTATCTCACAATATCTCCCAACTCGCCCATCCATTGTGCACAAGATCTGCATATCTCACACAAGCATTACCTGCTCCCAGCCACAGTTACAGGACTTTTTCATGCAGCACCCACTCTGTGCAATGCTCTTCCTCTCACAAGACTTTCTTCTAGTCTCCAAACCTTTAAGGGTCCTGATAATTCACATCTTCAGGCAGTTTATCATATTCCAGAACCACCAACATAACCTCCATACACTATTCTACCCAAATTACCTTCTACACAGTCTACACATACCTTTTCATATTTTCTCTTTCTACACGTCCCGCTGACCCAGAAACCCCAAAGCCTCTGAATCTGGTTTGACTTCTTTTATGGGGAGGCCGGATGTAGGCTGGAGCAACAGGGGGAGGGTCCCTCGATGTACCCAGCCAAAAGGGACCCCCAATATACATACTTTCATCAATTAATCCCTCAATGGGATATTTAAATTGTAAAGTTGCCAGAGTAATTGCTTAGGTTACTAAGGTGCCTAACTGTTCTTTTGACTCACTAATCCTTATTACAGGAATTTCTGTTGAACGTTTGTCACTGCTTCCTTTGCTCTGGATCATTTTACACAAAATCCCACACACAGATCCCCCAGCACATTTAATCCCTCACACAGCTTCCCCACCCCAGCACATTTAATCCCTCACACAGCTCCCCCAACCCAGCACATTTAATCTCTCACACAGCTCCCCCACCCCAGCATATTTAATCCCTCACATAGCTACCCCACCCCAGCACATTTAATCCCTCACACAGCTCCCCCACCCCAGCACATTTAGCCCCTCACACAGCTCCCCCATCCCAGCACAATTAATCCCTCACACAGCTCCCCACCCCAGCACATTTAATCCCCCACACAGCCCCCCCAGCACATTTAATCCATCACACAGCTCCCCCCAGCACACTTAATCCCTCACACAGCTCCCCCCAGCACACTTAATCCCTCACACAGCTCCCCCACCCCAGCACAATTAATCCCTCACACCACACAGCTCCCCCACCCCAGCACATTTAATCCCTCACAAAGCTCCCCAAACCCAGCACATTTAATCCCACACACAGCTCCCCCACCCCAGCACATTCAATCCCTCACACAGCTCCCCCCAGCACATTTAATCTTTCACACAGCTCCCCCACCCCAGCACATTTAATCCCAAACACAGCTCCCCCACCCAGCACATTCAATCCCTCACACAGCTCTCCCAATTCAGCACATTTAATCTCTCACACAACTCCCCAACCCATCATAATGAATCCCCCACCCCAGCACACCCTCACACAGCTTCCCCATTCCAGCTCATTTAACCCCTCACACAGCTCCCCCACCCCAGCACATTTAATCCCTCACACAGTTCCCCAGCCAAGCACATTTAATCCCTCACACAGCTCCCCCCCAGCACATTTAATCCCTCACACAGATCCCCCCCAGCACATTTAATCCCTCACACAGATCCCCCCCAGCACATTTAATCCCTCACACAGCTCCCTCTAGCACACTTAATCCCTCACACAGCTCCCCCACCCCAGCACAATTAATCCCTCACATCACACAGCTCCCCTACCCCAGCACATTTTATCCCTCACACAGCTCCCCTACTCCAGCACATTTAATCACTCACACAGCTCCCCTCAGCACACGTACCCTCACACACAGCTCCTCCCCAGCAAATGTAATTCCACACACAGCTCTATCCAGCACATGTAACCCCACACACATTGTCTCACCCTTGTAGGATTTTCCTACCTATTTCGCCACTTAACCTGTCATTGACAACCTCTAACACGGTTTGCATGGGTCCTAGTCTTGTACATTGCGCCGGCAGCTCCTACCCTTTACGCGGCAGGAGAGACAGAAGTGAGGGGATGGCCCTCCATGACTCATTCCTGCTGCCAGCGCAAGGGAGACAGGTGGAGGCGGGATAATGGAGACACTGTGCGCTGCTACCCGCCCATCAGTGCTATTAACATGGAAGGGCCGATGCAGCACATTGACAGCAGGGATGATGCTGAGCCTAATCAAATAGGCGGCACTGCCTGGCCCTGCACAGAGTCCTGTGGCTGAATATTAGGTGGGCTGGAGGTGGCTGAACTCCTTCCGCCTACCAATACAACTGACGGAATGCAGTACCGCCCTGTTCCTACCCACTTTAACCCCTGCCTGGAATAGAGCAGATTAACTCTGCAGCAGCAACAAGTGCACCACAGTGCTCCGTTGGAAAAGCAGTGGTCACACTTGGATCATGCGGTGAATCACACAGGTGCTGCCGTACATCCAGGTGCCCCTCTAGGGCTTGAAGGCAGGTGACTCCATTGCCTCTGGGAGTTACGCCCCTGCTAAGTATGTATTTTATTACGCAGGTGGTAATCAACGGATCCTCCCAAGCCCATGAGTGCCCCATACACAGATCAATAAAAAGAGCTATCTCTTGAACTCACAATTTATTACCAAGCAATATTTAAAAGATGAAAGTGTCCCACCTGCTGGGCTCTCTCACTGCCCTAAACACATTAAGGGCTAGATGTGACAAAATGGAGAGAGAAAAAGTACCAGCTAATCAGCTCCTAACTGCCATGTTACAGGCTGTGAACCCCATTTATCAAGCCTTGGAGAGGGATAAATAGCCCTGTGATAAAGTACCAACCAATCAGCTCCTAACTTCCAGGTCCCAGGCTGTGTTTGAAAAATGACAGCTAAGAGCTGATTGGCTGGTCATTTATCACCGTGCTATTTATCACTCTCCAAGGCTTGATAAATCTGGGAATATGTTTTATTTCAAATGAATACTGCACCATCAACATATTTTTTTATTTATTTTTACAGGCCTGACCTTACATTGTCTGACTCTTGTCTTCGTTTCCTTTAGCCATGTCATGTTGTTATAAGTAGCAGGTGAAACAATTTCAGGGGAATTTGTGTATGATTTATATAGTATCCCTTCTATAGCAGTACAATTAAGACAATCAAAACAAACAAACAAACAAACAAACAAACAAACAGTTTTCAAACTATTTTAAACCACTTTTAAACTGTGTACCCCCCATAGATCAGTGTGATAACCAGGCATTAACACCTGCACTACAAAAAAATGTCCAGAGATGGGGGAAGATCAACCCCCCAACCTGGTATCCATAAAATCAGGGGCACCCACATTTCAAAGAGGGGGTGCCCTCTTTCAAATGATGTGTCACAGTACTGGATCTTGTCTGGTGATTACAGAACAATGTTAACCTGCGCTTTGGAAAATCTAAGTTTTCTGCATATGGGGGGTGGGCTGTACGTGTTCACTCACCCACATAGTGACAACGGCAACAGTGTGGGCACCCATATTTCAAGGGAGTCCCCTCTTTTCAAATTATGTGGCCCACGAGCTATTGTCTGGTGATCACCAGACAATATTACCCTACGCTACAATATTACCCTGCACTACAGAAACAGAATTTATATGGGTGGGAGGGCACTATCATGCCTATAATTACATCTGTAAATTTGGGTACACTCACATACAGTATGTGGCTTCCTTACCAGCTATTGGGGGTGATTCCGAGTTGTTCGCTCGCTAGCTGCTTTTAGCAGCATTGCACACGCTAAGCCGCCGCCCTCTGGGAGTGTATCTCAGCTTAGCAGAATTGCGAACGAAAGATTAGCAGAATTGCGAATAGAAATTTCTTAGCAGTTTCTGAGTAGCTCCAGACTTACTCAGCCATTGCGACCAGCTCAGTCCTTTTCGTTCCTGGCTTGATGTCACAAACACACCCAGCGTTTGCCCAAACACTCCCCCGTTTCTCCAGCCACTCCTGCGTTTTGAAACTCGAATGCCTGCGTTTTTCCGCACACTCCCATAAAACGGCCAGTTTCCGCCCAGAAACACCCACTTCCTGTCAATCACACTACGATAAGCACAGCGATAAAAAAACTTTGTTATGCCGTGAGTAAAATACCTAACTTTTGTGTAAAATAACTAAGCGCATGCGCACTGCCAACCTTGCGCATGCGCAGTAAGCGACTAATCGCAGTATAGCGAAAATCGTCAACAAGCGAACAACTCGGAATGACCCCCATTGTCTGCTGCTAAAAGCAAGTTGTCATGTAACCAGGGTATCTGTGAAAGAAAAGGTTATTACGGCCAGAGAGTAAACACACACACTCATTAGTGTTCAAACATCGCTGTCTTTTATTAGGCCTGAAGTGGTTTATATACAGTACTGTGCAAAAGATTTAGGCAGGTATGGAAAAAATGCTGCAAAGTAAGAATGCCTTCAAAAATAGAGGTGTTAATAGTTTATTTTTATCAATGAACAAAATGCAAAGTGAATGAACAGCAGATAATTCTAAATCAAATGAATATTAGGTGTGACCACCCTTTACCCTTCAAACAGCATTAATTATTCTAGGTATACTTGCACAGTTTATGAAGGAACTCTGCAGGGAGGTTGTTCCAAATATCTAGGAGAACTAACCACAGATCTTCTGCGGATGTAGGCTTGCTCACATCCTTCTGTCTCCTCATGGGGGCGTTGTTCTGCTGCAGGATAAATTTGGAGCCAATCAGATACCTCCCTGATGGTATTGCATGATGGATAAGTGTCAGCCTGTATTTCTATTGCGCTTCTGAGTTCACAACCACTTTAGCGACATGCCTGCGACACTCCAATAACACGACCATAAGATGATACATCTCCTTGCACCTGAATAGCCAGTTTCCAGTCATCGCCCATTTCTTGCACTTTTGTACACTTACACTGTGGGATGCATGTGCTATGCGATTTCTTGGGTACTAACGGGCCTATTCGTTATGCTAATAATCATTTAAGTTTTCTATTAAAGGACAGTTGCTTGAGATATTCCTCATTGCTCCGGCGTGGAGACAATCAATCCAAAAATTAGCTGTCTACGCAATTCTGAGTGTGACTGTGGGTTCACACATTCACAACCTCCGGCGGAAGGAACCAGACAGTGGCAGTCATCCGCTTTATTCTATGAATTAAGTGATGATGAATAGACCCCTAAGACACATGCACAGATAAAAAACATCAACCATTCGCACAGCATCGGACTCAGGCCCAAACAGTTAACACATCCTGTTGCAGCATGAGTTAATGGAGTCATGAGTAGAACTATGTTAGGTCAATCACTAATTCTCTTCATAAAAGGCCTAGGTTAATTTACAATAGCAAGAGTCTGAAAAAGGCAGGGGTGGAAGTATAGCCATCAAGAGGGGTGCAATGGCTATGGGGCTTGAGGTTACTGATGCTGACTTTTCCCCTGATAAACTCTGCAGACTTTTTTTTATGTTCCCTGCTACAATGGGTATTTTATAGAGGAGTAGTCAGTATGGCACCTGACAACTGGATCTCCCCCCCCATATTTTGGGCAACAAATGCCTATTTAGGTCTACAACATGGTAGTAAAAAAAGAGAAACATTTAAAACTAGTATTTATAGTTTAATACATTCTAATATATAAAAATGAAAATCTGTCCTTCTGTCCTTCTGTCTTTCTACACAAAACCACAGTTTACAAGCGAAGATCGTGAAATTTAACATACAAGCGTATTAAAACATGGCGGAGGCAACTAAAACAATTTGAAATCCCTAGCACCCCTAGGGGGGCAGACAGCAGCACAGAGTATATCAGGAGACAGCATAACTCCAGAATTGCTGGAGCAATGTACTCAAAAATTGGTACACATATCCCTAACAATCTGGCAACAAACACTGTGGAAGGAAGACACCCCGAGCACCCCTAGGGATAGGACAGCAGCACAGAGTATGTCAGCAGCCAGCAAAACTGTGGAAGGCCTGGAGCTATTTACACCAAACTTGGTAAACATCTGACTTAAAATCTTGGAACAAACTCTGTGGGGGTTAGACACCCCTAGCACCCCTAGGGGTGGGACAGCGGCACAGAGTATTTCAGGACATAGCAAAACTATGGAAGGGCTGGAGCAATTTACACCAAACTTGGCACACATCTCACTTACAATCTGGGAACAAACTCTGTGTGGGTTAGACACCCATAGCACCCCTATGGGTGGGACAGCGACACAGAGTATTTCAGGAGACAGCATAAATCCCGATTGGCTAGACCAATTTACAACAAACTGGGTACACATATGACTTTAACTCGGGAAGCAAACAATGTAGGGATCAGACACCCCTAGCATCCCTAGGGGTGGGACAGCAGCACAGAGTATGCCAGCATACAGCATAACTGTGGAAGGCCTGGAGCAATTTACACCGAACTTGGTACACATCTGACTTACAATCTCGAAAACAACCCTACCACCCCTAGGGGGTGGGACAGCGGCACAGAGTATTTCAGGAGACAGCATAACTCCCGAATGGCTAGACAAATTTACAACAAACTGGGTACACATATGACTTACACTTGGGAAACAAACAATGTGGGGGTCAGACACCCCTAGCACCCTTAGGGGTTGGACAGCAGCACAGAGTATGTCAGCAGAGAGCATAACTGTGGAAGGCCTTGAGCAATTTACACCAAACTTGGTACACATCTGACTTACAATCTGGGAACAAACTCTGTGGGGTTAAATACCCCTAGCACCCCTTGGGGTGGACAGCAGCACAAGGAATTTCAGGAAACAGCATAACTCCAGAATGCCTAGACCAATTTACAACAAACTTGGTACACATATGATTTACAAGCTGGGACCAAACACTGTGGGGATAAGACACCCCTAGCACCCCTAGGGTTGAGTCAGCAGCACAGAGTTTTTCAGCAGACAGCATAACTCTGGAATGCCTGGAGCAATTTACACCAAACTTGCTACACATATTACACTCTGGGAACAAACACTGTGGGGGTAACACACCAATAACACCCCTAGGGGTGGCCCAGCAGCACAGACTATGGGGGTCATTCCGAGTTGTTCGCTCGCTAGCAGATTTTAGCAGCATTGCACACGCTAGGCCGCAGCCCTCTGGGAGTGTATATTAGCTTAGCAGTATTGCGAACGAAAGATTAGCAGAATTGCAAATAGAAATTTCTTAGCAGTTTCTGAGTAGCTCCAGACCTTCTCACAGATTGCGATCAGCTCAGGCCGTTTCGTTCCTGGTTTGACGTCACAAACACGCCCTGCATTCGGCCAGCCACTCCCCTGTTTCTCCAGACACTCCTGCGTTTTATCCTGGCACGCCTGCGTTTTTCCGCACACTCCCGGAAAACGGTCCGTTTCTGCCCAGAAACACCCACTTCCTGTCAATCACACTCCGATCACTTCAACGATGAAAAATCTTCGTTCAGACGTGAGTAAATCTACTAAGTTTTGTGCTAAAATACTAACCGCATGCGCATTTTTTCCTTAATCGCTCCGTTGCGAAAATCGGCAACGAGCGAACAACTCGGAATGACCCCCTATATCAGGACATGCATGATATGTCAGTGATGATAGGGCTGCATGTGACAGGGGCAGTGACATGATGTGAGGAGAGGAATGCAGGTAGCACAAACCCACACATGGAGAGTTATATAGTGGAAATAGCACTGTCCCCCAGCAGCACATTGGGTTTTCATTTTATTGATGGGTATAACATTTTACATGCTTTTTTATACTATGGTATTTATACTGTGTGTTCAATATTTAAATTAATTTTTGTAAACAAACATTCTTAAAATCCCGGGCAATGCCGAGTACTCCAGCTAGTAAAAAGATAAGCTAATGTAAAATATGGTATATATGGTACATCTGCAATAACTAGCAAACACACAGCAAACACTGATGCACATTTCAATGTATGGGGATTTGTAAAAGAGGTTTCTGGTTTGTGACGTGTTTAGACCTGAAATTTAAAAGAGGCAATGGGGGTAATTCTGAGTTGATCGCTGCAGCAATTTTGTTAGCAGTTGGGCAAAACCATGGGGGTAATTCTAAGTTGATCGCCGCAGGAATTTTTTTTGCAGTTGGGCAAAACCATGTGCACTGCAGGGAAGGCAGATATAACATGTGCAGAGAGAGTTAGATTTGGGTGTGGTGAGTTCAATCTGCAATCTAAATTGCAGTGTAAAAATAAAGCAGCCAGTATTTACCCTGCACAGAAACAAAATAACCCACCCAAATCTAACTCTCTCTGCACATGTTATATCTGCCTTCCCTGCAGTGCACATGGGCCCTCATTCCGAGTTGATCGGTCGCAAGGCGAATTTAGCAGAGTTACACACGCTAAGCCGCCGCCTACTGGGAGTGAATCTTAGCTTCTTAAAATTGCGACCGATGTATTCGCAATATTGCGATTACTAACTACTTAGCAGTTTCAGAGTAGCTCCAGACTTACTCTGCCTGTGCGATCATTTCAGTGCTTGTCGTTCCTGGTTGACGTCACAAACACACCCAGCGTTCGCCCAGGCACTCCCACCGTTTCTCCGGCCACTCCTGCGTTTTTTCCGGAAACGGTAGCGTTTTCAGCCACACGCCCCTGAAACGCCGTGTTTCCGCCCAGTAACACCCATTTCCTGTCAATCACATTACGATCGCCGGAGCGAAGAAAAAGCCGTGAGTAAAAATACTTTCATCATAGTAAAGTTACTTGGCGCAGTCGCAGTGCGAACATTGCGCATGCGTACTAAGCGGATTTTCACTGCGATGCGATGAAAAAGAACGAGCGAACAACTCGGAATGAGGGCCATGGTTTTGCCCAACTGCTAACAAAATTCCTGCTGCGATCAACTCAGAATTACCCCCAATGTGTATTGCTATTAAAATCAGCGCCCTTTTAAATTTTGGGCTTAAACACATTAGAAAGCATAAGATTTTACAAGCTGCCGCTTAGTATATAAACTCCCAAGCATCAGTGGGAACCCGGATTTTAAAGTTTCCAACAGCCGATTACAATATCATGTCATGTGATTTCTATGTTAAGTATTCATTCCTCTGTTTCTCCAGGTTGCTTAGTTACTGATCACCTGCATCGGTGTCTCATTTCTGAGTGTAATTAAAAGTGATGTATAGGTAATAAGTCTGTGGAGCATATTGCACGTAAGAGTTTAGTGATATAAAATTAACTTTATATGTCACAATTTAAAGACAATATTTTCTTTAACTGTTTGATATGAACTCATGTAGTCATCCAGCATTTTGCAATGTAGAGTGTATCAGAATAGTAGATTGACATTTATAGTATACATTATTTCAGAATACATTGACATTCACATTCTCAATTTAGAGAATATTATGGATTACTTAATACATATTTTATATCTATTTGGGATTCATTTTTTATTATTATTCTTATTTATGGAGAGATTGTCGGTGATAATTTACAATTGAATGAATCCAAATAGTGATAATTATGAGGTGCTACAGTGCTTTTATTCCTGAATTAATGTGCCAAGTACTAATAAAACATAATTAATAACATTAAGTAAATTTCTGTGGATAAATCATATAGGGTAGAATTCAATTAGTCGACAAAAAATATTTCACGTGACTACCTAAATTCTGTATAAGCTGCAAAAATATGAAGTCTTATGTAAAACAAATATTCCCATGTTCATTACCTCTACGGCTTATACAATTTATTAATGGTCATGAAAAAATGTATCTTGCTGTGAGCAATCAGTTATACAAAACCAGAAAAGTAGATTCTTTTATATAAACCATGAGGGGTAACACAGTATTTCAGTACTATCTGCTATGTAAATTATTTTTCCAGTCTGAAGGCTGTTGTTTTACCATTCTGCTTGTTGTGCCCCGATAATTTGATTAAACAAATTGTGATGACAAAAACAGGAGACAGCACTGACACACAGCAGAAATATTAAATACACAAACATTTCTTTAACACGTCTTATGCATTGTTATATTTTGCTGGTTTTTATAAGTTTGTACTATAGTAATAAACCTAAAAGAAATATATTTCCTTCAAATTAATAAATAAAATATATTATTTCACGTAAAAGGGATAATTATTAGACATAACTTTACGATTTTGACCATGTCTATTGATATAAACTTTCCCTGATTATGGCATGTGGAATATTTGTTACCCTCTCATGTGCTTTACTTACGTTATTTTTCAATATTTTAGGGGGCTGTTTTTGAAGCTTATATTTTTCTTTTTAGAGCTAGTTCTCAGGTCTGTTAGGGTCCGATGTATGAATAGACCATTTCTCTTGATACTGGTTGAGTATCCCATATCCAAATATTACGAAATACGGATTTTTTTAAGTGACAGGGAAATAGTGAAACCTTTGTTTTCTGATGGCTCAATGTACACAAACTTTGTTTAATAATTGTTAATCAAAGTTATTCAAAAATAAGAATTTACTTACCAATAATTCTATTTCTCGTAGTCCGTAGTGGTTGCTGGGGACTCCGTCTGGACCATGGGGAATAGCGGCTCCGCAGGAGACAGGGCACAAAAGTAAAAGCTTTAGGATCAGGTGGTGTGCGCTGGCTCCTCCCCCTATGACCCTCCTCCAAGCCTCAGTTAGGATACTGTGCCCGGACGAGCGTACACAATAAGGAAGGATTTTGAATCCCGGGTAAGACTCATACCAGCCACACCAATCACACTGTACAACCTGTGATCTGAACCCAGTTAACAGCATGATAACAGCGGAGCCTCTGAAAAGATGGCTCACAACAATAATAACCCGATTTTTGTAACAATAACTATGTACAAGTATTGCAGACAATCCGCACTTGGGATGGGCGCCCAGCATCCACTACGGACTACGAGAAATAGAATTATCGGTAAGTAAATTCTTATTTTCTCTGACGTCCTAAGTGGATGCTGGGGACTCCGTCAGGACCATGGGGATTATACCAAAGCTCCCAAACGGGCGGGAGAGTGCGGATGACTCTGCAGCACCGAGTGAGAGAACTCCAGGTCCTCCTCAGCCAGGGTGTGCCCCTGACCAAGTAGCAGCTCGGCAAAGCTGTAAAGCCGAGACCCCTCGGGCAGCCGCCCAAGATGAGCCCACCTTCCTTGTGGAATGGGCATTTACATATTTTGGCTGTGGCAGGCCTGCCACAGAATGTGCAAGCTGAATTGTACTACACATCCAACTAGCAATCGTCTGCTTAGAAGCAAGAGCACCCAGTTTGTTGGGTGCATACAGGATAACAGCAAGTCAGTTTTCCTGACTCCAGCCGTCCTGGAAACCTATATTTTCAGGGCCCTGACAACATCTAGCAACTTGGAGTCCTCCAAATCCCTAGTAGCCGCAGGTACCACAATAAGCTGGTTCAGGTGAAACGCTGACACCACCTTAGGGAGAAACTGGGGACGAGTCCGCAGCTCTGCCCTGTCCGAATGGACAATCAGATATGGGCTTTTGTGAGACAAAGCCGCCAATTCTGACACTCGCCTGGCCGAGGCCAGGGCCAACATCATGGTCACTTTCCATGTGATATTTCAAATCCACAGATTTGAGCGGTTTAAACCAATGTGATTTGAGGAATCCCAGAACTACGTTGAGATCCCACAGTGCCACTGGAGGCACAAAAGGGGGTTGTATATGCAGTACTCCCTTGACAAACTTCTGGACTTCAGGAACTGAAGCCAATTCTTTCTGGAAGAAAATCGACAGGGCCGAAATTTGAACCTTAATGGACCCCAATTTGAGGCCCATAGACACTCCTGTTTGCAGGAAATGCAGGAATCGACCGAGTTGAAATTTCTTCGTGGGGCCTTCCTGGCCTCACACCACGCAACATATTTTCGCCACATGTGGTGATAATGTTGTGCGGTCACCTCCTTCCTGGCTTTGACCAGGGTAGGAATGACCTCTTCCGGAATGCCTTTTTCCCTTAGGATCCGGCGTTCAACCGCCATGCCGTCAAACGCAGCCGCGGTAAGTCTTGGAACAGACATGGTACTTGCTGAAGCAAGTCCCTTCTTAGCGGCAGAGGCCATGAGTCCTCTGTGAGCATCTCTTGAAGTTCCGGGTACCAAGTTCTTCTTGGCCAATCTGGAGCCACGAGTATAGTTCTTACTCCTCTACGTCTTATAATTTTCAGTACCTTTAGGTATGAGAAGCAGAGGAGGGAACACATACACCGACTGGTACACCCACGGTGTTACCAGAACGTCCACAGCTATTGCCTGGGGGTCTCTTGACCTGGCGCAATACCTGTCCAGTTTTTTGTTCAGGCGGGACGCCATCATGTCCACCTTTGGTCTTTCCCAACGGTTCACAATCATGTGGAAGACTTCCCGATGAAGTCCCCACTCTCCCGGGTGGAGGTCGTGCTGAGGAAGTCTGCTTCCCAGTTGTCCACTCCCGGAATGAACACTGCTGACAGTGCTATCACATGATTTTCCGCCCAGCGAAGAATCCTTGCAGTTTCTGCCATTGCCCTCCTGCTTCTTGTGCCGCCCTGTCTGTTTACGTGGGCGACTGCCGTGGTGTTGTTCCACTGGATCAATACCGGCTGACCTTGAAGCAGAGGTCTTGCTAAGCTTAGAGCATTGTAAATTGCTCTTAGCTCCAGTATATTTATGTGGAGAGAAGTCTCCAGACTTGATCACACTCCCTGGAAATTTTTTCCTTGTGTGACTGCTCCCCAGCCTTTCAGGCAGGCATCCGTGGTCACCAGGACCCAGTCCTGAATGCCGAATCTGTGGCCCTTTAGTAGATGAGCACTCTGCAGCCACCACAGAAGAGACACCCTTGTCCTTGGAGACAGGGTTATCCGCTGATGCATCTGAAGATGCGATCCGGACCATTTTTCCAGCAGATCCCACTGAAAAGATTTTGCGTGAAATCTGCCGAATGGAATCGCTTCGTAAGAAGCCACCATTTTTCCCAGGACCCTTGTGCAATGATGCACTGACACTTTTCCTGGTTTTAGGAGGTTCCTGACTAGCTCGGATAACTCCCTGGCTTTCTCCTCCGGGAGAAACACCTTTTCTGGACTGTGTCCAGAATCATCCCTAGGAACAGCAGACGTGTCGTCGGAGACAGCTGCGATTTTGGAATATTTAGAATCCACCCGTGCTGTCGTAGAACTACTTGAGATAGTGCTACTCCGACCTCCAACTGTTCTCTGGACCTTGCCCTTATCAGGAGATCGTCCAAGTAAGGGATAATTAAGACGCCTTTTCTTTGAAGAAGAATCATCATTTCGGCCATTACCTTGGTAAAGACCCGGGGTGCCGTGGACAATCCAAACGGCAGCGTCTGAAACTGATAGTGACAGTTTTGTACCACGAACCTGAGGTACCCTTGGTGAGAAGGGCAAATTGGGACATGGAGGTAAGCATCCTTGATGTCCAGGGACACCATATAGTCCCCTTCTTCCTGGTTCGCTATCACTGCTCTGAGTGACTCCATCTTGATTTGAACCTTTGTATGTAAGTGTTCAAATATTTCAGATTTAGAATAGGTCTCACCGAGCCGTCTGGCTTCAGTACCACAATATAGTGTGGAATAATACCCCTTTCCTTGTTGTAGGAGGGGTACTTTGATTATCACCTGCTGGGAATACAGCTTGTGAATTGTTTCCAATACTGCCTCCCTGTCGGAAGGAGACGTTGGTAAAGCAGACTTCAGGAACCTGCGAGGGGGAGACGTCTCGAATTTCCAATCTGTACCCCTGGGATACTACTTGTAGGATCCAGGGGTCCACTTGCGAGTGAGCCCACTGCGCGCTGAAACTCTTGAGACGACCCCCCACCGCACCTGAGTCCGCTTGTACGGCCCCAGCGTCATGCTGAGGACTTGGCAAAAGCGGTGGAGGGCTTCTGTTCCTGGGAATGGGCTGCCTGCTGCAGTCTTCTTCCCTTTCCTCTATCCCTGGGCAGATATGACTGGCCTTTTGCCTGCTTGCCCTTATGGGGACGAAAGGACTGAGGCTGAAAAGACGGTGTCTTTTTCTGCTGAGATGTGACTTGGGGTAAAAAAGGTGGATTTTCCAGCTGTTGCCGTGGCCACCAGGTCCGATGGACCGACCCCAAATAACTCCTCCCCTTTATACGGCAATACTTCCATGTGCCGTTTGGAATCTGCATCACCTGACCACTGTCGTGTCCATAAACATCTTCTGGCAGATATGGACATCGCACTTACTCTTGATGCCAGAGTGCAAATATCCCTCTGTGCATCTCGCATATATAGAAATGCATCCTTTAAATGCTCTATAGTCAATAAAATACTGTCCCTGTCAAGGGTATCAATATTTTCAGTCAGGGAATCCGACCAAGCCACCCCAGCGCTGCCCATCCAGGCTGAGGCGATCGCTGGTCGCAGTATAACACCAGTATGTGTGTATATACTTTTTAGGATATTTTCCAGCCTCCTATCAGCTGGCTCCTTGAGGGCGGCCGTATCTGGAGACGGTAACGCCACTTGTTTTGATAAGCGTGTGAGCGCCTTATCCACCCTAAGGGGTGTTTCCCAACGCGCCCTAACTTCTGGCGGGAAAGGGTATAACGCCAATAATTTTCTATCGGGGGAAACCCACGCATCATCACACACTTCATTTAATTTATCTGATTCAGGAAAAACTACAGGTAGTTTTTTCACACCCCACATAATACCCTCTTTTGTGGTACTTGTAGTATCAGAAATATGTAACCCCTTCTTCATTGCCCTTAACATGTAACGTGTGGCCCAAATGGAAAATACGTTTGTTTCTTCACCGTCGACACTGGAGTCAGTGTCCGTGTCTGTGTCTGTGTCGACCGACTGAGGTAAATGGGCGTTTTAAAGCCCCTGACGGTGTTTGAGACGCCTGGACAGGTACTAATTGGTTTGCCGGCCGTCTCATGTCGTCAACCGACCTTGCAGCGTGTTGACATTATCACGTAATTCCCTAAATAAGCCATCCATTCCGGTGTCGACTCCCTAGAGAGTGACATCACCATTACAGGCAATTGCTCCGCCTCCTCACCAACATCGTCCTCATACATGTCGACACACACGTACCGACACACAGCACACACACAGGGAATGCTCTGATAGAGGACAGGACCCCACTAGCCCTTTGGGGAGACAGAGGGAGAGTTTGCCAGCACACACCAAAACGCTATATTATACAGGGACAACCTTATATAAGTGTTTTCCCTTATAGCATCTTAATATATAATAATATCGCCAAATAAGTGCCCCCCCTCTCTGTTTTAACCCTGTTTCTGTAGTGCAGTGCAGGGGAGAGCCTGGGAGCCTTCCTAGCAGCGGAGCTGTGTAGGAAAATGGCGCTGTGTGCTGAGGAGAATAGGCCCCGCCCCCTTTTCGGCGGGCTTCTTCTCCCGTTTTTCTGACAACCTGGCAGGGGTTAAATACATCCATATAGCCCCAGGGGCTATATGTGATGTATTTTTAGCCAGTATAGGTACTTTCATTGCTGCCCAGGGCGCCCCCCCAAGCGCCCTGCACCCTCAGTGACCGTTGGTGTGAAGTGTGCTGAGAGCAATGGCGCACAGCTGCAGTGCTGTGCGCTACCTCATGAAGACTGAGAAGTCTTCAGCCGCCGATTTCTGGACCTCTTCTCTCTTCAGCATCTGCAAGGGGGTCGGCGGCGCGGCTCCGGTGACCCATCCAGGCTGTACCTGTGATCGTCCCTCTGGAGCTAGTGTCCAGTAGCCTAAGAAGCCAATCCATCCTGCACGCAGGTGAGTTCACTTCTTCTCCCCTAAGTCCCTCGTTGCAGTGAGCCTGTTGCCAGCAGGACTCACTGAAAATAAAAAACCTAACAAAACTTTTACTCTAAGCAGCTCTTTAGGAGAGCCACCTAGATTGCACCCTTCTCGGCCGGGCACAAAAACCTAACTGAGGCTTGGAGGAGGGTCATAGGGGGAGGAGCCAGTGCACACCACCTGATCCTAAAGCTTTTACTTTTGTGCCCTGTCTCTTGCGGAGCCGCTATTCCCCATGGTCCTGACGGAGTCCCCAGCATCCACTTAGGACGTCAGAGAAATATTGTATTAAATTACCTTCAGGCTGTGTGTATAAGGTGTACATGAAACATAAATGCATTTTGTGCTTAGACCTGGGTCCCATCGCCATGATCTCATTATGGTATGCAATTATTCCAAAATATGGAAAAATCCTATATCCAAAATACTTCTGGTCCCAAGCATTTTGGATATGGGATACTCAACCTGTATTTCAAATCTCTGCTGGTTATGATGCGTGGATTGTCTGTTATAGTGCTAAAGCAAAATTTGTTTGAAACAATACATTTTGCTAATAATACTCATACACATGTATGTTACATTTGTTCATAAACAGTATATTAGGTTGCACTTTGTTAGCAGTTTATTATCAGAATGCGGGCTGTGGTTTCAGCTTCCGCCTTCCTTGCCTTTGGTTAGGAAAGTTAGAAAACCAGGATGTTTGAAGCAGTACATCTCTGTGATGAACATTTATTCCATCTGTAATTTCTTCTCGTATCTCCTATATGTATCGCCATTGTATATAACGTTATGGGATGGTATCAGGATCGCAGAGCTTGGTATGCTGTCAGTCAAAATACAGACAGTGGCAATCCGACATGCAGGATCTCGACACCTGGTAGGTAAGTAGTCTAACCCTAACCACCTACCTCCCTAACCCTCCCTTCCTGGGGGCCTGACGCTAACCCCCCTCCCCACAGCCTAACCCTAATGCTCCCCAGTGGTGCCTAACCCTTCCCCCCTACAGCCTAACCATAACCCTCCCCCTCTTAGTGCCTAAACCTAACCCTCCCTCCTCCACAGCCAAACCCTAACTCTCCCTGCAGCCTAAAATTAACCCCCCCCCCCCCATTCCCCGCAGCGTGACCCTAGCCCACCCCAACATACTCAAGATCGGGATGCCGGCATTCGGGATTCTGGCGCTGGCAGTGTGATCCATGTCGGGATCCCTGTGTAGGTCTTCTGATCAGTATCAGGATTCCGGCATTGGTACTCCAACTGCCAGTATGGTGACCGGATCCCAGTGTGATATCTGTCTTATTTTCTGTTGAATTGTGTAAGCTATAAGTCGCATTGTTATATCTTTTGAATTTCTTCATTGCTATGTATGCAGTTTATTTCCTAAATGTGTATCCTGTATTGCTGCATGTGCTTCAATAAAAAATAATAATAAAAATTTATAATTATACTTTATTTCCCTATAAAACACGTATCTTAATTCTAATTCTAATGTGATAGCACCTCTTAAGTACGTATATCAAAGGGGTAGTCCCCCAACAAGTAGTAAACTGTTTAGATAGAGCATCATATGGAAATATATTGGATAAATGCATATTATTAATATCCTTTTTTTATATGGTGTCACAAGGATTCCGCAGGGCCCAGTTACAGAGTACATCATTAATCAAAACAGGAAAACAGCAACTTACAGTTGAAGACCATATAGGACTAGTACATGGTAAATAAACAAAGCTACATCAGCAGATGACACGGAAATAAGTATCAGGGTGGGGCAGACAGACAGGTGACACAGTAGACAGAGAGTGTGGAGTGGGCGTTGACTGGGAGGAAGATTATTGGTGGTGGGTGTGTTGGGGTCAAGTCAGTGTTAGTGACTGCATCAAAAGACATGGGGCCTAATTCACACTGGTTTGCAGTATGATGTCTGGTGAAGTGTGCGAAAACGCAGAAGCCGCACTGCACGTGTGAACACAGTGAGATGCGACGGCATCTCACTTGTGCGATCGCCTCTGCATGATTGACAAGCAGAGGTGGTTGCCAGGCGGGAGGGGGCGTGTTGGCGGCGTTGGGGGGGGGTGCGGTGTGGACAATGCAGACATTTGTGGGCGGGCCGTGGTGGCTACGTGACGTTACACACAGCCGCTGCGACCCTAAACATGGCAGGTAGCCACCTGCCTTCACAGCTAGGCTGCGTAGGCAGGGAGCTACTCGGCTGGTACGAAAGCATCAATTTCACGTCTTTAGGGCCTGTCATGTGGGGTAAACGAGCCCTGTGCTGGGCGTCCCCCCACATGTCAGAGATTTTGATTGTAGATCTGAGTTTTTTCGCACATCTACGATCAGCGCTGAATTAGGCCCACTGTCGCATTGTCACCAGCGCCAAGTTCCTTGTTGTACATACTGAGTGACCTTAGGGCTGCTCTAATGTCAAATGGTATGGCTGATGTCCTTTGTGTGCACATTGGTGGATTCCTGCTATCTCAGTAGGATTCCATTCGGCCACGGTGTTAGCGTATAGTCGCAGCTACTACTAACGAATCACGTCCATTGTGACTTTGTAAATTAATATTCTGTGTATTATCATAACCTATTTCCTGAAACCGTGAAAAAGTTTTTTGCTATCTCAAAAATTGGTTAATGGCTAATATTTTCATACGGGTCTTGTAGCACTATATCATCCATCCTAAGTACCAATTTATTATTTTGCTTATTCGTTTTTAATCTAAATATGCTCCATAATTATAATTTTGTTTATGCCCCCTGGTACCAGGCCAGTCATTCTAAATATCCTCTGGCTCTTCTGTTTTAAGAATTTTTGTGTAAAATATTCTTTAAGTATTTTTAACCATACTTCTCTATTCCCAGTGCTTGCAGTCCCTCAAGTTGCCATTATGCTCTTGGGAAAAATGTCTGTTCTTTTATGTTAAATGATAAGTTTTTTCAATATCAGTCTTATCATTTCTTATAGAGCCAATGTGTCCCATGATCCTTTGTTTCAAAGCACAAAAGCTAAAATAATGATAAGTAAGCAGCTGTCAAATTTCACGATATTCCCTTATTGGAAATCACCCCATTAAATACCTTCTAAACTTAAATTAATTGTTTGTTTTATTTGATAAAACATTTAATTGCAAATGAGGGTTGGAGTTTTATACATTGGTTGTTGAATTGATAAATACATCAGTGATAAAGCCTGAGTTAACAAATGAACAATAGTTAGCAATACACGCATTAGATCAGCTACTTAACCAAAGGTGCATACACACTTAGCGATATAGTAAACAATAGCGCTCATTTCCCCCCTCCTGAGCAATATTGTTTACTATATTGGCCAATGTGGATGCAGCGGACGACGGCCACTGCGCGGCCCCGTGCATCATTAACAACCAGCGATGTCGGCCGTACATGCAGCTCAATTTGGACTCATCATCCAAAGTTGCATGTACAGCCCGACCACGGCATGATGTCACTGTGCGATATCGCGGGCGATATCGCACAGTGTGTAAGCCCGCTGTTGGGCGGCCCGGGCCGGGAGGGGACACACTAGGCGATGTCACTCACGGAGCACATCCCCTAGTGTGTACATTTCTTAAGACTGGGTACACACCGTAACGACTTAACGGCGGAGCTGCCGTCATGCTGAAGGAGTGGCCGATTCAGATAAGTATAAGCACTTACTGATCAGCTGCACGATGTGTTTGTCAGGACACCAAGCTGTGCGGGCATTTGAATTTCCAGCCCAGCTGTGACATGTGTGCAACCGTCAGCGCACCACCCGCACGCAGTCATATGCACCAAAATATATTTAGATATATCGGCTATACTGCACAGCCGACACAGTATGACTGTGAACTACTTCATTCATCAGTGATTGGGTGTACACATCTGCCGACGGGCTTGAGAGATATTGGCCTTTTGCTCAAACGGTCGATATATCACCTAGTGTGTCCACAGCTTAATAAAGTCTAAATATAGTAGCCAGAAATAGACTGCTGAATGATAAGGTGCAAAGTTAACTTGCTGGCTGTGATCAGCTGACTGATTGTGAGGATAAGTATGTGAGAAACACCGACATGTGTGAAATACTATTGCAACACTAGTGACCAATGGGCTAATTCCGAGTCCGACCTCATCGCTAGGAGGCGATTTTGGCACTGCTGCGAACAGCTAGTCGCCGCCTGCAGTGGGAGTGTATTTTAGCTCTGCAAGTGTACGATCGCATGTGTAGCGGAGCTGTACAAACAGATCTTGTGCAGTCTCTGCACAGCCCAGGACTTACTCAGCCGCTGCAATCACATCAGCCTGTTCGGGGCTGGAAATTGACGTCAGGAACCCTCTCTGCAAACGCTTCAGAACGCCTGCGTTTTCTCCAACCACTGAAAATGGTCAATTGCCACCCACAAACGCCTTCTTCCTGTCAATCTCCATGTGAACGGCTGTGCGAATGGATTCTTTGCACAAACCCATCGCTGAGCGGCGATCCGCTTTGTACTTGTGCAATGCACCTGCGCATTGCAGTGCATACGCATGTGCAATTTAGACCTGATCGCAGGCTGTACGAAAACACAGCCTAGCGATCAGGTCTGCATTAGGCCCCTAAACAATTTAAGGACAGACATTATCTAAAAAAAATAGTAAAAAAAGATGAATACAGCAGCAACACTAAGGTTGTAGTATTATATGGACCGCATGGTTGGTGTAATGGTTAGCATTACAACCTCACAGCACTAAGATGTTGGGTTCAAATCCCACCATGACCCTAACTGGGTGGCATTAGTATATTCACACCATGCTTGAGTAGGTTTCATCCAGGTATTCCGATTTCCTCCCCAAATACAGAAATATACTGGTAGGTTAATTGGCTTCTGATGGAAATTAAACCTAGTATGTGTGAATGCAGTAGGGAATATAGGGCTTGATTTAGAGTCGGACGCAATGTCAATGTTTCTGCAGCTGAGCAACTTTTACTACTGTGCATGCACTAACCCAAGTGTACGATGGCGTCTTGTTACCTCACTTGAAGTTTTTTTTTTATTGTAATATGACTTGGTTTGAGGTTGAGAGAACAAAAAGCTATCCAAGGGTTGGCGCATGTGTGTGTACTTTACAGGGAGTTGTCAAGTGAGGTATCCGTTCAGATGGTCGACAATGTTAAGGTCGACCACTATTGGTTGACATTGACATGATCGACATGGACAAATGGTCGACACATGAAAATGGTTGACACATGGAAGGTCGACACATGAAAAGGTTGACATGTTTTGTTTGTTTTTTAAATAGATTTTTAACTTTTTCATACTTTACCATCCACGTGGACAACGATTGGGAACGGTAACCTATGCCGTGCGTAGCAAGGAACCTTGCGAGCCATGCAAGGGGAAGTGGTACACTAATTGGGGTTCCTGGTCATGTTACGGAAAAAATGAAACAAAAACAGTTCAAAAATCCATGTCGACCTTTTCATGGGTCAACCTTTCATGTGTCGACCATTTGTCCATGTCAACCATGCCAAAGACTAATGACTGTCGACCTTAACATTGTCGACCTTTCATACCGGAACCGTCAAGTGAGAGATACATAAGTATTGCAGCACATCTCCATCTCATAAAGAGATTGACAGCTAGCCCTGTCCTCTTGTTTTTGCTAGCCTTGTTCAGCTTTCAATGCTTCCAGTAAGGGAACTGTGCTATCCCAGTGCTCCATGTATTCCATTCACATTGACACCTCCCCCCTCCCCAGATTGTACAGCACTGATGAGCACGTTGATGCTATATAGCTAAAAGAAAATAATAATATTATTCATAAACTTGATTACATTTGCATTTGAGCTAACATCATGTATTATTAGTTTAATTTGAAACCAATTAGTTAGAAATCACGTCAATTTATATTCAGTATTATAGCTACTTTATACAGAAGTCAAGGACACATGTCAGTAAATGTAAAGACAAATTGAAAGCTTCAACATATGTTAACATTTTACTCTTCCTTCTATTTGTAGTCACTTCCTCTTTGCTTTGAGACTAAACAACTATTAGTGGGATCCATGGTTAGGTGTTTATAGTAAATAGTACAGACAATGCACCAGTGTGCCCTGTTGACAGTGGCCACTTTGTTCACAGTACCTGCTTGTCTCTGCGTAATAATGCAAGGATTATATATAGATTTACATGTAACCCTCTACTGATCTGTTTTTTTATGTTTTATGTTTGCTATAATGATATTATTCAATTTAAAATCAATGATAAATAAGTGAAATAATTTTTTTCAGCAACTTATTTTGTCATTTTAGACTACGGTGGCACCACCATGGTGCTGTATGTGTGAGCCAAAACGTGTGATCCCAATATATTTGATTGGGATTGATAAACTATCTGTAGAAAAATTGCTGGGTAATAACCAGAGCCGGATTTAGGGGTCAGGACGCCACTATGCACAATGATATTGGCACCCCCCCCCCCAAGCACAATTATATCATCCGCCAAACATCCCCCCCCCCATTCCTCCTGACCTGCCTTTCCATGCTTCCTCTCTCCGCTGCTGCTCTGATGTGGCGGCGGGTGGGAGGAATACCATGCTGCGCAGCAGCTCAGATGAGGGGATCGGGGACTGCTGTGCCACAGTGCTGATGCGGGTGGGGGAGAACTGTCATGCCACTCCTCTAATGTGGGGGAGGAAATGCCGTGCCGCTCCAGTGATATGGGGGAGGGAGGAACTGCTGTGCTGCTCCACTGATGCGGGGGAAGGGGCAGGGCTGGTTGTAAACCTTGTAGCCATTTCCTTTGGTGAACATTTCCTTTGGTGCCCCCCCCTTCCCCACTGAACACAGGGACAGTGCACGCCAAAGGTCCTGTGTCACCAACCCGGGGCACCCTGCAAGTGTCCCGAGGCACCCCAAAGTGCCACGGCACACAGTTTGAGAACCACTGCATTACACACATTACAACAGGTAGAGCCGCTTATACACATTGCGCCAGGTGGAGCTTCTTATACACTTTACACCAGGTAGAGCCCCTTATACACACTACGCCAGGTAGAGCCCCTTATACACATTGCGCCAGGTCGAGCCCGTTATACACATTGTGCCAGGTAGTCCCTTAGACACACTGCATCAGTTGAGAAAGAGTGAGAGAGAGACTGTGAGTGTGTGTGTTACTCACCACCATCCGCGCCAGCTCCTGTTCCTCGGCTCCCGACTCTTCCAACGACAAGTGAGCAGCTGCAGGGGGAGGAGTTGCAGCCAGCGGGAAGTGGGTGGACGGGGGGGGAGGGATGCGAGCAGCAGAAGGCTGGCGGCAGCGCCAAATTAAGATCCACATGGGCCTGGACCTGAAATTTATGAAGGGCCTATTGTGTACCGCCTCAGGGGGTGTGACCAACAACAGCGGGGTTGTGACTAGGGGTTGTGTCACAAAGGGCCCAACACACATTGTTCCTTTCCTTACTCATAGAATTTATGGGATGCAGTCACCATGTCGACAATTCTCAGAAGTTATAATGTTGACATTTTTTAAATGTCGGCATTAACCATGTCATGTTCTGCAGAACGTCGACATGTTTATAATGTTGGCATCAACGTTTCAGTACCCTTCCGCTCTCAAGCCTACAAGTATAGTAACTGCAGATGCTTGTTGGCTTGAGAGCGGCAGGTGTAATTGGTGGTGGTCTTGAAAATTGTCCGGAAGGGGACCGAAGCATTGACACTTCAAGTGAATATATGATTTGCAGACTTTACGGCAGCATGTGATGCAGGTTATAATGTTTCTGGCGGTACCTGTATTACAATTCCATTTGATCTTCTTTTTATAGTGTATATATACTGTATATACAGCAGGGACGGCTCCAGACCTGCTGGCACCCCAAGTAAGATTGTTTGAAGTGCCCCATCTTTGCGTGTGCTCTCACCCTGCAACTATATATTACATCATCAAAATATAAATATATATATTTTTTCTCTTACGTCCTAGAGGATACTGGGGTCCACATTAGCACCATGGTGGTATAGAGGGGTCCACTAGGAGCCTTGAGCACTTTAAGAAATCAATAGTGTGCGCTGGCTCCTCCCTCTATGCTCCTCCTGCCAGACTCAGTTTAGAAAATGTGCCCGGAGGAGCTGGTCACGCTTAGGGAAGCTCCTGAAGAGTTTTCTGTATTTATATTTGTTTGTTATTTTCAGACAGGGCTGCTTAGCACCAGCCTATCTGCTTCATGGGACTTGGGGGGGGTAGGGGAACGGCCCAACCTCCTATAGGGTTAATGGTCCCGTTCCCTGCTGACAGGACACTGAGCTCCTGAGGGAACTATTCGCAAGCCCCACCACAGCGAGCATACATTCCCGCAGTACGCCGCCACCCCTAACAGAGCCAGAAGTATGAAGAGTGGTGAGTAGGAGTCCGGTGTCCCAGTTAGCGGGTCGCTGGCTGTAATGGCGGCATAAGGGTATGGAGCGCAGTGATGACATGCAGGCTGCGTCTCCAGGCTCAGATAACATGCTGTATGTGCAGTGGCGTAAGTTCGTCCCAGTCGCCCGGAGGCATGATAAATGTTGGTGCCCCCCTACATATACACATACACACACATACCATATGTAGCTATCCGGCACTAAGGGTGAACAGTAGCAGCGTGCTCAGGTACCTTTCCCAGTAGTAATATAGATACACATACAAAGTGGATGCACACCAAGTCAGTTATTACAATAAAACAGACACCAGCATACCATTATAGTACACCTACAGTGCTCCCTCACCCGCCAGCAGGTCTCGATGGAGATGCTTTGGCGCAGTGGTGTGCCGATATAATTAGTGTTCACTGTAGGATTTTTTTTACGGCAGGGTGCTGATCACGGGGAGGGATGGGCAAACTTAGGTACATACTATAATGCTTGGTGCTCCCATACCTATGGGCCAAAACATGGACTGTCCGCGCCGAAGGCGCGCTCCAAAAATCTAGCGGCGTTGTTTCATAATAGTGGCAATTCACATTACACCACACGGTAGTGCACCTAATACACATTGCACCAGATAGAACCTCCTATACACTGCGACAGATAGAGCACGTTATACACATTGCGCCAGGTAGAGAGCACTGAGGCACACTGCACCAGGTAGAGAGCACTGAGGCACACTGCACCAGGTAGAGAGCACTGAGGCACACTGCACCAGGTAGAGAGCACTGAGGCACACTGCACCAGGTAGAGAGCACTGAGGCACACTGCACCAGGTAGAGAGCACTGAGGCACACTGCACCAGGTAGAGAGCACTGAGGCACACTGCACCAGGTAGAGAGCACTGAGACACACTGCACCAGGTAGAGAGCACTGAGGCACACTGCACCAGGTAGAGAGCACTGAGGCACACTGCACCAGGTAGAGAGCACTGAGATTGAAGTTTACAGCTGCAAAATACTTACAAGGTTAATTTAGCCCAGGGGGACTCTCATGTGCTTACCGGGTCCGGCGGCGCACGGCTGGGTCTGGCGGCGTGGCGGGGTACGGCAGGCAGAAAACGGCGGGTTGGTAGGGCGCACAAAAACGGGCAGGGTGGGATTCATCTGTCTAAAAAAAGGTGCAGACACCTAGCGTGAACACTAGATATATATATAAAAAAAACACAAACGCCTCATTCACTTAAACACACACACACACACGTCTCTTTCACTTACACACACAAGTCTCTCTTACATACACATGCCTCCCACTTACACACACATACATGCCTCTCACTTACATACACATGTCTCTCACTTACACACACACACACATCACTCACACACATGCCTTTTACTTGAATGCACAACTTTCATTAAAAACACACACACACACCTCACTTAAAAACAAGCACACACAAAACACAGTGCTTCCCCCCAAATACACCTCTCCCCTACCCCCCACACAGTGTCTACCTTTGGCTTTCATCATCAGGCTGACGGAGCAGAGAGCTTCCCTCGGCTGGCTAGAAGAGGAGCTGTGCTCTGGAGCTCCCCCTAGCTGCAGCCAGTGCCATCTCTCCCTACAGGAGGCAGCTTCCGTGTCAGTGACTGCTCCTCCGTCCACAATAGCAGCGCAGTTCTCAGGCTGCGGGAGACAGTGGAGGAGATGCGCCCCCTTGTGGTCAGGAGCCCGGCGGCAGCCGACTCCACTGCCTCCCACAGTTCCGCCCCTGTGTATGTGTGTTAAACCGCTGTGAGGGGCTAGCTGAAGCATTAACAATTTTACCCACACTGGCAGACTGCTTACAGGGGTTCTAACCCACTGTTAAGCGCCATAATACCTCAGTCAGTATAATAAAAACCGGGAAGACCATGCACCATTGAAGGGGCGGGGCTTCACTATGAGCGGATCCAGCAGCTCACCAGTGCCATTTTCCCTCTGCAGCTTACACAGATCCAGAGGCATAGCTAGGGTTTTCGGAGCCCAGGGCAAGATGGAAAATGGCGCCCCCCCCAAAAAAAAAACACACCAAAAGAAGCATGTTCGTGTGCCGAAAAATGGGCGTGGCCACACCCCAGAAGGGGTGTGGTCACGCACCAGAAGGGGTGTGGCCACGGAAAATGCCCCACAGTGCCAGTTACATTGCCCCACAGTGCCAGTTACATTGCCCCACAGTGCCAGTTACATTGCCCCACAGTGCCAGTTACATTGCCCCACAGTGCCAGTTACATTGCCCCACAGTGCCAGATACATGCCCCACAGTGCCAGATACATTGCACCACAGTGCCAGATGCATGCCCCACAGTGCCAGATACATTGCCCCACAGTGCCAGATACATTGCCCCACAGTGCCAGTTACATGCCCCACAGTGCCAGTTACATTGCCCCACAGTGCCAGATACATTGCCCCCCAGTGCCAGATACATTGCCCCCCAGTGCCAGTTACAATGCCCCACAGTGCCAGATACATTTCCCACAGTGACAGGTACATTGCCCCACAGTGCCAGATAGATGCCCCACAGTGCCAGATACATGCCCCACTGTGCCAGTTACATGCCCCACTGTGCCAGATACATGCCCCACTGTGCCAGATACATGCCCCACTGTGCTCTCTCTCTCCCCCCCCCCCTGTCACTCACCGCTTGTGGCTCCACTGGCTCTCCTCTGATATGTGAGGGGAGGAGAGCGCAGCGCCTCTCCTTTCCCTCACCGCTTCAGGTCTCCTGGCGCTGTGTGGCACCGGTTCGCTAGCCAATCAGAGCTCGCGGACCGGCAGCCAATCAGGAGCCGGTCCGCAAGCTCTGATTGGCCAACGCCGCCAGAGACCGGACACACTCAGTGCTGCTGGCAGCGGCGGTGAGGGGAGGGAAAGACGCTGCACTCTCCTCCCCTCACATTTCGGCATGACGGGGGCGAGTGGGGCATGATGCCCTGGCTGCCGGCGGCGCCCCCCTCTCCTGGGCCTGCCAAGGCGCCCAGGGCACATACCCCACTTGCCCTACCCTAGTTACGCCTCTGCACAGATCGGACTGGCAGGGAAGCGCAGCTCCTCCACAATGACTCCTAACTACTTCAGCTGTACCAGGGGGTCATAGCAAAGGGGGGATATCACGATCCATGTAGTTTCTCCTCCGTGCCTGGGGTGGCGCCCCCTGCTCTGGTGCTCAGCACTCTGCTCTGTATCTGCAGCTTGGTAAGTAGCTGTTACCACAGCTGTAAGCAGCACCTGAACTCACTATATAGGCCAGCCACACAGGATCCCAGTTGCCAGTTCATCGTGTCAAGGTTGTCTCAGTTCCTGTTCCTGGTTATGCTGGTCTCTATTGCTAACATCATCCATAGTACTGCCGGGCTCCAACAGCTATCCTGTGTAGCTACTCTGTTACAGTGTGATCCTGCTACAGTGCAATCCTGTTACATTGCATACTCTATTACAGTGCTATCCTGTGATCCTGCTATAGTGCAATCCCAAAAAGAAAAAAATATACTCCGCGCTATTTGTACACTGTATCAAACTATATCAATCTATAGTGTGCAGTCTGTCATGTAGAATAATTGACTCAGTAGAACCTCAAAGATACGTATAAATCAATTTATATTCAATAATCTTTAAAAGTGACAAAATGTAAACGAACAAGCAGCATATAGTTTGCAACAAATAGCTATTAAGTATTAACCACAATCGGTATAGCACACAATATATTAAGGCTAATTTGTTATATTTAATATATAAAATCAACACACACTGGCGTCCCAGTGATTATTAAAATGTCCCGCAAGGAATAATCACAGCCTTATAATGAAGAGCTTCTACAGATATTGATGTATAATTACCCATGTGCTGGTTCCTGAGATATTAAGTAGACAGGGTCCGTTTTTATAACTGTGCACATATATGGGTATAGTATACTTTTTAAAGCTGATTAAAAGCTGATTCACGGACTGCCTTATAATTCCCACTGCACTGTTCCGAGCAAATGGTGATCTTTAATAACCTGTACGTGGATCTCCAAAGGACTCACTCCTCGTCACGGGTGTTAGACCTCACAGCGGAGGCCGGCAGCAGTCACTCAGTGAGGGCAGACGGAGTCCTGGACGTCAGTAATACAGCACAGAGATCGAAAGCAGTGCTCCAGCTGAGAGCCGCCGGCTGAAGCGCCCGGCGTGTATCAGGCCGTGGTAAGTTGAAGCTGTGGAGAGCCGTGTGCGGGCTCAATTAGCGGGTTGATTCCAAACGACTGAACGTGGAAAGTGGGCGTCAAAGCGTTTAGTCTCCTTGGCAACCGGAGACTTCCTCAAGACGGATACCTCCCCTCTCTCCAATCACATATTTATACCCTTTCTAATGATTTTACTTGCAACAGCTGAATCTATTTAGTAAACTGAAATATTCAATTGATATGCTGCACGTAATAAAAAGATTCTGTATGTAATGAAAACATATTACAACAAAATTAATAACGTATCAAACGCCTACTGAGTCAATCTATCAGAGTTGTACATTAATCAAAATATTCTTAAATTAAGCTTAATTACATCTGTTTCTCTCTATTAGACAGACATCAAGTTCAGATGTGCATTTCTATGTTATATGTTTCACTTACTAGACAAATACTACTTCATTATAAACATAAATCTTTAAACATTGAATACTCCTAAGCAATACTCCCATACTGCCAAAATAACGGGTATTAATATCTTGATAATATTTATATTCACTTGTTTATAAATAGCTCACTTTTTTATATCATATAATGATATTAAGTATAATGACCTTCATACATAGATTAATAGCCACCTCTATAGGAAAAGGTTATAGACTTTTATCTTATATACTAAATTAATTAATTACACATATATACTGTAACTCCAAGAGAGATCTATATTGATGAACAAATTCTGATGAGGAAATAAAACACAGATAGAATGTCTCAAACATCCAATTACATTATGATATTTATATATTTGTATATTTAAATTATATTCGCAGTCAGCTTCCAATGAGTAATAAATACATAATTATTAGTGATCTTAACACCACTTATAACTAATTTCTATTATCTTAATCGTAATTAATCATATTAATAATCTCTGATCCAGTCAGACATCAATTTAAGTTATTGGTTCTATTGAAAACTATTGTAATATAACTCTAGAGGAATAATTCTAAAGAGAAAAAAAGGATTCTGAAAAAAGGGGGGGATAGAAACATATCCAACCTAACCCAACATTTTTATTGTATTATAAATAAGTACAAAAAGAAGGGAACTATTAAGCTTAATCTAAACATGAATAATCCAAGGCTTTGTTAAGGCCATTAGGATATAAGGTATCTAACTTGAAAATCCATGAAGATTCTCCTATGCACAGGTAGACAGTAAAGGAATTTACAATCTTACATCTAAAAGTTTAACTAATGATCAGATACGACTGTTAAAAAAAGGTCTAATTTTCGTTCCAAGTAAAGAACCCAATATTTTTGAGTTATTTGTTGATTTGAATAAATTCACTAGAGATCTTTGTAGGAAGAGATTTTTTGCTATTAAAAGCTGGATAAAAATCATCCTAATGAGGAGATGTCTCCTATTATTTTGGATGAATCTGACAAAGCTAGCCTTCTCACATTAGAGGAATTACTTCAAGAGAATAATGCTGTTGATAATACAGAATTGATGTTATTTGATGCTTCTAATATTAATTCTGAATCACCATGTCCAAAATTCAAAAAGAAATCAATTTTTTTTCATTTGGATCAGAAAAGTGCTGCAATTACTGTTTTTTTATAATAAAACTTTAAAAGACTTCAAGTCACTATGCATGAAAACAGAATGAAATAAGAGAAGGTCCACTGTTTATCATATGCAAAATCTCACCAAAACAGAAAGAGAAGCTATTAAAGCTCCGAAGGATGACCCTTTTCTGGTGATAAAACAGGCAGATAAAGGGGGAGGGATAGTTTTACAATCTAGGGATGATTATGTAGCAGAAGCACATAGGCAACTAAAGGATATAGATTACTATACGCTTCTCAAATCTAATCCCAGTAACCCTTTTATGTCAGAACTAAATATGATATTACAAACAGCTAAAAATGATGCTGTGATCTCAGAAGATGAGTTTTATTTTTTGTTACCCACACACCCCATCACTCCAATTTTTTACCACTTACCTAAAATCCATAAAGATCTGTCACATCCACCAGGGAGACCTATTATTTCGGGAGTGGATTCACTTTCTTCAAATTTATCTCACTTTGTAGACTTTCATTTACAGGGTCACGTAGCCGCTTTAAAATCTCATATTAAAGATACCCACCATATATTACAACAAACGGTTGGGAAAGACTGGACTGAAGGTTGGGGTTTTCTAACCCTAGACGTCCAATCCCTCTACACTAACATACCACATTTAAAAGGGATTGATTCTGTTAAATATTATCTGGATAAAGATCCTACTATGAAACCGGGCCGACGTGACTTTGTTCTGGAAGCTATTCTTTATATTTTGACTCACAATTATTTTTTGTTTGAAGATTGTTACTACTTACAGCATCTTGGAACGGCCATGGAGACCAGGTTTGCACCTAGTTTTGCCAACCTCTATATGGGCCGCTTTGAAGAAGAATACATCTGGAGCGGCCCATATAGAGAGAACCTGGTCCTCTATGGCCGTTACATAGACAATTTATTTATTATTTGGAATGGAGGGGCACAATTAGCACAAGATTTTGTTAAATTTTTAAATGATAACACTTATAATTTGAAGTTCACTCACAATTTTGATTTATACACTACTCATTTTCTAGATATCACACTATCAATTAATAATAATAAAATTATCTCAACAAATTATATTAAACCAGTAGGGGCAGGGAATTACCTTCATTATTCAAGTGGTCATTATAAACCGTGGATAAAAAATATCCCAAAGAATCAAATTATTAGAGTGAGACGCAATTGTTCAGAAGATTCAGCCTTCCAATTACAAGTTGAGATCCTTTTACACCAATTCAGTGAGAGGGGATACCCACCACACATATTGGAGGATTCCAAAAGGTTTGCCAACTCACTTATGAGAAAAATTTTAGAATTGGCGGTAACTAACAAAGTTCTTTCTTTTACAACAACGACAAAAAAACTCAAAACTAAGACCAGTGACACACTTACAGTAGACTCCATGAAATTTATTTCTAAGTTTAATAATAAATCTAAAGATATAAAAAAGATTGTTCTAGATAATTATGAGTTGATAAAACAAGATCCTATTCTAAATAAATGTTTAACAGATAAACCGATGGTTATTTTTAGGAGAAATACTAATCTAAAAGAGATGCTGGCTCCCAGCTACCTAAAACCTATAGATACTACTGTAAATTCCTCATGGCTACCAAAAAGGCCATTGGGTAGTTTCAGATGTAATAAGCAAGTCTGCTTGACATGTAAATTTATGTTAAACAAAACCACAAGTGTCACGTCTAAACTAATGGTAATATCTTTACGATTAAACAATTCATTAATTGTGATACAGAATACTGTGTATATCTGTTACAGTGTCCCTGCTCCCTTCAATATGTAGGGAGAACTACAAGGTCCTTGAAATCCAGATTCAGGGAACATAGACTAAATATCATTAAGAAACTTCAGACTCATAGCGTATCTCGTCATTTTTCTAAAGTACATAATGGTGACCCATCCTTTCTCAGCATTGTTGGTTTGGAACAATTCTCTTGTACAAGAGAGGAGGGGATAGGTTTAGAAAACTGTGCATAGGAGAATCTTCATGGATTTTCAAGTTAGATAACTTATATCCTAATGGCCTTAACGAAGCCTTGGATTATTCATGTTTAGATTAAGCTTAATAGTTCCCTTCTTTTTGTACTTATTTATAATACAATAAAAATGTTGGGCTAGGTTGGATATGTTTCTATCCCCCCCTTTTTTCAGAATCCTTTTTTTCTTTTTAGAATTATTCCTCTAGAGTTATATTACAATAGTTTTCAATAGAACCAATAACTTAAATTGATGTCTGACTGGATCAGAGATTACTAATATGATTAATTACGATTAAGATAATAGAAATTAGTTCTAAGTGGTGTTAAGATCATTAATAATTATGTATTTATTACTCATTGGAAGCTGACTGCGAATATAATTTAAATATACAAATATATAAATATCATAATGTAATTGGATGTTTGAGACATTCTATCTGTGTTTTATTTCCTCATCAGAATTTGTTCATCAATATAGATCTCTCTTGGAGTTACAGTATATATGTGTAATTAATTAATTTAGTATATAAGATAAAAGTCTATAACCTTTTCCTATAGAGGTGTCTATTAATCTATGTATGAAGGTCATTATACTTAATATCATTATATGATATAAAAAAGTGAGCTATTTATAAACAAGTGAATATAAATATTATCAATATATTAATACCTGTTATTTTGGCAGTATGGGAGTATTATAAAAATGTATAAACAAGCGCTGTTTTTGTGTGTGGCACCTGAAAAAAAAGATTGGTTAGTGGTAATGTTTACAGCTCCTTTTGGAGCTTTTTTTGTGATGACCAGTCCGTGAAGAAACAACCTAACTTTCCCTACCTTGCTCCCGGCCACGGGATTCCTCAGCCAGGTGGAGCCCGGCTGTCCGTGGCGAGTTGTTGAGTCAGTGTCTCCCCGCCGCTGCGTCCAGCGGTGAGAGACGTGGAGCTGGGTGGTGAGAATGGTGTGAGCGGGTGACGTCACTTAGCGCTCGGCGATCCTCCGGTTGGTGTTCTTAGCGTCTCTTCTGGTCAGCACTTGTCCATCTAACGCGTTTCGTGCTATTTCCAGCACTTTATCAAAGATGGAATGGATTAAAATGTCTGTCTTTTTATACATAAATCTTTATTCAGAAAAACATCACTTCCGGTCCGGAAAAACGTCACGTCCGGTCCGGAAGTTGTAAAAAACGAGCGGGATCCGCATGGTTAAGAGGAAAAAAAAATGTAAAAAAAAAAAAATACTTAAAAACTGTACAGGTGCCACACAAAAAGTTTTTGGGATATATTGTTTATAAAAATACGTTTAATTCAAAAAGAAAAAAGAAAATGCGGCCCCTTCCATTCCCTTCATCACACAATTCAACAGCAACATAAAGGTGGTGGAGAACATGATAAGAACTCACTGGCATGTCCTTTTACTGGACGGCATTCTAAACCCTATATTACCGACTAAACCGCAGATAATATACCGAAGGGCTAAGAATATAAAACAGACGATAGTTTCAAGTACATTAAGGAACATCAACCAGCAAACTTCCAAACACACACAAGGATTTTTTCGGTGTTTGAACTGCAAAGCTTGTAAAAATAACAAAGAAAAATCCACTCAACCTTTAACCACATTTACATCATTTACCACTGGAAAAAGTTACACCATTTTTGATCACCTTTCCTGTGATACTGAAGGTATTATATATCTTGCCACCTGTCCCTGTGGACATCAGTATGTAGGCCAAACAAAAAGGAAGGCCAAAATTAGATTTGCCGAGCACATCTACAACGTAAAAAGAGGACTCACAACCCATAGCCTGTCTAACCATTTTTTGGAAAAGCACAATAAAGACCCAACAGGGTTGACATTTCTTCCAATTCAAAAGGTGAAGAATAATTGGAGAGGATGAGACCTAATAAATGAACTTAAGAAAAATGAAAGCAAATGGATGTTCGAGCTCCAAACACTACAACCACGTGGTCACAATATAGATATTGAATTAAACGTATTTTTATAAACAATATATCCAAAAAACTTTTTGTGTGGCACCTGTACAGTTTTTAAGTATTTTCAAAAAAAAAAATTTTTTTTTCCTCCCTCTTAACCATGCGGATCCCGCTCGTTTTTTACAACTTCCGGACCGGAAGTGACGTTTTTCCGGACCGGAAGTGATGCTTTTCTGAATAAAGATTTATGTATAAAAAGACAGACCTTTTAATCCATTCCATCTTTGATAAAGTGCTGGAAATAGAACGAAACGCGTTAGATGGACAAGTGCTGACCAGAAGAGACGCTAAGAACAACAACCGGAGGATCGCCGAGCGCTAAGTGACATCACCCGCTCACACCTGTCAGGTTCGGTTTTGCTTGTGTCCCCGGAGGGGGCGCTAGTGGGTCAGTGGAGGTAGGATAGAAGAAGTGAGGAGGCTGGATTGGGTTTCTGCGCATCAGCGCAATGGTGTTTATTTAACATAAAAGTTCACACAATAAGGCAGCAGAATAACGTGCAGGAATAAACAAATAAAAGTATGCAATGGGAATGGTGCAGCTTGGAAGCTGAGAGTCTATGGAGGAAATGGTAATGATGGATAAGTTCACTGGTGTGAGAACCAGAATGGTTTAAAACGTGGAGCCAGCAGAGATGGTATTAAATGTGTAGCAAACCTGGTAGCAGATGCAGGAGACTCAGGTGGAAGTTCACAGAGCAGTTCGTTAAGCTCAGGCAGCTGGCAAGCTGCTTCACAGGTGAGGTGATGGAATGCACCTGGAGGGAGTCTCTACTGCAGAGGCTGAAGCACACTGCGGTTGTAATTAGGTGTGGAGCCAAATACAGATGCAGGGATTGCTGATGCTTGTAGTTCCACGGAGATGTAAGAAGGTAACCAGGAACACGGAGGAACAGGTAGGTAACCAGGAACACGGAGGATCCAGGAAGGTAACCAGGAACACGGAGGAATCCAGGCACATGGGTCGCAGGAGTGACACAAAGTTCAGGACAACCACAGGCTCACCCTGCAGCTCCTGATATACCCCCTGGTATGCAGACATTGGTTGGAGTGGGAAAAGGAGGTGCGGCCAAGCTCCGGATTGGCCGCCGTACTCTGACCGATGGAGACTGTCATGGCGGCGCCCATGCTGCGGCCCGGCGGGAACGCGGCGTGCTCACACGCCCGCTGTCATAGGAGCGTTCCTAGGCCCAGGATGACATCTGGCGGCAGAGGAGCGGACGACAGCAGAATGCAGGGACCCCGGACGGAGTCCGCACCGACGGACAGATGCGGCTGTGGTGAGTCGATTCCTGACAGTACCCCCTCCTTTATGGGTGGGCACTGAACACCCACGTGGCTTGGAAGGATGAGTTCTGTGGAAGACACGGACCAACCTTGGAGCATGGACATCTGACGAATTTACCCAACTTCTCTCCTCAGGACCATAACCGGACCAGTCGATAAGGTATTGTAGACGACCGTACCGGCAACGGGAATCCAGAATCTTCTCTATCTCGAACTTCACGCCCTGCTGAGTTCGTACTTTGGGGCCGACTGGAAGAGCTCTTTGGAAGCGATTCAGGACTAACGGTCTGAGGAGAGAGACATGAAAGGCATTAGGTATTCGTAGAGAAGGTGGTAACTTGAGCTTGTAGGCCACAGGACTGATGACTCTTTCGATGGGAAAGGGTCCGATGAAACGTGGTGCAAATTTCATCAAGGGGACTCTAAGACGAAGGTTTCGGGTGGAAAGCCAAACCTTGTCACCAGGTTTCAGGCTAGGAACTGCACGTCTTTTGCGGTCAGCAAAGAACTTATACCGGCTAGAAGCCTTCTTGAGAGAAGCATGAATCTTCCTCCAGGTTGAAGAGAACTGACTCAAGACAGCAGTGGCAGCAAGAACATCAATGTGAGGAAGTTCTTGAAAATCTGGAACACGGGGATGATGTCCATATACAGCAAAGAACGGAGTTGTTTCTGTAGCAGTATGGTAGCGGAAATTGTGGGCAAATTCAGCCCATGGGAGCAGGTCCAACCAGTCATCTTGAGAAGACGAAACATAAAGTCTTAAAAAGGTTTCTAACTCTTGGTTTACCCTCTCCGTCTGCCCATTCATCTGAGGGTGGTAGGCTGACGAAAACTTGAGGTTGACTTGCATGGCAGAACAAAGGGCTCTCCAAAATCTTGCCACAAACTGAACTCCACGGTCAGATATAATTTCAGTGGGTAGTCCATGTAAGCGGAAAATCTCCCGTAGGAAGATTTGGGCAAGCTTTGGTGCGGAAGGAAGACCCTGGAGTGGTACAAAATGGGCCATTTTGGTAAACCTGTCAACCACAACCCAGATGGTATTGAATCCTTGAGAAGAGGGAAGGTCAGAGATGAAATCCATGGACAAGTGTGACCAGGGACGGCTGGGAACAGATAATGGTTGTAACTGACCTGCTGGAGATTGTCGAGGAGTCTTGTGCTGCGCATAGTTCGGGCAGGATGCCACGAAATCTTTGATGTCAACTTTCATCTTCGGCCACCAGTATGTCTCAGAGAGGAACTTGAAAGTTTTCAGGACACCAGGATGCCCAGTGAATTTGGACTGATGAGCCCAAGACAGCAACTTGGAACGGAGTTCTGGGGAAACAAAAGTCTTACCAGGAGGTGGAACAGGAGAAACTTGAGACGAAGCAAATACCACTGGACTCAGGATGGAATGCGGAACCGAGTCGGACGTCTCCTCTTCGGACTCCATAGATCGGGATAAAGCGTCTGCCTTGATATTCTGAGAACCTGGGCGGAAATGAAGCTTAAAGTTAAAACGAGAGAAGAACATAGCCCACCGGGACTGGCGAGGATTGAGGCACTGGGCTGCCTTCAAATAAAGCAGATTTTTATGATCCGTATAGATGTTGAACGGAAATTTGGCCCCTTCCAGGAGATACCTCCATTCCTCAAGGGCCAGCTTGATCGCTAGTAGTTCTTGATCTCCAATGGAATAGTTAGCTTCTGCAGGGAGGAATTTACGAGAATAAAATCCACAAGGGTGAATCTTCCCATCAGTTCCCTTCTGGGAGAGAACAGCTCCAACTCCTACTGTGGAGGCATCCACCTCCAACTCGAATGGCTTGTTTACATCTGGTTGAGACAGAACTGGAGCAGACATAAAGGCCAGCTTGATCTTTTGAAATGCCGCTAAAGCTTCTTCTGACCAGTTGGAATGATCTGCCCCTTTCCGAGTTAAGTTGGTAATAGGAGCGATGAGAGTTGAAAATCCTCGGATAAACTTCCTATAATAATTGGCGAATCCCAGGAATCGCTGAATAGACTTGAGACTACTTGGAATGGACCAATTGGCAATGGCTTCCAACTTTGTCGGGTCCATCTGGAGATCCGATCCGGAAATTATATACCCCAGGAAGGGTATGGAGGGGACTTCGAAGGTACACTTGGATAATTTGCCGTAGAGACGGTTCTCACGAAGACGTCGGAGGACCTCACGGACTTGCAGACGATGAGAAGAGAGATCTTGGGAGAAGATGAGGATATCATCCAGGTAAACTACGAGGTATTTGTACAGAACGTCACGGAAGATTTCGTTAACAAAGTGCTGGGGCATTGCTCAACACGAATGGCATTACCAGGTACTCGTAATGACCATCTCAAGTATTAAAAGCTGTCTTCCATTAGTCACCACTACGGATTCTGATGAGGTTGTAGGCACCGCGGAGATCTAACTTGGTGAAGATGCGGGCTCCCTTAACTCTATCAAACAATTCAGTGATGAGTGGTAATGGATAACTGTTTTTGATGGTAATGTCATTGAGACCCCGGTAGTCAATGCATGGACGTAATCCTCCATCCTTTTTTTTAACAAAGAAGAAGCCCGCACCAGCGGGTGAAGATGAGGGACGAATAAATCCTTTCTGTAAGTTCTCCCTGATGTAGTCGCTCATCGCCTCAGTTTCAGGAACGGATAACGGATAGGTACGCCCCCTTGGTGGTTTCTTGCCGGGAATGAGGTCAATGGGGCAATCCCACTCTCTATGGGGCGGCAGAACATCAGCGGCCTTTTCACTGAAGACGTCAGAGAAATCTTGGTAAGCCGCAGGAAGATCTGACTGGGTTTTGACTTCAGAAGACTTGATAGGACAAACTTGGGCTAAGCAGGACTGGCGACAATGTGAACCCCAGGAAGTGAGTTGTAACGTAGACCAATCAATCTGCGGATTATGTAGTTGGAGCCAGGGCATTCCCAACACGATCTCCTGGGTTGCCTGAGGAATAACTAAAAACTTTATTAATTCAGAATGCAGGAACCCGACTCCCAGAACCACTGGTCTGGTTTGGTGAGATATATTCCCCTTGGAGATTCGGCTCCCATCTACTGCAATGATGTAGACTGGATATGAGAGTTCGCAGATAGGCAAACGAAACTTATCCACCGCAGCTTGAGTGATGAAGTTTCCTGCGGCTCCACAGTCCACTAACGCAGATGCAGACTGAAGACGATCTGTAGTCTCTAAAGTCACAGGAAGAATGAGGTCTTGGTTTGAAGGAGCTTGTCTAGAAGATCCCAACTTGACTCCTCCTTTACAAGTCAGGATCTGGCGTTTCCCGAACGCACTGTACAAGAATTGATCTGGTGACCTGCAGCCGCACAATAAAGACACAGTCTCTCACGGAGTCTTCTTGACCGCTCCTCAGGAGTTAAGCGGGACCTATTAATTTGCATAGGCTCATCAGAAGGTGAAGGCTGAAATTGTACTGAAGGTACCATTCTTGACTTGCGTGGCTCACTACGAGCACGCTCACTGTTGCGTTCGCGGATGCGAGAGTCCAACTTGATACATAGAGAAATCAGTTCAGGCAATTGCTCAGGGACATCGCGGGTTGCCAGTTCATCCTTGATCCGATCTGAAAGTCCATGTCAGAAGGCTGCTACCAGGGCTTGATTATTCCACTGAATCTCTGCGGCTAACGTCTGGAACTGGATGACATATTGTCCCATACTCCGGGTACCTTGACGAAGCTGAATAAGGTCTGCAGAGGCTGATGTTGCACGACCTGGCTCGTCAAAGATACGTCTGAAGGTTGACACGAATTCAGCGTAGTTGTTCATCAGAGGGTCAGCACGTTCCCACAGAGGAGACACCCAACTCAAGGCAGAACCAGAGAGCAGTGAGATAATGTAGGCAACCTTGGATCTTGACGTGGGGAAATTGTGTGATAATAATTCAAACTGGATTTCACATTGGTTAAGGAACCCGCGACATAGCTTCGGACTGCCATCATATTTGCTAGGCACGGGCAGGTGCAAGCGTGACACTGGAGCTGATGCAGCCGGCGTAGAAGAACTCACAGCACTTGCAGGTGCTGGGGTAACTGGAACCGGAGTAGCAAGTACACTAGGCAGGGTTTGTTGTAGTGTATCAATCCGGGAGGACATCCCTTGCAGAAACTGGAACATCTGCTGCTGCACAGCCTCTTGACCATCCAAGCGGGAGACCAGATTTTGTAAGGCCCCTGACCCCACACTCTGACCACCGTCTGAGTCCATCGGTCCTGAACTTACTGTCAGGTTCGGTTTTGCTTGTGTCCCCGGAGGGGGCGCTAGTGGGTCAGTGGAGGTAGGATAGAAGAAGTGAGGAGGCTGGATTGGGTTTCTGCGCATCAGCGCAATGGTGTTTATTTAACATAAAAGTTCACACAATAAGGCAGCAGAATAACGTGCAGGAATAAACAAATAAAAGTATGCAATGGGAATGGTGCAGCTTGGAAGCTGAGAGTCTATGGAGGAAATGGTAATGATGGATAAGTTCACTGGTGTGAGAACCAGAATGGTTTAAAACGTGGAGCCAGCAGAGATGGTATTAAATGTGTAGCAAACCTGGTAGCAGATGCAGGAGACTCAGGTGGAAGTTCACAGAGCAGTTCGTTAAGCTCAGGCAGCTGGCAAGCTGCTTCACAGGTGAGGTGATGGAATGCACCTGGAGGGAGTCTCTACTGCAGAGGCTGAAGCACACTGCGGTTGTAATTAGGTGTGGAGCCAAATACAGATGCAGGGATTGCTGATGCTTGTAGTTCCACGGAGATGTAAGAAGGTAACCAGGAACACGGAGGAACAGGTAGGTAACCAGGAACACGGAGGATCCAGGAAGGTAACCAGGAACACGGAGGAATCCAGGCACATGGGTCGCAGGAGTGACACAAAGTTCAAGACAACCACAGGCTCACCCTGCAGCTCCTGATATACCCCCTGGTATGCAGACATTGGTTGGAGTGGGAAAAGGAGGTGCGGCCAAGCTCCGGATTGGCCACCGTACTCTGACCGATGGAGACTGTCATGGCGGCGCCCATGCCGCGGCCCGGCGGGAACGCGGCGTGCTCACACGCCCGCTGTCACAGGAGCGTTCCTAGGCCCAGGATGACGTCTGGCGGCAGAGGAGCGGACGACAGCAGAACGCAGGGACCCCGGACGGAGTCCGCACCGACGGACAGATGCAGCCGTGGTGAGTCGATTCCTGACAACACCATTCTCACCACCCAGCTCCACGTCTCTCACTGCTGGACGCAGCGGCAGGGAGACTGACTCAACAACTCGCCACGGACAGCCGGGCTCCACCTGGCTGAGGAATCCCGTGGCCGGGAGCAAGGTAGGGAAAGTTAGGTTGTTTCTTCACGGACTGGTCATCACAAAAAAAGCTCCAAAAGGAGCTGTAAACATTACCACTAACCAATCTTTTTTTTCAGGTGCCACACACAAAAACAGAGCTTGTTTATACATTTTTATAATTCCCCCTTTTTTCCAACAAGCAGCTCAATCACAGCGCAGAAAACATTTTTTCTCTATATCAGTATGGGAGTATTTCTTAGGAGTATTCAATGTTTAAAGATTTATGTTTATAATGAAGTAGTATTTGTCTAGTAAGTGAAACATATAACATAGAAATGCACATCTGAACTTGATGTCTGTCTAATAGACAGAAACAGATGTAATTAAGCTTAATTTAAGAATATTTTTATTAATGTACAACTCTGATAGATTGACTCAGTAGGCGTTTGATACGTTATTAATTTTGTTGTAATAATATGTTTTAATTACATACAGAATCTTTTTATTACGTGCAGCATATCAATTGAATATTTCAGTTTACTAAATAGATTCAGCTGTTGCAAGTAAAATCATTAGAAAGGGTATAAATATGTGATTGGAGAGAGGGGAGGTATCCGTCTTGAGGAAGTCTCCGGTTGCCATGGAGACGAAACGAGTTGACGCCCACTTTCCACGTTCAGTCGTTTGGAATCAACCCGCTAATTGAGCCCGCACACGGCTCTCCACAGCTTCAACTTACCACGGCCTGATACACGCCGGGTGCTTCAGCCGGCGGCTCTCAGCTGGAGCACTGCTTTCGATCTCTGTGCTGTATTACTGACGTCCAGGACTCCGTCTGCCCTCACTGAGTGACTGCTGCCGGCCTCCGCTGTGAGGTCTAACACCCGTGACGAGGAGTGAGTCCTTTGGAGATCCACATACAGGTTATTAAAGATCACCATTTGCTCGGAACAGTGCCGTGGGAATTATAAGGCAGTCCGTGAATCAGCTTTTAATCAGCTTTAAAAAGTATACTATACCCATATATGTGCACAGTTATAAAAACGGACCCTGTCTACTTAATATCTCAGGAACCAGCACATGGGTAATTATACATCAATATCTGTAGAAGCTCTTCATTATAAGGCTGTGATTATTCCTTGCGGGACATTTTAATAATCACTGGGACGCCAGTGTGTGTTGATTTTATATATTAAATATAACAAATTAGCCTTAATATATTGTGTGCTATACCGATTGTGGTTAATACTTAATAGCTATTTGTTGCAAACTATATGCTGCTTGTTCGTTTAAATTTTGTCACTTTTAAAGATTATTGAATATAAATTGATTTATACGTATCTTTGAGGTTCTACTGAGTCAATTATTCTACATGACAGACTGCACACTATTGATTGATATAGTTTGATACAGTGTACATATAGCGCGGAGTATATTTTTTTCTTTTTGTTTTCTATATTGTTGGCAACCTAGCTAGTTGTCTTACTCAGCTGCTTTTGTTTCACTATTAACCAACTAATAATTGCTATCAGCGCCGGAAGATAAACAGTTAGGGACATTTGTCCTGTTCTGTTTTTCCCCACAACCTTTTTTATAGTGCAATCCCGTTATCCTGCTACGGTGCTAACCTTTTACAGTGCAATCCTGCAATGCCGCATCTCTGCTAAAGTGCATCCTGCTACGGTGCTAACCTTCTACAGTGCAATCCTGCAATGCCGCATCTCTGCTAACATGCATCCTGCTACGGTGCTAACCTTCTACAGTGCAATCCTGCAATGCCGCATCTCTGCTAAAGTGCATCCTGCTACGGTGCTAACCTTCTAAACTGCAATCCTGCAACCCTGCAATCTCTGCTCAAGTGCATCCCGGTGCTAATTCTGCTACAGAACAATCCTATTACAGTGTCTATAGAATCTATAGTGTTACAAGTGCCATCACAGTCCACAGCATCTCAAGTGTTCCCACAGTCTACAGCAGGCTTTTTCAACCAGTGTGCCGTGGCACACTAGTGTGCCGCGACCAGTTGCCAGGTGTGCCGCGGAGCCAGAGCCGCTTCCTGCACCTTCAGAGTGAACTGTTGGCCCAGGCTCTTCTTAGAGGATCAGTCGTGCTCTGGCCGTGGCCTATGCCTTGAAGATGCGGCGGTGTGATATCATAGGTCACGGCCGCCGTGTCTCACCACCCAGCCAGCCCACCCGCCTGCATACACATCTTCCAGTTCCCGCCTGCATACACAGCTTTCCTTGCCCACCCATATCCACATCTGCCCGACCGCCCGCTGCTCAGTATTCGCAGCACTCCACTATGACCAACCCCTGCCACTGAGGGACAGGGAGGACAGCTGACCGGTAGGGGCTAATATTTGTTATTTTATTTCTCCTGTGGGGAACAATAGGATTTATGGGGGTAGAATAAGGATTTATGGATTTATGGGGGGAACAATGTGAATAATTCACGTGGGGAGCAATAGGATTTATGTGGGGAGCAATGTGATTGATTTATGTGGGGAGCAATAGGATTCATGTAGGGAGCAACATGATTTATGTGGGGAGCAATGTGATTGCTTTTTCTGTGTAGGCCAATGTATGTGTGGATTTTTTTTTACTGTGAGGGCCAATGTGTGGTTTTTGTTTTTTTCTGTGTGGAATTTATGGTGTGCCTCGGCAATTTTAAAATATTGTTCGGTGTGCCGCAAGTAAAAAAATGTTGAAAATCACTGGTCTACAGCATTTCAATGTCTTCACAGTCTTTAGCATTTCAAGTGTGATCAGTTTACAGCGTCTTCATGTAATCACAGTCTTCAGTGTGTCTCCTGGCGTTCCTGTGTACCCACAGTTATCAGCGTCTCTGTGTCCCCTCAGTCCCCAGCATCACAAGTGAGTTTCCAATCCCAGCATCACAAGTGTGTTCACAAGTATCCAGCACCGCCAAATACTTCCCAGACTCGTATCATTGCAAGTGCAATTTCAGTTCTCCCTTTCATTTTGAGTTCTCCAATCATTCCTGGTTTTTACTTACTGTTTACTGCTTTACCCTGTATAAATAAACCTGCTATTGTACCGAGAACATCAATCCCTGTGAATATGTTCCTACAGAGTAAATTCCAAACGGATTCTGACAGGGGAGCAATATTAGAATACTAAGCCCCTATTAAGGGTACTTAGTTTGCGACCCAGCTAAGTTGCAATTAGCTTATAGGAAAGAACACCTTTACTAATGCGCAATACACTCAAATTGCAGCCCAGGTTGCTCTAGGTTCACCAAACCATATACCATGGGGGATGATGAGCAAGTGTTATACTGACTAAATGTTAGTGTGATACCGAAATACATAATCCACCTTGTATGCTATCAAACGGTGTTGCACTAAGTGTTTCTTTCCTGTTTGAGGTACATCGAGTTGAACTACAAGAAGGACTTGCTTTGAAGGACTTGAGACCAAAGGATTGCCTTGCTTTTATTTATATCAATACACATGTAACTCCTTTCTTCTGTAAGTTGCAATTAGCTACAATGTTGCGGTGTGGCTCGTGCCAACATACTCTTTGTCTCCCTAGAAGGCTCTGTGTGGGTTCACTGTGTTTTAACCTTTCTACTGTGTGTGTGTTCTTTTACAATGTGTCTCATGCATGACAGAGGGTCTTTCTTCCCCAGGGAAATCACTACCATGTACTCAGGACAGTAAACATTCTCAGACTAGTGGGTCCGAACCTGTATGGTTGGATTCATTAAAGGAGATGATCTCAAATATTTCAAATAAATTGTCCCATAATGAGAAAGAGACGCAATACTTAAGACAGTCTGTGGATGACCTGATGAGTAGAGATTCAGGTCCCATACCAGCATCTCAGACCCCTGCCATTTGTCCACAAAAGCATACACTGGCCCAGATCTTACAGGCTGACACTGATGATGATGTGTCAGATGCAGAGGCGGGTGAGGTGGACTCAGTAGGGGGGGTGCAGCCCTGTCACAAGGAATACAGGCCCTGATTGAAGCTATTAGAGATGACCTGCACATTCCTGACAAAGTGACAGAGGAGGATGAGGAATCTTGTTTTAATGTAAAAAAAGAAATCCTCTACTACATTTCCTACATCTAAGGAATTGAATTCCCTATTTGAAGAAACTTGGGTTAATCCTGACAAAAAGTTTCAGATCCATAAAAGGTTAATTACATCCTTCTCTTTTCCTCAGGATGATAGAAAAAAATGGGAAAACCCACAGATTGTTGATGCATCGGTATCTAGGTTGTCATGCAAGATAGTCTTGCCTGTCCCAGGGGCGGCCTCCTTAAAAGATTCGGCTGACCGCAAGATTGAGACCACTCTCAAATCTCTGTACACAGCTGCGGAGGTGGTCCAAAGATCTACTATAGCTTGTGCATGGATCACGAGAGCCATTGCAAAATGGTCAGGTAACCTGATTGAGGGATTAGATTCCTTACCCAGAGGGGAGATTGTTTTACTCCTATAGCATATACAGGATTCTGTAAATTTTATGGTGGAAAGAGATAGGCTTGCTCAATGCACGCGCCATGGAAGTGTCAGCATGCAGGGGCCTATGGCTACGTCAGTGGACTGCGGATGCAGATTCCAGAAAAGCTGTGGAAAGTCTACCATTCACAGGTGAGGCCCTGTTTGGAGATGAACTGGATACGTGGCTAGCCACGGCTACGGCGGGTAAGTCTACATACCTTCCTTACGCAGCTCTCCCTGCTAGGAAGACCCACTCGGCTCCGACTCTGCAGTGCTTTTGGACAGCAAAATTTAAAAATAAGAAAAAGGTTCTTCTACAGCCTTCAAGGGTACTAGAGGTAAACCCAGAAAAACAGCAACTGCTGGTTCACAGGAACAGCACTCAGGTTCTGTTTCCTCTAAGCCTTCAGCATGACGGTGGACCGCACTGCCTGGAAGACTGGAAGGTGGGAGCCCGATTAAGAGATTTCAGTCACATATGGGCAACATCATGCCAGGATCCCTGAGTCAAAGAGCTTATCGCCCAAGGTTACAGACTGGAGTTTCAGGAACTCCCACCTCACAGATTCTTCAAATCAGGCTTACCAGCTTCTCGAGAGGCAAGTATAATTTGACAGGATGCAATTTAAAAACTGGTACAGACCCAGGTTATTGTTCCAGTTCCACCTTATTTGCAGAACAAAGGTTATTATTCCAACCTACAGTATTTGTGGTACCGAAGCCGGATGGTTCAGTAAGACCCATTTTAAACCTCAAGTCACTGAACCCGTATTTACGGGTGTTCAAATTCAAGATGGAGTCTCTGAGATTGGTGATCTCAGGTCTGGAGGAAGGGGAATTCCTGGTGTCTCTGGATGTCAAGGATGCATACCTTCACATTCCAATTTGGCTGCCTCATCAGGCTTATCTAAGGTTTGCATTACAGGACTGTCACTACCAGTTCCAGGTCCTACCATTTGGCCTCTACATGGCACCGAGGGTGTTCACCAAGGAAATGGCAGAGATGATGTTTCTCTTCCGCAAACAGGGAGTGAACATAATTCCGTACCTGGATGATCTGCTGATAAAGGCACCATCCAGGGAGAGGTTGTTGGACAACATTGCCCTCTTAACTCGACTACTCCGGCATCATGGGTGGATTATAAACCTACCAAAATCTCACCTGGAACCAACACGGAGGCTTCCGTTCCTGGGGATGATACTGGATACGGAGGCACAGAAGGTATTCCTTCCATTGGAAAAGGCATTGGTAATCCAGTCAATGGTGCGGGATGTCCTGAAACCAACCTGGATATCGGTGCATCTATGCATTCGACTTCTGGGGAAGATGGAAGCTGCCTACAAGGCGCTACAGTACGGAAGGTTCCATGCAAGGCCCTTCCAACTGGATCTGTTGTACAAGTGGTCCGGATCGCATCTACACATGCACCAGAGGCTCCGTCTGTCCACAAAAGCCAGGATTTCTCTTCTGTGGTGGCTTCAGAATTCTCACCTGACCGAAGGCTGAAGGTTCGGGATTCAAAATTGGATTCTGCTAACCACAGACGCAAGCCTCAGAGGTTGGAGAGCAGTCACCCAAGGGTAACAGTTCCAAGGAAAATGGTCAAGTCAGGAAACCATACTTCCGTTCAACATTCTGGAACTAAGGGCCATATACAACGCCCTTCTTCAGGCATCACATCTTCTTTAAGATTAAGCCATTCAAGTTCAGTTGGACAATGTGACGGCGGTAACGTACATAAACCGACAGGGCGGAATGAAGAGCAGATCAGCAATGTCAGAGGTACAAAGAATTCTCCTCTGGACTGAAAGACACGCTGTGGCGTTGACGGAAACCTTCATTCTGGGAGTAGACAACTGGAAAGCAGACTTCCTCAGCAGACACAACCTCTCCTGCTTGACACGTTGGTGGGGAATTCCACAAATCGACATGATGGCCTATCGTCTAAACAAGTAGCTCATGCGGTATTGTTTCAGATCGAGGGACCCACAGGCAGTGGCGGTGGACAATCTGGCGACCTCGTGGGTCTACTGGTTGATATATGTGTTTCCGCCACTTCCACTGATCCCAAAAATTCTCAAAAGAATAAAAGGGAAAAATGTTCAAGCAATTCTCATTGCTCCGGACTGGCTAAGAAGGGCTTGGTACGCGGATCTACTGGAAATGCTTCTGGAGGATCCGTGGCCTCTACCTCTTCGAGAGGATCTCCTGCAACAGGGGCCATTCGTCTATCAAGACTTACCACGGCTACGTTTGACGGCATGGAAGTTGAGCGTCAAATTCTAGCCTGGAAAGGGATCCCGGACAAGGTTATTCCGACTTTGATCTAAGCCAGAAAGGGAGTAACGTATAAGCATTACCACCGTATTTGGAAAAAGTACATCTCTTGGTGCGAGAACAGGAAATTTCCTGCGGTGGAATTTCATCTGGGACGTTTTCTACAGTCAGGTGTGGATGTGAGCCTACACCTGGGCTCCATAAAAGTCCAGATTTCAGCCTTATCCATTTTCTTCTAGAAACAATTAGCTTCCCTCCCTGAGGTTCAGCCGTTCTTGAAGGGGATTCTGCGCATCCTTCCACCCTTTGTGCTTCCCACGGCACCGTGGGATCTTAAAGTGGTGTTGCAGTTCCTCCAAACAGAATGGTTTGAGCCCTTACCGGAGGTGGACATAAAGTTTCTTACGTGGAACACTGTCACACTGTTGGCCCTGGCTTCAGCCAGGCATGTGTCAGAACTGGAGGAATTGTCTCACAAGAGCCCATATTTGATTTTTCATGAGGATAGAGCTGAACTCAGAACTCGTCAGCAATTTTTTCCAAAGGTGGTGTCTGCGTTCCATATCAACCAACCTATTGTGGTTCCGGTGGTTACCGACACCTCTTCTACCTCAACATCTTTTGATGTTGTGAGGGCTTTGAAGGTTTACGTGAAGCTAACAGCTCATTCCAGAAAATCAGACTCACTGTTTGTTCTCTATGATCCCAAGAAAATTGGGTGTCCTTCTTCACAGCAGCCTATTGCTCACTGGATCAGGCTTACTATCCAGCATGCTTATTCTACGGCAAGTTTGCTGGTTCCAAGATCTGTACAGGCCCACTCTACTCGGTTGGTGGGTTCTTCCTGGGCGGCTGCCCGGGGTGTCTCAGCTTTAGAGCTCTGCTGAGCAGCTACTTGGTCGGGTTCGAACACGTTTGCTTAGTTCTACAAGTTCGATACTTTGGCCTCTGAGGGACTTCAATTTGGTCAATCAGTTCTGCAGGAACCTCAGCACTCTTCCACTCGGTTTGGGAGCTTTGGTACATCCCCATGGCACTAATGTGGACCCCAGTATCCTCTAGGACGTAAGAGAAAATAGGATTTTAATTACCTACCGGTAAATCATTTTCTCGTAGTCTGTAGAGGATACTGGGCGCCCGCCCTGTGCTTCATGTTTTCCTGTACTGTTACTTGGGTAAGTATTGTTGTTGTTTGTTCAGCTGTTGCTGTTCCTGTTCAAGTTGGGTTAGCATGGCTTTCCTCTTGCATTGTGTGTGCTGGTTTGAATCTAACCACTGTCCTTTCAAATCCTTCTCTCAAGGTATGTCCATCTCCTCGGGCACAGTTTGCAGACTGAGTCTGGTAGGAGGGGCATAGAGGGAGGAGCCAGTGCACACTATTAATTTCTTAAAGTGCCCAAGGCTCCTAGCGGACCCGTCTATACCCCCATGGTACTAATGTGGACCCTGGTATCCTCTACGGACTACGAGAAAAGGATTTACCAGTAGGTAATTAAAATCCTATTATCACACAAACAATTAGCAGCCGTACACATAATGCCCACATTAGTGCTCCTTACACATAATGCCCACATTAGTGCTCCTTACACATAATGACCACAGTAATAGCTGCTTACATATACTGCCACCAGTAATGCCCCTTACACACAATACCCCCACTATAGTGCCAGATACACATAATGCCCCCAGTACAGTACCAGTTACATGGAAGCCATTATATAGGGATAGGACAGAAGTAACAGCAGGTACAGAACAGAGGGGACAGGAGGGACAGGACAGAGGTAACGGCAGGGACGTGACAGTGGGGACAGGGACAAAACAACCCAAAAAATATATAATCTCCAAATAAATTTGGATCAACTGCACAGCTTTAAAAAAGGAGCTCACTACTTCTTCATAGAATCGTTACTACATTAACACAGAGAAAAAAGCGCTATCAATCCAATATAGATATAACTTCTTTATAAAAACATTTAATGACCATCCAACATACACACAGCCAGTGTTTCACATACAGTTAAAACCACCACATAAAATATATATCATATCTTTGTTAGTATAATCCAGCTATAACGTCCCACAATATATAGCACTAGGTTACTATCTGTATTTTACTGTAACCGCAATGTAGCCAAAACACACACAACTGTATATTTGTATCACTGTATCATATGACTAGTTCTCCACAAATGGTTACTTCACTTCTTGCAACCTTAGCAATAATGTAGCGATATCCCTGTTAGTATTCCAATACATGCACTCAGTTGGTTAGTGGCCCAAGGATATTTTTCAAGCTTCAAACAGCTTAATTAGCTGGTTACTTATTGCTCACAGTTTCGTCCACTCACATAGACACAATTTATAAATATGTTAGTTCATTCAAGCCAAGAGTAGCAGTATTATACCCCTATTCCACTAGCTTTTTTAAACACTGGTAAATGCGCGAAGGCGCGCATTGACCCGTGTTTTTCCCTAGTGGAAAAGGGTTCCCCGGCAAATTCCCGGATCAAGTGATCCGGGAATCCTACCCGGGTAGCTAGCCGAGTTGAACACGTGTTCAACCCGGCTAGCTGTTGATAGGGTATGTTAACCTATTCAGGTCTGATTATGAACTCTCTTCAGTCATCAGTCAGAATGCTGTTCCCCTTAGCAACCGGTTGGAGATTAGTGAATGAATAGATGACACAGGATCATTGTGTAACCTAAGCAGTTCATAGTTGATCTGTCTTAGGGGCCATCATGGCTTTATTTTATAGCAAAAGAACAAAGGATTCATGTGTGCCAATACATTTAGCCAATCAAAATACACCATGTATGTCTTGAAAACTGAAACACTTCATTTGTCAAACAATATTATAAATTGCAATTAAAATATATTTATTGCTTTGCGATTATCAGCTTTCCCGGAACATCTTTTCTGGAGGTCAGGACAGGTCAAAATCCTCCCCGATGTTCAGAACTTTTGGCGATATGCTTGACTGGCCTTGGATACATCTGGCGTTATAACAATGAGTAATTCATGCTTTGAAATACAATGTTGCTTATAACATATCTGTGAAGCTTTTAAGGAAACACGAACCTAAAGAAGTGAGGAGCAGTAAATATCTTAGTTAATGTGAAAAAGCTTGAATCAATATATATTTGCCATTTAAAAGGAAGCTCCTACACCATCATTTCCCCTCTTTTTGATTCCACTTTTTCTCCCTATTCTACCTACACTATCTAGGCCTGAAACATTCTCTTTCAGTAAACCAGTCCCCTGGACTTATAGTCCAAACCTTGGGAATTTCCCCTAACAACAATCAAAGGATAAGCAACTTCATTCTTCTGGCTGGAGAGTCACTGTCAGCTTCTTTGAGTGGGATGCATGTAATCAGGTATAACGACCTTTCATCTTAATTTAAGGTAGACATGGTTAGCAGCACTTGATATGGACCATCATATCTTGGTTCAAAGGTCTTTCTCACATGTCTCTTTAAATAGACCCAATCTCCTGGATTTAGCTTATGCGTAGCTGATCCTTCTGGGTCTGGAATGGAAGAAAACACTCGGCAATGGAGGTTAGTCAATGTTTTACAGACCTCCTGTACATAACCTGTAAAAATCATCATGATTATGTTGTAATTGTTGTGGATAATAACAATCTGTTCTTAGAGCTGACCCAAACAATATTTATATGGAGTCAGTTTACTAGGTTTCATGGGTGTGGTCCTAATATTAAACAAGACAATAGGTAGGCATTCTGGACAAGTTCTTTTGGTTTCTGTCATTTCTGTAGTTTTAGCTTAAGGTCAAAGTTCAGATGTCCCCCCTCCCACTCGCCTGGGGCTGGTAAGGCACATGGAAGGCCTGCTGTACCCCCAAATCTTTCATTATATGCTGCATGACTTCTCCTGTGAAATGTGTACCTCTATCTGATTCTATAACCTCAGGTATCCCAAATCTACATACTACTTCTGCTATCAGTTTCTTTGCAGTGGTTTTTGCTGTGGCTTTGCTTACTGGCCAGGCTTCGGCCCAGTGACTAAACATGTCCGTTGCTACTAGTACATATTCATATGGACTGCTTCGTCGCCACTGTATATAGTCAATTTGTAGTCTTTCAAATGGGTAAGAGGCTTTGGGTATAGTTCCTAGAGGTGTCTTGGTTTCTTTTTCCTGGATTGCTGATTCCACAGATCCAGCATCCTGCTACAAAGTTTGTTGCAGCTTTATTGAAGCCTGGAGCTATCCAATGCTCTTGTACTCTATTCACCGTGGCTTCCTTTGAATGGTGTACTTGTCCATGAGCTACTTGTAACATAGGTGGAAATAGAGCTGCTGGTAGACAGTACTTCAATTCTCTTGACTTCCAAAGTCCATGTTCATCTTCTTCTGCCCCCAATCGTCTCCATTTCTCCTTTTCTCCTTGTGATGCTTGTTGTTGAATTTTGATCAGCTCCTGTTCACTAGGCATTTGCTTCACATCTTGAGCTACTAAGACTTGCTCAAGTTCTTTTGATTGTAAGGCAATTCTCTTGGCTTCTGCATCTGCAAATGCATTTCCTTTAGCTTCCATGGTTTGGCTCTTAGTATGTGCTTGTACCTTGATTATTCCAATTCTTTTAGGTAGTTCCAATGCTCTGAAGAGTTCCATAATCAAACTGACATGTTTGATGGGTTTTCCGTTTGCACTTTTGAAGTCCCTACTTTTCCATATAACAGCGTAATCTTGGGACACCCCCCCAAGCATAGCGTGAATCCGTATAGATGTTGGCTGTCATATTCTCAGCATGTATGCAGGCTTTGGTCATTGCTATGAGTTCTGCTTCTTGTGCTGACATACTTGGTAGCAATGCTCCAGAGTCTATGACTTCAGTTTCAGTTGTTACTGCATATCCTGTCCTTGGGGATCCATTATCATAATATCTTGATCCATCGACGAACAGGTTCATGTCTGGATTGTCCAATGGTGTATCTTGGACATTAGGGAGAGGTAAAGTCTCTAATTCCATGAAGGCTAGGCAATCACTTCATATTTGGTAAGTCTGGCTGCAGAAAGATGCTTGCTATTTTCTTGACTTAATATTTCTGTTACAGCGTGAGGTACTTGTATACACAGTGTAATCAGGCAATCCCAATGCTGGGGCTGTTATTATGGTTTGCTTTAGTTGTCTTACTGCTTCTTCAATGGTGTCCCTGTTTTCTGCTGACGCCTCCTTTTTTATTAATTCATATAGGGGTTGCATCAGTAATGAGGCTGAGGGTATCCATTCTCTGCAATAACCAATAAGGCCCAGGAAAGCTCTGATTTCTTTTAATGTTCTTGGGTTTTTTTCTTGAGTTATTGCTTTTGTTCTTTTATCAGTAAGATGCCTTGTTCCTTGAGATATGCAGTGTCCTAAGAAGACAACTTTTTTCTGTACTAGCTGAAGCTTGTCTTTTGACACTCTGCAATCTTCTTCTGCCAAAAAGATGAGTAGTGATACTGTTTCCTTTTTGCACTTCTCTTCTGTCTGTGCAGCAATAAGCAGATCATCGACATATTGAACTAACTGGGTGTCTGTAAAGTGTGGTCTCCATTTCTGCAGGATTAATGCCATTGCCTCTGAGAAATCTGATGGACTAGTGGCTCCCCCTTGGGGTAATTGTGTCCAACCATATTGTTTACCTTCGTGAGTGAATATTAGAAACTTCTGGCTTTCCCATTCATCAGTAGATAATCGGATTTTCCCTCCTTTTGAATCTTGAGATTCAACACCTTTATTGATTAATGTTGGAAAAGGGTTGCTGCGTTGAGGGTAATACATCTTCTGATGGTTACTTGTCGCATTTTGGCAGTGCTACTTCATACATGGTCAGCCTTGCCACTGACAGGTGTTTGGTCTTTCAGAAACTTCACTAAGGACACTGCCCCTTCTTAGTGCTTTTTTTATTTTTATTTATTTGTAGTGGTGGTGGCAATCAGCAGTTCATTCACATCCTGTATTTAGCTGTGTGTTTTGTGGAAAATCACTTGGTGATATAGCCCCTCCACAAAGCTATCCTGGTCCAGTAGTATTGCTTCCTTTCTTCTACAACTGGTACTGCTGGAATGAGTCAATACTGAACTTCTGTTTTAACTTGCTTCTAAATGGCTTTTTTGTTCTTTCCTTTGATAAGTTGCTGGAAAGTTAAACTTCTGCTGGTGTGTACTGTATTCTCCTTGGATAAGCTTTAGTACATTGTGCTTCAGCAAAGTCACTGGACATGTACTCCGAGGTCAAGAATTGGGCTGGTATTGGTGACTGCATTTCTCTCATCTCCTGTCCCTTTAAGAATTTCTGATATCATCAGTTCTTGTGGTATCTCCCTCTGCTGTCTTCTGCGTGTGCTGGCTCCAGTATTCATTAGGCACAGACGTATTTCTCCAGTGGGCAAGGTGACTGTAATCATACCTTCTGCTGTTTCTTCTGGAGACATTATGTTCACTGGGGAGTACCTGAAGAAGCTTGTACTTCATATTGGCAGAAGAAGCATCATTCATTTGTTTTCTGGAACTTTTTCTGTCTTGTTCCTTATTATTTGCTTTAAACCCCGGAGCTTCTGTTGCTTTAAATCATGGCATTATCTCTGTAATCTTGCCAGGTAGTACTGACCACTTGTCAGATGTCTTTCTTTGTCCTTCTTAAAGCAGACTTCCTTTAGTCTCCAAACTTTCATGCAACCTTCATATTGTTTCTCAACTTTTCTTTTTCCAATCACCTCTCTTTATGATTCATTCATTATTCTTCATACTTTGTCCTTTCTTCACTTGCATATTCTTTCTCTCACTGCTGCTGGCATGTCATTTTCTTAGTCCAAGTCCACCCAGGCTGGTGTTTAACATAATGATGTTTATGCTGGGAGTTGTTGTTCCTCTTTGTCTTACTTTTCCAGTGAGAGATAGTCTTGTATAGCAGCTTGTATTTCAGGTTACATCTTTGCTTTCTTGCAGGGGTAGGGCTTAACCTCCCAATCCAGTCGTTGCAATGGCTTGATCTGTAAGTAAACGTAAAGGAATCTGGTTGTGCATAAAAAAACAGCTCTTGAAACCCTTGGGTCTCCTGTGGGTAAAGTCACTTTTATCGAACTGCCAGTGGTGACTGAGTACACTGTTGCCGACACAGGAGTTGCACACTTTCATATTCTATCATCTTGTGTGTCCTAATAGTGACTTTATCATAGTAAGTTCTGATGGACTCAGTCTTTTCCTGTTTCAAGTCTGGGGCTGCTGGTGCCCTGAGTGTCTGTGCATGACACCATCTCTTAAGTCTTGTCATGTACATCTTTCCACTTTCAAACGTTGTTCTATTTTTCTCTGTCGGAACGTCCGTTATGGCTGGGCAATCATCTACTGCATCTGCTTTTAACATGGTGCTTACTGTTTGGGCAGTTGCTGGTCCTAGTATAGCCTCACACAACTGGTGGTAGTCGACCCATGCCGGTGTCCATATGGTTTGAATTCTTTCCATATAGGCATAAACTGCTGTTGGGTTTTTTTTTTTTTTTTCTAGGATCTGGGGACTCTGCAACTATATTTGCGAGGTCATTGCCATACCATGGTTTGTGGTGTTGGCTCTGTACGATGTATGGTTCGTTCATCCTGGCTGCATTATCTGGGTTGCGTATTCTCTGTACTTGTGCTGGATACAGAGAAACAGGCAATGATGACCGTCTTTCAGTATTTCTAGTCGCATAGATATCTTGGCATGGTGGTTCATGGTGTGAAATCCAGTTTCCACAATTTGGGCAATGTTCATATCCTTCTGGAATGCAAAACTGACATACCGGACACAATCTTTCTGGAAAATATGTCAGTTTATTCTGTACATTATGCACCTGGGCATGAAAAGCTGTAGAGGCTGTGTCTTGACCCCTTGCTTCTCCTCTTCACCTGATTTGCACCCTTTCGCCTATAGTTCCTGATTGTGGACAATTGTTTACTGGACTCAGCTTGATTCCAGGTGTCTACCACTCGTTTAAACATGAGGGAAGCATTAGGTGGCTAGTTTCTTTGGTTGGTCTTGTTGGGGTTTCCTGTGATCAAGTATCAGGACACTGGGGCATACTCTGTACACATAGCTCAGGTAAATCATTCGGATTTTCAACCACAGATCCTTCTAAGATAGGGCTGATTATTCGTCACTCTTTTCCTTGCTCGTCTCTTTTTAATTTCACTGTTAGTGAGCTTGTAGGTAATTTCATTCTGTTCATACTATGGGTACCTTGGTGTGCATGCATGTCTGGGTATAGGGGTGGGGTATAGTGTGCAGGTGCTGTTGCTGCAATTACAGGCAGTGAGTTTAACGCTGGTTGTGGTGCTATTGAGTACTCTGGTACAATGGGGAAATCATTTTCCTCATCTCTTCTTCTATTCTCTGCTCCTAATTCTTTTGCTACAGTGATCCAGATGGATGCTTGATCTCTACTATTATGCTTAATTATCCAAGGTCAAGTGTCCCCTCTGACGGGAAGCCTGCTCTTTTGAAATTCCTTTCAGAGATTTATTACCCTCCCTGTTATTAACAATATCCACGGGTTTGTCGGGCCCTGACATCTTTACAGACCGCGCTCCCATGCCTGGGTGAACGTGCGCGGAACCCCTCCTGATGTGGTATTTTAATAACTCCTTTTGAGGGACTTAAAATCTCCTTTTAAAGAATCTCTACCTAAAGAGCTTCTTCAATCCGTCTGTGGACAAATGACTGGGGTTGTCCCATTTCTCTACTTTTGTTACAGGAGGCAAATTTTTCTAGGTCAAGTGTCCCCTCTGACGGGAAGCCTGCTCTTTTGAAATTCCTTTCAGAGATTTATTACCCTCCCTGTTATTAACAATATCCACGGGTTTGAACCCATCCTGATGTGGTATTTTAATAACTCCTTTTGAGGGACTTAAAATCTCCTTTTAAAGAATCTCTACCTAAAGAGCTTCTTCAATCCGTCTGTGGACAAATGACTGGGGTTGTCTCTAGGTCAAGTGTCCCCTCTGACGGGAAGCCTGCTCTTTTGAAAATTTTCCTAAAGAGCTTCTTCAATCCGTCTGTGGACAAATGACTGGGGTTGTAGTGTTGCCCCTTCCTCCCTGCTTTTGTGGAAGATCTGTTAGTACTGCTCCCCAAGTGAGACCTGCATAATAGATTATTTCTTCTGGATCACTGAGATGCGTCCCTAATATTATTGTTAAGTTACTCCAAGGGTCTACCCCCCTGCCTATATGGCTTGTAAAGTAACAGCTAACACCGGGGACTGCTTGGATGTGAGAAATACCTATCAGTGTGTGTAGGAGAATCTAGTTTCATTTATTCAGCAGACAACCCGACTCCCCCCCACCTTTTCAAAAGCATATTGACAGAGTACATATAACAGTGCAAGGAAACAAAAACAAAGATGACAGTAAATCCTATATCTGTTATCTGCGTGCACGGCAGCTGTTTGAGGCTGCACGGGCACATGGGTCTTAGACCTGGGATTATGTGGTTCCTAGGCCAATAGGTTATGATGTTAAATCAATCATTCTTAATGTAATGTTCCAACAATTCTCTTTTTAAAATGACAACCTTTTGTACAATAAAATTCATCATCATTTTCCACATAACCAAATGAGACTTCAGTGCTTGTAATTGCCAGCAATCTTGGTGCTACAGACCCTTTGTATTTTCTTAACACAACAACACAGGTACAAGATTTGCATATACCTCTTTGGTTATTTATCAATTCAAACTGGTTATCAGCATTAGAACATATCTTGGCCATGCGCCACCTTTATAAAACGGCTCTATTTTCTTAATAAACATGCATTAATACTTGCACAATTTAAAAGTTTTCTGCATACTTGATTAATTCCCCCTGTGCACTTGTGACAATTTATCTGAAATTATTTACCCACAATTCAACAATATAACATAATTCAACAATATAACATAATTCAACAATATAACATACATGTGTGGTACCTTAAAAAAAATTTCTTCTGACTGACGCTGGGCTCTTTAAAATATTCTCTGACCTTCCCGACTGGACTTCCCCTTGATTTACACAAGAAGCGCTGATTTCAAGTGAGCAGGTAGAAATCTACACAATAAATCTCACTTACCGTTTTTTTTGTTTTTTTGTTATCAGCGGTTCCTGAAAGATCAGAGGATTTATTGCCAGTGGAGGAGATGCTGGAATATCCCGGACGAGATCCCAAAATGATAGGGTATGTTAACCTATTCAGGTCTGATTATGAACTCTCTTCAGTCATCAGTCAGAATGCTGTTCCCCTTAGCAACCGGTTGGAGATCAGTGAATGAATAGATGACACAGGATCATTGTGTAACCTAAGCAGTTCATAGTTGATCTGTCTTAGGGGCCATCATGGCTTTATTTTATAGCAAAAGAACAAAGGATTCATGTGTGCCAATACATTTAGCCAATCAAAATACACCATGTATGTCTTGAAAACTGAAACACGTCATTTGTCAAACAATATTATAAATTGCAATTAAAATATATTTATTGCTTTGCGATTATCAGCTTTCCCGGAACATCCTTTCTGGAGGTCAGGACAGGTCAAAATCCTCCCCGATGTTCAGAACTTTTGGCGATATGCTTGACTGGCCTTGGATACATCTGGCGTTATAACAATGAGTAATTCATGCTTTGAAATACAATGTTGCTTATAACATATCTGTGAAGCTTTTAAGGAAACACGAACCTAAAGAAGTGAGGAGCAGTAAATATCTTAGTTAATGTGAAAAAGCTTGAATCAATATATATTTGCCATTTAAAAGGAAGCTCCTACACCATCATTTCGCTCCTACACCATCACTGTCTAGTGTGAACGGGAGCCGTGTCGAGGTGATATGCCGGGTTGTGAGCGCTGTGGGAAGGGGGCTGTAGCACGGGTCGCAGCCGTGTCAGGCGACACGGCTGCGACCCGTGCTACAGAAGTGGAAAAGGGGTATTAGAAATAGTGAAGCATGGCTTAGTTGTAATTCATCACATGTGTAGATACAAGCCGGAATATATAGAAAACGAAGCAGTCTCCATCCCATTTATCCTTGGTGACACACTATCCCTCCATATTTATAGTGCAGTAAATTATAAGCAGGGCCAATACTAGGATTTTCGCCACCCGGGGCAAGGCAGTAATTTAGCGCCTCCCCAAATAAAAAAACAATAAACAAAAAAAAAGTAAATATAAATTAAATTAAATAAAATAAAAATATAAAAATTCCAAAGTATGCCACACAGTACACACAGTAGTACAACCGTATTCACATTACACAGTAGTACCCCCCATTAACATACATGAATATATATATGTACAGAATATAGTCCATCAAATGAGAGGCGACACTCACAGATCCTAATGTAAGCCATAAGCAGCAGGTTTTCCTTTCTTGTCAACGTTTTATTTGTTCAAATAAATTTAGTTGTGTCCTGACAAAATTTATGTGAATAAATGAAATGTTGACAAGCCAGGAAAACTTGATGTGTATGGCAAATGAGTGCCACATCTCATTTGATGGACTATATACACTTTACACTAAATTCTAATGATGAAGGGCACTCCAATTCAAATAGAAAATCCCATCTATTACTAACATCACCCAGTATCCATGTGCCTATATAATATAGTTCCCTATATGTTACTCTCTACACCAAATGCTATTGTAACTAAATAACAGCGAACTCTCAAGTTGAAAATGAAGTATAAAGAGGATTTGTGTCCAAATCTACCTTCTGGCAGTGTTCTGTAAATGTGTGTGTAAGTGTATAGTAGCATACCCCTTCCGCACAGGTCATGCTCCTTGTTTTGTCCCTATTGGAAAAATGGGGAGGGGGGGAGGGCACAGGCCACCAAAAAGATTAGCCACCTATGTGAGTAGTCTGTGGAGTTCTGAATCCAGCAGTGAAATATGTCTATGCTGTCACCACACAGCAAAACACAGCATGACATGCTAATTCCGGTTCCAGCTCTCCACAGTGGTGTACTCAGTCCCCGCCTCTTCGGCATTTGGGCATACTTCCTCCACGCCAGAGTTCCCACCATGACCCTTGCGATCAACTGACTGCTGATTCCCCAGACTCTGCAGCAATCACCTGACTTTGCACACCAATCTGCTGCAGTTCTCTGCTTTACCAATCCCTAGCCTTGCAGCAGTCCTTTGACCGGATCCTCCAATCACTGCTCTCCAGGGGGATATAAGAATTTCAATGACAAGCAGCAGGTGCCTTGAACAATTTTACTACACTAGGCTACGTCCCTCGGCTCCAGCCTCTGTACTCCCGCAGCTTGTGGTAGTACCATTGGTTCCAGCCCGATATTAGAAGCATCATCGGTTCCAGCCCGATATTAGAAGCATCATCGGTTCCAGCCCGATATTAGAAGCATCATCGGTTCCAGCCTAATATTAGAAGCATCATCGATTCCATCCCGATATAAGAAGCATCATCAGTTCCAGCCCAAAATAAGAAGCATCATCGATTCCAGCCCGATATAAGAAGCATCATCGGTTCCAGACCAAAATGATAAGCATCATCAGTTCCAGCCCAAAAAAAGAAGAATCACAGGTTCCAGTCCAATAATCATATACCATCAGTTCCAGTCCGATAATCTCTTACCATTGATTCGAGTGCAATAATCCTGTGCCATCGGTTCCAGTCGGATAATCCTGTGCCATTGGTTACTAGTCTGCAAGTATCAAGCTCCATTTCTCCTATTTCCTGCTAATGTACAAGAACTACTAAATGTCTCAGAGTTTCCACTTCTCAGTATCCACCACCGGCACACTGAGATCACAACCAGGAACACAAAGCGTCACAGACCTGATAATGAGAAGTTACATTCTGAAGGAAAGGGGCAGACAAACAGGGGTGACACAGAGAGGGTAGAAGTGAACATGGTATAGAGTGTTAGGATGAGAGATGGCTAGGTTTGATGAAGAAGTGAGTCTTTTGAGTCTGGCTGGCAGTGTGTTGGGCTGAGAAGAAGAGCTGCAGCTGCTGCTGCCAGTGATGGGGAGGGGGGGAGACTTAGACCCTCAGTGACCCCTCTATCAGACCTGGGCCTGGGTAATTAGTACCTCCCCCCCCCCTCCTCTCGTCACCACTGGATGTCCTGATGTTTGGAGTATATTTTGGATGTGCAGTAGGTGGCAAAGTCAAGGGCAGAGAGTGAACAGGGGACTCGAGACAGGGGTGGGCAGAGAAGGGACTTGACAGTGGCAAAGAGATGTTGGGGGTTTGAAGACTGACAGGTGATGAGGTTCTTGAAGCATGACTGTTTAGAGAGGGAAAGGACGGCACTGTAGGATGAGAGAATACATTTTAAATGGAAGAAGTATGCTTTAGAGCATGATTTCCTCATCTATTTCTCAGTGGTATGTGAACATTTTTGCAGATATCTGGTGAATTTGAAATGTCAGGGTTGATTTGCTAGAGTGAATAGTGGTCGGCAGAGCAAGAGTCAAGAGCAGAAGGGAGGCATTGTATAGGGAAGTGGCTTGTTCAGGGCAGGTGAAAGAGAGAATAGGAGAGAGAAGTGAGTCAAGCAGGGAAGATAAGGAAACAGTGTTGATGTCGTCAATGTTACACTTAGCGATAGTAGCCTTAGGAGCACTGGAGAAGCAGAGAGGGACAAATTCAAAGAGAGCAGGTGATGGTCAGGGGGGGGGGAATGGGGAGTTGGAGTAAATAGAAATATCACAATGGTGAGTTAAGACCAGCTTCAGTGAGTGCCCACTCACATGGGAGGGTGAGGAGGTCCACTGAAAGAGACTAAGCAATGATGTTCAGTTAAGGAGTCTAGAGGAAGAGGATTTTGTGGGGATGTCAACTGGGATTTTGAAATCAGCTAAAATAATGGACAGAATGTCTGAATAGAGGAAGTTAGGAAGCCAGGAAGCAAAGTTGTCGAGGAATGTGTAGTAAGTGCCAGGGGCACTGTAAATCACAGCTTCTTGAAGGTAAACAGGTTGGAAGAGGCATGTAGAATGGACTTTAAATGTAGAGAATGAAAGGGATGGTTCTGGGGGTATTAGTTGGAAGGATTAGATGGAGGATAGAATGACCCGAACACCACCACCATGGCAACCCCCGGGCTGGAGGGTGTGAGAGAATGTGAGGCCCTCAGTAGAGAGAGCAGCAGGAAAAGTGATGTCAAAGAGGGAAATCCAGGTTTATGTAATGGCTAGGAGATTCTGGGAGTTGGCAATAAAAAGGTCATGGGTGGGAATCAGTTTGTTGCAGACAGATCTGGCATTCTTGAGGGCATAGGAGAGAGGGAGAAAGTTTGTGGGATATTATCAGGGTTGCTGTAGCATTTAGGTGATATTAATTTGGAGGGTTGGGATAACGAGGCTGTAGTGACGGTGTGGGCTCCTGAGCTAGCAAAGAAAACTGCAAGAGGTGGCAGGGCGGGTGTACAGTGTGATTTGGATGGGGATGAAATGACAGGGAGAGGAGAGAGGGAGGAGGGCCAAGTGGTAGGATAATATGCCCATGGTGAGACAGAGGTGAACGAAAGTAAGGTGAGAGGAGGAGAAGAAAAGCAGAGGGGTGGATGGGGGAGAGAGAAGGGGAGAGAGAGGAGGAGATGTAGGATGCTAGGGAGGAAGGAAATAGGAGGGAATGGGGCATAATAAAGGATTCTGTAGACAATGGGTGATGTGGAAGAAAACTGTTTATGAGGTAAATAGAAGATGGAAGTTCGGAAATAGAATTGGAGGTTATAAGAGAGAGAGACACAGAACAGTAGAATTGCAGAAAAGCAGATGAAAGTACAGTGTTGAGAAATGTTTTCGTTCAATGACAATAATTTAGTTGCAAGCTAAATAAATGTGAAGATTACATGGTTGCACAAATTGAATTTTAAGGTAGATTGGGGCATTTTTGCACAGCAGCGATCAGGTCTGAACTGCACATGCGCCGGTGCTGCAGTGTGCTGGCGCATGGCAGACAGCTGACGGCTGTCGTAGCCCTGCGATCGCCTCTGCCTGATTGACAGGCAGTGGCAGTCGCTGGGCGGGAGGGGGAGGTCTGGTGGCGTTTAGCCATACCTCCCAACTGTCCCGATTTTTGCGGGACAGTCCCGTTTTTTGGGGACTGTCCCGCTGTCCTACCCGCGGGCCGCAGTGTCCCGCGGAGGGGTGGGGGGGCAGTTGGGAGTCTCTGTGTCTATTCACTTGAGTCAGAGGGAATGGGGGCATGCCAACGGCTCACAGGGCGCTGGGCATGCCCCCTTAGTGACGAAAATGGGGGAAGGGAGGCTCGCGATCGCGGGTCCTCCGTGAAGCTACGCCCCCTTTTCTTAGGCTACTCCCCCTTTTTCGGAGCACGCGCGCGAAGCCCTCTTTAGAAAACTGAGTCCCTCTTTAGAAAACTGAGAAGTTGTGAGGTATGGTTTAGCCACCGTTTAGGGGGTGCGGTCCGGGCAACGCAGGCATGCCCGGACTATTGGGGTGGGCCGCGGTGGCTTCATGACGGCACATGCAGCCGCTGCGATCCGGGCAGCGATGAGTAGTTCCCGGCCAGCTCACAGGAGCTGTGCTGGCTGGGACCTACTCCTGAAGTACTAAAGCATGGGACTGACATGTGGGGCGGACTACCCCTGTGCTGGGCTTCCCCCCCACATGTCTGTGTAACTGATCGTAGATGCAGAGCCGGCCTTAGCTATAGGCAGGCTAGGCATTTGCCTAGGGCATTCAAGCATGTCTAGGGGCATCCAAGCATGTCCCTGCAGCATCTCATGCTGAGAGGGACAGTCCGCAAACTAACTGTTACTTTCCAAATGTATTCAATCAGTACTTGTATACACTGCTGTTTACATTTGTCAAAAAAAAATGCACACTGTGCCTTAAACTTCCTCTGACATGCTTGAATGCCCCTGACTTGTGAGACCTCAGACAGACAGCAGAAGCCCAGTAAATGCAATTCCTGGACCTGTGACATTTTCACTGACTATATAAGGTTATTACTGGATGGCTTCTTATGATAACACATGTGTATTTTGGAAGACTGCTTCACAGAAACCTGACATCACCTGTACGGCTTGTGCACATGGGGGAGGGGGACCCTGCCATCCTGTGTGTGTCCCTTATCCCTGTGCAAACCCCAGGTGTCTGCAGGGACATAACATGGGCAGTGTTCTCCCCACACTTTATTTCTCAGTCAGTCCATGCCGTAAAATTCCCCTGCCATCCAGCACTGTAACGTGGTCAGTAAGATGCGTTGCGCTATTTCTATATGAAGCATCAGTGCAGCGTGACTTTTGAACACATCAGACTGGAGAGCAGAGCATTTAGCTCCCACAGTATAAAGTAAAGTGCATGCAGTTAACGGGAGTAACAGACACCAGCAAACACACTGAATAGTGAAGAGAATGGACAGTTTCTACATGTTTGATACTGATCTTTTTGTATAACCAGCAAGTGTGGCAGTATCTGTGGCAGTATATGTGTATTATGGGCATTACTAATGTGGGGCATATGTGTAAGGTGCATTACTGTGTGGCATTATGTGTATTATGGGCATTACTAATGTGGGGCATATGTGTAAGGTTCCTTTACTGTGTGGAATTATATGTATTATGGTCATTACTGTGTGGCATTGTGCAGAGTTGAACTGGCCCACAGGGTAACCCCCCGGTGGGCCCCACTACCTGAGCGTTGCAGGTACAGATGCAGAACTAGCGGCTGAGCTAGGGGGCACCAGACAAAATTTTGCCTAGGGCATCAAATTGGCTAGGGACGGCTCTGCGTAGATGTGCTAAATTTAGCACATCTACGATCAGGTCTGAATTAGCCATGTTGTGTTAGAAATAAGACGATGTGAGGGTAGGCAAAAAAGCAATTCTAATTCAGACTGGATTTTCAAATGTAAAGAGACAAAGTGACATTTGTACAGCTGTGCAATCAGATGTTTGTGAAAACTGAAAGTATAAATTCAAGTAATTGTAGGTGAAGTGGAAAGTTCTTGCAGGGAGTTCAGTGCTGAGTATCCAGATTACACAGCTAGGAGGTGTTTGTTGTGAAGAGTAAGTGAACTCACATTTGTTGTTTAAAAGCAGTCCTTTTGTATTATTGATTGTTGTTATAATGTTCTTCTGTTTTCCTTCAGTTTAATGTTGGTGTAATGTTGAAATTATGTTTACATTTTTATCACACTTTGATAAATATGCACGATTAGATAATATGCAGCCAGCCTATGGAATGAAACTTAAGTAAAGATATATGGGGTCATTCCGAGTTGATAGCTCGCTGCAGATTTTCACAGCGCAGCGATTAGGGCAAAAAACTGCATTTCTGCGCATGCGTATGGCCTGCAATGCGCACACGCGACGTACGGGTACAACGAACGATGTGATTTTGCACAGGCTCTAGCGAAGAATTAAGTCGCATTGATGGTCGCAGAGTGATTGACATGAAGTGGGCATTTCTGGGTGTTAACTGACTGTTTTCAGGGAGTGTTTGGAAAAACGCAGGCATGCCAGGGAAAACGCAGGCGTGCCCGGGCGTTCGCTGGGCGGGTGTATGATGTCAAATCCAGACACGAATAGGCTGAAGTGATCGCAAGCACTGAGTAAGTTCTGAGCTACTCTGAAACTGCACAAACTGTTTTTGCAGAGCGCGGCTGCACAAGCGTTCGCACGTCTGCTGAACTAAAATACACTCCCAAGTGGGTGGCGGCATAGCATTTGCATGCTGCTAAAAACTGCTAGCCAGTGATCAACTCGGAATGACCCCCATAGAGTACAGTATGTGTACCCAATAATTAAAATTTTTGCTCAAATCCTGTCATGCTAGTGTTATTCTGTGGAACCTGTGTCACGAAAAAGTCTGTATAAATATATACAGTATATACTGTATATATTTATTCTCTAAAGACACAGACAGAAACACACTGCTACTATCAAGCAGTCATCATCCTCCTCCTTTAAAGAAAGGATTACCTTTCTCGCAAATGCTAAGAGCGGCAAGAATTTGTAGCAAACCGAGTGCACCTTGATAGAATCATCTCAAAATTCCATCAAAGGGGTTACAAATGACAGTTGTTAGAGAACTGCAAGGCAAGACCTCTGGGCTTAAAACGTGAAGAACTCCTATGTCCAACATCTAGGATTAAAAAGAAAGACAACACTTTTACTTGGATTACCACCTTCGACACCTCTAGTGCCGTAATTCCAAAAGCGAGTAAAGCCTTGTGGCCAATTGTAGCACTGGACAAGGTGTTATCTGTTTTCCAGACAGCACGTCCAATGACCTGCTATAAAAGAGGGTGGAACCTCAGGGACCATTTGGTTCACTCAGATATCATGGGCTTTGACAACCCTGCACTTAATACAACATATAAACATCCAGGATGTTACAAATGTTCAAACTGTACAACCTAAAACTTTCTTCTCACAGCCACACTTTCAAACATCCACACTCTGCCAAAATATTTACCATCCAACATGTCCTCTCGTGACACAAGATACGTGTTATACATTATAGTGTGTTTGTGTGGACTATACTATGTGGGCAAAACCAAACGAAAATTCAAAGAAAGAATGGCCCTCCATAGGTCTGCTATCAACGCAGCACTTATGGGTAAAAAAATGGATCAACCTGTGGCAGTGCATTTCAAGGACAATGGACATCAACTCACTTCTTTATGTTACAAAATCATTGACCACATCCCCAGCACTAATAGGGATGGAGACCGCACTAGAGCCCTTTTAAAACCAGAAGCCTTGTGGATTTATCGTCTTGCCAAAGTGGTCCCTAGAGGACTTAACGAACGGATCTCTTGGAACACTTTGCTCTAAAAAAAACCGTTTAACTTTATGTATATTCATAATCATTATCCGTCCTCATATCATGCTGTGTAATAATCCCATGAATTGCAGAGCTAACAAAAGGGGAAAGCCAAATTACACAATTCTCACTTAATTGAGTCATACTTGCTAATCCCCAAGGATGCACACTTCCCATCATTACACTTCCCATCCTGCCCACTTCATTAAGAAGTGGGCAGGATGTGGGAGATCCACCCACTCTTCTGGGGGTCTGTGGACCTTCCAGGAGAGTAGGAACATATGACTTGATCTCAGATAAAGGGTCATCACTGACAAATGCAGTTTGTGAGGATTTGCTGCAATAGCAGCTATAGATGGTGGTGTCAGTGTACTAGCAACACTGACAACTGCACATTCCTTTTCACTTACTGCAATCAGCACTAATAAGGTCAAAGCCAGCTGATGGGAACCTGTGGCCTTCAAACTGCATATGGCCTCTTTTGGCTTGGAGTATAGCCTACATGCAGGAGGCTAACTTCTCTACAGAAACCTGTCTCCTCAGGGTGATGTATTAGCACTGCTATAGTGGTAATGGGTTGGGTTCGTGTGACCAGTGGCTGGGAGACTGCCGGTCACCATACCGATGCCAGGATCCTGGCTTTTAGATGCCTGGCAGGGAGGAGGGGGGGTGGGAGGGCGACAAGTGCAACAAAGCCCCTTTTGGGCACTGTGGGATTGGTGGTGAGCTACGCTCGCCACAGGTTGGACACCCAGGAGTGGGAATTGTCCCTGTTAGTTGGCATATTGACTGTCGGGATTGGGAGGGGGCAGGATCCCGGCGTCAGTATTGTGACCGCATAACTACATCTATAATGCTATGTGCCAGGTGGTAATGCTATGTGCCGGGGATTGATAGGATGGAGCTCTAAATAAACACAGCACTCTGTGAATTGATGGAGAACTTGCCTGCTCTAAGAGAATGAGCATCCTAGCAACCTAGAGGCCAAAAGCAAAAGAGTAAAACAGAAGCTGCCCCATAATTGTAAAGAAAATTTATGTTTTAAAATCTTTACAAATCCAGTTAATGTTCAAATGAGGGTCTGATTCATACCTGATCGCTGATGTGCATTTTGCACAGCGGGCAATCAGGTACTAACTGTGAATGCGTATGCACCGGTCAGTGACGAAATGGTGCGAAAAATCTGATCACATGGGTGTTCGCAAGGTGATTGACAGGAGGAGGCCATTTGTGGGTGGTAACTGACCGTTTACTAGGAGTGTCCGGAAAAACGCAGGCGTGTCCAAGCATTTTCAAGGAGGGTGTCAGAAGTCAGCTCTGGCCCCAATCAGCCTGTTTTGATCGGACTGCAGGAGTAAGTCCTGGGCTGCGCAGACACTGCACAAAGTGGATTTTTACAGCTCGGCATGCACATGGGATTGCACACTTGAACGGCAAATTTACACTCCCCCTGGAGGCGGCGACTATCTGATCGCATGACAGCAAAGTTAGCAGCCCAGCGATCAGATCTGAATCACCCCCTGAAAATATTAGCAAGTAAAAGCCTACTTTGTGCATATAGAACAAACAAGGCAACCATGAGGACCAGAACTAGCTGTACTGAATTACAAATGTGTTTAAGTCAACATTAAGAAAGAGTATGGACATGCACATAATATATAGTCAGTACTTTTAATTTTCTAATAAATATTTTTTTTTTATTGAAGCAGCTTTTATTTCTGCCTTTTTTATTTTCATAAATACACAGTGAAAACTAAGTAATACTGAAAAAAAAACATAAAGGGGGTATTCAATTGTTTGAAAAGTCAGTTGGGAGTCTGTTTTTTCCCATGTAATAGACAGAAAAAAAAACAGTCACCCAACCGACTTTTCAAACATTTGAATTCCCCCCAACGAGTGAGGAATATTAACCACTTAACTGACGATATTTTCTCCCCAAAACCACTCAGAAATTGTTTTTTTTTTTTAATGAGTGAATTAGATGAAGAACATGAATTTAACCTTATCCAAAATGATTTTAATAAAAATAAAAAAATCTTTTTTTTGCCCCAACATCGGAACATCGGTTGGGAACATCGGTAATATTGCGACTATCGCGTCATTACTTTTTACACCCCAGACAGCTGCCAGGTACACAGAAAGGGGAGGGGCTATGAGGGGGGGGGGGGTTTGGTTTACACTTCCCCAGCGGCTGCTATTGTCTGCAGCTGCTGCGGGCGGTCATGGCTGCGGCGGGGAATGTCCCTGTGCGGGTGACATCGGTACAGACCCGATACATTTGCTGCCGCCAGTCTGTTTAAACTCCATCCATCTGGCTCCCGGGATCCCCTGTGTGGCTCCCTGCCGCGAGGTGGCATGTCCCCGGACTATGCTGCATGGTATGGAGAGACTTGTGCTGCTGCTGGAGTCGAAGAGAGGGGGGAGCGGGGAAGAGCACATGGAGACACAGAGACTGCCCAGTGCAGCCGGCTATAATGTATCAGCAGCGATGTGCCCGGCATAGAAGGAGCCGGGCGACGCCCCTTCTGTGGCCACACCACTATATTTGGCGCGCACTGTCCATATTTTAAACATTGGAGGTGCCCAAAGGAAACTTTCACCTGAGCTCCACAAGGTCTACAACTGACCCTTTCACCAATTTAGGATTTTTAAATATTTTTTCTTTTCAAATGTAAGATTTACCCAATTCAGTAAAGGAGAGGGTGGTGTCGAAACATACCCTTGCTTCGAGCACCATGGCACCTAGCTGCATCTCTGAGCATGTGCTCTGGCGCTACTTTGAAGGGAAACTTTGTAACATGAGGAAATATCTGAACCTGACCCATAACTTCGTATCAAATAGCACGACAAATTAGGAAAATTGTGTTGCAAATTAACAGTTTTAAATGATACACTTTATAAAATTATTTATATTTTGAACTACAAAAGAGCAAATATTTCATTATTCTGACTCATGTAGAAACATTTAGGACCAAAGGTTTTTACTGAGCTTGTGAAAATGCAAATCTATCAGCGATTTTGTTGTGGAATTAAATGCAGCAGTTTTTTTGTAAAGGCAAAACCAACCTGCTTGAAATCCCATTGCAAAATCACTGAAAAATTGCCACTTTTTCAAATTTGGAATCTTTTGCAATTGGCCCTTGGTGCCATTCTTCTGTATTATTCCAATGTGCGCTGGATGCCTCGAAGACAAGTATTGCAAACAGTATTAGATTTAAGAAAAGAGATCAGTATATTCAGAGGCGTCACAAGGGGGGTGCGGCCCGCACCCGGATGTCACCTCCAAGGGGTGACACCAAAAAGAGCCACACTCACACCGCACCCCACTGCAGGCACAGACACTTGTTATGCCCGCATCCCCGCTGCTGTGCCGGTCCGACACATACGCGGGAAATGTAGAAGGCACTGCTGCAGAGAATGAGTGACTCGTTCTCTGCAGCGCCGCGGCCGCCGACCCTGGACTGCTCCTTCATAAGCGGCTGTACGTCCTCCCCCGGCTCCCAGCCCTCCCGCGACGCAGACAGCCAGACACCCTACCAGCACCATCCATAAAGTGCGTCCGGCCACTGCACAGACCTCACTCTGCCCTCGCTGCACGCTCATTTCCACCTCCCTGCACGCCCCCCCCCCCCCCCCGCTACTCACTTCCACCACCCGCTCGCCGCAGCAGTGTGGGGTGGCTCGGTGCGGGATGGCGACAGAGTTGCTGCACAGGGAGCAAGCATGAGCCCGGCAAGAGTTGCTGCTACCGCTGCCCAGGCACTGCCTGCCCTTTGACAACTGGGCACACATGCTCTGCAGCCCGGGCACCTGGATGGAGGTGGTAGAGAATGATTGCCCACTCCCTGCTGCTCAGGGGCTGCTTGGAGTGGATTACTGTGGATTTCACCTGGTACCCATGCCTGATGGGGGGCCAGCCTGTGGTTACACCTGAAGGACACCTGTAGAGACCCCTGGAGCCGGTGACCCCACCCACCCTGCGGATCACCAGACCACTAGGACTAACAGAGCTGCCCTCCAGGCACTAATGGGCAATCTATCATCCCTCCAATGTGAGTATGCAGCAGGTTCAGGTAATTGAGGGAAGAGAATTGATGTCCGGGGGCCACACATTGCAGACAGTCACATTCCCCACGTGGCCCCTGAGAGGAGATGTGATAACAGACATTGCATGCACTCCTTGGCTATTGCATTATGGCAGGTATACCATCAGCAAATCTGCTCGCCACGCTTCGGGCGCGGTGGCTAAAGTGTCACATAATAAAAGAATCGCCAATTCAGTGACCTAGTATTGCGCCACTGCACACTCGTGAACCCCAGAATGGCTTTATATATTGTTAGAAGCAACAGGGACTCAGTACAGCATCTGGTTACAAGGGGGAGATGGACCTGCCCTATGACAGAGGTGGGAACTTGGAAGGTACAGTATGTGCCTCTGCATGGCTGCCAGCCCCACCTGTACGTTCCTGTACAATGTGTTTGTGTCAGTGTGCTTCTGGTCCCTGTGTGGGTGTGTCAGTGTGCCCCTGGGACCTGTGCAATCTTTGTCAGTGATCCCCTATAAAATCTATGTATGTGTGCACTAGCGGATCCAGGGATGGGGAGGGCACATGCCCCCCCTGTTGTTTCTGGCATTTTTTTTATTTAAAAAGCAGCAGTGAAGGAGGTCGCCGTAGGCTTCAGCCGGCCGCAGGCTGTAACAAAGTAGGAGGAGGATGTTAAAAGCCCTTGGCTTTTTTCCTGCCTGTCTCCCCCACTAATACTTTCCCTTCATGTCCCAGTGAGCCCTTTCAACCCAGTGGTGTCGGGATGTTATACCCATTCTGGATGCCGATGTTGGCATTCAGAATATGGTCAGTATTCCGGCGTCGGTATTCTGACTGCCGGGATACAGACAGCCTCTGAATGAGATACACTGTAACAACCTACAGCTACAATAAGTGTCACAGTTGCTGGACAGTATCTCGCTTTGCTACAAGATCGAGATAACCAGATTAATATATATAAAAAAAGGGGTTCTTTAACTGTGTGGATTTTATTGTTAGTAGACAGCTTCCGGTGATTCAGAGCACATATATACATTACCCATATTGTATATTTTATACATGTTTTTTATTTAATTACTATATTAATATTAATATTAGTTATTTCACATTACCCTGAGCGCGGCCGTCTCTATCGTTCCATTTGCAGACAAGATGGCACTATTCAAAAATTAGTCCCAAAACAGCACATAATGCAAAGAAGAAAAAGAGGTACACAGAGGTTGCTGTATGACTAAGCCAAGCGACAAAATTGTGCAGCACAAACACCTGGCCCATCTAGGAGTGGCACTGCAGTGTCAGACAGGATGGCACTTTTCAAAAACTAGGCCCCAAACAGCACCTCATGCAAAGATGTAGAAGAGGTGCAATGAGGTAGCTGTATGACTAAGCCAAGCGATACAAACAATTCTAACTGGAATTATACTGCAAAATAACTGGAATTATACGTCCAAATCACTGTAATTAAATGGCAAAATCACTGTAATTATACGTATAAATCACTGAATTATACGTCCAAATCACTGAATTATACGTCCAAATCACTGGAATTATATGTCCAAATCACTAGAATGATACGTCCAAATCACTGGAATTAAATGGCAAAATCACTGGAATTATACTGCAAAATCACTGTAATAATACTGCAAAATCACTGGAATTATACGTCCAAATCACTGGAATTATGTTTCCAAATCACTGGAATTAAATGGCAGTACCACTGGACATATACGGAAGTGTCAGACAGGATGGCACTTTGAAAAAATAGTCCCCAAACAGCACATGATGCAAAGAAGAAAAAAAGGTGCACCGAGGTTGCTGCATGACTAAGCTAAGCGACACAACCATCTGGCTCATCTAGTAGTGTCACGCAGTGGCTGAATGTCGAGAGTAAGCCGCAATTGTTCAGTCCACTGACAGCATCTCCAGCACACCCCTGTCATTTTTTAAAAAATTCTGCAATTGGTGGACTTATACGGCAGTACCCCAGGACTAATACAGCAGTACCCCTGGACTCATACGGCAGTGTCACAGAGGATGACACTTTTCAAAAACTAGGCCCCAAACAGCACCTCATGCAAAGATGTCGAAGAGGTGCAATGAGGTAGCTGTATGACTAAGCCAAGCGACACAAACAATTACCACTGGAATTATACTTTCAAATCACTGGACTCATACGTCCAAATCACTGGAATTAAATGGCAAAATCACTGGAATTATACTGCAAAATCACTGTAATTATACGTCCAAATCACTGGAATTAAATGGCAAAATCTCAGTATCGCCTGCCTAGTGAAGTGGAATCTAGATGGGATTTGGTACCTGGGACACAATAACTCCATCAGTTGTCTAAATCCCACTGCACTAATGGCGGATACTGGACACACGTCTAACACCAACATAAGTGTCAAGGCCTCAGTTATGAGGGCTTCAGGGACATGCGATGAGCTAAATGGTTCAGGAGGCACTGGCTAGCCCCAGAGCCAGAATTCCATGCAATATATGAGCCAAAGGGTACATGTGGGCATTATACACAGGTGCAGCAGTATAAACTCCTGGAAATTTGGTGAGTTTTGATCAGAGGTGTGCTGAAAATATTAGCAGGTGAGGCACTGCCTCATCTGTCATAGACTTTTTACTCCAGAGTTTGGCTATAAAAATTATTAGAATAATGCAAAGAAGATATTTAAAACAAATTATTAGTATTTTTCATATACTTTATTCAGACAAAATTCTGGTTTAAACGTAAGTATGACAGGAAAGGCTCTGCCTCACCTGCTTCACCCCACCGCACGTTACTGGAGGGCTTCTATCGTCATGTGAAGCTGAACCACTAGTCATGAACATAGTCCAGGGCCTCAGCCGTTCCTTGCCACTCCGTGTCGTAAATGGCATATTGGTAAGTTTACGTTTCTCCTAAGACCATTTAAATTTCTTTTTTTGGGTCTTTTTACTGAACTTTGGCTTTTTAGATTTTACATGCCCTCTACTATCACATTGGGCATCGGCCTTGGCAGACGACGTTGATGGTATTTCATCATCTATCTCATGGCTAGTAGCTTCAGCACTAGGAGGAAGTGGTTCATGATCTTTCCCTATTTTATCCTCCAAATTTTTGTTCTCCATTATTTTTTTGGAGTTATATAACACAATATGCGGCACAGGAATGACTGATGGCTGATGGCCAGGACACTACCACTGGTCTGATGCAGCACAACACAGCAACACTGTAAGGGACTTGTTGTTATTGTTATTATTATTATTATTATTATTATTATTATTATTATTATTGTAGTACAGCAGCAGTGGACATATAGCAGCAACATATTCCACTGTGACTGCCTGGTAAATGGAATGACTGATGGCTAGGACACTACCACTGGTCTGATGCAGCACAATACAGCAACACTGTAAGGGATTTGCTGTTATTATTATTATAATACGGCAGCAGTGGACATATAGCAGCAGCGTATATATACCACTGTGACTGCCTGGTCACTGGAATGACTGATGGCCAGGACACTACCACTGGTCTGATGCAGCACAACACAGTAACACTGTAAGGGACTTGTTGTTTTTGTTATTATTATTATAATATGGCAGCAGTGAACATATAGCAGCAGCGTATACCACTGTGACTGCCTGGTCACTGGAATGACTGATGGCCAGGACACTACCACTGGTCTGATGCAGCACAACACAGCAACACTGAACTGATGCAGCACAACACAGCAGCAATGGACATAAGGCAGCAAGAGGACACAAACACTGTGACTGCCTGGTCACTGGAATGACTGATGGCTGATGCACAGGACACTACCCCTGGACTGATGCAGCACAATACAGCAACACTGAACTGATGCAGCACAACACAGCAGCAATGGACATATGGCAGCAAGAGGACACAAACACTGTGACTGGACAAATACAGCACAAGACATTACCACAGAGGACACTGAGGACGGAGACACGTCCTTTCTCTACACTCTCCAATACCGGAGTGAAAATGGCGGGGAAGCGCGTCTCCTTATATGGAATCCAAACCCCGCGAGAATCCGACAGTGGGATGATGACGTTTTACCTCGTTCTGGTTTCTGAGTCAGGCGGGAAAACCTGAGCCTGGCTCGGAACCGGACTTGAATAGTGAAGTTCGGTACGGTTCGGTTCTCTGAGAACTGAACCCGCTCATCTCTAATTATAACCATTTATATCATTATAAATAAAAGTGTATTTTGGGTACAATGGGGGTAATTCAGACCTGATCGTAGCAGCAAATTTGTTAGCAGTTGGGCAAAACCATGTGCACTGCAGGTGCGGCAGACATAACATTTGCAGAGAGAGAGAGTTAGATTTGGGTGGGTTATTTTGTTTCTGTGCAGGGTAAATACTGGCTGCTTTATTTTTACACTGCAATTTAGATTTCAGTTTGAACACACCCCACCCAAATCTAACACTCTCTGCACATGTTATATGTGCCCCCCTGCAGTGCACATGGTTTTGCCCAACTGCTAACAAATTTGATGCTACGATCAGGTCTGAATTACCCCCAATGTCTCTATGGTGATTAATATGTGTATATACAAGTTTGTAAACATTTAGAAAAAAAACACTTAAAACTCCTGTGCAAGTTTAAAATAGAGATGTGTGGCGGACACTTTTCGGGTTTTGTGCTTTGGTTTTAGATCTGGATCCCCGATCGTGTTTTGGATCTGGATTGGTTTTGCCAAAACCACACTTTCGGGTTTTGGATCTGGATGATTTTTGAAGAAAAAACAACAACATAAATTTTGATCCTACTGTATTATTAACCTCAATAACATTCATTTCCACTCATTTCCAGTCTAATCTGAACACCTCACAATATTGTTTTTAGGCGGTAGCTGGATGTCTAAACTAAGTGATGCAAGTGGGCGGCACAAACACCTGGCCCATCTAGGAGTGGCACTGCAGTGGCAGACAGGATGACAGTTTTAAAAACTAGGCCCCAAAGAGCACATAATGCAAAGAAAAAAAAAAAAGAGGTGCAAGATGGAATTGTCTTGGGCACTCCCCTTATGTTGTTTAAACAGGACACGCACAGTTTAATCAACCCATCATTTCAGCGACAGGTGGGCTTCCTGGAAAAAGCTCGCCAAGTTCTTTGAATTACAGCTAGCTACAAACATACCACCTCCATATTTGATGACTTTTCACATTAGGAGAAGAGGCAAGAGAAAGAGGACAGTGTCAAGAAAGTGATAAAAAATTAGAGAGGCACATGCAATCAGGAGCAACACACAGGCTTTCACCTCCACTCCTATATTGGTGTGAAACAGAATAGACTTCAACCAAGCAAATATATAATTAATTACCACATTACTGGACAAACTGAAAAACTAGGGGCCAAAGCCTCCAAAATTGTACCCCCTTCTCCATTTTCAGGGATTAAGATAATCTCGGTTTTAATGCTGGGATACAAATAAACTGGTGTATACCACAAGATCAAGATTGAATATTTTCCCCTCCACGGAGTCTGGAGACTTATTTTGTGAAAATCTTTTGGGTTTATTTTTTCCCATTTTTTATAGCATTTTTATTTACATATTTTGTGGCAGATGCCTTATTTTTGTTTTTCACAGCTCCCAGTTACACGCATGTGAGCACACCTGTGTGTCTTGTTTATTTTATTCCTATTTTATTTTTCAATAAAGCAGCACCTTAGATGTTTTAGCTGCCCCTCCTGAGCCCCCGCAGCAGCCTCGGATGGGGCAAGTTGAGTTCGGGTGGGTTCGGTAAAGCACTAAGCATGACTGTGCAGAACATTTTTTTGTTATTGAGCCCCTGCCCTAGTGGAGGTTACCACTCTACAGTCCAAACTCATTTCATACTATAAGTAGGACTGTTGGAGGAAGCAATGCTAACCTCTGTGCCCACAGCATGCCTCAGCCTGGCAAGCCAAACATCTTCCTGGCTGTAAGCCACCATGAGACTCCATACTGGGCCTTATTCAGTAATTGTTTGTGCCTCACAGGAGCTCCTGGCCCATCTAGTGCTGTAGTGCAATGAAAAGCTGATGCAATGCAAGATCACCGAAACTCTGTTCTTCTAACACCACGAGGTCTTGCGATAACCCTACACAGCCCTTAGGAAAAGAAGATCCCTGTACAACAAATGCGCATCTTCTAAATAAATAATCCCAAAATGTGGAACATCGATAATAAATCAAAATTAAGGTTGACTAATTGGAGCCATTCATTTGAGTGAATCCCTAACATTAAATAATTGAGAAAAACCTCTCTCTAATGCTCCGGCAGAAAACATCATGTTTACCTTACTGTCAGTTGCGCTGGATTATGATTCAGTCTCTCTTGCATCACGTTGACTTTGCCCACAAATGTGGTCTCTCCCCACTTTATTTAAAAACATTTTGCCATTTTCCATTTCCACCTTTGCGGCTAGTTTTCACAAATCTGTTTGTGATGTTGAAGCTTGTTTCATATCTGCTCTAGGCTTTCGTTTAAACCTAGGATCAAGTACAGCAGCACCCCTGGACTTTTATAGCATAGGCAGCACCCCTGGATAATTGCACAGCAGACAAGCAACAGCACCCCTGGACTTAAACAGCAGTGGACTGATAGGGCAGAGGGGCAGCACCCCTGGAATGATGTGGCAAAGAAAAGATGTGCAAGATGGAATTGTCCTTGGGCCCTCCCACTTACCCTTATGTTGTATAAACAGTAGGGACGTATGGTGAGCTAAATGGCTCAGGAAGCACTGGCTATCACCAGAGCCAGATTTAAATACAATATATGAGCCAAAGGGTACATGTGGGCAGTATACCCAGGTGAAGCAGTATAAACTTCTGTAAATTTGGTGAGTTTTGACCTGAGAAGTGCGGAAAAGGTCAGCAGGTGTGGCACTACCTCACCTGCCATAGACTTTTTACTCCAGAGTTTTGGCTATAAAAATGATTAGAATACTGCAAAGATGATATGTCAAACATATTATTTGCATTTTTCATATACTTTATACAATCAAAACTCTGGTACAAATGTTAGTATGACAGGAAAGGCTCTGCCTCACCCCACCGCACGTCACTGATAAATAGGACATGCATACTTTAACAAACCAATCATTTTAGCGACAGGGTCTACCACATGACTGTGGCTGAAATGATTGGTTTGTTTGGGCCCCCACCAAAAAATAAGCAATTAATCTCTCCTTGCATAAACTGGCTCTACAGTGGCAAGATATCATCCTCATCCTCAGATTCTCCTCCCCCTTCAGTGTTTACTTCCTCATCCTCACAGAGAAAAAATATTAAAACAAACCACATCATTTAGGTGTCAGTGGACTGCTTACGCTATTACCCAAAGTTTCTGAACTGGACAATGACTTATGATGAATGTGCTGCAGGTAACGTATAAGGGAGGATGTTCCTAGGTGGTTAACGTCCTTTCCCCTACTTATTATAGATTGACAAAGGCAACACATGGCTTGACACCTGTTGTTCGGATTTGTGGATAAATAATTCCACACCGAAGAGGTGGCTTTTTTGGTATTTTGCCCAGGCATGACAATGGGCTTTTTCATCCATGGCCAACAACTGTCTTCACTGGTGCCTTATTAAAAACAAACCACATCACCATCAGAATCCTCATCGTTAACTTTCTTTGCAGCGCCAGCTACACCCATATCCTCCTCATCCTGGTGTACTTCTACAGTGACATCCTCAATCTCAATATCAGCGACTGGACTGGCGGTGCCCCTCCCAGCACTTGCAGGGGGTGTGCAAATGGTGGTAGGAGCCTCCTCTTCCCATACAGTGTTGTGAAGGTCAGGCCTAGCCATCGCAACTGCAGACAGTGCCAGCACACCTGTATTTTCACAATACCCCTGTAAACTTACAGCATAAAAGACAGGGCCAGTGGACATGTATTTTCACTGCACTCAATAAATATTACAGCATACAAGACAAGGCCAGTGTACATTTATTTTCACTGCACCCCTGTATTTTTACAGGGCTAGTGTACATGTATTTTCACTGCACTCTAGAATTATTAAAGCATACAAGATAGGGCCAGTGTACATTGATTTTCACTGCCCCCCTGCATTTTTACAGCATACAAGACAGGGCCAGTGTACATTGATTTTCAATGCACCCTAGAATCATTACAGCATATAAGACAGGGCCAGTGTACATTGCTTTTCATTGCACTCCTGAATTTTTACAGAATACAAGACAGGGCCAGTGTACATTGATTTTCACTGCACCCTAGAATTATTACAGCATACAAGACAGGGCCAGTGTACATTGATTTCATTGCAAACCTGAATTTTTATAGCATACAGGCCAGTGTAATGTTATTTGAACAGCAATACCCCTATATTTTACAGCATACAGCAGTGTGCTTTTAAATTTTTAACAACTGCACCACTGAAGTTTTAATGCATACAGGGCCAGTGTAATGTTATTTGAACAGCAACATCCCCCTATATTTTATAGCATACATCAGTGTGCTTTTAATTTTTAACAACTGCACCCCTGAATTTTTACAACATACAGGGCAGCAGCACCCCAATATTTTACAGCATACAGGAGCAGTGTGCTTTTAATTTTTAACAACTGCTGCTTTTAATTTTTAACAACTGCACCTCTGAATTTTTACAACATACAGGGCCAGCAGCACCCCATATTTTACAGCATACAGGAGCAGTGTGCTTATAATTTTTAACAACTGTACCTTTGAATTTTTACAACATGCAGGTCCAGCAGCACCCCATATTTTACAGCATACAGGAGCAGTGTGCTTATAATTTTTAACAACTGCACCCCTGAATTTTTACAATATACAGGGCCAGTGTAATGTTATTTGAACAGTAACACCCCTATATTTTACAGCACACAGCAGTGTGCTTTTAATTTTTAACCACACCCTTGAATTTTTACAACATACAGGACCAGCAGCACCCCATATTTTACAGTATACAGCATACAGTATACAGTGTGCTTTTAAATTTTTAACAACTGCACCACTGAATTTTTACAACAAACTGTACAGGGTCAGTATAATGTTATTTAAACAACTGCACCCCTGAATTTTTATAGCATACAGGGCCAGTGTAATGTTATTTGAACAGTAATACCCCTATATTTTACAGCATACAGCAGTGTGCTTTTAATTTTTAACCGCACCCTTGAATTTTTACAACATACAGGGCCAGCAGCACCCAATATTTTACAGTGTACAGTATACAGTATACAGCATACAGTATACAGTGTGCTTTTATATTTTTAACAACTGCACCACTGAATTTTTACAACATACAGGGTCAGTGTAATGTTATTTGAACAGCAACACCCCTATATTTTACAGCATACAGCAGTGTGCTTTTAATTTTCAACAACTGCACCACTGAATTTTTACTTCATACAGGGCCAGCAGCACCCTTATATTTTAAAGCATACACGAGCAGTGTGCTTTTAATTTTTAACAACTGCACCCCTGAATTTTTATAACATACAGGGCCAGCAGCATCCCTATATTTCAAAGCATAGAGCAGTGTGCTTTTAATTTTTAACACATGCACCCCTGAATTTTTACAACATACAGGGTCAGCAGCACCCCAATATTTTCCAGCATACACGAGTACAGTGCCCCTGCACCCTGTACAACACAGTGACAACCAGTACAGCAACACCCATGTACAGCTGCAGTACATGAAACACCAGTGACAGCCAGGACACAAGTGACAGCCAGGACAGCAGCCCTAACACAGCACAGCACAGTGACTGCAGCAGCACCCCTACAGAGCATACACTAACCCCACCCAACGCCATCACCCACAGAGAGAGACAGAGGTCTGTCTCCCTCACTCTCCAAGTCCGGAGTGAAAATGGCGGTGACGCACGGCTGTTTATATGGAATCCAAAACCCGTGAGATTCAAACAGCGGGATGATGCCTCGTTCTGGTTTCCGAGTCTGGCGGGAAGTCCCGAGCTGGACTCCGATCCGGGCTCGGAGCGTGAAGTTCGGGGGTGTTCGGTTCTCAGGGATCCTAACCTGCTCATCTCTAGTTTAAAAACACTTTTCCCATCAATACAACACATAACATACAAGTTCCACATCACTTTACCCATTTGTTGCTTATTTGACCATATTTCCTATTTAAAAACTTCTAAATACATTATTATATGTTGAAAGATGAGTCCGAGGGGTACTGCACTGTATCCCAATATTTTTGCTTTAAAAAGATTATAAAATTTTTTCCCCTAGTCTGGAACTGCGAACTAACATTCGTGTTAACTGCCAGGTAACGCAAATTTAAATTTAATAACAAAAGCCACGGCTGCTGGTTTATAACATGCGTTAATCAATTTTTAGCTAATCCGTGGCTAACTGAATCAGCCCCATAGGGTGAAATAAGTATTTTGTAGAAAAAAGCCCTATTCTATATATTTTTCATCAGAAAAAAATGAAGTATTCACAGTCTTATTTGCTAACATCTATACAGGTTGAGTATCCCATATCCAAATATTCCGAAATACGGAATATTCCGAAATACGGACTTTTTTGAGTGAGAGTGAGATAGTGAAACCTTTGTTTTTTGATGGTTTAATGTACACAAACTTTGTTTAATACACAGTTATTAAAAATATTGTATTAAATGACCTTGAGGCTGTGTGTATAAGGTGTATATGAAACATAAATGAATTGTGTGAATGCACACACACTTTGTTTAATGCACAAAGTTATAAAAAATATTGGCTAAAATGATCTTCAGGCTGAGTGTATAAGGTGTATATGAAACATAAATGCATTCTGTGCTTAGATTTAGGTCCCATCACCATGATAGCTCATTATGGTATGCAATTATTCCAAAATACGGAAAAATCCCATATCCAAAATACCTCTGGTCCCAAGCATTTTGGATAAGGGATACTCAACCTGTAATATATTCTTTACTGACACATAAAAATGGAAATCTTAGCCTAGCTGAGACAGCTATCAGATAACACTTTGCACATGCAATTATACATCTGGCAAATAAGCAGAAGGAAGTCAGACTAAACATGTCAGAGGGATGTTAACAAGCACACACAGCCGTGCTTCACAGCTGACAACTTCCTTTGTGCTTATTAAACCTAAATGTGAGGCCACTTGTAATGATAAATGTTAATAGTCAGCATTTACATTTTTCATGCATCAATATCATATGATACACTAAGCAAAAAAACAACTTATTCATTCTTTTATTTATGCTTCTGACATTTAGGTAACAAAAAAAATAAATCAGGGATGAAAACCTGCCATAGTAAAATGTAATTAATTGAATTATGTTAATTTATTTGTATAACCTTGCAAACAATGCTGCTTCTAGGCTAAATGGAGCAGCACAAGGCAGATTGAAGTGCACCTTTCACCAATGTTGACAGCAGCATGTCGAAATTCATTTCAACATGGTTGAAATGCTAAATGTTTACATAGAAAAATCGTCATTTTGTCACCACGAGGGAATACGTGAGTACAATTGGTGGTGGTACAGCAGAGTATAAATATTGTACACTGATTATAAACGGATCCCCTGAGACAATGAACTGCCCAGTACTTGATCAGTGTGATGATTTGTTCTACAGTAAAGTGATCTGTACAGCCATATTCAGAGTTATGGTTACAGAGACCCTTAGTCCCTGATGAACTCCATCTTAGACACATACAATATCCTGCCTATTATCCTGGAGAGAGCACGTAGAGAGTTACTTCTAGGCCATAGTAATCTGGCATTTGGCCACAAATTAAATATGTAGGATCAGTTTGTTGGCCTGTTTAGGTAACTGACAGACTGGGTCACACAAGTGTAGCAAGGCAGGAGGGGGTGGGGGATGGGGAAAGGGCGCAGGCACAATGGACGTTATGATTGATCTAACCATAGCCCAAAAGGGAGCTATCTGAGGCACCAAACATGGAAGAAGGTTCATGTCTGGCAACATTGGCACCAGCACTTCCATGAGACATTGGGGAATCTTTGATTCAAACAATCTGGCACAAAATACCAGCAGGTGTACACTTTAGGAGTTCTCCTTGATGGAAGCACTGATGGAGCATTTTGATATGGTAGACCGAACTGCTGCCGCCAAGGGGTAGATGTTCTAGGGTCAAAATGGAACGGTACAATTGGTAGATAGTGCCTCTATCCAAGAGGCGATAAATGCATAGGCATTCTATTGGGGTAGGGACACTGGGGAGAGCAGGAGAAGGGAGAGGGACAAGTCAAGAAAACTCCAGATTTAAAGGTATTGAAAAAGAGTAGGGTATGGAATGCCTTTCCTGGACATCTGCAAATTATTGGGGGCAAATCTACCTGAGATATGCCGAAAGCAGGTAATGCCAGCTGCAGTTCATATAGAGGCCATGTATGGGGACTGGCCTGGAATAAACGGGGTGGTGCCACAGAGGTGTTTGGGTCTTCATCATATCTTTTAGGTGCTTTCCAATATTTGTTCTTGCAGAAGTTCTTTTCTGTGGTTGGCTGTCCATGCTGGTACCTTCTGGTTCAGATGTGTCTCCAGCTGCTGGAATATCCAGTGACACATACTTGCTCTTCATTTCAGAATCTGGATTATCTTTAATTTGTTGTTTCCTTAAATATGACATTTCTGGACTTGACAAGCTTTCTTTCACTTGGGTTCTATAATCTGTAGCCTTTACTTTTATGGCATTAACCAAGCATAATACACTTCATAGACTTGGAGTCCAGCTTCCATCTGCTTTCTTTTGGTATGTACACATAGGCAGTACTTACAACAACAGTTCTGCTTTACAGTTGGTTTTTCTTTGTGTCCATTGTTTAATAGGTGTTTTGTCTTTAATAGCAGCTGTTAAAGAACATTTTTTCAGGTAGATTACTATGGACACTGCTGCTGCCAAAATAGCTTGTTTAGAAATGTGTCCTTTAGCCTACAGTACATCTGGCTTTCTCCACTAGTGTGAAGATTGTTTGATCACTTACACCGTTACTTTCAGGATTGTAGCCGATGGTCAACTGATGTTCAATTCTGTATTTCTGTAGGAGTATTTCACACTTCTGTTTAGGTAGTGTCCACCATTATGAGATGATAAGATCTTTAGTCTGTAACCTATTTGATTCTCTACAAGTCTCTTGTAGTCTACAATTTTCCACTGTAATAGAGTATAGCATGTAGCTGTCATTGCTTTAAAATGTATTTAGTGAGTGTGCAGAGGACTAAATATCACCCCAGTTTTTACTTTAGTTCTTCTGCTACAATACAATACTTTCTAAACTTTTTAATATGTTAGGTCCAGCTAATATGGCACGCTCTGCCTTTTACTGGTATAACTCCTCCTACATTACATTGTGAAGTAGAAATCCCGCCTACTTTGGTTTTGGTTCCGCCTACAGTTGATTTGGTTCCACCCACATGAGGCCACTTCTATACATTTTTCCAGGGCCACTTTTATTTCCCAATCCGCCCCTGGATGCATGCCATGGCTCTTTTCTTCACCTGGCCTTGAAGTGTCAACAAGATCAACTGTAACTTCCCACAACTTTTCTCACTTTAGTTGCATTTCCATAGAAAATTTACATTTGGTGTAATTCTCTGCTGGAAGACCCATTTCCTGCTACTAGGGAATTGCACTGCATACAAAACAACATTAGAATTCCCAGAGCAATGTACTGTATACTAACAAATCACTTCTTATGCAATACATGTAGTTTTCCCAAAATTGAAAGAACCTTTTAATAACTTACATTAAAATAAAATAAGGTTTAATTAATAAATGTAGCTAAGATTGAAAATAAGCAGATCAATCATACTTGCCTACCTGACCCTCTCCATGAGGGAGGAAATGCTCTGTTCCTGGACTTTCCTGGTAATGTATGATTGCCATCACCTGTGGTGAAACACCTTTCTTATCAATTAACTAGCTCACCACAGGTGATGGCAATCAAACATTACCAGGAGAGTCCAGGAACAGAGCATTTTCTCCCTCATGGAGAGGGTCAGGTAGGCAAGTATGAGATCAATGGATAAGCGGGTCCGGACACAGTCCTGTATTCATTTGTTGGATAAAACAAATAGAAAAAAATAAAAATAAAATCCAAGTCTCAGTTAATAATATGTAATTTCCAGTGACAAAAACAGCTATAACCATTATATTTAATTTGATATAACATTTTGGAGAATACATGCACATGAAGTAGCATTGCAGGAACACAATTTGTATGAAAACTACTTGTGCTTCATTCCCAGGTGTATTAAAGACATTTAATTAAAGATTGTAAAGTAAGGCAATGAGCTGCCTGCGAGCCAGGGAGAACATCAGCTATTAGATGTTCAACGACTTTAAAAGTAAAGCTGTGCTTGCTGGGATTTTACTGCTATCTAATGAGCTAATGCATTTAAAATACTAACCAGGGAACTACTACATAAGTATCAGCCAGCATATACCGGCAACAAATTCGAGTCAGCTGAAATTATCCTACAAGTTTTCTATTTCTATCCAAATATCCCCCAGGTTAAGACTAGATTGGAAATTTTCCCATTTGATCCATTACTAGTGCTTGAATATTTAGGTCACATCATTGCAAATACATATGTAGTGCTGCATATTTAGGAATGTGTCTGCAGTGTTTGTATCTTCTGCAGCTTGCATTAATTAGGATAGCACCTGGCTGTCACTGAACTACCTTCTTTTTTTTAACCTTTAGAGTATATTTTTAATACATACATGCCTACTCTCCCACAAGTTGCGAGACACTCACTATTTTCCGCCCAGTGGCTGAATCTCCCACATCCCGCCCGCTTCCTAGAGAAGCAGATAGTTAGAGGATATTAGACCTGGAATTAGAGCTCCGTAGAGGGGGGGAGAGGGGGGGGGGGATGGGGCTACATAATGCAAATTTGCATCACTTATCCATGCTCCCTCCCCATGGACCTGTGAATCGCAACTGGGGTGAGGCTTACAGAGACTGACCGCCTCCACTCCCGAAGTGTCTTGCAGTGTCTCCTCTCCAGGCTTCTTCTAGAGAGGAGACCAAAGACAGAGCTGCTTTGTGTACTGCGTCAATCTCTGCATCAGGTTCCTGGATTGTTTGCCTCAGAAGTTGCCCAGTCCCTATTTTTGCTAATCCAATGATATTCTGCTGGCAATAACTACATGCACCGGGAGCCATTCAGCATCCTGGCTGTTGGGATGCCGGTGGTCATATGATACTCACCACTCAGCACACTGGCGCCGGATTACCAACAGCCGACATCCCAAAGGTATTTGGGTTCACAGTTAGGATCAAGGTCTGGGGGGAAAAGAGTTAGGCACTAGGGGGGTTAGGGTTAGGCATTAGGGTGGGTGGTTAGCCCTAGCCGCCACCCCCTGAGGGTTAACACCCCCCTGTGGGGTTAGCTATAGCCACCACCCCCCAAGGGGTGAAGCGGTGATCTTGTCGGGAAGTGTCAGGATGCCGTTGCCGATCAAGTGACCACCATGATTTCATATGTATTCTGTTTCATGCAGCTCTGTCACTGTGTCCTGCCTTAGCTTTGTGAGACAATCACATCTAGAGTTTACATTGTATCTTTGTTTTGCTGATACTTCCTTATGAAGAGCTGTACATTTTACACTTCTATTTTGTCTTGAAGGGGTTAAACTTTTGTTCTTTGACTACATGAGGCAGCCAAGGACATTGATTGGATATACCTGGATATGACCTAGTTGATACTGCTTTGATTATCTAAGTCTATGTTGTAGTATCAGACATGATTTATAGATTGGCTGTGTGCAGCTCTTACAGTTTAATTCTATGTTGGAGATCTGGCTAGTTGGAGCCACTGGCTGAGAACCAGATTACAATCCACATTAACTTTGTTTCATACTTACCTACTCTCCTTGAACTCCTGAACAGTGTCGGACTGGGCATGAAGGGCACATTGGGGAATGTAGTTATAGTGGCCCATGTTTAGGGGTCTGCCAGCAACCACAGAGGATTGGCTAACCATTAGAGAGTGCATGGCCTGGGCCCCTTAATAATATATATATATATATATATATATATATACACCAGATCCGGCACTCATATCCTCCCACAAAGAAACTTGCCAGGTGCCCTCCGTGACGACCGTGTTGCAGCGGCCCACAATAGAATCTCACCACTCGGCGGCACTCCAGAGGAATGAATAAAGACTACAAAGTCATCTTGGATTATATTGACGTTTCAGTGCTCGGCGGCACTTTTATCAAGATTATCAGACAGCATAAAAAATCATTGTGTATACACCATATAAATAGCATCAGTGAGACCGCACGCTGCACGTCAAGTCCCGCCCCACTCCCAATCATCATGGTGCCGGGCATGACGTGCAGACAGCTGAATTAAATAAACTTTTTCATTGAATGCACATTGTAAAATTCACAGTGACAAAAGACGTAAAAATCAAAAAACTCACACATAAATGCAAATAACACATCTAAATCAAAAACGTGAAATATAACAAGAATAAAAACCTATGACAAGCACTAGAATTGTTTAGCAGATAACTCATCCTACAACTTCAAAATACGGCACCTCGTCTACCAAGACAAATTGCCTGTGTGTTTAAGATTTATAACAACCATAATATCTGAATCATTTCATTAGCTGTAGTTAACTCCAAAATAACATGATACAGGTCCACAAACGGCAGTGTAACAACGGGCAGAAGCCTATTCATTATAAATAGCAGTGTAGTCCTAAGGACTCGTTTAACCCGCGAGGGGAAAGTGTCCCTAACCTTTCAATCCACTGTGTCTCAATTTTTTACTATCACCTCCTCTACTCAGGACAGGTATATGATCAATCATTCTATATTTAATTGCTGTTATATTGTGTTTAGCAGTTGCATAGTGACGGGCTAGAGGCTGTTCACTTGTACCTTTGAGAATTGCGGCTTTGATGGCCAATCTATGGAGCGCCATTCTCTCTTTAAATTGGCGCTCCGTCTTCCCAACATATTGTAAAGAACAAGGGCAAGTGATCACATAGATCACATATTGGCTCGAACAGGTGAGGTGATGCCTAATAAAAAACTTTTTACCAGAATAGGGATGATTAAATACCGCGCCTGTTTGTAAAAACCCACACGTAGTGCCGTTCGGGCAGCGAAAACAACCATGTTTGGGAGTTCCCCAAAAGGTTGTACCCCTTATTGTATTGCCCCCCATACCTGTGATATCCGTACGAACCAAAACATTTTTTTAATTCTTACCCCTACGGTAACAAGGCATCAGTGAAGAATTGGACAAATTTAAGAATACGTCTTCTTTACCAACCCTGTAATCTCTAGTAAAAAATTCTAGCATATTTTCACTACATAGATGATGTGCTTATTTTGTGGCAGGGGTTGGAAGGTGAGTTTGTGGCTTTGATAGAAGAACATAATCAGTCCAACAGCCCGGTTAAATTTACTGGTTTACAACGTATACAACACAGGGGTTAATGGATGCTCCCCGTTTTATTCTGGACACTGCAGTCCAGGATGGTTTGCTCACGCCAGCTTTACAAAAGATCTTCCTTAAAGAGCACCCATTAATCCCTGTGTTGTATACGTTACCGAAACTAAACAAGGACTATGTATCTCCCCCCAGTAGGCCTATCATATCGGCTCGAAATTTGCTATTACAAACTATAGCCCAGATGTTGGACTTCATTTTGCAACCATTGCTCCTACAAAAGAAGTCGTTTTTGAAGGACACTACCAGTTTTATTAACCTTCTGCTTAATTTACAGGTGGTACCACAGGGTACTATTATGTGCTGTCTTGATGTGAGTAGCCTCTACACCTCCATCAGACATGTGGATGGTGTGGAGGCTATGCACAGTTTTCTAAGTGATCATCTGGACCCTGATGTATTTGATCATGATTTTTATGTATGATATTATCACCATGATGCTCTGTCACATGTATTTTTTGCACATTGTTAGTTTTTTGTTTTATGCATGTTTTTTCTCACTTATATGTTACAGGGCTGCTTGGACGTGTATGTCCCCCCCCCCCCCCCCCAAGACCACCCCACCCCCCAAGAGCGCTCCGGGGCAGGGAACCTTACGCTATGCCGCCCATAGTGGAATGCATGCTGCCTTGGTTGCCTCGGAAACAGGTTAAGATAGGACCCGGAAGTGCTATGCGGCGGTGCCCGGAGATGGAGATGCGGCGGGAGACGTGGAGGACAGCGCGTTCGGCCCCAAGGTATTTTAGTGGGTAAGTTTTGTCTTTCACTGTGTTGGTATGCTTTGAGGAAGGAGTTCTGCCCGAAACGTTGCTTTCAACAATACACTCTTTGCCTTAATCAAGCCTCTGGAGTGCTTTATTGTCCTTCCTTGGATGCTGCTAATGAAAACCTGAGTGCCAGCTGAACTGCATTTGTATGTATATATATATATATATATATATATATATATATACTGTCAAAGTCAGAAAAATATCATGATGCACACTGCCATATTTGCACCTCATATGTGTCCTCGCTGCGCATGCGCGCGCTCTCCCGTGCGTGCACCCGCAGGCACACGGTATGCGCATTTACGGTAAAGTTTATGTGCATCTAGCGTGCGACTCAATCGTTACATATTTTCACCATATAATGTATTTTGTAGATTATGGTCCCTTTGATAGAATCTGAAAGTTTAGTTAATGTAGCATGTTCATGGACAGAGAGATCCCTCTTTGTTTGATACGAAGGGTCAGACAAGGGTTATACAGTGGTGTTTAGTATCCATCGGAAGAGTATTTAATTAGCTATATTCCGGTGTTGGTTTGAAGCGGATTAATCGCGCGTGCGAATAGTTATGGACATAAGAAGTTTATGGACTTTTACTATATTTGCACTTTATTATCCATGCGGCGGGAAACCTAGTTTCCCACCCACCTGAGCAGTTGGAAATAGTCACAGCCCACCTGTATGAATCAACCTATGACCTTTTGTTATAATGCGAAGAGGAATTCCTGTGTCCAATGAACAATAAGAATATAGGACCATTGTACTGTATTATGTGTAGGGTATAAAAGGACAAGCCGACCTGGGCCAGCTCTCTATTCTCTTCAACGGTTCTCATTGCTGATAATCGGGAGCTGGATATCCAGAGGCGCATGCGATTGTTTCCCTTGAGCGTAAGTTTTCTCCGGAATCATATTGTCTTTCTTGTTATTGTGAGCCATATCTCTCTCTCTCTCTCTCTTCTCTTTCTCTCTCGTTTCTCTTATATAGTTATTGTACTGATATTGTATTTCCTGTGTAGTTATCTGGTTAGGTAGTCTATGTTATATTGGTAGTGTATGACTTGTATTGTATTATTCTTTTTGAACGTTCATTCATTTCCTTAAAAGGCGTTAGACCCTTAGACCGGTATTGAGTGTTCATTATATTGCAGTGGGTAATAGGAGCGTCTCTATCGCTCAAACAGCTTTAGTGTAAACCCGCTTACACAGTGTTGCATTCTCATCTTATCACTACGCAAGGATTTACAGTATAAGTACATTGTTTATGGTATAGTTATAAAGGTTTAACATTGTGAGCGTCTGCGCCGCTGGTGATCTCCTCGTGGTCCCGAGCGTCCGCTACGCTAATAGCGAACCATTACGTTAGTCGGCAGCCAATAGCGTGCCTGCCTGTGATCTCTTGGCCGTGAGCGAACGTGACGCTTGAGCGTCTCGACTACGGCTAAGCGATTGCTACGCAACGTGCGTACCCTTACGGTATTCCATACGTCAATAGCGTACAGTGTTCTTAGACCTCTTAAAGGGTTTTAAATAAGATAAATATTCTGCTTTAACAATTGGCGGCTCGTCCGTCCTTCACATATCTGCACTAGGTAATTTCAGCAGACATTATCCATCAGCAAAGGGCGGGAGGTCATATTCCTCGTAGTGCTGTCTGGATAAGCGTCTGCTTCGCTTAGTAAAGGGTGCTGAAGGAATCCGGAACCGGAGGTAAGAACAACACGCTAGTGTCTTTTAAAACTGTTTATTTCTGTCTTGCGTACGCACGCACGCATATATCTGCATTTCTTTTCATTTGTGTATTTTCATATCACTCTCCTGTTTGCCATTTCACAATTGTTAACGGGCTAAGAAAGATTTGTTGCTATCAGTAGTTAAAAAGTAAAGGTAATACATTTAAGGGGTAATTTGTAAAGCACGCACACAGCTTTGCCTAAGATACAAGGAGAGACTTGTGTGGTGCTCGGTAGATGATCGAGGATCACCTACATTGATAAACGTGTTAATTGTGTTACGGTGGATATCTGCCTTGCGTACACGTGTCTCTAACAAAAGACTGAGACTCGCGCACGCAACCCAAAAGCCGACGCACGCAGCGTATATTACGCAACGGAGCGTCTGGGTACGCCCATGTAACAAATCACACAATAGTGTTATTTTTTTTCAGGCGAAAAGGTGGCAACGCGATAAATAGCGCAAGTCAATTTTAGTGTCTGAAATTTAATTTAATAGATCCTTCTCTAAATTTACGACTCATCTGGTCTAAAGGAAAGAAATTTCTGCGCAGAAATAGAAATAGAAACAAAAGTGTACATGTGGTGAGTGAGTGTTTGCATATATAAGTTTATACAATTTTTTGAGGTTGAACCACAAGAAGTCGAGTTCTCGCCGGGTACATACATGTAAGTGACGTGCATGGTGGCTAGGGAGGCATCCCTTGTTAAACATAAAATCTGAGCATTAGAGTATAGCAGACCAGGAGGTCATACTGTAGCACAGACCAGGAGGTCCAGAACAGACCAGGAGGTCCAAGGTACAGCAGACAAGGAAGTCCGCTATAAATAGAGAAAAGAGCACAACCCAGGGGGTTGGTGCAGAACCCATATAGGCCATTAAAGCTCATGCTGAAGGAATTCGCAGCCGCAATTTTCGATTCCACTGGTCGCTCCGCACATAAGATTAGTTGCTTATGTGCAGACTGATTGTACCGCACGTAATTGTGTGCATTAGTTAGTAATTTGACCCAGTACCATTTGCGTACGAAAAGGGATCATAAACGCTATTTGTACATTCTGACGTGATTTGTGTAATTTTTTATTTTCTAAAGGGAAGTTCGCTGGTCACTCAGGAATTATCCAACAACCAACAGTTACTGGAAAGGGTTAATGCTCTGCGGATCACACTCACATGTTCCAGTAAACAAAGGTTCATAGGGGCCCTGGGTCGAGTACGCCAGCACTAGGGCAGTGTGTAGGTCGTATTGGTCGGCGTGGGCGAGTGAGTGGGGTACTCGGTAAACCGCCACCGTCGGCCTATCTTGAACATCTTGGTTTTTGTAAGGGTTCGCTGAAGCTAAAGCAACACCTGCAAGTTATGGGGGCCAGTTGTTCAGGTAGGGGGCGATCAACCTCGGTTCGGGTTGATTCAGTAAACCGACCAATCGGGTCGGCAAGGTATGTAATGTGTGAAAAATACGGTTCACACACAGAGGTTTTATGTGATGAATGGGAAAGAATGACTGTACATGACGGGGAAAAATTCCCAAGAGTAGGCAGCTTTAGCCCAGATGTGTTACTAAATCTAAGGAGAAGGATATGTCTCATTAAATCAACAAAGAGACGGATCAAACATTATGATTATTTGCAGTTATGGCAACAGGAGGGTGAAATACAGAGAGGATTGGCTCAGGCGGCGGGATCTAACCCTATCAGGAAACTGATAGCCACGGCACCGCCGCCACCATATATATCAGGAGAGAAATTGGTTGCGGAGAATGACGCATCAGGGGGTAACAAACAGGCACTTAGCAACTGTATAAATGTTAAGGATAATGTTAATAAATTAACTAATGCAAGTATTAACCCGTGCAAGTTGTACCCTGTTTTAAACTTTCCCCAGGAGTGTAATCAAGAGGACGAAGCATCAACAATATCGGCGCTCTCTCTAGCAGCCACCATATCAGAGACAACAGTAGGCACGGCCCAACCCTTAAGATTAGTAACAAAGGCCCCTAGCGGAGGGACAGGTGAGGTCGTATCAACGGGTAAGTACGGCACCTTACACTATGCTGAAACCATTTCACCGCAGGCTGTAGAATCTAATCAGAATGAGGTTATTAAACTTGCTCCCGTTAGGGTAATCGCAGTTCCCAATGGGAAAACGGACACCACAGGAGTCACTCCTATCAGAAACATTGCCATGTACAGCCCGTTTTCCCGAATGGAATTAAGAACCATAGTGTCTGAATTCCCTGATCCTAGGAAAGATCTAGTTGCTAGCCAGAAATACATCAGAGACCTAGGGAACACTGTAGAGCCCAATAACAAAGACTGGCAGATATTGCTGAGGGCATGTTTACCCTCCAATGTCGACTCAGCTCAATTTTTAGCTGACTGTGGATTAGACCATGATGTACCCCTTTCAGATGTGTACAATCAAGACAATGTAAAAAGAATAAATTTACAGTTAAAAGAGTATTTTCCAGCTGTAGTTAAGTGGAACAAAATTTTCTCCATTAAACAAAAGGAGTCAGAAACAGCTGCAGAATATTTTCACAGGGCATTACTAGATATGGCTAAATACACAGGCATAGAGGACATTAAAACCAACATAAATCATAGAGAAGTAGCAGTATCTGTGCTAATGGATGGTTTAAAAGAAGCATTAAAGACAAGGGTACAGACCACACAACCATGTTGGCGAGGTCTGTCGGTGGCTACTTTGAGAGAGGCTGCTGTTGATCACGATCGGAATATCACCAGACACAGGGAGTCACAAAGTGATAAGTTAATGGCCGTAAGTATACAGGCCCTGACCACAAGGCAGCCTTTGTATAGATCACCAAACCCTGTGGGTAAGTCAAATGTGGTAACCTGTTATTCCTGTCATAGAGAGGGACACTTTGCACGAGACTGTAAATCGAGAAATACACAAAAGTCTTATCAACCCCCTAGACAACGACACGACACACGACATTGGGATTAGGGTCCGCAGAAACGGAGTTATGAGCCACATGCAGGGGAAACAAAAAGATACCCCCCGAACAGAGACTGGCAAGCCTCTGGTAGTTCCCAGTTAACTCCCTCTCAAGTAGTTGCTGCCAGCGCGATTCAGGGAGGTCACCATACCCAATAGGGGTGTGGCCACACCTGTAATCTGCAGCCAGTAAAAATGATTGCAAGTCTTGGAAGTGAACCCGAAATTGCAATTAATGTAGCTGGTAAATCATTAAACTTTCTTGTAGATACGGGGGCGGCCAAATCAGTGATAAATTCGACAGTGGGCATGAGAACCACTGGTAAGACAATTCCAGCCATGGGAGTAACGGGAGTAGTCCAGCACTACCCTGTTAGCAAACCAGCCGAGGTTACAGTAGGGCCTTTGCACACCAAGCATTCCTTTTTGCTGGCGGCATCGGCACCGACTAATCTCCTGGGAAGAGATTTATTGTGTAAAATGGGGTGCGTCATTTATTGTACTCCTGAGGGTGTATTCTTAGACATACCTGAGAATCACGCTCAGGAAGTACGAGACATGTTAGACTCCCCATCAAAATTAATGTCCCACACTGTTATGTTAAATAGGAATCCATCCCAGGTAGAAGAAATGACATCTCAAATACCAGAGTCACTGTGGACTAAAGATGGACAAGACACTGGATTAATGGCAAACGTAGCTCCAGTAGTTGTGCAAGTAAAAGATGGTAGGATAGCTCCAAAAATCCCACAATACCCTCTGAAGCCAGAGGTGGAGTTAGGAGTTTACCCAGTAATAGAGCGCTTGCTACAACAGGGCATTTTGGTAAGAACATCCAGCACTGCCAATAGTCCCATTTTCCCTGTGAAAAAGAGTGGGGGGAGGGGTTACAGGCTAGTGCAGGATCTAAGGGGGATTAACAAAATAGTTGAGAGTCAGTTCCCCGTAGTGCCAAATCCAGCTGTCATCCTTATGCAGATCCCTCCCACTGCGAAATTTTTCACTGTTATTGACCTCTGCTCCGCTTTCTTTTCGGTACCCCTGCATCCTGACAGCCAATATTTGTTTGCATTTACATACAGAGGAGTCCAATACACATGGACTCGATTACCACAAGGTTTCATAGATAGTCCAAGTATATTTTCCCAGGCTTTGCATGATTGTTTACAGTCTTTCCAACCAGAGAGTGGATCAGTATTGATACAGTATGTGGATGATTTACTACTGTGTTCAGATTCATTGGAAGCGTCCCTGAAGGATACGAAACAGCTCCTGTTTCATCTTTCAGACACAGGACACAAGGTTTCCAAAGACAAGTTGCAATTATGCCAAACTAAAGTAAAATATTTGGGACACTGTCTAACACAAGGACTGAGACACCTGACCGCTGATAGAATTCAAGCAATTAGAGACATGACTCTGCCACAAACCCAGCAACAGATCAGAACGTTTTTAGGAATGTGTGGGTATTGCCGTAACTGGATCCCAGGGTTTTCCATTCTAGCGTTACCTTTGCAGGAGATGGTCTCCTCAAACAAACCTGATCGGATTTCGCATACAGACGAATCCGAGATGGCATTTGAGAGACTTAAACAGTGCCTAACGCAGGCGCCAGCATTAGGTATGCCAGATTATGGGAAACCCTTTGAGCTGTACGGAACAGAAAGTGCTGGTTGCGCGGCAGGCGTCCTAACCCAAAAGCACGGTGATGCCAGCAGGCCGGTAGCATACTACAGAGCTCAGCTAGATACGGTAGCGTGATCCCTCCCCACATGTTTGCGAAGCGTTGCTGCGATAGCATTGCTAGTAACGAAAAGCGAAGATGTAGTGCTAGGTCACAACCTCACAATTCATACACCACATGCAGTGTCAGCCTTGCTAAATTCTGCCCAAACCAGACACGTCTCATCAGCGCGGTTTACAAGATGGGAATTGGCACTAATGGCCCCCGTAAACATCACCATAAGGAGATGCAGTGCATTAAATCCTGCAACATATCTCCCAGGTGTGCCTGGACAGGCACAAAGGGTGGAGGATGAGAGTGGTGGGGAAGGAGGATTTAATACAAAGGATGACACACATGATTGTATGGAATATTTGACCCAAAATTTCACGGCAAGGCCTGACATCAGTGACAACCCACTAGAAGATGTAGACTTTACTTTCTACACTGACGGTAGTTGTCACAGACAGTCAGACTCGGGAGACTTGTGTACTGGATACGCAGTCGTAGATGACCAAGGCACCATAGAAGCAGAACCGCTAGGCCCACCTCACTCAGCCCAGGTTGCTGAACTGGTCGCCCTAACCAGAGCATGTGAATTGGCTAAGGGCAAGTCAGCCAATATCTACACCGATTCTAGATACGCCTTCGGGGTAGTTCATGATTTCGGAGCCCTATGGCGCCTCAGAAATTTCATGACGGCAGCTGGTACACCGATAGCACATGCAGCTCATATCAAAAGGCTTCTAACAGCGATACAGGAACCCGACAGAGTGGCTGTTATCAAGTGTAAAGCACACACATATAGCCAGGACCCAGTATCACTTGGTAACAGCCGAGCAGATGAAGCTGCTAAGTTAGCAGCCGGTACCCCCAGACAGACAGACACCACACAATTGATGGTATTCAATACCATCAACACACAGAAGTTGTGTGAGATGCAAAATTTGTGTTCCACACAGGAAAAGGCAGTCTGGAAGGCAAAAGGATATGGCCAGGAGTCCTAAGGACTCTGGACAGATGGACAGGGTAAACCAGTGGCCCCCAGAGCATATCTTCCATGTTTAGCTGAGGCAGCACACGGGCTGACTCATCTGGGCAAGGAGGGAATGTGTAAGTTGGTAAGAGCATATTGGTGCGCCCCAGGATTTTCATCTCATGCAGGTAAAAGAGCAATGTCATGCCTTACCTGTTTGAGAAAGAATATCGGAAAGGCAATACCAACAGAACCATCTCATATCCCACCTACAGGCGGCCCTTTCCAGGTAATACAGATTGACTTTATACAATTACCCCCTTGTCGAAATTTGAAATATGTACTTGTTTGTATAGATGTATTCTCAAATTGGGTCGAAGCATTTCCTGCGGCCACAAATACCGCTATGTTTACTGCTAAGAAAATTGTGCAGGAATTTGTATGTAGATATGGTATCCCTAGAATAATCGAAAGTGATAGGGGTACCCATTTTACAGGTGATGTCTTTCAAGGAATGTGTAAGTTGATGGGAATTGATAGCAAGCTGCACACTCCATACCGTCCACAGGCGAGTGCGAAGGTGGAAAGAGTGAACAGCACTATTAAAAATAAACTGAGCAAAGTTATGGCAGAAACAGGATTGACATGGCCAGAAGCTTTACCCATTGTACTATACAGCATCAGAACCACTCCCAGGTCCCCTCTTAATCTGTCTCCCTTTGAAATCTTGTTTGGTCGACAACCGCATATTATGATTAACCCTCAGGATGATTTGAAGTGTAACAATGAAGTGACTGTAAAATACTTGATTAACATGAGTAAACAGCTAAGGAATCAAAATGATAATTTGAAGTTGGTGATTCCTGATTTACCAGATAGTAATTGTCATGACATTGAACCTGGGGATTATGTAATGATACGGAATTTTCTACGCTCAGGTTGCCTTATTGACAGATGGGAAGGACCATACCAAGTCTTATTGACTAGCACTACAGCATTGAAGGTTGCCGAGAGAGATACTTGGGTTCATTCGTCCCATTGTAAGAAGGTTGCTGATCCAGAGAGGTCCCGTGATAAGGAACAGACGGTAGAGGAAGTTGTATCACTGGAGTGTCTGTTCCAGGAGGACTGAGGCGGCACCCGAGCATTGAAAATCACAAGATCGAAAGCAGTTGCCGATTCCCTGTTCCCTTTTATTGTTTTTCTCCACTTCCCATCCCATCCCCCTCAATTATTTCTTTCCCCCTTCTCATTTTTCTCCATTTCCTCCTATAAGATGGACTTGCCCCAAGAGACTGTGATCCGGATTTTCCTGTTGACCATGATGTTGACCAGAGCAGTCTGTTCCGGCAAGAGTACCATGGAGGTCGAGAGAGGTTCTGGAATGGGTTCTGATGACAAAGATGGAGGCGTAGTTTCCCAAGAACAACATAATCAACAAGCAAAGGCGAGTATCAGAAAACGATCCGATAACATAGACCATAGAAGGAATTGTGAGGATTGTTAGCTGAAGAAAACTGTATCTGTAGGCTCTGTGACAATGTAGTTGAGGATGGGTGTATCAAGAAATGTCAGTCCAGTTTTAATATCCACATGGACCGGCATCCATTGAGTGACTATCACTCCTTAGTGGGTAATGTGTTAAATCAGACAGATTGTTGGGTATGCTCTCAAGTACCTCAAGGCCATAGTAAATCAGGCTTAGTACCATTTCCTTTAACGATAGGGGAGGTACTTGAGCTAAGTGGTGGGAGGCCGGTGGACAGGAGGTTTAATATCTCCAGTCCTCCTAGTTTGAAGCTCCACCAATATCATGTGGATAAGTCCCTAATATGTTTTAACATTTCCAATCCCCGAAAGCCGGGAAATTGGGAAGTGTCCTGGAGTAACCAAACCATGACCTTTTCATACAGAGCCGACAGAATGCCAACAGATACAGAGCTTATACGCCACATAGCTGGTAGTGGAAAATATTTCCGATATAGGTATACCCTAGGAAGTAGGATTATGAGAGTTGGAGAGGTATCACCAGGATACTGTGCACATATCGTACAAACTGATACGTGTACTAGACAGATGGGAGAATTAGGGTTAGGAGATTTCACATGGAAGATGTGTAATATGGTTATGTCCTACTCCGTCCCATATGTTCTCCCCGATGATGCATATTTCATATGCGGGAGGAAGGCGTATAAGTGGCTTGCCCCAAACTCAGAAGGGTTGTGTTATATTGGAAAAGTACTGCCTGAGGTAATGACTGTATCACATGCCAAAATGAAAGATATACACCGTGTTGCCCAAGCTCCTTATACTCACACTCATTACGAGCACGTAGTTAAACGGCACCTGATAGAAAGAACAGAGCATCCGGCCTCTGACATGATCCATGAATCCACCGGGATTCAGGTTCTACTCGCGTTAGACATCACTCGCACCGCCAGAGGAGTGTTGAATTATAAATACATATCTGCGCTCGCAAATTTGTTAGACAATATCACTGAAATGTATGACGACACTTTTAGGTATACCGGAAGGGAGCTTCAAGCTTATAAAACAGAACTGGTTCAGCATAGAATGGTTTTCAATTATCTCACGGCAGTGACAGGCGGATATTGTGTCACACTGGCAACGCAGTACGGCGTGAAATGCTGCACATATATTACGAATAGCACCGAGGATCCGGTCGAGGTCATAGACCAAAAGATGGATGACATTCTCCAATTAAAGTGGGAATTTCGCAGGAGACACAATCTCACCCTTGCTGCTGTGGGTAATGAGCTGACTGGTTGGGTGTCATGGTTGAACCCGCGAAATTGGTTCTCTGGTTTAGGAGAATGGGCTCAAGGAGTCATAATGGATGTTGGGAAGTTTCTCCTATGTATCTTAGGTGTTGTCATATCGATTGGCTTGATATTTAGATGCGGTCAGGCTTTAACGAAGTGTAAACGAAGTACTAGGGTGATGAGTTTAAGGAGTGAGGAAATTGTAATTCCAATGGATTTGATCTATGACCCAACGGTAGAGACAATGATGTGATGAAAATGCGATTATACGGTCCGTTTCTTTCACCTGTTTTTCCGTTTTCTCCAAGGTAAAAAGACCCACTTGGACGAGGAATTTGATGATCCTGTATACAGACAACAGATGGATTAAAGAAGAAGTTTTGACAACCTTATACACAGATATTTGATGAACTATGCCATAGACCCCCAGTTTCCATAGAAATTTTAAATTTACGCTAGCCCAACACTTTTGTAAGTCTATGGACATTGACAAAGCTTTTTGCCCGCACCTTTTGGCAAAAGCCCAAAGAAGACTGCATTCAACAGACACCAGACAAGACTTCAACCGACAAATGTTCATTAACCTGACATAGAATACCACTGCATTTACCATAATTGTTTCTTATCTTCATCTCTACAACCTTCAGGTAAAGCACACACATAGGCGATAGGGAATACCGGCACAGATATCAGCATTCACATATTCCCCCATTCATGTATCATCCACTAAAATGTGCTCCCCCATTTTGTTGCAACCAAAAGCCGAAAAGAGCTCGGTAAAGTTTGACAGCCCATCCACAGACCCTTGATACTGGATAAGAAGGAATTCAAATGTATACTTCGCAATACCTCGAAGCTTGATTTAAAACACGTACGGCACGATGATACATGACCCCCCAAACATGGATTCATACACACATGCTTCTGCTATCTCACTAGGTCATACCCTTTTCCTACCTTCTCCTCTCCTCCCCTACCCAACCATAGAAATATTTACACATGACATATATTTTTCTCGTTTTGAAATGTTTTAGAAAGTGGCAGTTATTGGTGACTGCCAAAGGGTGGACTGTCAAAGTCAGAAAAATATCATGATGCACACTGCCATATTTGCACCTCATATGTGTCCTTGCTGCGCATGCGCGCGCTCTCCCGTGCGTGCGCATACCCGCCGTTACGTGCACCCGCAGGCGCACGGTATGCGCATTTACGGTAAAGTTTATGTGCATCTAGCGTGCGACTCAATCGTTACATATTTTCACCATATAATGTATTTTGTAGATTATGGTCCCTTTGATAGAATCTGAAAGTTTAGTTAATGTAGCATGTTCATGGACAGAGAGATCCCTCTTTGTTTGATACGAAGGGTCAGACAAGGGTTATACAGTGGTGTTTAGTATCCATCGGAAGAGTATTTAATTAGCAATATTCCGGTGTTGGTTTGAAGCGGATTAATCGCGCGTGCGAATAGTTATGGACATAAGAAGTTTATGGACTTTTACTATATTTGCACTTTATTATCCATGCGGCGGGAAACCTAGTTTCCCACCCACCTGAGCAGTTGGAAATAGTCACAGCCCACCTGTATGAATCAACCTATGACCTTTTGTTATAATGCGAAGAGGAATTCCTGTGTCCAATGAACAATAAGAATATAGGACCATTGTACTGTATTATGTGTAGGGTATAAAAGGACAAGCCGACCTGGGCCAGCTCTCTATTCTCTTCAACGGTTCTCATTGCTGATAATCGGGAGCTGGATATCCAGAGGCGCATGCGATTGTTTCCCTTGAGCGTAAGTTTTCTCCGCAATCATATTGTCTGTCTTGTTATTGTGAGCCATATCTCTCTCTCTCTCTCTTCTCTTTCTCTCTCGTTTCTCTTATATAGTTATTGTACTGATATTGTATTTCCTGTGTAGTTATCTGGTTAGGTAGTCTATGTTATATTGGTAGTGTATGACTTGTATTGTATTATTCTTTTTGAACGTTCATTCATTTCCTTAAAAGGCGTTAGACCCTTAGACCGGTATTGAGTGTTCATTATATTGCAGTGGGTAATAGGAGCGTCTCTATCGCTCAAACAGCTTTAGTGTAAACCCGCTTACACAGTGTTGCATTCTCATCTTATCACTACGCAAGGATTTACAGTATAAGTACATTGTTTATGGTATAGTTATAAAGGTTTAACATTGTGAGCGTCTGCGCCGCTGGTGATCTCCTCGTGGTCCCGAGCGTCCGCTACGCTAATAGCGAACCATTACGTTAGTCGGCAGCCAATAGCGTGCCTGCCTGTGATCTCTTGGCCGTGAGCGAACGTGACACTTGAGCGTCTCGACTACGGCTAAGCGATTGCTACGCAACGTGCGTACCCTTACGGTATTCCATACGTCAATAGCGTACAGTGTTCTTAGACCTCTTAAAGGGTTTTAAATAAGATAAATATTCTGCTTTAACAATACGTATAATGGCGGCACTTCAAGACTGTAATTCAATGCAAAAGTATTGCTTTTATTTCAATGTTTCGGGAGCAATTCCCATTGTCAGGAAAACAAGTGTACAATAAAATAAGACCTATAAATACCTCCTTGTATAACCGCCTGTGATTATCTGAGTGAAGTCCGCTGAGTTGGCGCTGCCACCGTCCATCCTGGTGTTCGTGCTGCGGGAACGCGGCTCCGAGATGCCGGTGACATCACTGGGCCACGCCCGTCAATGGAACTCACTGTGCTGTGTATGGTTGTCGTGGCAGTCATTCTCCATGTGCTAAAACACAACATATACAAAAGATTAAAAAATTAACTTATTCACCAATGACTTTGGAACCAGTGTGATGTGGCTTACATAACAATCCCGATATGATTAATATATAGCATGCTAGTAAGTTACTTTGTCTTCATTCATATGTATAGATATGATATATTAATTTATCACCACAGCATGGTACAAATGGAATTGTATGCTTTGCCACACCACTCACTGTGTTTTAAGACATTTAACAATATAACAATATTTATACATATTGGTATTAAGGTTCTGTTGGATAGTAATTAGAGGAAACATTGCAGTCCCAACATTTCATTGAGGCCTTTAGGTGCAAGTACCCTGTGACCCCACTTTCTTACACAGTAACTAATCTGCACAAAAGTGGTGGACCCTCACTTTTGGGCAGACCCATTGTATCAGCCCAGGGATCCTTATATCAACCTATCTCGATTTATTTAGATAGCTTGTTGAATCCATGTGTACAGAATACTCCATCATATCTCAAGGACATGACAGCTTTATTGATAAAATTGGGGGAAACTGACATGTTGCCAGGGGAAGTCACATTATGTAGTGCTGACGTCAACAGCCTTTACACCTGTATACCACACAGGGATGGTGTAAAGGCTCTACACGGGACCACCGGTAGAACTGTTTATCAAGCTACTGACCCTAGTTCTTACCATAAATTACTTCATCTACAGAGGCAAATATTTCCGGGAAAAGGTGTGGTGTGCGATGGGGTCCGATGTGGCCCCATCGTACGCCAATGCCTACAGTGCCTTGCTAAAGTATTCACCCCTCCCCCCCCCTTTTTTTGCATTTTTCATGTTTTGTTGCCTCACAACCTGGAATTAAAATAGATTGTTTGAAGGTTTGCATCATTTCATTCACAGAACATGCCTACAACTTTGGAGATGTTTTTTTTTAATTGTGAAGCAAACAAGTAGGACATAATAACAAAAAACTTCAGCGTGCATAACTATTCCCCCCCTAGAGTCAGTACATTGTGGAGCCACCTTTTGTGGCAATTTCAGCTGCAAGTCGCTTTGCGTAAGTCCCTATGAGCTTGCCACATCTTGCCACTGGGATTTTTACCCATTTCTCAAGGCAAAACTGCTCCAGCTCCTTTTTGTTGGATGGTTTCCGCTTGTGAACAGAAATCTTCAAGTCTGACTACAGATTCTCATTTGGATTGAGAACTGGAATTTGACTAGGCCATTCCAACACGTTTAAATGTTTCCCCTTAAACCACTCAAGTGTTGCTTTAGCAGTATGCTTTGGGTCATTGTCTTACTGGAAGGTGAACCTCCGTCCCAGTCTCAAATCGCATGCAGACTGAAACAGGTTTTGCTCAAGAATATCCCTGTATTTAGCACCATCCATCTTTCCCTCAACTCCAGTTTTCCAGTCCCTGCTGCTGAAAAACATTCCCACAGCATGATGCTGCCACCACCATGTTTCACTGTGGGAATGGTGTTCTTGGGGTGATGGGATGTGTTGGGTTTGTGCATTTTCTTTAGTGGTTGAAAAGTTAAATTTCATACATTTGGGGAATCGTCCACATGCCTTTTTGCAAACTCAAAACGTGCCTCTTATTTTTAACACTAAGTAATGGCTTTTTTTCTGTCCACTCTTCCATAAAGCCCAGCTCTATAGAGTGTACGGTTTATTGTGGTCACATGCGCAGATACACCAGTCTCTGCTGTGGAACTCTGCAGCTCCTTCAGGGTTACCTTAGAAACATAGAATTTGTCGGCAGACAACAATCACTTGGCCCATCTAGTCTTCCCTTTTTTTTTTACATTTTTATTTGATCCTTATTTCTTTGTAAGGATATCCTTATGTCTATCCCATGCATGTTTAAATTGCTCTACTGTCTTAGCCTCTACCACCTCTGATGGGAGGCTATTCCACTTGTCCACTACCCTTTCTGTGAAGTAATTTTTCCAAAAATTTCCCCTGAACCTCCCCCACTCCAGTCTCAGTGCATGTCCTCGTATCCTATTGCTTCTCTTCATTTGGAGAATGTTTCCCTCCTGGACTTTGTTAAAACCCTTGATATATTTGAAAGTTTCTATCATGTCCCCCCTTTCCCTTCTCTGCTCCAAAATATAGATATTGAGATTTCTTAGTCTTTCTGGGTATGTTTTGTGATGTAGGCCATGCACCATTTTAGTTGCCCTTCTTTGTACAGTTTCTAATGTATTAATATCCTTTTGAAGATATGGCCTCCAGAATTGAACACAGTATTCTAGATGAGGCCATACCAATAACCTATACAGTGGCATTATTACTTCTTTCTTTCTGCTGCAGATTCCTCTCCCAATTCAGCCAAGCATCTGACTAGCCTTCCTCATTGCTTTGTTACATTGCTTACCTGCCTTTAAGTCATCTGAAATAGTGACTCCTAGATCCCTTTCCTCCTCAGTAGTTTCTAGTATAGTGCCATTAATACTATATTTAGCCTTTGGATTTTTGAGACCCAAGTGCATGATTTTGCATTTTTTGGCATTAAACTGTAATTGCCACACTCTTGACCATTCCTCTAGTCTACCTAGATCCTCAATCATTTGTTTTACCCCACCTGGTGTGTCTACCCTCTTGCATACCTTTGTGTCATCTGCAAAAAGGCATACTTTCCCTTTAATGCCATTTGCAATGTCACCAATAAAGATATTAAAAAGCACTGGCCCAAGTACAGATCCCTGGGGTACTCCACTGGTATGATAATGTCGATATTATCTTAAACAATAAGCTATACCTCTAAATCCACTTTTACCTTGGAGCCGATGCGGCCGATAGACTGAATATACATGCTACGCACTCTGCACACTATTTGCGTATGGAGTACCGTAAGTTGTACGGTCTTAGCATACAAACACCGTGCTGGGGGTACAAAGTACACACAGCGCGCGCACACTCAATTGATAACCTTTTAACCTTATTAGTAATACAATGTAATGATATGATTACACTTTAAACCTTTATGCAGCAAAGTACTGCAACGATGTTATACCTTAAACCTTAAGTAGCGCTGACGGTATAAAGTACCCACAGTGCGTACACCTTATCAATACACTCTTAAACCTTATACAGTTAAATACGCTTTAAACCCTAGCAGGGAAATGAGGACACAACACCGATATGTAGTGAACCACAGGGTTCTAAGGCCACAGTGGATTATTTCAAAAGGGATAACAGTACAAATCATACACTACAGGCTAACAAGATAAATCTACAACAGAATAATGGCTACAGAAAATGTACATACGTGAGAATGTTCGCTTGCGCAACCTGGACCAGTCCTCCGCTTATCAGGTAGAAAGCGTTCAGAGTCTTCTGACCGGCCAGGCAACAACAGGCATTTTATACACAACTTACATACACAATACAATGGTTACTGTAATCTCATTGTCCATTGGACACAGAGGTGCATCTTTACATTACAGGAGAGGTCATAGGTTGATTTGAAAAGGTGGGCGAGGTCTTTCTCAACTGCTCTTGGGGGTGGTATCCTCTGGATTCCTGCCGCATACATAATATACAGTAAATACAGTTTATATCTATTGTGACAGGACGATACCGTACGGAAGCACTCGCCGCTTGCCGCGTCCCGTTGACTGCGCACAGAATGGAAGGTCAAGCCGCACGAGGCCTGACCACATAGGGGATTCCCGCTTACCGTCAGTAACCGCCTGTTACTGACTCCACCCACTGCGCTGTGGGCGGGTTCTCGCTGCCACCACCAAACTCCTAACCTGCCGTGGCGTTTGGAACCACGGTTCTGCTCTGTATGTGCCGACGCACTGCTTTACCACACCTGTGTGGTGTCGACGAATCCCCACTAGCCACTTGCTAGGCCTCTACCGGTAGCTGGCGGAAGGCGGAGCTTGGAGACGTCAGGTGCTTCCCTGGACAGCCGGAGAACGGGGCTAGGTTTGGCCTAACCCTATTGGTCACAAGATGAAGCAGTCTTCTTGAGGCAAAGGTGTTTTATTGCTCAAAAACCTTCAAAAAGGCTCCTCCCTATTGCTAGGGGCAAACAGCATACAAATAAGATGTTTCAGCAGAAGAAGATGTTACAATACACTCTCCTATGGGCCAACTGCCCTCCTTTTATCCCTCTCCAAGACCCTCTACCACAGGGGGTAAGCCCGCCCTGTGGTGTACAACCAATCAATGTTTACCCATGAGCTGTGCATGCTCTGGACTCATGCACACACAACATTGTTCCCAATGGACAGTGGGGAGTGGCCGGTCTCCTTTGTCTCTCCCATCTGGGAGAGCAGGCTACTCCCACGGTGCCGTTCAGTCTGGCTGGGGGGGAAGGTTTCCCTCCTAAACTGACTTCCAGAAACCTGCCCGGGACCCCTCTCACTGCCTGCAGCCTGGATTTGGGCTCCAGAGCTGGGCAGCCTGGCTCCCCGGTCCAGGTCTCTGGTCCACTACGGCTGATCTCCATGGAGCTCCAAGAAACCACTCAGCTTGTCTTATAGCTGAGCTGCTTCTCTTTCTCCCTGTCCCTATTGGAACTGTGAGGCTGGATGGGAATGCATTCCGTTTTTTAGGGAAAAGGTCTGGGAGAATCCATCAGCCTGCACAGCTATGGATTCCCCACACAATCAAGTAAGTGCAATTTCTCTTTAAATACCTTACATTTTTAAATCACACTGTACATTCCCTGTAAATATACACTGAGCCTGTGCCCTGCACAGACTCTACATACTCAGGCACTGCAGTGCCTTCCCTAGCCCTGCAGCCTGGCTGCGAGGGCTCTCTGTGTGCTGGAGGTATGGGGCTGGCTTCCCCCATCCTCCAGCCTGCTTTTCTGCCTCTGGGGTTCCAGGGAGCTGGCTCTCCCTGTCCCCCCAGGGAGGCACTAATCAGTGTCCTCGCCGCACGCAGCGGCGCACCCCCCTGTACCTAAGCCCGGCGGACCGGGACACTTGTCCCGGCCGCCGTGACCCTGGCTTGTTTCAGCGCTGAGGCGCCGGGAGCGTAGCTCCCGGACCCCAGCGCTCACCATCCTGCTGGCCCGCCTAATGTGCCCACGCCGCTAGGGAGCCGGCTAGCCCGGTCCCCCATGAGCGGCGCCTGTCTGTTGGCCTCGCTGCAGCGTCCGGCGGGGAGCCGGGCTGCAGCGCACCCCCCTCGCCGCCTAGCAGCCCGGGACGTCCGTCCCGGCTGCTGCGGCTGGCCACCCGTGCTGTGCTGAGGCGCTGGGAGCAGAGCTCCCGGCCCCCAGCGGCGGCTCTCACATAGAGCACTGCAGCGGGAGCCGAGCTCCCAGCCGCAGCGCTCACCCTTCTCCCCGGCGCGCACACTCCAGGGCGCCCGGGGCTACACTGACCGCTGCCGGGAGCGGAGCTCCCGGACTCCGGCGGTCAGAGGCTGCCTCCTCTCCCCCGGCGCGCACACTCTGCTGAGCGCGCCGGGGGCTGTCCTCCCTGCCGTGGTCTCCGGAGGGGTCCGGGACCACGGCACATTTAAAAATACATAAAAATACATTTTATACATTTATAAAACACGGCGCCTAGCGCCCGCAATGCAATTCAAATTTGGCGCCAAGAGCCCCTTTGTCTTGGCAAATGGCGCCGGGCACTAAGGATTAACCCCTTCAGTGCCAGGGCGGCCATTTGCCTCGTGGCTGGGGGCTCTCCGGCCACACTCCTCCCCCCCCATTCAAGCGGGTCAACCAGGGACCCATGTCCCAACGATTTGGGTCCTGGTCCCGCAGTCCTTAATGAGTTTATCGGGAGTTCTTTGGGGGTTCAGGCTCCTCCTGACGTGACAGTCCATCTGCATTGCTATGAGCCTTGCCTTGCTTGTGGATTATATGGAAGTCATAAACCTGAAGAGCAAGGCTCCACCGCAACAGTCTGCCGTTTTCCCCCGTGGTGTGTTGGAGCCACCGTAATGGATTGTGGTCCGTTACCACCGTAAAATGGCGGCCATACAAATAGGGCTGAAGCTTCTTCACAGCCCAAACAATAGCCAAACACTCCTTTTCAATTGTGGCATACCCCACCTCCCGCGGTAGCAGCTTTCTGCTCAAATAGGCCACAGGGTGCTCCTGCCCATCCGGCTCTTTCTGGCTCGGTACAGCTCCCAGTCCGTGCAGTGGCGCAATAGTTCGTAACACACAGTCCTGGTCAAGAATGTGCGCCATCAGCACGGGAGCGGGTACCCGAGCCTCCTTCAATGACTGGAATGCCAACTCGCAAGCGGGTGCAAAGTCCACTGACTTGGGAATGCCCTTCCTAGCCATCTCTGTCAAGGGGTTCACTACAGGACTAAAGTCAATGACAACATGTCCGTAGGGCCTTACAGGTTCTAAGGTCAGTACCGGTCTGGGTGATGTGGGTCGGGGACAGCCTCTGGTTGCCTCCACCCCCTCTGGGTTGGGCCTACCCCTGTCTCCTCCCACATGGTGCCCCAGGCACTGCACCTCCGTCATACCTAACTGGCAACTGTCTGCCCTAACCGTCAGACCTGCCCTCCAATCCTCCTCCGTCGACCTATGACTCGGGAAACCTACCCTGTCACCTAGGCCTACTCCTTCCTCCTCGTCCGCTACCTGTGCCACAGGGATGGCGGCCAGACCACCAGCCTCTGGATCCTGTGTGGCATCCACTACAGGGAGGCTGCGTGTCTTCCCCGATCTACTGCACACAGGCAGGGGACCTGCTATGTCCACAGCAACTTGCTGCGAGGGTTCTCCTATGGGCAGAGGCCCAGAGACAACACAAACGCTGGAGTGCCCCGGCTGCCAACGCATGGCACCAGCCTTACATTTGGTCTGGGCGTCATCCGACATTCCAGACCAGGGTAAGCTCTGTGTCAGGCACTTCAGGGTACGGTCTGTCTCCGGGTTACTGTCCAAAGGGGTTTCGCTGGCAACCGACACCGGTTGCACAGGATCGTACCCTGAGGGGACCAGTTGGACACATTCCCTATCTGGTCTATCCCCTCCCACTTTCCTGGCTACCCTGTACCTTAACCCTTCCCGCCAGGTCAACCTCCCCGCCCCAACCCTGTCAAGGCCGCTGCCAGAGTGGCGCCTCATGCCTTTCGGGGATGGGTCAGAGAGTTGAGCCTCCCTAAACTCCTGCCTGTGGCCCTCAATCTCTCCTAAATTGGGACACTCTACAGGGGGATCTAGGTGGGGACTACTAGGGTCAGTCTGGTAGGGGTCAGTCATGGAAAAGTCAATGTGGTTTCTCATACTCACCGCCGGAGTTGGCAAACCACTTGGGTCAGGAACATCATTGGGCACCCCCACAGGATCAAACGAGCTGGAACCGACATCCTCTGCGTTGCTAGGGGACGTGGGCATACCAGAGGCAAAAGGCATGCGGGGTCGATGTACTGATCTAGCCGCTGTGATCTTTTCCTCTGGGCTGGTTGATGCTGTGGTTGGCTGTGCTGGCAGTTGTCTAGCAGCTGTAGTCTTTTCCTCTGGGCTGGGCTGTGCTGGAGTAGCTGATGTCAACGGTGGGTTTGGAACTTGACTCCGGGGAATGGCGCCAACAAACGTAGTGACGATCCCACCACCCAGATCATTTCCTAGGACCACATCAGTTGGGAGACCATCCATGACGGCAACTTCTCGCAACTCTGGTCCAGCTCCCCAGTCCAGGTAGACTCTTGCCATGGGAACCACTTTTTCTGTTCCTTCTGCCAGGGTGACCGTGGCAGTGCGACCCTGCAATACTGCAGCAGGATTTATAAGGTGGGGGCTCACCACAGTGATTGAGGCCCCAGAGTCTCTTAGGCCTTCTCCCTGCAGGGGTCCCACGTGGACTGGCTGCAGGTGCCTCCACATGTTGTGTAGGGGCTGTTTGGCCATGCAGGTGACTCTCTCCGCAGAGTGCACCTGTCTCTCGCCACACTCCATCGGACTGACTGGAGGGGGAACAGTCTCTGTAGGCTCATCTCCTCTCGTCAAACAAGCGATCCGGGCTCCAGCACTCGGATTTGGGGCACGAGTCTGGGGTGCTTGGGATGCAGGACAGTTCATCCTCAGATGTCCGATTTTCCCACAGCCGTAGCACTTCTTCTCCAGTCGTGGCACCGATGATCTCTGATCAGTTGCAGGGACGCTGCGGTGCGGTTGCTGGCCAAGAGCACCCGGGTTGGAAGATGCTTGTCTTTGGGGGTGATGAGCTGAAGAGGGTGGTCCGCTTGGTGGTACAGTCTGTTGGAGCTGGCTGCTGGCGGGGCGCTTCTGCCCCCGTGGCCGAATTGCCACATACTTGTCTGCTAATTGGGCAGCCATCTTTAAGCTGGGTGGCTCCCGATCTAGCACCCACTCCTTCACTTCCTGGGCGCACCGGCGGTAGAACTGCTCCCTGCAGATCAGGTCGATCAGTGCGTCCCATGTAGTTGCTTCTGAATCCTTCACCCACTTCACCACGTACTGCCGCAGCTGGGTGGCGAACTGCTCATGGGTGCTGCTAGGATTCTTAGGCAAGTCTCTGAATTTCTTCCTGTAAGACTCGGGAGTGATGAAGAATCGCTGGAGGAGGGCCTTCTCGACTTCGTCGTAGTTCCCACAGTCCTCCGTCGCCACTCCTCGATAGGCCTCCAAGGCCTCTCCATGCAGAGTGGGCACAAGGTGTCTCACCCACTCTGACTTGGGTAGATCGTGTAGTTTACAAGTCCTTTCAAAAACTTGCAAATGTCCATCAATGTCCCCATCACTGTCTGCAAACTTGGCAAACTGAATACGTCCCGATCTGTGTACAACAGCTGACAACGGCTCCCGGGGTACCACGGCCTGTGGTGCCCGCTCATCACGCCACATCTGGATGATGATCAAGCGCTCTTGCTCTGTTGCCCTTTCCCCCAATTCCGCTAGCCGATCTGCTAGGGTATCCGGGCCGCCCCCCCTGGGACGTTGGGATCCTGGCCCTGCTAGGGATTGCTGGGAAACATGGCTGCTGCTAGAAGAGAGGGCGGGGCTTGTGTTTCTCACCGGTTCCTTACGAAGGTCCACTGTTGGGCCGTCCTCTGCGATGCTGACGCCGTCAGTGCTTTCCACCTCCGCCCGATGAGACTCCTCCACGCTCCTGAGCGCCGCCTTCATGACGCTTCTGGACGCGTTGGAAGGGATAACCACACCCTTCTCCTGGCATACGATCTCCAGATCATCCTTGGACATTCCGCTGAATTCCGCCATCTTGTGCGTCCTCCTGCGCTGCAGTTACTCCTCTCCTGAGTAACTCGGCTTCTCCAATCAGGTGATGAAAAGCCGCCTGGGATTATCCCACCACTATGCCACCAATTTCTGTGACAGGACGATACCGTACGGAAGCACTCGCCGCTTGCCGCGTCCCGTTGACTGCGCACAGAATGGAAGGTCAAGCCGCACGAGGCCTGACCACATAGGGGATTCCCGCTTACCGTCAGTAACCGCCTGTTACTGACTCCACCCACTGCGCTGTGGGCGGGTTCTCGCTGCCACCACCAAACTCCTAACCTGCCGTGGCGTTTGGAACCACGGTTCTGCTCTGTATGTGCCGACGCACTGCTTTACCACACCTGTGTGGTGTCGACGAATCCCCACTAGCCACTTGCTAGGCCTCTACCGGTAGCTGGTGGAAGGCGGAGCTTGGAGACGTCAGGTGCTTCCCTGGACAGCCGGAGAACGGGGCTAGGTTTGGCCTAACCCTATTGGTCACAAGATGAAGCAGTCTTCTTGAGGCAAAGGTGTTTTATTGCTCAAAAACCTTCAAAAAGGCTCCTCCCTATTGCTAGGGGCAAACAGCATACAAATAAGATGTTTCAGCAGAAGAAGATGTTACAATACACTCTCCTATGGGCCAACTGCCCTCCTTTTATCCCTCTCCAAGACCCTCTACCACAGGGGGTAAGCCCGCCCTGTGGTGTACAACCAATCAATGTTTACCCATGAGCTGTGCATGCTCTGGACTCATGCACACACAACATTGTTCCCAATGGACAGTGGGGAGTGGCCGGTCTCCTTTGTCTCTCCCATCTGGGAGAGCAGGCTACTCCCACGGTGCCGTTCAGTCTGGCTGGGGGGGAAGGTTTCCCTCCTAAACTGACTTCCAGAAACCTGCCCGGGACCCCTCTCACTGCCTGCAGCCTGGATTTGGGCTCCAGAGCTGGGCAGCCTGGCTCCCCGGTCCAGGTCTCTGGTCCACTACGGCTGATCTCCATGGAGCTCCAAGAAACCACTCAGCTTGTCTTATAGCTGAGCTGCTTCTCTTTCTCCCTGTCCCTATTGGAACTGTGAGGCTGGATGGGAATGCATTCCGTTTTTTAGGGAAAAGGTCTGGGAGAATCCATCAGCCTGCACAGCTATGGATTCCCCACACAATCAAGTAAGTGCAATTTCTCTTTAAATACCTTACATTTTTAAATCACACTGTACATTCCCTGTAAATATACACTGAGCCTGTGCCCTGCACAGACTCTACATACTCAGGCACTGCAGTGCCTTCCCTAGCCCTGCAGCCTGGCTGCGAGGGCTCTCTGTGTGCTGGAGGTATGGGGCTGGCTTCCCCCATCCTCCAGCCTGCTTTTCTGCCTCTGGGGTTCCAGGGAGCTGGCTCTCCCTGTCCCCCCAGGGAGGCACTAATCAGTGTCCTCGCCGCACGCAGCGGCGCACCCCCCTGTACCTAAGCCCGGCGGACCGGGACACTTGTCCCGGCCGCCGTGACCCTGGCTTGTTTCAGCGCTGAGGCGCCGGGAGCGTAGCTCCCGGACCCCAGCACTCACCATCCTGCTGGCCCGCCTAATGTGCCCACGCCGCTAGGGAGCCGGCTAGCCCGGTCCCCCATGAGCGGCGCCTGTCTGTTGGCCTCGCTGCAGCGTCCGGCGGGGAGCCGGGCTGCAGCGCACCCCCCTCGCCGCCTAGCAGCCCGGGACGTCCGTCCCGGCTGCTGCGGCTGGCCACCCGTGCTGTGCTGAGGCGCTGGGAGCAGAGCTCCCGGCCCCCAGCGGCGGCTCTCACATAGAGCACTGCAGCGGGAGCCGAGCTCCCAGCCGCAGCGCTCACCCTTCTCCCCGGCGCGCACACTCCAGGGCGCCCGGGGCTACACTGACCGCTGCCGGGAGCGGAGCTCCCGGACTCCGGCGGTCAGAGGCTGCCTCCTCTCCCCCGGCGCGCACACTCTGCTGAGCGCGCCGGGGGCTGTCCTCCCTGCCGTGGTCTCCGGAGGGGTCCGGGACCACGGCACATTTAAAAATACATAAAAATACATTTTATACATTTATAAAACACGGCGCCTAGCGCCCGCAATGCAATTCAAATTTGGCGCCAAGAGCCCCTTTGTCTTGGCAAATGGCGCCGGGCACTAAGGATTAACCCCTTCAGTGCCAGGGCGGCCATTTGCCTCGTGGCTGGGGGCTCTCCGGCCACATCTATATTCTACTTCTGCACATAACTGTACGCTGGAACATGCGATCTTTCTCTAACCAACACCGGAATGTTACCCTTAAAATACCCTACAGCTGGATACTAGACATCACCGTCTAACCTTAGTCTGACCCTTCCTATCATGCAAAGGCGAATCCCTTAGTCCTGGAACTGTTTAAACTGTTGATACTTGCTGATGTGGTGCGGGGTGGCTATGTGTAAAATGTGCACTATTTGGGTTAAATATGTAATGTTCTAATAACCCTCTATGCGCTCACAAACTCCGCCGTAAATACCCATACCACACGCAGGAACGCGGGAGCAATCATATGCAAATTGCGGATATGTGCACGCACGGTGTGCATGGGGTTAGTACATGGTGTATGCATTACAATATTTTTCGACTTTGACAGTCCACCCTTTGGCAGTCAACAATAACTGTCACTATCTAAACATTAATCAGAAAAATATACAATTCAATATCTACAGATGATTGGATAAAAAATATGCAATACAAATATCTACAGATGATTGGAAGGTAGGAGGAGAGGTGTAGGTGGGAAATGTATTACCTAGTGGGATAGTAAAAGCATGTATGTATGAAATCCATGTCTGAGGGGCATGTATCATCGTGCCGTACATGTTCTAGATAAGCTTCGAGGTATTGCGAAGTATACATTAAATCCTTCTTATCCCGTATTAAGGGTCTGTAAGTGGGCCAACAAACACTACCGAGCTCTTTTCGGCTTTTTGTTCCAACAAATGGGGTGCACATTTAGTTGATGATACATGGTGGGGGAACACATGTGAATGCTAATATGTGGATATCACCTGTCGACTATGTGCGTCACTACCTGAAGGTTGTAGAGATGAAGATAAGAAACATATCAAAAATACATTCACATAACATTTGCGTAATCATTCTTGGGTGTTGATTGAAGTCTTCTCCGGATGGGTGTATTTTTGCTGAGGGAAAACAAAGGAAAAACAGGTGAAAGAAACAGACCGTGGAATCACGTCTTAGCACAACATTGTCTCTATTGATGGGTCATAAATGAAATCTGCTGCTGTACCAATGCCCCCGCTCCTTAAACTCATCACTTTGGTACCGTGCTTGCGCCGCGTTAAAATTCGAACACACCTAAATATCAAGCCAATAATTATGACGACTCCCAGGATACAAAGGAGAAACTTTCCTACACTCATGATAACATTTTGAGCTCATTCTCCTAAACCTGAGAACCAATTGCGTGGGTTTAACCATGAGACCCAGCCGGTCAGTTCATTACTCACAGCAGTAAGGGTAAGGTTGTGTCTCCTTCGGAACTCCATTTTCAACTGCAAGATATATTCCATCTTTTGATCTATGACCTCGGTTGGGTCATCAGTGCTGTTTCTAATATACGTGCAGCACTTCACACCATACTGAGTTGCCAAAGTGACGCAGTACCCGCCTGTCACTGCTGTGATATTATTGAGGACCATCCTGGGCTGGATCAGTTCCGTTTTGTAAGCTTGCAACTCCCCTCCTGTATACCTGAAGGTGTCATCATACATCTCGGTGATATTATCTATCAGGTTCGCTAGCGCGTGGATATACCTATAAATTATAATTCCTCTGGCGGTACGGGTGATGTCTAACGCGAGTAGGAATTGAATCCCGGTGGATTCTGGCTTAAATCAGAGGCTGCGTGCTCTGTCCTATCTATGAGGTGTCTCTTAATGATATGTTCATAGTGAGTATGAGTATAAGGAGCTTGAGCACTGCGGTGAACGTCTTTCATCTTATCATGGGTTATGGTCATTACTTCTGGCAACACTCTTCCAATGTAACACAATCCCTCTGAGTTTGGGGCAAGCCACTTATACGCCTTCCTCCCGCATATGAAATATGCATCATCGGGGAGAACATATGGGACAGAATATGACATTACCATATTACAAACTTTCCAAGTGAAAAACCCAATCCCTAGTTCTCTCATCTGTTCAGTACACGTATCAGGCTGTATGATATGCGCACAGTACCCTGGTGATACTTCTCCAACCCGCATGGTCTTACTTCCTAGAGTATACCTATACCGAAAATACCTTCCATTGTCGGCTATTTGGCGTATAAGTTCAGAGTCTACGGGTATTCTGTCAGCTCTGTGTGAAAATGCCATGGCTGGTTATTCCATGTCACTTCCCAATTCCCGGCTTTCGGGAATTGGAAATGTTGAAACATACTAAGGATCTATCTACATGGTACTGGTGGAGCTTCAAACTAGGGGGCCTAGAAATATTAAATTTCTTGTCCACCGGTCTCCCACCCCGTAATTCGAGTACCTCATTTATTGCTAAAGGGTACGGTACTAGTCCTGACTTGCTCTGACCTTGAGGTACTTGTGAGCACACCCAGCATTCTGTTTGGTTTAAAACCTTGCCCACTAGTGAGTGATAATCACTCAATGGATGACGGTCCATGTTAATATTAAGGCTGGACTGACATCTCTGGATGCACCCGTCCTCAACTATATTTTCACAATTCCTACAAATGCAATTTTCCTCAGCCAATAACCCTTCACAGTGCCTCCTAGTTTCCTGACTACCAGATTGTTTTCTGATACTCGCCTTTGCTCGATGGATGTGTTGCTCTTGGAATTCTACAAATCCTTCCTTGTCATCAGAACCCATTCCAGATCCTTTCTCGACCTCTCTGGTACTCTCACCGAAACAGACTGCTCTGGTCAACAACAGGGTCAACAGGAAAACCCGGAACGCAGTCTCTTGGGGTACAGTAAGTCCATCTTGTTAAGGGGAGAGAAAGGGGAACAAGAAGGGGGAGGAAAAGAGGGTAATGGGAGATGGAGAAAATAATAAAAAGGAAAAAGAAACTTGGTGCGACAACCGCCTCTGGTCTTGTTGTTCTCCGCGCTCAGGTACCGTGACAACAGTCCTGCCTCTCAACCTTCCCGGAACACACACTCCAGTGATGCGATGTTCTCTACACTGTGTTCTTTGTCACGGTTTCTCTCTGGGTCAGCGACCTTCTTATAGTGGGACGAGTGGACCCAAGTCTCTCTTTCGGCAACCTTTAATGCTGTTGTGCTGGTTAGTAAGACTTGGTACGGTCCTTCCCACCTGTCAATGAGGCAACCTGAGCGTAGAAAATTTCGCATCATTACATAATCCCCAGGTTCAATGTCATGACAATTACTGTTTGGTAGGTCAGGAATCACCAGCTTTAGATTTCTGTTTTAATTCCTCAGCTGCTGGCTCATCTTAACCATATATTTTACAGTCACCTCATTATTGCATTTCAAATCATCCTGGGGATCAATCATTACATGGGGTTGTCGACCAAAAAGAATCTCAAAGGGTGATAGGTTAAGGGGGGACCTGGGAGTGGTACTGATGCTGTACAATACAAGTGGCAAAGCTTCTGGCCACAACAATCCAGTTTCAGCCATCACTTTGCTCAGCTTGTTCTTAATAGTGCTGTTTACTCTTTCCACCTTCGCACTCGCCTGTGGGCGGTACGGAGTATGCAGCTTGCTATTAATTCCCATCAGTTTGCACATAACCTGAAAGACTTCACCTGTAAAATGGGTACCCCTATCGCTTTCAATTATCCTAGGGATACCATATCTGCACACAAATTCCTGCACAATTTTCTTTGCAGTGAATGTAGCAGTATTTGTGGCAGCGGGGAACGCTTCTACCCAATTGGAAAACACATCAATACAGGCTAACACATATTTTAAATTTCTGCAGGGTGGTAACTGTATGAAATCAATCTGTATTACCTGAAAAGGGCCGTCTGTTGGCAGGATATGGGATGGTTCTGTTGGTATTGACTTTCCAATATTCTTCCTCAAGCAGATAAGACATGTCATTGCTCTCTTACCCGCATGAAAAGAGAATCCTGGTGCACACCAGTAGGCTCTCACCAGCTTACACATACCCTCTTTACCCAGATGAGTCAGACCGTGTGCCACCTCAGCTAAGCTTGGAAGATATGCTCTGGGGGCTACTGGCTTACCCTGTCCATCTGTCCAGAGTCCTGAGGACTCCTGGCCATACCCCTTTGACCTCCAGACTGCCTTTTCCTGTGTAGAACACAAATTTTGCATTTCACTTAATTTTAGTGTATTGACGGTGTTTAATATCATTAGTGATGTGATATCTGTTTGTATGGGGGTGCTGGCTGCTGATTTAGCAGCTTTGTCTGCCCGGCTGTTACCAAGTGACACTGGGTCTTGACTGTAAGTGTGGGCTTTGCACTTGATAACAGCCACTCTGTCAGGTTCCTGTATCGCTGTTAGAAGCCTTTTTATATGGGATGCATGCGGTATGGGTGTGCCAGCTGCTGTCATTAAAATTCTGAGGCGCCATAGGGCCCCGAAATCATGCACTACTCCAAAGGCATACCTAGAATCTGTGTATATATTAGCTGACTTACCTTTAGCCAATTCACACGCTCTGGTTAGGGCGACCAGCTCAGCAACTTGTGCTGAGTGCGGTGGGCCCACGGGCTCAGCTTCTATGATACCTCTGTCATCTACGACTGCGTATCCAGTACATAGGTCTCCCGAGTCCGTCTGTCTGTGGCAACTACCGTCAGTGTAAAAAGTCAAATCTACCCCTTCCAGTGGGTTGTCACTAATGTCGGGTCTTGCAGTGAAAGTTTGGTTCAGATATTCCATACAATCATGTGTGTCAGTGTCTATACTAAATCCTCCTTCACCATCATTCTCATCCTCCACCCTTTGTGCCTGTCCAGGCACACCTGGCAAATAAGTTGCAGGATTTAGTGCGCTGCATCTTTTTATGGTGATGTTTACAGGGGCCATTAGTGCTAATTCCCACCTTGTAAACCGTGCTGATGAGACATGTCTGGTTTGGGCAGAGTTCAGTAAGGCTGACACTGCATGAGGTTTATGGATGGTCAGGTTGTGTCCCAACACTACGTCTTCACTTTTACTCACTAGCAAAGCTGTCGCTGCAACACTTCGCAAGCATGTGGGAATAGACCGCGCTACGGTGTCCAACTGTGCACTGTAGTGAGCTACCGGCCTGCTAGCATCACCATGTCTCTGGGTTAGGACACCTGCCGCACACCCAGCACTTTCTGTACCATACAATTCAAAGGGTTTCCCATAATCTGGCATGCCTAATGCAGGTGCCTGTGATAGACATTGTTTAAGTCTCTCAAATGCCAGTTCGGACTCATCTGTGTGAGAGATCCGATCTGGTTTGTTCGAGGAGACCATTTACTGCAGAGGTAAAGCCAGTATGGAGAACCCTGGGATCCAGTTTCGGCAGTACAAACACATTCCAAGGAAAGTGCGGATCTGCTGCTGGGTTTGTGGCAGAGTCATGTCGCGAATCGCCTGTATTCTATCAGCGGTGAGGTGTCTAAGTCCTTGTGTCAAGCAATGTCCCAAATATTTTACCTTGCTCTTGCACAGCTGCAACTTATCCTTTGAAACCTTGTGTCCCGTATTAGAAAGGTGAAACAGAAGCTGTTTCGTGTCTTTCAAGGACGACTTGAGTGAAGCTGAACACAGCAGTAAGTCATCTACATACTGTATTAATACTGATCCGCTCTCAGGTTGAAAGGATTGTAAACAGTCATGCAAAGCCTTAGAGAAAATATTTGGGCTGTCAATGAAACCTAGGGGTAGGCGAGTCCATGTGTACTATACTCCCCTGTATGTGAATGCAAACAGGTATTGGCTGTCAGGGTGCAGAGGGACCGAAAAGAAAGCAGAACAGAGGTCAATGACAGTGAAAAATTTTGCAGTAGGGGGAATTTGCATGAGGATGACAGCTGGATTTGGCACTACGGGGGATTGGCTCTCAACTATCTTGTTTATCCCCCTTAGATCCTGCACTAGCCTGTAACCCCTCCCCCCACACTTTTTCACAGGGAAGATGGGACTATTGGCAGTGCTGGATGTCCTAACTAGGATGCCCTGTTGTAGCAAGCGCTCTATGACTGGGTACACTCCTAATTCCACCTCTGGCTTCAGAGGATACTGTGGGATTTTTGGAGCTATCCTACCATCTTTTACTTGCACAACTACAGGAGCTACATTTACCATCAATCCAGTGTCTTGTCCATCTTTGGTCCAGAGGGATTCCGGTATCTGGGAGATCATTTCCTCTACCTTGGATGGACACCTGTCTATAACATTGTGCCATTAACCTTTGTGGGGTGTCTAACATATCCTGCACCTCCTGGACGTGATTCTCGGGTATATCTAAGAAGACACCCTCAGGAGTACAATATATGACACACCTCATCTTACACAATAAATCTCTCCCAAGCAGATTAGTCGGAGCCGATGCAGCTAGCAAAAAGGAGTGCTTGGTCTGCAAAGGCCCTATCGTAATCTCCGCTGGTCTATTAAAGGGTAGTGTTGCACTATTCCTGTTACCCCCATTGCTGAAATTGTTTTAACTGTGGTTTTCATACCTACCGTTGAATTTAACACTGACCTGGCCGCCCCTGTTTCTACAAGAAAAGGTAGTGATCTACCAGCTACATCAACTGTGACCTCGGGTTCATTTCCAAGGCTAGCTATTAACTTCACTGGCTGCAGACTACAGGTGTGGCCTAACCCCTATTGTATGTTGTGACCCTCCCGCAGCACGCTGGCAGCTACAATATGTGAGGGGGGTAGCTGAGAATTTTCAGAGGTCTGCCAGTCCCTCCTAGGTGGGTACCTCCTTGTTTCCCCTGCATGTGACTCATAACTCCTCCTATGCGATCCCTGATCCCTATTATGTGTGTCATAATGTGGTTCATGTTCTGGTCTAGGGGGTCGATATACCTTATGTGTGCCTTTATAATTACAGTTCCGTGTGTAATGTCCTTCCCTCTGGCAGTTATAACATTTTACTACGTACAACTTACCATCAGGGGTCTGGGGTTTTGGCTGATGCGGCTTCGTTGTAAGGGCTTTTATACTTACTGTCATCAGCTTATCCCCATGTGACTCCCTGTGCTTAATGATGTTCCGATCGTGCTCGATAGCGGACTCTCTTAATGCAGCCACCGAGATACCTCTCCAGTTAGGTTGAGTGGTTTGTACCCTTGTTCTCAATGCTACTTTTAACCCGTCCATTAATACTGACACAGCGACCTCTCTATGATGTACATTTTCCTTAATGTCCTCGACCCCAGTGTATCTAGCCATTTCCTGCAGTGCTCGATGGAAATATTCAGAAGCAGTTTCACCTTCTTTTTGTCTTATAGAAAAGATTTTATTCCACTTGACAACAGTAGGGAAATATACTCCTAACTGCAGATTGATCTGTCGTACATTCTCCTGAGTGTATTCATCAGTGAGAGGTACTTCTACGTCTCATTTACAATCAGTAATGAATTTCGCAGGGTCAATATTGGAGGGTAAACATGGCCGTAGCACTGTTCGCCAATCTTTGTTTGTGGGTTCGGTGGCGTTACCTAATTCTCTAATAAACCTCTGACATGCGGCTAGATCCTTTCTGGGATCGGGAAATTCAGACATAATTGTCCTCAATTCTGTCCGAGACCAAGGACAATGCATAGCAATGTTCCTGATGGGAGTGATTCCCTGAGCGTCAGTCCCCCATTGGGGACTGCGATCACCCTGACAGGATTTAGTTCAATTACATAATTTTGTGTTGACTCTGTAATCTGAGGTGCTATTGTCTCTGCATAATGTACGGTACCGTACTTACCAGTGGACACGACCTCACCTGTCCCTCTGCTAGGGGCCTTTGCTACTGCTCTTACTGGTTGGGCCGTGCCCACTTGGGTGTCTTGTATGGTGGCTACTAGAGAGAGTGCCGATATCGTGCTGGGCTCATCTTCTTGCTCGCAGTCCTGAGGGAAGTTTAAAATGGGATACAACTTGCACGGGTTAGCATTAATACATTTATCAAGTTCACTCTTATCATATATCAGTATGCCATTGTCTGTAACCACTTTCTCCCCTGTAATATACGGTGGTGGTGGTGCGGTTGCCATCAGTTTCCTGCTAGGTTTGGAACCAGCTGCGTGAGCTAGTTCTCTCTGCATATCGCCCTCTTGCTGACATAAATGTAAACAGTTTGTGTGTCTGACCCTTTTTTTTCGGGATTTTATAAGACATATCCTAAACCTTAAATTCTGCAACACCTCTGGTTGAAAACTGCCTACCTTTGGGAATGGTTCCCTATCTTACGCAGTCATACGTTCCCATTCAATGCATAAAACCTCTGTGTGTGATCCATATTTCTCACACATTATGTACCTCGCCGACCCCTTGGGCCGAGGAATATCAACCAGAACCCTGGTTGATCGTCCCTTACTTGAGCAACTGGCCCCCATATTTTGCAGGTATTGCCTTTTCAGCTAATTCCTACAAAAAACCAAAATACTCAATATAAGGCAACGGTGAAAGTCACCCACTCACGCCCACGTTGGCCAATACTACCATACACTGTTGATAGCGCAGGCAATGTACCCAACCTAGGGCCCCTGTGTAACCTCTATTCACTGAAAGTATCTGGGAGTGACTTACCCTTTCCAGTAAATATTGGTTGTTGGAGATTTCCTGAGTGACCAGCGAAACTCCCTTAAAACAAAAAAACTTTTTACACAAATCACGCTTGCGTATGCTACACCCAGCGCTAATGATCCCACGATTTTATGCAAAGCTCGTAAAAGGGTATCACGTTGCGCTAAGTATTGCACCCACGAACGCGCGGTCCAATCGCACAGCGTATAGGTAACTGTTACTTATTCGCCGTACGACCAATGGAATTGTTTTTCAGGCTGCGAAACCTCAGCCGGAGCGTATCTGAACGGGCCTATATGGGTTCTTCTCTAACCCCCTGGGCTGCGGTATCTAAACAAAAACCTCGCTGACCTTTGGTCTGCGGTACTCTAAACCTTTGCTGAGCTTTGGTCTGCGATATCTACTACTTTGCTCCTTTGTACTTTAATCAATGTTAACGTGAGCAAGCCACTCTCACGCCACCAAGTGTCCACTCACCTGGTGTGGTCTCCTACGGGATCCCGAATTCCCTGGGTCCACAAAACCTTTATTGTTTGCACACTCATGCCCGTTCACTCATATACACTTTGGTTTTTTTCTGTACAGAAAATTAACTTTCATTCAGATAAAACAGCATTAGTACCAGAGGTAATACAGTAAAAAAGGATTTATTTAAACTAAATCTTGGACACTGAGCAATTTGTGCTATTATCGCGTGGCAACCGTCTCGCGCCTAAAATAAACAATGCTATTGTGTAATTTGTACTTAGCGGTCGTACCTTTACGCACATGGCGTGAACACGCCACGTGCGTATGTCTTTACGTAGCGTACGCAGTCCCGTACTTTGTCCGAGACACGTGTACAAAGACCGTACGTCCGCAGTAGTACAAATCCCACACTTCAATAAATGTAAGCGATATTAACTATAGTCGCTCACTTAACACCACACACAGTTTCTTCTGTATAAACCTTTACAACTAGGCCAGGCTGCGTGTGCGTCTTACCCTTACTTCCTTAAATATTAACTCTATATTTTAACCAAACAGCAACAAATTTTTCAGTACAGGTCTAAATGAATCTAGTAATCGCTGCTTATGGCAATAATGCGAGCAGATATGCAAAGTACAAAATACAGGTGTATGCGTGTGTTGTGTGCGCATTTGGCGCCAAACAGAAATTTACAGACTTTAAAAATAGCTTTGCGTTCTTACCTTACGGATCCCAACAGCATCCCTACAAACCATGCAGAGCAGACACTTATCTTATCAGCAATTGAGATAGAGTTTACCAGAGTATCCACCAACCAGGAGAAGGCTTACGTGGATACCTGTCCGCCCTTTGCTGATAGATAAAGTCTGCTGTAACCTGCTAGGCTGTGGGTATGAGGAAAAATCGGACGAGTCCCCCAATTGATAATGTCGATATTATCTTAAACCATAAGCTATACCTCTAAATCCACTTTTACCTTGGAGCCGATGCGCCCGCTAGACTGAATATACACGCTACGCACTCTGCACGCTATTTGCGTACGGAGTTCCGTAAGTTGTACGGTCTTAGCGTACAAATGTCGCGCTGGGGGTACAAAGTACACACAGCGCGCGCACACTCAATTGATAACCTTTTAACCTTATTAGTAATACAATGTAATGATATGATTACACTTTAAACCTTTATGCAGCAAAGTACTGCAACGATGTTATACCTTAAACCTTAAGTAGCGCTGACGGTATAAAGTACCCGCAGTGCGTACACCTTATCAATACACTCTTAAACCTTATACAGTTAAATACGCTTTAAACCCTAGCAGGGAAATGAGGACACAACACCGATATGTAGTGAACCACAGGGTTCTAAGGCCACAGTGGATTATTTCAAAAGAGATAACAGTACAAATCATACACTACAGGCTAACAAGATAAATCTACAACAGAATAATGGCTACAGAAAATGTACATACGTGAGAATGTTCACTTGCGCAGCCTGGACCAGTCCTCCGCTTATCAGGTAGAAAGCGTTCAGAGTCTTCTGACCGGCCAGGCAACAACGGGCTTTTTATACACAACTTACATACACAATACAATGGTTACTGTAATCTCATTATCCATTGGACACAGAGGTGCATCTTTACATTACAGGAGAGATCATAGGTTGATTTGAAAAGGTGGGTGAGGTCTTTCTCAACTGCTCTTGGGGGTGGTATCCTCTGGATTTCCACCGCATACATAATATACAGTAAATACAGTTTATATCTATATTCTACTAAACTCTATAAACTCCACAGTAAATACCCATACCACGTGCAGGAACGCGGGAGCGTTCATATGCAAATTGCGGATATGTGCACGCACGGCGGAATAAGTGCACGCGCAGCGGGCATGTGCATGGGGTTAGTACATGGTGTATGCATTACAATATTTTTCGACTTTGACAGGTAACATTTCCCTCCTGTGAATGCACTCCATTTACCACAACTCTCTGTTTTCTATCCTTCAACCAAGATCTTATCCATTCAATAATCCTAATATCCAATCCAAAACTTTCAAGTTTATTTAGCAGTCTGCGATGTGGAACAGTGTCAAAAGCCTTACTAAAGTCCAGATAAGCTATATCCATGGCTCCACCTTTATCCATCACTTTAGTCACACAGTCAAAAAAGTCAATAAGATTTGTTTGACATGATCTCCCCCAGTGAATCCATCCTGTAAATTGGCGGATTTGAGATAATCTACAACTCTTTCTTTTAAGAATGTTTCCATCAATTTCCCTACTACTGATGTAAGACTCACTGGTCTGTAGTTGTTTGCATCTTCCTTGCTTCCACTTTTGTGCAGTGGGACTACGTTTGCTCTTTTCCAGTCCTCTGGAATTACTCCTGTAGCTAATGATTGGTTGGATAATTCTGTCAATGTTGCTACCAGCACCTTTTTAAGTCCTTTTAGTATCCTTGGATGTATCCCATCTGGCCCCATAGATTTGTCCACTTTCAGCTTTGAGAGTTCTGTTAGGTCCTTCTCCTCTGTAAATGTACTTGTTTCATTTTACTGAATATCCCTGCAATTTAACTGTGGCCCCTTCCCCTCTCTTTCAGTAGTAAATACTGAGCAAAAATAATTGATGATCTGCTATTAAATTGTCTCCCTCAACAAGACTCCCAGTGTCTGACTTTAGTTTTATTATTCCGCCTTTTGTTTTTCTCCTTTCGCTTATATACCTACAAAAAGTTTTGCCTCCTTTACCCACTGACTTGGCCATTTTCTCCACAGCTTGTGCCTTTGCACATCTGATTACCTTCTTAGTCTCCTTCTGTCTAACAAGATATATCTCTTTGTCTACATTATTTTGTGTCTGCTTATATTTCCTAAAAGCCATCTTTTTTGCTTTCACAATATTTGGTACTTCTTTTGCAAACCATACTGGCTTTCTTTTCTTTGTGTTTTTCCTAACACTTTTGATACAAAGGTCTGTTGCCTTTAATATTGCACATTTTAATGTTTCCCTCCTCTCCTGCACTGCTTCCAAGTTCATCCACTCTGCCAATGAATCGCTTACACATTTTCCCATCCCTACAAAATCAGCCTTCCTAAAATCCAACACCTTTGTTTTTGTATGGGATGAGTCAGTCTCTGTCTTTATGCTGAACCATACTGATTGATGATCATTGGATCACAGGTTTTCACCCACTTTTACGTCCGATATTCTGTCTCCATTTGTAAGTATTAAGTCTAATATTGCGTCTTTCTGAGTGGGCTCCCTCACCAATTTGTGGAGGGATGTTCCCTGAAGGGAATTTAAAATGTCCCTACTTCTAGTGGAACTAGCAACAGACACCTCCCAGTTTACATCAGGAAGATTAAAGTCTCCCATGATTATTACCTCTCCTTTTAATGCCATTTTAGTTATGTCCTGCAATAGGTTCTTGTCGAGTTCCTCTTCCTGACCTGGTGGTCTGTATATCACGCCAATACGAATAATTGACTTTTCCCCTGTTTCTATGGTCACCCAAAGGGCCTCTGTTTTTTCTTCAATATTTTGTATTAATGTAGTACTTATGTTTTTTTTACACACATTGCTACCCCTCCTCCGATTTTTCCCAATTCTGTCCTTCCTAAATAAAGTATATCCCGGTATAGCTATGTCCCAGTCATGATTTTCATTGTACCATGACTCTGTAATTGCCACAATGTCTAGATCCTTGTCATTATTGCAATTAGTTCTGGGATTTTAATTCCTAAGCTCCTAGCATTTGCACACATAGCTTTTAGAGTTTTGCTTGTGCTTTTTCTGTTCCTAGCTATGTTCTTCTCTCTGATTATTATTTTTTGGTTTTGATCTGAATTATCTTCTGTTTCTGTTGCTATGCTTCCTATTCCCTTTGCCTGCAGAAACAATACCTCTGTGTTGGGGGAGCATTTTTCTTTATTCCTGTTTGGTTCACTGCCCCCCTCTGTTAGTTTAAATAGTTCTTGATGAAGCATCCAAACTGTTCAGTTAGTATTCTCGTTCCCCTTGAAGATGGGTGCAGGCCGTCACTTTTGTCTCCTTTGGTCTCTGTGTTGCCTCTCTGATTAATGCCCTCCTTGCCCAGTCTGTGAATTTTGGTGGCCAGCACTCTCTTGGCAGGTTTGTTGTGGTACCATGTTCTTTCTATTTGAAGAAGATTGGATTGATGGTGCTCCGGGGGATCATCAAAGATTTGGATATTTTTTTATAGCCCAACCCTGACTTGTACTACTCAACAACTTTGTCCCTGACTTGTTCGGAGAGCTCCTTGGTCTCCATGGTGTGATGCCTCTTGCTTAGTGGTGTTGCAGCCTCTGTGGCTTTTCAGAAAAGGTGTGTTTTTACTGAAAGATCATGTGACACTTAGATTACACACAAGTGGACTTTATTTACACTAATTATGTGACTTCTGAAGGTAATTGGTTGCACCAGAACATTTGAGGGGCTTCATAGCAAAGGGGGTGAATACATATGCACATGCCAATTTTCACATTTTTATTTATAAAAATTAATTTTTTATATACATTTTTCTAATTTTGCTTCACCAACTTAGACTATTTTGTGCAGATCCATCACATAAAATTCAGATAAAAAAAATAAATAAATTACAGGTTGTAATGTAACAAAATAAGTAAAATGCCAAGGGGGGGGGGGGGGGTACTTTACCAAGGCACTGTATATGCACATGGTAGAATGCAATATCTTCTACTCCAGCCCACAAGTCACTCAACATCTAAAACTATATCTTAGATTTATAGATGATCTATTGATCATCTGGACAGGGCCCAGGGAACAACTGATAGAATTGACTGAGGATCATAATGCCACAAAACATCCAGTATAATTAACATATGAAGCTAGTGGAGAAAAAATTAAATTTCTGTATGTCAACATCCAACTTGCATCTCAACGTCTCATTACATCCATATATGTAAAGGAGATAGATAGAAATTCAGTATTGCAACATGACAGCCATCACCGACTCTCGTTGAGGAAGGGTTTATCCTATTCTCAGATGTTAAGAGTAAGGATAATTACAAGTGGCCCCAACCAAACAGCTATAGACCTAGCTAAGATGGTAGATACATTTGAGGATAGAGGGTAAAATCAATGTGAATTGTAACAGATTAAAAATAAGGTTTTGAATATTCTCAGAGTTGAAACCGACAAACCATGTCAAGCAAAAGGTCTGCCAGAGAAGGTAATACCTTGGGTTAATAAATATACAAGCAATAGTCTAACATCACAGACATTGGCAAAAACATAGTGGCCATTGGTCAACAAAGACAAAGAATTCCCACTCTTGCTGGACAGTAAATTAATGCCTAGTTACACCAGAGGGTATAATTTGGGTGGCAAATTAGTAAAAAGAGATACTACCAAAAGGCACTAGATTAAAACCCAACATTTCCTCACCCAGAGACCAGGATGCTATAGGTGTTTGGGATGTGTTACATGCCGGTCAATGATAGTAGGTAATACATTTACCCATCCATACTCAGGGAAGAAGTATACTATTAATTACCCACTGACCTGTACAACAAAGTTTGTAATCTATGTACTGTCTTGCCCATGTGGATTAATCTATGTGGGCAAGACAGAACGCCAATCCAAGGAGTGGATGGTGCTCCACAGATTTGCTATTAGAACAGCCCTGGAAACAGGACACAGTGATCAACATAGCAGAGTGGGAGGGGGACATACTGGGGACTGGGACACTGGGTGGGAGAGGATGCAGAGTGGGATGGGGACAGACTAGGGATTGGGACACTGGGTGGGAGAGGATGCAGAGTGGGAGGGGGACATACTGGGGATTGGGACACTGGGTGGGAGAGGGTGCAGAGTGGGAGAGGGACAGACTGGGGACACTGAGTTGGACAGAAACATACTGGAGACTATCATTTAATTTTAAAGCCTACCAGCTCCAGCGGCGGCAGGTACAGGAACCAAGCGCCCGGCGGTGCTCCTTCAGCGGCAGGGACAAGATCCAGGCGCATCTTCTGTGCGCGCCCGGCGGTGCTCCGGCGGTGGCAGGCAGGGATGAGAGACGGGTACCCTGCTAGCTACAAAGACGGGAGCCGGGCGCACCCCATGTGGGCACCATGCACTCGACTCCCATTCTCCCTCCCAGAATACATCTACCCTCCCAGAATGGCCTGCCCAGCGGTGCCGGCGTGCGTGATGACGTCACCGGGAGTGACATACTGCACCCGGCATCTATAGATTGCGTCAGTCCAGACCCGGCGGCGCTGCGGCGGTGAAAATAGTCAGGCCAGGCGGGTGTACAGCTCTTTTTGGTGTCACCCCCATTGAAGGGTGACACCTGGGTGCGGGCCGCACCCCCCGCACCCCCCTCATGACGCCACTGGCCACCACACTGCCTGCATGTTGCAGATCACTGTTTGCACAGTGCAGAGAGTCCAGTGCAGTGCAGTGCAGTGTGGTGTGTTGTTAGGGAAGTGGGGAGGTTTGGAGGCTTGTCAGAAGAACTTTCCTGGCTGTCAGGGATCTGCATTCAGTGATCTGGAACATGCAGGCAGTGTGGTGGCCATCCCTTCCCTTTCCTCAGTCCTTTCTTTCTTCCCACGGAGGTCCAGCCTGTCAATCACATCGAAGCTCCGCCCCTCCCGGCTGGAACGAGGAGCTGCTCTGCTGCTGGCCTCTTGGTGAGAATTACTGTGTGTTTGTCTGTGTATACTGTGTGTTTATGTGTATATGTCTGTGTTTCTGTGTAAATGTGTGTGTATATGTCTGTGTGCTAATGTGCTAATGTGTATACATGTGTGTGTTTGTGTATACATATATTTTTATATACAGTATGTGTGAGTATATGTGTGTGTGTGTGTGTGTGTGTGTGTGTGTGTATATATATATCTGTGTATACTGTATTTGTGTGTTTATGTATGTCTGTGCCTAAATGTCTGTGAATCTATGTATGTACATATGTATATATGTGTGTGTGTGGTGGTGGGTGGGGGCACCGTGACATGACCCTGCTCCGGGTGTCATGTCTCCACGCTATGCCTCTGCCTACAGGGGAGGGGGTTAGAGCTGTGCAGGTGTGCAATCAGCTGTGCAGAGAGCTGCACAAGCAAAAAGTTTGTGCAATCTCTGCACAGCTCAAAACTTACTCACCCACTGCAATGATCCTTCCTGAAACTGACGTAAGGATCCCTCCCTGCAAACGGCCGGGCACACCTGCATTTTCTTCGACACCCCCAGGAAACGGTGAGTTGACACCCCCCCAGCCGGCCTCTTCCTGTCAATTTTCTAGCGGTCGCCGCTGCAAATGCTTTCTTCTTTCAATCCGTCGTTGCGTCGCCGGGCAATGACGCGCCTATGCATTTCAGCCCGCACGCATGCGCAGTTCAGACCTGATCGCATCGCTGCAAAAAACAGCAATGTGCAATCAGGTCGGAATGACCCCCAAAGTAACTAACCAGCATGCTATATATTAATCATATCGGGATTGTTATGTAAGCCACATCACACTGGTTCCAGAGTCATTGGTGAATGAGCAGCACAGTGACTTTCGCTGGCGGGCATGGCCCAGTGACGTCACCGGCATCTCAGAGCCGCGTTCCCACAGCACAAACGGCGGGACGGATGGTGGGAGCCAGTGGCGTAACTAGAATTTTTTTCCCCCCAAGCCAAAAAATTCTCTTGAGCCCCCCCCCCCCTCATCCCCTCATAATTGGCACTATAAAAGTGAAGAACTTTCGTGCGCTGCAGGCGTGTGTGCCAAAAAGGGGTTGTGACTTCATTAAAATGGGCGTGGCTTTGCTGAAAGTGGCATGGTGTTGCAGGTAGTGATGAGCGGGTTCGGTTTCCGAGAAACCGAACCCCCCGAACGTCACCCTTTTTACACGGGTCCGAGCCATACTCGGATTCTCCCGTATGGCTCGGTTAACCCGAGCGCGCCCGAACGTCATCATCCCGCTGTCGGATTCTCGCGAGATTCGGATTCTATATAAGCAGCTGCGCGTCGCCGCCATTTTCACACGTGCATTGAGCTGATAGGGAGAGGACGTGGCTGGCGTCCTCTCCGTTTATATACTAATACTAGTAGAAGACAGTTGATCTGATTGCTTGTTTATTACTATAATTGTGGGGAGGATTGGGGAGCAGCTGTTAGGAGGAGTACAGTGCAGAGTTTTGCTGATAGTGACCACCAGTTTTTTATCCGTTCTCTGCCTGAAAAAAACGCTCCATACCATATCTGTGCTCAGTGTGCTGCATGATATATCTGTGCTGAGTGCTCACACTGCTTAATTGTGGGGACTGGGGAGCAGCTATAGCAGGAGTACAGTGCAGAGTTTTGCTGACAGTGACCACCAGTATACGTTTGTCTGCCTGAAAAACACTCCTGTGGTGCCTTTTTTTTAGACTAGTTTAGCAGTTTGCTGACAGTGTCCACCAGGTCCAGTATATAGCAGTACGGTAGGCCACTGCTGTACCTACCTCTGTGTCGTCACTCGTCATCCATTAAGTATACTATCCATCCATCTACATTGTATACCTGTGGTGACTTTTTTTTAGACTAGTTTAGCAGTTTGCTGACAGTGTCCACCAGGTCCATTATACTGTATATAGCAGTACGGTAGGCCACTGCTGTACCTACCTCTGTGTCGTCACTCATCATCCATTAAGTATACTATCCATCCATCTACATTGTATACCTGTGGTGGCTTTTTTTTAGACTAGTTTAGCAGTTTGCTGACAGTGTCCACCAGGTCCAGTATACTGTATATAGCAGTACGGTAGGCCACTGCTGTACCTACCTCTGTGTCGTCACTCGTCATCCATTAAGTATACTATCCATCCATCTACATTGTATACCTGTGGTGGCTTTTTTTTTAGACTAGTTTAGCAGTTTGCTGACAGTGTCCACCAGGTCCATTATACTGTATATAGCAGTACGGTAGGGCACTGCTGTACCTACCTCTGTGTCGTCACTCGTCATCCATTAAGTATACTATCATATCCATCTACATTGTATACCTGTGGTGGCTTTTTTTTAGACTAGTTTAGCAGTTTGCTGACAGTGTCCACCAGGTCCAGTATACTGTATATAGCAGTACGGTAGGCCACTGCTGTACCTACCTCTGTGTCGTCACTCGTCATCCATTAAGTATACTATCCATCCATCTACATTGTATACCTGTGGTGGCTTTTTTTTAGACTAGTTTAGCAGTTTGCTGACAGTGTCCATCAGGTCCATTATACTGTATATAGCGGTACGGTAGGCCACTGCTGTACCTACCTCTGTGTTGTCACTCGTCATCCATTAAGTATACTATCCATCCATCTACATTGTATACCTGTGGTGGCTTTTTTTTAGACTAGTTTAGCAGTTTGCTGACAGTGTCCATCAGGTCCATTATACTGTATATAGCAGTACGGTAGGCCACTGCTGTACCTACCTCTGTGTCGTCACTCGTCATCCATTAAGTATACTATCCATCCATCTACATTGTATACCTGTGGTGGCTTTTTTTTAGACTAGTGTAGCAGTTTGCTGACAGTGTCCACCAGGTCCAGTATACTATATATAGCAGTACAGTAGGCCACTGCCGTACCTACCTCTGTGTCGTCACTCGTCATCCATTAAGTTTACTATCCATCCATCTACATTGTATACCTGTGGTGGCTTTTTTTTTTAGACTAGTTTAGCAGTTTGCTGACAGTGTCCACCAGGTCCAGTATACTGTATATAGCAGTACGGTAGGCCACTGCTGTACCTACCACTGTGTCGTCACTCGTCATCCATTAAGTATACTATCCATCCATCTACATTGCATACCTGTGGTGGCTTTTTTTTAGACTAGTTTAGCAGTTTGCTGACAGTGTCCACCAGGTCCATTATACTGTATATAGCAGTACGGTAGGGCACTGCTGTACCTACCTCTGTGTCGTCACTCGTCATCCATTAAGTATACTATCCATCCATCTACATTGTATACCTGTGGTGGCTTTTTTTTAGACTAGTTTAGCAGTTTGCTGACAGTGTCCATCAGGTCCATTATACTGTATATAGCAGTACGGTAGGCCACTGCTGTACCTACCTCTGTGTCGTCACTCGTCATCCATTAAGTATACTATCCATCCATCTACATTGTATACCTGTGGTGGCTTTTTTTTAGACTAGTGTAGCAGTTTGCTGACAGTGTCCACCAGGTCCAGTATACTATATATAGCAGTACAGTAGGCCACTGCTGTACCTACCTCTGTGTCGTCACTCGTCATCCATTAAGTTTACTATCCATCCATCTACATTGTATACCTGTGGTGGCTTTTTTTTTTAGACTAGTTTAGCAGTTTGCTGACAGTGTCCACCAGGTCCAGTATACTGTATATAGCAGTACGGTAGGCCACTGCTGTACCTACCACTGTGTCGTCACTCGTCATCCATTAAGTATACTATCCATCCATCTACATTGCATACCTGTGGTGGCTTTTTTTTAGACTAGTTTAGCAGTTTGCTGACAGTGTCCACCAGGTCCATTATACTGTATATAGCAGTACGGTAGGCCACTGCTGTACCTACCTCTGTGTCGTCACTCATCATCCATTAAGTATACTATCCATCCATCTACATTGTATACCTGTGGTGCCTTTTTTTTAGACTATTTTGGACTATTTTAGACTATTGATACTGGCATATAATTCCACACATTATAATATGGAGAACAAAAATGTGGAGGTTAAAAAAATAGGGAAAGATCAAGATCCACTTCCACCTCGTGCTGAAGCTGCTGCCACTAGTCACGGCCGAGACGATGAAATGCCATCAACGTCGTCTGCCAAGGCCGATGCCCAATGTCATAGTAGAGAGCAGGTAAAATCCAAAACACAAAAGTTCAGTAAAATGACCCAAAAATCAAAATTAAAAGCGTCTGAGGAGAAGCGTAAACTTGCCAATATGCCATTTACGACACGGAGTGGCAAGGAACGGCTGAGGCCCTGGCCTATGTTCATGGCTAGTGGTTCAGCTTCACATGAGGATGGAAGCACTCATCCTCTCGCTAGAAAAAAGAAAAGACTTAAGCTGGCAAAAGCACAGCAAAGAACTGTGCGTTCTTCGAAATCACAAATCCCCAAGGAGAGTCCAATTGTGTTGGTTGCGATGCCTGACCTTCCCAACACTGGACGGGAAGAGCTTGCGCCTTCCACCATTTGCACGCCCCCTGCAAGTGCTGGAAGGAGCACCCGCAGTCCAGTTCCTGATAGTCAAATTGAAGATGTCAGTGTTGAAGTACACCAGGATGAGGATATGGGTGTTGCTGGCGCTGGGGAGGAAATTGACAAGGAGGATTCTGATGGTGAGGTGGTTTGTTTAAGTCAGGCACCAGGGGAGACACCTGTTGTCCATGGGAGGAATATGGCCATTGACATGCCTGGTCAAAATACAAAAAAAATCAGCTCTTCGGTGTGGAATTATTTCAACACAAATGCGGACAACAGGTGTCAAGCCATGTGTTGCCTTTCTCAAGCTGTAATAAGTAGGGGTAAGGACGTTAACCACCTCGGAACATCCTCCCTTATACGTCACCTGCAGCGCATTCATCATAAGTCAGTGACAAGTTCAAAAACTTTGGGTGACAGCGGAAGCAGTCCACTGACCACTAAATCCCTTCCTCTTGTAACCAAGCTCCTGCAAACCACACCACCAACTCCCTCACTGTCAATTTCCTCCTTACCCAGGAAAGCCAATAGTCCTGCAGGCCATGTCACTGGCAAGTCTGACGAGTCCTCTCCTGCCTGGGATTCCTCCGATGCATCCTTGAGTGTAACGCCTACTGCTGCTGGCGCTGCTGTTGTTGCTGCTGGGAGTCGATCGTCATCCCAGAGGGGAAGTCGGAAGACCACTTGTACTACTTCTAGTAAGCAATTGACTGTCCAACAGTCCTTTGCGAGGAAGATGAAATATCACAGCAGTCATCCTGCTGCAAAGCGGATAACTCAGGCCTTGGCAGCCTGGGCGGTGAGAAACGTGGTTCCGGTATCCATCGTTAATTCAGAGCCAACTATAGACTTGATTGAGGTACTGTGTCCCCGGTACCAAATACCATCTAGGTTCCATTTCTCTAGGCAGGTGATACCGAAAATGTACCCAGACCTCAGAAAAAGACTCACCAGTGTCCTAAAAAATGCAGTTGTACCCAATGTCCACTTAACCACGGACATGTGGACAAGTGGAGCAGGGCAGACTCAGGACTATATGACTGTGACAGCCCACTGGGTAGATGTATTGCCTCCCGCTGCAAGAACAGCAGCGGCGGCACCAGTAGCAGCATCTCGCAAACGCCAACTCGTTCCTAGGCAGGCTACGCTTTGTATCACCGCTTTCCAGAATAGGCACACAGCTGAAAACCTCTTACGGCAACTGAGGAAGATCATCGCAGAATGGCTTACCCCAATTGGACTCTACTGGGGATTTGTGACATCGGACAACGCCAGCAATATTGTGCGTGCATTACATCTGGGCAAATTCCAGCACGTCCCATGTTTTGCACATACCTTGAATTTGGTGGTGCAGAATTATTTAAAAAACGACAGGGGCGTGCAAGAGATGCTGTCGGTGGCCCGAAGAATTGTGGGCCACTTTCGGCGTTCAGGCACCACATACAGAAGACTGGAGCACCACCAAAAATACCTGAACCTGCCCTGCCATCATCTGAAGCAAGAGGTGGTAACAAGGTGGAATTCAACCCTCTATATGCTTCAGAGGATGGAGGAGCAGCAAAAGGCCATTCAAGCCTATACATCTGGCCACGATATAGGCAAAGGAGGTGGAATGCACCTGTCTCAAGCGCAGTGGAGAATGATTTCAACGTTGTGCAAGGTTCTGCAACCCTTTGAACTTGCCACACGTGAAGTCAGTTCAGACACTGCCAGCCTGAGTCAGGTCATTCCCCTCAGGCTTTTGCAGAAGAAGCTGGAGACATTGAAGGAGGAGCTAAAACAGAGCGATTCCGCTAGGCATGTGGGACTTGTGGATGGAGCCCTTAATTAGCTTAACCAGGATTCACGGGTGGTCAATCTGTTGAAATCAGAGCACTACATTTTGGCCACCGTGCTCGATCCTAGATTTAAAACCTACGTTGTATCTCTCTTTCCGGCAGACACAAGTCTGCAGGGGTTCAAAGACCTGCTGGTGAGAAAATTGTCAAGTCAAGCGGAACGTGACCCGTCAACAGCTCCTCCTTCACATTCTCCCGCAACTGGGGGTGCGAGGAAAAGGCTAAGAATTCCGAGCCCACCCGCTAGCGGTGATGCAGGGCAGTCTGGAGCGAGTGCTGACATCTGGTCCGGACTGAAGGACCTGCCAACGATTACTGACATGTCGTCTACTGTCACTGCATATGATTCTCTCACCATTGAAAGAATGGTGGAGGATTATATGAGTGACCGCATCCAAGTAGGCACGTCAGACAGTCCGTACGTATACTGGTAGGAAAAAGAGGCAATTTGGAGGCCCTTGCAGAAACTGGCTTTATTCTACCTAAGTTGCCCTCCCACCAGTGTGTACTCCGAAAGAGTGTTTAGTGCAGCCGCTCACCTTGTCAGTGTTAGGGTCTCCTGCCCTGTGCTGCCACGTCGTCATGGCAACCGGGAGACAAGTGCTAGCGGAGTAACCTGAGCGCAGCTGATACTCCGGTTCGGGTCTTTTGCTGTGCAGTGGTTACAGGCAGGGGATCCGGTGCTGGTTTTTGTGCTCACAGTCTGTGAAGTCTGAGGGGGGCGTGGACAGCACCTGCTTTATAAGGCCTCTTCTCAGGTTAAGCAGATGCTGCTGAATCTTTGTTGGTTAGTCAGTTCCTGAAAGTTAGCCAGTACTGTGTAGCTTTGTATTTGTTGTTGCTTACTGCAAATAGGCCTGGGGATTTGGTACTACACTCTGCCAATCCAGACCTAGCAGTAAGACTGGAGTCAGTCGTTTAGCCTGCTGAGGTTCTTTTGCTATTCTGTGAACCCAGCAGGTTTGTGGCTGTACTTTCAGACCTGCCTGCTTAATCCTCTCTCACTGTGCAGGGCGTCCATGTGTCAGTTTAGTGGCAGTAAGCTGAACCTGGGCCCTGCAAGTGAGAATTAGGATTGTGGAGACTCTCCTTGTGTCTATTATTCCATCTCTGACCAAGGAGTTTACTGCCACACCCGTTGGTAACCCTTTAGGGTTTTGCTGTTGCCCTTAGCAACAGCATTTCGGGTTCTCTACGTATTAAAACACAACATCTTGCTTTTTCCATCTGAGCATTTCTAATACTAGGGAGACACCCAGTTTCTTAGCCTCTGGGCTTCTCTGTTCACTCTGTGTTGGTTTTGTTACCCTATCACCTTCTGTGTACGTTATGTCATATTTCCCAGTCTGTCTGTGAGTTCATTTGTTTTGCATCCCTCTCTGTTCAGACACCAGTACATTCCTGCAGGCACTGGTGTGCATAACAGTTCAAACACCAGTACATTCCTGCAGGCACTGGTGTGCATAACATATTCAGCAGCCCAATACTCCTGTTGAAATTTTGTGGGAATATGGAGCATACCCCTCAAAATACGTTGCAACAGGTGGTCGATCAGGTGCAGGTCCTGACTCGTCAATTTAATGATTTGTCCATTAAAATGCACACCTCCCAGGCAGCTGGCGGAGCTCCCGCAGCAGCAGCACCTTCAGGGGTTAAGGAGCCGAAAGTAAATCTTCCGGATCGTTTTTCTGGAGATCGTTCGCAGTTCTTTTGTTTCAAGGAGAGCTGCAAGTTATATTTCCAGCTTAGGCCTCAGTCTTCTGGGTCAGAGATTCAGCGGGTGGGCATAGTGATTTCCTTGCTACAAGGAGACCCACAGGTCTGGGCATATGGGTTGCAGCCTGACTGTCCGTCGCTAAAAAGTGTTGATGCTTTTTTTACGGCACTGGGCATGTTGTATGATGACCCTGACAAGACGGCCTCAGCCGAGGCTCAGATTTCGATCCTTAAGCAAGGGCGAAGGCCAGTTGAGGTTTACTGTACGGAGTTTCGGAGGTTGGCCCATGATACCCAGTGGAATGACCCAGCCCTGAGACACCAGTACCGAAGAGGTCTTTCTAACCAGATAAAAGACCAACTGGTACAATATCCCTTGCCTGATAGCTTGGATCAGCTCATGCAGTTATCCATCCGGGTGGATAGACGGCTGAGAGAGCGTAGGCTTGAAAGGGAGACCGAGGTTTCCTTCTTTCCCAAGGGAACCTCAGACTCTGAGGAATTTTCCGAGGAGCTTATGCAGATTGGGGCTACCCGCCTCTCCTCGCGTGAGAAGACGCGGAGGAGACAGCAGGGGTTGTGTTTGTACTGGGGGAATAAGGGTCATGTGGTAGTATCATGCCCAGAAAAGCCGGAAAACTTCAGGGCCTGAGGGTGATGGGAAATATCCTGTCAGGCCAGAAGTCAGAATTTCCCAAGAAGACTTTTATCATTCCGGTGACCTTGAAGATCCTCGGTCAAACTGTCAAGACTGAGGCCTTTGTGGACAGTGGGGCCGACGGGGTTTTTATGGACCGCCAATTCGCCCTGAAACACTCTGTTTCCTTAGTACCCTTGGCGTCGGAAATTGAGATTTGTGGGTTAAACGGGGAACCATTATCCCAGGGTAAAATTACCTCTTGCACTAGCCAGATTTCTTTGTTTATTGGAGCCACACACTCTGAAAAATTGTCCTTTTATATGACTGTCTGTACTTTTGCCCCATTGGTGTTGGGGTTACCCTGGTTAAGGGCCCACAATCCTCAATTTGACTGGGTCTCTGGGGAGATTCTTAGTTGGGGTACTGATTGTTTCAGGAGTTGCTTGAGCCTTCCAGTCAGGCTCTCGCAGCTAAGTTTGCCAGGATTGCCAGGGTGTTATGCAGATTTTGCGGACGTGTTCTCCAAAAAAGTTGCAGAGGTACTACCTCCCCATCGCCCCTATGACTGTGCCATTGATTTGTTGCCGAATGCTAAGCTTCCCAAGAGCAGGTTGTACTCCCTATCACGTCCTGAGACTCAGGCTATGGCAGAGTACATTCAGGAGAACTTGGCTAAAGGATTTATCAGACCTTCACAGTCTCCAGTTGGGTCGGGGTTCTTCTTCGTGGGTAAAAAGGACGGTTCATTGCGACCCTGCATCGACTTCAGGGAATTGAACTGTATCACGATTAAAAACTCATACCCACTGCCTCTCATTTCGGTCTTGTTTGACCAGCTTCGTACTGCCACCATTTTTTCTAAGATTGACCTACGCGGTGCGTACAATCTAATCCGAATAAGTGAGGGGGATGAATGGAAGACTGCCTTTAATACCCACTCAGGGCATTATGAATATTTGGTGATGCCTTTTGGGCTCTGTAATGCCCCGGCAGTCTTCCAGGATTTCATGAACGATGTGCTCAGGGAATATTTGGATAGATTCTTAGTTGTATACTTAGATGACATCATAATCTTCTCCCATTCCCTGGAGGAACATCGGAAGCATGTACGCTTAGTCCTCCAGAAACTCAGAGACCACCGGCTTGGGGCGAAGCTGGAGAAGTGCGAATTTGAAGTTCAGCAAATCGCATTTCTAGGATATATTATCTCCCCAGAAGGTTTCCAAATGGAGGGTTCCAAGGTACAGGCAGTCCTGGATTGGGTGCAGCCCACTAGTTTGAAGGCGCTTCAGCGTTTCCTGGGCTTTGCAAATTTTTATAGACGATTTATTGCTGGATTTTCGTCTATAGTGGCGCCGTTGGTGGCACTCACTAAGAAAGGGGCGGATGTTGCTCACTGGTCTCGTGAGGCCAAAGCGGCTTTTGCCCGTCTCAAAAGGGCATTTGTCTCGACCAAGGTGCTGCGACACCCAGATCCAGAGCGTCCTTTTGTGGTGGAGGTGGATGCCTCTGAGATGGGTATTGGGGCAGTGCTCTCTCAGATGGGAGTGTCTGATAATCGCCTTCATCCCTGTGCTTACTTTTCCCGTAAATTTTCGCCTGCCGAGATGAATTATGACATGGGTAACCGGGAATTGTTGGCTATTAAGGATGCACTCGAGGAGTGGAGACACTGGCTTGAGGGGGCTATGTTTGTGGTCTCAATTCTCACCGACCATAAGAATTTGGCATATTTAGAGTCAGCGAAGCGTCTCAATGCCAGGCAGGCACGATGGGCTTTGTTTTTTGCTCGCTTTAATTTTTTTATAACATATCGCCCTGGGTCAAAAAACATCAAGGCTGATGCGCTCTCGCGGAGTTTTGCTCCAATCCAGGAGACCACCGAGAAGCCGTTGCCCATTGTTTCCCCATCATGTATTAAAGTGGGCATTACCCAGGACCTCTTGTCATTAGTCCTTAGAGCACAGGAGCAGGCTCCTCCAGACCTTCCGGTAGGTTTTTTGTTTGTGCCTCCTAGGTTAAGACAGCGAGTGTTCCTGGAATTCCATGCCAAGAAGTCGGCAGGTCACCCGGGTATTGCCAGAACTCGGGAGTTGCTATCTAGGGCGGTGTGGTGGCCCTCGGTGGCTAAGGATGTGGATCAGTGGGTTCAGGCATGTGACATCTGTGCCCGAAATAAGACTCCTAGAGGGGTTCCTGTTGGCCCATTACATCCACTCTCTATTCCATCTAAGCCATGGACCCACATTTCAATGGATTTTGTTGTGGACTTGCCCAAATCCTCGGGGATGACAGCCATCTGGGTTGTCGTTGACAGGTTTTCGAAGATGGCGCACTTCGTTCCACTGGTTGGGCCGCCATCGGCCAGACGCCTGTCTGAATTATTTATGCTGCATGTTGTGCGTCTCCACGGGTTGCCACTTGATGTGGTCTCTGACCGCGGATCCCAGTTTGTGGCCAAATTCTGGAGGGCATTTTGTTCCGATCTCCAGATTTCTGTCAGCTTGTCGTCAGGCTACCATCCGCAGTCTAATGGGCAGACTGAAAGGGTGAACCAGTCCTTGGAGCAGTTCCTCAGGTGTTATGTCTCCAAGTGTCAGACTGACTGGGTTGCTCATCTGTCAATGGCGGAGTTTGCCTATAACAACGCGGCTCACTCTGCTACAGGGATCTCTCCCTTCCTTTGTGTGTATGGGCATCATCCTAAGGCCAATTCTTTTGACCCCCTGGACTCCACGCCTGGTGGTTCCTCTGTCGTTTCGGTCCTTAGAGGTATTTGGAGGAAAGTGAAGAAAGCCCTTGTGTCTGTGTCATTAGTGACCAAAAGGGCTTTTGATAAGCGGAAAAGACCCTGCAGCTTCAAATTAGGAGACTTCGTCTGGTTGTCTACCAAGAATTTGAAGTTGAGACAGCCATCTCATAAGTTAGGCCCCCGGTTCATCGGCCCTTATAAGATCACCAGGGTTATCAATCCGGCGGCATTTCAGTTAGATCTGCCCCGTTCTTTGGGTATCAATAAAACATTTCATTGTTCCCTTTTAAAACGGGCGATTAGTAATCCTTCTTCCAGAGGAAGACCTTCCCCTCTTCTGATACGTGGCCAGAGGGAGTTTGTGGTTGAAAGGGTTCTTGACTCCAAGATGGTTCGGGTCGGCTGTCATTTTTGGTGCACTGGAAGGGGTATGGCCCGGAGGAGCGGTCGTGGGTGCGCAGTTGTGATCTTCATGCCCCCAGACTGATACGCTCTTTTTTCTCGCAGTTCCCCGATAAACCCGGTGGTAGGGGTTCTTTGACCCCTCGTCAGAGGGGGGGTACTGTTAGGGTCTCCTGCCCTGTGCTGCCACATCGTCATGGCAACCGGGAGACAAGTGCTAGCGGAGTAACCTGAGCGCAGCTGATACTCCGGTTCGGGTCTTTTGCTGTGCAGTGGTTACAGGCAGGGGATCCGGTGCTGGTTTTTGTGCTCACAGTCTGTGAGGTCTGAGGGGGGCGTGGACAGCACCTGCTTTATAAGGCCTCTTCTCAGGTTAAGCAGATGCTGCTGAATCTTTGTTGGTTAGTCAGTTCCTGAAAGTTAGCCAGTACTGTGTAGCTTTGTATTTGTTGTTGCTTACTGCAAATAGGCCTGGGGATTTGGTACTACACTCTGCCAATCCAGACCTAGCAGTAAGACTGGAGTCAGTCGTTTAGCCTGCTGAGGTTCTTTTGCTATTCTGTGAACCCAGCAGGTTTGTGGCTGTACTTTCAGACCTGCCTGCTTAATCCTCTCTCACTGTGCAGGGCGTCCATGTGTCAGTTTAGTGGCAGTAAGCTGAACCTGGGCCCTGCAAGTGAGAATTAGGATTGTGGAGACTCTCCTTGTGTCTATTATTCCATCTCTGACCAAGGAGTTTACTGCCACACCCGTTGGTAACCCTTTAGGGTTTTGCTGTTGCCCTTAGCAACAGCATTTCGGGTTCTCTACGTATTAAAACACAACATCTTGCTTTTTCCATCTGAGCATTTCTAATACTAGGGAGATACCCAGTTTCTTAGCCTCTGGGCTTCTCTGTTCACTCTGTGTTGGTTTTGTTACCCTATCACCTTCTGTGTACGTTATGTCATATTTCCCAGTCTGTCTGTGAGTTCATTTGTTTTGCATCCCTCTCTGTTCAGATACCAGTACATTCCTGCAGGCACTGGTGTGCAAAACAGTTCAAACACCAGTACATTCCTGCAGGCACTGGTGTGCATAACAGTCAGCAATCGGCGTACAAGGTTACTTCCAGAAAATGTGGAGAAGATGATGTTCATTAAAATGAATTATAATCAATTCCTCCGTGGAGACATTCACCAGCAGCAATTGCCTCCAGAAAGTACACGGGGACCTGAGATGGTGGATTCCAGTGGGGACGAATTAATAATCAGTGAGGAAGGGGGATGTACATAGTGAAAGGGGTGATGAATCGGACGATGAGGAGGAGGTGGACATCTTGCCTCTGTAGAGCCAGTTTCTGCAAGGAGAGATTGATTGCTTCTTTTTTGGTGGGGGCCCAAACCAACTAGTCATTTCAGTCACAGTCGTGTGGCAGACCCGGTCACTGAAATGATGGGTTTGTTAAAGTGTGCATGTCCTGTTTATACAACATAAGGGTGGGTGGGAGGGCCCAAGGACAATTCCATCTTGCACCTCTTTTTTCTTTCATTTTTCTTTGCATCATGTGCTGTTTGGGGAGTATTTTTTTCAAGTGCCGTCCTGTCTGACACTGCAGTGCCACTCCTAGATGGGCCAGGTGTTTGTGTCGGCCACTAGGGTCGCTTAGCTTAGTCACACAGCTACCTCATTGCGCCTCTTTTTTTCTTTGCATCATGTGCTGTTTGGGGACTATTTTTTTGAAGTGCCATCCTGTCTGACACTGCAGTGCCACTCCTAGATGGGCCAGGTGTTTGTGTCGGCCACTAGGGTCGCTTAGCTTAGTCACACAGCTACCTCATTGCACCTCTTTTTTTCTTTGCATCATGTGCTGTTTGGGGAGTATTTTTTTCAAGTGCCATCCTGTCTGACACTGCAGTGCCACTCCTAGATGGGCCAGGTGTTTGTGTCGGCCACTTGGGTCGCTTAGCTTAGTCACACATCTACCTCATTGCGACTCTTTTTTTCTTTGCATCATGTGCTGTTTGGGGAGTATTTTTTTGAAGTGCCATCCTGTCTGACACTGCAGTGCCACTCCTAGATGGGCCAGGTGTTTGTGTCGGCCACTTGTGTCGCTTAGCTTAGCCATCCAGCTACCTCGGTGCAAATTTTAGGACTAAAAATAATGTGAGGTGTGAGGTGTTCAGAATAGACTGAAAATGAGTGGAAATTATGGTTATTGAGGTTAATAATACTTTGGGATCAAAATGACCCCCAAATTCTATGATTTAAGCTGTTTTTTAGGGTTTTTTGACAAAAACACCCGAATCCAAAACACACCCGAATCCGACAAAAAAATTTCGGTGAGGTTTTGCCAAAACGCGTCCGAACCCAAAACACGGCCACGGAACCGAATCCAAAACCAAAACACAAAACCCGATGCACATCACTAGTTGCAGGAAAGGACTACCTTATACCCCAGTTTTTCAACGTGCACGCTGAGACATTGGCGACCACAGGGAAAAAAAAATAATCCTGATTCATGCCCTTTACATTATTTGTCATTATTCCTCCTTATAGTAATGCCCCTTACACATTATTCCACATACTGCAATGGCCCTTAGACATTATGTCACACACCGTAATGCCTGTGACACATTATGCCACACCGCAATGCCCATTATAAATTATGCCACAAACTGCAGTGTCCCTGAGACATTATACCACACACCGTCATGCCTGTGACACATTATGCCACACACCACAATGCCCGTTATACATTATACCACACACTGCAATGCCCCTAAGACATTATGACACATACAATGCCCGTGATACAGTATACCACACACCGTCATGCCTGTGATACATTATGACACACACCGCAATGCCTGGTATACATTATACCACATACCACAATGTCCGTGATACATTATGCCACACACCGCAATGCCTGTTATATATTATGCCACACCGCAGTGCCCATTATATATTATGCCACACACAGCAATGCCCATTACACATTAAGCCTTATAGTAAGGCTTCTAATTACTTTTAAATTACCTGATCATTGCCAAGGGTTTCATGATCTTGGTTCCATGTACGGTGCCAGTGGTTTTCATGCTCAGGGTGTCATGCTCGTTGCCAGGGGTTTCATGCACTGGGTTTTATGCTCGTTGCAAGAGGTTTCATGCGCTGGTTGTCAAGCTTGTTGCCAGGGGGTAATGCTTGTTGCCAGAGGTAATGCTTGTCGCCGCACTGGGTGTCATGGGGAGTAAGGCTGCTCAAACCGCTCCCAGCTGTTTAGTGTGCCGCGGGCACCGCTGCCCGATCCCCCTGTTGCTGTTGTCCCCGCCGCTCCACGGTAGCAGGGTGGCAGGGCTGCAGGGTGCTGCCAGCCGCGGCCAGCGCTATGCGCTCCCGTGGGTCTCGGCACCTCCTAGACGCTAGCATGTCTCATCCATGGAGGCGGCAATCTTGGAAGGGACATTTAGCAGATTGACATGTGGACGACCAGTCCGCATGTTAATCTTCTCTGAATCAGTGGTGGTGCCCTCCAAGCCTCCGCAGTGGCTGCGGGGACAGTAGTTACGCCAACTCAGCGGATTCCACTTAGGTAATCATGGGCGGCTGTACAAGGAGGTATTTATATGTCTTATTTTATTGTACACTTGTTTTCCTGACAATGGGAATTGCTCCCGAAAAGTTGAAATAAAAGCACCACTGCATTGAATGACAGTCTTGGAGTGCCGCCATTACGTCGCATATATTGGATAACTGTTTCTCACGGAGGGCAAGCTTAATGAGGCTACATACAGGATTGCCAGGTGATTTGGTTTATATATGTACAGTGTGTGTATATATACATATATATATATATATATATATATATATATATACACTACTCAAAAAAATAAAGGGAACACTTAAACAACACAATGTAACTCCAAGTCAATCACACTTCTGTGAAATCAAACTGTCCACTTAGGAAGCAACACTGATTGACAATCAATTTCACATGCTGTTGTGCAAATGGAATAGACAACAGGTGGGAATTATAGGCAATTAGCAAGACACCCCCAATAATGGAGTTGTTCTGCAGGTGGTGACCTCAGACTACTTCTCAGCTCCTATGCTTTCTGGCTGATGTTTTGGTCACTTTTGAAAGCTGGCGGTGCTTTCACTCTAGTGGTAGCATGAGACGGAGTCTACAACCCACACAAGTGGCTCAGGTAGTGCAGCTCATCCAGGATGGCACATCAATGCGAGCTGTGGCAAGAAGGTTTGTTGTGTCTGTCAGCGTAGTGTCCAGAGCATGGAGGCGCTACCAGGAGACAGGCCAGTACATCAGGAGACGTGGAGGAGGCCGTAGGAGGGCAACAACCCAGCAGCAGGACCACTACCTCCGCCTTTGTGCAAGGAGGAACAGGAGGAGCACTGCCAGAGCCCTGCAAAATGACCCCCAGCAAGCCACAAATGTGCATGTGTCTACTCAAACGATCAGAAACAGACTCCATGAGGGTGGTATGAGGGCCCGACGTCCACAGGTGGGGTTGTGCTTACAGGCCCACACCGTGCAGGACGTTTGGCATTTGCCAGAGAACACCAAGATTGGCAAATTCGCCACTGGTGCCCTGTGCTCTTCACAGATGAAAGCAGGTTCTCACTGAGCACATGTGACAGACGTGACAGAGTCTGGAGACGCAAAGGAGAACGTTCTGCTGCCTGCAACATCCTCCAGCATGACCGGTTTGGCAGTGGGTCAGTAATGGTGTGGGGTGGCATTTCTTTGGGGGGGCCGCACAGCCCTCCATGTGCTCGCCAGAGATAGCCTGACTGACATTAGGTACCGAGATGAGATCCTCAGACCCCTTGTGAGGCCATATACTGGTGCGGTTGGCCCTTGGTTCCTGCTAATGCAAGACAATGCTAGACCTCATGTGGCTGAAGTGTGTCAGCAGTTCCTGCAAGACGAAGGCATTGATGCTATGGACTGGCCTGCCCGTTCCCCAGACCTGAATCCAATTGAGCACATCTGGGACATCATGTCTCGCTCCATCTACCAACGCCACGTTGCACCACAGACTGTCCAGGAGTTGGCAGATGCTTTAGTCCAGGTCTGGGAGGAGATCCCTCAGGAGACCATCCGCCACCTCATCAGGAGCATGCCCAGGCATTGTAGGGAGGTCATACAGGCACGTGGAGGCCACACACACTACTGAGCTTCATTTTCACTTGTTTTAAGAACATTACATCAAAGTTGGATCAGCCTTTAGTGTGTTTTTCCACTTTAATTTTGGGTATGACTCCGAATCCAGACCTCCATGGGTTAATAAATTTGATTTCCATTGATAATTTTTGTGTGATTATGTTGTCAGCACATTCAACTATATAAAGAACAAAGTATTTAATAAGAATATTTCATTCATTCAGATCTAGGATGTGTTATTTTAGTGTTCCCTTTATTTTTTTGAGCAGTGTATATATATATATATATATATATATATATATATATACTGTATATCTATCTATCTATCTATCTATCTATCTATCTATCTATACACGGTCGAGTCACATTATTATGACCACCAGCTAATAGCCAATTCAGCATGAACAGCAGCTAGATGGGCAGGGAGTGACTTATTAAGGTGCTGGTAGGTTGTCACAGGTTCATTTTGACAGTGAGCTGCTCCACTGTAGCATGTCTGTCGGCCCTCATGAATCTTCATAGCTGACATCAATGGCACGTGGTGCTTCACAGCTTCCATGTCGGTTATTCGCAATGGTGACATTTGTCCAGTCTCGCCACAGCAGTATGCAAACAGTTCGCAAACTGAGTTGTTTCAGAAATACTGCCATCCTTGGCCCGAAAGCCGATAATCATGCATTTTTGCAACTGGAATAAATCGTCCCTTTTACCCAGGACAGTAACGAATGATGGCCTATCGCACACCTTATATACCCACCAAGCCAGTGTACAACACGTGATGTACTTCATGGGCTATGTGCTGCCAACATCAAATGTAGGCGTTGGTCATAAAAATATAACTAGACTGTGTGTGTGTGTGTGTGTGTGTGTGTGTGTGTGTGTGTGTGTGTGTATATATATATATATATATATATATACACACAGGTTGAGTATCCCATATTCAAATATTCCGAAATACGGAATATTCCGAAATACAGACTTTTTTGAGTGAGAGTGAGATAGTGAAACCTTTGTTTTTTGATGGCTCAATGTACACAAACTTTGTTTAATACACAAAGTTATTAAAAATATTGTATTAAATGACCTGCAGGCTGTGTGTATAAGTTGTATATGAAACATAAATGAATTGTGTGAATGTACACACACTTTGTTAAATGCACAACGTTATAAAAAATATTGGCTAAAATTACCTTCAGGCTGTGTGTATAAGGTGCATATAAAACATAAATGCATTCTGTGCTTAGATTTAGGTCCCATCACCATGATATCTCATTATGGTATGCAATTATTCCAAAATACGGAAAAATACCATATCCAAAATACCTCTGGTCCCAAGCATTTTGGATAAGGGAGACTCAACCTGTATATATATATAGGCATGCATGATGCATAGTACATGCATGACAATGTACCAGATTAATAACAACAATGCACTACAGAAAATGTACCATAGTCCTGTGCAGTATAAGATAAGATATATAAATAATGTATAAATCAAGTGCACAGTCTGGAACCTGATCCCTAGGGGAGGAGGTGGGCCTCCAAGCAAATGAGATCACCAGGGTTTCCCCTGTACTATTGTGGGCCAGTTCAACCCTGTAAACAAATGTATTTTTGTCGAACATTTTAATACACTGCCACTTGGAAAAAATATCACCTTAGTACTCTGAGGATCGTAGGCTATTACTAAAGACGAGTTCTAAATAATTATAAAACATTGACAATACATTCCATGTAAAATATCAATGACATTGTAAATTTTATGGTTGCAATCTTCCTAACACTTCCTCTCTCAGTGAAGAGGCTCCAAATCCATTGCATCAGTATTTTGCAGATGCAAAATATTTCAATGTTTATTATTTGATATTGCTTACTTTAGCATATTAAATTCTGTTATTTTCCAATACCCATACAGCACCGCTATATATTTCTGTTTTTGGTCCTTAAGAGGGTTGGCAATCCCTCATAGCTGCAGCCATTTGCGCACTATGGGGTATATTCAATTACAGTCGGATCCTCTCCACTCCAGTATTCAATAGTGGGCCGTTTCTGCCCGTTTCTCCTCCCATTCGACCTTTTATTTTCGTCCCCTCAAACGGTCAGTTTTCGACCACGGCAGGGTCGAAAACACATGGATGAGCAGAGATTCCACTCATCCATGTGTTTTTCGACTTGTCGGAATTTCCGACAGGGCGGAAAAACGGCACTTCAATTGACTATTGATGTGTCGGAAAGTTCTGATTATCGGCGGAAAGTGCCGTCTTTCTGCCCTGTCAGAATTTCTGACTGTAATTGAATATCCCACTATTTTGCCTTGTATCTAGGAGTTCATTCTTCTGAATTTATGAATGTGTGCCCCATAAACATAAACTAATATAATAATTATCTGATTAATAATAATAACATCATTGGTATACAGTATGTGATGTGACAGGTTGCAGCAGCAGAAGTACTTTGTCCTCCATGTCATTTTACATCGGTGGATTTGTACATGTAATAACTTTATTTTTCTAGCCAATTCCCTAACAAGGATTAGCCTTGATGCAAAGTCACTTTCCCTGCTGACGTGGATAACAATATAGTATTATACAATTTAAGAACCTACTTTGTTGGAAGCTGACAGCAGCCTGTGATCAATCAATCAATATTGATCCAGATGCCTAAGTAACAACATTCACTACAGGTAGTGCAAACTCCACAAAAAGGACTTGCAGAGAAAAAAGAAACTGCTTGCAATGGGAATAACTGGCCGGTCCAACATTAAGCAAATCGTTACGGCAGTGAGCTACCCCAGACTCCTTCATACAAACACGGATATACCAGTGACGGAAGGTGCTAATGCATTAAAAAAATGGGGGGGGGGGGGGAATCGAGTCACCCTTGGGTAGGCACTTGTCCAGATAAAAGCCGTCATCGTCATTGTGAGAGGCGTGCATTATAAAGTGAGGCTTGGCTTATTAAGCGAGTTTGAAACAGCAGCAGGTGAGTATTCTCTGTCTATCCATATAGGGATTGTAATATTGTGGGAAAAAGGAGTGAGGATTTGGCTGTGTTTGTCTATGTGCTTTCACTTGTGCTTTCTTAGAGTGTGAAAAGAAACTAGGAGGAGGAGTGGCTGAATCTAGGTGTGAAGTGATTAGGAGGAGGGGCTGAATAGAACAGCTATCTGAGAAACTATATAAACAGTGACCACACTCAGTAAGCGTGCTCATTGTGAGAGGCTTGCATTATAAAGTGAGGCTTGGCTTATTAAGTGAGTTTGAAACAGCAGCAGGTGAGTTAGAATACAGCAACAGGTGAGTTTTATAATACACCAAGTGACACACAAATTTGCAATACCATTAACATCTGATACAATGTTTGGCCTTGTGCAGTGCAATGGATGTAAAGCATTTGTTTGGAAAGAGGCAGCGTGGAGACTCAGCTGCTGTCCAATCTGTGAGCAATTTTCTCTGCTGAAGGAGGAGATAGCAAAACTGCATGCTGAGATTTGTAGGATGTCTGTGTCTTTGAAGCCTCCACTGCCTCAGAGAGCCACCAGAAGACATTCTGCCTGGACTACTGTGGGCTCTCAAGGGCAGAGATTTCCAGAGGGACACAGACACCTCCCGCAAGCGGTGACACTGCAAAACTCGTATGCCACTCTTGCAGGGCTGGAAGATACAACTAATAGAGGCACTACAGAACAGGAGGATATGGGGACTTCTACCAACTATAGGAACAGGAAATGGAACAGGAAAATTGCATCTCCAACAAGGACTGCACTTCTCTTGGGAGATTCCATTATTAGAGGAATACATCTGGGAAATGCAAATTAAGTAGAGAAAGAAGTAAGGTGCTTACCTGGAGCCACAGCTCCAAGGGATAAAGAGCGCATGCTAAGAATTGTAAAGGCAGCAAGAAAAGATGGGGAGGTGGATGTCATTGTCCACCTAGGGACAAATGACCTGGCAAATGCTGAACTCATGGCTGTAAAAGATGAATTTAGGAAGTTATGGACTGCTCTGAAGCAGGTGGCAACCACTGTATCTTTTTCAGAAGTATTGCCAGTACACAGAGGGGAAGGCAGAACTCATTGCATCAGAAACTTCAATGTTTGGCTAAGGACATGGTGCAATGAGGAGAGATTTGGATTTATAGGCCACAGTCACACCATCTGGCAAGATAGGAGCTTATACAAAAGTGACGGCCTGCACCCATCTTCAAGGGGAACAAGAATACTAACTGAACAGTTTGGATGCTTCATCAAGAACTATTTAAACTAACAAAGGGGGGCAGTGAACCAAACAGGAATAAAGAAATCTGCTCCCCCAACACAGAGGTATTGTTTCTGCAGGCAACGGGAATAGGAAGCATATCCACAGCAACAGAAGATAATTCAGATCAAAACCAAATAAAAATAGGCAGAGAGAAGAACATAGCTAGGAACAGAAAAAGCGCAAACAAAACTCTAAAAGCTGCTGTATGTGTGCAAATGCTAGGAGCTTAGGAAATAAAATCCCAGAACTAACTGCAATAATGACAAGGGATGATCTAGACATTGTGGCAATTACAGAGTCATGGTACAATGAAAATCATGACTGGGACATAGCTATACCAGGATATACTTTATTTAGGAAGGACAGAATTGGAAAAATCGGAGGAGGGGTAGCAATGTATGTAAAAAATGCCATAAATACTACATTAATACAAAGTATTGAAGAAAAAACTGAGGCCCTTTGGGTGACCATAGAAACAGGGGAAAAGTTGATTATTCGTATTGGCGTGATATACAGGCCACCAGGTCAGGAAGAGGAACTTGACAAGAACCTATTGCAGGACATAACTAAAATGGCATTAAAGGGAGAGGTAATAATCTTGGGAGACTTTAATCTTCCTGATGTAAACTGTGAGGTGTCTGTTGCTAGTTCCACTAGAAGTAGGAACATTTTAAATTCCCTTCAGGGAGCATCCCTCCACCAATTGGTGAGGGAGCCCACTCGGAAAGACGCAATATTAGACTTAATACTTACAAATGGAGACAGATTATCGGACGTAAAAGTGGGTGAAAACCTGGGATCCAGTGATCATCAAGCAGTATGGTTCAGCATTAAGACAGAGACTGACTCGTCCCATACAAAAACAAAGGTGTTGGATTTTAGGAAGGCTGATTTTGTAGGGATGGGAAAATGTGTAAGCAATTCTTTGGCAGAGTGGAGGAACTTGGAAACAGTGCAGGAGAGGAGGGAAACATTAAAATGTGCATTATTGAAGGCAACAGACCTTTGTATCAAAACTGTTAGGAAAAACACAAGGAAAAGGAAGCCAGTGTGGTTTGCAAAAGAAGTAGCAAATATTGTGAGAGCAAAAAAGATGGCTTTTAGGAAATATAAGCAGACACAAAATAATGAAGACAAAAATATATATCTTGTTAGACAGAAGGAGACAAAGAAGGTAATCAGATTTGCAAAGGCACAAGCTGAGGAGAAAATGGCCCAGTCAGTGGGTAAAGGAGGCAAAACTTTTTGTAGGTATATAAGCGAAAGGAGAAAAACAAAAGGCGGAATTATAAAACTAAAGACGGACACTGGGAGTCTTATTGAAGGAGACAATTTAATAGCAGATCATCTTAATGATTATTTTTGCTCAGTATTTACTACTGAAAGAGAGGGGAAGGGGCCACAGTTAAGTTGCAGGGATATTCAGGAAAATGAAACAAGTACATTTACAGAGGAGAAGGTCCTAACAGAACTCTCAAAGCTGAAAGTGGACAAATCTATGGGGCCAGATGGGATACATCCAAGGATACTAAAATAACTTAAAGAGGTGCTGGTAGCACCATTGACAGAATTATTCAACCAGTCATTAGCTGCAGGAGTAATTCCAGGGGACTGGAAAAGAGCAAACGTAGTCCCACTGCACAAAAGTGGAAGCAAGGAAGAGGCAAACAACTACAGACCAGTGAGTCTTACATCAGTAGTAGGGAAATTGATGGAAACACTCTTAAAAGAAAGAGTTGTAGATTATCTCAAATCCGGCAATTTACTGGATCCCAAACAGCATGGATTCACTGGGGGGAGATCATGTCAAACAAATCTTATTGACTTTTTTGATTGTGTGACTAAAGTGATGGATAAAGGTGGAGCCATGGATATAGCTTATCTAGACTTTAGTAAGGCTTTTGACACAGTTCCACATCGCAGACTGCTAAATAAACTTGAAAGTTTGGGATTGGATATTAGGATTATTGAATGGATAAGATCTTGGTTGAAGGATAGAAAACAGAGAGTTGTGGTAAATGGAGTGCATTCACAGGAGGGAAATGTTACCAGTGGAGTACCCCAGGGATCTGTACTTGGACCAGTGCTTTTTAATATCTTTATTGGTGACATTGCAAATGGCATTAAAGGGAAAGTACGCCTTTTTGCAGATGACACAAAGGTATGCAACAGGGTAGACACACCAGGTGGGGTAAAACAAATGATTGAGGATCTAGGTAGACTAGAGGAATGGTCAAGAGTCTGGCAATTACAGTTTAATGCCAAAAAATGCAAAATCATGCACTTGGGTCTCAAAAATCCTAAAGCTAAATACAGTATTAATGGCACTATACTGGAAACTACTGAGGAGGAAAGGGATCTAGGAGTCACTATTTCAGATGACTTAAAGGCAGGTAAGCAATGTAACAAGGCAATGAGGAAGGCTAGTCAGATGCTTGGCTGCATTGGGAGAGGAATCAGCAGCAGAAAGAAAGAAGTAATAATGCCACTGTATAGGTCATTGGTACGGCCTCATCTAGAATACTGTATTCAGTTCTGGAGGCCATATCTTCAAAAGGATATAAATACATTAGAAACTGTACAAAGGAGGGCAACTAAAATGGTGCATGGCCTACATCACAAAACATACTCAGAAAGACTAAGAAATCTCAATATGTATAGTTTGGAGCAGAGAAGGGAAAGGGGGGACATGATAGAAACTTTCAAATATATCAAGGGTTTTAACAAAGTCCAGGAGGGAAACATTCTCCAAATGAAGAGAAGCAATAGGACACGAGGACATGCACTGAGACTGGAGGGGGGGAGGTTCAGGGGAAATTTGCGGAAAAATTATTTCACAGAAAGGGTAGTGGACAAGTGGAATAGCCTCCCATCAGAGGTGGTAGAGGCTAAGACAGTAGAGCAATTTAAACATGCATGGGATAGACATAAGGATATCCTTACAAAGAAATAAGGATCAAATAAGGTTAGAGATAAAAATAATATTAAAAAAAAAAAAAAAAAAAAAGGGGCAGACTAGATGGGCCAAGTGGTTCTTATCTGCCGACAAATTCTATGTTTCTATGTTTCTATCCAGCCTAAAACCTCTGTACCTGAAAGAGTTAGGATTCATGCATACACATCAATACTTTGATCCCAAAAGAATGCACAATGCTGAATCAAAGGTATTTATAGCTCACTTGGTAAATATCTGGAATTGCATCATTGATGGGACTCACCTGATAAGAAAAATGCAGAATCAAACGTTAACTGCCAGGCATCTTCTTAGGAACGACCCCAACTGGAAAAAGAACAAAATCAGGCAAAGGAGAGGTAAAAAATAGCCCCACCTCCTGGCCCAATCTTTCCTCCTGCATGACCTTATCCTTAACAACATGGGCAATCTGAGAGTGGACCACAGATTCCACGGCCAAGTTGTACGAACAACACCTACGACAATGTATAAATTCAGCCTCCTTTCGCTAGGGATGACAAGCCAACATTTACGTACTTACCCTTACAAATTTTGTCATGCAATTGAACCCATACTACATCAGTAGGACCCACCCCACTTTCAGCGATACTGCTATGTGAATTCTGTCTGTCCCAACTAGAGTATATGGCATGCTCACACTTGGCCTTTTTTGCACATCTATTGCCTATTACGTCTAGAACTACCACTAGATCAGTAAAATGAGCAGGGACCAACACAATGCACATGTCTTAAACAATAAAAAGATAAAGGAGGAAGATAAAAGAAAGAAAAATATAAGGATAGACACATGTACAAGATAACACAGTGACAAAGAAAGAAATAAGTATGAAAGGAAAAATGACTAGGAAAACACAAAAAACAGAATACCAAGCAGCGGGATGTAGGCAAAAGGTTGGCAATAACGATGTCAACATTGTTAAACTGTAGACAGGCAACATGCTGATATTATCTAAATGTCAACAGGTGAAGTGTTGACATCAGGGTTATGCTGTGGGCAGAAGTATAAGGTTAGGCTGTGTGTGTCGGGTTAAGTCTAAGCACTACAGCAGTGGTTCCCAAACTTTTTTGAATCACGGCTCCCTAGAGCATCAGCATTTTTTTCATGGCACCCCTAGGCCAAAGCTTTCTTATTGAGAAATCTAGAAAGAAATATTAAATTAAGTAATTTGTATTTGTATGTCATCCTTAGGTTCAATTGTGTGGTGAGGGGCAAGATTTGCTTCTGTTTGTCAATTGACAGCCACCAGCACTGGCTTTGCCTATTACATTGACTATAAATAATCTGAATTGGTCTAGGGCCACCAAGGCACTCCTGCAAGTGCCCTGAGGCACCCCAAGGTGCCACGGCACACAGTTTGAGAACCACTGCACTAGAGGGAGGGTTATGGATTAGGGTAGTAATACCAGACCACTGCAGCATTGGAGGTCTGACCCATAAGTGACTGCCAGGAAACATGATGCTGCTGGAAGCGCTATAGCTGTAGGAAATTAGATGGTACTTGTCCTTTCACCAGCCAGGAGGTTTGGTGGTGACTGAACAAGACTATAAGTAACCAGGGCCGGTTCTACAATTACGCATGTTACGCAGCCCAGTAGGGCGCCACACATAGAGGACACGCTAGTGATCGCACACAGTAGGAGGAGAGGCGACAGGGTGTCCGAGTACTTGGATCCCCCCTCCCACTTTACCACCCGTCCATCGGCGCTGTGTGATGGAGGAGCTCAGTCTCACTCTGAAGACTGTCTCTGTAACGCCGGGCGGAAGCTGCAGCCCCCTTAGCTTTACAGGAAGAGGCTGGGCTGGCTGTATGTAGGGGGAGCTACAGCAGGCAGCTCTTCTCTGGCTGTGCTGCATCTGCTATGCGCTTTTGTCACAGAGCTTGCCAGATGAGACTCAAGTCTGCAGCAGGTTTGTGTCTGCCTGAGGGTGCTGCCATGGGGGAGGGGGGTGATGGGGTGAGTCCTTAATAACTGGCCGGGTGAGCCACTGTACCGCTATCTATGTCTGTCTGTATCTCCCTCCCCATGTCCCCCTCTCTCCCAATGTCTCTCTCTCTCTCCAGTGTCTCTGCATCTCTCCCCATGTATGTCTCTCTCTCCTCATGTCCCTCTCTCTCCTTGCCTTTCTCTCGCTCTCTCTCTCAGTGGTCAGCACCTTTTTTTTTGTGCTGAAGAAGGTGGGGGGAAATGAACATTCCCAACATCAGCGTGAGTGCAGTAATTCAAGTGTGTGTGGCCATGGAAATTATCACTTTCATCTGTCTGGTAGAACCATCCCTGCATATGGGTGGTCTTCAGTTTGCCGGCTGTCTGGATCCCGGCGCACAGTATACCGGCGCCGGAATCCCAACAGGCGGCATACCGACACTTTTTCTCCCTCTTGGGAGTCCACGACCCCCCTGGAGGGAGAATAGATATCGTGGCGCACTCGCAGCGTGGCGAGCGCAGTGAGCCCGCAAGGGGCTCATTTGTGCTCGCCCAGCTGTCGGTATGCCAGCAGCCGGGATTCCGGCGCCGGTATGCTGGTCGCCGGGAGCCCGGCCGCCGGCATACCCTATTACACACCCTGCATATAGATGTGTCACATCTATATGCAGGGATGTGACACATCTATATGCAGGGACGGTTCTACATGTGACATCTATATGCAGGGATGTGACACATCTATATGCAGGGACGGTTCTACATGTGACATCTATATGCAGGGATGTGACACATCTATATGCAGAGACGGTTCTACATGTGACATCTATATGCAGGGATGTGACACATCTATATGCAGGGACGGTTCTACATGTGACATCTATATGCAGGGATGTGACACATCTATATGCAGGGACAGTTCTACATGTGACATCTATATGCAGGGATGTGACACATCTATATGCAGAGACGGTTCTACATGTGACATCTATATGCAGGGATGTGACACATCTATATGCAGGGACGGTTCTACATGTGACAATTATATGCAGGGATGTGACACATCTATATGCAGGGACGGTTCTACATGTGATATCTATATGCAGGGATGGTTCTACACATGTGACAAAGCTATAAACAGGGATGGTTCTACCTTTAGGCAGAGTATGCAGCTGCGTAAAGCGCCAGACTGATGAGGGCACTGCGTCCAGGAACCGGATTCGGAGCAGTCAGAGCTGGGAAGGAGGAAGCGGCGGTCACACAGCCAGGAAGGAGGAAGGGAGGGTCACACAGCCAGGAAGAACATGGGAGATCCATTGGGCACTGTGCTTCTGCTGCCTGCTCGAGATCTGAGGTGAGTGCCCACTGCCTGCTGTGTATTTTCTGTGCCATGTGTGTCACTGCATTCGCACTGAGAAGCAAAGACCTTGGGTACTGCACATCATATATAGAGAATGGAACAGGCCATGCCTAACTTCAACAAGGGGCTGCGTCCACTGTCTCTCCTGCCTCAGTCACCCAATATCTCCTTGTCAGCCCTGCCTCTCCAATCACCCACTATTTCCCTGTCACCCCTGCCTCCCCAGTCACCCACTATCTACCTGTCACCACTGCCTCACCAGTAACCTATCTCTCTGTCACACCTGCATCACGTCACCCACTATCTACCTGCCAACGACTATCCCCGTCACCCCTGCCTCTCCAGTCACCCACTATCTACCTAATACTCCTGCCTCCTCTGTCACCCACTATCTGTCATCCCTGCCTCCCCAGTTACCTACGATCTCCCTGTACCCTTGGGGTACAATTGTGTGGCCACATCCCTTTCTTGTGATTGCACACCCCTTATTGCGGTGCGTGCCAAAGCCACGCGCTGTCCCTTTAAAAACATTATTCCATGAAGGGGCGCCAAAATTTATATTTGCTTACCAAAAAAAATAAGCTTGGGCCGGCCCTATAAGTAACCTTGGTTGGGAGCACTCAGATCTCAGACAGGGAATATAGGGGGTCATTCTGACTTGGTCGCTCGCTAGCAACTTTTTGCAGTGGTGCAATCAGATAGTCACTGCCTATGGGGGAGTGTATTTTATCTTTGAAAGTGTCTGAACGCTTTAGCAGCGACGGCACAAAAAAGTTTTTTGCAGTTTCTGAGTAGCTCTGGACTTACTCAGCCGCTGCGATCACTTCAGCCTGTCCGGTCCCGGAAATTGACGTCAGACACCCACCCTGCAAGCGCTTGGACATGCCTGCGTTTTTTCCAAACAATTCCAGAAAATGGTCAGTTGACACCCACAAATGCCCTCTTTCTGTCAATCACCTTGCGATCGGCTATGCGAATGGATTCTTTGTTAAATCCTTTGCCCAGCACCGATCCTCTTTGTACCCGTACGATACACTTGTGCATTGCGGTGCATACGCATGTGCAGTTTTGCAGAGATTTAACCTGATCAAGGCGGTGCAAAAAGTTGCTAGCGAGCGATCAACTCGGAATGACCCCCATAGTAATTATTGGTTAAAACATAACTTTTATTACTTATACTCTAAATATAGAGACACAGAGAAAGCCCAATATATTTAAAAATTGTTTAGCTACAGTAGCTTTGTGAACACAAATTCTTAGTTTGAAAATATTAAAGAAATCCTGATGCTTACATTGCATAAATGCAAAGAATATATGTCAGAAACCATATGGGGTGATCCATTGTGTTGAAATTATATAGTTGAAAGCCTACAACACCTGGTATTCCCAGGTGGTCATCCAATCAGGTACTTGCCAGGCCAACACTTATCGCTTCCCAGGTCGGACAAGATTGGGCATGTGCAGTGTGGTGTGGTTGTAGGTTCGCCCAGACCATCAAAACATAAATCTATATATAAAAGGTATATAAAACCTGTTTACTTTTGTAATTCGCTCAAAAAGAAAGAGACCTTTAGTAATGTGGGATTTTGAGAGAAATGCAGGCATTTTTTGCAGTTTTCTTAGCAATTTCATTGGTTGTTGTCAAACTACCAGATTTACTAAAAGCCACATCACTGAAAAACTGTTGGTTTTCATATTACCACATTAGATATTTCCACCCTCACATTTTTCCAAATTGTAAAATCTTTAAAGCTGTGCTTAGATAAAACAACTGCTACTCTGAATCTGGACCCTGGTAAGTAGCACAGGTCTCTTCTTGGTACCCCTAGCCAGTGGATAACAGGGAAATAGCAAATACAGATAGAATGTTTATTGAATAATAAATGAAACCACAGCATGCAAAGTATAACACAAACACACACAAAAAACTCCACCAACCAGGGTCGGACTGGTCCACAGGGGTACCAGGGAAACCACCGGTAGGCCCCACTGCCTGAGGGCCCACTCCTTCCTCTAGGAATCAGGTTCCAGACTGTGCACTTGTATTTATACATGGTGGATATGTTGCATTACACTGCTCTAAACTATTGTGTATTTCAGGCCCCTTTGTAGGATGGGCACACCCCTAAGTATGGGCCCCTATAACTGCATCCCCCCGGTGGGCCCTTCATGCCCCAGTCCGAAACTGCCACCAACTCATTCACTATGAGGCTTTACTTGTTATTTTTGAGCAGGGAAACTACCTTTGTGCTTTCAAGTTTTAGCAAATCATACTCAAGCTGTGTCCCAGACTCACTGTACAATGTGACACACCTGCTGACAAATGTGATACGTTATTGTGCGGATGTTGCAATAAACCAAGAATGGTGAATAGATATGGTTATGTTTAAAAAGTAAAACAAATAACATAAATTTACAATAAAAAAATGTCTTACCTATATTGGGCTGTATTCAGAGGTGGACTGGACACTAGGGCTGCGAAAACACAGACTGGCCGATTTTGTCTGCCTGCATATGAGCATCATTCGCATTGTGCATGTGCAGGCATTCACATTGCAATTACATCCCAGAAAGATTTGATCGCAATTAGAATTACAGGCGGGGGGCGTTCGAAGGTGGTGACGCTGCATTCGGGGGGAGTGAAGCAGGAAATGCAAGCATGTCATGGATGTTTTTTGGGCAGCCGATTACGTCACTTGCATTTCCTGCGATCGTAAACATGGCGGCGGTGCCCCTGAACACGCAGGGTGCTGCATATGCAGAGGGTCTTCCTCTATTTGGGCTCTTGCGATGTGATTGGAATGTAATTGCTATCGCAACGCAGGGCAGTGCCTTACATGCTGGGTGGCCTTGCCCTGAGCTGGGTGGCCCACATCATGTGATTTGATCCTCAGCAATTTTTGCTAATTTAGCAAAAATTGCTAAGGACTTGGAATAACCCCCTATGGGGGTAATTCTGAGTTGATCGCAGCAGGATTTTTGTTAGCATTTGGGCAAAACCATGTGCACTGCAGGGGAGGCAGATATAACATGTGCAGAGAGAGTTAGATTTGGGTGGGTTATTTTGTTTCTGTGCAGGGTAAATACTGGCTGCTTTATTTTACACTGCAATTTAGATTGCAGATTGAACACACCACACCCAAATCTAACTCTCTCTGCACGTGTTATATCTGCCTCCCCTGCAGTGCACATGGTTTTGCCCAACTGCTAACAAAGATCCTGCTGCGATCAACTCAGAATTACCCCCTATGTACAGTACATTTTTCCGCTTATTCTATTGCAGATATTAAGGTGTTAAAAGCAAACAGTATTGGAGAAGTCCTTCCGTAATTTATACAGATGTTTCTCAAATTTACTCATGCTGAAATACTGTAAATCAGCAGGGCAAGGGCAGTGTACACCCCTGGTGGGAACTGTTCTGAAAGTAGCAGACTTGAATATGTCTTCTATTTTCCCACTGAGAACCATGCAAATCTATTAAGGGTATGGCTAAGTGCTTCCATGTCACGAGAATTGCCCCTGCTGGCATTATAATGGCATTCTTTCCACTGGTCACAGTTGGCTTTATACCTGAATAGCAGCCGAATCTCCTCCTGAGACAAATCCTTTTCTCCACAGGCTGCAGCTTCATGCGCTAAACAAATTAGTCTTTTGGAAGGGGAGCTGCAAAGATCTATTTGTTTGACCTTGAATCATATCTCTCCATTGTATGCAAGTCCTTTTCTCCAATGGCATAAGGGTAACCCTGAAGAGTAAGGAGCTTCAGTTGGGACCTTGGTTGTATCATTGGTGCGAGTTGTAACTGAATAATTGGTTGGAGCACACTGAGCCTTCATGGGTTGTCTGTATACCACCTACAATGAATATGTAGTTGTATATAGAACAGATGCTACACCCTATAAGACAGGCTTCCTCCGGTGTTGGGAAAAGAGCAACTGGAACTCTGGAGATCAGATGACTACTGGGGAGTTCCATGTGTGGAGCTGCAGCTGGGGATGGATAGTCGCAGCTACACCTACTCTACTCCTGGCTTCCGTTACTCCTCTCAGTGGTCGGATGGTGCTTGCAGGGTATTGGTATGAAATACCTCTAATCATAATCCCGACGTTCAAATTCCCGACACCAATTGACCGATGGTCAAAATCCCGACAAGGTAAAAATCCTGACACGACAAAATACCGACATTTAAAATACAGACAAGGTCAAAATACCGACATGTAAAATGCCGACAGGTCAAAATGCCGACATGCATTTTTTTTTGCGTATGTCGCCATAAGTCACCATGGACACCATATAAAGTGTACCACGTACCCTTGCATGGCTCGCTGCGCTCGCCATGCTTCGGGCACGGTGCCTCGCTGCGCTTGGCTCACTATTATATTCCCCCTCCAGGTCCACTGGGATGGTAAAGTATGAACAACTCGGTTTCAATTAAAAAAAAAAATCATGAAAAACTCATGTCCGTATTTTAACCTGTCGGCATTTTGCATGTCGGTATTTTAAATGTCAGTATTTTGTCCATGTCGGGATTTTGACCATTGGTCAATTGGTGTCGGGATTTTGAAAGTCGGGATTTTGATTGGAGGTAAACTGACTGCATCCCGCTTGCAGAGCTAGTCTTCTGCCTTTAGCAGCCGCTTTTGAATGGGCAAATTAGGTCCACCCAGACTCTGATGCCCCCAGGTCTTATAAGGTAACAAGGCACCAACTGAGACTGCGAGTGAATAAGGAGAAAGTCAACCTAAGGCTAACGTGACGAGTAACAGGTGAGAATGCAGAAAAAACAAACAGATTATGTGCGGCGCGGCCGCCAAAACATCAACACAGGAACAAAGGCAAGCGGTCGAACCGCAGATTGCGACACCGTCGCTACTCAAAGAATACAACAAAAGTATCGCAGCCTAGCTGCATAATGCAACACCATTACAAATAAACAACTAAGGCTGTGCAGAAGCCACAGCAGAAATACACAACAAAAATAGAAACGGAAGATGCGACCTCTGTCGCCAAATACGGCAGAGCCGCTGGACTCACAATATCACGAGAGGTGTATGAAGAAACCACAGAGTTCCGAGGTGCTCTAGAACCAGGCTAAATCCACTGGAAGCAGAACAGGAGATGAGGAAACAGCCCCTCAGACTGGATACTGGGAACAGGACGCCTGGAACCATAAATTGGAACTAGAGTTTTAGCCAGAGGCAGGCTGATTCACAGGAAGCAGGAACTCAGGTGATGGGTAATCCACTCAGGACTCTGTCAGGACAGGATACACAGGATTCCAACTGGATACCACAAGAAATATAATAGCTCCAATACAAGATTACATCATCGGACAGGACCTGGACACAGGTACAAACTAGACATGAAGCTAGAATCTTCTATTACCGACTCCAGGTGCAGGGCAGGCTGGGCAATAAAGGAAACACGCCCCAATCAGGATTGCTGGAAGCCAGGCACAAGGTAATGGTCTAATTCACTGACAGATGAGACAGCACAGTCCAAATACAAGAGACAGACTGCAGTTACACAGACTCACCACATAATGAATGACCTGCAACAGTACTCTAAACAAGTATATGAGAAACCCTGGCATGCAACAGAAATATAACATAAATTCATGAACAGAATGTAAGCAGGAATGAGCCACTGCTGTGGCTCATAACAGTACCCCCCCCCCCTTGAGGAGTGGTCAAATGACCCCAATATTTAGGTTTTCCAAAACAAGGGATACATAAACAAAAACCTGACATGCTGGTACAAACAGACAATGGCAAGAAGACAGAAACAAGCTGTGGCTACAGCTTGTCACAGTGCCCCCCCCCCCCCCCCCCCTTGATGGTGGCCACTGGACACAACAAGACCAGAACAATTTTTTTTTTTAACAAGCCAGGCAAAAGTCATAAATTTTTTCTTTTTCTTTTTATTCTTTTTCCCCTGAGCATGATTGAGATTACTGCTAGAAGAAGATAGAAAAGCACATCCCACAGTCAATACAATAGGCTGGGATCTTTGTGTCGACGATATAATATTCGGTGGACTCTCAGGAGTCAAGACAGGTGACTTCGAGGAACCTGAACCAACTGGGACTATATTTATTACTGACAGCATCACTGAATGCCCGGGCATCCTGAAGAATGGGATCTTCGGTTTTAATTAAGTTGGATGCCCATTCAGAAGGCTACCCTCTAAAGGAATTAATCAGATAGAGCAAAAACTTCTCCAAAGTGATGCGCAAAGATGGTCTAGACTGCATAATGGTGACATCGTGTTTGGTGAGTGCAAGAAATTGGACTAAGTCCCCATCAAAGACTATAGATGTAGAGTTATCATATAAAGAGTCAGGATCCGCTTCATTCCCATCTGACTGGCTGGAGTGCATTGCTGGGACAGGTCACTACAGACCTTACTAGAGGCTGTGAATTTTTGAACCCCATCAGGGGCTGTGGTAATTGGGACCGCCTCTGGGGCTGTTGCCTTTGGAACCCCCTCTGGGGCAGTGACCTTCGGGAATCCCTCTGGGGCAGTGACCTTCAAGTCTTTTTCTGGGGTCGACACATCGGACCCCCTGGCTGGGACCGGCTTGTTGGACTCCCCCGCTAGAACCGTCTCGTCGGACTCCCATCCCTGTGACCGGACCATAGGACTCCCTAGCTGGGACCGGACCATTGGACTCCCTCGCTGGGACCAGCTTGTCGGACTCCCTCTCTGGGACCGGACCGTCGGACCCCCTCGCTGGGACCGGACCATCGTACCCCCACTCTGGGACTGTACCTTCGGACCCCCTCTCTGGGACCGGACCCCTCTCTGGGACCGGACTATCAGACCCCCTCTCTTGGACGGAACATTGGACTCTCTCACAGAGAACGGAACATCGGACTCTCTCACAGAGAACGGAACATCGGACTCTCTCACAGAGACTGGAACATCGGCCTCTCTCCCTGGGTCAATAATTATTGAGACCCCTTCTGGGACTATGACCTTCAAGACTTCTCCCGGGGGTTATGGCCTTTGGGACCCCTGCTGGGGTTATGGCCTTAAGGACCCCTCCTGGGGTTATAGCCTCTGGGATATTTGCTGAAGACAAAAAAACGATAGAACAGAATTGTCTTTTTGTTGGCGCACTTAGAGAGGAAATTAGTGTATTATTATATTGGTATTTTTAATAAGACTTAACTTTTATTATACTGGTAAAAAAATATCCTGTTTGGTGAAATCTAAACATACATATGTGAAAAATTAATAAAAAGTGATAATAAAAATAGCTTTCGGGCTCACTGTGTTGTTATTCCTATATTATTAGGCTGTGTGTGTAGTTTCTGAATCATCAATTAATTCTATACAGGAGGTCTGTAGTCATATAAACAATCCTTTTGGATATCCCAAATAGGTACAATATCCACTATATTTATCACATAGGTGAGTTGATGGTGAGAGGACAAAGGATATTATTATTATATCCCACACAAAGATAAGTCTGCTAACTATGGTGTTATTCACTTTTCCATACCACGTCTATTATTCAGACAATGGTTCAAATTATACAATGATGTTTGAACATAGCAGGTAGTGGATACTATCTGTGTACCTTTATTAATATACGTTCCACAATATAATCCTGCTTTATGTCTTATATTTGGACTCTTTTGTATATGACCTGCTGATAATGATATATTTACACAAAAAGGCAAACGTACATCACGTCTAGTATACAGGTCCTTTTGATATGTATATGAGTCCCAATATTGGTTGACAGTGGTATGGGAGTTTTTATGAAATTATGTCATAAACACTATGTCTAATCATACAGACTTGTCATGTGTGTCATCATATGTATGGTCATATTCTAATCTTTGTCATTCACCTATAGGTTATTTAAATGTGGGCATTGGGCACACTGGGATAATTATTCCTGAAGTTTAATCAGGGTTCCTCTAATTCCAAAGATGGTAATCATTGATTCCATTTATTACAATTATAATTATAAGGAAAATATCATTCAGTTGAAGCTGTAGTGTACAGGAATAAATATGTACTATCAGTATAGATATCTCATACACTTCATTCCAATATTATAATGAAAAGAGTGTTATTCGGTTGGAATTTATGATACACAGGGATGAATATGTGCTGTTAGTATAGGTATCTCATATGATTTATTCCAATATTTGAATTATATCCTATCTATTATCACAGGTAACCGAGATACTGCATGTCTCTATTCACAATGTAATTTATTCAGTCTTCCCATGGCTTCCTACTAATATACTGTGGCTGTATTTGGAAACAGTTTCTCATATGTTACATTCCGTACCAGAACATCCCTCCCAGCAGCTCCCTACTGATACATTGTAGCTGTATTCAGAAACAATCTCTTATGAATTATATTCTGTGCCAAATCAGCTATACAAATGACTGGGTTTGTGTATTGAAACGTAACTATATTAGGAACCGTTACGTTCGGTTACAGATTCATGTTCTAATTTCTATACTGAGTTGGCTGTACAATTCATTATCCAAGTGGTGACTGGAACCTGTACTCTTCTTATAACTTAGCTTCACAATATTAATTCCTATTGCATTTCATACTATTCCTGATCCTATATTTCCCTTCAACTGAATTAGAGGATCTCCGCTTCCTACTATCAACCCCTGTTCTTATTCCATTATCATATACACACTATTCTTATTCCATTATCATATACACATTAATGATATAATTTTAACAGTGAGCCCATTTGCACAGAAATGCCGGTGTGCACGTTTCACAAACAGGCTTCATCAGGGCGAACCAGATTGCCCCGTTTGATAGGTATTTAAAATTGGGGACAGCCAATGAGGACACATATACAGATCATCTGTATGTCTCGACCAATGCGCTATATCTTTTCACAGTCGCTAGGGCTGCCGGGAAATATAGTTCCTATTCTTCCCCGATCATGTGATCTTCATATCCAATGATATCACTAATTCTAATACTCAGGCGGTCACCTGATTTCCGCAGCCAATAGTGTGGTATATTGGCGCTCCAGGGAAATGTAGTTCTTTCAGGGTATCTCATTCTCAGAAATACCGTAAATCTATGTTTTATGAATTTCCGTTAATTTCATCTCGGATATTGATGTAATAATGGATTTGTAATCAATTCCAAACTTACATTCTGATTTTATAATTAACTGAAATGTGAGTCTATTATGACCCCGTTGTTTCTCAATCTAATAGTATAGTCATATATGGTGGATCACAAAGCAAAAGGGACCATATATATGTTATACAATTTATTTTGGTGCGTAATAATTCCCCTTTTGGGACTGCCCTTAAAGTTGCTTTAATAACATATATATGGTTTCTAGAACCCGTCCTGGGGCTGTGCCTGTCGAGACCCCACCTGGGGATACTGCTTTAAAGACCCCTTCAGGGGTTGTGCTTCTTGAGTTCCCTCCAGGGGAAAACGGCTTCTAGAACCTCTCCTGGGGCTGTGCCTCTTGAGACCCCACCTGGTGATACTGCTTCAAAGACCCCTTCGGAGGTTGTGGTTCTCGAGTTCCCTCATGGAGCTATTGCTTTATATACCCTTTCTGGGGTTGTACCCTTAAAGTCCCCACCTGGGGTAACAGCTTCTGAGACCCCCTCCTGGACTGACACCTGAGCCATTATATCCCCTGTTCCTTTCTGGACCCCAAGCTTCGGGCACCGCTCCTAGACCCCAAGCATTGGGCACCACTCCTGGACCCTGAGCATCGGGCACCGCTCCTGGACCCCGAGCATCGGGCACCATTCCTGGACCCTGAGATTACCCTACTGGGGTTTGCAGCTCTGATTTAACAGGAAAGGAGAAAGATGAGGGAAACATTCTCCTTTTATTCCTGAATCTATAATGGGACTCCCTATTCCTAGGACCCCAATTATAGGTCAGAGTGCTTTTTTTGTGTGGGTTTCATGACAAGCACCTCTGCCACAGTAGAAACAGGAATAGGTCTTGAATCCTGACTCAACTTGGCCAGAGGGCAAGACTTGTCACCACATTTTGGCCTGCGCAGATCGCAGGTCTGCAGATAGTGGCCTGAACCCCCACAATATAGGCATAAATTTAAGTTTCTGCAACACTGATGCTCCTCTTCTGAGATCTTGGACCACAGAAAATTTTAAACCTTTTCTCACCAACCAAATAAGAGGATTCTCTTGTCAGAATATTGTGAACAAGAGTCTCTTCAGGCAGGATAAGAAACATTTTGGTCAGAAGGTTCTACAGTTGCTTTAAAGATTGCTGCAAAACTTCCAGCCGCTCTGGTTTCAAGGCAGAGATCAGGGCTGAGAGAGATGCCTGCAGGGCTTGCATAATTGGCACAGAAGGATATCAGGCTAGACAGACTGGACTGGACAAGGCTGGACTGGACTAGACAAGGCTGTACTGGACTCTTCCCAAAAAGAAAACTACTCCGTTTAGTCTTGTTTTTTGTTGTATGGCCGGTGAGAATGTTGGGAAATGAGTAACTGGAACTCTGGAGATCGGGTGACTACTGGGGAGTTCCAGAACTCAGGTGTGGAGCTGCGGCTGGGAATGGATAGTCGCAGCTACACCTACTCTACTCCTGGCTCCGTTACTACTCTCAGTGGTCGGATGGGGCCTGCAGAGCTGGTCTTCTGCCTTTAACAGCCGCGTTTGAATGGGCAAATTAGGTCCACCCAGACTACGATGCCCCCAGGTCTTATAAGGTAACAAGGCACCAACCGAGACTGCGAGTGAATAAGGGGAAAATCTAGCTAAGGCTAACATGATGAGAATACAGAGAAAACAATAAACAGATTATGTGCAGCGCGGCAGTCAAAACCCCAACACAGAAACAAAGGCAAAGGAACTCAGGTGATGGGTAATGCACTCAGGACTCTGTCAGGACAGGATACTCAGGATTCCAACTGGATACCACAAGGAATACAATAGCACCAATACAAGATTACACCATCGGACAGGGCCTGGACATAGGTACAAACTAGACATGAAGCTAGAATCTTCTATTACCGACTCCAGGTGCAGGGCAGGCTGGGTAATAAAGGAAACACAACCCAATTAGGATGGCTGGAATCCAGGCACAAGGTAATGGTCTAATTCACTGACAGGTGAGACAGCACAGGCCAAATACAAGAGACAGACTGCAGTTACACAGACTCACCACATAATGACCTGCAACAGTACTCTAAACAAGTACATGAGAAACCATGGCATGCAACAGAAATATAACATAAAATACATGAACAGAATGCAAACAGGAATAAGCCACTGCTGCGGCTCATAACATCTGGGATATGGCCACTCTCTTCAATTGATTTGTTCCCATTTCTAGTACATACAGCTGAGCTTTGCGTTGATCTTGATCTATCTGTGCTGAATATCTTATACTTGTATCACAGTAACATATTCCCTCATTCCCTCATATTATCTCAGTAATCCAATTTCTCTCTGAACTCATCAAATGATCATAAATGGCTGAGTCCTGTAGTGCATATAGGTAATTAAAGCTAATTACTGTAAACTGCTCTCACATAGACAGTGAGTGGTAGGCCCAGGTGCAAAAATGTGTTTTGGGTCCCTCTCCTCCACACCACCCCAAAATCACAATATGCAACACACCAGTGCATGACTGGTGAGTGTTATAGGTATAGGCAGTGGGTGATAGGGAGAGGGTTATGAGCAGTGGATGACAGGTATAGGGAGTGACAGGGAGAGGGTGATAGGTATAGGCAGTAGGTGACAGGGAGAATTTGATGTGCAGTGGGTGACAGGAAGAGGGTGACAGGTATAGGCAGTGGGTGACAGGGAGAAGCACTGGGTGATGAAGAGAGTGACAGGCATAGGAAGTGGGTGACAGGGAGAGGGTGATGGAGAGGCAGTGGGTGACAAGTGCAGCTAGTGGTTGATGGGGAGAGGGTGACAGGGATAGGTACTGGGTGATAGGTATAGGCATTGGGTAATGGGTTGAGGATGACAGGGATAGGCAGTAGGTGGCAGTGAGAGGGTAACCCAAATGCATTGTCACCCTCTCCCTGTCAGTGGGTGACAGGGAGAGGGTGATAGGTATAGGCAGTCGGTGACAGAGAATTGGTAATAGGTATAGGCAGTGGGTGATAGGGAGAAGCACTGGGTGACAGGGAGAGGGTGACAGGCATAGGAAGTGGGAGATTGGGGAGAGGGTTACAGAGATAGGCAGTGGTAGACAGGGAGAGGATGACAGACATAGAATGTAGGTGATGGAGGAAGCGTGGCAGGAAAGGCAGTGGGTGACAATGAGAGGGTGATAGGTATAGGCAGTGGGTGACAGGGAGAGGGTGATGGGCAGTTGGTGACAGGGAGAAGGTTACAGGTATAGGCAGTGGGTGGCAGGGAGAGGCAGTAGGTGACAGGGAGAGAGAGAGTGACAAGGATAGCCATTGGGTGATGGCAAGAGTGACAGTGATAGGCAGTGGGTGCCAGGGAGATGGTGTCAGGTATAGGCAGTGGGTGACAGTTTGTCATGATCCTAGGCATGGCGATTCCCCCAGATACGCCATTCTGCGAACCCCTGCCACATGACACCGCTACTGGATACCTGAGCGTGTGTGTTAATTTCACCACAGTCACTGCCACCAGCTAAAGTACAAATGTTTAGGGTATGACCCAAGGCAAACTTGTGGCTTTTGCCTACACCCAGAATTATTAATATTTTGGTAACGCCTCTTTCAGAGAGTTGGGTTGGATACACAACAGAAACCAGATCCAAAATTGATTATTTAATTCAAGTAAAACACTTCAAAGCTTATGTTACAGAAAAAAGAAAGGTACAAGAATATAATGATAAAAAGTAAAAAGTCACAGCAGAAAAGATAATTTAAAGGAAAATAAGAATAGGCAGATAACCCCACTGATCCTAGCACACATGCAGGTTAGAACGATGGGGTGAAGTGAAGCCTCTTCAGATATATTGGGACATTACAGAGCCAGAATGTTCTCCTGACCCACTTATTTGATAATGCACCCTTTGCCGTCTATTTCTCCTATTTAAAACTCAGGCTGCCCCTTCAGCCCCCTCCCCCTGGAGAGTTAATTTTAACCTTTTCCAGATCAGAGTTAATTGTGTAAATTCAACTGTAACATGGGGTCTCTTGGTCATTGATAGAGTCTGTTTTCTACCTTTTAACATTAGCTATATACTAATATCGTGTAGCCGTAATGGCCGCTAAACCACTTGCACGTGATACGCACTCCGTACGCTATTTGCGTATGAAGACCTCGCACGTGGTATGCAAATTAAGTACACACGCTGTGCTTGGTGTACGGAATACACACAGATAATAACCTTTATAAACTTTAAACACAGAATATGCTTACACTGTAAACCTTAATACCGTGGTCCTATAATGGTGTAACACTGAACCTTTGTGAGTATGCAAGCTGTTTGAGCAATTGAGATACTCAGAAACCCTTTGTACTAGCTAGAGAAACACAGACACCCTGCTGAGGTTCCAACACCTTTACTAACGAGATTTAGCTATGCAAAAAGGGAAAATACAGTTAACATCTTACACGCTACAGGCTAACATCAATATCTAACAGAATAACTACACATAAATATACAATAGCGGCACAATCCTAACACTAACAGAGAGAGATAACGTGGCAAAATACAGTCAGAGAATAAGGTTGGTCGCAGAGAGAACTTACACACATGGGAATGAATCGCCTGCGCTATCTGGATATCCAGCTCCCAGTTAATCAGTGATGAAAACCTTGTGGAGAGTAGTCTGAGCTGGTCCAGTCTGGCTGTTCCCTATATACACTGCATGCAGTACACTACAAAGGGCCCTACACTCTCATTGTTCATTGGACACAGGAATCTGTCTTTACATTATAACAAAAGGTCATAGGTTTGTTTGAACAGGTGCGCTGTGACTTTTTCAGACTGCTCAGGTGGGAGGGAATCTCAGGATTCCCAACACATGGACAATGAATCGCAAATACAGCAAATGTCCAGGAACTACTTATAGACATAACCATACGCAGGAGCAATTAATCTCTACCTAACCAGCACCGGATTGTTTCTAATAAAATGTTCTTTAGTTAGGTACCAAACACCACTGCTCAAACCCTGTCTGACCCTTCGTATCATGCAAAGAGGAATTCCTCTGTCCAGTGACCAGTTACATTAAACAGACTTACAGTTATTATTAAGGGGAACATTACCTATAAAACATACTATTTGGATTTACTATGTAACGATTGAGTCGCCCGCTAGACGCACACAAACTCTACCGTAAATGCACATACCACGCGCCCGAGCGCATGGCCGAGGAGGTGCCATCACGCAGCTGCGAGTATCCGCACGCACGGGAGAGAATGTGCACGTGCAGCGGGCAAGCGCATGGGGTGAATATATGGCAATGTGTAGCATGATATTTTTCCGACTTTGACAGTCCGCCCTTTGGCAGTCATCAATAACTGCCACTTCCTAAAACAGTTCAAATAAAGAAAAATATATGTCATCATGTAAATACCTTTTTATGATTGGGTAAAGGGAGGAGAGGAGAAGGTGGGAAAAAGGGTATGACCTAGTGAGATAGTAGAAGCATGTGTGTATGAATCCATGTTTGAGGGGTCATGTATCATCGTGCCGTACGTGTTTTAGATCAAGCTTCGAGGTATTGCGAAGTAAACATTTGAATACTTATCCCGTATTAAGGGTCTGTGGATGGGCTGTCAAACTTTACCGAGCTCTTTTCGGCTTTTGGTTGCAACAAATGGGGGAGCACATTTAGTTGATGATACATGAATGGGGGGGTATGTGAGTGCTGATATCTGTGTCTATATTCCCTATCGACTATGTGTGTCATTACCTGAAGGTTGTAGAGGTGAAGATAAGAAGCAATTATTATAAATGCAGTCATAAACTATGTGAGTTTAGTATGCATTCGCCGATTGAGGTCTTGTCTTGTGTCTTGTCTTGATGTACATGTTGTCTGATGTCTCTCGATGCTTTTGCTATAAATGGCGACAAAAGCTTTTCCATTGTCCAGAAAGTTACAGTCTCTAAAGCATTTGGGCTTTCGGAAAAATTTAAAGTCACTAGGGATATTGGGGGTCTGTGGTATGGTGATGTTCCTGACAGGAGTGACTCCTGAAGTGTCAGTCTTCCCATTTGGTACTGCAATTACCCTGACAGGATTAAGTCCAATAACGTCATTCTGAGTTGGTTCTACAATATGAGGTACATTTGTTTGTGCGTGATATATAACACCATACGTACCTGTGGACACGACCTCACCTGACCCTCCGTTAGGGGGTTTGATTACTGCCTTTACCGATTTGGTCGCATCCACCTGGATGTCTTGTATGATGGCTGCTGGGAAAGGTGCCGACATCGTGCTGGGCTCACTTTCTTGTTTGTAATCCTGAGGGAAGTTTAACATGGGGTGCAACTTGCACGGGTTAACAGTTGTACATTTAACAGTTTTACTTTTATCATTGTTACATTCGTTACAATTATTCTTATCATCTATAATACAGTTGCTAAGTGCATGTTTATCATACACCAGCGTGCCACTCTCTGTAACCACCTTCTCTCTTGTTGACATATTTTTCTTACCACAGTGAGAGTCAGCTGTGTAAGCTAATCCTCCTTGTATCTCACCTTCCTGTTGCCATAACTTTAAACAATCATAATGTCTAATCCGTTGCTTCCCGGATTTTATGAGACAGATCCTTCGCCTTAAATTATGCAATACCTCTGAGTCAAAACTACCTATCCCAGGAAATGGTGTTTTATCCCCCACAGTTATTCGTGTCCATTCATCACAAAAGGTCTCAGTGTGGGGGCCATACTTCCCCCACATTACTAATCGAGCAGACCCTCGGGGTCTGCAAGCCTCTTCAGTCTGAACCCTGACTGCTAAACGTCCCTGTGTTGTGCACTTGGCTTCCATTGTGGACCTTTTTAACACAGAAAAACTTCCTAAAATGCACCAAACACAGAACTCTACGGTTGGAGTTTTCCAAGCTCTTTCACCAGCTTCTTCTGCTCCGAGTATCACGGTTCCGCCTCTTTTAGCAGACACGTATAGTCGTTGCAGGCCCTACCTCTAGAGATTTTCCTGAGAGACCAGCGAAAATTCCCTAAACTTTATCTCTTACACAAATCACGCTTGCATGTGCTCCCTACAACATGCATGAGGGCAATTGACGACCTCATATCACGTTGCGTTATTGGTCACACATACAACCATGCGGTCCAATCGTACCACTTATAGACACTTGCTGCCTATAAATGGTAGGATCATTGGAGTCTCCCTACTGTGCTCCAAAACAGCCAGAGCGTAATACCACGAAAACTTTATCACACTCCGTCGCACGTTTTCACCAAGACCGTGCACGCACGTTTTCACCTAGACCGTGCTCATCACGTATTCACCTAGATCGTGATTCACCAAGTTTCACCAAGATTTCACCAAGACTTATTTCACCAAGATTGACTTCACCAAGATTGACTTCACCAAGATTGACTTCACCAAGAGGAGTTCAATATACTCATACCGTTTTCAACCCACACTATCATTCTATAATTTTCTGATCAGAAAAATAATTTCCCGTAATCTGATAGCTCTCCCCAGAGGCATTACAGTAAAGTAAGGTATTTAAACTAAATCTTGGAAACTGAAATCAATTTGTGCTATTATCGCCTACTAAAACAATACTATCGTGTGATTTGTATTACGTGGGCGTACCCAGACGCTCCGTTGTGTAATATACGCTCCGTGCGTCGGCCCTTGCGTCGCATACGCTAGTCCCGCCCTTTGTTAGGGACACGTGTACGCAAGCTAGATATATCCACAGAAATACAACTAACACGTTTATATCAATGTAAATGATCTTTAACTGTAATCATCTACCGAGCACCACACAGATCTTTCCTTGTATCTTTATGCAAAGCCGTGTGCGTGTTTTACAATTTACCCATTAACGTATTATTTTTACTTTTAACTACCAATAGCAACAAATCTTTCTCAGCACGTTATCAATTATAAATGGCAAACAGGAAAGTGAGATATGTGAAAATACACAGATGAAAATGCAATTCTAAATTAATCTAGTAACATACATTGATGTAAGCACGCACATATAGATATTACATATATGTACTAATCACTATTACATATATGAGACCTTATTCAATGCTTCTAATTTGCATATGAATGTGCTTTCTAACCATCTGTGAAGGCGATTTCTTTCACTGCTGGGAGAGAAAAAAAAAACCAAAACCCAGTTACACAGGTTCATTTGCATTTCAATGGCCCTTCTCACAAGTAGCAGAGTTAAACAGGCTACACTGTGGAAAGAGAAAAGAAAAAAAAAAGAAAAAAACACAACTTTGTTTTATTTGTGTATTTCCTAAATCAAATATTCATTTTACTATTAACTTATATTAATCCCCATCTGAACTATTTATAATTGATTTATGATATGGATTAGATAAATGCATTAAAAACTCATTAAATGATGATTTCTTTTTGACAATGGATGGATGATTATTTCCTGAGTCAACTGAAAATCAGCCATTCAGAAAAAAAAATGTTTTTTAACCTTCCCAAAATGGCCGCTGCTCCTCCCCCTTCCACATCCATGAGGGCTACACAAAATGGAGGACAGACCATGCGGCTTCTTTTGTCACAAAGAAAATCATCATGCCAGCCCCTAAAGTTATTCTAGGCCTGAGCTAAAAAAATAAAACTATCAAGCCATGCAGAGCGACCAAAAAATACTTTTAAACCTATTTAAACAGACAAGCAATCCAATCTGCGTGTGCAGTTGGCACCAAATAGAAATTAAAACCAGATTTAAAAAAGACAATAGCTTAATGTTCCTACCTTCCGGTTCCGGATTCCACCAGCACTCCTACAGCGTAGCGATGCAGACGCTTATCTCGTCAGCACTACAAGATACTACCTTTCCTCCCTTTGCTGATCGATAAAGTCTGCGCGCTTTCGCCTGACTGCGGATATGGGGAGGAAGGACGAGGCCCCAATTGATAGAGTCTGTTTTCTACCTTTTAACATTAGCTATATACTAATACCGTGTAGCCGTAATGGCCGCTAAACCACGTGCACGTGATACGCACTCCGTACGCTATTTGCGTATGAAGACCTCGCACGTGGTATGCAAATTAAGTACACACGCTGTGCTTGGTGTACGGAATACACACAGATAATAACCTTTATAAACTTTAAACACAGAATATGCTTACACTGTAAACCTTAATACCGTGGTCCTATAATGGTGTAACACTGAACCTTTGTGAGTATGCAAGCTGTTTGAGCAATTGAGATACTCAGAAACCCTTTGTACTAGCTAGAGAAACACAGACACCCTGCTGAGGTTCCAACTCCTTTACTAACGAGATTTAGCTATGCAAAAAGGGAAAATACAGTTAACATCTTACACGCTACAGGCTAACATCAATATCTAACAGAATAACTACACATAAATATACAATAGCGGCACAATCCTAACACTAACAGAGAGAGAGATAACATGGCAAAATACAGTAAGAGAATAAGTTTGGTCGCAGAGAGAACTTACACACATGGGAATGAATCGCCTGCGCTATCTGGATATCCAGCTCCCTGTTAATCAGTGATGAAAACCTTGTGGAGAGTAGTCTGAGCTGGTCCAGTCTGGCTGTTCCCTATATACACTGCATACAGTACACTACAAAGGGCCCTACACTCTCATTGTTCATTGGACACAGGAATCTGTCTTTACATTATAACAAAAGGTCATAGGTTTGTTTGAACAGGTGGGCTGTGACTATTTCAGACTGCTCAGGTGGGAGGGAATCTCAGGATTCCCAACACATGGACAATGAATCGCAAATACAGCAAATGTCCTGGAACTACTTATAGACATAACCATACGCAGGAGCAATTAATCTTTACCTAACCAGCACCGGATTGTTTCTAATAAAATGTTCTTTAGTTAGGTACCAAACACCACTGCTCAAACCCTGTCTGACCCTTCGTATCATGCAAAGAGGAATTCCTCTGTCCAGTGACCAGTTACATTAAACAGACTTACAGTTATTATTAAGGGGAACATTACCTATAAAACATACTATTTGGATTTACTATGTAACGATTGAGTCGCCCGCTAGACGCACACAAACTCTACCGTAAATGCACATACCACGCGCCCGAGCGCATGGCCGAGGAGGTGCCATCACGCAGCTGCGAGAATCCGCACGCACGGGAGAGAATGTGCACGTGCAGCGGGCAAGCGCATGGGGTGAATATATGGCAACGTGTAGCATGATATTTTTCCGACTTTGACATCATATACGCAGGGGCTGGCTAATTACTCTTCCCCTTCCTTTTGAAGATGGGCAATCAGATTTATCAATCATACTAAGACACTGTTATAACTTATACTGTGGGGTCTCTTAGAAATACTAGCAGGCCAAATTGCCTTATCTTATTTTAATTGCTTGTTTAAAGCTCTGGCCATGGTTCTTGTGTAAACAAATGGCTAGTTCTGAGAGGAAACAGAGCAGGAAGGGCTTGACACCTCTCTGGTCCTAGCTCTGGTTCTGGGGTAATCAAACTAGCTCTGGTCACGAGGAATTTCACACCTAAACAGTCAGTGTGTCTCTGAGTTCTGTGGCTACAATGAAATGCCAGCAGATCAATCAAGCTTCAACCATTTGACATGCAAATACATACACTGCTACATTGATATATCAATTGGAATAATACAAATTTCAATCATGCCCATTTCGATGTAACCCAGATGCGTTGGCGTCACATCCATTGATACGTCACTCAGATATCCTGGTGTCATCTATATTGATATCACACTACTTATTAACAGGCCTATTCCTACTTGAAATAGCCTGGATCATGACACCTCCCCCTTTAAGATCAGCATGTGAGCAGTGCACGTCAGGCCAAAGTCTCCTATGACCTTTTCACACAGGATTTATACATAACCACACAGGGCATATGCAGAGATTGATCAATACAATATTATTTGCAGTTATGCACGTTCTGGCGTCAGAATGGTGTCCAATCATGACAGGTATAGGCAGTGGGTGACAGAGAGAGGGTGATGGGCACTCGGTGACAGGTATAGGTAGTGGATGAAAGGGTGATAGGTATAGGCAGTGGGTGACAGGGAGAGGGTGATGGGTTGTTGGTGACAGGTATAGGGACAAGGTGACAGAGAGGGGTTGTTAGGTATAGGTAATGGGTGACAGGTATAGGCAGTGGGGGACAGGGAGAAGCACTTGGTGACAATTGAGGGTGTCAGCCATATGAAGTGGGTGATGGGGATAGGGTGACAAGTATAGGTAGTAGGTGTCAGTGAGAGGGTGATTGGCAGTGGGTGACAGGGAGAGGGGGACAGGTATAGGCAGTGAGTGGCAGAGAGAGGCAGTGGGTGACATGTTTAGGCAGTAGGTGACAGGGATAGGTAGTGGGTGATGGTGAGAGACTGACAGAGATATGCAGTGGGTAACAGGTATAGGCAGTGGATGACAGAGAGAGTTATGGGCAGCAGGTGACAGGTATAGGGAGTGGGTGACACTGAAAGGGTGATAGGTATTGGCAGTGGGTGACAGGGAGAGTTTGATGTGCAATGGGTAACAGGAAGAAGGTGACAGGTATAGGTAAGCAATAGGTGACAATGAGAGGGTGATTGGCAGTGGGTGACAGGGAGAGGGTGACAGGTATAGGCAGTGGGTGGCAGGGAGTGGCAGTGGGTGACAGTTAAGGGCAGTGGGCGACAGGGAGAGAGTGACATGGAAAGGCAGTGGGTGATAGGATGAGAATGACAGGGATATGCAGTGGGTAACAGGTATAGGCAGTGTGTAACAGAGAGAGTTATGGGCAGCAGGTGACAGGTACAGGTAGTGGGTGACACTGAAATGGTGATAGGTATAGGCAAAGGGTTACAGGAAGACTGTAATGGGTGATAGGTGACAGGGAGGGGGTGACAGGCATAGGAAGTGGATGGTGGGGAGAGGGTGATAGGTATAGGCAGTGGGAGACAGGGAGAAGCACTGTAATTACTGTAAAGTAATTGCTTGTGAAAAAAAGTATGACAGCATACTAGGAAACCAGTCCTCATTTAGATTATGTTTTATAAATCAAATAGATTATAAATATAAAAAACTACAAATGCCAGACCGGAAATGACATGCCACACCCAATAACGGAAGTTGCCATATACAGGTAGTGTAGTGTGTATTAAACTTAGATGTCCCCTCCATTCACAGCTCCTTTATTATGATTCCCAGTGTATAACTACTATGGGAAACCAACAAAGTGGCTGCAGAAATGGGAAATGCTGAGCCGGAGCTCCGAAACCAGAAGTGCTCAGATTTATTTCATATATGACTTAATCTTTAATCTTTAAACTTTCAATATACTGTACATGCTTCCAATCCCAGATGCCAAAAAGAGCAAGAATATATCTGGTTAAGCTTACATCTGAAATTAAAAACTGGGTTAAAGGTCTCTACAGATGCTATTTTACTTAAAGGCATACAAACCAAATATACAAATGTGTTCAGCATTAAATCTCTTAGGGCACCATTTTTCTTTAGGGCATACTTACTACATATAAATAATGTGTGTGCAGCCAATATCCAATACTCTAAGGAGTATAATATGTTAATGGACAACCAGAATACATATTATATTAGCTCATAAGGATATTAGAAAAGAGGCCATTTCTATATATTACAAAAATAAATGTAAATTTTCATTTGCCAGCACATATTAATTAAAGGCATACATGGCATTACACAGTGTATAAAACTCATATAAAAATATATAATTTTTACAAAAGTATTAAAAAAAATTAAAAATGTGGATTCCAATGTAGTTATTGATAGTGCAAGAGAAATACAAAGCAATAAATACACATAAAACTACATATTTAGAACATATTGCAAGAATAAGATTTACATTTAATGTTTAAGATTTATCCTGTACATAAAATTTCATATACAGATTCATACATATAAAATTCCACGTATGAGCAAGGAGGTACAGAAATACACATACTGTATAATCAAAAATACCAAATTGCATCAGTAAGACATAAAACAAATAACCGTAAGGTTGAAAAAAAAAATTATTTTAGTTTAATAGTCAATTAATCCATTAGGGGTTAGTGCATCAAGCTTAAATATCCAAAGCATCTCCCATTAAGAAAGGAGAGTATCCACATTACCACTTTGAACCCCAATTTTCACATGTTCTATTGCTTGACAGACCAAATCTGTAGGATCCAAATTATATACTTCATTGAAATGTTTAAGAACAGAGTAATTAGTTAGTTTATGTTTGATCCCTCTTATACTGTATGCTATTGCACTCTTATTTTAAAAGGTCTTTTCGTTTTACCTATATAAATAAGATTACACAGACAATTCAACATGTAAACAACCAAACATGTATTACAATTAAGATGACTCCGTATATGGAAATCCTCAGTTTTATCTTTAGTACAGAATTCTTTCCGAGGTCTCACTATATATTTGAAAATGTTACATTTGCCACATTGATAATATCCTTGGTACTACTGTATGTCACCCTTTTTTTTAACTTGTACATCTGTAATCATACTAGGAGCCAAAACATCTTTAAAGTTTTCAGCCCTTCTGAATACAATATCAGATTGGTCCCTTTAAGATGGGATGAATATTGATGCTGGAGGTGTCCAAGAATCATGATCTTAACCCATTAAATTAATTAATTGGCAGTTGCCAGAAAAAGAACGATTGCTTTTTTTTGGAGCACTCTTTTGTATTATATTTTTTATGATAATGATATGATTATTGTTGTTAAAACATAACTTTTAATATTCTTCCTTAAAATAAACGGGGTAGAGTGAAGAGCTTAACTTTGTATGACTAATAAACATAAAAATAAATCAATGGTTGTCACCCCTGTTTCATTATAGATTCAATTAAACATGTTGAAAAAGGACATAATCTGTCTCTGCTGTAAATTTTTTAGTATGAATCAGAGTTTATACATTTTGCCTTAACATCAGAAACATCAATACCTAATTCATACAGTTTAGTTTCTTAGACCATCATACATAATTAATTCACAATTATAGACATGCTGAGTGCTAGACTTTTTTTTATATAGTAATGGAGGGTGAGCAACAGAGAAAGTTGCATTGGCAATAAAGCTAATGTTCACATTGCTTTAAACAGGGGTGACAACCATTGATTTATTTTTATGTTTATTAGTCATACAGCGTTAAGGTCTTCACTCTTCCCCACTTATTTTAAGGAAGTATATTAAAAGTTAAGTTTTCACAACTTTAGGGTAACCATGTTCTAGAAAGATTTCCCCATAGAATTGTATTTGTTCAACGCCAACATTCTGACCACTACAATTTCTATAAATTCAATGAAATTGAGAATTCGGCATGTTCAATTTCTATCTCTCTAAGTACCCATTGTTTTAGCGAGCATAACTGTTTGTATCAACCTCCTTGATGAAACAACACATGCTTACCTTTCTTGTATTCATATCACCTCTCAAGATCAGGTCTAAAAAATCAATAGATTTTTTAAGTGAATGTTAAAATCATTCCCTTGTAAACACTCCATAAAAACAATCACTTGAACTGTTCCACATTAAAATAATATCATCAATATATCTTCAAAAAAAATCTTATATGATGCTTAAAGGTCTTGTTATTGTATATAACATAATTTTTCCCATACCCCATAAATAAATTGTCATAACTTGGTGCCACAATTGTACCCATTGCAGTACCGCACAAAAAAACCCATAAAAATCCCCAAAAAACTTAAAATAATTGTGCTCAGGTATAATGTCCATAAGTTCACCTATAAAGTGACAAAAATCAGTCTATATACTTGGATCTTGTATAACAAGACTCTTCACAGCTTCAACCCCTCTTTTATGTTCAATAGATGTGTATAATACTTGAACATCAATGGTGACCCATTTTAATTGTGGTTCCCATTCAAACTTTCTATAAGTTAACAGCAGCTGCGGAGTCCTTAATATAGAAAGGTAAAATTTGAACATATTTATTAATAACTAGCTGAAGTATCTGGCATTGTCCGGGTTTACAGTTTCCAGTTATTAATTATCAATGAGTTGGATGTAACTGTCACCATATTAAATATAATTAGTAGCTAGTAGCTCTTCCAACAAACCCATGAGGTGGCTGTCCAGTGTCATTTTCTTTCTGTGCAGTTTTATTATCAGTATTCCATTGCGAGATGGGTTTAAAGTTTTTCTTCTGTTATCAATGTTGCTATTCCAACTCTTTTGGGTACACAACATATTTTTGTCTTTCCACCTCCATTTCTATCAGTTATTGTAGTTCATTGATTTATGGTTATTTTAGTCAGTTATTTCACATAATTGAATTGTGTTTTTTTCTGTCAGTTTTTACAGTTCATTAAAGTTTTCATCCAAATCCATCTAGTGGAAGTCACAGAACAGGATCCCCGTGTTCTATCTGGTGTACACCAGTGGGAGGTCCAACCATGCCCTTTCCCCTTTAGTTTGTCTTCTTGATCCCAATGTTACAACTCTGTGAAGTTTTTGTCTAAATCCACCCAGTGGAAGACCAAGAACAGGCTCCGTGGGTCAAAGTTCTGCCGAAACTTTCTGCAGTGAGGACCAACCAGGACTCCAACCACTCCGTTAGGCATTACATACCAATTTTCACCTTTCTGTGAAGTTTTCATCCAAAGCCATCCAGTGGAAGCTCCAGAACAGGCTCACTGTATCAAAGTTCTGCCCAACGCATTCCGTCATGAGGTCCAATTGGGTCCCCAATCACTCCATTAGGCATCCCAAAACCAATTGCCACCCCTTTGTGAAGTTTTCATCCAAATCCATTATGTGGAAGTCCCAGAACAGGCTCCCGTGGTCAAAGTTCCGCCCAGCACATTCCACCGTAGGATCTGACCGAGACTCCAACTCCCTGAAATCTGGCCAGGATCCAACTATTGGAGGTGTGTCTGAATGCATAACCAGAAAGACAAACAGACCAATAAATTGTATATATAAGAAAATCTCTACATATTAAGATACATGAGCAATTAGAGAATCTATTCCTGCAACTATGGGGCATCCTGATGGTTTGACAGTCATTTGTGGACTTTAGAAAAATGGTAAAAGATAAGAATTTTAGGGTATTTTTGTAACAAATAATCATATTCTTCTTGCATCAAAAAACTTATTTCTTTCCTCTATCAATAGCCACTTGAAGGTAGTATAGTTTGTCAGTTTCCTATGTTATTTAGCATCATTTAGAAGCCTGCTGGCCTCATTAATATAGTCCTTTCTGTCCATAATAACTACTGATCCCCCCTTAACTGCCTATTTTATTACAATCTCTTCATTGTTCTTCAAATCTTAACTTCCTTTTCCATACGACTAAGATTTGTTGGTGACATTGCAAATGGTATTGAAGGGAAAGTATGCCTTTTTACAGATGATACAAAGATATGCAACAGGGTAGACACACCGGGAGGGGTGAAGCAAATGATTGATGACCTAAGTAGGCTTGAGAAATGGTCAAGAACGTGGCAACTACAGTTTAATGCTAAAAAAAAGCAAAATCATGCACTTGGGTCTCAAAAACCCAAAGGCTAAATATAGTATCAAGGGTACTATTATGGAAACTACTGAGGAGGAAAGGGATTTAGCATTCACTGTTTCAAGTGACTTAAAGGCAGGAAAGCAATGCAACAAAGTAATGAGAAAGGCAAGCCAGAGGCTTGGTTGCATAGGGAGAGGAATCAGTAGCAGGAAAAAAATAAGAATTTACTCACCGGTAATTATATTTCTCGTAGTCCGTAGTGGATGCTGGGAACTCCGTAAGGACCATGGGGAATAGACGGGCTCCGCAGGAGACTGGGCACACTAAAAGAAAGATTAGGTACTATCTGGTGTGCACTGGCTCCTCCCTCTATGCCCCTCCTCCAGACCTCAGTTAAGGAAACTGTGCCCGGAAGAGTTGACATTACAAGGAAAGGATTTGGAATCCAGGGTAAGACTCATACCAGCCACACCAATCACACCGTACAACTCGTGATAACTATACCCAGTTAACAGTATGAACAAAAAACTGAGCCTCATTTAAAAGATGGCTCATAACAATAACCCTTAAGTTAAGCAATAACTATATACATGTATTGCAGAGAGTCCGCACTTGGGACGGGCGCCCAGCATCCACTACGGACTACGAGAAATAGAATTACCGGTGATTAAATTCTTATTTTCTCTGACGTCCTAGTGGATGCTGGGAACTCCGTAAGGACCATGGGGATTATACCAAAGCTCCCAAATGGTCGGGAGAGTGCGGATGACTCTGCAGCACCGAATGAGCAAAGTCAAGGTCCTCCTCAGCCAGGGTATCAAACTTGTAGCAAATGTGTTTGAACCCGACCAAGTAGCAGCTCGGCAAAGCTGTAATGCCAAGACCCCTCGGGCAGCCGCCCAAGAAAGAGCCCACCTTCCTTGTGGAATGGGCTTTTACTGATTTAGGATGCGGCAGTCCAGCCGCAGAATGTGCCAGCTGAATCGTGCCACAGATCCAGCGAGCAATAGTCTGCTTTTAAGCAGGAGCACCCAGCTTGTTGGGTGCATGCAGGATAAATAGCGAGTCAGTTTTTCTGACTCTAGCCGTCCTGGAAACATAAATTTTCAGGGCCCGGACCACGTCCAGCAACTTGGAGTCCTCCAAGTCCCTAGTAGCCGCAGGCACCACCATAGGTTGGTTCAAATGAAACGATGATACCACCTTAGGGAGAAATTGGGAATGAGTCCTCAATTCTGCCCTTTCCATATGGAAGATCAGATATGGGCTCTTACATGACAAAGCCGCCAATTCTGACACACGCCTAGTCCAAGCTAAGGCCAAAAGCATGACCACTTTCCACGTGAGATATTTTAGCTCCACGGTCTTAAGTGGCTCAAACCAGGGGGATTTTAGGAATCCAACACAACGTTAAGATCCCAAGGTGCCACTGGTGGCACAAAAGGAGGCTGAATATGCAGCACCCCTGTAACAACGTCTGAACTTCAGGCAGTGAAGCCAGTTCTTTTTGAGAGAAAAGGGGATAGGGCCGAAATCTTGACCCTTATGGATCCTAATTTTAGGCCCATAGTCACTCCAGACTGTAGGAAGTGCAGGAATCGACCCCGCTGGAATTCCTCTGTAGGGCCTTCCCGGCAACACACCAAGCAACCTATTTTCGCCATATACAGTGAAAAAGTCTTGCTGTCACGTCTTTCCTAGCCTTTATCAGCGTAGGAATAACTGCATCCGGAATGCCCTTTTCCGCAAGGATCCGGCGTTCAACCGTCATGCCGTCAAACGCAGCCGCGGTAAGTCTTGGAACAGACAGGGCCCCTGTTGCAACATGTCCTGTCTGAGAGGCAGAGGCCATGGGTCCTCTGAGAGCATTTCTTGCAGTTCCGGGTACCGAGACCTTCTTGGCCAATCCGGAGCAAAGAATATTGTTCACACTCCTCCTTTTATTACAATTCTCAGCCCTTGGGTCTGAGAGGAAGAGGAGGGAATACATAGACCGACTGGAACACCCACGGTGTTACTAGTGCGACCACAGCTATCGCCTGAGAGTCCCTTGACCCAGCGTAAAACCTTTTTTATCTTTTTATTGAGGTGGGACGCCATCTAGTCCACCTGAGGCAGTTCCCATCAATTTGCAAAACTGCGTGAAGACTTCCTGATGAAGTTACCACTTTCCCGGGTGGAGGTCGTGCCTGCTGAGGAAGTCTGCTTCCCAGTTGTCCACTCCCGGAATGAACACTGCTGACAGTGCGCTTACTTGATTCTCCGCCCAGCGAAGAATTCTGGTGGCTTCTACCCTCGCCACCCTGCTTCTTGTGCCGCCTTGGCGGTTTACATGAGCCCCTGCGGTCTGACTGGATCAGAACCGGCTGGTCGCGAAGCAGGAACTCCGCTTGACTTAGGGCGTTGTATATGGCCCTTAGTTCCAGGATATTGATGTGAAGGCAAGTCTGTTGGCTTGACCACAAACCTTGGAATTTTCATCCCTGTGTAACTGCCCCCCACCCTCGGAGGCTTGCATCCGTGGTAACCAGGACCCAGTCCTGAATGTCGAATCTGCGGCCCTCGAGAAGGTGAGCACTCCGCAGCCACCACAGGAGAGACACCCTGGCCCTGGGGGATAGGGTGATTAACCGATGCATCTGAAGATGTGATCCGGACCACTTGTCCAGTAAGTTCCATTGTCCTTGCATGGAACCAGCTGAAGGGGATGGCCTCGTATGATGCCACCATCCTTCCCAGGCCTCGAGTGCAGTGATGCACTGACACCTGTTTTGTTTTTCAATAGATTCCTGACCAGTGTCATGAGCTCCTGAGCTCTCTCTATCGGGAGATAAACCCTTTTCTGGTCTGTGTCTAGGATCATGCCTAGGCGAGGCAGATGAGCTGTAGGAACCAACTGCGACTTCGGAATATATAGAATCCAGTCGTGTTGCCGTTTCACTTCCAGAGAAAGTGATACGCTGTCCAACAACTGCTCTCTTGATCTCGCTTTTATGAGGAGATCATCCAAGTATGTGATAATAGTGACACCTTGCTTCCGCAGGAGCACCATCATATCCGCCATTACCTTGGTGAAATTGGTAATGACAATCCCGTACCGCAATTCTGAGGTACGCCTGATGAGGTGGATAAATGGGGACCTGAAGGTATGCATCCCTTATGTCCCGATTCACGATAAAGTCTCCCCCTTTTCAGGCTTTTTAATGACCGCTCTTAGCGATTCCAGCTTGAACTTGAACCTTTTCAGGTATATGTTCAGGGATTTTAATTCAATATGGGTCTAACCGAACCGTCTGGTTTCGGGATTACAACATGGTCGAATAATGACACCCTCTTGTAGAAGGAGGGGACCCTTGACCACCACCTGTTGAAGATACAATTTGCGAATTGCAGTTAACACTGGCTCCCTCTCTTGGGGGGAAGCCTGCCGGGTCATCGGTGAGGGGGCATCTTCTCACAGTCCAGCCTGTATCCCTGCGACACAATTTCTATTGCCCAGGGATCTAACAGGGAGTGAACCCACTTGTGGCTGAACTTACGAAGGCATGTCCCCACCGGGCCTAGCTCCGCCTGTGGAGCCCCAGCGACATGCGGTGGATTTTTGAAGAGGCAGGGGAGGACTTCTGTTCCTGGGGACTAGCTGTGTTGTACAGCTTCTTTCCTCTGCCCCCGGCTCTGACAAGAAAGGACGCACCTCAGACTTTCTTGTTTCTTTATTCGAAAAGCTGCATTTAATAATGTCGTACTTTCCCAGGCTGTGCAGGAATATAGGGCAACTAGCAGAATTACCAACTATAGCTGTGGAGACCAGGCCCGAGAACCTTTCTCCACACAATCCTCAGCCTTCCATATGCCTCTTAAGTCGGCATCATCTGTCCAATGTATATTCTACAGGACACGTCAAGCAGAAATCGACATAGCTTTGACTCTAGGACCCAGTATACTCATGTCCCTTTGGGCATGCTTCATAATTATATATCTATCACTTAAGACAGCATCTTAATATATTTATATGCATACTAGGGTCTCAATCTCTGCTGATAAGGTACCTGTCCACGCTGTCACAGCGCTATAAACCCATGCCGACCCAGTCGCCGGTCTGGGCAGTATACTAGAATGTGCACACTATCTGCAGGATCCCTGAGAATAGCTAGTGCAAACAGGACACCCAAGGGGAAGATTCTCAAAACATCCTGGCCCTAGTGGGAAAAGGATACAGCCTGAGAATTCTCTTGTGGGAAGCTGCCGTCTCTTGTCTGGAGATTCCCGCTCTTTTTCGTCATGAGAGGAGGGAAATTTACCTCAGCATTCTTCCCCTTAACATGTGTACTCTCGTGTCAGAGACAGATGAGTCATCAGTGATATGCAAATCCTCTTTTATTCCAATAATCATATATTGAATATCTTTTAGCCCTCTTGGCTGTAACTTTGCATTATCATAGTCGACAGTGGAGTTAAACTCCGTGTCGATACCAGTGTTTGTTATTTTGGATAGTGAGCATAGAGAGACTCTGAAGATCTCTGTGACATAGGGACAGACCAGGGTAGATTTCCTTTCTGTTCCCTAACCTTTTGTGCAATAATTTTACCTCAGCACTTACACATATCCAAAGAGGTGTCGGCGCTGTCGACGGAGACACCCTCCCACACACATATCCGCTCTATCACCTCCTTAGAGGAGCCTTTTACCTCAGACATGTCGACACACGCGTACCGACACACCACACACACAGGGGATGCTCTATTTGAAGAGAGTTCCCCCACCAGGCCCTTTGGAGAGACAGAGAGAGAGTATGCCAGCACACACCCCAGCGCTATATAACCCAGGGATTACACTACAACTCAGTGTTTACCCAGTAGCTGCTGTTTATACAAACTTTGCGCCTAAATTTATGTGCCCCCCCTCTCTTTTCACCCTTTGTGTACCAGGATACTGCAGGGGAGAGCCTGGGGAGCTTCCTTCCAGCTGAGCTGTGAAGAGAAAATGGCGCCGGTGTGCTGAGGAAGAAGGCCCGGCCCCCTCAGCGGCGGGCTTCTGTCCTTTTATGTACTTTAATGGCGGGGGTTTTACACATATACAGTACTAGACTGTATTATGTGTGTTTTTATTGCCAAAGGTAATCTAATTGCAGCCCAGGGCGCCCCCCCCCCCAGCGCCCTGCACCCACCAGTGACCGGAGCGTGTGGTGTGCTGTGGGAGCAATGGCGCACAGCTGCAGTGCTGTGCGCTACCTTATTGAAGACCTGAGTCTTCAGCCGCCGATTTTCTCCTGGAATCTTCCGTCTTCTGGCTCTGCAAGGGGGACGGCGGCGCGGCTCCGGGAACGGACGATCGAGGTCGGGGCCCTGTGTTCGATCCCTCTGGAGCTAATGGTGTCCAGTAGCCTTAGAAGCACAAGCTAGCTGCAAGCAGGTAGGTTTGCTTCTCTCCCCTCAGTTCCTCGTAGCAGTGAGTCTGTTGCCAGCAGATCTCACTGAAAATAAAAAACCTAACAAATACTTTCTTTTCTAGTGAGCTCAGGAGAGCCCACTAGGTGCATCCAGCTCTGGCCGGGCACAGATTCTAACTTAGGTCTGGAGGAGGGGCATAGAGGGAGGAGCCAGTGCACACCAGATAGTACCTAATCTTTCTTTTAGTGTGCCCAGTCTCCTGCGGAGCCCGTCTATTCCCCATGGTCCTTACGGAGTTCCCAGCATCCACTAGGACGTCAGAGAAATAAGTAATAATACCACTGTATAGGTCATTGGTACGGCCCCATCTGGAATACTGTGTCCAGTTCTGGAGACCATATCTCCAGAAGGATATAAATACATTAAAGAGTGTACAAAGTAGGGCAACTAAAATGGTGCATGGCCTACATCACAAAACTTACACGGAAAGGCTAAAATATCTCAACATGTATAGTTTGGAGGAGAGAAGGGAAAGGGAGGACATGATAGAAACTTTAAAATATACCAAGGTTTTTAACAAAGTTCAAGAGGGAAACATTCTTCAAAGGAAGAGAAGCATTAGAACTCGAGGACATGCACTGAAACTGGAGGGAGGCAGGTTCAGGGGAAATTTAAGGAAAAATTACTTTACAGAAAGGGTAGTGGATAAGTGGAATAGCCTCCCATCAGAGGTGGTAGATGCTAAGATGGTAGAGCAATTTAAACATGCTTGGGATAGGCATATGAATATCCTTACAAAGAATTAAGGTTCAAAAAGGGTTGAGATTACCTAAAGGTTAAAAAAAAGTGGCAGACTAGATGGGCCAAGTGGTTTTTATCTGCCATCAAATTCTATGTTTCTATAATATGGCTTGGGTTTATAATCTCCATCACACAGATCTTTTATAACTGCTTCATAAAAACATTCAAATGATTACCCATATATTAAAGGGGGTAGTATTTAGAGATTGGTTTTAAACCTGATCTTCACATATTAGCAAAGTTATTAGTAATGACTCAATCCTGACATAAAATGTCTCTTTAATGTTGCCTTTCTAATGAACTTGTTTAAATCCAGGTACAATTCAAATTTATTAGAGGGGTTTTAAATGTGTAAAAGTGAGTCCTTTAGCTAATAAAGATGCTTCAATAGATGAATGTACATGTTTAGAAAGATTTGGGGGATATCATTTTTTTTTGTAATCTAGATGAAACACCCCCTCTTCTTCTTCATCTCGATATTGGTATTTTCCCCGTAATCTCTGCAGACCTTTCCTGTATTCGTTTAGTCATAAAAAATCACCTTCGCCCTCTACATCAGTTTCACTATTGAGAACCAAGAACTGTTGTTCTTTTTCTTCTCTAACATATGAGCTCTCCTTTTAGGAACATTTGTCCAACCATTATTGATAGTATTCCTTACAAAAGATCTACTTCTTGATCTAAACTGACGTATATTATTAATTTTTAATTGTTTACGACAATCTTTTGTGTTATTAGCATAATCTTGTTTATCTCGAATTCATTTCTATTCTTTAATACATATAACCTCCTTCTCAAACTTATGTAACTTGTAATTAAGAACTACTTTGTTTGCTTTAAAATCTTCCATAAAAGCTTAAATTTTTTCTCTCTAAAATATTAACCTCAGACTCAATCTGAACTAGAGTTTTTTTTTCTTTTCATAGATTATCAATCTCATCCCAGTTTGATTTTTGTAACCTAGATTACACAATGTAGTACTTTTAACTTAAACATTTGGAATTTAACTTAAATATATAATAAGTATAGTGTGGTTATAGTGAGAAAATGTGAATCAAATAAGTACTTTACAGTAAAATAAAATGTAAAATTTCAGCAACAGAGGAGAAACCTAAAACTTTTAGGTGTTGATGTATGACACAAAGGGAGATTTTATATAAAGTGCTTTATACAAAATTTCTGCCCACACACTAGCACATGTACAAACCACATCCTGAGAGCTTGTATACAAGACACAAGAAACAATTATTTTCAACACACCTTCGCTTAGTCATATAGTCACTTCATATTTCCAGCCTGCTATAAATACTCTCCATACAATTGCTTCCCATGTGAAAAAGCCACAACAGTTAGGTCTACAAAAACAGATAAAAAATATATATAAATTTAGATTTTAAATTGTGACAAGTCATGCAAGACCTTCAATAAAACTGTTAACATGTTTTTAGAAACTGTTGCTGTTTATTTTTCAGGTGGCTGTGGCAAAAATAATATTTAGTGGCCCATTTATCAACAAGTTATAACTATTTAAAACGTATTTTGTATTATAAATGGAGCTCCAGCCAATCTGCTCCCAACTGTCATTTTTCAAACACATGACAGTTAGGAGCTGATTGGCTGAACCACCATTTATCATACATGACAAGTTTTAAATAGCTAAAACTCATGGACAAATGGGTCCGTTAAAGATTATAACAAAATATAAAGTAACAACCCTTTACATACAATTTGTGTATCTTGGTGTCTAATACTTGCACACAAATTTTAATATTGAGATCCTATATTTTTTCCCCTAAATACATTAATTCAGTAATAGATTTACATTAAGTTTCCAAGTCATGTGAAAATATTGACAATATATTCAGTATAAAGAAACTTGAATGCAGTGAGACCAAATACTGTATTCATGGAGATGTGGGCATTTCAGTATTTTTATTCTCCTTGACCACACCTTGGCATTAGGAACAGTTGACCACTTCCTCCTCCTTCTAACCTTTCACTGCAATGACCTCCTCAACTGCATTCTCTCCTGGTTTATCTCCTACTTGTCCATCTGCTCATTCTCAGCATCTATACTAACCTCTACCTGTCCTTCTAGTTTGGGTACTCTCCACTTCTCCCACTTCTCTTCTCTGTGAACTTATCACTTCCTTTGGCCTCTGATACCACCTCTATGCAAATGATACACAAATATACCATTCCTGTCTTGATCTCTCTCCCCCTGTTCTCTGTAATGTCACCTCCTGTCATTCAGGCATCTTGTTGTGAATGGCAGTGCACTTTCTGAAATGTAATACATCTAAAACTGAAGTAATCATCTTACTCCCAGCCAAGGCTACTTCCTTTCCTACGCTCTTCCTCTTTGTTCATAACATCTCCTTCCTCTTTGTTCTCTAAATCAGATATCTGGGTGTTACCCATAACTCATAAAGTAACAGCCAATCAGCTCCTTACTGCTATATGTTTGAAAATGACAGGAACTGGTTGGTTGGTACTTTATCTCTCTCCACGGTATCACTCTCCACGGCTTAGTACATCTGCCACTTAAACTGAATCTTATCCATGCCATCAAAATGTCTTACCTAGATTACTATAATTTTTCTCCTATAGTACGGTAGATTTCTGTCCTTTCTGGCTTCCAAATTCCCACTTTGCTCCTCTTCAGTGAATACTTACCTCTGCTGCCCACCTCATTTTCCTCTTTTGATGCTCTACCTCTGCTGCTTTTCTCCTGTGGTGTACTTACAGTAAAGGGAGGGGGGGGGGGGGGTTCTTGACATTTGGAAGCAATATTTCCAGAAATCCCCCTGTGCGCCAATTGCCACCTCCAATTTCCGACTACAGCATGCTCCACACGCTGCATACTACCTGTCATAGGGCCTAATTCAGACCTGAATGCTCGCTAGGGTTTTTTTTGCACTGCTGTGAGCAGATAGTCGCCGTATAGGGCAGTGTATTTTTGCTTTGCAAATGTGCGATCGCATGTGCAGCCGAGCGGTACAAAAAAGTTTTGTGCAGTTTCTGAGTAGCCCAGCACTTACTCAGCCGCTGCGATCACTTTAGCCTGTCGTACCTTTAGAACGGTGGCATTAAATAAGGTATTTCTGACCACCTTTTTCTTAGTCTCTGGTTGTCACAGCCTTATTCTACTCCTTGGCCTTTATTAATGAATAGTGCACCAATAACAAGTTAACTAACACGTTTTCTCTCCTATTACTATCACAATTGGATCAACTGCGGTTCACAGCCGCCGTCTCGGATGGTTTTTCCGTCACTTCCGGTCGGTGACACGCTAACAATCGCGGCACTTCCGGTCGGTGACAACACAAACACACGCGTCACTTCCGGTTTCGGAGCCGCACCATCCGGCTAGCCACCAACATCACAGTGACCTTCTTAAATAGTTTTTCTTTCCCTTCCATACCATGATTAGTCTCCTTCCATACCAATAGAGACCTATGCTGCACTTTTCATATTGGTTATTGCATGCTTATTTCGGCCGTCCATGCCGCCACGTCACTTCCGGTTTCGGTCTTCCGGTCGCCCGGCCGGACGTTTTTACCAGTTTTTAGCCTGGTTCACACCCAAATCTGCACACTTTGTACACCACAGAGTACTAATGCAGCAGCACATCACTATCAGTAATTAGGTTTCACTAAAAAGGACTCTGTTTGATTACTTCCGGTCCCGGTGACCTATGACCTGGAATTAACCTCCCACCATCTTTAAAAGCCAGCTCTGAAGACAAGTAACACCATCAAGCCCTGAGAAGAGATTGCAGATCTCAAAACGCGTTGGCTACTGGATCCATCAGGAATTCGAACCTTTCATTCATTGGACATCAACCTTGTGGTCAGCTTGGGAGCCAGAGCAGGGTGAAGTCTGGACCACTCTGCTTGTTATAACACCTGCGGCTCCTTAGCTACCTCTCTGGTATGCTTGACAACATTTTTAGAAGTGCAATTTGAGTTGTTTGAACATTGATTACCATCACTCATCCAGGGGTTAGTGACCCATCATTAAGCTTAGGAGCCAGAGCAGGGTGAAGCTTGGACCACCCTGCCTTATTTAACAACTGCGGCTCCTAGCTTACCTTATTGGTATGCTTTTAGTAGTTGTTTTATGTATGTGAATGTCTATTGTATTAAATTTGTATACATTTTATTGAAACTCCTCGAAATTTATATCATCATATCTATATTGAGTTCATTATCTATCTGATAAGGTGACCATTGCTTTGGTCTTCTCATACGACCACAGAAAGAGGGCGCCCTGGATACACCACCTCACACTTTGATTCACGTTCTATTTTTGGGGGAAGAGGAAAACCCCAGAGGTGTACCCTAGGCTGCCCATTCCCTTTCCAGCGCCCAATAAGTTTTCCCACACCCTTAAGCTGTCTGGGCCCGGAATTGACATCAGACACCCACCCTGCAAACGCTTGAACACGCCTGCGTTTTTCCAAACACTCCCAGAAAATGGTCAGCTGCCACCTACAAACGCCTTCTTCCTGTCAATCTCCTTGCGATCGGCTGTGCGAATGGATTCTTCATAAAACCCATTGCACAGCAACGATCTGCTTTGTACCCGTGCAACGTACCTGCGCATTGCGGTGCATATGCATGCGCACTTCTGACCTGATCGCAGCGAAAAAAAACTAGCGTGCGATCAGGTCTGAATGACCCCCATAGAAAAGGTAACCCCCAGCTAATTCATTAATTATTTTGGGGAGCTCATATCCTGCCCCCCAGCATCATCCGGATGAGCTGTGCTGCTGTGCACTGTTTCCTGATCCCTTCTGCTGTGGATAGCAGTGGATCAGCACAAAGTACTGTATATGTATTAAGCATTTGCTGTTCAATCTAGAGCACATGTGTAGATGTATCAAGCAGTGAAATGAGTTGCATAGTGGACCAGTGGAGGAGTTACCCAAAAAAAGCAATCAACTTCTCCCTATAATTTACATAATGTCATTGATAAATGCTACCTCCAAGTTGATTGGTAGGTATGGACATTTGTTCTACTTCTCCACTGTTTTCACTGCTTGATACATCTCCCTGACTGTTACAATGTAACAATGAGGAGCAAGTGTTTTCATTTAGCTTCAGATGTATTTAGCAGAATAAGAAAAAAACAGCCTGACAGACATTTTTTTCCTCTTTCCTGCTGTCAATAGAGGTAGGATTGCACTTTAGGTGTATCCTGCCATATGTGTTCCTCTGCCCTCACCACTCTGTATGTTCAAAGTTTAGTTTATTATCATCAGCCAAAATTGTTGACAAACGAAAATTACAGTACATATGTACATGAGCACCCAGTAGCGATATGACAGCATTCATAGTTTAAACAGTAACAGGTCATAACATTCATAAAACACATAAAATAGTACACTCACATATTTAGCATACGCACTGCAGATGGAAGAAACCTGTTCCTAAGGCAACTTGCATGCTAACAATGTTCAAAACTTCTTTTGGAACTCGTTAAATGGGTAACCCCATTCTGATATAATTCTCCTGGCTTTCTTTGAAGTCCTAAGACTATAAAGCTCACGGAACGGTCGGCAATGGCATGACGATGATTTCATTGGCGTATGTGTGTATGTATGTACATCTCTCTCTCACTCCTTATCTGCCCCCTGCCTGCTATTGTATATGTATATCTGGCCTTTTTTAATTTTTTTAATTCCTTCTTTGTGTGTACGGAGTGGTATATGTGACCGGCGGTTAGGAGAGCTTAACATGCTGCAGGCTTGATGGTGACCTGCGGTCGACGAGGGTTCTATTCCCACTCTATGGGTTTCGTGGACACCCATGAGTGGGAATAGTCCCTGTTGGTCAGCATGTCGACTGTCGGGATTGTGAGGGGGCAGGATGTAGGGGGAGGTATTGTGACCGACGGTCTCCTGGTCACATAAGTACATATCGTGTATATAGTATACCTGGCTACTATTCTTTCCTCAGACCCTTTCTACCACAGCGACAATCTCAGTACTATAATAACACCCTCCTGAAGTCAGCAACTGTGTTGGCACAGATTGAATTTATTTAAAACAAATAACAAAAATGTAAAAACTTGTATTCAATAGAAACTGTATATATTCAAAGAATAAAGCATAATATTAATTAGGTTAATCGGTATTTACCATTCACAGATGGCAATAATAGGACAAGTATTGCAGCAGTACAAATACTGCAGTGATAGCTGTATTCGGAAACTCTCCTCTGGAAATCTGCCTTTGTGCCTCTTCTCCTGCCAGCTATTCCACTGGCTCTCTATCCCCCTGAAAACCAAATCCAAGCTTTTCTCTCTAAACTACAAAGCTCTCAATCAAACATCTCCTCCCTACACCCCTGCCTCATTTTCTCTCTTATGTCTCACACTCCCCTCTCTCTGCTAATGGCTGCTAGGTCTCATCTTTATTGAGTCCTCTTTCCACTCTAAGGGGTATATTTACTAAGAATAGTGTTTGGTCAAGATTATACATGATTGGCATCGCTAGGACACGTTTGTGATTTTCCCTAACAAACACTAAAATTTACTAAGAATCATGTTTGACTGAATCGTGTTTTCTGATGGTGTATGTAATCACGTTTAATCGGTCGTGTGTGTTCGGAAACAAAGTTGTAAATTCCAGAACATGGGTGGGTACACATAGAGATGAGCGGGTTCGGTTTCTCTGAATCCGAACCCGCCAGAACTTCATGTTTTTTTTCACGGGTCCGAGCGACTCGGATCTTCCCGCCTTGCTCGGTTAACCCGAGCGCGCCCGAACGTCATCATGACGCTGTCGGATTCTCGCGAGGCTCGGATTCTATCGCGAGACTCGGATTCTATATAAGGAGCCGCGCGTCGCCGCCATTTTCACACGTGCATTGAGATTGATAGGGAGAGGACGTGGCTGGCGTCCTCTCCGTTTAGAATAGATTAGAGAGACACTTGATTTACTAATTTTGGGGAGCATTAGGAGTACTCAGTACAGTGCAGAGTTTTGCTGATAGTGACCAGTGACCACCAGTTTTATTTATAATCCGTTCTCTGCCTGAAAAAAGCGATACACAGCACACAGTGACTCAGTCACATACCATATCTGTGTGCACTGCTCAGGCTCAGGCCAGTGTGCTGCATCATCTATTATCTATATATAATATTATATATATATCTGTCTGACTGCTCAGCTCACACAGCTTATAATTGTGGGGGAGACTGGGGAGCACTACTGCAGTGCCAGTTATAGGTTATAGCAGGAGCCAGGAGTACATAATATATTATATAGTGAGTGACCACCAGACACACAGTGCAGTTTATTTAATATATCCGTTCTCTGCCTGAAAAAAGCGATACACACAGTGACTCAGTCAGTCACATACCATATCTGTGTGCACTGCTCAGGCTCAGGCCAGTGTGCTGCATCATCTATATATATTATATATCTGTCTGACTGCTCAGCTCACACAGCTTATAATTGTGGGGGAGACTGGGGAGCACTACTGCAGTGCCAGTTATAGGTTATAGCAGGAGCCAGGAGTACATAATATTATATTAAAATTAAACAGTGCACACTTTTGCTGCAGGAGTGCCACTGCCAGTGTGACTAGTGACCTGACCACCAGTATATATAATATTAGTAGTATACTATCTCTTTATCAACCAGTCTATATATTAGCAGCAGACACAGTACAGTGCGGTAGTTCACGGCTGTGGCTACCTCTGTGTCGGCACTCGGCAGCCCGTCCATAATTGTATATACCACCTAACCGTGGTTTTTTTTTCTTTCTTTATACATACATACTAGTTACGAGTATACTATCTCTTTATCAACCAGTCTATATTAGCAGCAGACACAGTACAGTGCGGTAGTTCACGGCTGTGGCTACCTCTGTGTCGGCACTCGGCAGCCCGTCCATAATTGTATATACCACCTAACCGTGGTTTTTTTTTCTTTCTTTATACATACATACTAGTTACGAGTATACTATCTCTTTATCAACCAGTCTATATATTAGCAGCAGACACAGTACAGTGCGGTAGTTCACGGCTGTGGCTACCTCTGTGTCGGCACTCGGCAGCCCGTCCATAATTGTATATACCACCTAACCGTGGTTTTTTTTTCTTTCTTTATACATACATACTAGTTACGAGTATACTATCTCTTTATCAACCAGTCTATATTAGCAGCAGACACAGTACAGTGCGGTAGTTCACGGCTGTGGCTACCTCTGTGTCGGCACTCGGCAGCCCGTCCATAATTGTATATACCACCTAACCGTGGTTTTTTTTTCTTTCTTTATACATACATACTAGTTACGAGTATACTATCTCTTTATCAACCAGTCTATATATTAGCAGCAGACACAGTACAGTGCGGTAGTTCACGGCTGTGGCTACCTCTGTGTCGGCACTCGGCAGCCCGTCCATAATTGTATATACCACCTAACCGTGGTTTTTTTTTCTTTCTTTATACATACATACTAGTTACGAGTATACTATCTCTTTATCAACCAGTCTATATATTAGCAGCAGACACAGTACAGTGCGGTAGTTCACGGCTGTGGCTACCTCTGTGTCGGCACTCGGCAGCCCGTCCATAATTGTATATACCACCTAACCGTGGTTTTTTTTTCTTTCTTTATACATACATACTAGTTACGAGTATACTATCTCTTTATCAACCAGTCTATATTAGCAGCAGACACAGTACAGTGCGGTAGTTCACGGCTGTGGCTACCTCTGTGTCGGCACTCGGCAGCCCGTCCATAATTGTATATACCACCTAACCGTGGTTTTTTTTTCTTTCTTTATACATACATACTAGTTACGAGTATACTATCTCTTTATCAACCAGTCTATATATTAGCAGCAGACACAGTACAGTGCGGTAGTTCACGGCTGTGGCTACCTCTGTGTCGGCACTCGGCAGCCCGTCCATAATTGTATATACCACCTAACCGTGGTTTTTTTTTCTTTCTTTATACATACATACTAGTTACGAGTATACTATCTCTTTATCAACCAGTCTATATTAGCAGCAGACACAGTACAGTGCGGTAGTTCACGGCTGTGGCTACCTCTGTGTCGGCACTCGGCAGCCCGTCCATAATTGTATATACCACCTAACCGTGGTTTTTTTTTCTTTCTTTATACATACATACTAGTTACGAGTATACTATCTCTTTATCAACCAGTCTATATTAGCAGCAGACACAGTACAGTGCGGTAGTTCACGGCTGTGGCTACCTCTGTGTCGGCACTCGGCAGCCCGTCCATAATTGTATATACCACCTAACCGTGTTTTTTTTTTCTTTCTTTATACATACATACTAGTTACGAGTATACTATCTCTTTATCAACCAGTCTATATATTAGCAGCAGACACAGTACAGTGCGGTAGTTCACGGCTGTGGCTACCTCTGTGTCGGCACTCGGCAGCCCGTCCATAATTGTATATACCACCTAACCGTGGTTTTTTTTTCTTTCTTTATACATACATACTAGTTACGAGTATACTATCTCTTTATCAACCAGTCTATATTAGCAGCAGACACAGTACAGTGCGGTAGTTCACGGCTGTGGCTACCTCTGTGTCGGCACTCGGCAGCCCGTCCATAATTGTATATACCACCTAACCGTGGTTTTTTTTTCTTTCTTTATACATACATACTAGTTACGAGTATACTATCTCTTTATCAACCAGTCTATATATTAGCAGCAGACACAGTACAGTGCGGTAGTTCACGGCTGTGGCTACCTCTGTGTCGGCACTCGGCAGCCCGTCCATAATTGTATATACCACCTAACCGTGGTTTTTTTTTCTTTCTTTATACATACATACTAGTTACGAGTATACTATCTCTTTATCAACCAGTCTATATATTAGCAGCAGACACAGTACAGTGCGGTAGTTCACGGCTGTGGCTACCTCTGTGTCGGCACTCGGCAGCCCGTCCATAATTGTATATACCACCTAAACGTGGTTTTTTTTTCTTTCTTTATACATACATACTAGTTACGAGTATACTATCTCTTTATCAACCAGTCTATATTAGCAGCAGACACAGTACAGTGCGGTAGTTCACGGCTGTGGCTACCTCTGTGTCGGCACTCGGCAGCCCGTCCATAATTGTATATACCACCTAACCGTGGTTTTTTTTTCTTTCTTTATACATACATACTAGTTACGAGTATACTATCTCTTTATCAACCAGTCTATATTAGCAGCAGACACAGTACAGTGCGGTAGTTCACGGCTGTGGCTACCTCTGTGTCGGCACTCGGCAGCCCGTCCATAATTGTATATACCACCTAACCGTGGTTTTTTTTTCTTTCTTTATACATACATACTAGTTACGAGTATACTATCTCTTTATCAACCAGTCTATATATTAGCAGCAGACACAGTACAGTGCGGTAGTTCACGGCTGTGGCTACCTCTGTGTCGGCACTCGGCAGCCCGTCCATAATTGTATATACCACCTAACCGTGGTTTTTTTTTCTTTCTTTATACATACATACTAGTTACGAGTATACTATCTCTTTATCAACCAGTCTATATATTAGCAGCAGACACAGTACAGTGCGGTAGTTCACGGCTGTGGCTACCTCTGTGTCGGCACTCGGCAGCCCGTCCATAATTGTATATACCACCTAACCGTGGTTTTTTTTTCTTTCTTTATACATACATACTAGTTACGAGTATACTATCTCTATCAACCAGTCTATATATTAGCAGCAGACACAGTACAGTGCGGTAGTTCACGGCTGTGGCTACCTCTGTGTCGGCACTCGGCAGCCCGTCCATAATTGTATATACCACCTAACCGTGGTTTTTTTTTCTTTCTTTATACATACATACTAGTTACGAGTATACTATCTCTTTATCAACCAGTCTATATATTAGCAGCAGACACAGTACAGTGCGGTAGTTCACGGCTGTGGCTACCTCTGTGTCGGCACTCGGCAGCCCGTCCATAATTGTATACTAGTATCCAATCCATCCATCTCCATTGTGTACCTGAGGTGCCTTTTAGTTGTGCCTATTAAAATATGGAGAACAAAAATGTTGAGGTTCCAAAATTAGGGAAAGATCAAGATCCACTTCCACCTCGTGCTGAAGCTGCTGCCACTAGTCATGGCCGAGACGATGAAATGCCAGCAACGTCGTCTGCCAAGGCCGATGCCCAATGTCATAGTACAGAGCATGTCAAATCCAAAACACCAAATATCAGTAAAAAAAGGACTCCAAAACCTAAAATAAAATTGTCGGAGGAGAAGCGTAAACTTGCCAATATGCCATTTACCACACGGAGTGGCAAGGAACGGCTGAGGCCCTGGCCTATGTTCATGGCTAGTGGTTCAGCTTCACATGAGGATGGAAGCACTCAGCCTCTCGCTAGAAAAATGAAAAGACTCAAGCTGGCAAAAGCAGCACAGCAAAGAACTGTGCATTCTTCGAAATCCCAAATCCACAAGGAGAGTCCAATTGTGTCGGTTGCGATGCCTGACCTTCCCAACACTGGACGTGAAGAGCATGCGCCTTCCACCATTTGCACGCCCCCTGCAAGTGCTGGAAGGAGCACCCGCAGTCCAGTTCCTGATAGTCAGATTGAAGATGTCAGTGTTGAAGTACACCAGGATGAGGAGGATATGGGTGTTGCTGGCGCTGGGGAGGAAATTGACCAGGAGGATTCTGATGGTGAGGTGGTTTGTTTAAGTCAGGCACCCGGGGAGACACCTGTTGTCCGTGGGAGGAATATGGCCGTTGACATGCCAGGTGAAAATACCAAAAAAATCAGCTCTTCGGTGTGGAGGTATTTCACCAGAAATGCGGACAACAGGTGTCAAGCCGTGTGTTCCCTTTGTCAAGCTGTAATAAGTAGGGGTAAGGACGTTAACCACCTCGGAACATCCTCCCTTATACGTCACCTGCAGCGCATTCATAATAAGTCAGTGACAAGTTCAAAAACTTTGGGTGACAGCGGAAGCAGTCCACTGACCAGTAAATCCCTTCCTCTTGTAACCAAGCTCACGCAAACCACCCCACCAACTCCCTCAGTGTCAATTTCCTCCTTCCCCAGGAATGCCAATAGTCCTGCAGGCCATGTCACTGGCAATTCTGACGAGTCCTCTCCTGCCTGGGATTCCTCCGATGCATCCTTGCGTGTAACGCCTACTGCTGCTGGCGCTGCTGTTGTTGCCGCTGGGAGTCGATGGTCATCCCAGAGGGGAAGTCGTAAGCCCACTTGTACTACTTCCAGTAAGCAATTGACTGTTCAACAGTCCTTTGCGAGGAAGATGAAATATCACAGCAGTCATCCTACTGCAAAGCGGATAACTGAGTCCTTGACAACTATGTTGGTGTTAGACGTGCGTCCGGTATCCGCCGTTAGTTCACAGGGAACTAGACAATTTATTGAGGCAGTGTGCCCCCGTTACCAAATACCATCTAGGTTCCACTTCTCTAGGCAGGCGATACCGAGAATGTACACGGACGTCAGAAAAAGACTCACCAGTGTCCTAAAAAATGCAGTTGTACCCAATGTCCACTTAACCACGGACATGTGGACAAGTGGAGCAGGGCAGGGTCAGGACTATATGACTGTGACAGCCCACTGGGTAGATGTATGGACTCCCGCCGCAAGAACAGCAGTGGCGGCACCAGTAGCAGCATCTCGCAAACGCCAACTCTTTCCTAGGCAGGCTACGCTTTGTATCACCGCTTTCCAGAATACGCACACAGCTGAAAACCTCTTACGGCAACTGAGGAAGATCATCGCGGAATGGCTTACCCCAATTGGACTCTCCTGTGGATTTGTGGCATCGGACAACGCCAGCAATATTGTGTGTGCATTAAATATGGGCAAATTCCAGCACGTCCCATGTTTTGCACATACCTTGAATTTGGTGGTGCAGAATTTTTTAAAAAACGACAGGGGCGTGCAAGAGATGCTGTCGGTGGCCAGAAGAATTGCGGGACACTTTCGGCGTACAGGCACCACGTACAGAAGACTGGAGCACCACCAAAAACTACTGAACCTGCCCTGCCATCATCTGAAGCAAGAAGTGGTAACGAGGTGGAATTCAACCCTCTATATGCTTCAGAGGTTGGAGGAGCAGCAAAAGGCCATTCAAGCCTATACAATTGAGCACGATATAGTAGGTGGAATGCACCTGTCTCAGGCGCAGTGGAGAATGATTTCAATGTTGTGCAAGGTTCTGATGCCCTTTGAACTTGCCACACGTGAAGTCAGTTCAGACACTGCCAGCCTGAGTCAGGTCATTCCCCTCATCAGGCTTTTGCAGAAGAAGCTGGAGGCATTGAAGAAGGAGCTAAAAGGGAGCGATTCCGCTAGGCATGTGGGACTTGTGGATGCAGCCCTTAATTCGCTTAACAAGGATTCACGGGTGGTCAATCTGTTGAAATCAGAGCACTACATTTTGGCCACCGTGCTCGATCCTAGATTTAAAGCCTACCTTGGATCTCTCTTTCCGGCAGACACAGGTCTGCTGGGGTTGAAAGACCTGCTGGTGACAAAATTGTCAAGTCAAGCGGAACGCGACCTGTCAACATCTCCTCCTTCACATTCTCCCGCAACTGGGGGTGCGAGGAAAAGGCTCAGAATTCCGAGCCCACCCGCTGGCGGTGATGCAGGGCAGTCTGGAGCGACTGCTGATGCTGACATCTGGTCCGGACTGAAGGACCTGACAACGATTACGGACATGTCGTCTACTGTCACTGCATATGATTCTCTCAACATTGATAGAATGGTGGAGGATTATATGAGTGACCGCATCCAAGTAGGCACGTCACACAGTCCGTACTTATACTGGCAGGAAAAAGAGGCAATTTGGAGGCCCTTGCACAAACTGGCTTTATTCTACCTAAGTTGCCCTCCCACAAGTGTGTACTCCGAAAGAGTGTTTAGTGCCGCCGCTCACCTTGTCAGCAATCGGCGTACGAGGTTACATCCAGAAAATGTGGAGAAGATGATGTTCATTAAAATGAATTATAATCAATTCCTCCGCGGAGACATTGACCAGCAGCAATTGCCTCCACAAAGTACACAGGGAGCTGAGATGGTGGATTCCAGTGGGGACGAATTGATAATCTGTGAGGAGGGGGATGTACACGGTGATATATCGGAGGGTGAAGATGAGGTGGACATCTTGCCTCTGTAGAGCCAGTTTGTGCAAGGAGAGATTAATTGCTTCTTTTTTGGGGGGGGTCCAAACCAACCCGTCATATCAGTCACAGTCGTGTGGCAGACCCTGTCACTGAAATGATGGGTTGGTTAAAGTGTGCATGTCCTATTTTGTTTATACAACATAAGGGTGGGTGGGAGGGCCCAAGGACAATTCCATCTTGCACCTCTTTTTTCTTTTCTTTTTCTTTGCATCATGTGCTGATTGGGGAGGGTTTTTTGGAAGGGACATCCTGCGTGACACTGCAGTGCCACTCCTAGATGGGCCCGGTGTTTGTGTCGGCCACTAGGGTCGCTAATCTTACTCACACAGTCAGCTACCTCATTGCGCCTCTTTTTTTCTTTGCGTCATGTGCTGTTTGGGGAGGGTTTTTTGGAAGGGACATCCTGCGTGACACTGCAGTGCCACTCCTAGATGGGCCCGGTGTTTGTGTCGGCTACTAGGGTCGCTAATCTTACTCACACAGCTACCTCATTGCGCCTCTTTTTTTCTTTGCGTCATGTGCTGTTTGGGGAGGGTTTTTTGGAAGGGACATCCTGCGTGACACTGCAGTGCCACTCCTAGATGGGCCCGGTGTTTGTGTCGGCCACTAGGGTCGCTAATCTTACTCACACAGCTACCTCATTGCGCCTCTTTTTTTCTTTGCGTCATGTGCTGTTTGGGGAGGGTTTTTTGGAAGGGCCATCCTGCGTGACACTGCAGTGCCACTCCTAGATGGGCCCGGTGTTTGTGTCGGCCACTAGGGTCGCTAATCTTACTCACACAGCTACCTCATTGCGCCTCTTTTTTTCTTTGCGTCATGTGCTGTTTGGGGAGGGTTTTTTGGAAGGGACATCCTGCGTGACACTGCAGTGCCACTCCTAGATGGGCCCGGTGTTTGTGTCGGCCACTAGGGTCGCTTATCTTACTCACACAGCGACCTCGGTGCAAATTTTAGGACTAAAAATAATATTGTGAGGTGTGAGGTATTCAGAATAGACTGAAAATGAGTGTAAATTATGGTTTTTGAGGTTAATAATACTTTGGGATCAAAATGACCCCCAAATTCTATGATTTAAGCTGTTTTTTAGTGTTTTTTGAAAAAAACACCCGAATCCAAAACACACCCGAATCCGACAAAAAAAATTCGGTGAGGTTTTGCCAAAACGCGTTCGAACCCAAAACACGGCCGCGGAACCGAACCCAAAACCAAAACACAAAACCCGAAAAATTTCAGGCGCTCATCTCTAGGTACACACACATGAACACAAAAATCATGTTCTGATTGGTTGAAGCTGTCACTTGTCATTTTGTCACTGGAAAAACATATATAAATGTCCCCAAAACCCAAACCTATTGGGTTGCAGAGAGAGATTTAACAGTATTGTGTAAAGTTGTAGGAGGATTGTAAAGAGTTGAACTTGACTTTTGCTTGGTGTGTGCATTGCAATACCTGTTTCAGACAGAAGCTGGGGCTTGGACCCTGTTTTTTTCTGTGTTTTTGAACACAGGCTGGACCTGGGTCACAGCAACTACCTTCCTTTCACACTGCAGCTTAGACCAAGGTTATTCCTGGGTCAACCCCTTTCACACTGAACACGGGTCAGCCTCCAAAACAGTTTAGTTATCATAAATGGACATCAAAGGTTGATGGGTCATGAGTTACCACTTCTGATCCACCAATCTGCTCCATTTAATCATGGCCCAGGTTGAAAAATCCAGGTAACAACCTTTCAGCCAACGCACAACCCGGTCAGACCCGGGAATAACTCTGGTAGTGACCAGGGTTGAGTCCTGGCAATTTCCCACATGCTTTAAGTAGTCCTGTGTTTTTCTTGTTGTCTTGTTATACACTCTTTTCCTCCAAAATCCCAGATCTGACCCTAGATTTGGAACACAGACCTGGGATAGACCCCTTTTTTAAGGCAGTGCTGATCAGGGTTATTCCCAGGTCGTCATTGTTCACACTGCACATGGGTGCAGTGCTGGCACTTGGAAATGACATCATCTCCTTGGAAGGAATGCTTCTCTCTCATGCTGTAAATGGGACTCAGGTTACTTGTTTACACTGCAGCTCACCAGGGACCTTCCCGTGTAAAACCCTGCTAGGTACAGCAAGGATTACAGGGTCTGACAAAATACCACTGACAAAAACACCGGGTTGTAGCGTGTTCATGTGCAATAACTTGGGATTTTCAAGTCAGTGGAAAAGGAGTATAAGTTTTCAGTTTGTGTTTATTGCCATTTTTTTAAGTCCTGTCAGTGTGTGTGTGTGTGTGTGTGTGTGTGTATTCTGATGACAGCAAGGAGATGCCTAAGCAGAAGGGCAAGACTAAAACTGGGCATAATATTAAGTATAAATTTGCTGAAAATATGGAATTGGTGTCCCGGGATTGGCAGTTATATCTAAGTGATTGAAAGAGATATCACAGGGGTTGGGTAGCTATATGATGGATCTTTCCCCTGAAATGTTTCTCCCCATACATTGTCTTGTAGTGCCGTGAGGTAAAATAGATTAATACGAAACAGGAGTGAATCAGTAATTCCAACAGGATGTCTTTTTATTGAGCCACAATGAACTCTGGATTGAAGATGATTGGTTAATTGGCACTAAATTTGAATAACCACAAAAAAATAATTGGGCATCAAAATAGAACAAAGAGAAGACAATTGGCTACAGTTCACACCACAAAGGATCATTCAATATGCAAAAGACAATTGTTTTGAATCACAGAATAATGGCAGATTATCATTTGAATCACAGATAAATATGTTATAACTTGAATCACAAATATTAGCATAGGATAATTGGAATCACAATCTATAATGTGGTCATAAGTAGAGTGATGAAAAACATAGTAAACAATAACAAGCACTAACTTTCTAGCTTTCCATAGCGAAGGAACGATGATCTTCACCAGCAATAAACGTTGGAGCTCTGGTAGAATTCTATAGTGCCACAATGTGTCAGTGGGAGGTATTGGCACACAGATGTATGGGGAATCATGGGTTGTGATAGTGTCAAAGTCGAAAAATATTGCAGTACACACATCACGTACGAACTACACACAGATGGCCTCCGCGCGTGTACTTGTTCTGCTGTGCGTGCACATATTCGCAATTTGCGTATGGTCGCGCCCGTGGTCGTGCGCATCAGTGCGTGGTATGGGTATTTACGGTAGAGTTTGTGAATGCATGGAGAGCTATCAAAACACATTACATATTTAATCCAAATAGTGCACAATGTACACATAGTCCCCCTGCACCACACCAGAAAATAACAACATTTTAAATGGTTTCAGAACAAGGGGATTCACCTTTACAGAATAGGAGGGGACAGAACAAGGTCATAAGGTGGTGTTTGGTATCCAGCTGTAGGGTATTTTAAGGGTAACATTCTGGTGTTGGTTTGAGGAAGATCGCATGTTCCGGCGGATAGTTATGTGCAGAAGCAGAATATAGATATAAACTGTATTTACTGTACATTATGTATGCGGCGGGAATCCAGAGGAGACCACCCACAAGAGCAGTTAGAATAGACATCGCCCACCAATTCAAATCGACCTATGACCTCTCCTGTACTGTAAAAGTGCATTCCTGTGTCCAATGGACAAAGGGATTACAGTATCCATTGTATTGCTTTTGGAAGAATTGTATAAATAAAGCCTGCTGCAGCCTGGTCTGGCACAAGACTCATAACGTTATCTATTAGATTACAGAGGACCGGACCGGGAAGCGCACGCGAATATACTCACATATGTACCATTGACTGTAGCCATTATTCTGTTATATTGTCTTATATTGTATTGTATATATTCTAACCCCCTTTCAGCAATATTACGCTGTGGTGTCGGAACCCAGTGATTTAACTACAAATCGGTGTTGTGTCTTCCTTTCCCCGCTATGGTTTAAAAGTGTATTAGTAACGCATTGCATTGCTGTATAAGGTTTAAAGCGTATTCATTGGGTGTGTACGCGCTGCGGGTGCATTGTACCGTCAACGCGGCGTTTGTACACAGAGTCCGTACATCATACGGGACTCTGTACGCTAATAGCGTAAAAAGTACGTAGCGTGTGTACCAAGTAAAGCGGCCGCAGCGGCTAAAGGTTTAAAGTGTGTTTAGAGTGTATAGAAGGTATAGCTTTTCATTCCTGTATATAAATCGACATTATCAATTGTGGGCATTGTCCGGTTTTCCACATATCCACAGCCTAACAGGTCACAGCAGACTTAACCTATCAGCATAACGTATCCTTTTCTGGTCGGTGGATGCACTGAGAAACCCTACTTATTTGCTGATTAGATGACGTCTGCTCTGTATGGTTTGTAGGGATGCTGGTAGAACTCGTAAGGTAAACAGAAAAAAAAGCTATTTAAAATCTGTGAATTTATTTTTGGCGCCAAATGCGTACACAACAAAAGCGTACACCCATACTCTTTGTACACCCACTCACATAAATATTAAGTGTAAAACACAAACGCAGTCTGGCCTAGTTATAAAGGTTTATACAGAAAGAAACTGTGTGGCGTGTTAAGTGAGCGATTATAGTTTAATATTGCTCACATTTATAGAAATTGTGTGAGTTGTTTTATTGCGTCCGCACATTGGTACACGTGGTACGGAACGTGAGGACAGCGTACACAAAACGTGCACGTGGCGCAAGGCCGCACACGTGGCATAGAGGTACGCACGGTTGCGTAATTACGCAAGCTTGCGTATCGTTGTGTGCGCATAATAAAACCACACGATAGTTCATTTAGTTTAAAGGTGGGACAGTAGCCACACTACAATAGCACAAGATTGCCCAGTTTCCAAAGTTTAGTATAAAACTCTTATTTACTGTATTGCCTCTGGGAGTAAAACTGCTTGTCTGAATGAATGATAATTTTCTGTACAGAAAAACCAAAGTGTATTTGAGTGAGCGAACGTAGGAGCGAGTGGAAATTTGAACCCCGGAATTCGGGATCCCATCGTGCGGTACATCAAGTGAGTGGAGACTTGGTGGCGTGAGGCGGCTGACTCACGTTAATATAAGGTTTAAAACACAAATCGTGAGGTGATTTGTAAAGGAGCGTGATAGTGCATTGTATTGCGAAGTATTGAAGTTAAAAGGTTTTTGGTATTACGCTCCAGACTGAGGGTCCCAGTTTATACAACGACCCGTGATCGTACGGCAGATAGGTAACAAGTACCTATATGCTGTGCGATTGGACCGCGCATTTGTGGATGCGATATATATAGCGCAACTAGATACCCCTTTACGTGCTTTGCATAAAATCGCGGTACTATTAGCACTGTATAGAGCATACTCAAGTGTGATTTGTGTATAAGTGTATAGGGAGTTTTCGCTGGTCTCTCTCAGGAAAATCTCCAATGGTGTATATTCACTGGAAATAGGTAAGTCACTCCTAAACACTTCCAGTGAATAGAAATCAGATAGGGACCTCACTGGGTACGCGGTGGTCATTCTTGGAGTGAGTCGAGGTACCCGGCGGAGAAGGAGTGGGTGAAAGCGCATTAAGAACTTTCACCGTCTATTCGTATTGTGCATTGGGGATTGCGTAATAGGAAAAAGTCTGCGATGGGATCCAATTGCACAAGCGGTGGACGTTTAACCAGGGTTCAGGTTGAGGTGCCGCGGCCCAAGGGGTCAGCGAGGTTTGTTATGTGTGGTAAATATGGATCACACACTGAAGACTTTTTGTCTGAATGGGTACGTCTGACTGACAAAGATAGGGTACCATTCCCTAAAGTGGGCAGTTTTGAACCAGAGGTATTGCAGAATTTAAGGATAAGGAAATGTCTAATAAAATCCACAAAACAAAGGATTAGACATACAGATTGTTTAAATTTATGGCAGCAAGAGGGGGATATACAAAGAGAATTAGCTCGCGCAACAGGTTCCAAACCTAGCGGGAAAATAATGGCGACTGCACCACCACCACCACCATATATTGTGGGGGAGAAAGTGGCTACAGACAATGGCACATTTTTACAAGATAAGAGTGTAATTGATAAATGTACTAATGCTAACCCTTGCCAGTTGTATCCCATTTTAAATTTTCCCCAGGACTGCGAGCAGAAAGATGAGCCCAGCACGATATCGGCACTCTCTCTAGCAGCCACTATACAAGGCACTCAGGTGGGCACGGCCCAACCAACAAGAGCAGTAGTCAGGCCGCCTAGTGGAGGGATAAGTGAGGTCGTGTCCACAGGTAAGTACGGTACCGTACATTATGCAGAAACCATAGCACCCCACATTGTAGAATCAAACCAGAATGATGTAATTGAATTAAATCCTGTCAGGGTGATTGCAGTCCCCAATGGGAAGACTGACGCTCAGGGAGTAACTCCCGTCAGGAACATTGCCATGCATTGAAGGAAACAAGGGGGAAATATTCCCCTGCGCTGGAAGTGTAGATGCTGCAAATATGTATATGCTCCGGAGTTATCAACCGGAAAATGAACAATAATACAATACAAGAAATTATATACAAAATGCGCTTCAACAAAAGGTCGTAGCGTCTCTGTTAGATTTCTTCCGGAGTTTTCTCCAACATGATAGTACATAAATGGAGAAAAACAAAAATGGAAAAAATATCCAATATGTAGTAAGTTCTTTATGAGATAATGAGAGTCATATAGAGGGACTATAGGATATAAAGTCTCCCCTCCTTGGTGTCTTTTTGTAAATATTCAAGGGTCACCCGAAAGATGTGTCAATCATAAACGAGGGATGCTCACTTTCTTGCTTACTTCAATATACATGTACGTACTCCTATAAAGGTATCTTTAGGGTTTTCATAGAAAGCTTCGCTCCAAATGGTAATCGGTTGGTCAAACTATTTCTCCAAGTTGTGGAACATGGGTAAGACCACAAAAAAAGAAGAAATCAATGTGTAGTGATTCTCTATATTGGTGAAATAATGGGTATAAAGGCAAAATATATATATGGGTCCCTTTTCCTCTGTGTCATATATTGCGTTTAGGGGACCACCGCAATATATATGAACTTACTACATATTGGATATTTTTTCCATTTATGTACTATCATGTTGGAGAAAACTCCGGAAGAAATCTAACAGAGACGCTACGACCTTTTGGGAACAAATTGGTCTGAGATATTTCTTTTTTATCTATCCAGTGTTGAAGCGCATTTTGTATATAATTTCTTGTATTGTATTATTGCCATGCATTGTCCCTGGTCCCGGACAGAATTAAGGTCAATTATGTCAGAATTTCCTGATCCAGAAATGATCTAATCGCATGCCAGAGGTTCATTAAAGTGTTAGGTAACGCCACCGAACCCACAAACAAAGATTGGCAAACAGTGCTACGGGTATGTTTACCCTCCAATATTGACCCCGCGAAGTTCATAACTGATTGTAAACTAGACGCAGAGGTACCTCTCACTGAGGAGTACACTCAGGAGAATGTGCGGCAAATAAATCTGCAATTAGGAGTATATTTCCCTACTGTTGTCAAATGGAATAAAATCTTTTCCATAAGACAAAACGAAGGTGAAATGGCATCTGAATATTTCCATCGAGCACTGCAGGAAATGGCTAGATACACTGGGGTTGAGGATATTAAGGACAATGCACATCACAGGCAGGTAGCCATTTCTGTATTAATGGACGGGTTGAAGTACACACTGAGGACAAGGGTACAGACCTCTCTACCAAACTGGAGAGGTATCTCAGTGGCTGCATTGAGAGAGTCCGCTGTCGAGCATGATGGGAACATCGTTAAACACAGGGAGTCACAGGGGGAAAAACTGATGACTGTAAGTATAAGTGCACTTACCACAAAGCGACATCAGCCGAAACCCCAGACCCCTGATGGTAAGTCACGTGAAGCAACATGCTATAATTGTCACAAGGTAGGACATTACTCAAGGGAATGTAGGAATAAAGGTTCAAATAATGTATACCGACCCCCTAGACCAGGATATGAACCACACTACAATACACATAATTGGGATCAGGGACCGCATAGGAGAAGTTACAAGCCACACGCAGGGGAAACAAGGAGGTACCCACCTAGGAGGGACTGGCAGACCTCTGAAAATTCTCAGCTACCCCCCTCACATATTGTAGCTGCCAGTGCGCTGCGGGAGGGTCTCACCACACAATAGGGGTTGGGCCACACCTGTAGTCTGCAGCCAGTGAAGTTGATTGCTAGCCTTGGTAGTGAACCTGAGGTCACAGTTGATGTAGCTGGTATACCATTACCTTTTCTTGTAGACACAGGGGCGGCCAGGTCAGTGTTAAATTCGACTGTAGGTATAAAAACCATGGGTAAAACAATTGCGGCAATGGGAGTAATAGGAACAGTGCAACACTACCCTTTGAGTAGACCTGCAGAGATTACGATAGGGCCCTTGCAAACCAAGCATTCTTTTTTGCTGGCTGCAGCGGCTCCGACTAACCTGCTTGGAAGAGATTTATTGTGTAAAATGCGGTGTGTCATATACTGTACTCCTGAGGGTGTCTTCTTGGATATACCTGAGAATCACGTTCAGGAAGTACAAGATATATTAGACACCCCTCAAAGGCTAATGTCGCATTCTGCTGTTATAGACAAGTGTCCATCAAAGGTAGAGGAAATGATCTCACAAATACCAGGTTCCCTTTGGACCAAAGATGGACAAGACACTGGATTGATGGCGAATGTTGCTCCGGTAGTAGTGCAAGTAAAAGACGGTAGGATAGCTCCAAAAATCTCCCAGTATCCTCTGAAGCCAGAGGTAGAATTAGGAGTGTACCCCGTCATAGAGCGGTTGCTACAACAGGGCATACTCGTCAGGACGTCCAGCACGGCCAATAGTCCCATCTTCCCTGTGAAAGAGAGTGGGGGAAGGGGTTACAGGCTAGTGCAGGATCTAAGGGGGATAAACAAGATAGTGGAGAGCCAATTCCCCGTAGTGCCCAATCCAGCTGTCATCCTCATGCAAACTCCCCCTACTGCTACATTTTTCACTGTCATTGACCTCTGTTCTGCCTTCTTTTCTGTCCCTCTGCACCCTGACAGCCAATACCTCTTTGCATTTACATAAAGGGGAGTACAGTACACCTGGACTCGTCTCCCCCAAGGTTTCATTGACAGCCCAAGTATTTTCTCCCAGGCTTTGCATGACTGTTTACAATCCTTTCAACCTAAGAGTGGATCAGTGCTAATACAGTATGTCGATGACTTATTGTTGTGTTCTGATTCACTCGAATCGTCCTTGAAAGACACGAAACAGCTTCTGTTTCATCTTTCTCATAGAGGACACAAGGTTTCTAAGGATAAGTTGCAGTTGTGCCAGACCAGGGTAAAATATTTGGGACATTGCTTGATTCAAGGACTTAGACATCTCACCGCTGACAGAATACAGGTGATTCGCGACATGACTCTGCCACAAACCCAGCAACAGATCTGCACTTTCCTTGGAATGTGTGGGTACTGCCGAAACTGGATCCCAGGGTTCTCCATGCTGGCTTTACCTTTGCAAGAAATGGTCTCTTCGAACAAACCAGATCGGATCTCACACACAGATGAGCTTGAACTGGCATTTGAGAGACTCAAATAGTGCCTATCACAGGCACCTGCATTAGGTATGCCAGATTATGGGAAGCCCTTTGAATTATACGGTACAGAAAGTGCAGGGTGCATGGCAGGTGTCTTAACCCAGAGACATGGTGATGCCAGCAGGCCGGTAGCTTACTACAGTGCACAGTTGGACACTGTAGCGTGGTCTCTCCCCACATGCTTGCGAAGTGTTGCAGCAATAGCTTTGCTAGTAAGTAAAAGCGAAGACGTAGTTTTAGGACACAACCTGACCATCCATACACCTCATGCAGTATCAGCCTTACTAAACTCCGCCCAAACCAAACATGACTCATCGGCACGGTTTACAAAATGGGAATTAACACTGATGGCCCCTGTAAACATCACCATTAAGAGATGCAGCACACTAAATCCTGCAACTTACTTGCCAAGTGTCCCTGGACAGGCACAAAGGGTGAAGGATGAGAATGATGGTGAAGGAGGATTCAGTGCAGAGACTGATACGCATGATTGTATGGAATACCTGAATCAGACTTTCACTGCGAGACCTGACATCAGTGACAACCCACTGGAAGGCGTAGACTTTACCTTTTACACTGACGGTAGTTGCCACAGACAGACAGAATCGGGAGACTTGTGTACTGGATACGCAGTAGTAGACGACAGAAGTATCATAGAAGCTGACACCCTGGGCCCACCGCACTCAGCACAAGTTGCTGAGCTGGTCGCCCTAACCAGAGCGTGTGAATTGGCCAAGGGTAAGTCAGCTAATATATACACAGATTCTAGGTATGCCTTTGGAGTGGTGCATGATTTTGGGGCCCTATGGCGCCTCAGAAATTTCATGACGGCAACTGGCACACCTGTAGCGCATGCGTCCCACATAAAAAGGCTTCTAACACCGATACAAGAACCAGACAGAGTGGCTGTTATCAAGTGCAAAGCACACACTTACAACCAAGACCCAATTTCACTTGGAAACAGCCGGGCAGATGAAGCTGCTAAATCAGCAGCCAGCGCCCCCATACAAACGAACATCACATCACTGATGATATTCAACACAATCAACACACAAAAATTAATTGAAATGCAAAATTTGTGTTCTTCACAGGAAAAGGCAGGTCTGGAGGTCAAAGGGGTATGGCTAGGAGTCCTCAGGACTCTGGACAGGTGGACACGGTAAGCCAGTGGCCCCCAGAGCATATCTTCCAGGTCTAGCTGAGGCGGCACACGGTCTGACTCACCTAGGCAAAGAGGGTACGTGCAAGCTAGTGAGAGCCTACTGGTGTGCGCCAGGATTCTCTTCTCATACAGGTAAAATAAAAAGCAATGACATGCCTTACTTGCTTGAGGAAGAATATTGGAAAGTCAATACCAACAGAGCCATCCCATATCCCTCCGACAGACGGACCTTTTCAGGTAATACAAATTGTTTTCATACAGTTACCAACCTGTAGGAATTTAAAATATGTGTTAGTCTTTATTGATGTATTTTCCAATTGGGTAGAAGCGTTCCCTGCTGCCACAAATACTGCTACGTTCACTGCAAAGAAAATTGTGCAGGAATTTGTGTGTAGATATGGTATCCCTAGAATAATTGAAAGCGATAGGGGTACCCATTTTACAGGTGAAGTCTTTCAGGTTATGTGCAAACTAATGGGAATTAATAGCAAGCTGCATACTCCGTACCGACCACAGGCGAGTGCGAAGGTGGAGAGAATGAACAGCACTATTAAGAACAAGCTGAGCAAAGTGATGGCTGAGACTGGATTGTTGTGGCCAGAAGCTTTGCCACTAGCATTGTACAGCATCAGAACCACTCCCAGGTCTCCCCTTAACCTATCACCCTTTGAGATTCTTTTTGGTCGACAACCTCATGTAATGATAGACCCCCAGGATGATTTGAAATGCAATAATGAAGTGACTGTGAAATATTTGGTTGGGATGAGCCAGCAGCTGAGAAATCAAAATAGAAATCTAAAGCTGGTGATTCCTGACCTACCGAACAGTAATTGTCATGACATTGTACCTGGGGATTATGTAATGATTCGAAATTTTCTACGCTCAGGTTGCCTCATTCACAGGTGGGAAGGACCGTACCAAGTCTTGCTAACCAGCACAACAGCATTAAAGGTTGCCGAAAGAGAGACTTGGGTCCACTCGTCCCACTGTAAGAAGGTCGCTGACCCGGAGAGAACCCGTGACAAAGAGCAGAGTGTAGAGAACATCGTATCACTGGAGTGTCTGTTCCAGGAAGGTTGAGAGGCAGGACTGTTGAGACGGCACCTGAGAGCGGAGAACAAGACCAGAGGCGGTTGTCGCACCAGTTTTTTTTCTTTTTCCATCTCCCGCTACCCTCCTTCTCTTTCTCCCCCCCCCTTCCCCCTCTCGTCTCCCTTCTCTCCCCTTAACAAGATGGATGTACCCCAAGAGACTGCATTTCGGGTTTTTCTGTTAATCCTGTTGTTGACCAGAACAGTCTGTTACGGTGAGGGTCCCAGAGAGGTCGAGCAAGGATCTGGAATGGGTTCTGATGGCGAGGATGGATTTGTAGAATCTCAGGAGCAACACATCACTCGAGCAAAGGCGGGTATCAGAAAGCGCTCTGGTAGTCAGGGAGCTCGGAGGCACTGTGAAGGGTTATTGTCTGAGGAAAATTGCATTTGTAGGAATTGAGAGAACATAGTCGAGGATGGGTGCATCCAGAGAGGTCAGTCCAGCCTTAATATCGACATGGACCATCATCCATTGAGTGATTACCACTCACTAGTGGGTAAGGTCTTAAACCAGACAGAATGCTGGGTGTGCTCACAAGTACCTCAAGGTCAGAGCAAGTCAGGATTAGTACCATACCCTTTAGCAATAGATGAGGTACTCGAATTACGGGGTGGGAGACCGGTGGACAAGAAATTCAATATTTCTAGGCCCCCTAGTTTGAAGCTCCACCAGTATCATGTAGATAGATCCTTATTATGTTTCAATATTTCCAATTACCAAAAACCGGGAAATTGGGAAGTGACGTGGAATAACCAGACAATGACCTTTTCACACAGAGCTGATAGGATACCCATAGACTCTGAACTTGTACGCCAAATAGCCAACAGTGGGAGGTATTTTCGGTATAGGTATACTCGTGGAAGCAAGACCATGTGGGTTGGAAAAGTATCGCCAGGGTATTGTGCCCATATCATCCAGCCCGATACTTGTACTGAGCAGATGGGAGAACTAGGGATTGGTTTCTTCACTTGGAAAGTTTGTAATATGGTGATGTCATATTCTGTCCCCTATGTTCTCCCGAGTGATGCCTATTTCATATGTGGGAGGAAGGCGTACAAGTGGCTTGCCCCGAGCTCAGAGGGATTATGTTATATTGGGAGAGTACTGCCAGAGGTCATGACCATAACCCATGATAAGATGAGAGATGTTCACCGCAGTGCTCAGGCTCCTTATACTCATACTCACTATGAACACATCATCAAGAGAGACACCTCATAGATAGGACAGAGCACGCAGCCTCTGATTTGATCCACGAATCCACCGGGATTCAATTCCTTCTCGCATTAGACATCACCCGTACTGCCAGAGGAATTATAAATTATAGGTATATCCATGTGCTAGCGAACTTAATAGATAATATCACTGAGATGTATGACAACACCTTCAGGTATACGGGAAGGGAGTTACAAGCTTACAAGAAGGAATTGATCCAGCACAGGATGGTCCTTAATTATATCACAGCCGTGACAAGTGGGTACTGTGTCACTTTGGCAACTCAATATGGTGTGAAGTGCTGTACGTATATTACAAACAGCACTGACGACCCCACGGAGATTATCGATCAAAAGATAGACGATATCTTGCAATTGAAGTGGGAGTTCCGGAGGAGACACAACCTTACCCTGACGGCTGTGGGTAATGAGCTGACCGGCTGGGTCTCATGGTTGAACCCACGAATTGGTTCTCAGGATTAGGAGAGTGGGCTCAAAATGTTATTATGAGTGTAGGGAAGTTTCTCCTTTGTATCCTGGGAGTCGTCATAATTATTGGCTTGATATTTAGGTGTGTTCGAATTCTGACGCAGCGCAAGCATGGCACAAAGTTGATGAGTCTAGGGAGCGAGGGCATTGTTATAGCAGCAGATTTAATTTACGACCCATCCATAGAGACAGTGTTATGATAAGGATTGCAAATGAATTCCATGGCCTGTTTCTTTCACCCGTTTTTCCTTTGTCTCCCCCTCTGCTCAGATACACCCATCCGGAAAAGACATCAGCCCTACCCAAGAATATTTATGTAAATGTTTATGTGAATGTATTTTAGATATGTGTCTTATCTTCATCTCTACAACCTTCAGTTAACGACACACATAGTCGATAGGTGATATCTACATATACTAGCACTCACATATGTTCCCCCTCCATGTATCATCAACTAAATGTGCACCCCATTTGTTGGAACAAGAAGCCGAAAAGAGCTCGGAAGTGTTTGTTGGCCCATTTACAGACCCTTAATACGGGATGAGAAGGATTTAATGTATACTTCGCAATACCTCAAAGCTTATTTAGAACATATACGGCACGATGATACATGCCACTCAGACGTGGAATCATACATACATGATTTTTACTATCCCACTAGGTCATACATTTCCTACCTACCACTCTCCCCCGCCCATCCAAAACTTCTGTAGATATTGTGTAGATATTTTTCTGTTTAGTGATTAGATAGTGGCAGTTATTGGTGACCGCCAAAGGATGGACTGTCAAAGTCAAAAAATATTGCAGTACACACATCACGTACGAACTACACACAGATGGCCTCCGCGCGTGTACTTGTTCTGCTGTGCGTGCACATATTCGCAATTTGCGTATGGTCGCTCCCGCGGTCGTGCGCATCAATGCGTGGTATGGGTATTTACGGTAGAGTTTGTGAACGCATGGAGAGCTATCAAAACACATTACATATTTAATCCAAATAGTGCACAATGTACACATAGTCCCCCTGCACCACACCAGAAAATAACAACAGTTTAAATGGTTTCAGAACAAGGGGATTCACCTTTACAGAATAGGAGGGGACAGAACAAGGTCATAAGGTGGTGTTTGGTATCCAGCTGTAGGGTATTTTAAGGGTAACATTCCGGTGTTGGCTTGAGGAAGATCGCATGTTCCTGCGGATAGTTATGTGCAGAAGCAGAATATAGATATAAACTGTATTTACTGTACATTATGTATGCGGCGGGAATCCAGAGGAGACCACCCACAAGAGCAGTTAGAATAGACATCGCCCACCAATTCAAATCGACCTATGACCTCTCCTGTACTGTAAAAGTGCATTCCTGTGTCCAATGGACAAAGGGATTAAAGTATCCATTGTATTGCTTTTGGAAGAATTGTATAAATAAAGCCTGCTGCAGCCTGGTCTGGCACAAGACTCACAACGTTATCTATTAGATTACGGAGGACCGGACCGGGAAGCGCACGCGAATATACTCACGTATGTACCATTGACTGTAGCCATTATTCTGTTATATTGTCTTATATTGTATTGTATATATTGTAACCCGCTTTCAGCAATATTACGCTGTGGTGTCGGAACCCAGTGATTTAACTACAATTCGGTGTTGTGTCTTCCTTTCCCCGCTATGGTTTAAAAGTGTATTAGTAACGCATTGCATTGCTGGATAAGGTTTAAAGCGTATTCATTGGGTGTGTACGCGCTGCGGGTGCATTGTACCGTCAGCGCGGCTTTTGTACACAGAGTCCGTACATCATACGGGACTCTGTACGTTAATAGCGTAAAAAGTACGTAGCGTGTGTACCAAGTATAGCGGCCTCAGCGGCTAAAGGTTTAAAGTGTGTTTAGAGTGTATAGAAGGTATAGCTTTTCATTCCTGTATATAAATCGACATTATCAATAGGGACAAATGTTCTCTGTTCTTTCCAAAGAGGGTGTAGCAACTGAAGGGATGGTAGTGTCTCTTGACAAATTTAACTCACTTAACAATGAGGTCATTTGATTGAAAAAACTCTGTCTCTCTCTCTCTCTCTCTCTCAGTTACAGGGCTTTACTTATACTTGCAGAAATAACTCAGTCTTTCCAGAATAAATGTCTGCCTTGCACTTATGAAACTTAGTCTTTAATTTCTCACAGTATCAATGTGGGAGAAAGGGTTTTCTTTAATAACCTCTTTAACAGGGTTTAGCTTGTGGAATATGGTGCTATGCCATCCGTGCCTTTCAAAAACTGCACAGCTGGTAACAATGGTCACTTAAGCTGTATATCAAACTTGCCAAGGACTTTGGTCAATCAGTTTCCAATGTACTCACTCAGACCCTTAGAGTGGAGGATTTCACTTGCTGGACCAGTTTTCAACGGTTCCTCACTGTTACAAGATGGCCACGGCATCCACACCTTTCACTATGCCTGGCGGTGTCAGGTCTCTGGCTGCAATGTCTCAATGCTCGCTCACCCGGCACTTGGCTCTCCGGCAGCACCCCAATGCTTACACTCTTCAGCGCTGCTCTCATCGTCCAGCATCCTGTGACTGACACTCATTCTCAGCTCCTGCTCTGCACCTTGCTCAGCATGTCTCCAGTACCTCCTGTCTCCACTCTGCTCCCCCACAACTTTTTTTATTTTTTTCATTACACTATAAGATTTATTTTTATGGGAGGTGGGAATTGGACAGGACTGCCTTATATTACATGTATATTACAAATATTTAACATGCACAGTGCAGGCAACGAGACTCTAGGGATACGGGCGAATCTGCATGATATCATGATATCACCGATAGTTGTGCAGTGCTACTTTAGTAGCATTTTGGACAGGCCAGATTTCTTTGTGTGGCCCTTCTAAGGGCCCCTTGGCAGGGCCGTAACTACCTATGTGTGAAGTGTGCTTTGCACACAGCACACTTTAGCTGAGGGCGCATCTGAACTGTGACCCCCGATTGGCTGCACGCATCGGACGTACCCATGATGAAAAAGTCCCTGCAGGTCCGTGTTGGCCAGCGAGAGGCTGTTTAATCACTGCATTATCACTTACCGGCCCCGGCAAAATCAGCGCTTTCATTCCAGACAGTTGCAGTCGGCTTTCTATTCTCCTGCTTTCCACTGTGTTTTGTGCAGCGCTGCCTGCGTGTGACGCATCACAGCCACACGCTCAGGGAGAGGAGCCGCTGCCAGAATGAGGAAGGCAGCTGCGGACAGTGGGGGACTGAAGAGAATAGTTGGTGAGTTGCTCCTGGGGAGGGGAGGAGGGGGAGTCCTGGTTGCGGTTGTGGCGGCAGGCCCGGCGACTGGATAGAAATATCCTCAGCAAGAGATAGGCGCAACCAGCATAGGGGGAGAGAGGGGCTGATCTTTTGTTTTACTCATATACCTGCTTCTCCTGAAGGCGTAATTTCACTGAGGTAGAAGTGAGAACTAGGAGAACAACTGCTCATAACAGGCATTATATCCAATCCCATCCTATGTGTTCTCCAAAATAGACAGACGTTAACTATAATATATATAGTATGACATGGGAGCAGTGTGTGTGTGTGTGTGTGTGTGTGTGTGTGTGTGTGTGTATATATATATATATGATGTTCTATAATACACACACTGTATATGTATAATATGTTTTTATTTACTCCCATATCATACATATATTGCTTCCATATCATACCAAATAGGTCTAATTTCACCACCATGGGGGAGGTACAGTAAATTAACAGTTGCAACTCAGTGGACGACAAATTGTTATACAGACTAACGGGACGCTGCAGTCTGCTACTTGCTCCATTTAACATCCTTAACACCTTGCTCCATTTGACCCCCCTGACACCTACCCATACAACATCAGACCAAGGACCGAATACCGTTTTTTCTTTCAAACTTTAAATTAAACTTCAGATTGTGCTGGACTTCATATTGTGTATGCAATAAAAAGCAAAAGCTTTATCTATCAATATATGTATATTATTATTTATTAATATTTTTTTCATTTTCTTCATGTGATTTAACCATTTGTATTACTGCATCATTTGTTGTCTTACCTATTGCACTAAGGGCCTAATTCAGACCTGATCGCTAGGGTGCATTTTTTGCATTCCTGCGATCAGGTAGTCGCCACCTACAGGGGAGAGGTAAATTGCTTTGCAGGGGTGCGATCGCAAGTGCAGGAGAGCTGCACAAACAGGAGTTTGTACAGTCTCTGCACAGACCAGGACTTGCTTTTCCAGTGCGATGATCGGGGACGGAGCTGACGTCAGAAACTCTCCCTCCAAACGTATGGTCCCTCCTGCGTTCTTCCGGACAGTCCTCTAAAACGGTCAGTTGCCACCTACATATGGCCTCTTCCTGTCAGTCACCTTGCGATCGCCCGTGCGATCACTTTTCTCACACCATACCGTCGCTGCCCGGTGCTGCGGACCGAAGCGCCTGCGCATTGTGGTGCATGCGCAGTTCAGACCTGATCGCAGGCTGTACGAAAATGCAGCCTAGTGATCAGGTCTGAATTAGGCCCTTAATTCATTATCATTAATGCTGGCATATTATTTTATCTTAGTAAGTAAAAGTTTCCACCCCCCATTGTGTTGAGGCTCTACCTGGCATAATGTATAAAGGGCTCTTATTGTGCTGTAACATGTATAAGGGCTTCTTGAATATTGAACACTACTGTGTGGTGTACTGTGAACTGATACTATCATGTAGCCATGCCCCTTCCCTGTGAAGCCACACCCCTATATTTTTACCCATTTTAAATATGGGGGGGAGGGGGCACCGATGCACACAGCACCAAAATACACAGCACCAAAATGTCTCGTTACGGCACTGCCCCTTGGGACCCATGGGGCCCTAGGCAGGTGCCTAGGTTTCCTTGTGGGAAATCCGGACCTGGTTACAAATTTCAATACAATTTTTTGGCTACTGTACAGTATATTATCTGGCAGGTAAAGATGTTTCTAGTAGTAGGGGTGTACTTGTTTGCATTGTTTATGCTTTTCATTTGCAGCAACGTTGTTGAAGCACATAGGCCAGATTGGGGTATTTTATGGTCACACTTCTTTATGTTGTTTGATTTTTTTATTTTATTTTTTGTCTCAAGGATCATAATACTTAGTGGTTTTTCAAGTAGAACTTTGAAATGTAGCCTTTTTAACATAAAAAATGGTTTTGGCTTCATGGTCATTAGACTACTGTAAAGTGAATTATTTTGAGGTTATTTGGTATGATGTTTAATGTCTGATTTGTGTAGTTTCATTTTTGACAAAAAAATAAATAAAATTGTTTGTTTTGGCAACCTCAAATTGTCTGGTTTATTTATAATAAACATGGTTTGCATAATGTAAATGATGTCTTTTTAATGTTGTCAATTTTTTTATTTTCATACAGCACAACCCACAGCAGCACAGAAACAGAGCAGACCGCAAAAAATAAGAATTTACTTACCGATAATTCTATTTCTCATAGTCCGTAGTGGATGCTGGGGACTCCGAAAGGACCATGGGGAATAGCGGCTCCGCAGGAGACTGGGCACAAAGTAAAAGCTTTAGGACTAGCTGGTGTGCACTGGCTCCTCCCCCTATGACCCTCCTCCAAGCCTCAGTTAGGATACTGTGCCCGGACGAGCGTACACAATAAGGAAGGATTTTGAATCCCGGGTAAGACTCATTACCAGCCACACCAATCACACCGTACAACTTGTGATCTGAACCCAGTTAACAGCATGATAACAGAAGGAGCCTCTGAAAAGATGGCTCACAACAACAATAACCCGATTTTTGTAACAATAACTATGTACAAGTAATGCAGACAATCCGCACTTGGGATGGGCGCCCAGCATCCACTACGGACTACGAGAAATAGAATTATCGGTAAGTAAATTCTTATTTTCTCTAACGTCCTAGTGGATGCTGGGGACTCCGAAAGGACCATAGGGATTATACCAAAGCTCCCAAACGGGCGGGAGAGTGCGGATGACTCTGCAGCACCGAATGAGAGAACTCCAGGTCCTCCTCAGCCAGGGTATCAAATTTGTAGAATTTAGCAAACGTGTTTGCCCCTGACTAAGTAGCTGCTCGGCAAAGTTGTAAAGCCGAGACCCCTCGGGCAGCCGCCCAAGATGAGCCCACTTTCCGTGTGGAATGGGCTTTTACAGATTTTGGCTGTGGCAGGCCTGCCACAGAATGTGCAAGCTGAATTGTACTGCAAATCCAACGAGCAATCGTCTGCTTAGAAGCAGGAGCACCCAGCTTGTTGGGTGCATACAGGATAAACAGCGAGTCAGATTTTCTGACTCCAGCCGTCCTGGAAACATATATTTTCAGGGCCCTGACTACGTCCAGCAACTTGGAATCCTCCAAGTCCCTAGTAGCCGCAGGCACCACAATAGGTTGGTTTAAGTGAAATGCTGAAAACACCTTAGGGAGAAATTGAGGACGAGTCCTCAATTCCGCCCTGTCCGAATGGAAAATCAGATAAGGGCTTTTACAGGATAAAGCCGCCAATTCTGACACGCGCCTGGCCCAGGCCAGGGCCAACAGCATGACCACTTTCCATGTGAGATATTTTAACTCCACAGATTTAAGTGGTTCAAACCAATGTGACTTTTGGAATCCAAAAAAAAAAACTACATTGAGATCCCAAGTGCCACTGGAGGCACAAAAGGAGGCTGTATATGCAGTACCCCTTTTACAAACGTCTGAACTTCAGGGACTGAAGCTAGTTCTTTTTGGAAGAAAATTGACAGGGCCGAAATTTGAACCTTAATGGACCCCAATTTCAGGCCCATAGACACTCCTGTTTGCAGGAAATGTAGGAATCGACCCAGTCGAATTTCCACCGTCGGGCCTTACTGGCCTCGCACCACGCAACATATTTTCGCCAATTGCGGTGATAATGTTTTTGCGGTTACATCCTTCCTGGCTTTGATCAGGATAGGGATGACTTCATCCGGAATGCCCTTTTTCCTTCAGGATCCGGCGTTCAACCGCCATGCCGTCAAACGCAGCCGCGGTAAGTCTTGGAACAGACAGGGTCCTTGCTGGAGCAGGTCCCTTCTTAGAGGTAGAGGCCACGGATCCTCCGTGAGCATCTCTTGAAGTTCCGGTTACCAAGTCCTTCTTGGCCAATCCGGAGCCACGAATATAGTGCTTACTCCTCACCATCTTATCAATCTCAGTACCTTGGGTATGAGAGGCAGAGGAGGAAACACATACCCTGACTGGTACACCCACGGTGTTACCAGAGCGTCTACAGCTATTGCCTGAGGGTCCCTGGACCTGGCGCAATACCTGTCGAGTTTTTCCCAACGGTTTATAATCCTGTGGAAGACTTCTGGGTGAAGTCCCCACTCTCCCCGGGTGGAGGTCGTGCTGAGGAAGTCTGCTTCCCAGTTGTCCACTCCCGGAATGAATACTGCTGACAGTGCTATCCCATGATTTTCCGCCCAGCGAAGAATCCTTGCAGCTTCTGTCATTGCCCTTCTGCTTCTTGTGCCACCCTGTCTGTTTACGTGGGTGACTGCCGTGATGTTGTCCGACTGGATCAACACCGGCTGTCCTTGAAGCAAAGGTCTTGCTAAGCTTAGAGCATTGTAAATGTCCCTTAGCTTCAGGATATTTATGTGAAGTGATGTCTCCAGGCTTGACCATAAGTCCTGGATATTCCTTACCTGTGTGACTGCTCCCCAGCCTCGCAGGCTGGCATCCGTGGTTACCAGGACCCAGTCCTGAATGCCGAATCTGCGGCCCTCTAGAAGATGAGCACTCTGCAACCACCACAGGAGGGACACCCTTGTCCTTGGTGACAGGGTTATCCGCTGATGCATCTGAAGATGCGACCCAGACCATTTGTCCAGCAGGTCCCACTGGAAAGTTCTTGCGTGGAATCTGCCAAATGGGATTGCTTCGTAGGAAGCCCCCATTTTACCCAGAACCCTTGTGCATTGATGCACTGAGACTTGGCTCGGTTTGAGGAGGTTCCTGACTAGCTCGGATAACTCCCTGGCTTTCTCCTCCGGGAGAAACACCTTTTTCTGGACTGTGTCCAGGATCATCCCTAGGAACAGAAGACACGTCGACGGAACCAGCTGCGATTTTGGAATATTGAGAATCCAATCGTGCTGCCGCAACACTATCTGAGATAGTGCTACACCGACCTCCAACTGTTCCCTGGATCTTACCCTTATCAGGGAATCGTCCAAGTAAGGGATAACTAAAATTCCCTTCCTTCGAAGGAACATCATCATTTCGGCCATTACCTTGGTAAAGCCCCGGGGTGCCGTGGACCATCCCTACGGCAGCGTCTGAACTGATAGTGACAGTTCTGTACCATAAACCTGAGGTACCCTTGGTGAGAAGGGTAAATTTTGACATGAAGGTAAGCATCCTTGATGTCCCGAGACATCATGTAGTCCCCTTCTTCCAGGTTCGCAATCACTGCTCTGAGTGACTCAATCTTGAATTTGAACCTGTGTATGTAAGTGTTCAAAGATTTTAGATTTTAGAATCGGTCTCACCGAGCCGTCTGGCTTCGGTACCACAATAGTGTGGAATAATACCCCGTTCCCTGTTGCAGGAGGGGTACCTTTATTATCACCTGCTGGGAATACAGCTTGTGAATGGCTTCCAAAACTGCCTCCCTGTCCGAGGGAGACGTCGGTAAAGTCGACTTTTGGAAACGGCGAGGGGGAGACGTCTCGAATTCCAATATGTACCCCTGAGATATTACCTGAAGGATCCAGGGGTCTACTTGCGAGTGAGCCCACTGCGCACTGAAATTCATTGAGAATGGGCCCCCACCGTGCCTGAGCTTGTAAAGCCCTAGCGTCATACTGAGGGCTTGGCAGAGGCTGGAAAGGGTTTCTGTTCCTGGGAACTGGCTGATCTCTGCAGCCTTTTTCCTCTCCCTCTGTCACGAGCAGAAAAGAGGAACCTTTTGTCCGCTTGCCAACAAAGGACTGCGCCTGATAATACGGCGTCTTATTTTGAGAGGCGACCTGGGGTACAAACGTGGATTTCCCAGCTGTTGCCGTGGCCACCAGGTCTAAAAGACCGACCCCAAATGTCCCCTTTCAAAGGCAATACTTCCAAATGACGTTTGGAATCCGCATCACCTGACCATTTTACTGGTAGAATTGGACAACGCACTTATACTTGATGCCAGTCGGCAATTATTCCGCTGTGCATCATGCATATATAGAAATGCATCTTTTAAATGCTCTATAGGCAATAATATACTATCCTTATCTAGGATATCAATATTTCCAGTCAGGGAATCCGACCATGCCAACCCAGCACTGCACCTCCAGGCTGAGGCGATAGCTGGTCGCAGTATAACACCAGTATGTGTGTAAATACCTTTTTTTTGGATACCCTCCTGCTTTCTATCAGCAGGATCCTTAAGGGCGGCCATCTCATGAGAGGGTAGAGCCCTTGTTCTTACAAGCGTGTGAGCGCCTTATCCCCCCTAGGGGGTGTTTCCCAATGCATCCTAACCTCTGGCGGGAAAGGGTATGCAGCCAATACTTTTTAAGAAATTATTAATTGTTATCGGGGGGAAACCCACGCATCATCACACATTTTATTTCTCAGATTCAGGAAAACTACAGGTAGTTTTTCCCTCACCGAACATAATACCCCTTTTTTGGTGGTACTCGTATTATCAGAAATGTATAAAACATTTTCCATTGTCTCAATCATGTAACGTGTGGCCCTACTGGAAATCACGGTTGTCTCTTCACCGTCGACACAGGAGTCAGTATCTGTGTCGGCGTCTGTATCTGCCATCTGCCTGACGGCCTATGAGACGTCTGGACAGGCACAAGCTGAGTAGCCGGCTGTCTTATGTCAACCACTGTTTTTTTTATATAGAGCTGACACTGTCACGTAATTTTCAACAGTACATCCACTCAGGTGTCGACCCCCTAGTGGGTGACATCACTGTTACAGACACTCTGCTCCGCCTCCACATCATTTTCCTCCTCATACATGTCGACACACAAGTACCGACACCCAGCACACACACAGGGAATGCTCTGATAGAGGACAGGACCCACTTAGCCCTTTGGGGAGACAGAGGGAGAGTTTGCCAGCACACACCAGAGCACTATATATGTATAGGGACAACCTTACAGTAAGTGTCTATCCCTTATAGCTGCTTATATCTGTTATTTTGCCAAATAAGTGCCCCCCTCTCTTTTTTACCCTGTTTCTGTAGTTGCAGGATGCAGGGGAGATTCTGGGAGCCTTCCTACCAGCGGAGCTGTGTGGGAAAAATGGCGCTGTGTGCTGAGGAGATAGGCCCCGCCCCTTTCACGGCGGGCTCTTCTCCCGCTTTTTACTGGAAAACTGGCAGGGGTTAAATACATCCATATAGCCCAGGAGCTATATGTGATGTATTTTTCGCCAACTAAGGTAAATTCATTGCTTCCCAGGACGCCCCCCCCCCAGCGTCCTGCACCCTCAGTGACCGGAGTGTGAAGTGTGCTGAGAGCAATGGCGCACAGCTGCAGTGCTGTGCGCTACCTTATGAAGACAGGAAAGTCTTCTGCCGCCGATTTATGGACCTCTTCTTGCTTCAGCATCTGTAAGGGGGCCGGCGGCGCGGCTCCGGGACCCATCCATGGCTGGGCCTGTGATCGTCCCTCTGGAGCTAATGTCCAGTAGCCTAAGAAACCCAATCCACTCTGCACGCAGGTGAGTTCGTTTCTCTCCCCTAAGTCCCTCGATGCAGTGAGCCTGTTGCCAGCAGGTCTCACTGAAAATAAAAAACCTATTTAAACTTTTACTCTAAGCAGCTCAGGAGAGCCACCTAGATTGCACCCTTCTCGTTCGGGCACAAAATCTAACTGAGGCTTGGAGGAGGGTCATAGGGGGAGGAGCCAGTGCACACCAGCTAGTCCTAAAGCTTTTACTTTGTGCCCAGTCTCCTGCGGAGCCGCTATTCCCCATGGTCCTTTCGGAGTCCCCAGCATCCACTAGGACGTTAGAGAAAGATGCTTCTGACCAGGGGCGTAACTAGAGAGGAGGGGACCCGTGTGCAGTCCCCGGGTGTGGGCCCCCTCCCCTCCCATCCCCTAGCCGGCAGCAGCGCTGTTAGCGCTCTGGGCACTAGAGACTCTGGAACTGTGCTAGAGTCTCTAGTGCTCAGACAGAGTGCTAACAGCACTTCTGCCGGCTATGGAATGTCAAAGGAGGGGGCCCACACCCGGACACCAGGAAGGTAAGTATAGAAGAAATGGGTGCAGTGCGTGCGTTGTGTGCCCTCTCTGGAACCAGGGGCCCGTGTGCACGGCACCCATTATAGATACGCCACTGCTTCTGACTGATAAAGCTGGTAAGTAAGTGCACAAAGTCTTTATTCTGCATCCACAAATCCAAAGTTACAATATGTGCTTGTCCAAATTTTTTGCTAGTAGTTCTGTCCATGGCACAACCTCCTAGATGCCAGAGAGCCCATACCGAAATAGAGGCACCAAGGCAACCACTATTTTGGCAAACCTTCATTTCCAGTTCTACAAGGTGAGTCTGTGAATTGCACAAACACATTAACATAATGGGTCTACTACGGTATGCCGGCGCTGGGATCCCGACCGCCGGTATACCGATAGCGGGGTGAGTGCAAAAGTGCCCCTTGTGGGCTCGCTGCACTTGCCATGCTGCAGGCACGGTGGCGCGCGTATTCTCCCTACAGGGGTGTTGTGGACACGCCAAGAGAGAAAATAGTTGTCGGTATGCCGGCTGTCAGGATTCCAGCGCCGGTATACTGAGCGCCGGGATCCCGACAGCCGGCATATCAAGTGCCACCCAACATAACACACTTTACATTCAAAGCAGCAACTCTTACAATGATGTCATTCATGTGTATATAACAGGGGTGGGCAGTAAGCTGCACTTCAGCTGTGGAACTACACATCCAGCATGCCCTTCCATATTTTTGGCATGGACTGAAAGCAACAGTGTGGCAGGGGCATGCTGGGATGTGCATTCTCTCTATGGCTGGAGGACTGCTTATTACATACCGCTGGTCTATACACTGAATTTAGTGGTAGGTCATTTCCACTCACTGTAGGCTACAATGTACATGTACCAGGGATGTACAGTCATTAATGATTAAGATAATACAATGATTAAGATAATACAAAGAAGATGCATATGACACATATTCTGTGTCATATGTATCCTCTTAATATTATTCTTATCATTGCTCTTCTCTTTATGTGTTTGGGAGGCACCGATCGTGGTGCCTCCCGTTGTCACTGGGGAAAGGTATGGGAGCGGGGGGGCGGGCACAGGCGGGGCCTAGCCATGGGCAGTAAAAGCCCATTGAAAATATATGGGAAAGCGGCACCATTAGAGGTGCCGCTTTCATACAGGGACGTGCTTTCAACCTATGAAAGCACGTCCCTGTCAGTGAGGCCACAGTGATTGGCCAGCGGATCCATGACTGGATCCACTGTCAATCACTGTGTGGGCGACGGTGGCGAAGGAGGTGCGGGTGGCTGGATGCAGCGGTGGTGCGGGCGGCGGGATGCGGTGGTGGTGCGGGCGGTGGGTTGCGGCAGTGGTGCGGGCGGCAGAGGTTTACCTTTATCCTGCAGAGTTTGGCAGCGGAGCGGTACCAGTTTCAAAAATGGCGCCTCAGCGTCATCTTTGAAATTCAAGATGGCCGCCGCGAGCCAATCACAGCTCACCGCGTCATCGCCCCGCCCCCTCCGGCTGATTTATATAACAAAGCAGCGGAGCGTCAGTCCGACGGCGGAGGAGCTGTGAAGAGCTCCTGAAGAAAGAAGACGCCGTAAGTCCTGGATCTGCGGTGGCTATGCAAAAGAGCTTAGCAGCCGCCGCCCACCAGGTGAAGACGTCGGAAGCCCTGGGGAGGCGGCACCCCCCCAGGTGAAGACGCTGGAAGCCCTGGGGAGGTGGAGCCCCCCAGGTGAAGACACAGGATGCACTGGGAAGGCGGCGGCCACGCAAAAGAGCTTAAAGGCCGCCGCCCCCAGGTGAAGATCCAGTCTAATAAAACTTTTATTTTTAAGACCGTGTGGTGTTTTATTTTAATATTTTCTTTACAGGTGGACTACAGGTGCCAGCGGGCCCTTTATGTCCGGGCATGCTGGCACTTGTGGTTCTCCAAGTGCCAGCATGCTGGGGCAGGCTTGCTGGGACCTGTAGGCCACCTGTAAAGAACAATATTAACATACAATGAACCCCGCACCCACCGCCACCAGGGGTGCGGGGCATAGCACTGGGCTATCAGCCCAGTGATGGTTACTGCTCGGGAGGGGGGGCCCCATTTTTATTTTTTGGGGTTCCCACTTTCCGAGGCATTCCGGCCCTGGGCTGACTGGCTCGGGGGGATGATTAATGTTATGGCAGGGGGACCCCACACTGAGTGTCTCCTCTGCTATGGCATTACTCCCCCTGGCTGGCACACTTTTTTTTCCGGGGGGAGCCTGTAACTGCCAGTGCCTCCCCAACCAGTGACCTCACCGCACGTCACTGACATGTACAGTATATTGACATTTTTATTTACCAAACAGTACTTACCCACTTGTCTGTTTAAGGTTGGGATGACATTCCTGTGGAATCAATGGAGCACATTTCTGATGCTGAACCTGTTGAGACAGAACAAGATATAGTTACACTCAACTTGATTCAGATCAACCCAACCATGCCAACAGAACATACAGCTAGTACATCTCAACCACTACTAGTACCTCCTCCCCCAGCCAGACAAGTCACATTGGCAAAATGTGACAGACTTCCAAACCCAGCAGACAGGGGCGCTTTAAGAGAGGAGGAGGCCCGTGTGCTGCCTCCTCCGTACGGGCCCCCTCCTCTCTGCAGGAGTGCTGTAGAGTCTGAGCCCTAGAAGGCTCAGACTCTACTACGCATGCGCAGATCTCCAGGAAAATGGTGCGGCGGCCATTTTCCCAGAGATTTCTCTACTGCGCATGTGCAGAACTCCGTGAAAATGGCCGCTGCACCATTTTCACTGGGATTTAGCAGCGCCGGTGCCAGCAGGTGGGACTACTCCAAGCCCAAGTGTGGCCAATAACTTCCTTGAATTAAAATCTAGAAAGGCACAATAGCGCCATGTCCACACAAACGGAGGAACAGACCAGAATAGCACACTGGGGGGTCATTCCGACTGCACCTTAATAGCGTTTCTTCAGCGCTGTATCACCCACATTGCACACATTGGAATTTATGATTTTATTACCTATAATTGTAATCCAGGGGGTGATCGTTAATATTACCGCTCAGCTATTGTGATTTATATCGCTAAATCAGCGCTGTGCCTCCCCAGACCTGCACATGTTAGTGTTCAAACTTTTAATGTTTTTACTGAAGGTGCAGTCTGGAGGGTGATGGTTCACGTTGCCGTTCGGCTGTGTCAGCCCCGCTAGCTCAACGCTGAGCCTAGCGTGTGTGCGGTCTGGCGCTGGGAGTCACACGCTCACTCACTCCTCTCTCCGTCTGATGGCTTCCACACAAGAAGCCGCTGCCGGCAGCGGAGTTTGTGTAGGAGAGCGCTCGCTCAAAATGTATAAAGCTTAGCTCACTAGGACATATATATGTGATAATCACATTTACTATTCACACTGGGGGTCATTCCGACCTGTTCGCACGAAGCGGTTTGTCGCTGCGGTGCAAATGGGTCGGAATGCGCATGCGCGGCGGCCACAGTGCACATGCGCATTTAATGCCCTGCGACAGGGGTCGCCGGGTTACGTCGCGGAGAACGAAGAAAGCGGTCGCATAAACGACCGCAAGAAGATTGACAGAAAGAAGGCGTTCCTGGGCGTCACCGGACCGTTGCCTGCTGTTTTCGGGGAGTGGTGAAGAAAACGCAGGCGTGTCCAGGAGAACGGAGGGCGGATGTCTGACATCAAAGCCGGCCCAAGCACCGCTGAGATCGTCGCACAGGGTAAGTATATCCAGGGCTGGTCTTGTTCTGCTTTAAAAAAATTTAGCTTAGCAGGGCTGCACAATCGATCGCAGCCCTGCTAAGCTAAAATACACTCCCCCATAGGCGTGGACTAGTTGATCGCAGCAGCAAAAAGTTGCTGGCTGCGCTCAACTCGGAATGACCACCCCTGATCGGAAGCAGCCCATGGCCTTTCCACCTTAGGCTTCCTCAGGGCTCTCAGCGATATAAATCACAATAGCTGAGCGGTAATATTAACGATCACCCCCTGGATTACACTTACAATTTCATGGAAGATAAACAAGCTACGATATTAGCAGAGCACTATGACTGCATAGTTGATAACAAGACTGAGGGGTACATTTACTAAGTAGTGATAAGAGCGGAGAAGTGAGCCAGTGGAGAAGTTGCCCCATCAACCAATCAGCACTGAAGTAACCTCTATAATTCGGATACTATAAAATGATACAGAGCTGCTGATTGGTTGATGGAGAAATATCTCCACTGGCTCACTTCTCCGCTCTTATCACTGCTTAGTAAATGTACCCCTTAGACAAGATCATAGGAAATATACTGTGGGGAACCCATCCACAATTAGAAAACTCAGTGAAAACAGACACACACGGTACTCTCCAATAAGGGATAAAGTGTATTTTTTCCTGCCAGATATTGCTAGGAATCAGTGTGGTGTTTGAAGGCAGGTGAAGAATTAATCACCTTCTGTATGGAGAGCAAATAGTGATACACTGTTGAGTTACATGTTGGTAACAGTATAAATGGTTACATTCTACTGAGGTATCTGCAAAGTGTTACATAGTCATCTTCCCAGTATAGGAGGAAAATAACTCACACTGCAAGTCTGTCGCATCAATTAAGAGAGCAATATACAGGACAATATAAATAAGACATCAATACTAAAATAATTTATAGGCAAAGCAGCCATTTATTGTATATTCAAATTCACACTGATCGGAATAGAGTAGTTTTAATATCACATCTTGCTTTTCTTATTCACACTATGGGGTCATTTCGACCCATTCGCACGCAGCGGCTCTTCACTGCGGTGCGAATGGGTCGGAAATGCGCATGCGCGGCAGACGCATTGCACTTGCGTGTCGTTACCTGGTGACGATCATTGCCAGGCAACGCCGCCGCCAGCGACAAATGTGATCGCAGCAGCGATCGCAAGAAGATGGACAGGCGGGAGGTGTTCTGGGCGGATACTCACCATTTCCAGCTGTTTTCGGGGAGTGGTAAGAAAAACACAGGCGTGTCCAGGCGAACGGAGGGCGGATGTCTGACGTCAGGACCGGGACCTTCATCGCTGGAGCCATCGCACAGGGTAAGTAACTCTTACCCTGGTCTTGTTTTGCAGGAAACTTTTTAAGCAAAGCAGTGCTGCACAAACATTCGCAGCCCTGCTATGCTAAAATACACTCCCCCACTGGCGGATATTAGTTAATCGCACCAGCAGCAAAAAGTTGCTTGGTGCGATCAACTCGGAGTGAGGGCCAATATTTTAATATTTCACCAATTCCTAAAATCATTTTAATGCATATCTAATTAAGAATAGCTATTATATATATATATATATATATATATATAGTCAATTTGATATAAAGAAGGCACTCACCAGACTTGTAATGAATTTGCAAAAAAGTCTATTTATCAAACCTCACATCAGCAGCTTAATCATGGTTGGTCGACGTTTCGGTCCCAAACCGGACCTTTTTCCAGACCAGAATGTACAATCGTCAGAATCACAAACCAAATGACCCTCAGTGTGGAACTACAAGTACCCCCCCAGGGCCCGCCCGTTGTTTCATCACCCAATCAGAATCCAAAATTCCTTATCAACAGGATCATGTAATTAACAAACACATAAGGCACACTTCACCTCCTATTAGAGCAATCCAGCTCATTATATGCATCACATTTAAATTATTTAGCCACCACATCTAAACTATTTAGCCAGTGCATTTGCGCTCACCTCATCCTTCGTTCAGCATTCACCGACTGGTGGAACGCACGCCGCGGGTGACCCGCATGGCACTTCCGCCATCCCTAGCCAAAGTGTTACCACTTCCGGATGCGCAAATAGACGCTGGAACGCAGCGTGACACGCTGCGTTGTACTCAGCACAAAAGTCAATATAGTTTACATAATAAACAGATAAGTAAGTGAATGTGGCTTTAACAGTGTTTAAAGTTAATATATCACCTGAATCGATCTTAACTAATCAGGCCGCCCAATCAGGTATCTGTAATTCCACACTGATTCAAAACAGTAAAATGGAAGCTTGGTAACCAATATATACAAATACACACAAACAATGTATAATTAAAATATCCATATGGATAGACTGAATCACTGGATAACCATGGTGGACCCCCCATACTGGACATAATTCAAAAACAAAAACAAATAAGATTTATTATGTAAACTATATTGACTTTTGTGCTGAGTACAACGCAGCGTGTCACGCTGCGTTCCAGCGTCTATTTGCGCATCCGGAAGTGGTAACACTTTGACTAGGGATGGCGGAAGTGCCATGCGGGTCACCCGCGGCGTGCGTTCCACCAGTCGGTGAATGCTGAACGAAGGATGAGGTGAGCGCAAATGCACTGGCTAAATAGTTTAGATGTGGTGGCTAAATAATTTAAATGTGATGCATATAATGAGCTGGATTGCTCTAATAGGAGGTGAAGTGTGCCTTATGTGTTTGTTAATTACATGATCCTGTTGATAAGGAATTTTGGATTCTGATTGGGTGATGAAACAACGGGCGGGCCCTGGGGGGGAACTTGTAGTTCCACACTGAGGGTCATTTGGTTTGTGATTCTGACGATTGTACATTCTGGTCTGGAAAAAGGTCCGGTTTGGGACCGAAACGTCGACCAACCATGATTAAGCTGCTGATGTGAGGTTTGATAAATAGACTTTTTTGCAAATTCATTACAAGTCTGGTGAGTGCCTTCTTTATATCAAATTGACTATAATATGGGACCTTGTGGATACAAGTCTTTTCCCTGGAAATTTGGCACCCCAGCAGATATCATTGGATACACAGTGAGTGCCACTTCAATTGTTCTGGAAATATATGATGGTATCAATATGATATATATCTAAGTGAGCACCCTATATGGATTATCGGGACTGAGAAGTTTTTCTTCTTTTTTGATGAACTTTTATGAGCTTTTTATGAAAGAGATTTTGATGGTGAATACAATTTGTTTGATATAATCGGTGAGGAATCATAACCTTTTCTGACCAAATTTATGTATGTTTTAATATATTGTGTATGTTTATGTGTTGACTGAATCACTGGATATAATATTGTTCATATTTTCGCCTGATTTAGAATGTCTCAAAATAGCGGCACTTTAGATGAAAATTCATTAAGTGAGGCAGAAAATGCACTTGTTAGCTTTACTGATGATGACATTGAAAAGGTTCTATTTAATCAAACAGACTTTGAACAATTGCCAGCTCGAACACCTTTAGATCTTTTCCACAAGCTTAATAAATTAAAAAAGAGGGAAATTGATTTAACCCTACATGGGCAGTTTCTCTCCGAGTACTATCGTAAGAAAAGAATCCCTAGGGGATTTAGAATTGCCAATATTCCTACAATTGGCAGAAAAAATCCATCATTTTGTGTAAAATGGTGTGGAATATTAAATAAATGTTCGTCTGACTTGCTGGTGCTTGTGGTGGAGGAGGTAGAGTTAGAGCTTAAAAAAGTGAAAGGTGATATTGAAACATTTGAACGTGAATATACTTCAAATTTGAAGGCTGACAAATCAGAAAATTGGTTAGAGAAAATAAAATTGCAGATTGATAAATATAGAACTGATTTGTTAGCATTCAAAAGGAAGAAATGGGAGACTGTTGAATCTGATTATCAACAACATTCAGTATATAAATGGCTGTCTGGAGAGGATCAGTCCACTAGATGGCGACGTAATCGACAGGGTAGATATAATCAAAGACAATAAAGGTTTAACTATCCACAGGGATATTCCTCGTCTGATTCTGAGTTTACGGATACCATACCTCCATCTGGGGCTGGTGCTTCTTCCTCTTTTTTAGGACCAGGCACCAGGGCTCAGAGGGGCAAAGCCGTTACAGGCGACCCCACCCGCGGAGGGGGAGGCTCAAAAACACGAGGACGAGGAGGGAAGGGCTCCCGAACTTAATATTTAATTTATCTAGTCACGTACTATCAGAGGCTGAAACTTCGTTGTTAAATAAAGGCCTCTCATTCATTCCAACCAGCCACTTTAAACCTTTTAAGTGGTCAATTGAGCGATACAAAATGGGACGCCAATTGCGTCTAAGGGAATTTTTTGACAATAAATTTGTTAATAATCGGCCGCATCCTGAGATACAAGCACGATCACTTGGGTCCTTTAAAAATTCAAGTAAATTTGATCCGGCATCTAATAATGCCAGTTTAAAAACCTTTTTGCAGGTAATTGATAACGAGATACAAAAAAGCAATAAGGGCAATGAAGGTTACTCTAATTTATCTAATGCAGAGTGGCAGGCACTTAGAGACTTAAAACAAAATGCTAACCTGGTTATTAGGAATGCTGATAAGGGAGGGGCTGTAGTCCTCCAGGATTTTGTTGACTATGATTTGGAAATCAAATCACAATTGTCTGATAATAACACCTATAGTAAAGTTCCCTACAATCCCATTCCTAGATTTAAAAAGGAGGTTGATAATTTATTGTTACAGGCACTACAATGTGCATGGATTAACGACAATGTTTTTGGCTATTTATCGGTGGCTCACCCCATATGCCCAATTATCCACACCCTCCCTAAGGTGCACAAATCCTTGAAAAAAAACCCAGGAAGACCTATAATATCTGCACAGGGATCGCTTTTACAACCGTTGGCACGATTTGTCGATCATTTTTTGCAACCGTGTGTTAAGATGATGGATAGTTATATCCGTGATACCGGTGATCTCTTGGGGGTCTTGACTCGGATTACTGATGATTTATCCACTTGTTTTCTAGCAACCCTAGATGTAACATCACTATACACGGTCATCCCCCATGAAGAGGGGATAACCGCTGTAAGAGAAGCACTGATCAAGGGGCCCTATGAGGGTCCTCCGATTGAGTTTATACTGAGTTTGATTAGATTGGTACTTACATGCAATCATTTTCAATACCAGGACGAGTACTATGTACAATTGGCGGGCACCGCTATGGGATCTAATTTGGCCCCGGTGTTCGCCAATTTGTACATGGCGAAATATGAACAAGAGAATATTTTGGTGAATTATGTTGAGCATATTGTATGCTACAAGAGATACATCGATGATCTCTTTATTGTTTGGCGGGGATCCGCCGAATCATTTCATACCATGGTGGACACCCTCAATGGCCTTAATAGTCCAATCAGATTGTCTGCTACAATAAGTGAGTTTACCATTAACTTTCTGGACATTACTATATATAAAGATCCATCTTCACCATCAATACTTGATTATACTCTATACCGTAAGCCCACAGATCGAAATACCCTATTATGGGCATCCAGTCATCACCCGGACAAGTTAAAATCTAGTCTACCTGTCTCCCAGTTTCTCCGGGTACTAAGAAATAACTCCAATGACACTAATGCTGAAACACAACTGCTTGAGTGCAGACAACGTTTTATTGAGCGTGGATATGCAGTCTCCGTGGTGGAAAAGTGTTTGGTCAAAGCACGTAAATTACACATAAAAAATACCAGCAGTAAAAACAAGAATCATGACCGTATAATATTTAAGACCAGTTGTAACACCAGTTTGCATACTGTGGAAAGAACAATAAGGAAGAATTGGTCTATGATCAGTACTGACCCCAAATTCAAGAAAGTTGGCAGCAAACCACCTTTACTGAGTGTACAAAGAGGGTCTAATCTGAAGGATATGCTGATGAGACCGACCATGCAACCAACAACGACGTCTGGATCTACTTGGTTGAATGTAAACCCAGGATGCTTCAAATGCCTGCGATGCATGACCTGCAGAGCTATGATTACCAGGCAATTTTTCAACCACCCGCTATACGGGGCAAAAGTTCATCTACGACATCATCTTACATGCTTAATGGACCATGTGGTTTATTACCTCACCTGCCCATGTGGGAAAATGTACGTGGGAAAGACTGTGAGAACGTACCGTGAGCGTATTAACCAACACAGGTCCTCAATACAATTGGCACTCACCAGCGGTAAAACAGACAAACCAGTGGCTCTTCACTTTATGCAGATGAAACACCAAGTTGCCACATTACGTCATATGATCATTGACTGGATTCTGCCACCCCTACGGGGGATAGACAGGGGTTTATTACTCCTAAAAAGGGAAGCCTATTGGATTCACTATCTGGGAACAGTGTCACCAAGAGGGCTGAATGAACAAAATCATTTGAGTATTTTTCTTTAAATATATTGGACATTATGCTCTAATGATTGTTGGCTATCTTATTTGTTTTTGAATTATGTCCAGTATGGGGGGTCCACCATGGTTATCCAGTGATTCAGTCTATCCATATGGATATTTTAATTATACATTGTTTGTGTGTATTTGTATATATTGGTTACCAAGCTTCCATTTTACTGTTTTGAATCAGTGTGGAATTACAGATACCTGATTGGGCGGCCTGATTAGTTAAGATCGATTCAGGTGATATATTAACTTTAAACACTGTTAAAGCCACATTCACTTACTTATCTATTTATTATGTAAACTATATTGACTTTTGTGCTGAGTACAACGCAGCGTGTCACGCTGCATTCCAGCGTCTATTTGCGCATTCTGGAAGTGGTAACACTTTGACTAGGGATGGCGGAAGTGCCATGCGGGTCATCCGCGGCGTGCGTTCCACCAGTCGGTGAATGCTGAATGAAGGATGAGGTGAGCGCAAATGCACTGGCTAAATAGTTTAGATGTGGTGGCTAAATAATTTAAATATGATGCATATAATGAGCTGGATTGCTCTAATAGGAGGTGAAGTGTGCCTTATGTGTTTGTTAATTACATGATCCTGTTGATAAGGAATTTTGGATTCTGATTGGGTGATGAAACAACGGGCGGGCCCTGGGGGGGTACTTGTAGTTCCACACTGAGGGTCATTTGGTTTGTGATTCTGACGATTGTACATTCTGGTCTGGAAAAAGGTCCGGTTTGGGACCGAAACGTCGACCAACCATGATTAAGCTGCTGATGTGAGGTTTGATAAATAGACTTTTTTGCAAATTCATTACAAGTCTGGTGAGTGCCTTCTTTATATCAAATTGACTATAATATGGGACCTTGTGGATACAAGTCTTTTCCCTGGAAATTTGGCACCCCAGCAGATATCATTGGATACACAGTGAGTGCCACTTCAATTGTTCTGGATATATATATATATATATATATATATATATATATATATATATAAAGGAATTGTGGTTTGGTGCGTCCAACAAAAATGCTTCTTTTTTCTCTTTCTGGTTTTAGTATTTAAACGCGGGTCTAGGACCTATAAGCATTAGGAGAGCACCTGCAAACAAGAACACATATTCATGGTGAATGACTAAAGATATTTCTTGTGTAATACAGAAAAGACCACAGTATATCTAATCTGTATATATAGGAGTGCATATTAGGACTGGTGCGGGATTAAACTGTGTGTGCAATTGAGCGCAGTGTTTCCATATGGAACTTGGATACTCTCACAAACTTGTTCAGTGATTTGAGGTTGAGTATAGGCCAGAAAATAAGATTTTAAACCTACCGGTAAATCTTTTTCACCTAGTCCGTAGAGGATGCTGGGGACTCCGTAAGGACCATGGGGTATAGACGGGCTCCGCAGGAGACATTCCTCCTCCCTCTATGCCCCTCCTCCAGACCTCAACTAGAGAAACTGTGCCCAGAGGAGACGGACAGTACGAGGAAAGGATTTTTGTTAATCCAAGGGCAAGATTCATACCAGCCCACACCATCCACACCGTATAACCTGGACTATACGCATCCAGTTAACAGTATGAACAAAACAGTATCAGCCAACGACTGATCTTAACTGTAACATAACCCTTATGTAAGCAATAACTATATAAAAGTCATGCAGAAATATGTCCGCACTGGGACGAGCGCCCAGCATCCTCTACGGACTAGGAGAAAAAGATTAACTGGTAGGTTTAAAATCTTATTTTCTCTTACGTCCTAGAGGATGCTGGGGACTCCGTAAGGACCATGGGGATTATACCAAAGCTCCAAACCGGGCGGGAGAGTGCGGATGACTCTGCAGCACCGATTGAGCAAACATGAGGTCCTCCTCAGCCAGGGTATCAAACTTGTAGAATTTTGCAAAAGTGTTTGAACCTGACCAAGTAGCTGCTCGGCAAAGCTGTAAGGCCTAGACGCCCGGGCAGTCGCCCAAGAAGAGCCCACCTTCCTAGTGGAATGGGCCTTAACTGAATTTGGTAACGGCAATCCAGCCGTAGAATGAGCCTGCTGAATCGTGTTACAGATCCAGCGAGCAATAGTCTGCTTAGAAGCAGGAGTGCCAACCTTGTTGGCTGCATACAGTACATATAGTGCCTCTGTTTTCCTAACCCGAGCCGTCCTGGCTACGTAAATCTTTAAGGCCCGGACTACATCAAGGGATTTGGAATCCTCCAAGTCTCCCGTAGCCACAGGCACCACAATAGGTTGGTTCCAGCAGCGGATCTTGCCACGGGCAAGCAGGACTTTTGCCCGGGGCGCCGCCTTCCGGAGGGCACCGCACCAGGGCAAGATCCACTGCTGCTGTGTGCCCCCCGCTGCCAGCCTGCTGCCACTGGCCGCTGCCCCACGCTGCCGCTGTGAAGGGAAACTAGACGCGTACGCGTCTAGATTCCCTTCGTGGAGAGGTCCTTTACTGTGCGGTGCGCGGTGACGTCATCGCGCACCGCACATCATTTCAGTCTGTACAGGGGGCGTAAATGACCACGCCCCCTGTATGAAGCCACGGCCCCTATTGCCGCCCGGGGCGCTCAGAGCGCCAGAACCGGCCCTGGTTGGTTCATATGAAACGATGACACCACCTTAGGCAAAAACTGAGGACGAGTCGTCAACTCTGCTCTATCCTCATGGAAAATGAGATAGGGGATCTTATGAGATAAGGCCGCCAATTCAGACACCCGCCTTGCAGATGCAAAGGCCAACAACATGACCACTTTCCAAGTGAGAGACTTTAATTCAACTGTTTGAAGAGGTTCAAACCAGTGAGATTTTAGGAACTGTAACACCACGTAAAGGTCCCATGGTGCCACTGGGGGCACAAAAGGAGGTTGGATGTGTAGCACTCCCTTTACAAAAGTTTGGACTTCTGGGAGAGAAGCCAATTCCTTCTGGAAGAATATAGATAGGGCCGAAATCTGTACCTTAATGGAGCCTAGCTTTAGGCCCATATCCACTCCTGTCTGTAGAAAGTGGAGAAAACGACCCAAGTGGAAAACTTCCGTAGGAGCATTCTTGGCTTCACACCAAGATACATACTTCTTCCAGATACGGTGATAATGTTTCGCCGTCACTTCCTTCCTAGCCTTTATCAGAGTAGGGATGACTTCTTCCGGAATACCCTTCCCAGCTAGGATTCGGTGTTCAACCGCCATGCCGTCAAACGTAACCACGGTAAGTCTTGGAACACGCAGGGTCCCTGCTGCAACAGGTCCTCCCTGAGAGGAAGAGGCCACGGATCTTCTGTGAGCATCTCCTGAAGATCTGAATACCAGGCCCTTCGAGGCCAATCTGGGACAATGAGTATTGTCTGTACTCTTTTTCGTCTTATGATTCTCAATATTTTTGAGATGAGAGGAAGAGGAGGGAACACATAGACCGACTGAAACACCCATGGTGTCACCAGGGCATCCATCGCTACTGCCTGAGTGTCCCTTGACCTGGCACAATACCTCCGAAGCTTCTTGTTGAGGCGTGATGCCATCATGTCTATTTGAGGAAGTCCCCAAAGACTTGTTATTTCTGTAAAGACTTCTTGATGAAGTCCCCACTCTCCTGGATGGAGATTGTGTCTGCTGAGGAAGTCTGCTTCCCAGTTGTCCACTCCCGGAATGAATACCGCTGACAGAGCGCTTACGTGATTTTCTGCCCAGCACAGATCCTGGTGACTTCCGCCATTGCCACTATGCTCCTTGTCCCGCCTTGGCGGTTTACATGAGCCACGGCTGTGACGTTGTCTGATTGAATCAGAACCGGTAGGTCGCGAAGAAGATTCTCCGCTTGTCGTAGGCCGTTGTATATGGCCCTTAATTCCAGTATGTTGATGTGTAGACAAGCCTACTGGCTTGACCACAGTCCCTGAAAATTCCTTCCTTATGTGGCTGCTCCCCATTCTCTGAGGCTCGCGTCCGTGTTTATCAGAAGCCAGTCTTGAATGCCGAATCTGCGACCCTCTAGAAGGTGAGCACTCTGCAGCCACCACAGGAGAGACACCCTGGCCCTGGGGGACAGGCTTATCTTCTGATGTATTTGTAGATGGGACCCCGACCACTTGTCCAGAAGGTCCCACTGAAATGTCCTCGCATGAAACCTGCCGAAGGGGATGGCGTCGTAGGCTGCCACCATTTTTCCCAGAACTCGAGTGCATTGATGAACCGACACTCTTTTTGGTTTTAGCAGGTCTCTGACCATGTTCTGGAGGTCCTGGGCTTTTTCCATTGGGAGAAAAACCCTCTCTTCTGTTCCATGTCCAGAATCATGCCTAGGAATGATAGTTGAGTCGTTGGAATCAATTGCGACTTTGGCAGATTTAGAATCCAACCGTGCTGTTGTAGCACACTCAGGGAGAGTGGCACGCTTTTCAGCAATTGATTTCTCGATCTCGCTTTTATCAGGAGATCGTCCAAGTACGGGATAATTGTGACTCCCTGCCTGCGCATGAGCACCATCATCTCCGCCATCACCTTGGTGAAAATCCTCGGGGCTGTGGAAAGCCCAAATGGCAACGTCTGAAACTGGTAATGACAGTCCTGTACCGCGAATCTCAGGTACTCTTGATGAGGAGAATATATGGGGACATGAAGGTATGCATCCTTTATGTCCAGTGACACCATAAAATCCTCCCCTTCCAGACTGGAGATCACTGCCCGGAGCGATTCCATCCTGAATTTGAACCTTTTCAAGTACAGGTTTAGGGATTTCAGATTTAAAATGGGTCTGACCGAGCCATCCGGGTTCGGGACCACGAACAGGGTTGAATAGTACCCTCTTCCCTGTTGGACTAGGGCAACCGTGACAATCACTTGCTGTTGACACAGCTTTTGAATTGCAGCTAACACTACTTCCCTCTCTGGGGGAGAAGCTGGCAAGGCCGATTTGAAAAATTGGCGAGGGGGCATCTCTTCGAATTCTAGCTTGTAGCCTTGGAATACAATTTCTATCGCCCAAGGATCCACGTCTGACAGAGGAAGGATGAGCCCGACCTCTTCTGGACTTATGCGACCGAAAGGACTGCATCTGATATTGTGGAGTTTTCTTTTGCTGTGGGGGAACAAAGGGCAAAAAGGTAGATTTACCCGCGGTAGCTGTGGAAACCAGGTCCGCGAGACCTTCCCCAAATAAAACTTCCCTTTGTAAGGTAAAACCTCCATATACTTCCTTGAATCTGCATCACCCGTCCATTGGCAGGTCCACAGGGCTCACCTAGCAGAAATTGCCATGGCGTTGGCTCTTGAACCTAGCAGCCCAACGTCTCTCTGAGCGTCTCTCATATATAAGACTGCGTCTTTAATGTGAGCTAAGGTCAATAAAATGGTATCCCTATCTTGGGTATCAATGTCAGCTGACAAAGTATCTGTCCAAGCTGCAACCGCGCTACATATCCATGCCGATGCTATTGCCGGTCTGAGTAAAGCCCCCGTATGTGTATAAATAGATTTTAAGATAGTTTCCTCTCTGCGATCAGCAGGATCCTTGAGGGCTGCCATGTCGGGAGACGGTAGTGCCACCTTCTTGGACAAGACGGGTTAAAGCATTGTCCACCCTGGGCGAGGATTCCCACCATACCCTGTACTGTGCAGGGAAAGGATACGCCATAAGAATCCTCTTGGGAATCTGCAGTTTTTTGTTTGGAGTTTCCCAAGCTTTTTCAAATAACTCGTTCAGCTCATGAGATGGGGGAAAGGTTACCTCAGGTTTCTTTTCCTTATACATGCGCACCCTCGTGTCAGGGACAGAGGGGTCATCTGTGATACGCAAAACATCTTTTATTGCAATAATCATATAATGAATACTTTTGGCCACCCTTGGGTGTAACCTTGCATCATCGTAGTCGACACTGGAGTCAGAATCCGTGTCGGTATCAGTGTCTGCTATTTGGGATAGAGAACGTTTTTGAGACCCTGAAGGGCCCTGTGACACAGTCAAATCCATGGATTGACTCCGTTTTTTCCCTGACTCTGCTTTGTCCAACCTCTTATGCAATAAGGTCACATTTGCATTTAAAACATTCCACATGTCCAACCAATCAGGTGTCGGCGTTGCCGACGGAGACACCACAATCATCTGCTCCACCTTCTCCTTAGATGAGCCTTCCGCTACAGACATGCCGACACACTCGTACCGACACCCCCCCACACACAGGGATATTTATCTGGAGATAGTCCACCAATAAGGCCCTTAGGAGAGACAGAGAGAGAGTATGCCAGCACACACCCAGCCCCAACTGACACTGGAAAACAAATTCCCAGAATATATAGCGCTTTTTTATATAATTATGTATAAAACACTCACTGCGCCTTACAAGTGCCCCCCCCCCCTCTTTTTTGCCCTGTGTCACCGTGTTCAGCACGGGAGAGTCCGGGGAGCCAGCTTCTCTGCAGTGCTCTGTGGAGAAAATTGCGCTGGTTAGTGCTGTGGGACCAAGCTCCGCCCACTCCAGCGGCAGGCTTCGGTCCCGCTCAATTTTATAATACTGGCGGGGGATTTATATAACTACTGCCTCCGCAGCCTATAATACTCATATGCCAGCCTTAGAGGTTTATATTGCTGCCCAGGGCGCCCCCCTTGCGCCCTGCACCCATCAGTGCCTGCTAGTGTGTGTTGTGTGTGTCGAAATAAAAAAAAATTACATAAAGAGAACATACAAACTACACGAATATGAGTCGCTATACTTGCAAATACGCGCAGCGAGCACAGCAATATATGGTAACACACGCATTTACACGGACATGCCACAGAGATGGATTCGACACTTATTTCATGCATGTTTTTGGTCTCAGAGGAAGATGGAGTCCCAGCATTACTTTACAGAGAGAGAGAGAGAGTGATATGGAAAGACGAATTTATATAACTTAAGGATAATGGTATTGTATGCTGGCATGTAACTGAAACTGTATGTAACTGTATGTATGTAATGTTTTAACTGCTTACTGTGTGAGTGTAACCATGTAACTATAGGTATACTGTACTTTGTAATATATATTGAATCCATATCCTTTTAATAACAAATATATACATCAATGAGCTTTGGAACTCAGATAATGTGTGGGTGTATTGTTTTCTCTTATGGGATGCAGTGTTTTGCGATGTATAGCGCACATTCATGGGATATAGTAATAAGAGATGCAGGCATTTACGATATATATTAGAGCGGGCATTTTAAATATTTGTGAGAAATCAATTTGGCATTCTTAGATGGGACTGGTCCGCGATATCACGTTCTTAATGATGCACTGTACATTATAAACGCGACGCTGTGGTCGATCAGCTTGTGATGGATGCATCCTAAAAGCTGAGAAAATCATATCCGTGTGTATTGTTGTTATTAGTAAGACGCTAATATGAAATTCAAGGGACAATGCGTTTCTCATATTATTTAAGATGCTAAAATGTATTTTTACTGTTGTAAAACAAGGTTCAAATAAGTCATATTGTGTTTGATTCAGATTGGATTTTTTATCTGTTAAGTAGGTTTAAAAGTTGCTGCATAGCCTTGATATAGTTTTTTTTTTAACTCAGGCCTAAAATAACTTCTGGTGATTGTATGGTGTGTGATCTCTTTGTGACAAAGGAAGCCGCATGGTCTGTCCTCCATTTTGGACTAACCACATGGCCTGTCCACCATTTTGTGTAACCCTCATGGATGTGGAAGGGGGAGAAGCAGCGGCCATATTGGGAAGGTCATTTTCTAAATGGCTGATTTTCACTGCTCAGAATAATCAGCTTTACTTGGTCACATCAAACACCATTTATGAGATACCAATGCATTTATTTAACGCATGCCATAGTCAATTACAAATAGTTTCAGCTGGGCCTAGTGAGAGTTAATAGTGAGATGAATACTTGATGTAAGAATTACACACAGATATAAACAAAGTTTTTTTTTCTCTTTTTCCTTCCAAGACTTGTAGAATCTGCTTGCTATAAGATAGCCATTGAAATGCAAATTAACCTGTGTAACTGCTTTTTCTAAGCAGTAAAAAAAAACCACTTTTACAGGCAGGCAAAAGCACATAGCTTTGATATGCAAATTAGAAGCACTGAATGGATAAATGAGTCTCATAGGAGACCAGTGAATGGTACATATATATAATATTATTATAATTATGTGTGTGTTTATATCAGTGTATGTTCTGCAGGATAGCTATCCAATCTGAATCATATCATTTAAATTATAGATTATTGCAGTCGTTATAGATCTGTGTGAAATAGGATACATTTGTTGCTAGTTAAAACTAAAATAAATGTTTAAGGAAGTAAGCGTAAAGACACAAACGCAGGTCTGCATAAAAGTTTATACAGAACAAGTTGTGTCTAGTGGGCAATAGTAATTAGTATTGTTCACATTTATACTTAGAGCTGTTTGATTTGTTTTATTGCGGACGCAGGGTTTTGTACACGTGTCTCGGACAAAGTAAAGGACTGTGCACGCAGCGTAAGAGACACGCACGGTCGTGTGTTTGCGCAAAGTGTGTAAGAATGCGGGCGCTGAGTACAAATTATACAATAGTGTTGTTTAGTTCAAAGGTGGGATAGTAGACATTTTATACAATAGCACATAACTATCAAATTTCAAAAGCAGGTTACTCTAAATTTAGTTTAAAAACTGTATTGCCTCTGGGGTAAAGCTGCCTATCTGAATGAATCCAAATTTTCTGTACAGAAAAACCAAAGTGTATTTGAGTGAGTGAAAGCGGACAGAGTGGAACTGAACCCAGAAACTGAAGTGGTCTGAAGTGGTAACACCGGGTTAGTAGAGGCCCGGCGGCGTAGGGTTCGCTACCCTGCGTGATTAGAACTGAAGTGGTCTGAAGTGGTCTTAGTGATCCCATACATCTAAGTGCTGAAGTGGTCTGGAGTGATCTAGGCTAGGTGGTCTACAGCAATCGTAGGGCTTATAGATAACTAGTATCTATAGGCTGTGCTATTGCATTGCATGTCCGTGTGTTCTGCACAGCACAACGTGATACCATTGTGTCATATGCGCTGTGGGAGATCATACGCAGACGTGATTGTATAGACAAAGGGGTTTTTATTTGACAACATTGGGAAATCTCCCTGGTGGGCTTCACTGGAAAGGGTGAAGGATAGTTATCTAATTTCTCTGTTTTTCACCCTACAAACAATTCCAGTTGAAAGATACCGAAAAGGAATTTTTTCGCTGCCTCTCTCAGGAAAATATTCCAAACAGAACTTCCACCGAAAGAAATTACGGTGTTGTAAGGTCTGATAGGAGCCCTAAGTTGGGTACATTGCCTTCGCTATCGACAGTGTATGGTAGTACTGGCCAACGTGGGCGGTGAGCGGGTGAAGAGCGCTCGGAGAACTTTCACCGTCACCTTATATTGAGTATTTTGGTGTTTGTGGGAAAAGGCCCACAATTATGGGAGCCAGTTGCTCAAGTAAGGGACGTTTAACCAGGGTTCAGGTTGAAGAGCCGCGGCCCAGGGGGTCAGTGAAGTTTAAAGGAAAAAGTATTATGTGTGGGAAATATGGTCCACACGCTGAAGACTTTTTGTCTGAATGGGAATGTATGACTGACAAAGATAGGGTACCATTCCCTAGGGTGGGCAGCTTTGAACCAGAGGTATTGCAGAACTTAAGGATAAGAATATGTCTGATAAAATCCCGAAAACAAAGGGTCAGACATACAAATTGTTTAAACCTGTGGCAGCAAGAGGGGTTGGTGAGTTTGATCCTAAGGTATTGCAGGTGGTATGTCTAACCAAAGTCATATAAGACAAGAATGGAAATATAAGAACTGTTTGAACTTGTAGCAACAATAAATAAGAAGGGAAAAAAAAGAGAATGCAAGTACACCGCCTTATGTAGATGAGGAAGCAGTTACGGCTAGCATACAAACTATAGAAAATAATAAAAATATGAAAAATATGACTGTAACCTATATATGTACTAATGAATGTTGAAGTTTTTTTTAGGAGGAGAAGGTGACCTGATCGTTTTCAGCCATTTCTCATGCACCCAGAGGAGTATCCAACCGGTAAAAGAAGAGCAGTAGCCTGTGGGGGAAGTGGCTGAGACCAGTGGAACAGGTAAGTATGGTATCATTCGTATACATATATAGTAGAAAAAAAAAAAAAAAAAAAAAAAATCAAGAAAGTAACGTCAGAAATGGAGAAAAAAACCTGTCCGCAGCACATTAGTATTTGCCAGTAGGAAAGCGGACAGAGACAAGGTAACCCCAGGGTATTTCTTTCAGTTACCATATAAGAAGTATTCATTCCTAGTAATGCCCATAGTAAAGATGAGCTTGGAAATGTTTGTTGGACCACGTACAGACCCTTAATACAGGATGAGAAGGATTGAATGAAATACTTTGCATGACCTAGAAGCTTGTTAAACTTTTTTTTGTTTTTGTCTCTTGCAGTAATAGAAAACTCTCCATCTGGATAAGACCATTGGTAAACACTAATTCGGCAAATGGGAGGTGGCTGTCTCTGTGCAAATGAACGGGCTCAATAAGGCATTGAGTGTCAGGGTGCAGACTTCTTTGCAAAATTGGAAAGGGGTCACAGTAGCTAATCTTAGATAGTGTGCTATTGAACATCACAAGAATAGTGCTAGGCGCAGAGAACAACAGGTGGAGAGGTTGAGGATGGTAAGTATACTGGCACATACAGGAAAGACCCATCAGTCCAAACCCCAGATCCCTAATGGTCAATAATATGTTACACTTGTAGGAAGGAAGGGCATTTTGCCAGAGATTGTAGGAGTAGTAGGACACATAGTCAATATAGATCCCCTAGACAGAAAACACAAGCCACATTATTAAACACATAGACGGGACCAAGTGACATATAGTAAGGAATCATAAGCCATATAGAAAACACAGATTCGGCTAATGGGAAGAACAAAATAAATGCAACATTACCCTTTGACAAAACTTGAAGACTAATGTCGCATTCTACTGTACTTGATGCATGTCCATCACAGGTAGAGGAAATTATCTCACAGATACCGGGTTCCCTATGAACTTAGGATGGACAGGACACTGGATTGATGGCTGGGATAGTCCCAATAGCGATACGATAAACACAGAATTTTTTTAAGGGGAGTAGACCCAGTAGAGAATCACTTCCCCGTAGTGCCCAATCCAGTTGTCAAATTTTTATAAAATCTTCTCCACCTTTACAAACTCATCTGTCACCAACCTCTATTCTGTTTCTCTATAGTTTCCTCTTCATCTTTTGCGTTCACACAGGGTGGTACAATACATGGACCCAAGTACAGTTCAAACTCCACATGCCTAGGTCCTTCAGAGTTCTGCCCAAACCCAGTATATCTCGACAGCACGATGACACCAGTATTACTGCAGTGTGCCTTGTCATGCACAAAGGGTGGAGAATGGGAATACTGGTGAAGGGAAATTTTTTATAGACACTGATATGCCTGTTGGTGAATGGCAAACCTGACATTTTCTTTTTCATTTTCTTCTTTCTCTCCTCTAGAGATGTTTCTTTTTTCTTTTTCTTTTTGAGTTATGCTCATGGTACTCTACATTGCAAACACACGATAGTTAAATTAAGATACAAAAAAAATTGTGTTCCCTTACAGGAAAAGGCAGTCTGGAGGACAAAGGGGTATGGCCAGGAGTCCTCAGGACTGTGGGCAGGTGGACACGGTAAGCCAGTAGCCCCCAGAGCATACCTTCCAAGTCTAGCTGAGGTGGCACACGGTCTGACTCATCTAGGCAAAGAGGGTAGGTGCAGGCTGATGAGAGTCTACTGGTGTGCGCCAGGATTCTATTCTCATGCTGGTAAAGAGAGCAATGGCCTGTCTTGCTTGATTGAGGAAGAATATTGGTAAAGCAATACCAACAGAGCCATCCCATATCCCTCCTGCAGACGGATCTTTTCAGGAAATACAAATCGACTTCGTACAGTTAACACCCTTTAGGAATTATTGTTATGTATTGGTGTGCACTGATGTTTTCTCAAACTGGGTAGAGGCATTTCCTGCCGCCACGGATGCTGCTGTGTTTACCGTAAAGGAAAATTGCGCAGAAATTTGTGTGTAGATAATGGTACCCCCAGAAGTAGGAGCAAAGCCTGAAATTGTACTATTGTGATCATAGATACTGCCACTAGTATTATGTAGCTTCGGAACCACTCCCAGATCTTCACTCAACGAATCACCCTCTTCGAAATTTGTTGTTGTTTTGGTTTTGGTATTTGTGTTTTTTTTTGTGTTGTTTCTGGAAGACAACCTTATGTCATGATTGATCCGCACAATGATCAGAAATACACCAATGAGGTGACAGTACAGTACCTTGTTGAGATGAGCCAGCATTTGAGAACTTGACAAAGAACTTGAAACTGTTGATTGCTGGTATGCCAAATGTCTTGATTGGGAACCAAGAGACTGTGTGATTGTTCTTACGCTCAGGTTGCCTAATAGACAGGTGGGAAGGACCATACCAAGATTTGTTGACAGCACTAAAGGTCGCCGAAAGAAAGATTTGGGTCCACTCGTCCCACTGCAAGAAGGTCGCTGTCCCGGAGAGAACTCATGACAAAGTAGTTTATTGCTCACATTCATTGAGTTTGTGAACTGTGTGTTCCAAGTGAACTGTGTATTCAAAGAGCAAGGCAAAGAGATCGCAAAAGTATCACCAGAGACTCTGTTCCATGAAGACTGAGAGGCGGCACTGTTGAACACTACCTGAGCGTACTAAAGGATTGCAGAAAGACCAGTCATTGTAATTGATTTGTTATGAACAAGAGTTGTTTTGTTCTATTTCTCTTTTCTCTCTTTCCCGCTGACAAACATTTTGTTTCAGGATATTCTATTTTTGCGAGGTTTTTTTATGAGGAGTCGAGTGTGGGACTGGAACTGGTTCTGTAGGAAGGAGTGATCTCCTTATAGGATCCCAGGATTAGCCGATCAGTTTGTTAAAGTCAGAGAAAAATCAAAGGTCTAGTAGTTATGGAGTTCAGAGGTATTCAGGAACAGTCAGACAATGGCAGATAAAGAGCTCACTAATATATGTGGAAGAAAGGTTTAAGAGTGGCTCTCCCCGAACTCTGAAGGTTTATGTTATTTAGGAAGGACACTACTTATAACCCTTGTTCAATGATTAAACAGACCTAGCATACGTTCCAGAAATGGAAACAATGTTCAGAAAATGATAGGAATATGTACCCAGCAGAACCTCAATTGAATCCAAACATCAGTGTACAAAGACGTAGGTACATGTATGTGTGAAATGTTCGTTGCAAATCAGACATTACAGGCCAAAGGACTGTTCCAGCATACTCTATAGGTTGAATGTTGTCCCACACCCAACCAGTGGTCCCGTGACCACCGAGTGCATATAGAGGATGTCTTGTCCTCCTCCCTGTCTTCCCCAAATATAGTCAAGTGTCTGATTTGCGAAATGCATACATACTTGTGTCTAGGTCACCGATTATGGTATGAAATAGTTTTTTTTATGTTAATAATTGATGGCAGTTATTGTTTGCTGCCAAAGGGTGGACTGTCGAAGTAAAAAAAAAATTACATAAAGAGAACATACAAACTACACACGAGTCGCTATACATGCAAATACGCGCAGCGAGCACAGCAATATATGGTAACACACGCATTTACACGGACATGCCACAGAGATGGATTCGACACTTATTTCATGCAGTACATAATTGTGGTGGTATCAAGCGCCAGACATCATGATGATTTAGAATTATAGATAATGAAGTAATGTCATGTATGTGTATTATTTGAACGAAACCAGATAGACCTGTCATGTTTACTATTGAAGCAACCAGATTGATGTGTAGATTCATTTGATGCTTGTTGTGAAGTTGTGGGACATTGCAGCGGATAATTATGATTACATGTATAAAAGCTAAAATCACTTTTATTAGAACAATACATAGACCAAACAGGTAGTGGACAGGAAACTCAGGCCAGCCCTTTGGACGTCCCCAAGGCTGAACCTGTTCAGCATATACAAAAAAACTAGTGACTCATCATGAATGAGAGTCTCCTCCCCCAAACTAGATAACACATTTTGCTGATCACACAGGAAGGTAGTTCCTGTTTTTGGTCTCAGAGGAAGATGGAGTCCCAGCATTACTTTAAAGAGAGAGAGAGTGATATGGAAAGACGAATTTATATAACTTAAGGATAATGGTATTGTATGCTGGCATGTAACTGAAACTGTATGTAACTGTATGTATGAAATGTTTTAACTGCTTACTGTGTGAGTGTAACCATGTAACTATAGGTATACTGTACTTTGTAATATATATTGAATCCATATCCTTTTAATAACAAATATATACATCAATGAGCTTTGGAACTCAGATAATGTGTGGGTGTATTGTTTTCTCTTATGGGATGCAGTGTTTTGCGATGTATAGCGCACATTCATGGGATATGGTAATAAGAGATGCAGGCATTTACGATATATATTAGAGCGGGCATTTTAAATATTTGTGAGAAATCAATTTGGCATTCTTATGTGGGAGCAGTAACGCTGCGCGCTTACCTCAGGGAAGATTTGAAGTCTTCTGCTGCCTTGAAGTCTTCTTTCCTTCTTCTACTCACCCGGCTTCTATCTTCCGGCTCTGCGAGGAGGACGGCGGCGCGGCTCTGGGACGAACAGCGAGGGGAGACCTGCGTTCCGACTCCCTCTGGAGCTAATGGTGTCCAGTAGCCTAAGAAGCAGAGCCTATCACTTAAGTAGGTCTGCTTCTCTCTCCTCAGTCCCACGATGCAGGGAGCCTGTTGTCAGCAGTGCTCCCTGAAAATAAAAAACCTAACAAAATTCTTTTTTCAGAGAAACTCAGGAGAGCTCCCTGTAATGCACCCAGTCTCCTCTGGGCACAGGATCTAACTGAGGTCTGGAGGAGGGGCATAGAGGGAGGAGCCAGTGCACACCCATTCTAGAGTTCTTTGTGGTGCCCATGTCTCCTGCGGAGCCCGTCTATACCCCATGGTCCTTACGGAGTCCCCAGCATCCTCTAGGACGTAAGAGAAAGACCCATTGGGTTTCGGTACTAGAAACAGGGTCGAGTAGTATCCTCTGCCTCTCCGGGATAGAGGTACCGGCACCACCACTCCTGTATCCAGGAGGGAACTCACAACCATTTGTAGAGCATGCACCTGTAATGGATCCAAAGGGATAACCGTTGTGCAGAACTGGTGAGGAGGATGCCTCTTGAAAGCGACTGCGTACCCGTGAGAGATGTCTTCTTGCACCCATGCATCTGAAGTGGTCTTTAACGAGACCTGGGTGAATCACAGAAGTCGGCCTCCCACCCTGGGGTTCCTCAGGGGGAGGCTTGTCCCATCATGCAGCAGGTTTGTTGTGTTTAGAAGCAGGCTGATGGGATGCCTAGGATTGTTTAGCCTTAGGCTTTGTGGTTTTGGAAGCACGAGATTGTCTCGGGTATGCCTTACCTTTTGCTTTCCCTTGAGGCCGAAAGAAGTGAAAAGTGGTACCTTTTGCCTTCTGTGCAGAAGCAGTAGTGTTAGGGAGAAAGGCAGTCAGCCACAATTTTATTGAGGACTTCCCCAAACAGGATGTATCCCTTAAAAGGGAGTACCTCCATGGTCTTTTTGGAGTCCAGGTCCACCTTACATGACATCAACCACAGAATATGGCGAGCCATGATGGACATAGTAGATGCCTTGGCCTCCAACATACCTGCCTCAGAGTTCGCCTCCTGAATGTAATAGGCGGCGGTGGTCATGTGAGACAGGTACTGTCTGGCAATGTCAGATATATCCTGAGGCAGCTCTTCCTCTAATGCATGAACCCATGCTTCAATTCCTTTTTGTAGCCCAAGAGGCTAGTATAGTGGGTCTATGTACAGCACCTGTAAGGGAGTAAATAGGTTTCAGGCATCCTTCCACACGCTTATCTGCTGGTTCCTTCAGTGAGGTGACAGGCAGAGTAGACGACACCACTAGACGGGTGACATGGGAATCCACCAGTAGTGAATTTTCCCACTTGTTACACAAATCTGTAGGGAGAGGATAGAGAGCTACCATCCTTTTAGACAGGGAGAATTTCATACCTGGAAAAGACCAGGGTTCTTGTCATATGTCCACTAGATGGTCAGAAGTAATAAAGTTTTATTTACCTTCTGATGTTCAAATCTATCAGGTTTCTTAGACATCGTAGTGGAATCCTCGTTATCATCAGTGATTTGTAGGATCTGCTTAATAGCAACCACTAAGTTAGGGACATCAAACTGAGTAGTGGATTCCTCGTCAGAAGCAGCTGTGTCAGTGTCTGATGGGACAGTATACTCCCCATCCTCATCAGGAGAATCTTCTGAGAGATTAGTGGATTGTGAGGAGGAAGTAGCCCGCTTAGATGACCCCGTGACGTGAGAGTAACTTGAGGCAGTTTTTTGTCTAACCAAGGAGTGACTCCATTGCTGCAACTGGGTAGACAAATTATCCGCCCAAGGTGGATTTACCATAGGGACAATGGGGCAGATTTATTAAGCTCGGTGAAGTGATAAAGTGGAAGGTGATAAAGGACCAGCCAGTCAGCTCCTAACTGTCATTTTTCAAACCCAGCCTGTAACATGGAAGTTAGGATCTGATTGGCTGGTCCTTTATCACCTCCCACTTAATCACTTCACCAAGCTTAATAAATCTGCACCAATATGTGGCTGAAATTGCACAGGAGGTCCCATAGGGGGCATAAGGTGTGTCACAAGCATATTGAGCATAGTTGAAAACGCCGCCCAAGGTGGCTCCTGATTGGTTACAGGAGCCGCGGACTGACTGGGAGATGTATGGCACATAGTACACAGACCGTCATACAAAACTTCCCCCTCAGGCAAATACTCGGCGCATGCGCTGCAGGATGCAGGAGCGTCCTCGGATTTCCCGCCCTTTGTGTTAGACATTATTAGTGAATGCAACCGCAGAGCGTATTAGTACGATACAGCCAGAGTACAATACCTGCAAATAAATTCCCTAGTATGTGACTGCGTACACAGTACACAAACACCAGAATAAGTCCGGTATTATGCGACTGAGCCCGCAGTACACACCAGCGAATAAATCCGGTATTAGGTGACTGAGTACACAGTAGAGTACACTTTAAGCGGTCAATACTTTGGAGCACTATATATGGACCCTGACACACCTAGTCCCTTAGGGTACAGACTACAGTGATAGATATAGCTGGGATACACTGAAAGAGAAATCCACACAGCAGATACAGGCACACACAGTCACAGTGACAATGCAGATAATTATTTTAGTAATACAATAAAACTGCACTGGAGTAGTATATGTATATTATATATAACAATGCACGGTCTGAGACCGGATGTATATATCAGAATACTCATACAATATATTCTGACACAGGTACACTTGTTCTTAACGCTGTCTCAATATCGACATGTAGAATACTTAAGTGTATATAGAAAAATTAAGCGCTGTCCAAATCAGTATGTATTTAAAAAACACAAAACATTTATTAGACATTACAATACAAACATACTGTATATCACACGGCCGGTGTTTGATGTTATTGAAACAATTAATTAGAAAAAAAGCTTAACATTTCTCATAGCCGCTCCGGAGTTTAACAGGCTTAATTAGTGCACTATAGGTTAGTAGCAAATGACCATGCCTAAATCAATGGGCTTGAAATAGTTAAAAAGTTCAAAGCATGACAATTCGTTAAGCTGAAAGAATTGAAAGTTCAAGGCATGCAGACTTGTTAGTGTATTGTAGTAGTAAAGCGTATTAATTAAAAAAGTGTAAAGCGTATTAATGAAAAAAATCCTTTCATGCAAATAAGTACATCCACTGCATCTGCTTTTAGCAGGATGAAATTATACTTAGCAGTCCAGCATGGCCACGCTTGATTTACAGCAGCTCTGCATGTCTTCAGACCTGGAAAGTGTATATGTAGGGTGACGTCTCACTCCTTTTAGCTCTGTAACCGGTCCTCACGCTGTAATGCTGTTGAAGAAAAATGAATGCTCCCAGCCGTGGATAGCACTCCTCTTACGCGTTTCTATGCCTGTGTGCAGCTCAGCAGCTTCCACAAAGAGATTCTCTTTGAGGAAGCCGCCGAACTGCACACAGGCGGAGAAACGCGTAAGAGTAGTGCTATGCACAGCTGGGAGCATTCGTTTTTCTTCAACAGCATTACAGCGTGAGGACTGGTTACAGAGCTAAAAGGAGTGACCCTACATATACACTTTCCAGTGGAAGTGGATGTACTTATTTGCATGAAAGGATTTTTTTCATTAATACGCTTTATACTAACAAGTCTGCATGCCTTGAACTTTCAATTCTTTCAAGCTTAACGAATTGTCATGTTTGAACTTTTTAACAATTTCAAGCCCATTGATTTAGGCATGATCATTTGCTACTAACCTATAGTGCACTAATTAAGCCTGTTAAACTCCGGAGTGGCTATGAGAAATTTTAAGCTTTTTTTCTAATTGTTTCAATAACATCAAACACCGGCCGTGTGATATATGTTTGTATTGTATTGTCTAATAAATGTTTTGTGTTTTTTAAATATATACTGATTTGGACAGCACTTCATTTTTTCTATATACATTTTTGAATCTCGGCGAGGTTAACAGTGACCTCCTAGTGAAGCGGCAGCCCTAAATCAGTGTGTCTAAACACCATAGGATTTTAGTGTCAGCGCCCAGGTATTCTTGTTATTTTTCTGAGAAAACTTAAGTGCTTGTAAAACCATGGCGCTGATGTACAGGAAGGTTTACAAAGGAGACCTTGCCCTGCAGTCCCGGAGACCAGTCACATCTATTTTAGAAAATGGCACCCAGCGTCTCAGTCAGGGAGTATGGGAAAGTGTGAGGCAGCTCCAGGGTGGGAACACCAGCAGTAGATGGCGCCCTGGGCTGTGGGAGAGGCTATAGGTCAAGCGCCGGTTACCCTATGCTGGACTTCACCACCTGGTACTATGGAGTGTTATTACAATGGATATTAGTATGTCCAACCTGTACTCCTATGCCCTGGTGGATATAGTGTGGTCCCTGCTCAGTTACAGTGTCCACGCCAGCGTCGCAGTCTGTCTTTCTAGACTGCGTCAGGAACACGATTTAGTGGCATGTCCCGCATGGGCGACCCTCTTACCTACTTGCCGTAGCAGCCACACAAACAAGGAGAGCATCTGCGACTGTGTGCTTAGAGCCGGAGCGTCTCTGCCGCAAGTACCCAGGAACAGGCGACGCAGCTTGGGAGGTGATGGAGCTGCAGCGCTGAAGTGTCACTATGACATACAGCGCTGACAGCACAGTTTTGAAGAAATTTTCTGTCAGAAAAAGCTTTTTCAGAGCTGCCCAGTGCAACCCTCCTGTTAGTGACTGCTTCTACAGGCACCAACTCAAAACTGAGCTCACAGTGCCTGGAGGCGGGGTTATAGAGGAGGCCCCACAATGCATCCTGGGACAGCCTAAAGCTTTAGCCTGTTGGTGCCTCTCTTGATCAAGATCCACTCTACACCCAATGTTTCCCTGTGGAAACCTATGTACCCTGCTGCTGAAATTGTACATATTACTAATAGTTTGATGAGACTTGTCTTGTAAATGCCATATAAATCAGCAGTGCTCATGAATATTGCTTTGCTCTTGAAGACCAGACTATGGCATTCCTAATTAAAAGAAGATGCAAAGTTGCACAAAACAAATGCACATCCAAAATAATAAATTTCCTTGACAAAAAAATTACAGGTTTTAACGCAATTATTTATCATTGCTGCTCCCTATTACCTGTAGAGGGATTGGCTATTGATACTATTATACTGACCAAACCTCACGATAATCAGCTGTATTCAGAACCACTTTTTCTCATTCCCATCATCTCACTTGACAGACTTGGGGGTATATTTACTAAAATTCGTATTTATGTAGATTTGGTGGGAGATGAATCACGATTGGCATCAAATGTGTGAATTTGCAACTTTTTGAATTTTTTACGCCTCATTTACTATGCTGTCGTATTTTGATTATTTTCATTTTTCGATGTCATTCGTGTTTTTCAAAGGTAGAATGCGGCCGATTTTGTGTTTTTGCGGCCGTGTTGTGTTTTTTTTTTTACGAATTTGTCATTTGAACGTTACGGCAGTGTTTTTTCGTTCCCGGACGCAATTTTTTCTAACTTTAGTTTTTGTCACTCGTCTGTGATTGGTTGGTTTTGTGATGGAGGAGTGTCTGTTTTCATTACTATAAAACCGCCCCAAACCGACCGAACCTCGTGGGTTTAGCTAGTGGAGAGGTGAGAGGAAGTGGTGTTTGGTGTTGGAAAGTTGTTTGGAGTTTTTGGAGGATTTGATGTGTTTTTTTGCGATTGCTGAGTGCTGTACTGTGTGTGTAAGTAGTCTTGTCATACTTGTGTAGTTATTTAAAAGTTCGTTTAGTTTTTTGCCTTGGTAATTTTTTTTTCTGTCTATTGTCATTGTTTGTGAGTGTGTGCGTGTGTGTGTTTGGTGTGTGGTGTGTAGTAGTAGTAGTGGAGTGTGTTTTGTGTTTTATTTTTATCAGTGTTATTTGTTGTTTGTCCGGAATATATCCCAGTCAGAGGTGAGTGAGGTGGCGGAGGTGAGTGAGGTGGAGGAGGTGAGTGAGGTGGAGGTGAGTGAGTGGGAGGAGGTGAGTGAGGTGGAGGAGGTTAGTGAGGGGGAGGAGGAGGGGGAGGTTGGTGCTGCGGCCTCGAGTGAAAGTGACAGTGATGGTGCTGTGGCTCCGCAGCCACGCACCACTACAAAGACGGGGTGCAATGTGAAGTTCAGCTATGCAGAGAATGTTGCATTGGTGCGGGAGCTGATGAGCCATCATCGTCAGCTGTTTGGGTCTTATGCTGCCATGGTTCCTTCACGCAGGAAGAGTGTTCTGTGCGGGAAGGTAGTAGCGGCAGTTAACAGTGAGGGTGTGGTGAGGAGGACCGAGGACACGTGTCGTAAGCGATTCTACGACATCAAGCGCCGTGTCAAGGCTAAGATGGCCAAGGAGGCAAAGTCAGCCAGACAAACAGGGGGTGGCCATCCCTTCAGAGCGTCGTAACGGGAGTGGGAGGAGCCTGTGCGGTACCTTATTCCGCCAGAAGTGGTTGGTGCGACTAATGTCCGGGATTCGGATCGTCCAAGGCAGGATGGTGAGTTTGTTGTCCAATATTTATATTGTTTTAACATATGTTCTTTGTCCTTAGTTGTCTGAAATGTATTGTAGCTAATTGTGATTGTAAGTTGGTTCATTGTTCGAATGTGTTGGTGATGTAGTTTTGTACATAAATAGTTATGTTTTTTTCCTTTGTATTGTGAAGTTAGCAGTTGTCCTGGCCCGTTTGCTGCATCAATTTATTCTGTTCTGTTTTTTTTTTTTTGGGGGGGGGGGGGGGTTGGCATTTTTTGGGGGGACTTTAAATGAAGTTTGACTCATGTGTTTTCATGAATGTTTAGTCCATTTTGTTGAATGTATTTATGGTTATTGTATGTTGTTCTGGGTAGGCCTTTGTGTGCATGATGTGATTATTGCTGCTGAATAATTTTTTTTTAATTAAACATAATATATTTGGTTGTTGCGAGTTATTTTTGTCAGAAATAAATTATTTTGTTAGAGACTAATATTCTTGTTGTGTTAAACATCCACGGTTGGTTTTGTAGTTGTATAATATTGTTAATTCTGCACCTTAGGGTATGGATTGGTTGGTGTAATTGGTTCATAATTAGAGTATACACACCCAATGAAGTCAGCCAGAAAAGCATAACCAAAGTTTTGTTTAATTCTCATAATGTTCTTCTTATGTCCACATCACAATAAGGTTTTTGATGCAATATCTAATCACAATATAATGATCATAAGGTCAAACTTCATATTTCTATAGTACGAAAGAGAGCCAGCACAGCCAGGACACAAACCACACTGCCAAGAGATGCGGATGCTGGCGATGCAGGTAAGAATTTTGTGTATACACATATTCTGCAAACACATAGAAAGATAGAATTATAATGTCTATTTCTCTGACGTCCTAGTGGATGCTGGGAACTCCGTAAGGACCATGGGGAATAGACGGGCTCCGCAGGAGACTGGGCACTCTAAAAGAAAGATTAGGTACTATCTGGTGTGCACTGGCTCCTCCCACTATGACCCTCCTCCAGACCTCAGTTAGATTTCTGTGCCCGGCCGAGCTGGATGCACACTAGGGGCTCTCCTGAGCTCCTAGAAAGAAAGTTTATTTTAGGTTTTTTATTTTACAGTGAGACCTGCTGGCAACAGGCTCACTGCATCGAGGGACTAAGGGGAGAAGAAGCAAACCTACCTGCTTGCAGCTAGCTTGGGCTTCTTAGGCTACTGGACACCATTAGCTCCAGAGGGATCGACCGCATGGAACTGGCCTTGGTGTTCGTTCCTGGAGCCGCGCCGTCGTCCCCCTTACAGAGCCAGAAGCAAGAAGAGGTCCGGAAAATCGGCGGCAGAAGACATCAGTCTTCACCAAGGTAGCGCACAGCACTGCAGCTGTGCGCCATTGCTCCTCATGCACACTTCACACTCCGGTCACTGAGGGTGCAGGGCGCTGGAGGGGGGGGGGGGGGGGGGCGCCCTGAGCAGCAATAAAAACACCTTGGCTGGCAAATATATCACAATATATAGCCCCAGAGGCTATATATGTGATAAATACCCCTGCCAGAATCCATAAAAAAGCGGGAGAAAAGTCTGCGAAAAAGGGGCGGAGCTATCTTCCTCAGCACACTGGCGCCATTTTCTCTTCACAGTGCAGCTGGAAGACAGCTCCCCAGGCTCTCCCCTGTAGTTTGCAGGCTCAAAGGGTTAAAAAGAGAGGGGGGGCACTAAATTTAGGCGCAATATTGTATATACAAGCAGCTATTGGGAAAAATTCACTCAATATAGTGTTAATCCCTAAATTATATAGCGCTCTGGTGTGTGCTGGCATACTCTCTCTCTGTCTCCCCAAAGGGCTGTGTGGGGTCCTGTCCTCAGTCAGAGCATTCCCTGTGTGTGTGCGGTGTGTCGGTACGGCTGTGTCGACACATTTGATGAGGAGGCTTATGTGGTGGCAGAGCAGATGCCGATAAATGTGATGTCGCCCCCTGTGGGGCCGACACCAGAGTGGATGGATAGGTGGAAGGTATAAACCGACAGTGTCAACTCCTTACATAAAAGGCTGGATGACGTAACAGCTGTGGGACAGCCGGCTTCTCAGCCCGCGCCTGCCCAGGCGTCTCAAAGGCCATCAGGGGCTCAAAAACGCCCGCTCCCTCAGATGGCAGACACAGATGTCGACACGGAGTCTGACTCCAGTGTCGACGAGGTTGAGACATATACACAATCCACTAGGAACATCCGTTACATGATCCCGGCAATAAAAAATGTGTTACACATTTCTGACATTAACCCAAGTACCACTAAAAAAAAAATGATCCCGGCAATAAAAAATGTGTTACACATTTCTGACATTAACCCAAGTACCACTATAAAAAAAAAAAAAAAAAAAAAAAAAAAAGGATTTTATGTTTGGGGAGAAAAAGCAGGCAGTGTTTTGTTCCCCCATCAAATGAGTGAATGAAGTGTGAAAAAGCGTGGGTTCCCCCGATAAGAAACTGGTAATTTCTAAAAAGTTACTGATGGCGTACCCTTTCCCGCCAGAGGATAAGTTACGCTGGGAGATATCCCCTAGGGTGGATAAGGCGCTCACACGTTTGTCAAAAAAGGTGGCACTGCCGTCTTAGTATACGGCCACTTCGAAGGTACCTGCTGATAAAAAGCAGGAGGCTATCCTGAAGTCTGTATTTACACACTCAGGTACTAGACTGAGACCTGCAGATAGTGCTGCTGCAGCGTGGTCTGTGACCCTGTTAAACAGGGATACTATTTTGCGAACATAAGAGCATATTAAAGACGTCGTCTTATATATGAGGGATGCACAGAGGGATATTTTGCCGGCTGGCATCCAGAATTAATACAATGTCCATTCTGTCAGGAGGGTATTAGAGACCCGACACTGGACAGGTGATGCTGACTTTAAAAGGCACATAGAGCCTTATAAGGGTGAGGAATTGTTTGGGGATGGTCTCTGGGACCTCGTATCCACAGCAACAGCTGGGAAGAAATTTTTTTACCTCAGGTTTCCTCACAGCCTAAGAAAGCACTGTATTATCAGGTACAGTCCTTTCGGCTTCAGAAAAGCAAGCGGGTCAAAGGCGCTTCCTTTCTGCACAGAGACGAGGGAAGAGGGAAAAAGCTGCACCAGTCAGCCAGTTCCCAGAATCAAAATTCTTCCCCCGCTTCCTCTGAGTCCACCGCATGACGCGGGGGCTCCACAGGCGTAGCCAGGTACGGTGGGGGGCCGCCTCAAAAATTTCAGCTATCAGTGGGCTCGCTCACAGGTGGATCCCTGGATCCTTCAAGTAGTATCTCAGGGGTACAAGCTGGAATTTGAGGCGTCTCCCCCCCGCCATTTCCTCAAATCTGCCTTGCCGACAACTCCCTCAGGCAGGGAGGCTGTGCTAGAGGCGATTCACAAGCTGTATTCCCAGCAGGTGATAGTCAAGGTGCCCCTACTTCAACAAGACGGGGTTACTATTCCACACTGTTTGTGGTACCGAAACCGGACGGTTCGGTGAGACCCATTTTAAAATTGAAATCCTTGAACACATACATAAAAAAATTCAAGTTCAAGATGGAATCGCTCAGGGCGGTTATTGCAAGCCTGGACGAGGGGGATTACATGGTATCCCTGGACATCAAGGATGCTTACCTACATGTCCCCATTTACCATCCTCACCAGGAGTACCTCAGATTTGTGGTACAGGATTGCCATTACCAATTCCAAACACTGCCGTTTGGACTGTCCACGGCACCGAGGGTCTTTACCAAGGTAATGGCAAAAATGATGATACTCCTTCGTAAAAAGGGAGTTTTAATTGTCCCGTACTTGGACGATCTCCTTATAAAGGCGAGGTCCAAGGAGCAGTTGTTGGTCGGAGTAGCACTATCTCGGGAAGTGCTACAACAGCACGGATGGATTCTATACATTCCAAAGTCACAGCTGGTTCCTACCACACGCCTACTGTTCCTGGGGATGGTTCTGGACACAGAACAGAAAAAAGTGTTTCTCCCGCAGGAGAAAGCCAAGGAGCTGTCATCTCTAGTCAGAGACCTCCTGAAACCAAAACAGGTATCGGTGCATCACTGCACACGAGTCCTGGGAAAAATGGTAGCTTCTTACGAAGCAAAATTCCATTCGGCAGGTTCCATGCAAGAACCTTTCGGTGGGACCTCTTGGACAAGTGGTCGGGATCGCATCTTCAGATGCATCGGCTGATAACCCTGTCTCCAAGGACCAGGGTATCTCTACTGTGGTGGCTGCAGAGTGCTCATCTTCAAGAGGGCCGCAGATTCGGCATACAGGACTGGGTCCTGGTAACCATGGATGCCAGCCTTCGAGGCTGGGGGGCAGTCACACAGGGAAGAAATTTCCAAGGACTTTGGTCAAGTCAGGAGTCGTCCCTACACATAAATATTCTGGAACTGAGGGCCATTTACAAGGCCCTAAGTCTGGCAAGGCCTCTGCTTCAAAACCAGCCGGTACTGATCCAATCAGACAACATCACGGCAGTCGCCCATGTAAACCGACAGGGCGGCACAAGAAGCAGGATGGCGATGGCAGAAGCCACAAGGATTCTCCGATGGGCGGGAGATCACGTCTTAGCACTGTCAGCAGTGTTCATTCCGGGAGTGGACAACTGGGAAGCAGACTTCCTCAGCAGACACGACTTACACCCGGGAGAGTGCGGAGTTCATCCAGAAGTCTTCCAACTGTTGGTAAACCGTTGGGAAAGGCCACAGGTGGACATGATGGCGTCCCGCCTAAACAAAAAACTAGATATTGCGCCAGGTCAAGGGACCCTCAGGCAATAGCTGTGGACGCTCTAGTGACACCGTGGGTGTACCAGTCGGTTTATGTATTCCCTCCTCTGCCTCTCATACCAAAGGTACTGAGAATAATAAGAAAACGAGGAGTAAGAACGATACTCGTGGTTCCGGATGGGCCAAGAAGAGCTTGGTACCCAGAACTTCAAGAAATGATATCAGAGGACCCATGGCCTCTACCGCTCAGACAGGATCTGCTACAGCAGGGGCCCTGTCTGTTCCAAGACTTACCGCGGCTGCGTTTGACGGCATGGCGGTTGAATTCCGGATCCTAAAGGAAAAGGGCATTCCGGAGGAAGTCATTCCTACGCTGATAAAAGCCAGGAAAGAAGTAATCGCAAACCATTATCACCGTATTTGGCGAAAATATGTTGCGTGGTGTGAGGCCAGGAAGGCCCCAACAGAGGAATTTCAGCTGGGTCGTTTTCTGCACTTCCTACAGTCAGGAGTGACTATGGGCCTAAACTTGGGTTCCATTAAGGTCCAGATTTCGGCTCTGTCGATTTTCTTCCAGAAAGAACTGGCTTCACTGCCTGGAGTTCAGACATTTGTAAAGGGAGTGCTACATATTCAGCCCCCCTTTTGTGCCTCCTGTGGCACCTTGGGATCTCAACGTGGTGTTGAGTTTCCTAAAATCACATTGTTTTGAGCCACTTAAAACTGTGGATTGAAATATCTCACGTGGAAAGTGGTCATGTTATTGGCCTTGGCTTCGGCCAGGCGTGTGTCAGAATTGGCGGCTTTGTCATGTAAAAGCCCTTATCTGATTTTCCATATGGATAGGGCAGAATTGAGGACTCGTCCCCAGTTTCTCCCTAAGGTGGTATCAGCTTTTCACTTGAACCAACCTATTGTAGTGCCTGCGGCTACTAGGGACTTGGAAGATTCCAAGTTACTGGACGTAGTCAGGGCCTTAAAAATTTATATTTCTAGGACGGCTGGAGTCAGGAAAACAGACTCGCTTTTTATCCTGTAGGCACCCAACAAAATAGGTGCTCCTGCTTCTAAGCAGACTATTGCTCGCTGAATTTGTAGCGCAATTCAGCTGGAGCATTCTGCGGCTGGATTGCCGCATCCTAAATCAGTAAAAGCCCATTCCACGAGGAAAGTGGGCTCATCTTGGGCGGCTGCCCGATGGGTCTCGGCTTTACAACTTTGCCGAGCTGCAACTTGGTCAGGGGCAAACACGTTTGCTAAATTCTACAAATTTGATACCCTGGCTGAGGAGGACCTTGAGTTCTCTCATTCGGTGCTGCAGAGTCATCCGCACTCTCCCGCCCGTTTGGGAGCTTTGGTATAATCCCCATGGTCCTTACGGAGTTCCCAGCATCCACTAGGACGTCAGAGAAAATAAGATTTTACTCACCGGTAAATCTATTTCTCGTAGTCCGTAGTGGATGCTGGGCGCCCATCCCAAGTGCGGATTGTCAGCAATACTTGTATGTAGTTATTGCCTAACTAAGGGTTATTGTTGAGCCATCTGTTGAGAGGCTCAGTTATATTTCATACTGTTAACTGGGTATAGTATCACGAGTTATACGGTGTGATTGGTGTGGCTGGTATGAGTCTTACCCGGGATTCAAAATCCTTCCTTATTGTGTCAGCTCTTCCGGGCACAGTATCCTAACTGAGGTCTGGAGAGGGTCATAGTGGGAGGAGCCAGTGCACACCAGATAGTACCTAATCTTTCTTTTAGAGTGCCCAGTCTCCTGCGGAGCCCGTCTATTCCCCATGGTCCTTACGGAGTTCCCAGCATCCACTACGGACTACGAGAAATAGATTTACCGGTGAGTAAAATCTTATTTTTAACCCATAGGAACTTCATCATCGCACCACACTCCACTAAGACGACATTCACAGGGGTCTGCCAGTCCCCAGAAGATGGGTAGCAAGAGACGCCGTCTTGAGGCGGTAACTACACCCGCATCCTCACCACCACAATGGCGCATCTCCACTGTGTTGGCTCAGCCACCAGAAGCCATTTTGGCCAGTCCACAAAGCGAGGAACCACAATCCCCTCAGCTGTCTGGTGAGTAAACATAAACAAATAATTAAAGTGCATTTTACACAGTGTTTTTGCACACAAAAAAAAACATGACCAAAAGCACACACTCATCCTTGTACTAATCCATACCAGCAAACACATGGGGGTAACGTTACTAAGATGGGAGTTCTATTTAAGATGTGATGTTGCCCATAGCAACATCTCAACTTAACAATATGCGCAAAATAGGTGTGCCCACTTCTGCCAACCATATTTTTTAACATATGTTTTTTCACTATAATTGAAATAGTTTAATGGGCAAGACTGACAGACTTTAACAATGTATGAGTGTATTGTTGAACACATTTAATGTATTGTGTTTGTTTGGCAAAAGGAAGCTTTAAACATAATATGTCAATGGTGGAATTTTTAATTTTTATAGTTCTACGTGTTTGGCCATTAAGTAAGGCTCATAGTCCAACATTTACCTTAAAAATTGTTGTAATGAGTAGGGTACCTAAGAAGCCACGTGTTTCTAAAATAATGTACAATAATATTTTAAGTTTAGCCTACACCCCCCTTTATAATTTACAACATGCATATTAAGAAGTAATGCATGTTGACATAAAGCTGAAACCAACCAGAAGCCCAACAGTAACTAAATTGTGGCTGTCTTCAACCCCATACAGATCCAGACATCATGCCCCAGGATACCCAGCAGGAAACTGACTTGCAGCAAACGTTCACACTCCACCTGCAAGCAATTGATAATAACCAGCCAACCACCCCGGCTGACATAACTCCACCACCCCAAACAACCCCCACCCACCAATTGAGCCCAACACCACCCCAGCCACAAATGGGACCAGAGTTTTGGTCCAGTTGGGCCACACAACAGGCACAAAACTATGCCTGTCTCAACACACACAGCCAATATCTTGCCAGTCTGCCCCATCATCTACCTAGACTCAGTAGAAACTCAGGCAGACTGATTGTGAAACTTGGCAGAGTGGCCAATACCATGGAGCAGATGAGAGCAGACAACAGCCAACTGATAGCAAGTTTTCAGCACATAATGGACGAACAACACCGCCATCAACAAGCCCTCATTCAAATCATTCAGAACAATCAGTTAATCACCGAAAGCCTGTCCAGAATCATCTCCAACAACACAGCCGCAACCACACAACTCACAGCAAGCCTCAACAACCTGAGCCAAAACATAAATGTGTTGGCATCCCAGCAGCAAGGCTCAAGCCCAGGGACAACCACACCTAGCCAGACCCCAGTTACCTCCCCAGTTAGACGATCCAGCAGAACACGGCCCAATGTGCAAGCACAATCCTCTGCAACCAGCAAAAAAAAAACCCTAGGAAATGAGCAAGCCTGCAACAAAATATATAGTATTTTCAAAGATAAACATTATAGAATTGTGGCCAACCAAATTCAAGTGTTTAAGGTAATAAATTACTCAAACGCTATATGTGTAATGTTTAATTTGTTATTGACTGACAGTGTAAGATGAAAATGTTATTGACTAACTGTAAACAACATGCCTAATATCAAACAATAACGCATCACAAACAGAATTCATTACTACATATATTTTAGGATTGGGGTTAGCCAATGTTGAGTAAGAAAAATTAAGACTTACCGGTAAAATGACGCAGAATCAGTTCTTGCCTTACCTGCCTCCCTACATCTGTACTCACACTGTTGCCATATGTTTGTATCTCCTCTACTTGCTGACTGTTTTCTTCATCACCAACATCATACTCCTCCTCCTCAACATGTGGCAGATGTTGACACAAACACGTTATGAAGAAAACAGCAGCAGAACACAATCCTAGTCACCTTTGATGGACTATACAACAAAAGTCCTGCAGACTTATCCAGACACCGAAACCTAGATTTCAGCACACCAAAACATCTTTCTATCACATTCCGCGTGGACTTATGTGCATTATTGTAATTGTGTTCAGCCGGGAAATCAGGTTGGGACAATGGAGTAAGAAGCCAAGAGAAGCAGCCATATCCCCCATCACCTGAAAGACAGATATAGCCAACATTAGGACATGTGGTTTAGGTAAAGAAATAAAAACATAATGACGATGTTGAGGTTAACACACATACACACAACAAATTTGGAACATACCCAGCAGCCATCCATCAGGCATTTGTCCGGCCTCAAATTTCTCAAAGAGGGATGACTGACTGAGGATGAAGGAGTCATGGCAGCCGCCAGGGTAACCCGCAACAACACTCATAATTTTTAGATTTGCATCACAAACCACCTGGACATTAGTGGAGTGGGCCAGATGTCTATTGGTATAAATGTATTGCCTGCCGCTAGGTGGTCTCAGCTCAACATGTGTGCAATCTATGGCACCCAGCACATTGGGCATGCCAGCAAGCTCATAGAAAGATACCCTGATTGCATGCCACTGCGACTCCTGGGTAGGGAAGCAGATAGAGGCATCTATGTGTGGATACAAAGCATACAAAGCCTGAGTGGACATTACAAAATATAAGGTGAGTGTCATGACCTGTAAAAAATACAATACTGTGTTATATTACATAACAGAAGCACAACTTAGACATAGAGGAGTATGTATGTGTTAACTCACCTGATTAAAATATTTAGAAAAGGTGGGCTGTGAGATACCAATTACATTGCCAGTCACAGCCTGAAAGCTGCCAGTAGCCATAAAGTGCAACACAGCCAGGAGTTTGTCCAGGCCTGAGACAGAGCGAGAGCGTGCTGTCTCAGGGTCTAGGTCCAATTTGACAAGGTCATACAGACGGAAAATGATGTTTGTATTTAGCCGGAACATCTGTATGACCTAGTCATCGGCCAAAGCGTTTAAATTTAAACGCCCCCTAAAAAAACGAGGCCTGCGCCGCCTCCGCGGAACCTGGACAACCTGCTGACCATGTTCAGTTTCCTGGCCCTGGTTTATTGTAGCCTGATGGAGCACTCTCAGGTATCCCACAGCAAACAAGAAATCAGTACTACACACGGCAACAGCCATTTCAGAGTGAGAGATGTGAAAAATGTGCTTGGGTCCCTTTTAAAGGACCAAAAATGCAGGTGTGATTAATGTAGACTTTGAAACACATGTAAACACGCTTCTCAAAAGCAGGTCTATTTTTTTCCTGCCTTTTTTTACGATTCGCTTTTTTTCACGGCCGCTAATGCACTTTCACGGTAGAGATTTCAAATACGAATGCATAGTAAATTACCGAGTTGTATACCTAAACAGCCGCGTTCGACCGATAGTGTATTCATTCGTATTTTTTTTCTTTGACTTCCAAAAAAATACGAATGCCCTCATCACTGCCGAGATTTGAGTTTAGTAAATTCCCGAGATGACACTTTGAAGAAAAAACACCAAATCGGTCAAAATCGGGAGCTTAGTAAATATACCCCTTGATCTTAATAGAAATCTGTCTGCACAATTATTCAGCTCAAAGTCATCTTCCAATGCCAAGTCATGTTGGGTAGGGCTTTGTTCCCAAGAATTTTAGACAAGCTATTTTAGTGAAGCACAAGGACATCCATGAATCTCTAGAACCATCAGAAACTTGTGTTGATCTCTATGGCAGCCATATGTTAGAGAAGATGCTAGGAGTTATGTACTGTAATATCCTGCTCATAGTGAATTTACTAAGATGGCATATCTATTTAAGATGGGATGTTTTCAATAGCAACCAATCAGATTCTACTTCTCATTTATCTAGCACCTTCTAGAATATAAAACCTGGAATCTAATTGGTTGCTATAGGCAACATCCCATCTTATATAGAACTCCCATCTTAGTAAATTTACCCCAATGTGTCTACAGTAAAAATTCCAGAGATCAGCTGTTGGGAACCTTTATCCCATTATCTATTACCACAAGGTTGTTTCCCATATCTCAAAGGACTTTATTGTGGAATTGCCCTTGTCTGGAGGCGGCAACATAATCTCAATTACAGTGGATAGATTTAAATGGAGCATTGTATTCTTTTGCCTAGTCTCCCCAATAACATTTGTTTTGAAATATGACATTATTAATCTATTATGTATTCTACATATTTTTTGTTTGTACACGCTAACTACTTCCAATGGTTCAAATGATTATTACAAAAATGAGGAAAAATCATGTGGTTTAGATGTGATTGTAAGATGGTGTGTACTAATTACCATAATCACTGACATTGGGGTCAATTGTATTCAGCGACAGTTGAATAGCGCTGGGAATTAGCTCCCGACGCTATTCAATTCAGCTCCAGTTAAGTCGGCGATGGCCCGTTCTCGCCGACTAAACAGGTTGACTTGTCGGGAGAACGGGCATTCTCCGACTTAACTCCCCGACGCGAGGCTGATTCCTGACAGAGGGATGAGAGAAGAATTCCCGACAATTGAGGGTCACTCGTCGCTGTATTGAATAGCGCCGGGAGTAACCGTCAGTGAATTGAATCGACCCCATTGAGTGGCCAAATTAATATGACCAGCAGGTGACTTTCTGAACAGTAGCAAAACAACAGATAATACTGATATAGGACGTCTGAATCTGTAACAGAATGGAAAAAAATAAGAATTTACTTACCGATAATTCTATTTCTCATAGTCCGTAGTGGATGCTGGGGACTCCGTAAGGACCATGGGGAATAGCGGCTCCGCAGGAGACTGGGCACATCTAAAGAAAGCTTTAGGACTAACTGGTGTGCACTGGCTCCTCCCCCTATGACCCTCCTCCAAGCCTCAGTTAGGATACTGTGCCCGGACGAGCGTACACAATAAGGAAGGATTTTGAATCCCGGGTAAGACTCATACCAGCCACACCAATCACACCGTATAACCTGTGATCTGAACCCAGTTAACCGCATGATAACAGAGGAGCCTCTGAAAGATGGCTCACAACAATAATAACCCGATTTTTGTAACAATAACTATGTACAAGTATTGCAGACAATCCGCACTTGGGATGGGCGCCCAGCATCCACTACGGACTATGAGAAATAGAATTATCGGTAAGTAAATTCTTATTTTCTCTAACGTCCTAAGTGGATGCTGGGGACTCTGTAAGGACCATGGGGATTATACCAAAGCTCCCAAACGGGCGGGAGAGTGCGGATGACTCTGCAGCACCAAATGAGAGAACTCCAGGTCCTCCTCAGCCAGGATATTAATTTTGTAGAATTTTACAAACGTATTTGCTCCTGACCAAGTAGCTGCTCGGCAAAGTTGTAAAGCCGAGACCCCTCGGGCAGCCGCCCAAGATGAGCCCACTTTCCTTGTGGAGTGGGCATTTACAGATTTTTGGCTGTGGCAGGCCTGCCACAGAATGTGCAAGCGTAATTGTACTACAAATCCAACGAGCAATAGTCTGCTTAGAAGCAGGAGCACCCAGCTTGTTGGGTGCACACAGGATAAACAGCGAGTCAGATTTCCTGACTCCAGCCGTCCTGGAAACATATATTTTCAGGGCACTGACAACGTCTAGCAACTTGGAGGCCTCAAAGTCCCTAGTAGCTGCAGGCACCACCAATAGGTTGGTTCAGGTGAGACGCTGAAACCACCTTGGGGAGAAACTGAGGACGAGTCCTCAATTCCGCCCTGTCCGAATGGAAAATCAGATAAGGGCTTCTTCAGGATAAAGCCGCCAATTCTGACACGCGCTTGGCCCAGGCCAGGGCCAACAGCATGACCACTTTCCATGTGAGATATTTTAACTCCACAGATTTAAGTGGTTCAAACCAATGTGACTTTTGGAACCCAAAACTACATTGAGATCCCAAAGTGCCACTGGAGGCACAAAAGGAGGCTGTATATGCAGTACCCCTTTTACAAACGTCTGAACTTCAGGGACTGAAGCTAGTTCTTTTTGGAAGAAAATTGACAGGGCCGCAAATTTGAACCTTAATGGACCCCAATTTCAGGCCCATAGACACTCCTGTTTGCAGGAAATGTAGGAATCGACCCAGTTGAATTTCCTCCGTCGGGCCTTACTGGCCTCGCACGACGCAACATATTTTCGCCAATTGCGGTGATAATGTTTTTGCGGTTACATCCTTCCTGGCTTTGATCAGGATAGGGATGACTTCATCCGGAAAGCCTTTTTTCCTTCAGGATCCGGCGTTCAACCGCCATGCCGTCAAACGCAGCCGCGGTAAGTCTTGGAACAGACAGGGTCCTTGCTGGAGCAGGTCCCTTCTTAGAGGTAGAGGCCACGGATCCTCCGTGAGCATCTCTTGAAGTTCCGGTTACCAAGTCCTTCTTGGCCAATCCGGAGCCACGAATATAGTGCTTTCTCCTCTCCATCTTATCAATCTCAGTACCTTGGGTATGAGAGGCAGAGGAGGGAACACATACACTGACTGGTACACCCACGGTGTTACCAGAGCGTCTACAACTATTGCCTGAGGGTCTCTTGACCTGGCGCAATACCTGTCGAGTTTTTTAATCATGTGGACGACTTCTGGGTGAAGTCCCCACTCTCCCGGGTGGAGGTCGTGCTGAGGAAGTCTGCTTCCCAGTTGTCCACTCCCGGAATGAATACTGTTGACAGTGCTATCACATGATTTTCCGCCCAGCGAAGAATCCCTGCAGCTTCTGCCATTGCCCTCCTGCTTCTTGTGCCACCCTGTCTGTTTACGTGGGTGACTGCCATGATGTTGTCCAACTGGATCAACACCGGCTGACCTTGAAGCAGAGGTCTTGCTAAGCTTAGAGCATTGTAAATGGCCCTTAGCTTCAGGATATTTATGTGAAGTGATGTATCCAGGCTTGACCCTAAGCCCTGGATATTCCTTCCCTGTGTGACTGCTCCCCAGCCTCGCAGGCTGGCATCCATGGTCACCAGGACCCAGTCCTGAATGCCGAATCTGCGGCCCTCTAGAAGATGAGCACTCTGCAACCACCACATGATGGATACCCTTGTCCTTGGTGACAGGGTTATCCGCTGATGCATCTGAAAATGCGACCCGGACCATTTGTCCAGTAGGTTCCACTGGAAAGTTCTTGCGTGGAATCTAACGAATGGGATTGCTTCGTAGGAAGCCACCATTTTTACCCAGAACCCTTGTGCATTGATGCACTGAGACTTGGTTCGGTTTTAGGAGGTTCCTGACTAGCTCGGATAACTCCCTTGCTTTCTCTTCCAGGAGAAACACCTTTTTTCTGGACTGTGTCCAGGAACATCCCTAGGAAACAGAAGACAAGTCGTCGGAACCAGCTGCGATTTTGGAATATTGAGAATCCAATCGTGCTGCCGCAACACTACCTGAGATAGTGCTACACCGACTTCCAACTGTTCCCTGGATCTTACCCTTATCAGGGAATCATCCAAGTAAGGGATAACTAAAATTCCCTTCCTTCGAAGGGATATCATTTCGGCCATTACCTTGGTAAAGACCCGGGGTGCCGTGGACCATCCCTACGGCAGCGTCTGAACTGATAGTGACAGTTCTGTACCATAACCTGAGGTACCCTTGGTGAGAAGGGTAAACTTTGACATGAAGGTAAGCATCCTTGATGTCCCAAGACATCATGTAGTCCCCTTCTTCCAGGTTCGCAATCACTGCTCTGAGTGACTCAATCTTGAATTTGAACCTCTGTATGTAAGTGTTCAAAGATTTTACATTTTAGATTTAGAATCGGTCTCACCGGGCCGTCTGGCTTCGGTACCACAATAGTGTGGAATAATACCCCGTTCCCTGTTGCAGGAGGGGTACCTTGATTATCACCTGCTGGGTGAATGGCTTCCAAAACTGCCTCCCTGTCAGAGGGAGACGTCGGTAAAGCCGACTTTTGGAAATGGCGAAGGGGAGACGTCTCGAATTTCAATATGTACCCTTGAGATATTACCTGAAGGATCCAGGGGTCTACTTGCGAGTGAGCCCACTGCGCACTGAAATTAATTGAGAACGGGCCCCCACCGTGCCTGAGCTTGTAAGGCCCTAGCGTCATACTGAGGGCTTTTGCAGAGGCGGGAAAGGATTTCTGTTCCTGGGAACTGGGTAATCTCTTCAGCCTTTTTCCTCTCCCTCTGTCACGAGCAGAAAAGAGGAACCTTTTGTCCGCTTGCCAACAAAGGACTGCGCCTGATAATACGGCGTCTTATTTTGAGAGGCGACCTGGGGTACAAACGTGGATTTCCCAGTTGTTGCCGTGGCCACCAGGTCTAAAAGACCGACCCCAAATGTCCCCTTTCAAAGGCAATACTTCCAAATGCCGTTTGGAATCCGCATCACCTGACCATTTTACTGGTAGAATTGGACAACGCACTTATACTTGATGCCAGTCGGCAAATATTCCGCTGTGCATCATGCATATATAGAAATGCATCTTTTAAATGCTCTATAGGCAATAATATACTATCCTTATCTAGGATATCAATATTCCAGTCAGGGAATCCGACCATGCCAACCCAGCACTGCACCTCCAGGCTGAGGCGATTGCTGGTCGCAGTATAACACCAGTATGTGTGTGAATACATTTTTGGATACCCTCCTGCTTTCTATCAGCAGGATCCTTAAGGGCGGCCATCTCATGAGAGGGTAGAGCCCTTGTTCTTACAAGCGTGTGAGCGCCTTATCCCCCCTAGGGGGTGTTTCCCAACGCACCCTAACCTCTGGCGGGAAAGGGTATACAGCCAATACTTTTTAAGAAATTATCAATTGTTATCGGGGGGAAACCCACGCATCATCACACACCTCATTTTATTTCTCAGATTCAGGAAAACTACAGGTAGTTTTTCCCTCACCGAACATAATACCCCTTTTTGGTGGTACTCGTATTATCATAAATGTATAAAACATTTTCCATTGTCTCAATCATGTAACGTGTGGCCCTACTGGAAATCACGGTTGTCTCTTCACCGTCGACACAGGAGTCAGTATCCGTGTCGGCGTCTGTATCTGCCATCTGAGGTAACAGGCGCTTTAGAGCCCCTGACGGCCTATGAGACGTCTGGACAGGCACAAGCTGAGTAGCCGGCTGTCTCATGTCAACCACTGTGTTTTTATACAGAGCTGACACTGTCACGTAATTTTCAACAGTACATCCACTCAGGTGTCGACCCCCTAGGTGGTGACATCACTGTTACAGACACTCTGCTCCGTCTCCACATCATTTTTCTCCTCATACATGTCGACACAAACGTACCGACACACAGCACACACACAGGGAATGCTCTGATAGAGGACAGGACCCCACTAGCCCTTTGGGGAGACAGAGGGAGAGTATGCCAGCACACACCAGAGCGCTATATATATATACAGGGATAACCTTATATAAGTGTTTTTCCCCTTATAGCTGCTGTATGTTTTAATACTGCGCCTAATTAGTGCCCCCCTCTCTTTTTTTAACCCTTTCTGTAGTGTAGTGACTGCAGGGAAGAGCCAGGGAGCTTCCCTCCAACTGAGCTGTGAGGGAAAATGGCGCCAGTGTGCTGAGGAGATAGGCTCCGCCCCCTTTTCGGGGGCCTTATCACCCGTTTTCCTGTATATTCTGGCAGGGGTTAAATGCATCCATATAGCCCAGGAGCTATATGTGATGTATTTTTTGCCATGTAAGGTATTTTTATCGTGTTTTATTGCGTCTCAGGGCGCCCCCCCCCCAGCGCCCTGCACCCTCAGTGACCGGAGTATGAAGTGTGCTGAGAGCAATGGCGCACAGCTGCAGTGCTGTGCGCTACCTTATTGAAGACAGGAACGTCTTCTGCCGCCGATTTTTCCGGACCTCTTCGCTCTTCTGGCTCTGTAAGGGGGCCGGCGGCGCGGCTCCGGGACCCATCCAGGCTGAACCTGTGATCGTCCCTCTGGAGCTAATGTCCAGTAGCCAAGAAGCCCAATCCACTCTGCACGCAGGTGAGTTCGCTTCTTCTCCCCTTAGTCCCTCGATGCAGTGAGCCTGTTGCCAGCAGGTCTCACTGAAAATAACAAACCTAAACTAAAACTTTCACTAAGAAGCTCAGGAGAGCCCCTAGTGTGCACCCTTCTCGTCGGGCACAGAAATCTAACTGAGGCTTGGAGGAGGGTCATAGGGGGAGGAGCCAGTGCACACCAGTTAGTCCTAAAGCTTTCTTTAGATGTGCCCAGTCTCCTGCGGAGCCGCTATTCCCCATGGTCCTTACGGAGTCCCCAGCATCCACTTAGGACGTTAGAGAAATAGGATTTTAATACCTACCGGTAAATCCTTTTCTCTTAGTCCGTAGAGGATGCTGGGGACACTTCAAGAACCATGGGGTATAGACGGGATCCACAGGAGACATGGGCACCCCAAGAACCTGAAAGGGATGTGAACTGGCTCCTCCCTCTATGCCCCTCCTCCAGACTCCAGTTATAGGAACTGTGCCCAGGGAGACGGACATTTCGAGGAAAGGATTTATTGTTAACTAAGGTGGGACACATACCAGCTCACACCTCAAACACGCCGTACAACATGGCATTTAACAGAAAATCAGTCAACGGTATGAACAACGTCAGCAACAGGCTGACCATAACGTAACACAACCCGTGTGTAAACATAACTAATAACTGCAGATAGAGTCCGCACTGGGACGGGCGCCCAGCATCCTCTACGGACTAAGAGAAAAGGATTTACCGGTAGGTATTAAAATTCTATTTTCTCATACGTCCTAGAGGATGCTGGGGACGCTTCAAGAACCATGGGGTTTATACCAAAGCTCTAGAACGGGCGGGAGAGTGCGGATGACTCTGCAGCACCGATTGACCAAACATGAGGTCCTCATCAGCCAAGGTATCAAACTTTTGCAAAAGTGTTTGAACCCGACCAAGTAGCTGCTCGGCAGAGTTGTAATGCCGAGACTCCGTGGGCAGCCGCCCAGGATGAGCCCACTTTCCTGGTAGAGTGGGCCTTCACTGATTTCGGTAACGGCAATCCAGCCGTAGAATGAGCATGCTGAATCGTATTGCAGATCCAGTGTGCAATAGTCTGCTTTGAATCAGGCGTTCCAATCTTATTGGCAGCATACAGGATAAACAAAGCTTCCGTTTTCCTAAGTGGAGCCGTTCTGGCGACATAAATCTTCAAGGCCCTGACAACATCGAGAGATTTTGACTCCTCAAAGGCGTCAGTAGCCACTGGTACCACAATAGGCTGGTTCATGTGGAACGATGAAACCACCTTCGGCAGAAATTGTTGACGAGTCCTCAACTCCGCTCTATCCTCATGGAAGATTAAATAAGGACTCTTGTGAGACAAAGCCGCTAACTCAGACACCCGCCTTGCGGATGCTAAGGCCAATAGCATGACCACTTTCCAAGTGAGAAATTTCAACTCATCCTTCTGTAAAGGTTCAAACCAATTTGAGTGAAGAAAATGCAACACCACGTTAAGATCCCATGGTGCCACTGGGGGCACAAATGGAGGTTGGATGTGCAAAACTCCTTTCACGAAAGTCTGAACTTCTGGAAAGGAGGCCAATTGTTTCTGAAAGAAAACAGATAAGGCCGAAATTTGTACTTTAATCGAGCCTAACTTTAGACCCGCATCCACACCTGCTTGCAGGAAATGGAGAAAACATCCTAGCTGAAATTCTTCCGTAGGAGCCTTCTTGGATTCACACCAAGACACATATTTTCTCCCAATACGGTGATAATGTTTAGACGTTACTCCTTTTCTAGCCTGAAGAAGTGTGGGAATAACTTTACTGGGAATACCCTTTCGCGCTAGGATCCGGCGTTCAACCGCCAAGCCATCAAACGTAGCCGCGGTAAGTCGTGTTACACGCAGGGCACCTGCTGTAACACATCCTCTCGTAGAGGAAGAGGCCAGGGATCTCTTATGAGTAATTCCTGAAGATCTGGATACCAAGCCCTCCTTGCCCAGTCCGGAGCAATGAGGATCACCTGAACCTTTGTTCTTCTTATGATCTTTAGCACCTTTGGAATGAGTGGCAGCGGAGGAAACACGTACACCGACTGAAACACCCATGGTGTTACCAGCGCGTCCACCGCTATTGCTTGAGGGTCCCTCGACCTGGAACAATATCTCTGAAGTTTCTTGTTCAGGCGAGACGCCATCATGTCTATTTGAGGAATTCCCCAAAGACTTGTCACTTCTGTGAAAACCTCTTGATGAAGAACCCACTCTCCTGGATGGAGATCGTGTCTGCTGAGGAAGTCTGCTTCCCAGTTGTCCACTCCTGGAATGAAGATCGCTGACAGAGCGCTTGTATGTCTTTCCGCCCAGCGGAGAACTTATGTGGTCTCTGCCATTGCCGCCCTGCTCTTTGTTCCTCCCTGGAGGTTTATGTGTGCTACTGCTGTTATATTGTCCGATTGTATTAGGACAGGGCCGGTTGCGAATAAGACGTTCCGCTTGAAGAAGGCCGTTGTAAATGGCCCTTAACTCCAGAACGTTTATGTGTAAACAAACTTCCTGGCTTGACCATTTTCCCTGGAAGGTTTCCCCCTGTGTGACTGCTCCCCAGCCTCGGAGACTCGCATTCCTTGGTTACTAGGATCCAGTCCTGGATCGCGAACCTGCGTCCCTCTAGGAGGTGAGAGCTGTGCAGCCACCATAGGAGTGAGATTCTGGTCTTGGAGGATAGGATTATTTTCCGGTGTATGTGCAGATGAGATCTGGACCACTTGTCCAACAGGTCCCACTGAAACACCCTCGCATGGAATCTGCCAAATTGAATGGCCTCGTAGGCCGCCACCATCTTCCCCAGCAACCGAGTGCATTGATGAATTGATACTCTCGCTGGTTTCAGAATTTGTTTGACCAAACTCTGAATTTCCAGAGCCTTCTCTTCTGGAAGAAAAACCCTCTGTAATTCCGTGTCCAGAATCATTCCCCAAAACAACAGCCGCTTCGTCGGATTCAACTGTGACTTCGGCAGGTTTAGGAGCCAACCATGTTGTTGTAGAACTGTCAGGGAGAGCGCAATGTCCTGCTCCAGCTTGTCTTTGGATCTCGCCTTTATCAGGAGATTGTCCAGGTAAGGGATAATTGTGACTCCTTGCTTGCGAAGAAGAACCATCATTTCCGCCATTACCTTGGTGAAAATCCTCGGAACTGTGGATAGACCAAACGGCAGCGTCTGAAATTGGTAATGACAATCCTGAGTAGCAAACTGCAGGCAAGCTTGATGCGGAGGCTATATGGGGATGTGTAAGTAGGCATCCTTTATGTCGACCGACACCATGAAATCCCCTTCCTCGAGACTGGAGATCACTGCTGAGAGATTCCATCTTGAATTTGAATTTTCTTAGGTAAAGATTGAGGGATTTTAGGTTCAGAATTGGTCTGACCGAGCCGTCCGGCTTCGGTACCACAAACAGGCTTGAATAAAAGCCTTCTCCCTGTTGTGCCGGGAGAACCCTGACAATGACTTGATTCCGACAACTTTTGTATTGCATCGCATACTACCTCCCTGTTCGGAAGAGAAGCTGGTAAGGCTGATTTGAAAAAACGTCGAAGGGGTACGTCTTGAAACTCCAGTTTGTACCCCTGGGATACTATATCTGGAATCCACGGGTCTAGGGCAGAACGAGCCCAGAAATGACTGAAAAGCTTGAGACATGCCCCCACCGGTGCGGACACCCACAGAGGAGCCCCAGCGTCATGCGGTGGATTTGGCGGAAGCCGGGGAGGACTTCTGCTCCTGAGAACTTGCCACGGCAGGAAATCTTTTACCTTTTCCTCTTCCTCTATTAGCAAGGAAGGAATAACCTCAGCCTTTTTTGTATTTATTTGGCCGAAAGGACTGCATCTGCAAGTGGTTAGCTTTCTTTTGTTGTGGAGGAACATAAGGCAATAATGACGACTTACCCGCGGTAGCCGTAGATACCAACTCAGCGAGACCTTCACCAAACAACACACCACCTTTATACGGTAGAGACTCCATAGCTTTCTTAGAGTCAGCATCAGCAGTCCATTGATGAATCCACAATGCCCTCCTAGCTGAGACTGCCATGGCATTTGCCCTTGATCCCAAGAGGCCAATATCTCTCGCCGCTTCCTTTAAGTAGGCTGCAGCGTCCCTGATATAACCTAGCGTTAAACGGATGGCCTCCCTATCCAGGGTATCTATATCAGATGACAAGTTATCTGCCCACTTTTCGATAGCACTACTCACCCACGCAGATGAAATAACTGGTCTGAGTAGTGTACCTGTGGTGACGTAAATGGATTTTAGCGTATTTTCCTGTCTACGAGCCGCAGGATCCTTAAGGGCTGCCGTGTCAGGAGACGGTAAAGCCATCTTTTTAGACAACCGCGACAGCGCCTTGTCTACAATGGGAGGTGACTCCCACTTCTCTCTATCCCCAGAGGGGAACGGATACGCCATTTGAATCCTTTTGGGAATCAGAAACTTTCTGTCAGGATTTTCCCACATTTTTTCAAAAAGGGCATTCAGTTCATGAGAGGGAGTAAACGTTACCTCAGGTTTCTTTCCCTTAAACATACAGACCCTAGTATCAGGAACAGCAGGGTCCTTGATGATATGCAACACGTCTTTTATTGCCACAATCATGTACTGAATGCTCTTTGCCAATTTTGGGTCTAATCTGGTATCACTATAGTCGACACTGGAGTCAGTGTCCGTGTCGGTATCTGTGTCTGCTAACTGAGCAAACGAACATTTATGTGACCCCGAGGGGGTCTGGACCTGTGATAACACATCCTCCACAGATTTTTTCCATACCAGGGTCACTCCCACAGCCGTTTCTGCACCCAACACAGTCTCCTCCTGGGAAGAGCACTCCGCCTCAGACATGCCGACACACCTGTACCGACAGCCACAGACACACTGGGCCAAAAGGGGGACAGACCCACAGTAAAGCCTTTCAGAGAAACACAGAGGGAGTTTGCCAGCTCACAACCCAGCGCCTGTCCCGGTTCTGAAACCTTAATATATAATGCCTCAGACCCTGCAGCGCTTTACAATCACTTAATTTAGCACCAAATATGCTGTGCCCCCACGTTTTGCACCGTTACTTGTTAGCAGTGGTGAGGAAGGACCAGCGTCTCTGCAGCTCTGGAGAGAAAATGGCGCTGATGAGAGCTGTGAGGGCTAAGCCCCGCCCCCTTCATGGCGCACTTCAGCCCGCCCTTTTTTAAAACAAATAATGCTGGCGGGGGTACGAATTTAGTGCCAAGGCACTTCAATTTCACTCTGCCAGCCTGAAAAGGTTTCTAATGCTGCCCAGGGCGCCCCCCCCGCGCGTCCTGCCGTGCCGCTGTGTATGGGAGCATGGCGCGCAGCGCGATCGCTGTGCAGTACCTCAGAAGCCGTCACTGAAGTCTTCTATCTTCTTCTACTCACCTGTCTTCTGACTTCTGGCTCTGCAAGGGGGGTGACGGCGGGCTCTGGGAGTGAACCCCTAGGCGTACCTAGTGTTCCAAACCCTCAGGAGCTAATGGTGTCCTGTAGCCAAGAAGCAGAGCCTTTAAACTCCCTAGAAGTAGGTCTGACTTCTCTCCTCTAAGTCCCACGATGCAGGGAGACAGTTGCCAGCAGCCTCCCTGAAAATAAAAAACCTAACAAAGTCTTTTCCAAGAAACTCAGTAGAGCTCCTCAGTTGTGCATCCAGTCTGCCTGGGCACAGATTCTAAACTGGAGTCTGGAGGAGGGGCATAGAGGGAGGAGCCAGTTCACATCCCTTTCAGGGTCTTGGGGTGCCCATGTCTCCTGCGGATCATGTCTATATCCCATGGTTCTTGAAGCATCCCCAGCATCCTCTAGGACGTATGAGAAACAAAGATATGCAGAGAATAATGAAGTGTATCACTCATTAAATAATAGTGAAACAACGCAATCTGACAGACTTTGAATGTAGAATGATATTTGGCGATCACAGCCAGTCTTTATGAATTTCTTTGAAAGAATAAAAATAAGAATTTACTCACCGGTAATTCTATTTCTCGTAGTCCGTAGTGGATGCTGGGAACTCCGTAAGGACCATGGGGAATAGCGGCTCCGCAGGAGACTGGGCACAAAAGTAAAAGCTTTAGGACTACCTGGTGTGCACTGGCTCCTCCCCCTATGACCCTCCTCCAAGCCTCAGTTAGGATACTGTGCCCGGACGAGCGTACACAATAAGGAAGGATTTTGAATCCCGGGTAAGACTCATACCAGCCACACCAATCACACCATATAACTTGTGATCTAAACCCAGTTAACAGCATGATAACAGAGGAGCCTCTAGAAAAGATGGCTCACTACAGCAATAACCCGATTTTTTGGTAACAATAACTATGTACCAGTATTGCAGACAATCCGCACTTGGGATGGGCGCCCAGCATCCACTACGGACTACGAGAAATAGAATTACCGGTGAGTAAATTCTTATTTTCTCTGACGTCCTAGTGGATGCTGGGAACTCCGTAAGGACCATGGGGATTATACCAAAGCTCCCAAACGGGCGGGAGAGTGCGGATGACTCTGCAGCACCAAATGAGAGAACTCCAGGTCCTCCTCAGCCAGGGTATCAAATTTGTAGAATTTTACAAACGTATTTGCTCCTGACCAAGTAGCTGCTCGGCAAAGTTGTAAAGCCGAGACCCCTCGGGCAGCCGCCCAAGATGAGCCCACCTTCCTTGTGGAATGGGCTTTTACAGATTTTGGCTGTGGCAGGCCTGCCACAGAATGTGCAAGCTGAATTGTACTACAAATCCAACGAGCAATAGTCTGCTTAGAAGCAGGAGCACCCAGCTTGTTGGGTGCATACAGAATAAACAACGAGTCAGATTTTCTGACTCCAGCCGTCCTGGAAACCTATATTTCCAGGGCCCTGACAACGTCTAGCAACTTGGAGTCCTCCAAGTCCCTAGTAGCCGCAGGCACCACAATAGGTTGATTCAGGTGAAACGTTGAAAACCACCTTAGGGAGAAACTGAGGACAAGTCCTCAATTCCGCCCTGTCCGAATGGAAAATCAGATGAGGGCTTTTACAGGATAAAGCCGCCAATTCTGACACGCACTTGGCCCAGGCCAGGGCCAACAGCATGACCACTTTCCATGTGAGATATTTTAACTCCACATATTTAAGTGGTTCAAACCAATGTGACTTTTGGAACCCAAAAACTACATTTAGATCCCAAGGTGCCACTGGAGGCACAAAAGGAGGCTGTATATACAGTACCCCTTTCACAAACGTCTGAACTTCAGGGACTGAAGCTAGTTCTTTTTGGAAGAAAATTGACAGGGCCGAAATTTGAACCTTAATGGACCTCCATTTCAGGCCCATAGACACTCCTGTTTGCAGGAAATGTAGGAATCGACCTAGTTGAAAATTCCTCCGTCGGGGCCTTACTGGCCTCGCACCACGCAACATATTTTCGCCAAATGCGGTGATAATGTTTTGCGGTTATATCTTTCCTGGCTTTGATCAGGATAGGAATGACTTCATCCGGAATGCCTTTCTCCTTCAGGATCCGGCGTTCAACCGCCATGCCGTCAAACGCAGCCGCGGTAAGTCTTGGAACAGACAGGGTCCTTGCTGGAGCAGGTCCCTTCTTAGAGGTAGAGGCTACGGATCCTCCGTGAGCATCTCTTGAAGTTCCGGTTACCAAGTCCTTCTTGGCCAATCCGGAGCCACGAATATAGTGCTTACTCCTCTCCATCTTATAATTCTCAGTACCTTGGGTATGAGAGGCAGAGGAGGGAACACATACACTGACTGGTACACCCACTGTGTTACCAGAGCGTCTACAGCTATTGCCTGAGGGTCCCTTGACCTGGCGCAATACTTGTCGAGTTTTATAAACATGTGGAAGACTTCTGGGTGAAGTCCCCACTCTCCCGGGTGGGGGTCGTGTCTGCTGAGGAAGTCTGCTTCCCAGTTGTCCACTCCCGGAATGAATACTGTTGACAGTGCTATCACATGATTTTCCGCCCAGCGAAGAATCCTTGCAGCTTCTGCCTTGCCCTCCTGCTTCTTGTGTCACCCTGTCTGTTTACGTGGGTGACTGCCGTGATGTTGTCCGAATGGATCAACTCCGGGTGACCTTGAAGCAGAGGTCTTGCTGAGCTTAGAGCATTGTAAATGGCCCTTAGCTTCAGGATATTTATGTGAAGTGATGTCTCCAGGCTTGACCATAAGCTCTGGAAATTCCTTCCCTGTGTGACTGCTCCCCAGCCTCGCAGGCTGGCATCCGTGGTCACCAGGACCCAGTCCTGAATGTCGAATCTGCGGCCCTCTAGAAGATGAGCACTCTGCAACCACCACAGGAGAGACACCCTTGTGCTTGGTGACAGGGTTATCCGCTGATGCATCTGAAGATGCGACCCGGACCATTTGTCCAGCAGGTCCCACTGGAAAGTTCTTGCGTGGAATCTGCCGAATGGGATTGCTTCGTAGGAAGCCACCATTTTTCCCAGAACCCTTTCATTGATGTACTGAGACTTGGCTCGGTTATAGGAGGTTCCCGACTAGCTCGGATAACTCCCTGACTTTCTCCTCCGGGAGAAACACCTTTTTCTGGACTGTGTCCAGGATCATCCCTAGGAACAGAAGACGAGTCGTCGGAATCAGCTGCGATTTTGGAATATTGAGAATCCAATCGTGCTGCCGCAACACTACCTGAGATAGTGCTACACCGACCTCCAACTGTTCCCTGGATCTTACCCTTATCAGGGAATCGTCCAAATAAGGGATAACTAAAATTCCCTTCCTTCGAAAGAGTATCATCATTACGGCCATTACCTTGGTAAAGACCCGGGGTGCCGTGGACCATCCATACGGCAGCGTCTGAAACTGATAGTGACAGTTCTGTACCACAAACCTGAGGTACCCTTGGTGAGAAGGGTAAGTTGGGACATGAAGGTAAGCATCCTTGATGTCCCGAGACATCCTGTAGTCCCCTTCTTCCAGGTTCGCAATCACTGCTCTGAGTGACTCAATCTTGAATTTGAACCTCCGTATGTAAGTTTTCAAGATTTTAGATTTAGAATCGGTCTCACCGAGCCGTCCGGCTTCGGTACCACAACAGTGTGGAATAATACCCCGTTCCTTGTTGCAGGAGGGGTACCTTGATTATCACCTGCTGGGAATACAGCTTGTGAATGGCTTCCAAAACTGCCTCCCTGTCAGAGGGAGACATCGGTAAAGCTGACTTTAGGAAACGGCGAGGGGGAGACGTCTCGAATTCCAATTTGTACCCCTGAGATATCACCTGAAGGATCCAGGGGTCTAATTGCGAGTGAGCCCACTGCGCGCTGAAATTCATTGAGACGGGCCCCCACCGTGCCTGATTCTGCTTGTAAAGCCCCAGCGTCATACTGAGGGCTTGGCAGAGGCGGGAGAGGGCTTCTGTTCCTGGGAACTGGCTGATTTCTGCAGCCTTCTTCCTCTCCCTCTGTCACGGGGCAGAAATGAGGAACCTTTTGCCCGCTTGCCCACGAAAGGACTGCGCCTGATAATACGGCGTCTTCTTATGTTGAGAGGCGACCTGGGGTACAAACGTGGATTTCCCAGCTGTTGCCGTGGCCACCAGGTCTGAAAGACCGACCCCAAATAACTCCTCCCCTTAATAAGGCAATACTTCCAAATGCCGTTTGGAATCCGCATCACCTGACCACTGTCGTGTCCATAACCCTCTACTGGCAGAAATGGACAACGCACTTAGACTTGATGCCAGTCGGCAAATATTCCGCTGTGCATCACGCATATATAGAAATGCATCTTTTAAATGCTCTATAGGCAATAATATACTGTCCCTATCTAGGGTATTAATATTTTCAGTCAGGGAATCCGACCACGCCAACCCAGCACTGCACATCCAGGCTGAGGCGATTGCTGGTCGCAGTATAACACCAGTATGTGTGTAAATACATTTTAGGATACCCTCCTGCTTTCTATCAGCAGGATCCTTAAGGGCGGCCATCTCAGGAGAGGGTAGAGCCCTTGTTCTTACAAGTGTGTGAGCGCTTTATCCACCCTAGGGGGTGTTTCCCAACGCACCCTAACCTCTGGCGGGAAAGGATATAATGCCAATAACATTTTAGAAATTATCAGTTGTTATCGGGGGAAACCCACGCACCATCACACACCTCATTTAATTTCTCAGATTCAGGAAAACTACAGGTAGTTTTTCCTCACCGAACATAATACCCCTTTTTGGTGGTACTCGTATTATCAGAAATGTGTAAAACATTTTTCATTGCCTCAATCATGTAACGTGTGGCCCTACTGGAAGTCACATTTGTCTCTTCACCGTCGACACTGGAGTCAGTATCCGTGTCGGCGTCTATATCTGCCATCTGAGGTAACGGGCGCTTTAGAGCCCCTGACGGCCTATGAGACGTCTGGACAGGCACAAGCTGAGTAGCCGGCTGTCTCATGTCAACCACTGTCTTTTATACAGAGCTGACACTGTCACGTAATTCCTTCCAACAGTTCATCCACTCAGGTGTCGACCCCCTAGGGGGTGACATCACTATTACAGGCAATCTGCTCCGTCTCCACATCATTTTTCTCCTCATACATGTCGACACAAACGTACCGACACACAGCACACACACAGGGAATGCTCTGATAGAGGACAGGACCCCACTAGCCCTTTGGGGAGACAGAGGGAGAGTTTGCCAGCACACACCAGAGCGCTATATATATACAGGGATAACCTTATATAAGTGTTTTTCCCCTTATAGCTGCTGTATTTTTAATACTGCGCGTAATTAGTGCCCCCCTCTCTTTTTTAACCCTTTCTGTAGTGTAGTGACTGCAGGGGAGAGCCAGGGAGCTTCCCTCCAACGGAGCTGTGAGGGAAAATGGCGCCAGTGTGCTGAGGAGATAGGCTCCGCCCCCTTCTTGGCGGCCTTATCTCCCGTTTTTCTGTGTATTCTGGCAGGGGTTAAATTCATCCATATAGCCCAGGAGCTATATGTGATGCATTTTTTTGCCATCCAAGGTGTTTTTATTGCGTCTCAGGGCGCCCCCCCCCCCCAGCGCCCTGCACCCTCAGTGACCGGAGTGTGAAGTGTGCTGAGAGCAATGGCGCACAGCTGCAGTGCTGTGCGCTACCTTGTTGAAGACAGGACGTCTTCTGCCGCCGATTTTCTGGACCTCTTCTGTCTTCTGGCTCTGTAAGGGGGCCGGCGGCGCGGCTCTGGGACCTATCCATGGCTGGGCCTGTGATCGGTCCCTCTGGAGCTAATGTCCAGTAGCCTAAGAAGCCCAATCCACTCTGCACGCAGGTGAGTTCGCTTCTTCTCCCCTTAGTCCCTCGATGCAGTGAGCCTGTTGCCAGCAGGTCTCACTGAAAATAAAAAACCTAAAACTAAACTTTTCACTAAGCAGCTCAGGAGAGCCACCTAGTGTGCACCCTTCTCGTTCGGGCACAAAAATCTAACTGAGGCTTGGAGGAGGGTCATAGGGGGAGGAGCCAGTGCACACCAGGTAGTCCTAAAGCTTTTACTTTTGTGCCCAGTCTCCTGCGGAGCCGCTATTCCCCATGGTCCTTACGGAGTTCCCAGCATCCACTAGGACGTCAGAGAAATGCAGTTATCGGGTGACGGTTTCAAACTGCAATTACTTGTGGACTCATTTTACTCATAAGAACGTTCCTCTTTCAACATACAGATGTAGCCATGCTCACCATTGCTGCGAAACAGCATGCTGCAACACGGCTTGCTGCAGGGTGTGCCAGGCTGCAACTATTCGCAGCCAGAGATCGCTCCATTAATTCCTAAAGGAATGAATGAAGCGATAGAATGCTAGCTGCAAATAGTCGCAGCCTTGCACGCCATGCAGCATGCTGTGATGCAACATGCCACATCCCAGTAAGAGGACTACATCTGTAGTGCTCAATGCAGCCACAGCGCACTTTGGCCCTCATTCAGCTTCAAATTGCAAATGGACGCTTTTTGGCCATTTGCGCATGTACAGCGAACGCAGTGCACATGCGTGGACATTAACATTGCGATCATATCCCTGAATGATATGATCACAAAGTGAGTGACAAGAAGCAGGCGTTCGGGGGCGGCAACGTGGCATTGCGGGGGAGGGCAGCAGAAAACAGGCGTCATGGCCGTTTTCAGGACGGCCTGATGACGTCACCTGTGATAGGAAACATGGCGGCGGTGCGTCTGCAGCAGGGGGCTTCCGCTAACTGCCAATTTCTGCGATGCAACCACAATTGGATTGCAATCGCATCGCTGGGTGGCACTTAACATACTGGGCGGCCTTGCCCTGTGCTGGGCGACCCCCAGCATGCGCTTTTAAGCAGTAGCAGTTTTACTATTTTAGTAAAACTGCTACAAAAGCGGAATTAGGACCTTTATCCCTGACAGATGGTCTATTATCAGGGTGGATAATAGCAGAAGCCCGCACCAAGAGAAGCCGTTCCCATAATCTGCTGGTCCAGCATTATACAAAGTGTAGCTTGTCCCATGGCAAGTATTGTTAACTGCTGCTTCTACTTGTGTGTTTTTTTATGTTGCAGCTCAGATGCTGGCAGCTTTGTCGCATCAGTGCTGAGCCGCCACATACTTTACCATTGGATATCTCTGCAGCTTTAAAGCTACTTATTTACTGTATACAGAGTCCATTATCCTAGCTCAATAAGCCTGATGCAGTCTGACCATCAGCAGACAGTGGGCCTAATTCAGACCTGATCGCTGGGCAGCGATTATTGCTGTGCTGTGATCAGATAGTCGTTGCCTACAGGGGGAGGGTTTTTGAACTGTGCAAGTGTGTGAACGCAAGTGTAGCAGAGCTGCACAAACTGATTTTGTGCAGTCCCTGCGCAGACCAGGACTTACTCAGTCGCTGCGATCACTTCAGCCTGTCCGGGTCCGGATATGACGTCAGACACCCTACCTGAAAACGCTTGGACAAGCCTGCGTTTTTCCAGACACTCCCTGAAAACAGTCAGTTGACACCCACAAATGCCCTCTTCCTGTTAATCTCCTTGCGATCGTTTTTTTCGCACCATCCCGTCGCTATTCACCGATGCAAGTGTTAGTGCAGTCTATGTTACTCTGCCAGTCTCAGCCGGCACCCTTACATATACAGATATTTTTGCTGGAACATTTTGGCTAAAGGTGGGTACACACTGGCCGATATATTGGCCGTTCTATTGAACGGCCGATATATCGCGGGTCCATCAGCCAGTGTGTACGGGCGATATGTCTGTGAACTCTGTCGTTCACAGACATATCGCGTCGGCCCCGCAGCACAGCTGACGGACAATATATCTACCGATTTATTGGCGCATCGCCGTGTGTGTACGGGTGACCAGCCGGCCGCCCGTACACATGCTGCAGCAGCCGGTGGTGATTGACAGCTGAACTGGGCGGGTGCCGCCCAGTTCTTGACGTCAGTCCCCGACGGATTGAGCAGTGTGTATGCACAGCACACTGCCCGATCCGTCCACAGATATATCTGCCGATCAATTGATCGGCAGATATATCTATCAGTGTGTACCCACCTTAACAGACCTAAGTCATCTGGAAGTTTAAAGCAATCACTCTTAATCACTAATACCACCATTCAAATCCATCCATGGTTCTTTTAAAAAGCCTTGCACTTATCACTCTGGGATTTATTCAGCTTGTGAACGGTTCCGGTATGAATGGTCGACCATGTTATGGTCGACAGTCATTAGGTCGGCCACTATTGGTCGACATTGACACATGGTCGACACATGAAAATGGTCGACACATGAAAGGTCGACATATGAAAAGGTCGACATGAGTTTTTTTAACTTTTTTTGGTATCGTTTTTTGCGTAAAGTGACTGGGAACCCCAATTAGTGCACCGCGTCCCCTCGCATGGCTCGCTTTGCTCGCCAGTGCTTCGGCATGGTGCCTTCGCTCCGCTACCGCTTCGCTCGGCACACTTTACCGTTCCAATCGTAGTCCATGTGGATCGTAAAGTATGGAAAAGTTCCCCAAAAGAAAAAAAAGTTAAAAAACTCATGTCGACCTTTTCATGTGTCGACCATTTTCATGTGTCGACCATGTGTCCATGTCGACCATGTCAATGTTGACCAATAGTGGTCGACCTAATGACTGTCGACCATAACATGGTCGACCATGTGAACGGATACCCTTGTGAACAGCTTCTGCCCAACCATAAAGCAAATCAACCTATACTGCAGCGTGAGCTTTTATGGAAATATTTATTTGTGGCAAAAGTATTTCTTTACAGGTCAATCTTTCTCATGGCAGCCAACACATTCCTGAGTTCTTCTCTTCTTCTGGTGCGAGTAGCAATCTGGAAGAAAAGAGAAGTCATTAATCTAACAGTGCAGATCCAATTATGATGATATAGTATAAAGTGAAACAATGTTTTAAGACCACAACAATAAATGTTTTACTAAGCTGAAAAGATGTCAACTCAGTTACAAAAAGCCTCAATTGTGTCATCATGGAGTCATGGATGTGGAAGAGCTCGGGGTCATTCAAACAGTGCAAAAACGCACATGAATCCAAAAACGAATTCATGCCCACAGCATAAGGATAAATACTTGGGGACTATCCAATTATATGAGTTGTTTTGCACCATTTCTAGAATTGTAAAGAAAATGTTCCTGCATACTCACCCTTCTATCGCGAGTGTGTGGGCTTTGTAACATTCTGGGTCACTCGATGGTATTTGTTGAGGCCCACAGCCATGGGGCACCTGAAAGCCATTCTGCAAAACATAAATCACACCTTTCAGATAATATACTGTACAAGTACAAGTACAAGAAAAGTATAAGTGAATTATAAAAGTTCTCCATTGTTAATTGCCCCCATTCGCTTTAGCACTGTCCACCAGATGAAGGTCTAACAGTCACAAAAGTTGATATAGAAAATTAAAATCCCAGATAACTAATACGCTTTTTAATATGGGTCTTATGTTAGTGCTACGTAGCCCTTTACGCACCAATTTATTTTAGACTTATTGTGTGTACACACGGTGAGATCCTTGCTATGCCCGATTTTCACTTTGCGATTTCCCCTGAACTCCCCGGAGCCCAGCACCACCGATTTTGACTAACTTTTCTTGAGATATGGACAATGTGTGCTTACGATTTTGGCTTATGTGAGATTTAATTGACATGTGAGATGAACTAGATAGTACACCCATCTAGCAAGGATTGACTTGCCTGCAGTCTTTTCTTGCAATACCGACCTGGCGGGACCGCGCATCAGAATCAATTCTGGATCGCAAGTGGCATAACACCTTGCGATTTGCACTAACTTTTCTTGTGATTTTGACTATAAAGAAAAAAATCACTGTGTGCACACACCATTAGACATTTTGAGCCTATACACACTATGTGGCTAATGCCTGTGGTAGTGTGTATATATGCCACACTTACGCCCGAAGATTGTGCACCTTTTCTGGGGCTGAAATCTTGGAGGAAATTGGGGGCGATTTGGTATGCCATTGCTGGGTATCCAGCATCATAAGATCTATGTGATGTCCACTGTAGGACACGGGCTAATGGGCAATTTGTCCTTCACCCAATCATTTTACACCACAATGTGCATTATTTTTATTTTTCTCTCCCACTGGTACACTTACTAACTGTAAAGCGCCAAACCATCAACCCCATTCCATGTATCATTTCTGAGGAAAGGCTCCTGCTGTTCATGGCTACACACTTACATTGTCATCCTCAAGAAATCTTCTGGCATGATTCCGGACACCTCTTTGCATCCTTCCGCTTTGTCTCTCACAGCGCATGATTTTGTCACCTATATCAATGACACAATGGAAATAATTAAACAAGAGTTCCCTATCCCAAACCGCACACACCACACCCACCTCCTGCACTCCCCAATTCACCCATAAATAAGACAGTAGTCTTCAAATCATGGAACGGCCGCCATAGTTTCCAGACTTAAACCCTTTCTAGCTGGTTTGGAAGGAAGTGGACAGAAGGATAAAAGCAACCTACAATTGCAACACATTTGTGGGAACTTCTGCAACAGTGTTGGGAAAAATTTCTCAAACATTATTTGATGTCTATTGTAGAAAGAAAGAATACCAAGTGGTAAATTTACAGAGAATTGGTGATGTTGCCCATAGCAACCAATCAAATGCTGTCTATAATTTTTCTATTGCCTTTTAGAAAATGATAGACAGCATCTGATTGGTTGCTATGGGCAACATCACCAATTCTCTGTTTTAGAAGCTTCAGTAAATTTGCACCCAAGAGTGTGTTTGGTGGTTATATCTGCAGAAGGTGGCTACTTTGCTCTATGCTTTTATTTCAGAGTACATTGAGACATTAAACATCGTTCATTTCAATAACAACTCAAAAAATTGGAGTGTTCAAAAATGTGAGCAAACGTGTACATTCACAGTCTTTACAGGAAAAGGATATTTCACTTCAAAAGCTCAAGTAGCTGAAATTGTTTTACCAGACAAAAGTCTGACTTATATTTAATAATAACACCTTGCCACAAGATCGTAATTATGGTATTACTAGACTGTTTAAAATAGAAGGACAATCTTTCCTTTAGTGTGGCATCACAATTCTTTATTAAAAAAACAACTTGGAATTACTTTAAAACTAAAAATAAATAAAAAATACATCTGTAGTGATAAAAAAAAAGGCAATAAACCATCTAGGTTTCTTAGTCGTAACCATGTGGATTACACAAAGGGGGTCATTCAGACCTGATCGCTGGGCGGCAATTTTTGCTGTCCTGAAATCAGATAGTCGCCACCTACTGGGGTGTGTATTTTAGCTCTGCAAGTGTGCAAACGCATGTGTAGCGGAGCTGCACAAACTGATTTTGTGCAGTCTCTGCGCAGCCCAGGACTTATTCAGCCGTTGCGATCACATCAGGGTGTTCAGGACCGGAATTGACATTAGATACCTTCCATTTCAAACGCTTTGACACGCCTGCATTTTTCCAGACACTCCCTGGAAACGGCCAATTGACACCCACAAACGCCCCCTTCCTGTAAATCTCCTTGCGTACGCCCGTGGAAATAGATCCTTCGCACAAACCCTTCGCTGACCGTCGATCCCCGTTGCTGCGGTCCGACGCGTCTGCGCATTGTGGCTCAGACGCATGCGCAGTTCAGATCTGATCGCCCGCTGTACGAAAACGCACAGCAGCGATCAAGCCTGAATTACCCCCAAAGTCTTAACACATCAACTATAAATTTCAGCTTGAGTTTAAACATATTTTGGAGGTTGTCAGAATTGAGGAGGTTCTATTTGTGGATGAAGATCATTTATATAACATAATAATATACTTGTATTCTATTAATTACAGGAACTCCACAAAACTTTACTGTACTCACCTCCTGGGCATCCTATGAATTCTGGTGTTGGGTCAGTTAACATCTCACCTATCCTGCTTCTCTGGTTGCAACAGGGCTCCTCGTCACCACCACCACCTGCCTCTCTCGTCACATCAACCACCCACCTCGCTCGCTGCACCAGGGCTCCCTTGTTGTCTACACCAACCCTACTGCCTCATGGCACTAGGTCTTCCCCATCACTCCCACCTCCCATACCTTACCAGAGTACCTCCGCCACCACTAACCACCCACCTCCCTTATTGCACTAGGGCTAACCACAAACTTAGTTGCGCCAAGGCCACCCCATAGCCTCAACCCACCTGCCCCTTTTATTGCACCAGGGCAACCAGCCTCCCTTGTCGTACCAGGACCCCATTACCTCCAACCACCACTTCACACCAAGTCCCTCCATCACCACCACCTGTCCGCCTCCCTCAACGCACTAGGTCTCCACAGATGCCACCATGACCCACCTCCCTCATCACACCAGGTCTCCGCCATCACTCCACCTGCTTCCCCCATTGACTCCACTAACCCACCTCCCTCCTTTGTTGCACCAGGGTGACAAGCCTCCCTTGTCACACCAGTCCCACGCGCCTCCCATGCTTTACCAGAGTACCTCCATCACCACTAACCACCTACCTCCCTCGTACCACTAGGGCAAACCACAAACTTAGTTGCACCAAGGCCACCCCATAGCCTTAACCCACCTGCCTCTTTTGTTGCACCAGGGCAACCAGCCTCCCTTATCGTACCATGCCCCCATTACCCCCAACTCCCACCAAGTCCCTCCATCACCACCACCTGTCTGCCTCCCTCATCGCACTAGGTCTCCCCAGATGCCACCATAACCCACCTCCCTCATCACGCCAGGTCTCCACCGTCACTCCTCCTGACTCCCCCACTGACTCCACTAACCTACCTCCCTCCTTTATTGCACCAGGGCAAAAGGGCCTCCCTTGGCATGCCAGTCCCACCCACCTCCCCCACTGCCCCGAACTCCCTCATTGCACCAGAGCTCCCCCACCAGCACCACCACCCACTTCGCACCAAGTCCCCCAATTGCCACCTCCCACCAGGTCTCCCGTAGCCACAATCCACCCACTTCCCTCATCACACCAGGTCTTCACCCACTACGCACCCACCTCCCTCGTCACACCAGTTCTCCCTCATCGCCCCCCAACCAGCCTCCCTCATTGCATTAAGGCCCAAATGTATTAAGCATTAACAAGAGATAAATCTGAGATGCACGAGGAGAGATAAATGTCCAGCCAATCAGCTCCTGTCAATTTTCAAACACAGCCTATGACATGGCAGTAAAGAAGCTGATTGGCTGGTACTTTATCTCTCTTTATCCATCTCAGATTTATTTCTTGTGAACGCTTAATACATTTGGGCCCAGGTCTCCACCGTCGCCATCAACCACCCGCCTCCCCCCTTGCACCAGGTCTCCTCTGTCACCAATATCCACCCACGTCACAACAGGTTTCCCCTGTCGCCCCACCATACCTGCCTCCCTTGTCGCATCATGACTCCCCCATTGCCACACCCCACCCGCCTTCTTTGCCGCAACAGGTCTCCACAATCAACTCCACAAACTCACCTCCCTCATCATACCAGGTCTCCCCTGTCGCCACTACCCTCACAACCCCGTCACACAAGTTCTCCCTGGTTGCTCCCTCACCCACCTCCATCATTGCACCAGGTCTCCCCCGTTGTCACCACCATCCCACCAGGTCTCCCCAATTCCCCCCCCACCTCCCTCATCACACCAGGTCTCCCCCTTCACCCCCCCCCCCCACCTCATCGTCATAACTCCCCATCGCCACCAACCACCCACCTCCCTCGTGGCACCGGGTCTGCCACATTTTCAACCCAAGTCTCCTCCGTTATCGCCTCAAACCTATCTCTCTCGTCACACCAGATGTCATCCGTCAGTTCCTCAAAGCCACCCACTTTGTCACACCAGGGCTCAACCGTCGACTCAACAAACCCACTTCCCTCGTCACACCAGGTCTGCACTGTCAACTCAAACTCACCTCCATCATCACACCAGGTGTCCTCCGTCAACTCTTCAAACCCACACAATTCATCAAACCAGGTCTGCACCGTTAAATGCACTACCCTATCTACCTCTTCACTCCAGCTGTGCACCATCGACTCTAACCTACCTCTATCATCACACCAGGTCTCCTGTGTCAATTTCTCAAAACCAGACAAGTCTTTCCACCAAGTCTCCATCGTCGATTCCACAAACCAACCACCCTCATCACAACAGGTCTGTACTGCCAATTCCTCAAACCCACCTTCCTCGTCACACCAGGTGTTTTCTGTCAATTCCTCAAACACATCCACTTCGTCAAACCAGGGCTCAACCATCGACTCAACAAACCCACTTCCCTCATCACACCAGGACTGCACTGTCAACTCTAACCCACCTCCATCATCGCACCAGGTTTCCTCCGTCAAGTCCACAAAACCATCTCCCTCATCACTACAGGAGTTCTCTGTCAATTCCTGAAACTCACACCTTTCATCAAACCAGGTCTGCACTGTCAAATGCACTACCCTATCTACCTCATCACTCCAGCTGTGCACCATCGACTCTAACCTACCTTCATCATCATACCAGGTCTCCTCTGTCAATTCCTCAAACACAGACACGTCGTTCCACCAGGTCTCCACCGTCAGTTCTACAAACCCACCTCCCTCGTCACAACAAGTCTGTACTGCCAATTCCTCTACCCCACCTTCTTCGTCACACCAGATATTCTCCGTCAATTGCTCAAACTCATCCACTTCATCAGACCAGGGCTCCACCATTGACTTAACAAACCCACTTCCCTCCTCACACCAGGTCTGCACTGTAGACTCTAACCCAACTCCATCATACCAGGTCTCCTCCGTCAGTTCCTCAAACCCATCAACTTTGTCACACCAGGGCTCAACCGTTGACTCAATAAACCCACTTCCCTTATCACACCAGGACTGCACTGTCAACTCTAACCCACCTCCATCATCGCACCAGGTTTCCTCCATCAAGTCCACAAAACAATCTCCCTCATCACTACAGGAGTTCTCTGTCAATTCCTGAAACTCACACATTTCATCAAACCAGGTCTGCACTGTCAAATGCACTACCCTATCTACCTTGTCACTCCAGCTGTGCACCATCGACTCTAATCTACCTCCATCTTCACACCTGGTCTCCTCTGTCAATTCCTGAAACACAGAGACGTCGTTCCACCAGGTCTCCACCATCGATTCCACGAAGCCATCTCCCTCATCACACCAGGTCTGTACTGCCAATTCCTCAAATCCACCTTCCTCGTCACTCCAGGTATTCTCCGTCAATTCCTCAAACTCATCCACTTCGTCAGACCAGGGCTCCCCCATTGACTTAACAAACTCACTTCCCTCCTCACACCAGGTCTGCACTGTAGACTCTAACCCAACTCCATCATACCAGGTCTCCTCCGTCAGTTCCTCAAACGCATCAACTTTGTCACACCAGGTCTGCACCGTCAAATGTACTACCCTATCTACCTCGTCACTCCAGCTGTGCACCATCGACTCTAACCTACCTCCATCATCACACCAGATCTCCTCCATCAAATCCTCAAACTCAGACAGCTCGTTCAACCAGGTCTCCACCATCGATTCTACAGACCCAATTCCCTCATCACACCAGGTCTGTACTGCCAATTCCTCAAACCCACCTTCCTCGTCACACCAGGTGTTCTCCATCAATTTCTGTAACCCATCCATGACGTTACACCAGGGCTCTACCGTCGACTCAACAAACTCACTTCCCTCATCACACCAAGTCTGCACTGCCGACTCCACAAACCCACCACCATCGTCACACCAGATGTCGTCCATCAATTCCTCAAACCCAGACAGTTCGTCATACCAGGTATCCACTGTCGACTCCACAAACCGCCCTCCATCATCACAAAAAGTCTCCACAAATCCACCTTCCTCGTCACTCCAGGCATTCACCGTCAATTCCTCAAACTCATCCACTTCGTCAGACCAGGGCTCCCCCATTGACATAACAAACTCACTTCCCTCCTCACACCAGGTCTGCACTGTAGACTCTAACCCAACTCCATCATACCAGGTCTCCTCCGTCAGTTCCTCAAACGCATCAACTTTGTCACACCAGGACTGCACCGTCAAATGTACTACCCTATCTACCTCGTCACTCCAGCTGTGCACCATCGACTCTAACCTACCTCCATCATCACACCAGATCTCCTCCATCAAATCCTCAAACTCAGACAGCTCGTTCAACCAGGTCTCCACCATCGATTCTACAGACCCACTTCCCTCATCACACCAGGTCTGTACTGCCAATTCCTCAAACCCACCTTCCTCGTCACACCAGGTGTTCTCCATCAATTTCTGTAACCCATCCATGACGTTACACCAGGGCTCTACCGTCGACTCAACAAACTCACTTCCCTCATCACACCAAGTCTGCACTGCCGACTCCACAAACCCACCACCATCGTCACACCAGATGTCGTCCATCAATTCCTCAAACCCAGACAGTTCGTCATACCAGGTATCCACTGTCGACTCCACAAACCGCCCTCCATCATCACAAAAAGTCTCCACAAATCCACCTTCCTCGTCACTCCAGGTATTCTCCGTCAATTCCTCAAACTCATCCACTTCGTCAGACCAGGGCTCCCCCATTGACTTAACAAACTCACTTCCCTCCTCACACCAGGTCTGCACTGTAGACTCTAACCCAACTCCATCATACCAGGTCTCCTCCGTCAGTTCCTCAAACGCATCAACTTTGTCACACCAGGACTGCACCGTCAAATGTACTACCCTATCTACCTCGTCACTCCAGCTGTGCACCATCGACTCTAACCTACCTCCATCATCACACCAGATCTCCTCCATCAAATCCTCAAACTCAGACAGCTCGTTCAACCAGGTCTCCACCATCGATTCTACAGACCCACTTCCCTCATCACACCAGGTCTGTACTGCCAATTCCTCAAACCCACCTTCCTCGTCACACCAGGTGTTCTCCATCAATTTCTGTAACCCATCCATGACGTTACACCAGGGCTCTACCGTCGACTCAACAAACTCACTTCCCTCATCACACCAAGTCTGCACTGCCGACTCCACAAACCCACCACCATCGTCACACCAGATGTCGTCCATCAATTCCTCAAACCCAGACTGTTCGTCATACCAGGTATCCACTGTCGACTCCACAAACCGCCCTCCATCATCACTAAAAGTCTCCACAAACCCACCTACATCATCAAACCAGGTCTGCACTGCCAACTCGGCAAACCCACCACCATCATCACACCAGATGTCGTCCATCAATTCCTCAAACCCAGACAGTTCTTCAGACCAAGTATCCACTGTCAACTCCACAAACCCACCTCCATAGTCACAAACAGTTTCCACAAACCCACCTACATCGTCAAACCAGGTCTGCACTGCCGACTCCACAAACCCACCTGCATCGTCCATCAATTCCTCAAACCCAGACTGTTCGTCATACCAGGTATCCACTGTCGACTCCACAAACTGCCCTCCATCATCACTAAAAGTCTCCACAAACCCACCTACATTATCAAACCAGGTCTGCACTGCCAACTCGGCAAACCCACCACCATCATCACACCAGATGTCGTCCATCAATTCCTCAAACCCAGACAGTTCTTCAGACCAAGTATCCACTGTCAACTCCACAAACCCACCTCCATAGTCACAAACAGTTTCCACAAACCCACCTACATCGTCAAACCAGGTCTGCACTGCCGACTCCACAAACCCACCTGCATCGTCCATCAATTCCTCAAACCCAGACTGTTCGTCATACCAGGTATCCACTGTCGACTCCACAAACCGCCCTCCATCATCACTAAAAGTCTCCACAAACCCACCTACATCATCAAACCAGGTCTGCACTGCCAACTCGGCAAACCCACCACCATCATCACACCAGATGTCGTCCATCAATTCCTCAAACCCAGACAGTTGTTCAGACCAAGTATCCACTGTCAACTCCACAAACCCACCTCCATAGTCACAAACAGTTTCCACAAACCCACCTACATCGTCAAACCAGGTCTGCACTGCCGACTCCACAAACCCACCTGCATCGTCCATCAATTCCTCAAACCCAGACTGTTCGTCATACCAGGTATCCACTGTCGACTCCACAAACCGCCCTCCATCATCACTAAAAGTCTCCACAAACCCACCTACATCATCAAACCAGGTCTGCACTGCCAACTCGGCAAACCCACCACCATCATCACACCAGATATCGTCCATCAATTCCTCAAACCCAGACAGTTCTTCAGACCAAGTATCCACTGTCAACTCCACAAACCCACCTCCATAGTCACAAACAGTTTCCACAAACCCACCTACATCGTCAAACCAGGTCTGCACTGCCGACTCCACAAACCCACCTGCATCGTCCATCAATTCCTCAAACCCAGACTGTTCGTCATACCAGGTATCCACTGTCGACTCCACAAACCGCCCTCCACCATCACTAAAAGTCTCCACAAACCCACCTACATCATCAAACCAGGTCTGCACTGCCAACTCGGCAAACCCACCACCATCATCACACCAGATGTCGTCCATCAATTCCTCAAACCCAGACAGTTCTTCAGACCAAGTATCCACTGTCAACTCCACAAACCCACCTCCATAGTCACAAACAGTTTCCACAAACCCACCTACATCGTCAAACCAGGTCTGCACTGCCGACTCCACAAACCCACCTGCATCGTCCATCAATTCCTCAAACCCAGACTGTTCGTCATACCAGGTATCCACTGTCGACTCCACAAACCGCCCTCCATCATCACTAAAAGTCTCCACAAACCCACCTACATCATCAAACCAGGTCTGCACTGCCAACTCGGCAAACCCACCACCATCATCACACCAGATGTCGTCCATCAAGGCCTCAAACCCAGACAGTTGTTCAGACCAAGTATCCACTGTCAACTCCACAAACCCACCTCCATAGTCACAAACAGTTTCCACAAACCCACCTACATCGTCAAACCAGGTCTGCACTGTCGACTCCACAAACCTACCACCATCGTCACACCAGATGTCGTCCATCAATTCCTCAAAACCAGACAGTTCGTCAGACCAGGTATCCACTGACTCCACAAACCACCCTCCATCATCACAGATGGTCCTCCCCGTCAATTCTACAAACTCACCATCCTCGTCAAACCAGGTCTCTCGGGTGACATCCACCCACCCTCCTACTTCACACCAGGGATCACCCATGCCTACCACCAACCTGCCTCCCTCGTACCAGGGATCACCCATCTGCATCTCCGTCTCCTCCTCGCCGTCTGCGTATAGGGGCAGCCCCATCAAAACAGGGAACTCCATAGGTAACAGCCGCGCGGTATAAACTCTCCTCTCCTGCAACACTCAGTCACAGCGCGAGCTCAGACCAACTGGTGAATAAGAGCTCCGCGCGGGACACGTGACATTCTGCTCGCGCGACCGTCACAGCTCGCCCAGCGCATGCGCACAGCTGCCGGCTGAGTGTCCCAGCCAGTGCTGCTGATAGAGAGCTCACCTCTTGTCTCCCGTTCGGCGGCCGGCGCCGGCTCTCTCCCTGCAGCCAATACCTGCGGAGCGCTGCCTGTTCGGGCTGTGTGCGCGCCGTGCGGGGATTCCTGTGGCTGCTGTTGGAGGACCTGCAGGTTGCACTATGCATGCGGCCCCCCGGCTGAAGACAAGTGTGCGCTGCAGGAAGCGGCAGGTGGATCTCCCTCCCAGCGCTCATGCAGTTGCGCGGACGCCGCCTTCCTCTGGTGCCGGGAGCAGAGAGTTGGACGCCGAGCTATCTCTCTGCTGTGTCGCTCTTCCCGGCCGGCCTGAGCCCTGCGGACAAGCTGGTGCTGGAGGCCTGCTTCAGTGTGGTCACTGCCTTCATTCATTATCCCCTGAGGTAGTGCCTGGGGGCCAGCGGAACCTGGTATCATTTACTGTGTGTGCATGTCATGTATCTATCATATACTGTGTGTGCATGTCATGTATGCATCATGTACTGTGCGCGTGCACGTGTCATGTATGCATCATGTACTGTGCGTGTGTCATGTACGCATCATGTACTTTGTGTGCGTGTGTCATGTATGCATCATGTACTGTGCGTGTGTCATGTACGCATCATGTACTGTGTGTGCGCGTGTCATGTATGCATCATGTACTGTGTGTGTGAGCGTGTCATGTATGCATCATGTACTGTGTGTGCGCGCGTGTCATGTATGCATCATGTACTGTGTGTGCGCGCGTGTCATGTATGCATCATGTACTGTGTGTGCATGCACGTGTCATGTATGCATCATGTACTGTACGTGTGTGTGCGCTTCATGTATTTCTGTATCTTATATAGGGTGCTCTTCTTGGAACTGTGCACTGTAAGGCTGTAATGTTCTATGGGAGCTGTTATTGGTTATAATACACTTCTGCCGTATAACACACACACACACACACACACACACACACACACACACACACACACACACACACACACGAGATGTAACACTGCACCACTTACACATGCTGAAACCTATACGAACACTGACATACACGCTGATTCTTTAACTTACACACAAACACCTATTCATACACTGACATGCCCACGCTGACACCTATACGCACACGGACATACACACCCTGCCACCTATTTATACATTGACATACACGCTGACACCTATACATGCACGGACATATATGCTAACACCTATGCGTACACAGGCATGCACACACCTACATTTATACATACACTGACATACATATGCTGACACCTGTATATACAGTGACATCTATTCGTGTGCGACATGATGATTGGGCTGAGAGATACAGGGGGCCGATGGTGTGCTGAGAAATGATGCATGGACGAGATTATTGTGCGGCTGAGAGATGACTCGGTGGAGATGATGGTGTGGCTGAAAGATGCAGGGGGGAGATTTTGTGCTGAGAGACAACGCAGGCACGAGATGATGGTGTGGCTGAGAGACGACACAGGGGCAGAAGTGACACGGGGGAATGAGTCTGGTTGAATCGCTCTTGTATGATGATAACTAGCAATATTTTTACACAAACAGGCATCTTACTGGACGATGTGTTATTCTATATGAATAGTGAATACAGTCTGAAGACGACGTTTGCCCAGGGAGAATACACTTCTTCAGAGGTTCCCCATTGTGAGAAGCCATCATATAGGTAAAGTGCATATGGCATGGAAAGGAATGTTTCAAGAGTGACGAGAAACGGGTGGAGTGTCATGTTGACATGCCCCATTTTCAGTAGCCACGCCCCTTCAGGCTTGTGTGCACGCCCATTTCTCTGACGTCCTAGTGGATGCTGGGTACTCCGTAAGGACCATGGGGAATAGACGGGCTCCGCAGGAGACTGGGCACTTCTTTAAAGAAAAGATTAGGTACTACATCTGGTGTGCACTGGCTCCTCCCTCTATGCCCCTCCTCCAGACCTCAGTTAGAATCTGTGCCCGGCCTGAGCTGGATGCACTTAGTGGGCTCTCCTGAGTTCACTAAAAAAAAAAGTATTTGTTAGGTTTTTTATTTTCAGTGAGATCTGCTGGCAACAGACTCACTGCTACGTGGGACTTAGGGGAGAGAAGCAAACCTACCTGCTTGCAGCTAGCTTGTGCTTCTAGGCTACTGGACACCATTAGCTCCAGAGGGATCGAACACAGGGCCCGACCTCGCTCGTCCGTTCCCGGAGCTGCGCCGCCGTCCCCCTTGCAGAGCCAGAAGACGGAAGAAACCGGAGGAAATCGGCGGCTGAAGACTTCGGTCTTCAATAAGGTAGCGCACAGCACTGCAGCTGTGCGCCATTGCTCCCACAGCACACCACACGCTCCGGTCACTGGTGGGTGCAGGGCGCTGGGGTGGGGGCACCCTGGGCTGCAATTAATATACCTTTTGGCAATAAAAAGCACATAATACAGTGTTTAACACTGTATATGTGCAGAAACCCCCGCCATTAACGTTATAAAAAGCGGGAGAAGCCCGCCGTTGAAGGGGCGGGGCTATCTCCCTCAGCACAGCCAGCGCCATTTTCTCTTCACAGCTCAGCTGGAAGGACGCTCCCCAGGCTCTCCCCTGCAGTATACACTACAGAAAGGGTAAAAAAGAGAGGGGGGGGGCACATAAATTTAGGCGCAAATTGTGATATAAGCAGCTATAGGGGGAAAATTCACTTTGTGTATAGTGTATATCCCTCTGTTATATAGCGCTCTGGTGTGTGCTGGCATACTCTCTCTCTGTCTCCCCAAAGGACTTTGTGGGGTCCTGTCCTCAGTCAGAGCATTCCCTGTGTGTGTGCAGTGTGTCGGTACGGCTGTGTCGACATGTTTGATGAGGACGCTTACGTGGAGGCGGAGCAGGTGCCGATAAGTGTGATGTCGCCCCCTGCGGGGCCGACACCTGAGTGGATGGATATGTGGAAGGTATTAACCGACAGTGTCAACTCCTTGCATAAAAGGTTCGATGACGCAGCTTTGGGACAGCCGGCATCTCAGCCCGCGCCTGTCCAGGCATCTCAGAGGCCATCAGGGGCTCAAAAACGCCCGCTACCTCAGATGGCAGACACAGATGTCGACACGGAGTCTGACTCCAGTGTCGACGAGGATGAGACAAATGTACAATCCACAAGGGCCATCCGATGTATGATTACGGCAATGAAAAATGTGTTGCACATTTCTGACATTAACCCGGTTACCACAAAAAAGGGTATTATGTTTGGGGAGAAAAAGCAGCCAGTGACTTTTCCCCCATCTGATGAGTTAAATAAATTGTGTGAAGAAGCGTGGTGTTCCCCAGATAAGAAACTAGTGATTTCTAAGCGGTTACTAATGGCGTACCCTTTCCCGCCAACGGATAGGTTACGCTGGGAGATCCCCTAGGGTGGACAAGGCGCTCACACGCTTATCAAAAAAGGTGGCACTGCCGTCTCAGGATACGGCCGCCTTAAAGGAGCCTGCAGATAGAAAGCAGGAGGCTATCCTGAAGTCTGTGTATACACACTCAGGTACTATACTGAGACCTGCTATTGCTTCAGCATGGATGTGTAGTGCTGCAGCAGCATGGTCTGATTCCCTGTCAGATAACATTGATTCCCTTGACAGAGATACTATTTTGCTAACTATAGAGCATATTAAAGACGTAGTCTTATATATGAGAGAAGCACAGAGGGACATATGCCGGCTGGCATCTAGAATTAATGCAATGTCCATTTCTGCCAGGAGAGTATTATGGACTCGGCAGTGGACAGGTGATGCTGATTCTAAAAGGCACATGGAAGTTTCTCTAACGTCCTAAGTGGATGCTGGGGACTCCGTCAGGACCATGGGGTTTAGCGGCTCCGCAGGAGACAGGGCACAATAATAAAAGCTTTAGGATCAGGTGGTGTGCACTGGCTCCTCCCCCTATGACCCTCCTCCAAGCCTCAGTTAGATCTTTGTGCCCGGCCGAGAAGGGTGCAATCTAGGTGGCTCTCCTGAGCTGCTTAGAATAAAAGTTTAAGTTAGGTTTTTTATTTTCAGTGAGTCCTGCTGGCAACAGGCTCACTGCTACGAGGGACTTAGGGGAGAGAAGTAAACTCACCTGCGTGCAGGATGGATTTGCTTCTTAGGCTACTGGACACCATTAGCTCCAGAGGGAGTCGGAACACAGGTCTCACCCTGGGGTTCGTCCCGGAGCCGTGCCGCCGACCCCCCTTGCAGATGCCGAAGTTGAAGAGGTCCAGAAACAGGCGGCAGAAGACTTTCAGTCTTCATAAGGTAGCGCACAGCACTGCAGCTGTGCGCCATTGTTGTCAGCACACTTCATACCAGCGGTCACTGAGGGTGCAGGGCGCTGGGGGGGGCGCCCTGGGCAGCAATGTATTATACCTTTTTTATGGCTAAAATACATCACATATAGCCCTTGAGGCTATATGGATGTATTTAACCCCTGCCAGATCTCACAAACTCCGGGAGAAGAGCCCGCCGTTTTAGGGGGCGGGGCCTATTCTCCTCAGCACACGGCGCCATTTTCCTGCTCAGCTCTGCTGTGAGGAAGGCTCCCAGGCTCTCCCCTGCACTGCACTACAGAAACAGGGTTAAAACAGAGAGCGGGGGCACTTATTTGGCGATATGATTACATATGTGAAAATGCTATAAGGGAAAACACTTGTATAAGGGGTTGTCCCTGTATAATTATAGCGTTTTTGGTGTGTGCTGGCAAACTCTCCCTCTGTCTCCCCAAAGGGCTAGTGGGGTCCTGTCCTCTATCAGAGCATTCCCTGTGTGTGTGCTGTGTGTCGGTACGTGTGTGTCGACATGTAGGAGGACGATGTTGGTGAGGAGGCGGAGCAAATTGCCTGTATTGGTGATGTCACTCTCTAGGGAGTCGACACCGGAATGGATGGCTTATTTAGGAATTACGTGATAATGTCAACACGATGCAAGGTCGGTTGACGACATGAGACGGCCGGCAAACAAATTAGTACCTGTCCAGGCGTCTCAGACACCGTCAGGGGCTTGTAAAAACGCCCATTTACCTCAGTTGGTCGACACAGACACAGACACGGACACTGACTTCAGTGTCGACGGTGAAGAAACAAACGTATTTTCCTTTAGGGCCACACGTTACATGTTAAGGGCAATGAAGGAGGTGTTACATATTTCTGATACTACAAGTACCACAAATAAGGGTATTATGTAGGGTGGGAATAATCTACTTGTAGTTTTTCCTGAATCAGATAAATTAAAGTGTGTGATGATACGTGGGTTTCCTCCGATAGAAAATTATTGGAGGTATACCCTTTCCCGCCAGAAGTGAGGGCGAGTTGGGAAACACACCTTAGGGTGGATAAGGCGCTCACACGCTTATAAAAACAAGTGGCGTTACCGTCTCCAGATACGGCCGCCCTCAAAGAGCCAGCTGATAGGAAGCTGAAAAATATCCTAAAAAGTATATACACACATACTGGTGTTATACTACGACCAGCAATCGCCTCAGCCTGGATGTGCAGCGCTGAGGGGGCTTGGTCGGATTTCCTGACTGAAAATATTGATACCCTTGACAGGAACAATATTTTATTGACTATAGAGCATTTTAAGGATGCATTTCTATATATGCGAGATGCGCAGAGGGATATTTGCATTCTGGCATCAAGAGTAGATGTGATGTCCATATCTGCCAGACGATGTTTATAGACACGACAGTGGTCAGGTGATGCAGATTCCAGACGGCACATGGAAGTATTGCCGTATAAAGGGGCGGTCCATCGGACCTGGTGGCCATGGCAACAGCTGGAAAATCCACTTTTGTTACCCCAAGTCACATCTCAGCAGAAAAGGACACAGTCTTTTCAGTCTCAGTCCTTTCGTACCCATAAAGGCAGGAGGGCAAAAGGCCAGTCATATCTGCCCAGGGTTAGAGGAAAGGGAAGAAGACTGCAGCAGGCAGCCCATTCCCAGGAACAGAAGTCCTCCACAGCTTCTGCCAAGTCCGCAGCATGACGCTGGGGCCATACAAGCGGACTCAGGTGCGGTGGGGGGTCATCTCAAGAGTTTCAGCAGTGGGCTCACTCGCAAGTGGACTCCTGGATCCTACACGTAGTATCCCAGGTGTACATTGGAAATTCGAGACGTCTTCCCCTCACAAGTTCCTGAAGTCTGCTTTACCAACGTCTCCCTCCAACAGGGAGGCAGTATTGGAAAAAAATTCACAGGCTGTATTCCCAGCAGGTGATAATCAAAGTACCCCTCCTACAACAAGGGAAGGGGTATTATTCCACACTATATTGTGGTACTGAAGCCAAACGGCTCGGTGAGATCTAAAAGATTTGAACAATTACATACAAGGGTTCAAATCAAGATGGAGTCACTCAGAGCAGTGATAGCGAACCAGGACGATATGGTGTCACTGGATATCAGGGACGCTTACCTACATGTCCAAATTTTGCCCTTCTCACCAAGGGTATCTCAGGTTCGTGGTACAGAACTGTCACTATCAGTTCAGACGCTGCCGTTTGGATTGTCCACGGCACCCCGGGTCTTTACCATGGTAATGGCCGAAATGATGATTCTTCCTAAAAGAAATATGGACGCTTTCCTGATAAGGGCAAGGTCCAGAGAACAGTTGGCGGTCGGAGTAGCACTATCTCAAGTAGTTCTACGACAGCACGAGTGGATTCTAAATATTCCAAAATCGCAGCTTTTTCCGACGACACGTCTAATGTTCCTAGGAATGATTCTGGACACAGTCCAGAAAAGGATGTTTTCTCCCGGAGAAGAAGACCAGGGAGTTATCCGAGCTAGTCAGGAACCTCCTAAAACCAGGAAAAGTATCAGTGCATCATTGCACAAGGGTCCTGTGAAAAATGGTGGTTTCTTACAAAGCGATCCCATTCGGTAGATTTCACGCAAGAACCTTTCAGTGGAATCTGCTGGGAAAATGGTCCGGATCGCATCTTCAGATGCATCAGCGGATAACCCTGTCTCCAAGGACAAGGGTGTTTTCTTCTGCGGTGGCTGCAGAGTGCTCATCTATGAAAGGGCCGCAGATTCGACATTCAGGACTGGGTCCTGGTGACCACGGATCCCAGCCTGAGTGGCTGGGGAGCAGTCACACAAGGAAAAAAATTCCAGGGAGTGTGATCAAGTCTGGAGACTTCTCTCCACATAAATATACTGGAGCTAAGGGCAATTTACAAGGCTCTAAGCTTAGCAAGACCTCTGCTTCAAGGTCAGCCGGTATTGATCCAGTGGGACAACATCACGGCAGTCGCCCACGTAAACAGACAGGGCGGCACATGAAGCAGGAGGGAAATGGCAGAAACTGCAAGGATTCTTCGCTGGGCGAAAAATCATGTGATAACACTCTCAGCAGTGTTAATTCCGGGAGTGGAAAACTGGGAAGCAAACTTCCTCAGCAGGCATAACCTCCACCCGGGAGAGTGGGGACTTCAGCGGGAAGTCTTCCACATGATTGTAAACCGTTGGGAAAAACCAAAGGTGGACATGATGGCGTCCCGCCTGAACAAAAAACTAGACAAATATTGCGCCAGGTCAAGGGACCCTCAGGCAATAGCGGTGGACGCTCTGGTAACACTGTGGGTGTACCAGTCAGGGTATGTGTTCCCTCCTATGCATCTCATACCAAAAGTACTGAGAATCATAAGAAGGAGATGAGTAAGAACGATACTCGTGGTTCCGGATGGGTCAAGAAGGACTTGGTACCCGGAACTTCAAGAGATGCTCACGGAAGAACCGTGGCCTCTACCTTTAAGAAAGGACCTGCTCCAGCAGGGGCCTTGTCTGTTCCAAGACTTACCGCGGCTGCGTTTGACGGCATGGCAGTTGAACGCCGGATCCTGAAAGGGCATTCCAGATGAAGTCATCCCTACCCTGGTCGAAGCCAGGAAGGATGTAACCGCAAAACATTTTCACCGCATTTGGCGAAAATATGTTGCGTGGTGTGAGGCCAAGAAGGTCCCTACAGAGGAATTCCAACTGGGTCGTTTCCTACATTTCCTGAAAACAGGACTGTCTATGGGCCTAAAATTAGGGTCCATTAAGGTTCAAATTTCGACCCTGTCAAATTTCTACCAGAAAGAACTGGCTTCAGTGCCTGAAGTTCAGACGTTTGTAAAAGGGGTACTGCATATACAGCCTCCTTTTGTGCCCCCAGTGGCACCTTGGGATCTCAATGTTGTTTTGAGTTTCCTAAAGTCACATTGGTTTGATCCACTCACCACTGTGGAATTAAAATATTTCACATGGAAGGTGAAGATTCTATTAGCCCTGGCTTCAGCCAGGCGTGTGTCAGAATGGGCGGCTTTATCATATAAAAGCCCTTACTTAATTTTTCATTCTGACAGGGCAGAATTGAGGACTCGTCCTCAATTTCTCCTTAACGTGTTTTCTGTTTTTCACATGAACCAACCTATTGTGGTACCTGCGGCTACTAGGGACTTGGAGGACTCCAAGTTACTTGACGTTGTCAGGGCCCTGAAAATATATGTTTCCAGGACGACTGGAGTCAGAAAATCTGACTCGCTGTTTAGCCTGTATGCACCCAACAAGATGGGTGTTCCTGCTTCTAAGCAGACGATTGCTCGCTGGATTTGTAGTACAATTCAGCTTGCACATTCTGTGGCAGGCTTGCCACAGCTAAAATCAGTAAAAGCCCATTCCACAAGGAAGTGGGCTCATCTTGGGCGGCTGCCCGAGGGGTCTCGGCTTTACAACTTTGCCGAGCTGCTACTTGGTCAGGGGCACACCCTGACTGAGGAGGACCTGGAGTCCTCTCATTCGGTGCTGCAGAGTCATCCGCACTCTCCCGCCCGTTTGGGAGCTTTGGTATAATCCCCATGGTCCTGACGGAGTCCCCAGCATCCACTTAGGACGTTAGAGAAAATAAGAATTTACTTACCGATAATTCTATTTCTCGTAGTCCGTAGTGGATGCTGGGCGCCCATCCCAAGTGCGGATTGTCTGCAATACTTATACATAGTTATTGTTACAAAAATCGGGTTATTCTTGTTGTGAGCCATCTTTTCAGAGGCTCCTTCGTTGTTATCATACTGTTAACTGGGTTCAGATCACAGGTTGTACGGTGTGATTGGTGTGGCTGGTATGAGTCTTACCCGGGATTCAATATCCTTCCTTATTATGCACGCTCGTCCGGGCACAGTATCCTAACTGAGGCTTGGAGGAGGGTCATAGGGGGAGGAGCCAGTGCACACCACCTGATCCTAAAGCTTTTATTATTGTGCCCTGTCTCCTGCGGAGCCGCTAAACCCCATGGTCCTGACGGAGTCCCCAGCATCCACTACGGACTACGAGAAATAGAATTATCGGTAAGTAAATTCTTATTTTTGCCTTATAAGGGTGAGGAATTGTTTGGGGACGGTCTCTTGGACCTCGTGTCCACAGCAACAGCTGGGAAGTCGACTTTTTTACCTCCGGTCCCCTCACAGCCTAAGAAAGCACCGTATTATCAAGTACGGTCCTTTCCGCCTCAGAAAGGCAAGCGGGTCAGAGGCGCGTCCTTTCTGCCCAGAGGCAGGGGTAGAGGGAAAAAGCTGCACCAGACAGCCAGTTCCCAGGAACAAATATCCTCCCCTGCTTCCACTAAGTCCACCGCATGACGCTGGGGCTCCACAGGTGGAGCCAGGTGCGGTGGGGGCCCGTCTCCGGAACTTCATCGACCAGTGGGTTCGCTCACAGGTGGATCTCTGGGCTCTACAGGTATCTCAGGGATACAAGCTGGAGTTCGAGACGTCTCCCCCTCGCCGTTACCTCAAATCAGCCTTGCCTGCTACTCCCAAGGAAAGGGAGGTAGTACTGGCGGCAATTCACAAGCTGTACCTCCAGCAGGTGATAATCAAAGTTCCTCTCCTTCAACAGGGAAGGGGTTACTATTCCACAATGTTTGTGATACCGAAACCAGACGGTTCGGTGAGACCCATTCTAAAATTGAAATCCTTGAACACTTATATAAGGAAGTTCAAGTTCAAAATAGAATCGCTCAGGGCGGTTATTGCAAGCCTGGAAGAGGGGGATATTATGGTGTCACTGGACATCATGGATGCTTACCTACATGTCCCCATTTACCCACCTCACCAGGAGTACCTCAGGGTTGTGGTACAGAACTGCCATTACCAAGTCCAGACGTTGCCGTTTGGTCTGTCCACGGCACCGAGGGTGTGTTCCAAGGTAATGGCCAAAATGATGATACTCCTTCGAAAGAAGGGAGTTATAATTATCCCGTACTTGGACGATCTCCTTATAAAGGCGAAGTCCAAGGAGCAGTCGTTGATCGGAGTAGCACTATCTCAGGAAGTGCTACAACAGCACGGCTGGATTCTGAATATCCCAAAGTCGCAGCGGGTTCCTACGACGCGTCTGCTGATATTGGGCATGTTTCTGAACACAGAACAGTAGAAGGTGTTTCTCCCGGAGGAGAAGGCCAAGGAGTTGTCATCTCTGGTCAGAGACCTCCTAAAACCAAAACAGGTGTCGGTGCATCATTGCACGCGAGTCCTGGAAAAGATGGTAGCTTCTTACGAAGCAATTCCCTTCGGCAGGTTCCATGCAAGGAACTTTCAGTGGGACCTGTTAGACAAGTGTGGATAGCATCTTCAGATGCATCGGCTGATCACCCTGTCCCCGAGGGCCAGGGTGTCTCTGCTGTGGTGGCTGCAGAGTGCTCATCTTCTCGAGGGCCGCAGATTCGGCACTCAGGACTGGGTCCTGGTGACCACGGATGCAAGCCTCCGAGGTTGGGGAGCAGTCACTCAGGGAAGAAACTTCCAAGGACAATGGTCGAGTCAGGAGACTTCCCTAAATATTCTGGACCTAAGGGCCATTTACAATGCCCTAAGTCAAGCAGAACCCCTGCTTCAAAACCAGCCGGTGCTGATTCAGTCAGACAACATCACGGCTGTCGCCCATGTAAACCGACAAGGCGGCACAAGAAGCAGGATGGCGTTGGCAGTAGCCACAAGGATTCTCCGATGGGCGGAGTATCACGTGCTAACACTGTCAGCAGTGTTCATTCCGGGTGAGGAAAACTAGGAAGCAGACTTCCTCAGCAGGCACGACCTCCACCCGGGAGAGTGGGGACTTCATCCAGAAGTCTTCACGCAGATTGTGAACCGTTGGGAACGGCCACAGGTGGACATGATGGCGTCCCGCCTCAACAAAAAGCTAAAAAAGTATTGCGCCAGGTCAAGAGACCCTCAGGCGATAGCTGTGGACGCACTAGTGACACCGTGGGTGTACCAGTCTGTTTATGTGTTCCCTCCTCTTCCTCTCATACCCAAGGTACTGAGGATAGTAAGTGAGGAGTAAGAACTATACTCGTAGTTCCAGATTGGCCAAGAAGAACTTGGTACCCAGAACTACAAGAAATGATCTTGGAGGACCCATGGCCTCTGTCTCTCAGACAGGACCTGTTACTGCAGGGGCCTGTCTGTTCCAAGACTTACCGCGGCTGCGTTTGAAGGCTTGGCGGTTGAACGCCGGATCCTAACGGAAAAGGGCGTTACAGATGAAGTGATTCCTACGCTGTTAAAGGCTAGGAAAGACGCTGCCTGAAGTTCAGACGTTGTTAAGGGAGTGCTGTATGTTCAGCCCCTTTTGTGCCTCCAGTGGCACCTTGGGATCTCAACGTAGTGTTGGATTTCCTAAAATCACATTGTTTTGAGCCACTTCAGACTGTGGAGTTGAAGTATCTCACGTGGAAAGTGGTCATATTTTTGGCCTTTGTTTCGGCTAGGCGTGCGTCAGACTTGGCGGCTTTGTCATGTAAAAGCCCTTATCTGATCTTCCATATGGACAGGGCAGAATTGAGGATTCGTCCCCAATTTCTCCCTAAGGTGGTATCAGCGTTTCATTTGAACCAACCTATTGTGGTGCCTGCGGCTACTCGGGACTTGGAGGCCTCCAAGTTGCTGGATGTAGTCCGGGCCCTGAAAATCTATGTTTCCAGGACGGCTAGAGTCAGAAATACTGACTCGCTGTTTATCCTGCATGCACCCAACAAGCTGGGTGCTCCTGCTTCTAAGCAGACTATTGCTCGCTGGATCTGTAGCACGATTCAACTTGCACATTCTGCTGCTGGACTGCCGCATCCTAAATCAGTAAAAGCCCATTCCACGAGGAAGGGGGCTCTTCTTGGGTGGCTGCCCAAGGGGTCTCGGCATTACAACTTTGCAGAGCTGCTACCTGGTCGGGGTCAAACACGTTTGTAAAATTCTACACGTTTGATACCCTGGCTGAGGAGGACCTTGAGTTTGCTCATGCGGTGCTGCAGAGTCATCCGCACTCTCCCGCCCGTTTGGGAGCTTTGGTATAATCCCCATGGTCCTTACGGAGTACCCAGCATCCACTAGGACATCAGAGAAAATAAGATTTTACTCTCCGGTAAATCTATTTCTCGTAGTCCGTAGTGGATGCTGGGAGCCCGTCCCAAGTGTGGAATTCTGCAATACTTGTATATAGTTATTGCTTAACTATAGGGTTTTTTGTTCTGAGCCATCAGTTTAATGAGGCTCAGTTGTTATTCATACTGTTAACTGGGTATAGTTATCACGAGTTGTACAGTGTGATTGGTGTGGCTGGTATGAGTCTTACCCTGGATTCCAAATCCTTTCCTTGTAATGTCAGCTCTTCCGGGCACAGTTTCCCTAACTGAGGTCTGGAGGAGGGGCATAGAGGGAGGAGCCAGTGCACACCAGATGTAGTACCTAATCTTTTCTTTAAAGAAGTGCCCAGTCTCCTGCGGAGCCCGTCTATTCCCCATGGTCCTTACGGAGTACCCAGCATCCACTACGGACTACGAGAAATAGATTTACCGGTGAGTAAAATCTTATTTTCTCGTCACGCACACATACTTTAGTGTGTGTGTGTGTGTGGGGGGGGGGGGGGGGGCACCGTTCTTCATCTTCCGCGGCCGCCGAAGACCTTACTTACTCCTCTGCCCTATGGAGACTCTGGAGGATGGCGTAGAAGTAAATAGTAACAGTTGCATTCTTATTTCTTCTGGCCACGAAGAAGGTCCAGCCCAAAGTAGCCATGCCAGTGGACCTGGCAGTAGTAAGCATGGCTTCAAAGTCCAGCCCTGAACCTTTAGCCTCAGCCATGAAAGCATTGTTGCAGAGTGGTATCCACAAACTGGAGCCACCCTTGTCTGGGATTGGGTAAAAAACAAACGAGTGGATTCCTGTAGCAATCTCAGCTACCCCGGAGATAGTAGGGCGCATCACCGTATGGGGGTGTCTTGTCCCAGGGGGTGTACGTGTCAGACGCCACTGGGAGACAGAGGGAGATTACAGCCTTTTTGTATGATCCAGGTATGTGGTAAGAAACCGGAATGTTCCGGACCACACGGGGAGACTGTAATCTCTCTATCCCCGTTGTAATCTCTCTATCCCCGTTGACTTTTGACACATACACCCCCCCCGCACAGGACCCCTTCCAGACGGGGACGGATGAGGACACGCAGTCCTACCACCATAATAGTTGAGATAGCTGAAGGGATCCGGTCTGGTCCGTTTTTTGGCAAATCCTCCCCGTGGTCTGGCCCATGGGAAATAAGAGGAGCTGATAGTGAAAATGCCTGGCAAGTTCAGCTATCCGATTGTGCTGATTCTGCAGAGTATGATGTCAGGCCCGTACAAAGCAATGCAAATTCCGTATGTTGGATTTAAAGGGGACACCACAGCAGACCAGGCTGGTCACTATTGGTTGTACTGACTAGGTCCTCATTTATCGTCTGCATATCTAATTATTCCTACTGCCAAGTCCTCTGTTCTCTAGGGCCACAAATACAAAATGTGCTCAGGTTTCTTAACTTATTTTTAGCTTCATTTTTAATTTTCTCCTTCGTCCTAGGGGATGCTGAGGACTCCAAAAGGACCATGGGGTATAGACGGGATCCGCAGGAGACATGGGCACACTATAAGACTTTTAATGAGTGTGAACTGGCTCCTCCCTCTATGCCCCTCCTCCAGACCTCAGTTAGATTCTGTGCCCAGAGGAGACTGGTCACATACTAGGGGAGCTCTACTGAGTTTCTCTAAAAGATTTTTGTTAGGTTTATTTTTTTCAGGGAGCACTGCTGGCAACAGGCTCCCTGCATCGTGGGACTGAGGGGAGAGAAGCAGACCTACTTCTGTGAGACTGATAGGCTCTGCTCCTTAGGCTACTGGACACCATTAGCTCCAGAGGGTCCGATCACTTGGGTCGCCTAGCTGCTCGTTCCCGGAGCCGCGCCGCCGTCCCCCTCACAGAGCCAGAAGATTGAAGACAGGTGAGTAATCGAAGCAAAGAAGACATCGGAAGGCGGCAGAAGACTTCAGTCTTCTTGAGGTACAGCGCAGCGGTAGCGCTGCGCGCCATTGCTCCCGCTGACACAGGCACTGCATGGGTGCAGGGCGCAGGGGGGGCGCCCTGGGCTGCAATATAAACCTCTTTTGGGCAATATCTGGAAGTGCATAGGCACTGTTTTGAGACCCCTGCCAGTATAATTATAGCGGGACCGAAGCGCGCCTTGTAGGGGGCGGGGCTTCCTCAGCACTGACCAGCGCCATTTTCTCTCTACAGCTTGCTGCAGAGACGCTGCTCCTGGCCCTTCCACTGCTGTCACAGGTAAGAGGATGCTAAAAACGAAAGGGGGGGGGCACATAATTTGGTGATTGGTTGTATTATATTAAAAGCGCGTATAGGTCTGGGGCATTTTGTTTTCAGACTGGCGTGGCGCTGGGTGTGAGCTGGCAAACTCCTCTGTCTCTCTAAAAGGCCTTATTGTGGTTCTGTCCCCTTTAGCCCAGTGTGTGTGGGGGTGTCGGTACGTGTGTGTCGACATGGCAGAAACTGAATGCTCTTCCCATGAGGAGGTTAGTGTGAGAGCTGAACAAAATGAAGGAGTGACTCTGTCGGCACCGCCAACTGCTGATTGGGTTGATATGTGGAATGTGTTGAATAGCAGTGTGGCTTTGTTGCACAAGAGGTTGGACAAATCTGAGTCTCAGAACCAAGTATGGAGGCAATCCATGGGAGATGTGGTACCACACTCTCAGGCCCCCTCGGGGTCCCAAAAACGTTCATTTACCCAGATAGCAGACACTCATACCGACACGGATTCTGATTCCAGTGTCGACTATAATGATGCGAAGTTACATCCTAAGGTGGCTAAGAGTATTCAGTACATGATTGTGGCTATAAAAGATGTGTTGCATATTATGGAAGACCCCGCTGTCCCTGAGACAAGGGTCTGTATGTATAAAGGGAAGAAACCGTAGGTTACGTTCCCTCCCTCTCATGAACTGAATGCCCTTTTTGAAAAAGCCTGGGAAATGCCAGACAAGAGGTGGCACATTCCCAGGAGAATTGCTATGGCATACCCGTTTCCTTCTCAGGATAGGGTTTGGTGGGAGGCAACACCCACGGCACGCTTATCCAAGAAAGTGGCACTACCATCTCCTGAAATGGCGGCCCTTAAAGATCCTGCTGATCGGAGGCAGGAAGCTACCTTGAAATCTATTTTTCTCTAATGTCCTAGTGGATGCTGGGGACTCCGTAAGGACCATGGTGAATAGACGGGCTCCGCAGGAGACATTGGCACTTTAAGAAAGAATTTGGATTCTGGTGTGCTCTGGCTCCTCCCTCTATGTCCCTCCTCCAGACCTCAGTTTTGAATCTGTGCCCGGACGAGCTGGGTGCTGTTCAGTGAGCTCTCCTGAGCTTGCTGTAAGAAAGTATTTTGTTAGGTTTTTTATTTTCAGGGAGCTCTGCTGGCAACAGACTCCCTGCATCGTGGGACTGAGGGGAGAGAAGCAGCCCTACTCTCTGTAGATAGGTCCTGCTTCTTAGGCTACTGGACACCATTCGCTCCAGAGGGATCGTACACAGGATCTCGCCCTCGTCGTCCGATCCCGGAGCCACGCCGCCGTCCCCCTCGCAGAGCCAGAAGACAGAAGCCGGGTGAGCATAAGAAGCAAGAAGACTTCGAAATCGGCGGCAGAAGACTCCAGTCTTCACTGAGGTAGCGCACAGCACTGCAGCTGTGCGCCATTGCTCCCACATACACCCACATACTCCGGTCACTGTAAGGGCGCATGGGGGGGCGCCCTGGGCAGCAATTAGGACCTCTTGGCAAAAGTCATCATTATTACAGCGGCTACTGGGTTAACACTAAGGTACTGTGTGATTCCTGGGTTATATAGCGCTGGGGTGTGTGCTGGCATACTCTCTCTGTCTCTCCAAAGGGCCTTGTGGGGGAACTGTCTTCAAAAAGAGCATTCCCTGTGTGTGTGGTGTGTCGGTACGCTTGTGTCGACATGTTTGACGAGGAAGGCTATGTGGAAACAGAGCGGGAGCAAATGAATGTGGTGTCTCCGCCGACGGCGCCGACACCTGATTGGATGGATATGTGGAAGGTTTTAAATGATAATGTTAATTCCTTGCATAAAAGGTTGGATAAAGCTGAAACCTTAGGACAGTCAGGGTCTCAGCCCATGCCTGATCCTATGTCGCAGAGGCCGTCAGGGTCTCAGAAGCGCCCACTATCCCAAATTGTTGACACAGATACCGACATGGATTCTGACTCCAGTGTCGATTACGATGATGAAAAGTTACAGCGTAAATTGGCTAAATCCATCCGTTATATGATTATAGCCATTAAGGATGTGTTGCACATCACAGAGGAAACCCCAGTCCCTGACAAGAGGGTTCATATGTATGGGGAAAAAAGGCAGGTGGTGACCTTTCCCCCTTCACACGAGCTAAATGAGTTATGTGAAAAGGCTTGGGAATCTCCAGATAAAAAACTGCAGATTTCCAAACGGATGCTTATGGCGTATCCTTTCCCGCCAACGGACAGGTTACGCTGGGAATCCTCCCCTAGGGTGAACAAAGCTTTAACACGCTTATCCAAGAGGTTAGCCCTGCCATCACAGGATACGGCCATCCTAAAAGATGCTGCGGATAGAAAGCAAAAGGGTACCCTGAAGTCCATTTATACACATTCAGGTACCTTGCTAAGGCCGGCAATTGCGTCGGCCTGGGTGTGTAGTGCAGTAGCAGCATGGAGGGATACCTTATCTGAGGAACTTGATACCTTAGACAAGGATACTATATTAATGACCCTGGGGCATATAAAAGACGCTGTCCTATATATGAGAGATGCTCAAAGAGACATTAGCCTACTGGGCTCTAGAATAAATGCAATGTCGATTTCTGCCAGAAGGGTCCTGTGGACTCGGCAATGGACAGGTGATGCCGACTCAAAAAGGCACATGGAGGTTTTACCTTACAAGGGTGAGGAATTGTTTGGGGAGGGTCTCTCGGACTTGGTCTCCACAGCTACTGCTGGAAAGTCAAATTTTTTTGCCATATGTTCCCTCACAACCTAAGAAAGCACCGTATTACCAAATGCAGTCCTTTCGATCACAAAAAGGCAAGAAAGTCCGAGGCGCGTCCTTTCTTGCCAGAGGCAGGGGCAGAGGAAGGAAGCTGCACAACACAGCTAGTTCCCAGGAACAGAAGTCCTCCCCGGCTTCCACTAAATCCACCGCATAATGCTGGGGCTCCACAGGCGGAGCTAGGCCCGGTGGGGCCACAAGTGGGTTCACTCCCAGGTGGATCCCTGGGCGATAGAGATTGTGTCTCAGGGATACAAGCTGGAATTCTAAGAGATGCCCCCTCACCGATACCTCAAATCGGCCCTGCCAGCTTCCCCCTTAGAGAGGGAAATAGTGTTAGCTGCAATTCACAAATTGTATCTTCAGCAGGTGGTGGTCAAGGTTCCCCTCCTTCAACAAGGAAAGGGTTATTATTCGACCATGTTTGTGGTACCGAAACCGGACGGTTCGGTCAGACCCATATTGAATTTAAAATCCCTGAACATATACCTGAAAAGGTTCAAGTTCAAGATGGAATCGCTCAGAGCGGTCATCGCAAGCCTGGAAGGGGGGGATTTTATGGTGTCTCTGGACATAAAGGATGCATACCGTCATGTCCCCATTTATCCACCTCATCAGGCGTACCTCAGATTTGTGGTACAGGATTGTCATTACCAATTTCAGACGTTGCCGTTTGGTCTCTCCACGGCACCGAGAATATTTACCAAGGTAATGGCGGAAATGATGGTACTCCTGCGGAAGCAAGGGGTCACAATTATCCCATACTTGGACGATCTCCTCATAAAGGCGAGGTCCAGAGAGCAGTTGCTGATCAGCGTAGCACGCTCTCGGGAAGTGTTACAACAGCATGGCTGGATTCTAAATATTCTAAAGTCGCAGTTGATTCCTACGACTCGTCTGCCTTTCCTAGGCATGATTCTGGACACAGACCAGAAGAGGGGTTATCTCCCGATGGAGAAGGCTCAGGAGATCATGACGCTGGTCAGAGACTTATTAAAACCAAAACAGGTGTCGGTGCATCACTGCACGCGAGTCCTCGGAAAGATGGTGGCATCATACGAGGCCATTCCCTTCGGCAGGTTCCATGCGAGGACCTTTCAATGGGATCTGTTGGACAAGTGGTACGGATCACATCTTCAGATGCATCGGTTGATCACCCTATCCCCCAGGACAAGGGTGTCTCTCCTGTGGTGGCTGCAGAGTGCTCACCTTCTCGAAGGTCGCAGATTCGGCATTCAGGACTGGGTCCTGGTGACCACGGATGCAAGCCTCCGAGGGTGGGGGGCAGTCACACAGGGAAGAAATTTCCAAGGGCTGTGGTCAAGTCAGGAGACTTACCTTCACATCAACATCCTGGAACTAAGGGCCATATACAACGCCCTACGTCAAGCGGAGTCCCTGCTTCGCGACCACCCGGTTCTGATTCAGTCAGACAACATCACCGCAGTGGCTCATGTAAACCGCCAAGGCAGCACAAGGAGCAGGGTGGCTATGGTAGAAGCCACCAGAATTCTTCGCTGGGCGGAGAATCACGTAAGCGCACTGTCAGCAGTGTTCATTCCGGGAGTGGACAACTGGGAAGCAGACTTCCTCAGCAGACACGACCTCCACCCGGGAGAGTGGGGACTTCATCAAGAAGTCTTCACGCAGCTTGCAAGTCGGTGGGAACTGCCACAGGTGGACATGATGGCATCCCGCCTCAACAAAAAGCTACAGAGATATTGCGCCAGGTCAAGAGACCCTCAGGCGATAGCTGTGGACGCACTGGTAACACCCTGGGTGTTCCAGTCGGTCTATATATTTCCTCCTCTTCCTCTCATACCCAGGGTGCCGAGAACCATAAGAAAAAGAGGAGTGAGAAAAATACTCATTGTTCCGGATTGGCCAAGAAGGACTTGGTATCCAGATCTGCAAGAAATGCTCACAGAGGACCCGTGGCATCTGCCTCTAAGACAGGACTTGTTGCAACAGGGGCCCTGTCTGTTCTAAGACTTACCGCGGCTGCGTTTGACGTCATGGCGGTTGAACGCCGGATCCTAGCAGAAAAAGGCATTCCGGATGAAGTTATTCCTACGCTGATAAAGGCTAGGAAGGATGTGACGGCTCAACATTATCACCGTATATGGCGAAAATATGTGGCTTGGTGTGAGGCCAGGAATGACCCTGGGCCGTTTCCTTCACTTCCTACAGTCGGGGGTGATTTTGGGCCTTAAATTGGGTTCCATTAAGGTTCATATTTCGGCCTTATCCATTTTCTTTCAAAAAGAACTGGCTTCTCTGCCTGAAGTTCAGACGTTTGTAAAGGGAGTGCTGCATATTCAGCCCCCTTTTGTGCCTCCAGTGGCACCTTGGGATCTTAACGTGGTGTTGAGTTTCCTGAAATCACACTGGTTTGAACCACTCAAAACGGTGGAATTGAAATATCTCACGTGGAAGGTGGTCATGCTATTAGCCTTGGCTTCGGCTAGGCGTGTGTCAGAATTGGCGGCTTTGTCACATAAAAGCCCTTATCTGGTTTTCCATGCGGATAGAGCAGAATTGCGGACCCGCCCACAATTTCTGCTGAAAGTGGTTTCATCCTTTCATATAAACCAACCTATTGTGGTGCCTGTGGCTACTACTGACTTGGAGGATTCTGAGTCACTGGATGTGGTCAGGGCTTTGAAGGTTTATGTAGCCAGAACGGCTAAGGTCAGGAAAACAGAATCTTTGTTTATCCTGTATGCTTCCAACAAGCTTGGGGCGCCTGCTTCAAAGCAAACTATTGCTCGCTGGATCTGTAACACGATTCAGCAGGCTCATTCTGCGGCTGGGTTGCCGCTGCCTAAATCAGTTAAGGCCCATTCCACAAGGAAGGTGGGCTCTTCTTGGGTGGCTGCCCGAGGGGTCTCGGCATTACAGCTTTGCCGAGCGGCTACTTGGTCAGGTTCAAACACCTTTGCAAAGTTCTACAAGTTTGATACCCTGGCTGAGGAGGACCTTGTGTTTGCTCATTCGGTGCTGCAGAGTCATCCGCACTCTCCCGCCCGTTTGGGAGCTTTGGTATAATCCCCATGGTCCTTACGGAGTCCCCAGCATCCACTAGGACGTTAGAGAAAATAAGATTTCTCGTAGTCCGTAGTAGATGCTGGGCGCCCGTCCCAAGTGCGGACTTCTTCTGCAATGCTTGTATATAGTTATTGCTTAAATAAGGGTTATGTTACAGTTGCATCAGGGTTGATCTGATGCTCTGTTGTTGTTCATACTGTTAACTGGGTAAAGTTATCACAAGTTATATGGTGTGATTGGTGTGGCTGGTATGAGTCTTACCCTGGATTCCCAAAATCCTTTCCTTGTACTGTCAGCTCTTCCGGGCACAGTTTCTCTAACTGAGGTCTGGAGGAGGGACATAGAGGGAGGAGCCAGAGCACACCAGAATCCAAATTCTTTCTTAAAGTGCCCATGTCTCCTGCGGAGCCCGTCTATTCACCATGGTCCTTACGGAGTCCCCAGCATCCACTACGGACTACGAGAAATAGATTTACCGGTAAGTAAAATCTTATTATGTCACGACAGGTACACTCCTCAGACCGGCTGTCGCTTCGGCGTGGGTGAGTAACGCGATTGAAAAGTGGGCGGATAACTTGTCATCGGACATAGACACCCTGGATCGAGATAGCGTGCTGTTGACTCTGGGTCATATCAGGGACGCTGCAGTCTATTTAAAAGAGACAGCGAGGGATATTGGCCTCTTGGGATCAAGGGCCAATGCCATGGCAGTCTCGGCTAGAAGGGCGTTGTGGACTCATCAGTGGAATGGTGATGCTGATTCTAAGAAGGCAATGGAAGCTCTGCCCTACAAGGGTGGGGTTTTGTTTGGTGAAGGCCTCGTGGACCTGGTTTCTACAGCTACCGCGGGTAAGTCCTATTTTCTGCCTTTTATTCCTCCACAGCAAAAGAAAACGCCTCCATATCAAATGCAGTCCTTTCGGTCGCAGAAATTCCGGAAAGGACGTGGGTCATCCTTCCTTGCGGCAAGAGGTAAGGGGAAAAAGATCGCCGGCTGTGGCAAGCTCCCAGGAGCAGAAGTCCTCCCCGGCTTCTACCAAATCCACTGCATGACGCTGGGGCTCCCCTGCGGGAGTCCACACCGGTGGGAGCGCGTCTTCAACTCTTCAGTCAGGTCTGGATTCTCTCGGGCCTGGATCTTTGGGTACTGGAAATTGTGACCCAAGGTTACAAGCTGGAGTTTCAAGACGTGCCCCCATGCCAATTTTTCAAATCGGCCTTGCCAGCTTCTCTTCCAGAAAGAGAGGTAGTGTGTGCGGCAATACAAAAGCTGTGTCAGCAGCGGGTCATTGTCGAGGTTCCCCCGTCACAGCGGGGAGAAGGGTTTTATTCCAGCCTGTTTGTGGTCCCGAAGACGGACGGCTCGGTCAGACCAATTTTGAATCTAAAATCCCTCAATGTGTATTTGAAAAGTTTTAAATTCAAGATGGAGTCCCTCCGAGCGGTGATCTCCAGTCTGGAGGGGGAGGGGGGGGGGATTTTATGGTGTCAGTCGACATAAAGGATGCTTATCTGCATGTTCCCATTTATCCTCCTCATCAGGTGTACCCGAGGTTCACTGTTCAGTATTGTCACTACCAATTTCAGACGTTGCTGTTTGGTCTTTCCACGGCCACGAGGATTTTCACCAAGGTAATGGCGGAAATTATGGTACTCCTGCGCAAGCAAGGGGTCAGAATTATCCCGTACTTGGACGATCTCCTGATAAAGGTGAGATCACAGGAGCAGTTGCTAAAAAGCCTTGCGCTCTCCCTGCAGGTGCTGCAACAGCATGGTTGGCTCCTAAATTTGCAAAAGTCGCAGTTGATTCCGACAACTCGGCTGTCGTTTTTGGGCATGATCCTGGACACGGAACGGCAAAGGATTTTTCTCCCGTTAGAAAAAGCTCAGGAAATCCAGAACATGGTCAAGGAACTTCTGAAACTGACTCCTACATTTTGTTTAATATGGCAGTCCATAATGGGGGGAATTCTCTGGGGTGCGGGGCTCCCTGTGCCTGCCGTGGCTGGGTGTCCCTGGGGCATCGCAATTTAACACTATTTCATCACTCCATGGCACTTATAGTTTGTTGTATATATATGTAACACCTTCACATAATTTTCTTTTACTCCTCACATTATTCACACATGCAGCAACAGCTGCTCCTACCTCTTTAACCCTATATTTTTTCACTCCTACGATGCCCTGGGGTTGTCTGGCTAGGTAGCTCCGGGGTGTCCTGCCCCCCTGACCTGAACCCCTATAGTTAGTGTTGGGGACTTACCCAATGAGCGGCTACCTTGATGCGGTGGGTAAGCTCATAGCCCTGGCCAGGAATATGCTAAGTGCCTCTGGTTATTACAGGTTGAGCTAGTGTGAGATAGTAGCACCTCACTACCTAATTAAGGTGTGCAAATTAGGGCCCTTTTCCCTCTGTAACTGATGTATTCATAAATTTTTGAAGGTAGGAGACACCTTCACCCTAATTTAGCACCCTGCCCCACCTACCCTCTGATTTTAAATAGTCCAACACTCTAGCCTTTACATTTGGAATGAGCACACTGAGGTAAAACTCCTACATTTTGTTTAATATGGCAGTCCATAATGGGGGGAATTCTCTGGGGTGCGGGGCTCCCTGTGCCTGCCGTGGCTGGGTGTCCCTGGGGCATCGCAATTTAACACTATTTCTCTATCGTCCTAGTGGATGCTGGGGTTCCTGAAAGGACCATGGGGGATAGCGGCTCCGCAGGAGACAGGGCACAAAAGTAAAGCTTTCCGATCAGGTGGTGTGCACTGGCTCCTCCCCCTATGACCCTCCTCCAAGCCAGTTAGATTTTTGTGCCCGGCCGAGAAGGGTGCAATCTAGGTGGCTCTCCTAAAGAGCTGCTTAGAAAAGTTTAGCTTAGGTTTTTTATTTTCAGTGAGTCCTGCTGGCAACAGGATCACTGCAACGAGGGACTTAGGGGAGAAGAAGTGAACTCACCTGCGTGCAGGATGGATTGGCTTCTTGGCTACTGGACATCAGCTCCAGAGGGACGATCACAGGTACAGCCTGGATGGTCACCGGAGCCTTGCCGCCGGCCCCCTTGCAGATGCTGAAATAAGAAGAGGTCCAGAATCGGCGGCAGAAGACTCCTCAGTCTTCTAAAGGTAGCGCACAGCACTGCAGCTGTGCGCCATTTTCCTCTCAGCACACTTCACACGGCAGTCACTGAGGGTGCAGGGCGCTGGGAGGGGGGCGCCCTGGGAGGCAAATGAAAACCTATTTTGGCTAAAAATACCTCACATATAGCCTCCGGAGGCTATATGGAGATATTTAACCCCTGCCAGAATCCGTTAAGAGCGGGAGACGAGGCCGCCGAAAAAGGGGCGGGGCCTATCTCCTCAGCACACAGCGCCATTTTCCCTCACAGAAAGGCTGGAGGGAAGGCTCCCAGGCTCTCCCCTGCACTGCACTACAGAAACAGGGTTAAAACAGAGAGGGGGGGCACTAATTTGGCGTTAGAAATATATAAAAAAGATGCTATAAGGGAAAACACTTTTCTCTATCGTCCTAGTGGATGCTGGGGTTCCTGAAAGGACCATGGGGAATAGCGGCTCCGCAGGAGACAGGGCACAAAAAGTAAAGCTTTTCCAGATCAGGTGGTGTGCACTGGCTCCTCCCCCTATGACCCTCCTCCAGACTCCAGTTAGATTTTTGTGCCCGGCCGAGAAGGGTGCAATCTAGGTGGCTCTCCTAAAGAGCTGCTTAGAAAAAGTTTAGCTTAGGTTTTTTATTTTACAGTGAGCCCTGCTGGCAACAGGATCACTGCAACGAGGGACTGAGGGGAGAAGAAGTGAACTCACCTGCGTGCAGGATGGATTGGCTTCTTGGCTACTGGACATCAGCTCCAGAGGGACGATCACAGGTACAGCCTGGATGGTCACCGGAGCCGCGCCGCCGGCCCCCTTGCAGATGCTGAAGTCAGAAGAGGTCCAGAATCGGCGGCTGAAGACTCCTGCAGTCTTCTAAAGGTAGCGCACAGCACTGCAGCTGTGCGCCATTTTCCTCTCAGCACACTTCACACGCAGTCACTGAGGGTGCAGGGCGCTGGGGGGGGGCGCCCTGGGAGGCAAATGTAACCTATATAAAGGCTAAAAATACCTCACATATAGCCCCCAGAGGCTATATGGAGATATTTAACCCCTGCCTGGATTCACTAAATAGCGGGAGACGAGCCCGCCGGAAAAGGGGCGGGGCCTATCTCCTCAGCACACGGCGCCATTTCCTCTCACAGCTCCGCTGGTCAGGACGGCTCCCAGGTCTCTCCCCTGCACTGCACTACAGAAACAGGGTAAAACAGAGAGGGGGGGCAAATTTATGGCGATATTTTGATATATATAAAGCAGCTATAAGGGAGCACTTATTATAAGGCTATCCCTGTTATATATAGCGCTTTTGGTGTGTGCTGGCAAACTCTCCCTCTGTCTCCCCAAAGGGCTAGTGGGTCCTGTCTTCGTTAGGAGCATTCCCTGTGTGTCTGCTGTGTGTCGGTACGTGTGTGTCGACATGTATGAGGACGATATTGGTGTGGAGGCGGAGCAATTGCCAAATATGAGGATGTCACCCCCTAGGGAGTCGACACCAGAATGGATGCCTTTATTTATGGAACTACGGGATAGTGTCAACACGCTAAAGCAGTCGTTTGACGACATGAGACGGCCGGACAATCAATTAGTGCCTGTCCAGGCGACTCAAACACCGTCAGGGGCTGTGAAACGCCCTTTGCCTCAGTCGGTCGACACAGACACAGGCACTGACTCCAGTGGTGACGGTGACGAACCAACCGTATTTTCCAGTAGGGCCACACGTTATATGATTTTGGCAATGAAGGAGGCGTTACATTTAGCTGATACTACAGGTACCACTAAACAGGGTATTATGTGGGGTGTGAAAAAACTACCTATAGTTTTTCCTGAATCAGAAGAATTAAATGACGTGTGTAATGAAGCGTGGGTTGCCCCTGATAAAAAGCTGATAATTTCAAAGAAATTATTGGCATTATACCCTTTCCCGCCAGAGGTTAGGGAGCGCTGGGAAACACCTCCTAGGGTGGACAAGGCGCTAACACGCTTATCTAAACAAGTGGCGTTACCCTCTCCTGAGACGGCCGCACTTAAAGATCCATCAGATAGGAGGATGGAAAATATCCAAAAAAGTATATACACACATGCAGGTGTTATACTACGACCAGCTATAGCGACTGCCTGGATGTGCAGTGCTGGGGTAGTTTGGTCAGAGTCCCTGATTGAAAATATTGATACCCTGGACAGGGACAATATTTTACTGTCGTTAGAACAAATAAAGGATGCATTTCTTTATATGCGTGATGCACAGAGGGATATCTGCACACTGGCATCACGGGTAAGTGCTATGTCCATTTCGGCCAGAAGAGCTTTATGGACGCGACAGTGGACAGGCGATGCGGATTCAAAACGACATATGGAAGTTTTGCCGTATAAAGGGGAGGAGTTATTTGGAGTCGGTCTATCAGATTTGGTGGCCACGGCTACAGCCGGGAAATCCACCTTTCTACCTCAAGTCACTCCCCAACAGAAAAAGGCACCGACTTTTCAACCGCAGCCCTTTCGTTCCTTTAAAAATAAGAGAGCAAAGGGCTATTCATATCTGCCACGAGGCAGAGGTCGAGGGAAGAGACAGCAACAGGCAGCTCCTTCCCAGGAACAGAAGCCTTCCCCGGCTTCTACAAAAGCCTCAGCATGACGCTGGGGCTTCTCAAGCGGACTCGGGGACGGTGGGTGGTCGTCTCAAAAATTACAGCGTGCAGTGGGCTCACTCGCAGGTAGATCCCTGGATCCTGCAGATAATATCTCAGGGGTACAGGTTGGAATTAGAGACAGATCCACCTCGCCGTTTCCTGAAGTCTGCTTTACCAACGTCCCCCTCCGAAAGGGAGACGGTTTTGGAAGCCATTCACAAGCTGTACTCTCAGCAGGTGATAGTCAAGGTACCTCTTCTACAACAAGGGAAGGGGTATTATTCCACTCTTTTTGTGGTACCGAAGCCGGATGGCTCGGTAAGGCCTATTCTAAATCTGAAGTCCTTGAACCTGTACATAAAGAAGTTCAAGTTCAAGATGGAGTCACTCAGAGCAGTGATAGCGAACCTGGAAGAGGGGGACTTTATGGTATCCTTGGACATCAAGGATGCGTATCTCCACGTTCCAATTTACCCCTCACACCAGGGGTACCTCAGGTTCGTTGTACAAACTGTCACTATCAGTTTCAGACGCTGCCGTTCGGATTGTCCACGGCACCTCGGGTCTTTACAAAGGTAATGGCCGAGATGATGATTCTTCTTCGAAGAAAAGGCATATTAATTATCCCATACTTGGACGATCTCCTAATAAGGGCAAGGTCCAGAGAACAGCTAGAGATGGGATTAGCACTGTCGCAAGAAGTGCTAAAACAGCACGGGTGGATTCTGAATATTCCAAAATCCCAGTTAATGCCGACAACTCGTCTGCTGTTCCTAGGGATGATTCTGGACACGGTTCAGAAAAAGGTTTTTCTCCCGGAGGAAAAAGCCAAGGAGTTATCCGAGCTTGTCAGGAACCTCCTAAAACCAGGAAAGGTGTCTGTACATCAATGCACAAGAGTCCTGGGAAAAATGGTGGCTTCTTACGAAGCAATTCCATTCGGCAGATTCCACGCAAGAATTTTCCAAAGGGATCTGTTGGACAAATGGTCAGGGTCGCATCTTCAGATGCACCTGCGGATAACCCTGTCTCCAAGGACAAGGGTGTCTCTTCTGTGGTGGTTGCAGAGTGCTCATCTATTGGAGGGCCGCAGATTCGGCATACAGGATTGGATCCTGGTGACCACGGACGCCAGCCTGAGAGGCTGGGGAGCAGTCACACAAGGAAGAAACTTCCAGGGAGTATGGACGAGCCTGGAAACGTCTCTTCACATAAACATTCTGGAACTAAGAGCAATATACAATGCTCTAAGCCAGGCAGAACCTCTGCTTCAGGGAAAACCGGTGTTGATCCAGTCGGACAACATCACGGCAGTCGCCCATGTGAACAGACAGGGCGGCACAAGAAGCAGGAGTGCAATGGCAGAAGCTGCAAGGATTCTTCGCTGGGCAGAGAATCATGTGATAGCACTGTCAGCAGTGTTCATCCCGGGAGTGGACAACTGGGAAGCAGACTTCCTCAGCAGACACGATCTTCACCCGGGAGAGTGGGGACTTCATCCGGAAGTCTTCCACTTGCTGGTAACCCGTTGGGAAAGACCAATGGTGGACATGATGGCGTCTCGCCTCAACAAAAAACTGGACAGGTATTGCGCCAGGTCAAGAGATCCGCAGGCAATAGCTGTGGACGCGCTGGTAACGCCTTGGGTGTACCAGTCGGTGTATGTGTTTCCTCCTCTGCCTCTCATACCAAAAGTATTGAGAATTATACGGCAAAGAGGCGTAAGGACGATACTAGTGGTTCCGGATTGGCCAAGAAGGACTTGGTACCCGGAACTTCAAGAGATGATCACGGAAGATCCGTGGCCTCTACCTCTAAGGAGGGACTTGCTTCAGCAGGGTCCCTGTCTGTTTCAAGACTTACCGCGGCTGCGTTTGACGGCATGGCGGTTGAACGCCGGATCCTAAAGGAAAAAGGCATGCCGGAAGAAGTCATTCCTACTTTGATGAAAGCAAGGAAGGAAGTAACCGTGCAACATTATCACCGAATTTGGCGAAAATATGTTGCGTGGTGCGAAGATCGGAGTGCTCCGACGGAGGAATTTCAACTGGGTCGATTCCTACATTTCCTGCAATCAGGATTGTCTATGGGTCTCAAATTGGGATCTATTAAGGTTCAAATTTCGGCCCTGTCGATTTTCTTTCAAAAAGAATTGGCTTCAGTCCCTGAAGTCCAGACCTTTGTTAAGGGAGTGCTACATATACAGCCTCCTGTGGTGCCTCCAGTGGCACCGTGGGATCTCAATGTGGTTTTGGACTTTCTAAAATCTCATTGGTTTGAACCACTAAAGAAGGTGGATTTGAAATATCTCACATGGAAAGTGACCATGCTTCTAGCCCTGGCTTCGGCCAGGAGAGTGTCAGAACTGGCAGCTTTATCTTACAAAAGCCCATATCTGATTTTCCATTCGGACAGGGCAGAACTGCGGACTCGTCCGCATTTTCTCCCTAAGGTGGTGTCAGCATTTCATCTGAACCAGCCTATTGTAGTGCCTGCGGCTACAAGTGACTTGGAGGACTCCAAGTTACTGGACGTTGTCAGAGCATTAAAAATATATATTGCAAGGACAGCTGGAGTCAGAAAATCTGACTCGTTGTTTATATTGTATGCACCCAACAAGATGGGTGCTCCTGCGTCTAAGCAGACGGTTGCTCGTTGGATCTGTAGCACAATCCAACTTGCACATTCTGTGGCAGGCCTGCCACAGCCTAAATCTGTAAAGGCCCACTCCACAAGGAAGGTGGGCTCATCTTGGGCGGCTGCCCGAGGGGTCTCGGCATTACAACTTTGCCGAGCAGCTACGTGGTCAGGGGAGAACACGTTTGTAAAATTTTACAAATTTGATACTCTGGCTAAGGAGGACCTGGAGTTCTCTCATTCGGTGCTACAGAGTCATCCGCACTCTCCCGCCCGTTTGGGAGCTTTGGTATAATCCCCATGGTCCTTTCAGGAACCCCAGCATCCACTAGGACGATAGAGAAAATAAGATTTTACTTACCGATAAATCTATTTCTCGGAGTCCGTAGTGGATGCTGGGCGCCCATCCCAAGTGCGGATTATCTGCAATAATTGTACATAGTTATTGTTAACTAATTCGGGTTATTGTTGAAGGAAGCCATCTTTCAGAGGCTCCGCTGTTATCATACTGTTAACTGGGTTTAGATCACAAGTTGTACGGTGTGATTGGTGTGGCTGGTATGAGTCTTACCCGGGATTCAAAATCCTCCCTTATTGTGTACGCTCGTCCGGGCACAGTACCTAACTGGAGTCTGGAGGAGGGTCATAGGGGGAGGAGCCAGTGCACACCACCTGATCTGGAAAAGCTTTACTTTTTGTGCCCTGTCTCCTGCGGAGCCGCTATTCCCCATGGTCCTTTCAGGAACCCCAGCATCCACTACGGACTCCGAGAAATAGATTTATCGGTAAGTAAAATCTTATTATATAAGGTTGTCCCTATATAATTATAGCGTTTTTGGTGTGTGCTGGCAAACTCTCCCTCTGTCTCTCCAAAGGGCTAGTGGGTCCTGTCCTCTATCAGAGCATTCCCTGTGTGTGTGCTGTGTGTCGGTACGTGTGTGTCGACATGTAGGAGGACGATGTTGGTGAGGAGGCGGAGCAATTGCCTGTAATGGTGATGTCACTCTCTAGGGAGTCGACACCGGAATGGATGGCTTATTTAGGGAATTACGTGATAATGTCAACACGCTGCAAGGTCGGTTGACGACATGAGACGGCCGACAAACAATTAGTACCGGTCCAGACGTCTCAAAAACACCGTCAGGGGTTTTAAAACGCCCGTTTACTTTAGTCGGTCGACACAGACACAGACAGGGACACTGAATCCAGTGTCGACGGTGAATAAACAAACGTATTCCTTATTAGGGCCACACGTTAAAGGCAATGAAGGAGGTGTTACATATTTCTGATACTACAAGTACCACAAAAGAGGGTATTATGTGGGATGTGAAAAAACTACCATAGTTTTTCCTGAATCAGATAAATTAAATAAAGTGTGTGATGATGCGTGGGTTCCCCCCGATAGAAAATTATGGGCGGTATACCCTTTCCCGCCAGAAGTTAGGGCGCGTTGGGAAACACCCCTTAGGGTGGATAAGGCGCTCACACGCTTATCAAAACAAGTGGCGGTACCGTCTATAGATAGGGCCGTCCTCAAGGACCAGCTGACAGGAGGCTGGAAAATATCATAAAAAGTATATACACACATACTGGTGTTATACTGCGACCAGCGATCGCCTCAGCCTGGATGTGCAGAGCTGGGGTGGCTTGGTCGGATTCCCTGACTAAAAATATTGATACCCTTGACAGGGACAGTATTTTATTGACTATAGAGCATTTAAAGGATGCATTTCTATATATGCGAGATGCACAGAGGGATATTTGCACTCTGGCATCAAGAGTAAATGCGATGTCCATAACTGCCAGAAGATGTTATGGACACGACAGTGGTCAGGTGATGCAGATTCCAAACGGCACAAAGGTGTATTGCCGTATAAAGGAAGAGGAGTTATTTGGGGTCGGTCCATCGGACCTGGTGGCCACGGCAACTGCTGGAAAATCCACCGTTTTTACCCTAAGTCACATCTCTGCAGAAAAAGACACCGTCTTTTCAGCCTCAGTCCGTTCGTCCCTATAAGATCATATCTGCCCAGGGATAGAGGAAAGGGAAGAAGACTGCAGCAGGCAGCCCATTCCCAGGAACAGAAGCGTTCCACCGCTTCTGACAAGTTCTCAGCATGGCGCTGAGACCGTACAGGACCCCTGGATCCTACAAGTAGTATCCCAGGGGTACAGATTGGAATGTCGAGACGTTTCCCCTTCGCAGGCTCCTGAAGTCTGCTTTACCAAGGTCTCCCTCCGACAAGGAGGCAGTATGGGAAAAAATTCACAAGCTGTATTCCCAGCAGGTGATAATTAAATTACCCCTCCTACTACAAGAAAAGGGGTATTATTCCACACTATATTGTGGTACTGAAGCCAGAAGGCTAGGTGAGACTTATTCTAAATCTAAAAATTTTTTTGAACACTTACAAAGGTTCAAATCAAGATGGAGTCACTCAGAGCAGTGATAACGAACAGGAAGAAGGGGACTATATAGTGTCCCGGGACATCAGGGATGCTTACCTCTATGTCCCAAATTTGCCCTTCTCACTAAGGGTACCTCAGGTTCGTGGTGCAGAACTGTCACTATCAGTTTCAGACGCTGCCGTTTGGATTGTCCACGGCACCCCGGGTCTTTACTAAGGTAATGGCCGAAATGATGATTCTTCTTCGAAGAAAAGGCGTCTTAATTATCCCTTACTTGGACGATCTCCTGATAAGGGCATAGTCCAGGGAACAGTTGGAGGTAGGAGTAGCACTATCTCGGATACTGCTACAACAGCACGGGTGGATTCTAAATATTCCAAAATCGCAGCTGATCCCGACGACACGTCTGCTGTGCCTAGGGATGATTCTGGACACAGTCCAGAAAAAGGTGTTTCTCCCGAAAGAGAAAGCCAGGGAGTTATCCGAGCTAGTCAGGAACCTCCTAAAAACAGTGCATCATTGCACAAGGGTCCTGGTAGAAAATGGTGGCTTCCTACGAAGCAATTCCATTCGGCAGATTTCACGCAAGAACTTTTCAGTGGGATCTGCTGGACAAATGGTCCGGATCGCATCTTCAGATGCATCAGCGGATAACCCTATATCCAAGGACAAGGGTGTCTCTCCTGTGGTGGTTATAGAGTGCTCATCTTCTAGAGGGCCGCAGATTCGGCATTCAGGATTGGATGCTGGTGACCATGGAGCCCAGCCCGAGAGGCTGGGGAGCAGTCACACAAGGAAAAAATTTCCAGGGAGTGTGATCAAGTCTGGAGACTTTTCTCCACATAAATATACTGGAGCTAAGGGTAAATTTATAATGCTCTAAGCTTAGCAAGACCTCTGCTTCAAGGTCAGCCGGTATTGATCCAGTGGGAAAAACATCACGGCAGTCGCCCACGTAAACAGACAGGGCGACACAAGAAGCAGGAGGGCAATGGCAAAAACTGCAAGGACTTTTCGCTGGGCGGAAAATCATGTGATAGCACTGTCAGCAGTGTTTCATCCCGGGAATGGAAACTGGGAAGCAGACTTCCTCAGCAGGCACGACCTCCACCCGGGAGAGTGGAAACTTCATCGGGAAGTTTTTTCCACATGATTGTAAACCGTTGGGAAATACCAAAGGTGGACATGATGGCGTCCCGTCTGAACAAAAAACGGGACAGGTATTGCGCCAGGTCAAGAGACCCTCAGGCAATAGCTGTGGACGTTCTGGTAACACCGTGGGTGTACCAGTCGGTGTATGTGTTCCCTCCTCTGCTTCTCATACCTAAGGTGCTGAGAATTATAAGACGTAGAGGAGTAAGAACTATACTCATGGCTCCGGATTGGCCAAGAAGGACTTGGTACCCGGAACTTCAAGAGATGTTTACAGAGGTCTTATGGCCTCTGCCGCTAAGAAGGGACTTGCTTCAGCAAGTACCATGTCTGTTCCAAGACTTACCGCAGCTGCGTTTGTTGGCATGGCGGTGGAACGCCGGATCCTAAGGGAAAAAGGCATTCCGGAAGAGGTCATTCCTACCCTGGTCAAAGCCAGAAAGGAGGTGACCGCACAACATTATCACCACATGTGGCGAAAATATGTTGCGTGGTGTGAGGCCAGGAAGGCCCCACAAAGAAATTTCAACTCGGTCGATTCCTGCATTTCCTGCAAACAGGAGTGTCTATGGGCCTCAAATTGGGTCCATTAAGGTTCAAATTTCGGCCCTGTCAATTTTCTTCCAGAAAGAATTGGCTTCAGTTCCTGAAGTCCAGAACTTTGTCAAGGGAGTATTGCATATACAACCCTCTTTTGTGCCTCCAGTGGCACTGTGGGATCTCAACGTAGTTCTGGGATTCTTCAAATCACATTGGTTTAAAACCAGTCAAATCTGTGGATTTGAAGCATCTCACATGAAAAGTGACCATGTTCTTGGCCCTGGCCTGGACCAGGCGAGTGTCAAATTGGTGGTTTTTTTCTCAAAAAAGCCCATATTTGTTTGTCCATTCGGACAGGGCAGAGCTGCGGACTCGTCCCCAGTTCTCTCCCTAAGGTGGTGTCAGTGTTTCACCTGAACCAGCTTATTGTGGTGCCTTGCACCTACTAGGGACTTGGAGGACTCCAAGTTGCTAGATGTTGTCAGGGCCCTGAAAATATAGGTTCCAGGACGGCTGGAGTCAGGAAAACTGACTTGCTGTTATCCTGTATGCACCCAACAAACTGGGTGCTCTTGATTTTAAGCAGACTATTGCTAGTTGGATGTGTAATACAATTCAGCTTGCACATTCTGTGGCAGGCCTGCCACAGCCAAAATATGTAAATGCCCATTCCACAAGGAAGGTGGGCTCATCTTGGGCGGCTGCCCGAGGGGTCTCGGCTTTACAACTTTGCCGAGCGGTTATTTAGTCAGGGGCAAACACGTTTGTAAAATCCTACAAATTTGATACCCTGGCTAAGGAGGACCTGGAGTTCTCTCATTCGGTGCTGCAGAGTCATCCGCACTCTCCCGCCCGTTTGGGAGCTTTGGTATAATCCCCATGGTCCTTTCAGGAACCCCAGCATCCACTAGGACGATAGAGAAAATAAGAATTTACTTACCGATAATTCTATTTCTCGGAGTCCGTAGTGGATGCTGGGCGCCCATCCCAAGTGCGGATTATCTGCAATACTTGTACATAGTTACAAAAATCGGGTTATTATTGTTGTGAGCCATCTTTTCAGAGGCTCCGCTGTTATCATACTGTTAACTGGGTTTAGATCACAAGTTGTACGGTGTGATTGGTGTGGCTGGTATGAGTCTTACCCGGGATTCAAAATTCCTCCCTTATTGTGTACGCTCGTCCGGGCACAGTACCTAACTGGCTTGGAGGAGGGTTATAGGGGGAGGAGCCAGTGCACACCACCTGATCGGAAAGCTTTACTTTTGTGCCCTGTCTCCTGCGGAGCCGCTATCCCCCATGGTCCTTTCAGGAACCCCAGCATCCACTACGGACTCCGAGAAATAGAATTATCGGTAAGTAAATTCTTATTTTCATCACTCCATGGCACTTATAGTTTGTTTTATATATATGTAACACCTTCACATAATTTTCTTTTACTCCTCACATTATTCACACATGCAGCAACAGCTGCTCCTACCTCTTTAACCCTATATTTCTCTAACGTCCTAGTGGACGCTGGGAACTCCGTAAGGACCATGGGGAATAGACGGGCTCCGCAGGAGACTGGGCACTCTAAAGAAAGATTAGGTACTATCTGGTGTGCACTGGCTCCTCCCTCTATGCCCCTCCTCCAGACCTCAGTTAGAATCTGTGCCCGGCCAGAGCTGGGTGCTCCTAGTGGGCTCTCCTGAGCCTGCTAGTAAAAGAAAGTATTTGTTAGGTTTTTTATTTTCAGTGAGCTTCTGCTGGCAACAGACTCACTGCTACGAGGGACTGAGGGGAGAGAAGCAAACCTACCTATTTACAGCTAGGTTGCGCTTCTTAGGCTACTGGACACCATTAGCTCCAGAGGGTTCGAACACAGGCATCTGTCCTCGTTCCCGGAGCCGCGCCGCCGTCCCCCTCGCAGAGCCAGAAGAACAGAAGCTTGAAGACGGCGAAAACGGCGGCTGAAGACTCCTGTCTTCATTTAAGGTAGCGCCATTGCTCCCAGCACACTTTCACACTCCGGTCACTGTAGGGTGCAGGGCGCTGGGGGGGGGGGGGGGGGGGGGGCGCCCTGGGCAGCAATTGAAGTACCTTTTTGGCATAACATACATATATACAGTCAGGCACTGTATATATGTAAAAACCCCCGCCATTTTTTTCACACAGAAGCGGGACAGAAGCCCGCCGCTGAGGGGGCGGGGCCTTCTTCCTCAGCACACCAGCGCCATTTTCTCTTCACAGCTCCGCTGGAAGGACGCTCCCCAGGCTCTCCCCTGCAGTATCCAGGTACAAGAAGGGTAAAAAAGAGAGGGGGGCACATAAATTTAGGCGCAAAAGACATAAAATCGGCAGCTATTGGGTAATCACTTATTATAGTGAATATCCCTGAGTTATATAGCGCTGTGATGTGTGCTGGCATACTCTCTCTCTGTCTCTCCAAAGGCCTTTGTGGGGTCCTGTCCTCAGTCAGAGCATTCCCTGTGTGTCTGCTGTGTGTCGGTACGGCTGTGTCGACATGTTTGATGAGGAGGGTTACGTGGAGGCGGAGCAAGTGCGGATAAATGTGGTGTCGCCGCCGTCGGAGCCGACACCTGATTGGATGGATATGTGGAAGGTCTTAAATGATAATGTAAGCTCTTTGCATAAAAGGTTTGATGACGCTGCAGCCTTGGAACAGCCGGGGTCTCAACCCGGGCCTGCCCAGGCGAATCAGAGGCCGTCAGGGTCTCATAAACGCCCACTATCTCAGATGGTTGACACAGATGCCGACACGGAGTCCGACACCAGTGTCGACGACGATGAGGCACAATTACAGCCTAAGATGACCAAGGCCATCCGCTACATGATTATTGCAATGAAAGATGTATTGCACATTTCAGAGGTTAACCCTGTCCCTGACAAGAGGGTGTATATGTTTGGGGAGAAAAAGCAGGCAGTGACTTTTCCCCCGTCACATGAATTAAATGAGTTATGTGAAGAAGCGTGGAGTTCCCCTGATAAGAAATTGGTGATTTCCCAAAAATTACTGCTGGCGTACCCTTTCCCGCCAACGGACAGGTTACGTTGGGAATCCTACCCTAGGGTAGACAAGGCGCTGACACGCTTATCTAAGAAGGTGGCCCTGCCGTCTCAGGATACGGCCGCCCTAAAGGATCCTGCGGATAGGAAGCAGGAAGCTATCTTGAAGTCAGTGTATACACACTCTGTTACTCTACTGAGACCAGCTATTGCTTTAGCCTGGATGTGTAGCGCTGTAGCAGCATGGACAGATACTCTGTCAGAGGACATAGATGCCCTGGACAGGGATACTGTCTTGCTAACCCTGGGCCATATAAAAGATGCCGTCTTATATATGCAGGATGCCCAGAGGGACATTTGCCTGCTGGGCTCTAGAATTAATGCAATGTCCATTTCTGCCAGGAGGGTCTTATGGACTCGGCAATGGACAGGGGATGCCGATTCTAAAAAACACATGGAAGTTTTGCCTTATAAGGGTGAGGAATTGTTTGGGGACGGCCTCTCGCACCTTGTGTCCACAGCGACAGCTGGAAAGTCGACTTTCTTGCCTCAGGTTTCCTCACAGCCTAAGAAAGCACCGTATTATCAAATGCAGTCCTTTCGTTCTCTGAGAAGCAAGAAGGTCAGAGGTGCATCCTTTCTTGCCAGAGGCAGGGGTAGAGGAAAGAAGCTGCACCATGCAGCTAGTTCCCAGGAACAAAAGTCCTCCCCGGCTTCCACGAAGTCCACCGCATGACGCTGGGGCTCCACAGGCGGAGCCAGGAGCGGTGGGGGCGCGTCTCCGAAAATTCAGCAACCAGTGGGTTCGCTCACAGGTGGATCCTTGGGCTATACAAATTGTATCTCAGGGATACAAGCTGGAGTTCGAAGTGACTCCCCCTCACCGTTACCTAAAATCAGCCGTGCCAGCTTCCCCCACGGAAAGGGAGGTAGTAGTCCTGGCGGCAATTCACAAGCTGTACCTCCAGCAAGTGATAATAATGGCCCCCCTCCTTAAACAGGGAAGGGGTTACTATTCCACACTGTTTGTGGTACCGAAACCGGACGGTTCGGTAAGACCCATTCTGAATTTAAAATCCTTGAACATTTATATGAAAAAATTCAAGTTCAAAATGGAATCGCTCAGAGCGGTCATTGCAAGCCTGGAAGAGGGGGATTTTATGGTATCTCTGGACATCAAGGATGCTTACTTGCATGTCCCCATTTATCCACCTCACCAGGAGTACCTCAGGTTTGTGGTACAGGACTGTCATTACCAATTCCAGACGTTGCCGTTTGGTCTGTCCACGGCACCGAGAGTATTTACCAAGGTAATGGCCGAAATGATGGTACTCCTTCGGAAGCAAGGAGTTACGGTTATCCCGTACTTGGACGATCTCCTCATAAGGGCGAGGTCCAGGGAGCAGTTGTTGATCAGCCTAGCACACTCTCAGGAAGTGTTGCAACAGCACGGCTGGATTCTGAATATTCCACAGTCGCAGCTGATTCCTACGACGCGTCTGCCCTTCCTGGGTATGATTCTGGACACAGAACAGAAGAAGGTGTTTCTCCCGGAGGAGAAGACCCAGGAGTTAGTGACTCTGGTCAGGGACCTCCTAAAACCAAAACAGGTGTCGGTGCATCACTGCACGCGAGTCCTGGGAAAGATGGTGGCCTCATACGAAGCCATTCCCTTCGGCAGGTTCCATGCGAGGATCTTTCAGTGGGATCTGTTGGACAAGTGGTCCGGATCGCATCTTCAGATGCATCGGTTGATCACCCTGTCCCCGAGGGCCAGGGTGTCTCTTCTGTGGTGGCTGCAGAGTGCTCATCTTCTCGAGGGCCGCAGGTTCGGCATACAGGACTGGGTTCTGGTGACCACGGATGCAAGTCTCCGCGGATGGGGGGCAGTCACTCGGGGAAGAAACCTCCAAGGGCTGTGGTCAAGTCAGGAGACTTGTCTGCACATAAATATACTGGAACTAAGGGCCATATACAACGCCCTGAGTCAAGCGGAGCCCCTGCTTCGAGACCAACCAGTGCTGATTCAGTCAGACAACATCACGGCGGTCGCCCATGTAAACCGCCAGGGCGGCACAAGAAGCAGGGTGGCGATGGCAGGAGCCACAAAGATTCTTCGTTGGGCGGAGATTCACGTACAAGCACTGTCAGCAGTGTTCATTCCGGGAGTGGACAACTGGGAAGCAGACTTCCTCAGCAGACACGACCTCCACCCGGGAGAGTGGGGACTTCATCAAGAAGTCTACACACAGATTGCAAATCGATGGGAACTGCCACAGGTGGACATGATGGCGTCCCGCCTCAACAAAAAGCTAAAAAGATATTGCGCCAGGTCAAGGGACCCTCAGGCGATAGCTGTGGACGCGCTAGTGACACCCTGGGTGTTCCAGTTGGTGTATGTGTTCCCTCCTCTTCCTCTCATACCCAAGGTACTGAGAATAGTAAGAAAAAGAGGAGTGAGAACAATACTCATCGTTCCGGATTGGCCAAGAAGGACTTGGTACCCAGAACTACAAGAGATGATCACAGAGGACCCATGGCGTCTGCCTCTCAGACAGGACCTGTTGCAACAGGGCCCCTGTCTGTTTCAAGACTTACCGCGGCTGCGTTTGACGGCATGGCGGTTGAATGCCGGATCCTAACGGAAAAGGGCATCCCGGATGAAGTGATTCCTACGCTGATAAAGGCTAGGAAGGATGTAACAGCTAAGCATTATCACCGTATATGGCGAAGATATGTTGCTTGGTGTGAGGCCAGGATGGCCCCTACAGAGGAATTCCAGCTGGGTCGATTTCTGCACTTCCTACAGTCAGGTGTGACTATGGGCCTGAAATTAGGGTCCATAAAGGTCCAGATTTCGGCCCTATCCATTTTCTTTCAAAAAGAACTGGCTTCACTGCCTGAGGTTCAGACGTTTGTAAAGGAAGTACTGCATATTCAGCCCCCTTTTGTGCCACCAGTGGCACCTTGGGATCTTAACGTTGTGTTGGATTTCCTGAAATCCCACTGGTTTGAACCACTTAAGACCGTGGAACTAAAGTATCTCACGTGGAAAGTGGTCATGCTGTTGGCCTTAGCATCGGCGAGGCGTGTATCAGAATTGGCGGTTTTGTCATGTAAAAGCCCTTATTTGATCTTCCATATGGACAGGGCAGAATTGCGGACTCGTCCCCAATTTCTCCCAAAGGTGGTATCATCGTTTAATTTGAACCAACCTATTGTGGTCCCTGCGGCTACTCGGGACTTGGAGGACTCCAAGTTGCTTGACATAGTCCGGGCTTTGAAAATATGTTTCCAGAACTGCTGGAGTCAGGAAGACTGACTCGCTGTTTATTCTGTATGCACCCAATAAGCTGGGTGCTCCTGCTTCAAAGCAAACTATTGCTCGCTGGATCTGTAGCACGATTCAGCTGGCTCATGCTGCGGCTGGATTGCCGCAACCAAAATCAGTGAAAGCCAATTCCAAAAGGAAGGTGAGGTCTTCTTGGGCGGCTGCCCGAGGGGTCACGGCTTTACAGCTTTGCCGAGCGGCTACTTGGTCGGGTTCAAACACTTTTGAAAAGTTCTACAAGTTTGATACCCTGGCTGAGGAAGACCTTGTGTTTGCTCATTCGGTGCTGCAGAGTCATCCGCACTCTCCCGCCCGTTTGGGAGCTTTGGTATAATCCCCATGGTCCTTACGGAGTCCCCAGCATCCACTAGGACGTTAGAGAAAATAAGAATTTACTCACCGGTAATTCTATTTCTCGTAGTCCGTAGTGGATGCTGGGCGCCCGTCCCAAGTGCGGACTTTCTGCAATACGTGTATATAGTTATTGCTTAATAAAGGGTTATTGTTATGAGCCATCCGTTGAGTGATGCTCAGTTGTTGTTCATACTGTTAACTGGGTAAGGTTATCACGAGTTGTACGGTGTGATTGGTGTGGCTGGTATGAGTCTTACCCTGGAATCCAAAATCCTTTCCTTGTAATGTCAGCTCTTCCGGGCACAGTTTCCCTAACTGAGGTCTGGAGGAGGGGCATAGAGGGAGGAGCCAGTGCACACCAGATAGTACCTAATCTTTCTTTAGAGTGCCCAGTCTCCTGCGGAGCCCGTCTATTCCCCATGGTCCTTACGGAGTCCCCAGCATCCACTACGGACTACGAGAAATAGAATTACCGGTGAGTAAATTCTTATTTTTTTCACTCCTGCGATGCCCTGGGGTTGTCTGGCTGGGTGGCTCTGGGGTGTCCTGCCCCCAGACCTGAACCCCTATAGTTAGTGTTAGGGACTTACCCAATGAGAGGCTACCTTGATGCGGTGGGTAAGCTCATAGCCCTGGCCAGGAATATGCTAAGTACCTCTGGTTACTATAGGTTGAGCTAGTGTGAGATAGTGCACCTGCTACCTTTTCCCTTTGTACACTTTACTAAGTCTCAAGCAGAGTAGCACCTCACTACCTAATTAAGGTGTGCAAATTAGGGCCCTTTTCCCTTCCCCGAAGGCCTCGTGGACCTGGTTTCTACAACTACCGCGGGTAAGTCCTCTTTTCTGCCTTTTGTTCTTCCACAGCAAAAGAAAACACCTCCATATCAAATACAGTCCTTTCGGTCGCAGAAATTCCGGAAAGGACGTGGGTCATCCTTCCTTGCGGCAAGAGGTAAGGGAAGGGGAAAAAGATCGCCGGCTGTGGCAAGCTCCCAGGCGCAGAAGTCCTCCCCGGCTTCTTTCAAATCCACAGCATGACGCTGGGGCTCCCCTGCGGGAGTCCGCACCGGTGGGAGCGCGTCTTCAACTCTTCAGTCAGGTCTGGGTTCTCTCGGGCCTGGATCCTTGGGTACTGGAAATTGTGACCCAAGGTGGAGTTTCAAGACGTGCCCCCATGCCAATTTTTCAAATCGGCCTTGCCAGCTTCTCTTCCAGAAAGAGAGGTAGTGTGTGCGGCAATACATAAGCTGTGTCAGCAGCGGGTCATTGTCGAGGTTCCCCCGTCACAGCGGGGAGAAGGGTTTTATTCCAGCCTGTTTGTGGTCCCGAAGCCGGACGGCTCGGTCAGACCAATTTTTAATTTAAAATCCCTCAATGTGTATTTGAAAAGTTTCAAATTCAAGATGGAGTCCCTCCGAGCGGTGATCCCCTGGAGGGGGGGGGATTTTATGGTGTCAGTCGACATAAATGATGCTTATCTGCATGTCCCCATTTATCCTCCTCATCAGGTGTACCCGAGGTTCACTGTTCAGTATTGTCACTACCAATTTCAGACGTTGCCGTTTGATCTTTCCACGGCCCCGAGGATTTTCACCAAGGTAATGGCGGAAATGATGGTACTCCTGCGCAAGCAAGGGGTCAGAATTATCCTGTACTTGGACGATCTCCTGATAAAGGCGAGATCACAGGAGCAGTTGCTAAAAAGCCTTGCTCTCTCCCTGCAGGTGCTGCAACAGCATGGTTGGCTCCTAAATTTGCAAAAGTCGCAGTTGATTCCGACAACTCGGCTGTCGTTTTTGGGCATGATCCTGGACACGGAACGGCAGAGGATTTTTCTCCCGGTAGAAAAAGCTCAGGAAATCCAGAACATGGTCAAGGAACTTCTGAAACCGCCAAGAGTGTCGATTCATCAATGCACTCGAGTGCTGGGGAAAATGGTGGCGGCCTACCCGTTTGGCAGGTTCCATGCAAGAACGTTTCAATGGGACCTACTGGACAAGTGGTCAGGGTCCCATCTACAGATGCACCGGAAAATAACTCTGTCCCCCAAGACCAGGGTTTCTCTCCTGTGGTGGCTCCAAAGTTCTCACCTTCTAGAAGGTCGCAGGTTCTGCATCCAAGATTGGATTCTGGGGACCACGGACGCGAGTCTCCGAGGTTGGGGAGCAGTCACACAGGGAAAAAAATTACAGGGAAAATGGTCAAGCCAGGAAGCTTGTCTACACATAAACATTCTGGAATTAAGGGCCATCTACAACGGCCTGCTACAAGTGGAACATCTTCGCGACATGCCTGTCCTGATTCAGTCGGACGACATAACAGCTGTGGCGCACATAAACCGCCAGGGTGGGACGAAGAGCAGAGCGGCGATGGCGGAGGCCGCCAGGATCCTTCGCTGGGCGGAAAAGCATGCAAGCGCTCTGTCAGCGGTCTTCATTCCAGGCGTGGACAACTGGGAAGCAGACTTCCTCAGCAGACACGATCTCCATCCAGGAGAGTGGGGTCTTCATCAAGAGGTCTTTGCAGAAGTGACAAGTTGTTGGGCACTTCCTCAAATAGACATGATGGCGTCGCGCCTCAACAAGAAGCTGCCAGCATATTGTTCCAGGTCGAGGGACCCTCAAGCAGTAGCGGTAGACGCTCTGGTGACACCGTGGGTGTTTCAGTCGGTCTATGTGTTCCCTCCACTTCCACTCATCCCAAAGGTGTTAAAGATCATAAGAAGAACAAGGGTCCAGGCGATACTCGTTGTTCCAGATTGGCCACGGAGGGCCTGGTGTCCGGATCTTCAGGAATTACTCACAGGAGATCCCTGGCCTCTTCCTCTAAGAGAGGATCTGTTACAGCAGGGACCGTGCATGTTCCAGGACTTACCGCAGTTGCGTTTGACGGTAGGGCGGTTGAACGCCAAATCCTAGCCAGAAAGGATATTCCCGGGGAAGTCATCCCCACTCTACTTATGGCTAGAAAGGAGGTAATGGCGAAGCATTATCACCGTATTTGGAGAAAATATGTGTCTTGGTGTGAATCCAAGAAGGCTCCTTCGGAAGAATTTCAGCTGGGTCAGTTCCTCCATTTTTTGCAAGCGGGTGTGGATGCGGGCCTGAAGTTAGGCTCCATTAAAGTGCAGGTTTCGGCATTATCAATTTTCTTTCAAAGGGAGTTGGCTTCGCTTCCAGAAGTACAGACCTTCGTGAAAGGCGTGCTGCACATCCAACCTCCGTTTGTGCCCCCAGTGGCACCTTAACGTGGTGTTACAGTTCCTTACGTCACATTGGTTTGAACCTTTACAAAAGGTTATGTTGAAATTTCTCACTTGGAAGGTGGTCATGCTATTGGCCTTGGCATCTGCAAGGCGGGTGTCCAAATTGGCGGCTTTGTCTCACAAAAACCCCTATCTGATTTTTCATGAGGATAGTGCGGAGTTGAGAACTCGTCAACAATTTCTACCGAAGGTGATTTCTTCGTTTCACATGAACCAACCTATTGTGGTGTCTGTGGCTACTGAAGCCTTGGCTGATTCAAAGTCCCTTGATGTGGTCAGAGCTTTGAAAATGTATGTAGCCAGAACGGCTCGGGTAAGGAAAACAGAGGCTCTGTTTGTCCTGTATGCGGCCAACAAGGTTGGCGCTCCTGCTTCTAAGCAGACTATTGCATGCTGGATCTGTAATACGATTCAGCAAGCTCATTCTACGGCTGGATTACCGTTACCGAACTCAGTGAAGGCCCATTCCACTAGGACGGTGGGCTCATCCTGGGCGGCTGCCCGGGGCGTCTCGGCATTACAGCTTTGCCGAGCAGCTACTTGGTCGGGGTCAAACACTTTTGCAAAGTTCTACAAGTTTGATACCCTGGCTGATGAGGACCTCATGTTTGCTCAATCGGTGCTGCAGAGTCTTCCGCACTCTCCTGCCCGGTTTGGAGCTTTGGTATAAACCCCATGGTCCTTTTGGAGTCCCCAGCATCCTCTAGGACGAAGGAGAAAATAGGATCTAAATACCTACCGGTAAATCCTTTTCTCTTAGTCCGTAGAGGATGCTGGGCGCCCGTCCCAGTGCAGACTCTATCTGCAGTAATTGTGCATAGTTATTGTTTAAGTACACAAAGGTTGTGTTTGGTAAAGGTTAGGCTGTTGCTGATCGGTTTTGGTTCACACTGTTAACTGGGTTTATTTTAATGCCATGTTGTACGGTGTGGTGTGGTGTGAGCTGGTATGTATCTCACCCTTAGTTTAACAAAACCCTTTTCCTCTAAATGTCCGTCTCCTCTGGGCACAGTTCCTATAACTGAGGTTTGGAGGAGGGGCATAGAGGGAGGAGCCAGTTCACACCTATTAAAAGTCGTATAGTGTGCCCATGTCTCCTGCGGATCCCGTCTATACCCCATGGTCCTTTTGGAGTCCCCAGCATCCTCTACGGCAGGGGTTCTCAAACTCGGTCCTCAGGACCCCACACAGTGCATGTTTTGCAGGTAACCCAGCAAGTGCACATGTGTATTAATTACTCACAGACACATTTTAAAAGGTCCACAGGTGGAGCTAATTATTTCACTTGTAATTCTGTGAGGAGACCTGCAAAACATGCACTGTGTGGGGTCCTGAGGACCGAGTTTGAGAACCTGTGCTCTACGGACTAAGAGAAAAGGATTTACCGGTAGGTATTAAAATCCTATTTATTCAGAAATCTACATGTCTTACATCTAGGAAGATGTGTTTGGAAAACTGGTGACATATTCACAATCCAATAGAGTTTAGAGTTGTATGGTTTTTCTCTTACGTCCTAGAGTATACTGGGGTCCACATTAGTACCATGCGGTATATACTGGTCCACTAGGAGCCTTGGGCACTTTAAGAAATTAATAGTGTGGGCTGGCTCCTCCCTCTATGCCCCTCCTACCAGACTCAGTTTAGAAAATGTGCCCAGAGGAGCTGGTCACGCTTATGGAAGCTCCTGAAGAGTTTTCTGCATTTATTTTTTTCTGTTTGTTATTTTCGGACAGGGCTGGTTAGCACCAGCCTGTCTGCTTCGTGGGACTTAGGAGGGGGAACGGCCCAACCTCCCAAAGGTTTAATGGTCCCGTTCCCCGCCGACAGGACACTGAGCTTCTGAGGGAACTATTCGTAAGCCCCACCATAGCGAACGTACACTCCCGCAGCATGCTGCTACCCCTAACAGAGCCAGAAGTATGAAGAGTGTTGAGTAAGTGGCCGGCGTCCCGGTTAGTGGGTCACCAGCTGGAATGACCTCATGAGAGTAAGGAGCGCAGCGCTGACATGCAGGCTGCTTCTCCAGGCTCAGTTGTGTTTTAGACGCTGTGAGGGGCGCGCTGAGCCACTAACACTTTACCCAGACTGGCAACACTACTTACAGGGGTTCTAACCCGCTGGTAAGTGCCATCAGACCTCAGCCAGTATAAAAAAAAAAACAGGAAGACCGCGCGCCATTGAGGGGGCGGGGCTTCACTATGAGCAGATCCAGCAGCTCACCAGCGCAATTTTCCTCTGCAGCTTACACAGATCAGACTGGCAGAGAAGCCTAGCTTCTCCACAAGGGCTCCAAACTACCTCAGCGGTACCAGGGGGTCATAGCAGGGGAAGGGGGAGCGATTTTAATATACTAAACCCTCATAAGGGTACTTAGTTTACAACCCAGCTAAGTTTCTATTAGCTACAGGGGTGCTGTGTGGCTAGCTCCAATATACTGTCTCTCTCTGGAGGGCTCTTGTGTTTTAATCTTTTCTACTGTGTGTGTGTTTCTTTCTTACATTGTACAATGTCTAAAGATTGTGGGGTATATTCTATTGAAGTCGGATACATTCCGACATTCATTTGTCGGAATGGATCCGACCTGGGCTATTCAAAGCAATCTTAATTCAACTTCAAAAAAAGTTGAATTGAGATGCAGGAGCTGAGATGGGGGAGAGCCGCGGGCAGAGGGGGAGAGCAGCGCCGGAGGAGACGGGGGAGAGCCGCAGGCAGACGGGGGAGTGCAGCACTACAGCAGCGGGCAGCGTAGCCGGAGGATGTCACAGCCGCCGCTCACTGCAGCGTCCACCCGGTTCCTGCAAGCGAGGTCCCGCTTTCTGGAGCCGGGTGGACACTGCTGTGAGCGGCGGCTGTGACATCCTCCGGCTACGCTGCCCGCTGCTGTAGCGCTGCTCCCCCCATCTGCCCGTGGCTCTCCCCCGTGTCCCCAACCCTCCACCCCCACTCCATCTCCTCCGGCTCTGCTCTCCCCCTCTGTCTGTGGCTCTCCCGTCTCCTCCGGCGCTGCTCTCCCCCTCTGTTCGTGGCTCTCCCGTCTCCTCCGGCGCTGCTCTCCCTCTGCCCGCGGCTCTCCCCCATTTTCGCTCCTGCATCTCACTACGACTTTTTTGAAGTCGAATTGAGATGGTCGAAAACGGGGCCAAAACGCAAACAGGGAGTGAACATAATTCCGTACCTGGACAACCTGCTGATCAAGGCACCATCCAGGGAGAGGTTGTTGGACAACATTGCCCTCTCAACTCGACTACTCCGGCATCACGGGTGGGTTCTGAACCTGCCAAAATCTCACCTGGAACCAACATGGAGGCTTCCGTTCCTGGGGATGATACTGGATACGGAGGCACAGAAGGTATTCCTTCCATTGGAAAAGGCATTGGTAATCCAGTCAATGGTGCGGGATATCTTGAAACCAACCCGGATATCGGTGCACCTCTGCATTCGTCTTCTGAGGAAGATGGTAGCCGCCTACGAGGTGCTACAGTACGGAAGGTTTCACGCAAGGCCCTTCCAGCTGGTTCTGTTGGACAAATGGTCCGGATCGCATCTCCACATGCACCAGAGGATACGTCTATCGCCAAAAGCCAGGATTTCTCTTCTATGGTGGCTTCAGACCTCTCGCCTCTGACCAAAGGCCGAAGGTTCAGGATTTAAAATTGGATTCCGCTAACCACAGACGCAAGCCTCAGATGTTGGGGAGCAGTCACCCAAGGGGAACAGTTCCAAGGAAAATGGTCAAGTCAGGAATCCATTCTTCCAATCAACATCCTGGAACTAAGGGCCATGTACAATGCCCTTCTACAGGCATCAAATCTTCTTCAAGATCAAGCCATTGAAGTTCAGTTGGACAATGTGACGGCAGTAACGTACATAAACCGACAAGGCGGAACGAAGAGCAGGTCAGCAATGTCAGAGGTGACAAATTTTCCTCTGGGCAGGAAGACACGCTATGGCGTTGTTGGCAATCTTCATTCTGGGAGTAGACAACTGGGAAGCAGACTTCCTCAGCAGACACGACCTCCACCCAGTAGAGTGGGGCCTCCACCCGGAGGTGTTTGGGTGCTTGACACATCGGTGGGACATTCCACAAATCGACATGATGGCCTCTCGTCTAAACAAGAAACTCCAGCAGTATTGTTTCAGGTCGAGGAACCCACAGGCAGTAACGGTGGACACTCTGGCGTCCCCATGGGTCTACCAGACGGTGTATGTATTTCCGCCACTTCCGTCGATCCCAAAAGAATAAAAAGGGAAAAGGTTAAAGCAATTCTCATTGCTCCGGACTGGCCAAGAAGGGCTTGGTACGCGGACATACTGGACATACTCCTGGAGGATCCGTGGCCTCTACCTCTTCGAGAGGATCTCCTACAACAGGGGCCGTTCGTCTATCAAGACTTACCATGGCTACGTTTGACGGCATGGAAGTTGAACGTCAAATTCTAGCCCAGAAAGGAATCCCGGATAAGGTTATTCCGACTTTGGATCCAAGCCAGAAAAGGGGTAAGGTCTAAGTATTACCACCGTATTTGGAAAAAATACGACTCTTGGTATGAGAACAGGAAATTTCCTGCGACGAAATTTCAACCGGGACTTTTTCTGCAGTCAGGTGTGTATGTGGGCCTGGGCTCCATAAAAGTCCAGATTTCGGCATAATTCATTTTCTTCCAGAAGCAATTAGCTTCCCTCCCTGAGGTTCAGACGTTCTTGAAGGGTGTTGTGCACATCCAACCGCCCTTTGTGCCTCCCACGGCACCTTGGGATCTCAATGTGGTGTTGCAGTTCCTCCAAACAGAATGGTTTGAGCCCTTACAGGTAGTGGATGTAAAGTTCCTTACGCAGAAGACCGTCGCACTGTTGGCCCTGGCTTCAGCTAGGTGGGTGTGTTGTCTCACAAGAGCCCCTATTTGATTTTTCATGAGGGTAGAGCTGAACTCAGAACTCGTCAGCAATTTCTTCCAAAGGTGGTGTTTGCGTTTCATATCAACCAACCTATTGTGGTTCCGGTAGTTACTGACACCTCTTCTACCTCAAAGTCCCTAGATGTTGTGAGGACTTTGAAGATTTATGTGAGGCAGACAGCTAGTCACAGAAAATCGGACTCACTGTTTGTTCTCTATGATCCCCCAAAAATTGGGTGTCCTGCTTCAAAGCAGTCTATTGCTCGCTGGATCAGGCTTACTATCCAGCATGTGTACTCTACGGCAGGTTTGCCGGTTCCAAGATCTGTACAGGCCCACTCTACTAGTTCAGTGGGTTCTTACTGGGCGGCGGCCCGGGGTGTCTTGGTTTTACAGCTCTGCCGAGCAGCTACTTTGTCGGGTTCGAACACGTTTGCAAAGTTCTAGAAGTTTGATACTTTGGCCGCTGAGCACCTTCAGTTTGGTCAATCAGTTCTGCAGGTACCTCCGCACTCTCCCACCCGGGTTTGGGAGCTTTGGTACATCCCCATGGTACTAATGTGGACCCCAGTATCCTCTAGGACGTAAGAGAAAATGGGATTTTAAATACCTACCGGTAAATCCTTTTCTCGTAGTCCGTAGAGGATACTGGACGCCCGCCCAGTGCTTCGTGTTCTTGCACTGTTACTTGGTTAAGTGTTGTTGTTGGTTCAGCTGTTACTGTTCAAGTTTGGTTAGCATGGCTTTCCTCTTGGTTTGTGTGTGCTGGTTCGAATCTCACCACTAGCCTTTCAATCCTTCTCTCAAGGTATGTCCGTCTCCTCGGGCACAGTTTCTAGACTGAGTCTGGTAGGAGGGGCATAGAGGGAGGAGCCAGCACACACTATTAATTTCTTAAAGTGCCCAAGGCTCCTAGTGGACCCGTCTATACCCCATGGTACTAATGTGGACCCCAGTATCCTACGGACTACGAGAAAAGGATTTACCGGTAGATAATTAAAATCCTATTTTCTGCTGCGGAATACACTGGGCTCCACAAGGATTAACATCGGGGTGTAGAGTAGGATCTTGATCCGAGGCACCAATAGGCTCAAAGCTTTTGACTGTTCCCAAGATGCACAGCGCCGCCTCCTCTATAACACCGCCCTCATGCACAGGAGCTCAGTTTGTAAGTTGGTGCTATGCAGTAAGTAGGCACTTAACAGGAGGGCTGCCTCATGCAGCCTATTGATAGCTTTTTTTTAACAGAAAAAGAATGAAGATTCTTCTGAAGACTACCAGGGCTGCAGCAGACACAGTCTCATAGACTTTCTGCCTGCAGCTCCGTCACCCCCAGCGGCGCTGTATACTCTCACGCCCTGGTTGCCGGGTTACTGCAGCGGAGGCCCAGGTTCCTTCTAAAAGTTAGTCACACACGTGCCGCCGTCCTCCCGGATCGTGGGGCCGCAGGCATAGGGGAGGTAAGGGGCTTCTGTGCCCGCACTTTACCGTGATCCAGTGCGGCCGTAGGAGGCGGGGTGCGCGCGGACACGGATTACTGGGCAGCCACTCCACTAGCCACCAGGCACATGTAAGGGGCACAGGTCTGAGGTTTTTTTTACTGTATAAACCCCGCTTTTACACTGCCCGCAGCGCCCGGTGGGGATGCCAGCAGGGGAAGCAGGTCGGACCTGAGGCCCCTCCCCCCAGCTCCAGGGCGCCATTGCTGCAAATGTTCCCATCCTGGAGCTGCATATCTCTCCCTCACTCCTGACCAACGGCCATCACAGATTGAGCTGAGCTGTTTCTAGGACTGCTGGGGCAAATCCTCCTCTGTAGAACCGCCTGATTGTCAGTGCTGTGTTTCATACAGGACACTTAAGTATTCTACCTGTCACTGGGACAGTGTTAGTTAAGAAAGAGTGCATACATTCAGGGTTGTGTGGTACAAACACCCTGTGATATACATCCAGTATTTACTGTGCTTTGTTATATCTATTGTTAACACATATAGCCATACTGAGTATTACTTTGTATTGCTAGTCCAGTGCAGTTTTATGGTGCATAATTTCTGCATGGTACGCTTGTGACTATATATGCGTGTGTGTGCATGCAGCTGCTGTGTGGTTACCTTATTGCAGGGTATTTCACTCAGTGGGGCTATTCCTATATTGCTATACCTGAGGGGGCTAAGTGTATCAGGTTTATTTCTGTTTAATATAGGATTGTATCACAAGATGTACTTGCAATGTATTTTTCTCTAACGTCCTAGTGCAGGCCTGGCCAACCTGTGGCTCTCCAGCTGTTGTAAAACTACAAGTCCCATCATGCTTTGCTACAGTTTTGCTATTAGGGAAGGCTAAAACTGTGGCAGGGCATGCTGGGATGTGTAGTTTCACAACATCTGGAGAGCCACAGGTTGGCCAGGCCTGCCCTAGTGGATGCTGGGGACTCCGTAAGGACCATGGGGAATAGACGGGCTCCGCATGAGACTGGGCACTCTAAAGAAAGATTCAGTACTATCTGGTGTGCACTGGCTCCTCCCTCTATGCCCCTCCTCCAGACCTCAGTTAGAATCTGTGCCCGGCCAGAGCTGGGTGCTCCTAGTGGGCTCTCCTGAGCTTGCTAGAAAAGAAAGTATTTTGTCAGGTTTTTTATTTTCAGAGAGCTTCTGCTGGCAACAGACTCTCTGCTACGAGGGACTGAGGGGAGAGAAGCAAACCTACTCACGGCAGCTAGGTAGCGCTTCTTAGGCTACTGGACACCATTAGCTCCAGAGGGATCGAACACAGGTACCTAACCTTGATCGTCCGTTCCCGGAGCCGCGCCGCCGTCCCCCTCGCAGAGCCAGAAGTACAGAAGCAGCAGAAGCATGAAGACATCGAAATCGGCGGCTGAAGACTCCTGTCTTCACTTAAGGTAGCGCACAGCACTGCAGCTGTGTGCGCCATTGCTCCCACAGCACACCGCACACTCCGGTCACTGTAGGGTACAGGGCGCAGGGGGGGGGGCGCCCTGGGCAGCAATTAATTACCTTTTTGGCAAAAATAGACATATATACAGTCTGGGACTGTATATATGCCCGAGCCCCCGCCATTTTTTACACATTAAATCGGGACAGAAGCCCGCCGCTGAGGGGGCGGGGCCTTCTTCCTCAGCACACCAGCGCCATTTTCTCTTCACAGCTCCGCTGGAAGGACGCTCCTCAGGCTCTCCCCTGCAGTATACAGGTGCAATAGAGGGTAAAAAAGAGAGGGGGGGCACATAAATTTAGGCGCAGAGATATATAAAAACCGCAGCTACTGGGTAAACACTAAGGTACAGTGTAATCCCTGGGTTATATAGCGCTGGGGTGTGTGCTGGCATACTCTCTCTCTCTGTCTCCCCAAAAGCCTTTGTGGGGTCCTGTCCTCAGTCAGAGCGTTCCCTGTATGTGTGCGGTGTGTCGGTACGCCTGTGTCGACATGTTTGATGAGGAAGGATACGTGGAGGCAGAACAAGTGCAAATAGATGTGGTGTCGCCCCCGACGGGGCCGACACCTGATTGGATGGATATGTGGAAGGTGTTAAATGATAATGTAAGCTCCTTACATAACAGATTGGATAAAGCTGTAGCCTTGGGACAGTCGGGGTCTCAACCCATGCCTGCTCCCACAGCGCAGAGGCCGTCAGGGTCTCAAAAGCGCCCAATATTCCAGTTAGTTGACACAGATGTCGACACGGAATCTGATTCCAGTGTCGATGACGATGATGCAAAGTTGCAGCCTAAATTGACTAAAGCATCCGCTACATGATTGTGGCAATGAAGGATGTGTTACACATTTCTGAGGAAAATCCTGTCCCTGACAAGAGGATTTATATGTATGGGGAGAAAAAGCAAGAAGTGGTTTTTCCCCCGTCACATGAATTGAATGAATTATGTGAAAAAGCATGGGATTCCCCTGATAGGAAGGTAGTAATTTCCAAGAGATTGCTGATGGCGTATCCTTTCCCGCCAACGGACAGGTTACGCTGGGAATCCTCCCCCAGGGTAGACAAGGCGTTGACACGATTATTTAAGAAGGTGGCCCTGCCGTCTCAGGATACGGTCGCCCTAAAGGATCCTGCGGATAGAAAGCAGGAAGCTATCCTGAAGTCTGTTTACACACATTCTGGTACGCTGCTGAGGCCAGCAATTGCTTCGGCCTGGATGTGTAGTGCGGTAGTAGCATGGACGGATTCTCTGTCTGAGGAGTTAGATACCCTGGACAGGGACTCTGTTCTAATGACCCTGGCACATATCAAGGACGCGGTCCTATATATGCGGGATGCCCAGAGGGACATTTGCCTGCTGGGCTCTAGAGTAAACGCAATGTCCATTTCTGCCAGAAGGGTCTTATGGACTCGGCAATGGGCAGGGGATACCGACTCTAAAAAACACATGGAGGTTTTACCTTATAAGGGTGAGGAATTGTTTGGGGACGGTCTCTCAGACCTAGTTTCCACAGCTACGGCTGGGAAGTCAAATTTCTTGCCTTATGTCCCTCAACAGCCTAAGAAAGCACCGTATTACCAAGTGCAGTCCTTTCGTTCGCAAAAGAGCAAGAAAGTCAGAGGTGCATCCTTTCTTGCCAGAGGCAGGGGTAGAGGAAAGAGGCTGCACCACGCAGCTAGTTCCCAGGAACAAAAGTCCTCCCCGGCTTCCACTAAATCCACCGCATGACGCTGGGGCTCCACAGGCGGAGCCAGGAGCCGTGGGGGCGCTTCTCCGACATTTCAGCCACCAGTGGGTTCGCTCACGGGTGGATCCTTGGGCTATACAAGTTGTATCTCAGGGATACAAACTGGAATTCGAGATGACGCCCCCTCACCGTTACCTAAAATCGGCCTTTCCAGCTTCCCCCATGGAAAGGGAGGTAGTGCTGGCAGCAATTCACAAGTTATACCTCCAGCAGGTGGTTGTAAAGGTTCCTCTCCTTCAACAGGGAAGGGGTTACTATTCCACTATGTTTGTAGTACCGAAACCGGACGGTTCGGTCAGACCCATCTTGAATTTATAATCCCTGAACATTTATCTGAAGAAATTCAAGTTCAAAATGGAATCGCTCAGAGCGGTCATTGCAAGCCTGGAAGAGGGGGATTTTATGGTGTCTCTGGACATCAAGGATGTTTACTTGCATGTCCCCATTTATCCACCTCATCAGGAGTACCTCAGATTTGTGGTACAGGACTGTCATTACCAATTCCAGACGTTGCCGTTTGGGCTCTCCACGGCACCGAGAATATTTACCAAGGTAATGGCGGAAATGATGGTGCTCCTGAGAAAGCAAGGAGTCACAATTATCCCATACTTGGAGATCAGCGTAGCACACTCTCAGGAAGTGTTGCAACAGCACGGCTGGATTCTGAATATCCCAAAATCGCAGCTGATTCCTACGACGCGCTGGACACAGACCAGAAGAAGGTGTTTCTCCCGGCGGAGAAGGCTCAGGAGCTCGTGACTCTAGTCAGAGACCTCTTAAAACCGAAACAGGTGTCGGTGCATCACTGCACGCGAGTCCTGGGAAAGATGGTGGCATCATACAAAGCCATTCCCTTCGGCAGGTTCCATGCGAGGATCTTTCAGTGGGATGTGTTGGACAAGTGGTCCGGATCGCATCTTCAGATGCATCGGCTGATCACCCTGTCCCCCAGGGCCAGGGTGTCTCTTCTGTGGTGGCTGCAGAGTGCTCACCTTCTCGAGGGCCGCAGGTTCGGCATCCAGGACTGGGTCCTGGTGACCACGGAGGCGAGCCTCCGAGGATGGGGGGCAGTCACTCAGGGAAGAAACTTCCAAGGGTTGTGGTCAAGTCAGGAGGCTTGTCTGCACATAAATATCCTGGAACTAAGGGCAATATACAACGCCCTGAGTCAAGCGGAGCCTCTGCTTCGCAACCAACCGGTGCTGATTCAGTCAGACAACATCACCGCAGTGGCTCATGTAAACCGCCAGGGCGGCACAAGAAGCACGATCTCCACCCGGGAGAGTGGGGACTTCATCACGAAGTCTTCAAGCAGATTGCAAATCGGTGGGAACTGCCACAGGTAGACATGATGGCGTCCCACCTCAACAAAAAGCTAAAAAGGTATTGCGCCAGGTCAAGGGACCCTCAGGCGATAGCTGTGGACGCACTGGTAACACCGTGGGTGTTCCAGTCGGTCTATGTGTTTCCTACTCTTCCTCTCATACCCAAGGTACTGAGAATCGTAAGGAAAAGAAGAGTGAAAACAATACTCATTGTTCCGGATTGGCCAAGAAGGACTTGGTACCCGGAACTGCAAGAAATGCTGACAGAGGACCCATGGCCTCTGCCTCTCGGACAGGACCTGTTGCAACAGGGGCCCTGTCTGTTCCAAGACTTACCGCGGCTGCGTTTGACGGCATGGCGGTTGAACGCCGGATCCTAGCAGAAAAGGGCATTCCGGATGCAGTTATTCCTACGCTGATAAAGGCTAGGAAGGACGTGACAGCAAAACATTATCACCGTATATGGCGAAAATATGTTGCTTGGTGTGAGGCCAGGAAGGCCCCTACAGAGGAATTCCAGCTGGGTCGATTCCTGCACTTCCTACAGTCAGGTGTGACTATGGGCCTAAAATTAGGGTCCATAAAGGTCCAGATTTCGGCCCTATCCATTTTCTTTCAAATAGAACTGGCTTCACTGCCTGAGGTTTAGACGTTTGTTAAGGGAGTGCTGCATATTCAGCCTCCTTTTGTGCCACCAGTGGCACCTTGGGATCTTAACGTGGTCTTGGGTTTCCTGAAATCCCACTGGTTTGAGCCACTTAAGACAGTGGAGCTAAAGTATCTCACGTGGAAAGTGGTCATGCTGTTGGCCTTGGCTTCAGCTAGGCGTGTGTCAGAATTGGCGGCTTTGTCATGTAAAAGCCCCTGTCTGGTTTTCCATATGGATAGGGCAGAATTGCGGACTCGTCCGCAGTTTCTGCCAAAGGTGGTGTCATCTTTTCATTTGAACCAACCCATTGTGGTGCCTGCGGCTACTCGTGACTTGGAGGATTCCAAGTTGCTTGATGTAGTCAGGGCTTTGAAGATCTGTGTTGCCAGGACGGCTGGAGTCAGGAAAACTGACTCGCTGTTTATCCTGTATGCATCCAACAAGCTGGGTGCTCCTGCTTCAAAGCAAACCATTGCTCGCTGGATCTGTAACACGATTCAGCAGGCTCATTCTGCGGCTGGATTGCTGCATCCAAAATCAGTGAAAGCCCATTCCACAAGGAAGGTGGACTCTTCTTGGGCGGCTGCCCGAGGGGTCTCGTCATTACAGCTTTGCCGAGCTGCTACTTGGTCGGGTTCAAACACATTTGCAAAATTCTACAAGTTTGATACCCTGGCTGAGGAGGACCTGGTGTTTGCCCATTCGGTGCTGCAGAGTCATCCACACTCTCCCGTCCCGTTTGGGAGCTTTGGTATAATCCCCATGGTCCTTACGGAGTCCCCAGCATCCACTAGGACGTTAGAGAAAATAAGAATTTACTCACCGGCAATTCTATTTCTTGTAGTCCGTAGTGGATGCTGGGCGCCCGTCCCAAGTGCGGACTTTCTGCAATACGTGTATATAGTTATTGCTTAACAAAGGGTTATGGTTATGTAGCATCGGTTGAGTGATGCTCAGTTGTTGTTCATACTGTTAACTGGGTAAGTTTATCACAAGTTATACGGTGTGATTGGTGTGGCTGGTATGAGTCTTACCCTGGATAGTACTGAATCTTTCTTTAGAGTGCCCAGTCTCCTGCGGAGCCTGTCTATTCCCCATGGTCCTTACGGAGTCCCCAGCATCCACTACGGACTACGAGAAAAAGAATTACCGGTGAGTAAATTCTTATTTTTTACTTGTGATTTATAGTCACCTTATAGTTAATATCTCTTGAACTCCTGGTCTGTGCTATCATAGGCTCATTTCACCGAGTGTTCTTGCTAGGTATATTGCTGCTACACTTTGTACCGGGTTGTACAATATTGTGCATATAGTTATTTATGCTACACGTGGCATTCAAACTATGTTGAAGGCCCGTAAGCCGGCTTCTGCTCTGATCTATCATAGGGTCTGGAATGCTTACTTTACTTGGTGTGCGACTCACAATCATGACGTTTTCAAGTTTAGTACGGCCAAACTATTGGCCTTTCTACAACAGGGCCTGGATTTAGGCCTGCGTCTGACCTCCCTCAAGGTTCACATCTCTGCCTTGTCGGATTGGTTTCAGAGGAAGATTGCTACCCTACCTGATGTCCATACATTCACTCAGGGTGTGTTGGGGATTCAGCCTCCTTATGTGCTACCTGTGGCCCCTTGGGACTTGTCTGTGGTTTTGGTGGCCTTGCAAGAATCTCAGTTTGAGCCTCTTACCTCTGCTGACCTTAAGTGGCTTTCCCTTAAGGTACTATTCTTGCTGGCTATTGCTTCAGCCAGAAGGGTCTCGGACTTGGGTGCCTTGTCCTGTAAGTCTCCATATTTGATTTTTCACTGTGACCGGGGCCAGGTTATTTACCTAAGGTGGTGTCTTCCACCTTAACCAGGAGATTGTGGTTTCCGGCCTTTAATTCTCCTGAGTTGTCTTCCAAAGAGCGGTCTTTGGATGTGGTACGGGCTCTCCGTATTTATGTGAAGAGAACTTCCTCCATTAGGAAATCTGATTCTCTTTTTGTACTGTTTGGTTTCCACAAACGTGGCTGACCTGCTTCCAAGCAGACTCTGGCTAGATCGATTAGAATGGTGATTGCACATGCTTATGTACAGGCTGGTTGTCCGGTTCCTGCTACCATTAAAGCCCATTCTACTCGGTCGGTTGGACCTTGGGCAGCCCACCATGGTGCGACCCTTGAACAATTGTGCAAGGCGGCTACGTGGTCCTCAGGGAACACATTTATAAGGTTCTATGCCTTCGATATCGCCGCTTCCCATGATGCTTCCTTTGGACGCCGGGTTCTTGTGCCCGCTACAGTGCGTCCCCTCCCATAAGGAACTGCTTTAGGACATCCCCGATGTTAATCCTTGTGGAGCCCAGTGTACCCCGCAGCAGAAAATGAGATTTATGGTAAGAACTTACCTTTGTTAAATCTCTTTCTGCAAGGTACACTGGGCTCCACAAGGCGCCCACCCTGACGCACTTAGCTTCTTTGGGTTGGTATTGGCATAGCCGCTGACACCCTCTCCTGCGGTGAGTGTGTGGTGTAATTGGCTACGAGCGATTGTTGTCTCTGGTACCTGCTACTGCATTGGGCTGGTTAATGAAACTGAGCTCCTGTGCATGAGGTGGGATTATAGCGGAGGCGGCGCTGTGCATCTTGGGAAGTCAAAAGCTTTGAGCCTTTTGGTGCCTCGGATCAAGATCCTACTCTACACCCCGACGTTAATCTTTGTGGAACCCAGTGTACCTCGCAGAAAGAGATTTAACAACGGTAAGTTCTTACCATAAATCTGGTTTCTCTAACGTCCTAAGTGGATGCTGGGACTCCGTAAGGACCATGGGGAATAGCGGCTCCGCAGGAGACTGGGCACAAAAGTAAAAGCTTGAACTAGCTGGTGTGCACTGGCTCCTCCCCCTATGACCCTCCTCCAAGCCTCAGTTAGATTTTTGTGCCCGAACGAGAAGGGTGCATGCTAGGTGGCTCTCCTGAGCTGCTTAGAGTAAAAGTTTATTTTAGGTTTTTTATTTTCAGTGAGTCCTGCTGGCAACAGGCTCACTGCATCGTGGGACTAAGGGGAGAAGAAACGAACTCACCTGCGTGCAGAGTGGATTTGGTTTCTTAGGCTACTGGACAGTAGCTCCAGAGGGACGATCACAGGTTCAGCCTGGATGGGTCCCGGAGCCGCGCCGCCGGCCCCCTTACAGAGCCAGAAGAACGAAGAGGTCCGGTGAAATCGGCGGCAGAAGACGTTCCTGTCTTCAACTAAGGTAGCGCACAGCACTGCAGCTGTGCGCCATTGCTCTCAGCACACTTCACACTCCGGTCACTGAGGTTGCAGGGCGCTGGGGGGGAGCGCCCTGAGACGCAATAAAAACAGAAATACCTTAGGATGGCAAAAGAAATACATCACATATAGCTCCTGGGCTATATGGATGTATTTAATCCCTGCCAGTTTTCCAGAAAAAAGCGGGAGATAAGGCCGTCGTGAAGGGGCGGAGCCTATCTCCTCAGCACACAAGCGCCATTTCTCTGACGTCCTAAGTGGATGCTGGGGACTCCGTAAGGACCATGGGGAATAGCGGCTCCGCAGGAGACAGGGCACAAAAGTAAAAGCTTTAGGATCAGGTGGTGTGCACTGGCTCCTCCCCCTATGACCCTCCTCCAAGCCTCAGTTAGGTTTTTGTGCCCGGCCGAGAAGGGTGCAATCTAGGTGGCTCTCCTAAAGAGCTGCTTAGAGTAAAAGTTTTGTTAGGTTTTTTATTTTCAGTGAGTCCTGCTGGCAACAGGCTCACTGCAACGAGGGACTTAGGGGAGAAGAAGTGAACTCACCTGCGTGCAGGATGGATTGGCTTCTTAGGCTACTGGACACTAGCTCCAGAGGGACGATCACAGGTACAGCCTGGATGGGTCACCGGAGCCGCGCCGCCGACCCCCTTGCAGATGCTGAAGAGAGAAGAGGTCCAGAAATCGGCGGCTGAAGACTTCCCAGTCTTCTTAAGGTAGCGCACAGCACGGCAGCTGTGCGCCATTGCTCTCAGCACACTTCACACCAACGGTCACTGAGGGTGCAGGGCGCTGGGGGGGGCGCCCTGGGCAGCAATGAAAGTACCTATGCTGGCTAAAAATACATCACATATAGCCTCTGGGGCTATATGGATGTATTTAACCCCTGCCAGGTTGTCAGAAAAACGGGAGAAGAAGCCCGCCGAAAAGGGTGCGGGGCCTATTCTCCTCAGCACACAGCGCCATTTTCCTACACAGCTCCGCTGCTAGGAAGGCTCCCAGGCTCTCCCCTGCACTGCACTACAGAAACAGGGTTAAAACAGAGAGGGGGGGGGCATTTTGTGTGGCGATATTATAATATATTAAGATGCTATAAGGGAAAACACTTATATAAGGTTGTCCCTGTATAATTATAGCGTTTTGGTGTGTGCTGGCAAACTCTCCCTCTGTCTCACCAAAGGGCTAGTGGGGTCCTGTCCTCTATCAGAGCATTCCCTGTGTGTGTGCTGTGTGTCGGTACGTGTGTGTCGACATGTATGAGGACGATGTTGGTGAGGAGGCGGAGCAATTGCCTGTAATGGTGATGTCACTCTCTAGGGAGTCGACACCGGAATGGATGGCTTATTTAGGGAATTACGTGATAATGTCAACACGCTGCAAGGTCGGTTGACGACATGAGACGGCCGGCAAACCAATTAGTACCTGTCCAGGCGTCTCAAACACCGTCAGGGGCTTTAAAACGCCCATTACCTCAGTCGGTCGACACGGACACTGACTCCAGTGTCGACGGTGAAGAAACAAACGTATTTTCCATTAGGGCCACACGTTACATGTTAAGGGCAATGAAGGAGGTGTTACATATTTCTGATACTACAAGTACCACAAAAAAGGGTATTATGTGGGGTGTGAAAAAACTACCTGTAGTTTTTCCTGAATCAGATAAATTAAATGAAGTGTGTGATGATGCGTGGGTTTCCCCCGATAGAAAATTATTGACGTTATACCCTTTCCTGCCAGAAGTTAGGGCGCGTTGGGAAACACACCCTAGGGTGGATAAGGCGCTCACACGCTTATCAAAACAAGTGGCGTTACCGTCTCCAGATACGGCCGCCCTCAAGGAGCCAGCTGATAGGAGGCTGGAAAATATCCTAAAAAGTATATACACACATACTGGTGTTATGCTGCGACCAGCGATCGCCTCAGCCTGGATGTGCAGCGCTGGGGTGGCTTGGTCGGATTCCCTGACTGAAAATATTGATACCCTTGACAGGGACAGTATTTTATTGACTATAGAGCATTTAAAAGATGCATTTCTATATATGCGAGATGCACAGAGGGATATTTGCACTCTGGCATCAAGAGTAAGTGCGATGTCCATGTCTGCCAGAAGATGTTTATGGACACGACAGTGGTCAGGTGATGCAGATTCCAAACGGCACATGGAAGTATTGCCGTATAAAGGGGAGGAGTTATTTGGGGTCGGTCCATCGGACCTGGTGGCCACGGCAACAGCCGGAAAATCCACCTTTTTTACCCCAAGTCACATCTCAGCAGAAAAAGACACCGTCTTTTCAGCCTCAGTCCTTTCGTCCCCATAAGGGCAAGCGGGCAAAAGGCCAGTCATATCTGCCCAGGGGTAGAGGAAAGGGAAGAAGACTGCAGCAGGCAGCTCCTTCCCAGGAACAGAAGCCCTCCACCGCTTCTGCCAAGTCCTCAGCATGACGCTGGGGCCGTACAAGCGGACTCAGGTGCGGTGGGGGGTCGTCTCAAGAGTTTCAGCGCGCAGTGGGCTCACTCGCAAGTGGACCCCTGGATCCTACAAGTAGTATCCCAGGGGTACAGATTGGAAGTTCGAGACGTCTCCCCCTCGCAGGTTCCTGAAGTCTGCTTTACCAACGTCTCCCTCCGACAGGGAGGCAGTATTGGAAACAATTCACAAGCTGTATTCCCAGCAGGTGATAATCAAAGTACCCCTCCTACAACAAGGAAAGGGGTATTATTCCACACTATTTGTGGTACTAAAGCCAGACGGCTCGGTGAGACCTATTCTAAATCTGAAATCTTTGAACACTTACATACAAAGGTTCAAATCAAGATGGAGTCACTCAGAGCAGTGTTAGCGAACCAGGAAGAAGGGGACTATATGGTGTCCCTGGACATCAGGGATGCTTACCTCCATGTCCCAATTTGCCCTTCTCACCAAGGGTACCTCAGGTTCGTGGTACAGAACTGTCACTATCAGTTTCAGACGCTGCCGTTTGGATTGTCCACGGCACCCCGGGTCTTTACCAAGGTAATGGCCGAAATGATGATTCTTCTTCAAAGAAAAGGCGTCTTAATTATCCCTTACTTGGACGATCTCCTGATAAGGGCAAGGTCCAGAGAACAGTTGGAGGTCGGAGTAGCACTATCTCAAGTAGTTCTACGACCGCACGGGTGGATTCTAAATATTCCAAAATCGCAGCTGATTCCGACGACACGTCTACTGTTCCTAGGGATGATTCTGGACACAGTCCAGAAAAAGGTGTTTCTCCCGGAGGAGAAAGCCAGGGAGTTATCCGAGCTAGTTAGGAACCTCCTAGAACCAGGCCAAGTGTCAGTGCATCAATGCACAAGAGTCCTGGGAAAAATGGTGGCTTCTTACGAAGCGATTCCATTCGGCAGATTTCACGCAAGAATTTTTCAGTGGGATCTGCTGGACGAATGGTCCGGATCGCATCTTCAGATGCATCAGCGGATAATCCTGTCTCCAAGGACAAGGGTGTCTCTTCTGTGGTGGCTGCAGAGTGCTCATCTACTAGAGGGCAGCAGATTCGGCATTCAGGACTGGGTCCTGGTGACCACGGATGCCAGCCTGAGAGGCTGGGGAGCAGTCACACAGGGAAGAAATTTCCAAGGAGTGTGGTCAAGTCTGGAGACTTCTCTCCACATAAATATACTGGAGCTAAGGGCAATTTACAATGCTCTGAGCCTAGGAAGAGCTCTGCTTCAAAGTCAACCGGTGCTGATCCAGTCGGACAACATCACGGCAGTCGCCCACGTAAACAGACAGGGCGGCACAAGAAGCAGGAGGGCAATGGCAGCAAGGATTCTTCGCTGGGCGAAAAATCATGTGATAACACTGTCAGCGGTGTTCATTCCGGGAGTGGACAACTGGGAAGCAGACTTCCTCAGCAGGCACGACCTCCACCCTGGAGAGTGGGGACTTCATCTGGAAGTCTTCCACATGATTGTGAACCGTTGGGAAAGACCAAAGGTGGACATGATGGCGTCCCGTCTGAACAAAAAACTGGACAGGTATTGCGCCAGGTCAAGAGACCCTCAGGCAATAGCAGGGACGCTCTGGTAACACCGTGGGTGTACCAGTCGGTGTATGTGTTCCCTCCTCTGCCTCTCATACCCAAGGTACTGAGAATTATAAGACGGAGAGGAGTAAGAACTATACTCGTGGCTCCGGATTGGCCAAGAAGGACTTGGTACCCGGAACTTCAAGAGATACTAAGAAGGGACTTGCTTCAGCAAGGATCATGTCTGTTCCAAGTCTTACCGCGGCTGCGTTTGACGGCATGGCGGTTGAACGCCGGATCCTAAGGGAAAAAGGCATTCCGGAAGAGGTCATCCCTACCCTGGTCAGAGCCAGGAAGGAGGTGACCGCACAACATTATCACCACATTTGGCGAAAATATGTTGCATGGTGTGAGGCCAGGAAGGCCCCACGGAGGAATTTCAACTCGGTCGATTCCTGCATTTCCTGCAAACAGGAGTGTCTATGGGCCTCAAATTGGGGTCCATTAAGGTTCAAATTTCGGCCCTGTCGATTTTCTTCCAGAAAGAATTGGCTTCAGTTCCTGAAGTCCAGAAGTTTGTCAGGGGAGTACTGCATATACAACCCCCTTTTGTGCCTCCAGTGGCACTGTGGGATCTCAACGTAGTTCTGGGATTCCTCAAATCACATTGGTTTAAACCGCTCAAATCTGTGGATTTGAAATATATCACATGGAAAGTGACCATGCTGTTGGTCCTGGCCTCGGCCAGGCGAGTGTCAGAATTGGCGGCTTTGTCTCACAAAAGCCCATATCTGATTGTCCATTCGGACAGGGCAGAGCTGCGGACTCGTCCCCAGTTTCTCCCTAAGGTGGTGTCAGCGTTTCACCTGAACCAGCTTATTGTGGTACCTGCGGCTACTAGGGACTTGGAGGACTCCAAGTTGCTAGATGTTGTCAGGGCCCTGAAAATATATGTTTCCAGGACGGCTGGAGTCAGGAAAACTGACTTGCTGTTATCCTGTATGCACCCAACAAACTGGGTGTTCTTGCTTCTAAGCAGACGATTGTTAGTTGGATGTGTAGTACAATTCAGCTTGCACATTCTGTGGCAGGCCTGCCACAGCCAAAATATGTAAATGCCCATTCCACAAGGAAGGTGGGCTCATCTTGGGCGGCTGCCCGAGGGGTCTCGGCTTTACAACTTTGCCGAGCTGCTACTTGGTCAGGGGCAAACACGTTTGCAAAATTCTACAAATTTGATGCCCTGGCTGAGGAGGACCTGGAGTTCTCTCATTCGGTGCTGCAGAGTCATCCGCACTCTCCCGCCCGTTTGGGAGCTTTGGTATAATCCCCATGGTCCTTACGGAGTCCCCAGCATCCACTTAGGACGTCAGAGAAAATAAGAATTTACTTACCGATAATTCTATTTCTCGTAGTCCGTAGTGGATGCTGGGCGCCCATCCCAAGTGCGGATTGTCTGCAATACTTGTACATAGTTATTGTTAACTAAAACGGGTTATTATTGTTGTGAGCCATCTTTTCAGAGGCTCCGCTGTTATCATGCTGTTAACTGGGTTCAGATCACAGGTTGTACAGTGTGATTGGTGTGGCTGGTATGAGTCTTACCCGGGATTCAAAATCCTTCCTTATTGTGTACGCTCGTCCAGGCACAGTATCCTAACTGAGGCTTGGAGGAGGGTCATAGGGGGAGGAGCCAGTGCACACCACCTGATCCTAAAGCTTTTACTTTTGTGCCCTGTCTCCTGCGGAGCCGCTATTCCCCATGGTCCTTACGGAGTCCCCAGCATCCACTACGGACTACGAGAAATAGAATTATCGGTAAGTAAATTCTTATTTTTCCCTCACAGTTCCGCTGGAAGGACGGCTCCCTGACTCTCCCCTGCAGTCCCTACAGAATCAGGGTAAAAACGAGAGAGGGGGGGCACTATTGGCAGCTAAATTATAAACAGCAGCTATAAAAGGGAGTAACACTTATATAAGGTTATCCCTATATATATATATATATATATATATATATATATATATATATATATATATATATATATATATATAGCGCTCTGGTGTGTGCTGGCAAACTCTCCCTCTGTCTCCCCAAAGGGCTAGTGGGGTCCTGTCCTCTATCAGAGCATTCCCTGTGTGTGTGCTGGGTGTCGGTACGATTGTGTCGACATGTATGAGGAGGAAAATGATGTGGAAGCAGAGCAATTGCCTGTATTAGTGATGTCACCCCCTAGGGAGTCGACACCTGACTGGATGCAGTGATCGCAAAATACGCGCTATGGCGCGTTTTTACGCGCTACGGGCAGAGAGGGACTCGGATTTTAAAAGTGAGCGGGTCCCGCAGGACGCGCTGTTTTTCGCTGACCGTCGCATACAGCCAATAGAAATCCCCAAGCCCTGCCTCACCAGCCAATAGCCGCCGGCAGCGTCTCCCAATGCAAGCGCCACCTCAGACGTCTGTCCCTCCTCCCTACCCTGCCTCCAACCCATTGAATGTGCAGCTGGAAACCGGGCGGGGACATCACGATGACGGGTATGTTAGATGCAGGAGGGAGCCGAGGAGAAGGAGAGGAGCGTCTTCACCACGGGCAGCCCGGTGGGTCTGCTGCAGAGAACATGAGCTGGGGCCAGCGGAACATCTCAGTGCGGTCGAGGACACCACGACCGCAAAGTATCAAGAGGTCAGAGCGCTGCGAGCGGGCTCAAGAAGAGAGCGCGGGGTCTGGGATCAACGAGACAATCTGATGGTTCACAGACATGCGGGTGGTTACTAGCGAGTGATCAATCTACAGTTTCACATACATGCGGGTGGCTGTCACCAGTGATAAATAATGCGACCTGGGGGAATGGTGTTAAATCTTTCGTTTCACGAACGTGTGGGCGGGCCTTTCTTATATGTATTTAATGGCCAATACCTGCACATTATACCTGTGAGGGTGCAGGCGGGAAACTAGGTGCACTTCCTGTTACTCTGCATCTTATTCCCCCAGCGTCCATTCCACTCCCAACTACTAATGCACACATCCTGCCCCCTGCTACCACTACTGCACCTATCCTGCACCTATCTTACCCCCTGCTACCACTACTGCACCTATCCTAGCACTACTGCACCCATCCTGCCCCCTGCTACCACTACTGCACCTATCCTGCACCTATCTTACCCCCTGCTACCACTACTGCACCTATCCTGCACCTATCTTACCCCCTGCTACCACTACTGCACCCATCCTGCCCCCTGCTACCACTACTGCACCTATCCTGCACCTATCTTACCCCCTGCTACCACTACTGCACCCATCCTGCCCCCTGCTACCACTACTGCACCTATCCTGCACCTATCTTACCCCCTGCTACCACTACTGCACCTATCCTAGCACTACTGCACCCATCCTGCCCCCTGCTACCACTACTGCACCTATCCTGCACCTATCTTACCCCCTGCTACCACTACTGCACCTATCCTACCACTACTGCACCCATCCTGCCCCCTGCTACCACTACTGCACCTATCCTGCACCTATCTTACCCCCTGCTACCACTACTGCACCTATCCTAGCACTACTGCACCTATCCTTCCCCCTGCTACCACTACTGCACCCATCCTGCCCCCTGTTACCACCACTACTGCACCTATCTTACCCCCTGCTACCACTACTGCACCTATCCTGCACCTATCTTACCCCCTGCTACCACTACTGCACCTATCCTACCACTACTGCACCCATCCTGCCCCCTGCTACCACTACTGCACCTATCTTACCCCCTGCTACCACTACTGCACCTGTCCTTCCCCCTGCTACCACTACTGCACCCATCCTGCCCCCTGCTACCACCACTACTGCACCTATCTTAACCCCCTGCTACCACTACTGCACCTATCCTACCCCCTGCTACCACTACTGCACCTATCCTGCCCATGCTACCACTACTGCACCCATCCTGCCCACTACCACTGCTGCACCTATCTTACCCCCTGCTACCACTACTGCACCTATCCTACCACTACTGCACCCATCCTGCCCCCTGCTACCACTACTGCACCTATCTTACCCCCTGCTACCACTACTGCACCTATCCTTCTCCCTGCTACCACTACTGCACCCATCCTGCCCCGTTACCACCACTACTGCACCTATCTTACCCCCTGCTACCACTACTGCACCTATCCTACCCCCTACCACTACTGCACCCATCCTGCTACCACCACTACTGCACCCATCCTGCCCCCTGTTACCACCACTACTGCACCTATCTTACCCCCTGCTACCACTACTGCACCTATCCTGCCCCCTACCACTACTGCACCCATCCTGCCCCCTGTTACCACCACTACTGCACCTATCTTACCCCCTGCTACCACTACTGCACCTATCCTGCCCCCTACCACTACTGCACCCATCCTGCCCCCTGTTACCACCACTACTGCACCTATCTTACCCCCTGCTACCACTACTGCACCTATCCTACCCCCTGCTACCACTACTGCACCTATCTTACCCCCTGCTACCACTACTGCACCCATCCTGCCCCCTGTTACCACCACTACTGCACCTATCTTGCCCCCTGCTACCACTACTGCACCTATCCTACCCCCTGCTACCACTACTGCACCTATCCTACCCCCTACCACTACTGCACCCATCCTGCTACCACCACTACTGCACCTAACCTAGCCCCTACCACTACTGCACCTAATCTACCCCCTACCACTACTGCACCCATCCTGCTACCACCACTACTGCACCTATCTTACCCCCTGCTACCACTACTGCACCTATCCTACCCCCTGCTACCACTACTGCACCTAATCTACCCCCTACCACTACTGCACCCATCCTGCTACCACTACTGCACCTATCCTAACCCCTACCACTACTGCACCCATCCTGCTACCACTACTGCACCTATCCTAACCCCTACCACTACTGCACCCATCCTGATACCACCACTACTGCACCTATCCTACCCCCTGCTACCACGTCACCTATCCTACCTCCTACCACTACTGCACCCACCCTGCTACCAGTACGGCACCTATCCTACCACCTTCCACCTCTACTGCACCCATTCTACCCCACATACCCACACAGTGCCCATTATAATATAAACACCCCCATACTGCTCAGTATTCACACCCCCATAGTGACCATCATATGCACACCCCAATACCGCACAGTGTCTATTATACACCCCCCACAGCTCTCATATCACTCTATACCCACACAGTACTCATTAATACACACTTACAATGCTCATAGCACCCTCTATTACCCACACACACCTGCACAGTGGCCATCATACGCACAACCCATGCCCACACAGTGCTCATAATACACCCCCCCCCCCCCCCCCCCCCCACACACACACACACACACACACACACACACACACAGCGCCTAGCATATGGGTACTCAATACCCACAGTGCCCAGGATACATCCCCCCATACACAGTGACCAGCATACATAAAATCCCATATCCACACACAGTGCTCAGCATAGACACAATTGCCACACCCACACAGTGCTCAGCATACACACAAACAATCCCCAAACCAAAGCAGTGCCCAGCATACGCACCAACCCCATACTCAGACAGTGCCCAGCATACGCACACACCTCGTGTTATAGCGGTAGGGCTTCAAGAAGGACACGGAGAAGCTGATCTTAAAAGTTGACGGGGAGCAGGAAGCACCGAATCCTCGGTACTGATGCCTCCCTACCCCTAACACTGCCTACAGCACTACCTGCACCTAACCCCCTACTTGCCTCCCAATACTGCCATAACTGCTATCTACCATGTTGGGTGGTCTAATGCTATGTGGGGAGGCATAAGGGGAGCTCAAAAGCATACATTGCTATGGGACCCAGAAACTGTGAAGTAGGACCCCAATTTTTTAAAGTGAGGGGTCCCCGGGACCCACAATTTTTTCTGCTCGGCGCGATCACTGGGATGGTTGTATTTAAAGAACTACGTGACAATGTCAGCACTTTACAAAAAACTGTTGACATGAGACAGCCGACAAATCAATTAGTGCCTGTCCAGGCGTCTCAGACACCGTCAGGGGCGATAAAACGCCCGTTACCTCAGTGGGTCGACACAGACCCAGACACGGATACTGAGTCCAGTGTCGACGGTGAGGAGACAAACGTAATGTCCAGTAGGGCCACACGTTACATGATCACGGCAATGAAGGAGGCATTGAACATTTCTGACACTACAAGTACCACAAAGAAGGGTATTATGTGGGGAGTAAAAAAAACTACCAGTAGCTTTTCCTGAGTCAGATGAATTAAATGAGGTGTGTGATAAAGCGTGGGTTTCCCCCGATAAAAAAGTGCTAATTTCTAATAAATTATTGGCACTATACCCTTTCCCGCCAGAGGTTAGGGCGCGTTGGGAAACACCCCCTAGAGTAGATAAAGCGCTCACACGTTTATCTAAACAAGTAGCGTTACCGTCTCCTGATACGGCCGCCCTCAAAGAACCAGCGGATAGAAGGCTGGAAAATATCCTGAAGTGTATATACACACATACTGGTGTTATACTGCGACCAGCAATCGCATCAGCCTGGATGTGCAGTGCTGGAGTGGCGTGGTCGGATTCCCTGACTGAAAATATTGATACCCTGGATAGGGACAGTATATTACTAACTATAGAGCATTTGAAGGATGCATTACTATATATGCGTGATGCACAGAGGGATATTTGCACCCTGGCATCAAGAGTGAGTGCTATGTCCATTTCTGCCAGAAGAGCGTTATGGACGCGACAGTGGTCAGGGGATGCGGATTCCAAACGACATATGGAAGTATTGCCGTTTAAAGGGGAGGAGTTATTTGGGGCCGGTCTATCGGACCTGGTGGCCACGGCAACGGCCGGAAAGTCCACCTTTTTACCTCAGGTCACCTCTCAGCAGAAAAAGACACCGTCTTTTCAAACTCAGTCCTTTCGTTCCCATAAGTACAGGCGGGCAAAAGGCCACTCATTTCTGCCCCGGGGCAGAGGAAGAGGAAAAAGACTGCACCAGGCAGCCTCTTCCCAGGAGCAGAAGCCCTCCTCTGCTTCTGCCAAGTCTTCAGCATGACGCTGGGGCTTTACAAGCGGACTCGGACACGGTGGGGGCCCGTCTCAAAAATTTCAACGCGCAGTGGGCTCACTCGCAAGTGGACCCCTGGATTCTGCAGGTAGTATCACAGGGGTACAAACTGGAATTCGAGACGTCTCCCCCTCGCCGGTTCCTGAAGTCTGCTCTACCAAAGTCTCCCTCCGACAGGGAGGCAGTTTTGGAAGCCATTCACAAGCTGTATTCCCAGCAGGTGATAATCAAGGTACCTCTCCTACAACAGGGAAAGGGGTATTGTTCCACGCTGTTTGTGGTACCGAAGCCGGACGGCTCGGTGAGACCAATTTTAAATCTAAAATCCTTGAACACTTACATAAAGAGGTTCAAATTCAAGATGGAGTCACTCAGAGCAGTGATAGCAAACCTGGAAGAAGGGGACTATATGGTGTCTCTGGACATCAAAGATGCTTATCTCCACGTCCCAATCTACCCTTCTCACCAAGGGTACCTCAGGTTTGTAGTACAAAACTGTCATTATCAGTTTCAGACGCTGCCGTTTGGATTGTCCACGGCACCTCGGGTCTTTACCAAGGTAATGGCCGAAATGATGATTCTTCTTCGAAGAAAAGGCGTTTTAATTATCCCTTACTTGGACGATCTCCTGATAAGGGCAAGGTCCAGGGAACAGTTAGAAGTCGGAGTAGCACTATCTCAGTTAGTGTTACGTCAGCACGGGTGGATTCTAAATATTCCAAAATCGCAGCTGATTCCAACGACACGTCTCCTGTTCCTAGGAATGATTCTGGACACAGTCCAGAAAAAGGTGTTTCTCCCAGAGGAGAAGGCCAAGGAGTTATCCGAGCTAGTCAGGAATCTCCTAAAACCAGGCCAGGTGTCAGTGCATCAGTGCACGAGGGTCCTGGGAAAAATGGTGGCTTCTTACGAAGCGATTCCATTCGGAAGATTCCATGCAAGAACGTTTCAGTGGGATCTTCTGGACAAATGGTCCGGATCGCATCTTCAGATGCATCAGCGGATAACCCTGTCGCCAAGGACAAGGGTGTCTCTTCTGTGGTGGCTGCAGAGTGCTCATCTACTAGAGGGCCGCAGATTTGGCATTCAGGATTGGATCCTGGTGACCACAGATGCCAGCCTGAGAGGCTGGGGAGCAGTCACACAGGGACAAAATTTCCAGGGCTTGTGGTCAAGCATGGAAACATCTCTTCATATAAACATTCTGGAACTAAGAGCCATTTACAATGCCCTAAGTCAAGCAAAACCCCTGCTTCAGGGTCAGGCGGTATTGATCCAATCGGACAACATCACGTCAGTCGCCCACGTAAACAGACAGGGCGGCACGAGAAGCAGGAGGGCGATGGCAGAAGCTGCAAGGATTCTTCGCTGGGCGGAGAATCATGTGATAGCACTGTCAGCAGTGTTCATTCCGGGAGTGGACAACTGGGAAGGGGACTTCCTCAGCAGACACGACCTTCACCCGGGGGAGTGGGGACTTCATCCAGAAGTCTTCCAAGAGATGGTAAACCGTTGGGAAAAACCAAAGGTGGGCATGATGGCGTCCCGTCTCAACAAAAAACTAGACAGATATTGCGCCAGGTCAAGGGACCCTCAGGCAATAGCGGTGGACGCTCTGGTAACACCATGGGTGTACCAGTCAGTGTATGTGTTCCCTCCTCTGCCTCTCATACCAAAAGTACTGAGAATCATAAAAAGGAGAGGAGTAAGAACTATACTCGTGGTTCCGGATTGGCCAAGAAGGACTTGGTACCCGGAACTTCAAGAGATGCTCACGGAGGACCCGTGGCCTCTACCTCTAAGAAAGGACCTGCTCCAGCAGGGACCTTGTCTGTTCCAAGACTTACCGCGGCTGCGTTTGACGGCATGGCGGTTGAACGCCGGATCCTGAAGGAAAAAGGCATTCCAGAAGAAGTCATCCCTACCCTGATAAAGGCCAGGAAGGATGTAACCGCGAAACATTATCACCGCATTTGGCGAAAATATGTTGCGTGGTGTGAGGCCAAAGAGGCCCCTACAGAGGAATTTCAACTGGGTCGCTTCCTACATTTCCTGCAAACAGGACTGTCTATGGGCCTAAAATTAGGGTCCATTAAGGTTCAAATTTCGGCCCTGTCGATTTTCTTCCAAAAAGAACTGGCTTCAGTGCCTGAAGTCCAGACGTTTGTCAAAGGGGTACTGCATATACAGCCTCCTTTTGTGCCCCCGGTGGCACCTTGGGATCTCAATGTGGTTTTGGGGTTCCTAAAATCACATTGGTTTGAACCACTCACCACTGTGGAATTAAAATATCTCACATGGAAGGTGGTAATGCTGTTAGCCCTGGCTTCAGCCAGGCGTGTCTCAGAATTGGCGGCTTTATCTTATAAAAGCCCTTACCTGATTTTTCACACGGATAGGGCAGAATTGAGGACTCGTCCTCAATTTCTCCCAAAGGTGGTTTCAGCGTTTCACGTGAACCAGCCTATTGTGGTGCCTGTGGCAACTAGGGACTTGGAGGAATCCAAGTTGCTGGACGTAGTCAGGGCCCTGAAAATATATATTTCCAGGACGGCTGGAGTCAGGAAATCTGACTCGCTGTTTATCCTGTATGCACCCAACAAGCTGGGTGCTCCTGCTTCTAAGCAGACGATTGTTTGTAGGATTTGTAGTACAATTCAGCTTGCACATTCTGTGGCAGGCCTGCCACAGCCAAAATCTGTAAAAGCCCATTCCACAAGGAAGGTGGGCTCATCTTGGGCGGCTGCCCGAGGGGTCTCGGCTTTACAACTTTGCCGAGCAGCTACTTGGTCAGGGGCAAACACGTTTGCTAAATTCTACAAATTTGATACCCTGGCTGAGGAGGACCTGGAGTTCTCTCATTCGGTGCTGCAGAGTCATCCGCACTCTCCCGCCCGTTTGGGAGCTTTGGTATAATCCCCATAGTCCTTACGGAGTCCCAGCATCCACTTAGGACGTTAGAGAAAATAAGAATTTACTTACCGATAATTCTATTTCTCATAGTCTGTAGTGGATGCTGGGCGCCCATCCCAAGTGCGGATTGTCTGCAATACTTGTATATAGTTATTGTTACAAAATTCGGGTTATTTATTGTTGTGAGCCATCTTTTCAGAGGCTCCTTCGTTTATCATACTGTTAACTGGGTTCAGATCACAGGTTGTACGGTGTGATTGGTGTGGCTGGTATGAGTCTTACCCGGGATTCAATATCCTTCCTTATTATGTACGCTCGTCCGGGCACAGTATCCTAACTGAGGCTTGGAGGAGGGTCATAGGGGGAGGAGCCAGTGCACACCAGCTAGTTCAAGCTTTTACTTTTGTGCCCAGTCTCCTGCGGAGCCGCTATTCCCCATGGTCCTTACGGAGTCCCAGCATCCACTACGGACTATGAGAAATAGAATTATCGGTAAGTAAATTCTTATTTTTTTTTCTAGTGACGTAGTTGTGACTATTTGTCATTGCGTCTGATCCCTTTCTTTGTTTAACCTGCTGAGTAATAGACTTAATAGAGCTGGAAATGGGATAATAGATTTCCATTTTAAAAACACTGATCCATTCACAGAACGTAGATGTAATGATTATGTTTGTGCTACATCTTTATTCTGTCATTCACTCTTTGTAAGGTCTGTATGTAAATCCGTTTAGCATAGGGAATGATTTCATTAAAATTTTGTTAATGCTTTATTCACAGCTACTGAATGCCTTACCTATTAGATGCTAGTGGTCCTCATTTTGTGAAGGTGCATACACAGGGTGAGATATTGACTATCTCCGATTTTGACTACGTGATTTCCCCTGAACTCCCCCAGAGCCCAGAAGCACCGATTTTGACTATCTGTACCTTTGATTTTGACTATGGGGGTGATTCAGACCTCATCGCTACTTTGCGTTTTTGCACAGCCGGCGATCTGGTCAGAACTGCGCATGCATACAACAACGGGCATCGTCGGTCACTGACAGGTTGGTGCGAAAAATTCCGATTGCATGGGCGTTGACAGGAAGAGGCCGTATGTGGGTGGTAACTGACCGATTACAGGGAGTGTCCGGGAAAACGCAGGCGTGCCCAAGCGTTTTCAGGGAGGGTGTCTGACATCAGCTCTGGACCTGAACAGCCTCTTCTGATCGCACTGTAGGGGCAAGTCATGAGCTGCGCAGAGACTGCACACACTGTATTTTTGCAGATCGGCGTACACATGCGATCGCACACTTGCACGGGCAAATTTACACTCCCTTTGGGTGACAACTATCTGATCGCAGGACAGCAAGTTTAGGAGACCAGCGATCAGGTCTGAATCACCCCCTATGTGCAATTTTGACTAAGTGCCAATTTTGACTACTTTGTAGTAGATGGTATACTATATAGTCAAGATTGACTTGCCTGCACAGTCTAATTTTCCTTGCGATACCGACCCCACGGGAGTGCGCATCTGCCTAACACTGCGATTTGCACTAACTGACCGTGTGTACACACCTTAAGATTTAACATTTGTTAGGGACATTACTGCGTATAGATTTTATCCCCAGTCATTAAGCAGTGCTAGTGTAGTGTTCACTCTAGGATTTTTGTTAGCGACAGGTACTGAACACAGAGGCCCTCATTCCGAGTTGATCACTCGCTAGCTACTTTTAGCAGCCGTGCAAATGCATTGTCGCCACCCACGGGGGAGTGTATTTTCGCTTTGCAGAAGTGCGAGCGCCTGTGCAGCCGAGCGGCTGCAAACACATTTTGTGCAAAACAAGACCTGCCCTGTAGTTATTAATTCTGTGTGATGATTGATGCGACGAGTGACACGGTAATAACGTCAGAAACCCGCCCTGCATATGCCCAGCCACGCCTGCATTTTTCCAAACACTCCCAGAAAACGGTCAGTTGCCACCCTGAAACTCCCACTTCCTGTCAATCTCCTGGCGTTTGGCTGTACGATTGGAATCGTCGGTAGAGCCAGTGCAAAACCACAAAGCACTTCGTAGCCGTACGACACGCGTGCACATTGCGGTGCATGCGCAGATTAGCCGTTTTTTTAACTGATCGCTACGCAGCGAACAACGACAGCTAGCGATCAACTCGGAATAAGGGCCAGAGATAGGCACACCTGCACACAGTGGTGTAACTACCGAGGATGCAGGGGGTGCAGCTGCTATGGGGCAAGAGCGGACTCCAGGGCCCAGTACTCCCCTACTACACATGCGGGCGCCACTCAGAGTTAGTCATCCCACATGTGTCCCATTCTATGTACTTATATCCCACATATGTCCCATCCTATGTACCTGTATTACTGCTATTACATATCTCATCCTATGTGCTTATTACTTATGTAGCATGAGGCATAATATGAATTTCATCTCATACCATGTGGCATAAATGAATTCCAGCTCATACCATGTGGCATTATACGTTAATTGTGCTGGTATGCTTTTTTGGGGGTGGGGGGCCCTTTCAACATTTCTCTATCGTCCTAGTGGATGCTGGGGTTCCTGAAAGGACCATGGGGAATAGCGGCTCCGCAGGAGACAGGGCACAAAAAGTAAAGCTTTTCCAGATCAGGTGGTGTGCACTGGCTCCTCCCCCTATGACCCTCCTCCAGACTCCAGTTAGATTTTTGTGCCCGGCCGAGAAGGGTGCAATTCTAGGTGGCTCTCATAAAGAGCTGCTTAGAGAAAGTTTAGCTTAGGTTTTTTATTTTACAGTGATTCCTGCTGGCAACAGGATCACTGCAACGAGGGACAGAGGGGAGAAGAAGTGAACTCACCTGCGTGCAGGATGGATTGGCTTCTTGGCTACTGGACATCAGCTCCAGAGGGACGATCACAGGTACAGCCTGGATGGTCACCGGAGCCGCGCCGCCGGCCCCCTTGCAGATGCTGAAGTAAGAAGAGGTCCAGAATCGGCGGCTGAAGACTCCTGCAGTCTTCTAAAGGTAGCGCACAGCACTGCAGCTGTGCGCCATTTTCCTCTCAGCACACTTCAAACGCAGTCACTGAGGGTGCAGGGCGCTGGGGGGGGGCGCCCTGGGAGGCAAATGAAAACCTATTAAAAGGCTAAAAATACCTCACATATAGCCCCCAGAGGCTATATGGAGATATTTAACCCCTGCCTGTATTCACAAAATAGCGGGAGACGAGCCCGCCGAAAAAGGGGCGGGGCCTATCTCCTCAGCACACGGCGCCATTTCCTCTCACAGTTCCGCTGGTCAGGACGGCTCCCAGGTCTCTCCCCTGCACTGCACTACAGAAACAGGGTAAAACAGAGAGGGGGGGCAAATTTAATGGCAATATCTTGATATATATAAAGCAGCTATAAGGGAGCACTTATTATAAGGCTATCCCTGTCATATATAGCGCTTTTTGGTGTGTGCTGGCAGACTCTCCCTCTGTCTCCCCAAAGGGCTAGTGGGTCCTGTCTTCGTTTAGAGCATTCCCTGTGTGTCTGCTGTGTGTCGGTACGTGTGTGTCGACATGTATGAGGACGATATTGGTGTGGAGGCGGAGCAATTGCCAAATATGGGGATGTCACCTCCTAGGGGGTCGACACCAGAATGGATGCCTTTATTTGTGGAATTACGGGATAGCGTCAACTCGCTTAAGCAGTCGTTTGACGACATGAGGCGGCCGGACAATCAATTAGTGCCTGTCCAGGCGCCTCAAACACCGTCAGGGGCTGTAAAACGCCCTTTGCCTCAGTCGGTCGACACAGACCCAGACACAGGCACTGATTCCAGTGGTGACGGTGACCAATCAACCGTATTTTCCAGTAGGGCCACACGTTATATGATTTTGGCAATGAAGGAGGCGTTACATTTAGCTGATACTACAGGTACCACTAAACAGGGTATTATGTGGGGTGTGAAAAAACTACCTATAGTTTTTCCTGAATCAGAAGAATTAAATGACGTGTGTGATGAAGCGTGGGTTGCCCCTGATAAAAAGCTGATAATTTCAAAGAAATTATTGGCATTATACCCTTTCCCGCCAGAGGTTAGGGAGCGCTGGGAAACACCTCCTAGGGTGGACAAGGCGCTAACACGCTTATCAAAACAAGTGGCGTTACCTTCTCCTGAGACGGCCGCACTTAAAGATCCATCAGATAGGAGGATGGAAAATATCCAAAAAAGTATATACACACATGCAGGTGTTATACTACGACCAGCTATAGCGTCTGCCTGGATGTGCAGTGCTGGGGTAGTTTGGTCAGAGTCCCTGATTGAAAATATTGATACCCTGGACAGGGACAATATTTTACTGTCGTTAGAACAAATAAAGGATGCATTTCTTTATATGCGTGATGCACAGAGGGATATCTGCACACTGGCATCACGGGTAAGTGCTATGTCCATTTCGGCCAGAAGAGCTTTATGGACGCGACAGTGGACAGGCGATGCGGATTCAAAACGGCATATGGAAGTTTTGCCGTATAAAGGGGAGGAGTTATTTGGAGTCGGTCTATCAGATTTGGTGGCCACGGCTACAGCCGGGAAATCCACCTTTCTACCTCAAGTCACTCCCCAACAGAAAAAGGCACCGACTTTTCAACCGCAGCCCTTTCGTTCCTTTAAAAATAAGAGAGCAAAGGGCTATTCCTATCTGCCACGAGGCAGAGGTCGAGGGAAGAAACAGCAACAGGCAGCTCCTTCCCAGGAACAGAAGCCCTCCCCGGCTTCTACAAAAGCCTCAGCATGACGCTGGGGCTTCTCAAGCGGACTCGGGGACGGTGGGAGGTCGTCTCAAAAATTACAGCGCGCAGTGGGCTCACTCGCAGGTAGATCCCTGGATCCTGCAGATAATATCTCAGGGGTACAGGTTGGAATTAGAGACAGATCCACCTCGCCGTTTCCTGAAGTCTGCTTTACCAACGTCCCCTTCCGAAAGGGAGACGGTTTTGGAAGCCATTCACAAGCTGTACTCTCAGCAGGTGATAGTCAAGGTACCTCTTCTACAACAAGGGAAGGGGTATTATTCCACTCTATTTGTGGTACCGAAGCCGGATGGCTCGGTAAGGCCTATTCTAAATCTGAAGTCCTTGAACCTGTACATAAAGAAGTTCAAGTTCAAGATGGAGTCACTCAGAGCAGTGATAGCGAACCTGGAAGAAGGGGACTTTATGGTATCCTTGGACATCAAGGATGCGTATCTCCACGTTCCAATTTACCCCTCACACCAGGGGTACCTCAGGTTCGTTGTACAAAACTGTCACTATCAGTTTCAGACGCTGCCGTTTGGTTTGTCCACGGCACCTCGGATCTTTACAAAGGTAATGGCCGAGATGATGATTCTTCTTCGAAGAAAAGGCGTATTAATTATCCCATACTTGGACGATCTCCTAATAAGGGCAAGGTCCAGAGAACAGCTAGAGATGGGATTAGCAATATCTCAAGAGGTGCTAAAGCAGCACGGATGGATTCTGAATATTCCAAAATCCCAATTAATGCCGACAACTCGTCTGCTGTTCCTAGGGATGATTCTGGACACGGTTCAGAAAAAGGTTTTTCTTCCCGAGGAAAAAGCCAAGGAGTTATCCGACCTGGTCAGGAATCTCCTAAAACCAGGAAAGGTGTCTGTACATCAATGCACAAGAGTCCTGGGAAAAATGGTGGCTTCTTACGAAGCAATTCCATTCGGCAGATTCCATGCAAGAATTTTCCAAAGGGATCTGTTGGACAAATGGTCAGGGTCGCATCTTCAGATGCACCTGCGGATAACCCTGTCTCCAAGGACAAGGGTATCTCTTCTGTGGTGGTTGCAGAGGGCTCATCTATTGGAGGGCCGCAGATTCGGCATACAGGATTGGATCCTGGTGACCACGGACGCCAGCCTGAGAGGCTGGGGAGCAGTCACACAAGGAAGAAACTTCCAGGGAGTGTGGTCGAGCCTGGAAAAGTCTCTTCACATAAACATTCTGGAACTAAGAGCAATCTACAATGCTCTAAGCCAGGCGGAACCTCTGCTTCAAGGAAGACCGGTGTTGATCCAGTCGGACAACATCACGGCAGTCGCCCATGTAAACAGACAGGGCGGCACAAGAAGCAGGAGTGCAATGGCAGAAGCTGCCAGGATCCTTCGCTGGGCGGAGAATCACGTGATAGCACTGTCAGCAGTGTTCATCCCGGGAGTGGACAACTGGGAAGCAGACTTCCTCAGCAGACACGATCTTCACCCGGGAGAGTGGGGACTTCATCCAGAAGTTTTCCACATGCTAATAAACCGTTGGGAAAGACCAATGGTGGACATGATGGCGTCTCGCCTCAACAAAAAACTGGACAGGTATTGCGCCAGGTCAAGAGATCCGCAGGCAATAGCTGTGGACGCGCTGGTAACACCTTGGGTGTACCAGTCGGTGTATGTGTTTCCTCCTCTGCCTCTCATACCAAAGGTATTGAGAATCATAAGGCAAAGCGGAGTAAGAACGATACTAGTGGCTCCGGATTGGCCAAGAAGGTCTTGGTACCCGGAACTTCAAGAGATGGTCACGGACGATCCGTGGCCTCTACCTCTAAGACAGGACCTGCTTCAGCAGGGACCGTGTCTATTCCAAGACTTACCGCGGCTGCGTTTGACGGCATGGCGGTTGAACGCCAGATCCTAAAAGGGAAAGGCATTCCAGAAGAAGTCATTCCTACCTTGATTAAGGCAAGAAAGGAAGTCACCGCGAAGCATTATCACCGCATTTGGCGGAAATATGTTGCGTGGTGCGAGGATCGGAGTGCTCCGACGGAGGAATTTCAACTGGGTCGTTTCCTACATTTCCTGCAATCAGGATTGTCTATGGGTCTCAAATTGGGATCTATTAAGGTTCAAATTTCGGCCCTGTCAATATTCTTCCAAAAAGAATTGGCCTCAGTTCCTGAGGTCCAGACTTTTGTAAAGGGAGTACTGCATATACAGCCTCCTGTGGTGCCTCCGGTGGCACCGTGGGATCTAAATGTAGTTTTAGATTTCCTCAAATCCCATTGGTTTGAACCACTAAAAGATGTGGATTTGAAATATCTCACATGGAAAGTGACTATGTTACTGGCCCTGGCGTCCGCCAGGAGAGTATCTGAACTGGCGGCTTTATCTTATAAAAGCCCTTATTTAATTTTCCATTCGGATAGGGCAGAGCTGCGGACGCGTCCGCATTTTCTCCCTAAGGTGGTATCAGCGTTTCACCTGAACCAGCCTATTGTAGTGCCTGCGGCTACAAGCGACTTGGAGGACTCCAAGTTGTTGGACGTTGTCAGAGCTTTAAAAATATACATTTCAAGGACGGCTGGAGTCAGAAAATCTGACTCGCTGTTTATACTGTATGCACCCAACAAGTTGGGTGCGCCTGCTTCTAAGCAGTCGATTGCTCGTTGGATTTGTAACACAATTCAACTTGCACATTCTGTGGCAGGCCTGCCACAGCCTAAATCTGTTAAGGCCCATTCCACAAGGAAGGTGGGCTCATCTTGGGCGGCTGCCCGAGGGGTCTCGGCATTACAACTCTGCCGAGCAGCTACGTGGTCAGGGGAGAACACGTTTGTAAAATTCTACAAATTTGATACCCTGGCAAAGGAGGACCTGGAGTTCTCTCATTCGGTGCTGCAGAGTCATCCGCACTCTCCCGCCCGTTTGGGAGCTTTGGTATAATCCCCATGGTCCTTACGGAGTCCCCAGCATCCACTTAGGACGTTAGAGAAAATAAGAATTTACTTACCGATAATTCTATTTCTCATAGTCCGTAGTGGATGCTGGGCGCCCATCCCAAGTGCGGATTGTCTGCAATACTTGTACATAGTTATTGTTAACTAATTCGGGTTATTGTTTAGGGAGCCATCTTTCAGAGGCTCCTCTGTTATCATACTGTTAACTGGGTTTAGATCACAAGTTGTACGGTGTGATTGGTGTGGCTGGTATGAGTCTTACCCGGGATTCAAAATCCTCCCTTATTGTGTACGCTCGTCCGGGCACAGTACCTAACTGGAGTCTGGAGGAGGGTCATAGGGGGAGGAGCCAGTGCACACCACCTGATCTGGAAAAGCTTTACTTTTTGTGCCCTGTCTCCTGCGGAGCCGCTATTCCCCATGGTCCTTTCAGGAACCCCAGCATCCACTACGGACTCCGAGAAATAGAATTATCGGTAAGTAAATTCTTATTTTTGCTATGGGGCCCACAAATTTCTAGTTACGCCCCTGCCTGCACACACCAAAGGTATTTAAAAATGGGTGTATCCATTATGCCGAGCACTCCCAGAGATGTGCACCCTGCACTGTGAACAGCTGGCATATATTCACCCGGTGGTGGGAGTGCTCAACTTCAACTCCCTCCCTCTGCTTCCCACAGGTGGGACTGTCCTCAGAAAGCAGAGCTCAGGAGGTATACTATAGCTGTATAGCGTTTATATGTGCGGGTAAACCCAGGACACATCACCCACCTATACCTGCACTTTGAGCAGTGGTCTGTGTGGGCAGGCACCATGAACAAGCACCCTGTCCTCTATTCTGCAGCAGTGGCTCCCACAACCGGTTTTCTACACCCCCAGCAACTCATGGTTTTTAAGGATTACTCTGCAGAGTAATTCACCTGCTCATGACTGAATTTGGACAACACGGGCTGCCGCAAGGGGTCACTAGCTGCACTGAAGATAAGCCATGTAGTAACACACATACTGGAATATACTGTACAGCCACCTACATTGTAGTTGTATCTGCTGGTACCTGGTGTGTTCTGCTGCTGCAGGGAGAGCTGCACCAGCACATAAAGTGAAGGGCGCTGGCACTGAACACCAAGCTCTGGCTGTTGTGTGGCATCTTCCGGGCATTGCTGCCCCTCTCCTCTCGCTGGCACGCGCCATGGCCTAATCCAGAGCTGCCCGCACTGTACCTTGGGCTCTGACCCTGCACCTGATTCTAGCACTTCCCAATCGGGCTTGGCACGGTACCACAGTAAAACAAGCTAGCGGGAATGCTGCCTAATTCTGAAGAGGGATCTCAAACAGTCACTGTGTCTGGTATGTACAAGGATGCTGTTGTGCAGCACATAAGTGTCAGAGTGCTGAGTAACTCTGTGATTCAAAGGTAATGCCCCCTTATGTTACAGTGAGAAGTGGACATGTGTGTGTTGAGCTTAATGAATGGGTTTATCCTTTTTGGTTTGAAAAATCAGTTTTAGTTTGAATTTTGTACCATATTTTTCTCCATTACTATTGTGCTAATTTGACTCACAATGGACCGTTCTGTGTTGTGTGTATTTTCAAGTGTATATTGGGGGTAATTCGGACCTGATCGCTCGCTAGCGTTTTTTGCAGCGCTGCGATTGGATCAGAACTGCACATATGTATGTACCGCAATGCGCAGGTACGTCGCACGGGTACAAAGTTGATCGCTGCTCAGCGATGGGTTTGTGCGAAGAATCCATTCGCACGGCCGTTTGCAAGGAGATTGACCGGAAGAAGGCGTTTGTGGGTGGCAACTGACCATTTTTAGGGAGTTGGAAAAACGCAGGCATTTCCAAGCGTTTGCAGGGAGGTTTTCTGACGTAATTTCCGGTCCCGGATAGGCTGATGTCATCACAACGGCTGAGTAAGTCCTGAGCTGTACAGGCACTTGCACAAGATCTTTTTGTACAGCTCCGCTACACATGCGATCGCATATTTGCAAAGCGTAAATACACTCCCCTATGGGCGGCGACTGTTTGCAGCAGTGCAAAAAAAACCCTAGCGAGCGATCAGGTCTGAATTAGGCCCATTGTCTGTATTGTCTGCTCATTTTCAAAATAGCCCTTATTGAATCACTTGAGGTTTCCCCACAGATATTCATTGGATAACTGCTTCTAACCAAGAGCTGATACAAGAAATGACCGTGTATTAGAGTTAGAACATATACAATGTTGCTGAAGGAGAGTTCTCTCATGCAGCATGTCAATAATAGTTGATACAAGCTCAATTGGTTCTCCTTAAGGAGGTGGCTCCTTGTTATATTATGATGTGAGAGTGTTTATTCCGTGTTTCAATTCTTAGTTCAAGTATGTACATTCACGGTTAACAAACGGTGACTACACCAGTGGTTCCCAAACTTTTTTGAATCATGGCACCCTAGAGCATCAGAATTTTTTTTCACGGCACCCCTAAGCCAAATGGTTTTTATTGAGAAATTTAGAAAAAAAATCTAAAATTAATGAAACTGTGTTTGTATGTCATCCTTGGGTACAGTCATGTTGTGTGGAACAGGATACGCTTCTGTTTATCCAAATTTTTATGATAGGTAAAACCAGTGCTGGTGGCTACCAGTCACATTGACCATATATAATCTGAATTGTTCCTGGACCACCAACTCAGGCAGTGTTGGACTGGCCCACAGGGGTGTAGGAGAAACCCCCGGTGGGCCCCACTGTCTAAGTGCCCACCCCCTCCCCTACGGATCTGATTCCAGACTGTGCATTATGCTGCAAAGGAGTTTGGTGTATTTTCTACAGTGCATTGCTGTTATTGGTACATTATCAATCATGCATTAGCAATATTTACTGAATATATATTTCTATTACGTCCTAGAGGATGCTGGGGTCCACATTAGTACCATGGGGTATAGATGGGTCCCTCAGGAGCCATTGGCACTTTAAGAGTTTGAGAGTGTGGGCTGGCTCCTCCCTCTATGCCCCTCCTACCAGACTCAGTTTAGAAAAAGTGCCCGGAGGAGCCGGTCACAGCTAGGGGAGCTCTACAGAGCTTTTCTAGTAAAGTTTAACTTAAGAGTTTTTTTATTTTACAGGGAGGCTGCTGGCAACAGCCTCCCTGCAGCGAGGGACTAAGGGGGGAAGCCGTGTCCACCCTGCGGTGTCTGAGCCACTATCTCCGCTGACTGGGCACTGAGTTCCAGAGGGGTCTGATCGTTCTCTGCCACAGGGGACCGCTCGCCCCAGCAGCATGCCGCCACCCCTTACAGAGCTAAAGATGTGGTCAGTGAGACACCGACCACCCTAGCAAGCGGGGGGCCAGTGTGAAGATGGCGGCAGTGGGGAGGGAGCGCAGTATTAACTGCGCTCCTGAGAAGGCTCAGCGGCACATGGTGCGGGGCGCTCTTGGCCAGCGCTTACTCCCCACACTGGTCCAGAAGCCTGTCGGGGTCCTCGGATCTCAGCCAGCATTAAATCCTCAGGCCAGTATAATCCATGAAGAGCGGGAAGACATCGCCATTAAGGGGGCGGAGCTTCTCAGAGCGGACCCAGCAGCGTTTCAGCGCCATTTTCCTGCCTGCACAGCGCTGAGAGGAAGAACAGGTCCCTCCACAGCAACTCCAGCTATCTGTACACGGTACCAGGGGGTTGTAGAAGGGAGGGGAGGCTGTAATAAGACTGTGTGTCCTATTAAGGTGCACAGTCAGCGTTGACAAGGGGTCTCCCTTTGCTAAAAGCGCCATGTGTGGGCTGGCTCCAGTCTCTGTCTCTCTTGCCATTCTTTGAAGGGAGGGGGGGGGGACTCTCTGCCCTCACGTGTGTGTGTGTGTGTGTGTGTGTGTGTGTGTGTGTGTGTGTGTGTGTGTGGAGTGTTTGGTGGTCTCCTTTAGCTATGTCCAGGGACACTGTGTCATATGCTGCAGAGGATTTATCCTCCCAGGATGATCCCATTCCATGTAATCAGTATAGCACTGGTTTAGCACAGATACCAGCAAGGGAGACTGAGTGGTTTTCCTCTATCAAATCTTGGATTTCTCAGATTTCTGATAGGGTTGCAAGTAATGAATCTGCAACCCAGGTATTACAGAGCTCTATGGCAGTATGGCCGGTTTCCGGTACCTCAGGACGCCCCGCTATATACCCCCACAAATGTGCGCTGGTGCATGTCACACAAGAAGACACGGATACCGATTCTAATACCACAGACGGTGATGTGGATGTGTTGCGGGGGTCCGCATCTCTTGCAAAGGGGGTGCAATTGTTGATAGAGGCTATCAGGGATGTGTTGAATGTTAATGATACCATACCTGAGCAGGTTGAGGAGGCTTTTTTTCACTGAAAATAAGAAAGCCTCGCTAACCTTCCCTGCGTCAAAGGAGTTGAATGCTATATTTGAAAAAGCATGGGTAAACCCTGAGAAAAAATTCCAGGTCCCTAAAAGGGGGCGTTTCCTTTCCCTGAGGAGGATAGGAAAAAATGGGAAAACCCGACGATTGTAGATGCATCGGTGTCCAGACTCAAAGGAGCCGGCTGATAGAAAAATTGCTAACACGCTTAAATCAATGTACACTGCATCAGGGGCCATATTACGTTCCACTATTGCTACCGCATGGATTGCAAAGGCAATAGTAAAGTGGTCGGCTACCACACTTGAGGATTTGGATACAATGGACAGGGATGATGTTGCATTATATTTACGCAACATACATGATTCAGCAGGTTTTATGGTAGAATCCATGAAAGACCATGGCTGCGGGAATATCTTCCATGTTCCATGGCTGCGGGAATATCTTTTATGTCTGTTTCAGCTAGTCGGGGACTGGCTGCGCAAGTGGTCGGCCGACGCGGAATCCAGAAAAAGTGTGGAGTCCCTACCCTATACAGGTCAGGCTCTCTTTGGGGAAGCTCTAGACGCGTGGATATCCACGGCTACAGCGGGTAAGTCTCCGTTTCTACCGTCCGCAGCACCTGCTCCGAAGAAATTCTTCTCTTCATCTGCAACGCAGTCCTTTCAGCCTAACAATCCTAGGACGGCCAGAACGTCCAATACCACCTTTAGGGGAGGTCGAGTTAAATCCAAGAAACCTGCAGCTGCAGGTTCCCAGGAACAAAAGCCTGCTTCCGGTACGCTAAAGTCCTCTGCATGACGGTGGACCGCGCGGCCTGGAGGTGGGGCCAGTGGGAGAGACACTCAGACACTTCAAATATTGAAGAAGGGGACTTATCCTGCGCTCCACAATGAGGTCACAGTTCAAAAGGCTTCTGGAGTTGATTGTAAACTCACACGAATCCCATAAAGGAAGAAATGTGTATATAGTGACGTACAGTTTTAATCAAACATATCACAAGGTATTAACAATACATTAAAAATTCCATTAAAATAAATAGCAGCATGAGAAATAGCAGCATATATTTAAACAGCACAAATGCATGGACTGTAAAATGAGGAGCAGTGGGGAATTACCAGATGTTTAGAACTGTAGATACAGTTCAAGGTCAGCTCACGGGTTTTATTGGTGCAGGGAAACCCGGGAATCTCCTGTACCTCGCTGTACTGAAATGGTTGATCCACCGGTACTCCTCCGCTCACAGTCCTGCGTCCACCAACGCGTTTCAACCTCTCACAGAGGTCTTTGTCAAGGTGCAGATTGATTAAGTGTGCTGTTGGAGAAAATCTATTTAAATAACTCACAGCCAATCGTTTTGCAGTGATCACAGCTGGACCCTATACATTTGATCACCTAACCAAGTCCCATGGTCCTCTGCTGATCACTGCTTACTTCCTGGTGCTCTGTGTTACCATAGCAACGGCCGCGGACTTCCGGTTACAGGGAAGTCCAATATTGTTGATTGGGGAACCCTTGATCCACTCAACTTCACTCTATAGGACATAGGTGTACATCCTCCTACTATATGTAGATCCCACTGAGTCCAAATGGTAAACAGGTCTCTGGCCGCCGGACGGCGTCACATCACTTCCGGTTGTAGACACAGTCTTTTCCCTTCTCCAGGTTGCGTAACGTCACTTCCGGTGACGAATATAGATGCTAAATGCGTGTTCTCCTTGTTATTGGATGTAAACAAGGGTTGGACACAGAAATAAGAAACAATGTCAATCATTTCCAACTGTTCATCATAGATTTTCACCTATATAGCGGCCATACTTAAAATTCATAAATAAACTATGCAGAATATAAAAGCAAGTGGCACCCCTAACTGTGCTGATTGTAAAGGTCCAATGTATAAGGAACGGAAAAATTCTGGAGACAACTTAAAAAACCATAATTTACCTAAAAATAACAGAGTCAAAAAAGTCCCTAAAATCTAAAATATGTTATATAAAATACATGTAAGAACACACATGTAGGGCTAAAAACATGTCTAACAGGCAATGGGTAGGGAGTGATGATAAATTCTTATAAAAACCACTTAATTTCAAAATCGCTGTTCAAGCCCCCTGGTTTCAGCGTCCCTAACTCGTATATCGCTCTCATCTCTGCTTTCGCCAACTGGGTCGCTAGATCTTTGCGCCTCCAGTCCCCTTTGATGTATCTTAAACCACAGAACTGTTTAATTCCACTACAGTTACTTTGGTGGGACACTCGGAAATGCTCTGATAAAGCGTGGGTAGTTAGGGATTTTTTAATATTCCTCAGGTGTTCTCCTAAGCTTATTTTGAAAGGTCGGGAAGTTCTTCCTATGTACCACAGGCCGCAATCACACTCGATTGCGTAAACAACATTACTGGTGTTACAAGTGATGAAGTCTACTATCTTAAATTTTGTTTCATTGATGGTCACCTCCGTGACCTTACTGCCTGACCCTTTGATACCCCTACACCCCAGACAACTTCCGCATCTAAAAAAACCTTTGGACTTGATGGTGTTCATCCTTTTTGCTTCCGGTTGTGCACTTTTGACTAGATTTGTCTTGATGTTTGGTGCTCTTTTATAAATGCATTTAGGCCTGGCTGGCAAGAGGCCACCTATTACTGGGTCTTTTCTTAGAATTTTCCAATGTCTGTTAAGGGAACCTTCCAAGGCCTTGTACTGACTACTAAACGAGGTTACAAATGACCAGTCATAATTCTTGATGTCGGTGTTCTGCTCCTTACTCACGAATAGATCCTTTCTATCCATATCGGATACCTTTATCAGTGAACTGGTAACCTTTTCTGAATCGCATCCTGACGCCTCAAATTTATTCCGTAACCCCTGCGCCTGTTCTTCAAATACTTCCTGTTTGTTACAATTTCGTCTCATGTGCCTGAATTGGCCTCCTGGGATCGAATCCAGCCAATTAGGGTGGTGGCAACTCGTCGCATTTATGAACATTCCCGAGTCTGTACGTTTTGTAAAATTTCTGGTGTTCAGGCCATTCCCATCCGCCCATATCGTAATGTCAAGGAAATTGATGGTCTGTTTACTGCTTTCAAATGAGAATTGGATATTTTTCGTATTAGTGTTCAGGTACGTGCAGAAGTCATTTAAGGCTCCCTCATCACCCTTCCAGATAAAGAATACATGTCGATGTACCTTTTCCAGGTCAACAGGTTCGCCTCAAAGGGACAGTGGTTCCATATTGTTTCTTCTTCCCACTGTCCCATGAAGATGTTGGCATAACTTGGGGCGAACCTGGTGCCCATTGCTGTATCAACTCTCTGTAAATAGAATGTAGTGTTAAAGGAAAAATAGTTATTTTCTAAGATGAATTTGACTCCATCTTTTATGTGGTTTTTAAGGTCTGTGACCATGGTGCTTTATCCCATAAAAGTGGGGATTATTATAACCTCCAAAGCAACCTAACCCACACACATAATAGACCTCCTGACGGTATTGACCAGAGGTTCTCAAACTCTGTCCTCGGGAGCCCACACAGTGCATGTTTTGCAGGTCTCCTCACAGAATCGCAAGTGCAATAATTAGCTCCACCTGTGGACCTTTTAAAATGTGTCAGTGAGTAATTTATACACCTGTGCACCTGCTGGGTTACCTGCAAAACATGCACTGTGTGGGCTCCCGAGGACCGAGTTTGAGAACCTCTGGTATAGACAGTAAGTGTGAAGGACTCCTGATATATGGAGATCCGTATTCCAGTAGAGATTTGTGACTATAGTTATAGGGAAATTAAGATTAAAGCGACCATATATAACTAAAGATAATCTTCTATTTGAAATCAGGTGATATATGTGCATTTATTTGAATTTATAGTCTCCACATCGGGGAGTACCTTCTAGATGGTAACCTTCATGGAGTGAAGGATATACACACATGAAGATTGACTGTTTAGACTATTAATACAGTATAGCGAGTCCCAATATTATAAATTGTGACAGCCCTTTTGATACTGGACAAAGACTATCAATATATAAGTCATTACAGCAACTCCTAAGAATCAGACGAGAAACACATGTGGACACGTTTTTAACTCTTTATTCACATTTTTTCCACTCTTTTCACTTATTTGTTAGTATTGTGATTTTAACTCTTATGTTTCACTGTAGTTCAGGACAATATCCAATCTTATTTTAATGCATATCGAATAAAGGTTATATTTTAGAATAAATCCATATCTTCTCAGTGCGTCAACAATACAGACTTCCTTCTGTTTTTTCCTCTCACATTCTACTTCCACAACGACCAGACCTCCTCGTTCAGGGCCCTTCTGTTTACCAGGACTTGGCCCGTCTGGCTTTGACGGCATGGCTCTTGAAGCTTTCGTCCTGAGGGCAAAGGGTTTTTCTGAGGCGGTCGTTCAAACTATGTTGAAGGCCTGTAAGCCGGCTTCTGCTCGGATTTACCATAGGGTCTGCAATGCTTACTTTACTTTGTGTGCGTCTCACAATCATGACGTTTTCAAGTTTGGCACGGCCAAACTGTTGGCCTTCCTACAACAGGGCCTGGACTTAGGCCTTTGTCTGGCCTCCCTCAAAGTTCACATTTCTGCCTTGTCGGTTTGATTTCAGAGAAAGATTGCTGCCCTACCTGATGTTCATACATTTACTCAGGGCATGTTGTGGATTCAGCCTCCTTATGTTCCTCCTGTGGCCCCTTGGGATCTATTAGTGGTTCTGGAGGCCTTGCAAGAGTCTCTGTTTGAACCTCTTGCCTCTGCTGACCTTAAGTAGCTGTTTTTGCTGGCTATTGCTTCAGCTAGAAGGGTCTCGGACTTGGGTGCCTTATCCTGTTAGACCCCCCCCCCATTTGACTTTTCACCATGACCGGGCGGTTCTTAAAATGTGACCGGTTTATTTACCGAAGGTGGTGTCTTCCTTCCACCTTAACCAGGAGACTGTGGTTCCGGCCTTTCATTCTCCTGAGTTGTCTTCCAAAGAGCGGTCTTTGGATGTGGTTCGGGCTCTCTCTCCGTATGTATGTGAAGAGAACATCCTCCATTAGGAAATCTGATTCTCTGTTTGTACTGTTTGGTTTTCACAAACGTGGCTGGCTTGCTTCCAAGCATACCCTCGCTAGATGGATTTGAATGGTGATTGCACATGCTTATGTACAGGCTGGTTGTCCAGCTCCTGCTACAAACAAAGCCCATTCTACTCGGTCGGTTGGACCTTCTTGGGCAGCCCACCGTGGTGCGACCCTTGAACAATTGTGCAAGGTGGCTACGTGGTCCTCAGTGAACACGTTCATAAGGTTCTATGCCTTCGATACTTCCGCCTCCCAGGATGCTTCCTTTGGACGCTGGGTTCTTGTGCCCGCTCCCCTCCCATAAGGAACTGCTTTAGGACATCCCCGATGTTAATCCTTGTGGAGCCCAGTGTACTCCGCAGTAGAAAACGAGATTTATGGTAAGAACTTACCGTTGTTATATCTCTTTCTGCGAGGTACACTGGGCTCCACAAGGCGCCCACCCTGACGCACTTAGCTTCTTTGGGTTGGTGTGGAATTAGGAATGAGTGTGTGGTGTAATTGGCTACAAGCGATTGTCATCTCTAGTACCTGCTACTGCATTGGGCTGGTTAACGAAACCGCTCCTGTGCACGGAGGCGGGGTTATAGAGGAGGCGGCGCTGTGCATCTTGAGAACAGTCAAAACTTTGAGCCTGTTGGTGCCTCGGATCAAGATCCTACTCTACACCCCGATGTTAATCCTTGTGGAGCCCAGTGTAACTCGCAGAAAGAGATTTAACAACGGTAAGTTCTTACCATAAATCTCATTTTACAATACATATTCAATCATGGAGCCCAATTGTGTACAAAAAGATCCCTGGCACAAGTTTTTAATACCTTCTTTCTCTTACATCCTAGAGGATGCTGGAGTCCACATTAGTACCATGGGGTATAGATGGGTCCCTTGGGAGCCATGGGCACTTTAAGAGTTTAATAGTCTGGGCTGGCTTCTCCCTCTATGCCCCTCCTACCAGGCTCAGTTTAGAAAATGTGCCCAGAGAAGCCGGTCACAGCTAGGGGAGCTCCTAGGAATTCTTTTAGTTTTATTGTGTTTTTTAAAAGAGTTAGGTACAGGGAGGCTGCTGGCAACAGCCTCCCTGCTTCGTGGGACTTGGGGGGGAGTAGGAACCAACCCTAGAGGTTAATGGTTCTCTATCTCCACTGACAGGGCACTGAGCTCTTGAGGGTGATGATCGCAAGCCCCTGAGGCGACTGCTCACTCCCGCAGCACAGCCGCCACCCCCTAATAGAGTTAGAAAATGGAGTTGTGAGTATGGCGCCGGCGCCCTGGTAAGCGGGACGCCAGAGGGAATGGCGGCACAAGGGCAGGAGCGCAGCTCTGTAAGGCTGCGCTCCGGAGGGCTCAGCGGTATTTAGTGCGACGCTGTGAGGGGCGCCCTGGGCCAGAGCACATACCCTACACTGGTCACAGATGCTAACAGGGGCTAATCCCTCTGTTAGCAGCCAAATCACCTCAGGCCAGTATAATCCTTGAAAGCAGGAAGACATGCCATTACAGGAGGCGGGATGATTCCCAGATTTCATTTCGGATAGCTCAACATGAGACTGAAACACAGGTTTTGAGAAAGTCTGTTGAGGTTTTGTCGTATTCAGCTCCCACTACCTCATCAAAAACCCCAGTTATATACCCTAAGAAGCGTGCTCTTGCCCATATAATGCAAGCTGACACGGATACCGACTCTGATACAGGGGGCGTGGGGGGGGGGGTGCAACTCATGATTGAGGCTATTAGGGACATTTTACACTTTACCTGATAAGGTACCTGAGCAGGCTTTACTGACAATAAGAAATCCTCCCTTACATTCACTGAGTCTAAGGAATTAAACGCATCCCAAAAAGGGTTCTTATTGCTTTTCCTTTCCCTGAGGAGGACAGGAAAAAGTGTGAAATCCCACCTATTGTAGACGCTTCTGTGTCTAGGTTGTCTAAAAAAGTGGTTTTACCTGTCCCAGGGTCCACCGCTTTAAAAGAGTTGGCTGACCATAAGATTGAGACTACACTCAAATCATTATACACAGCTACTGGCGTAGCTCTAAGACCCACTGTTGCTTGTGCGTGGATTTCTAAAGCCATAGTAAAGTGGTCAGGCACTTTACAAGAGGAATTAGATTCTATGGATAGAAGGGACATTGAATTGTCCTTACGTCATATACAAGACCCTGCAGGATTCACGGTGGAGGCCATGAAGGACCTTGGCCATCTCAATGTGAGGGCGTCTTCTATGGCTGTCTCGGCACGCAGGGGACTCTGGCTGCGCCAATGGTCTGCGGATGATCCAAGAAGAGTGTGGAGAACCTACCCTTCACAGGTCAGGCTCTGTTTGGGGAAGCGTTAGATGCGTGGATCTCCACGACAACTGTGGGTAAGTCAACATTTCTTCCCTCAGCAACTCCGCCTACTAGGAAATCTTATCCTACGCCTCCAATGCAGTCCTTTCGGACCGCGAAAGTTAAAAAGTCCAAATCCCCTTCCACTTTCCTTAGAGGTGGTCGGGGGAAATCCAGAAAACCTGTTCCAACAGGTTCACAGGAACAGAAACCTGGTTCTGCTTCCTCAAAATCCTCAGCATGACGGTGGACCTCCCAGCCTGGAGATCGGGCAGGTGGGAGCAAGATTAAGGATTTTCAGTCATGTCTGGGCGACATCATGCCTAGACCCCTGGGTACAAGATATTATTACCCAGGGGTACAGACTGGAGTTTCAAGAACTCCCACCTCACAGATTCCTCAAATCAGGCTTATCAGCTTTGCTGACAGAAAGTGCTGTCCTACAGGAAGCCATTCAAAAATTGCTAAAGTCAAATGTCATTGTTCCAGTTCCACCTCACTTAGCAAACCTGTTTGTGGTACCGAAACCGGGCGGTTCGGTCATGCTAATATTGAACCTAAAGACGTTGAACCCTTATTAGAAGGAATTCAAATTCAAGATGGAGTCTCTGAGAGCGGTGATCTCAAGTATGGAGGAGGGGGAATTTCTAGTATCCTTGGATATCAAGGATGCGTACCTTCACATTCCGATCTGGCTGCCTCACCAGGCTTATCTACGATTTGCTTTACTGGACTGTCACTATCAGTTCCAGGCACTGCCGTTTGGCCACTCCACGGCACCGAGGGTGTTCATGGCGGAGATGTTACTCCTCCGCAAGCAGGGTGTGAACATAATATCTTTTTCTGGACGATCTGCTGATAAAAGCATCTTCCAGGGAGAAGCTGTTACAGAGCATTGGTCTCTCAACTCAGCTACTCCAGGATCATGGATGGATCCTGAATCTTCCAAAGTCACATTTGTAGCTAACCAGGAGACTGTCCTTCCTGGGGATGATCCTCGACACGGAAGTATAGAAGGTGTTTCTACCGGAGGAGAAAGCGTTGGTGATTCAAACAATGGTCCGGGATGTCCTGAAGCCAGCCCGGGTGTTAGTTCATCAGTGCATTCGCCTTCTGGGGAAGATGGTTGCCTCTTACGAGGCTCTACAGTATGGAAGATTTCATGCTCGGTCCTTCCAACTGGATCTCCTGTACAAATGGTCGGGATCTCATCTTCACATGCACCAATGGATACGTCTGTCGCCGAAAACCAGAATCTCGCTCCTATGGTGGCTGCAAATTTCTCACCTACTGGAGGGCCGCAGGTTGAGGATTCAGAATTGGATTCTTCTAACCACGGATGCGAGCCTCAGATGTTGGGGAGCAGTCACCCAAGGTGTAACCTTCCAAGGAAAGCGATCAAGTATGGAATCCATCCTTCCAATAAACATTCTGGAACCACGGGCCGTGTACAACGGTCTTCTACAGGCGGCACATCTTCTAAAAGATCAAGCCATTCAAGTTCAGTCTGACAATGTAACGACTGTGGCTTACATAAACTGACAAGGCGGAACGAAGAGCAGAGTTGCGATGTCAGAGGTCACAGGAATCATTCTCTGGGCAGAAAAGCACGCGGTGGCGTCGTCGGCAATCTTCATTCCGGGAGTAGACAACTGGGAAGCAGACTTCCTCAGCAGACACGATCTCCATCCGGGAGAGTGGGGTCTCCACCCAGAGGTGTTCGAAGAGGTGACTAGTCTTTGGGGTGTACCTCAAATATACATGATGGCCTCCTGCCTCAACAAGAAGCTTCGGAGGTACTGTTCCAGGTCGAGAGACCCACAGGCAGTGGTGGTGGATGCCCTGGTGACTCCGTGGGTGTTCCAGTCAGTGTATGTGTTCCCTCCACTTCCACTCATCCCAAGGATTCTCAAACTAATAAAAAGAACAGATATATATTTTTTAGAAAAGAGAGCGCTAAAAAAACCTGCAAATATTCTCTTATACCAGCATGTACATGTATACAAGAGTGCATAACATTTTCTAAAAACAGTTTATTGCACATAAAAAGAGCGAAATATTTTATTGCTTTAACAACTTAATTTGTTAATTGGATTTCCACATACATGAAAACACCCTGAGAGCTACCAAATGCAAATTACCTTCTGATGAAACCGTTCTAATGCCATAACGGAGAAATGCGTTAAGGACACCTTTATACCCCACTTGGGGACACCCTCTATTTGAGATTGCTGTATCCATAAGCTTGTTAGAGCATCTCCAACTTCTATCTTGGTGAGGAATCTCTAAACAAAGCACCAACGAAGTAGAGTCGAGCGGCGTGCAGCCGCAGCCAGGTGCCGCTTCCCCACCCTCTAATGAGAAGATTCGAGGCCAGCGTGTAAAGCCCTCTCCACTCCGGGAATAAGCAACTCCGACAGCGGAACATCCAGCGGCGTGCAGCCGCAGTCAGGCACTGCTTTTCTCCGGAGTACAACATCTTTGGTGACGGGAAGGTGCGCTATACAACTGCACCGATTTAATCCCTGGCAAGATAATACTCTAAACTGTGATCTATAGGAAATCCAATTAACAAATTAAGTTGTTAAAGCAATAAAATATTCAGCTCTTTTTATGTGCTGTCAAAGTCAGAAAAATATCCCTATACACGCTGCCATATTTGCACCTCACGCTGGTCCGCGCTGCGCATGCGTGCGCTTTCCCGTGATAGCGCATACCCGCTGATGCGTGCACCCGCTCGCATCGGTATGCGTATTTACGGTAAAGAGTATGTAGTCGTAGCGTGCGACCCAATCGTTACATATTTTCACAATTAATGTAGTTTGTAGACCATGATCCCTTTGATAGATTCTGAAAGTTTGGTTAATATGGAATGTCCCTGAGCGGAGGAATCCCTCTTTGTATTGTGCTAAGGGTCTAACAGGAATCATACAGCAGTGTTTGGTACCCATCGGAAGAGTATTTAAATAGCAATATTCCGGTGTTGGTTTGGAGCGTATTAATCGCTCGTGCGGATAGTTATGGACATAAGAAGTTTATGTCCATTTCTATTATTTACTCATACTCAGGTATGCGGCGGGAAACCTAGTTTCCCACCCACCTGAGCCGTTTGAAATCGTCACAGCCCACCTGTATGAATCACCCTATGACCTTTTGTTATAGTACGAAGCCGAATTCCTGCGTCCAATGGACAATGAGGTTGTAGGGACCATTAGATTGCTTTGTGTGAGTAGCATAAAAGACGGGCCTGTGGCATCCAGCTTTCACTTCTCATCAAACGGTTCTCATTGCTGATAATCGGGAAGCTGGATGTCCAGAAGCGCATGCGATCATACCCTTTGTGCGTAAGTTTTTCTCCGTAATCATATTGTCTTACTGTGAGCCAATCTCTCTCTCCGTCTCTCTCTCTCTCTCTCTCTCTCTCTCTCCATTCTCTTTCTCTCGTATCTCCCATTGACTAGTATTGTATTAGATTGGTATTGTATTGTATTTCTAGTGTAGCTATTTTGGTTAGGAAGTCTCTGTTATATTGTAGTGTATCATTTGTACTGTGATTCTTTTTGCAAGTATAATAGTTATAATACAGATAATAGGCTTTGGACCCTAAACCAGTATCTGTGTATTTCCTATAGTTTTAAGTGTTCACTTGAGCGTCGGTGACGCTCAAGCAGCTTTGTAGTTAGTCAGGTTACACAAGGTTGCACTTACACCCTGTATTCACATTAAGGTATTCTGTGTATTTCATTGATAAAAGGTTTAGACATAAAGGTATAGCGTTGTGAGCGTCTGCGCCGCTGGTGATCTCCTCGTGGTCTCGAGCGTCCGCTACGCCATAGCGAATCATTACTCTAGTCATCACCAATAACGTGTTGTCCTGTGATCACTGGGCCGTGAGCGAACGTGACGCTTGAGCGTCTCGCCTTCGGCTGAGCGATCGTTACGCAACCAGCGTACCCTTACGGTACTTCTTAAGTAAACAGCGTACAGTGTTCTTAGACCTCATAAAGGGTTGTTTATACGACAAAGGAATTTAACATTGTCAATTGGGGGACTCGTCCTGTCCTTCTCATATCTGCACTAGGTGGATCAGCAGACATTATCCCCCAGCAAAGGGTGGGAGGTTGTCTCGCAGTGCTGACGGGATAAGCGTCTGCTTCACTTAGATAAAGAGTGCTGAAGGAATCCGGGAACCGGAGGTAAGAACAAAACGCTAGTGTTTTTTTTAAAACTGTTTATTTTTCTTCTGTCTTGCGTATATACGCACGCATACATATATATATCTGCATTTCTTTTCCATCTGTGTATTTCATAAATTTCGTATATCACTATTCCTGTTTGCCAATTTTTATAGTTGATAGAAAAGTGCCAAAAGAGATTTGCTGTTATTTCATAGTTTAAGAATAGAGGTAATAGTTAAAAGTGTAGACAAACACACAGGTTTGCCTGGGAGATAAGGCAAAGCCAGTGGGGTACGCGGTAGATGATCAGGGATCATTTACATTGATAAAAGTATATTGTGTTAAGGTGGATCTTTGTTTTGCGTACACGTGTCTCTAACAAAGACTAGCGTACGCAATCCAAAGGCCGACGCACGCAGCGTTCATTACGCAACGTAGCGTCCGGTTACGCCCACGTAGCTCAAGTCACGATAAGCGATAATTAGCGCAAAGCGGTAGATAACGCGACGCGGTAAATAACGCAAATCTATTTTTGGAAAATTTGAAATTTAGTTTAACAGATCCTGCTCCTAATTGGTAACACAGCTGGGCTAAAGAAAATTTCTGCGCAGAAATAGAAATAGAAGCAAAAGTGTACATGTGTTGAGTGAGTGTGTTTTTTATTACATAAGCTATATAACTTAGAGGTTGAACCAAAAGGAAAGTCGGGTACTCGTCAAGGAACATACGTGTAAGTGACATATACGGTGGCTAGGGAGGCATCCTTGGTTAAATAAAATATGAGCATTAGAGTATAGCGGATCACAAGGTAACAAGGCCAGGAGGTCACAAGGTAACAAGACCAGGAGGTCATAAGGTACAAGAAGGTCCGCTATAAAGGTACAAGAAGCACAACCCCGGGGGTTGGTGCTAAAACCCATATAGGCCATTGGAAGCTCTGGCTGAAGGAATTCGCAGCCGCAATTTTCGATTCCATTGATCTCTCAGTACATAACAGGTAGTGCTTATGTACTGAACGATTGTACCGCACGTAATTGTGTGCAGTAGTTAGTAATCTGACCTAATACCATTAGAGTAAAGTGGTCACAAACGCTATTTGTACATTCTGACGTGATTTGTGTAATTTTTTATTTTTAAAGGGAAGTTCGCTGGTCACTCAGGAACTATCTAACAACCTCACCTTTACTGGAAAGAGTAAGTGTCCTGCGGGTAACCCTCATATGTTCCAGTAAATAAAGGTTCACAGGGGCCCTGAGTTGGGTACAACCGCTCTGGATACAGTGATTGCAGTACTGGCCAACGTGGGCGAGAAGTGAGTGGGGTACTTGGTAAACCGCCACCGCCAGCCTGCCCAGGACATCTTGGTTTGTTTGTAAGGGTTCGCTGAAAACCTTGATATAAAGATCAAAGGAGTAGTAAGCAACACCTGCAGATTATGGGGGCCAATTGTTCAGGTAGGGGGCGATCAACCTCGGTTCGGGTTGATTCAGAGAACCGACCAGTCGGGTCGGCAAGATACATCATGTGTGAAAAATACGGAAGTCACACAGAGGTTTTATGTGATGAATGGGAGAGAATGACTGTACAAGACAGGGAGAAGTTCCCAAGAATAGGTAGCTTCAGTCCAGAAGTGTTACAAAATTTAAGGAGGAGGATATGTCTCATAAAATCAACAAAGAGACGAATTCAGCATCATGATTATTTACAGTTGTGGCAACAGGAAGGTGAGATACAGAGAGGTTTGGCTCTGGCGGCGGGATCTGGGGCAACCAGGAAACTGATAGCCACAGCCCCACCACCACCATACATAGCAGGAGAGGAGTTGATTACGGAGAGAAACGCACTGGGTTGTAAAACACAAACACTTAGTAACCCTGTAAATGTTAATGATGTTAACCAAGTAACTCATGCAAGTATTAACCCGTGCAAGTTGTACCCTGTTTTGAACTTTCCTCAGGAGTGTGATCAAGAAGACGATCCAGCAACAATTTCAGCTCTCTCTCTAGCGGCCACCATAGCAGAGACCACAGTAGGCACAGCAACACCCACGAGATTAGCGAAGGCCCCTAGCGGAGGGATAGGTGAGGTCGTGTCAACGGGTAAGTACGGCACCATGCATTATACTGAAACAATTTCACCACAAGTTGTAGAATCTACACAGAATGAGGTTGTTAGAGTTAACCCTGTTAGAGTAATAGCAGTTCCCAATGGGAAAACAGATGTATCAGGAGCCACTCCCATAAGGAACATTGCCATGTACACTCCATTTTCCCGAATGGAATTAAGGACAATAGTGTCCGAATTTCCTGACCCCAGGAAAGACTTAGTTGCTAGCCAAAAATACATCAGGGATCTAGGTAACACTGTAGAACCCAACAACAAGGATTGGCAGATACTGCTAAGAGCTTGTTTACCTTCAAATGTCGACTCAGTTCAATTCTTAGCCGATTGTGGACTAGATAAAGATGTACCACTTTCAGATGTATACAACAAAGATAACGTAAAAAGGATAAATTTACAGCTAAAGGAGTATTTCCCAGCTGTTGTTAAATGGAACAAAATATTCTCCATTAGACAAAAAGAGTCCGAAACGGCAACAGAATATTTTCATCGGGCACTATTAGAAATGGCAAAGTACACTGGAATAGAAGACATTAGGACCAACCCAAACCACCAAGAAGTAGCAGTATCTGTACTGATGGATGGTTTAAAGGAAACATTAAAGACTAGGGTTCAGACCACGCAACCATGTTGGCGAGGTCTGTCGGTGTCCACATTGAGAGAGGCTGCTATTGATCACGACAGAAACATCACTAGACACAGGGAGTCGCAAAGTGATAAGTTGATGGCAGTAAGTATACAGGCGCTGACCACAAGGCAGCCTGCGTATGTACCACCGAATCCTGTGGGTAAGTCAAGTGTAATAACATGTTTTTCTTGTAACAAACAGGGACACTATGCACGAGACTGTAGAACAAAGAGTGTACAAAGATCTTTTCAACCCCCTAGACAACGACACGACACACGACATTGGGAGCAGGGTCCACAGAGGCGGAGGTTTGAGCCACATACAGGGGAAACAAAAAGATACCCCCCGAACAGAGATTGGCATGCCTCTGGTAGTTCCCAGCTAACTCCCCCACAAGTAGTTGCTGCCAACGGGATTCAGGGAGGTCAGCATACCCAATAGGGGTGTGGCCATACCTGTAATCTGCAGCCAGTGAAATTGATTGCCAGTCTTGGAAGTGAACCAGAGATTGCAATCAATGTAGCTGGTAAAACCTTAAACTTTCTTGTAGACACAGGGGCGGCCAAGTCAGTGATAAATTCGACAGTGGGCATGAGAACCACTGGTAGGACAGTTCCAGCCATGGGAGTAACCGGAGTAGTCCAGCACTACCCTGTTAGCAAACCAGCCGAGATTACAATAGGGCCTTTGCATACCAAGCATTCATTTTTGCTAGCTGCATCGGCACCAACCAATCTCCTGGGAAGAGACTTACTATGTAAAATGGGTTGCGTCATTTATTGTACTCCTGAAGGTGTATTCTTGGACATTCCTGAGAATCACGCTCAGGAAGTACGAGACATGTTAGACTCCCCATCAAAATTAATGTCACATCCCATTATGACAAATAGGAATCCATCCCAAATAGAAGAGATGACATCTCAGATACCAGAGTCACTTTGGACAAAAGATGGACAGGACACTGGATTAATGGCAAACGTAGCTCCAGTAGTTGTACAAGTAAAAGATGGTAGGATAGCTCCAAAAATCCCACAGTATCCTCTGAAGCCAGAGGTGGAGTTAGGAGTTTTCCCAGTAATAGAGCGCTTGCTACAACAGGGCATTCTAGTAAGAACGTCCAGCACAGCAAATAGTCCCATCTTCCCTGTTAAAAAGAGTGGGGGGAGGGGTTACAGGCTAGTGCAGGATCTAAGGGGGATTAACAAAATAGTTGAGAGTCAGTTCCCCGTAGTGCCAAATCCAGCTGTCATCCTAATGCAAATTCCTCCCACTGCCAAATTTTTCACTGTTATTGACCTCTGCTCCGCATTCTTTTCGGTACCTCTGCACCCTGACAGCCAATATTTGTTTGCATTCACATACAGAGGAGTCCAATACACGTGGACTCGGTTACCCCAAGGTTTCATAGACAGTCCAAGTATATTTTCTCAGGCTTTGCATGATTGTTTACAGTCTTTCCAACCGGAGGGTGGATCAGTATTGATACAGTATGTAGATGATTTACTACTGTGTTCAGATTCGCTGGAAACTTCCCTGAAGGATACGAAACAGCTCCTGTTTCATCTTTCAGACACAGGACATAAGGTTTCCAAAGACAAGTTGCAATTATGCCAACCTAAGGTAAAATATTTAGGACACTGTCTAACACAAGGACTGAGACACCTGACCGCTGATAGAATCCAAGCCATTAGAGACATGACACTGCCACAAACCCAGCAACAGATCAGGACGTTTTTAGGAATGTGTGGGTATTGCCGTAATTGGATCCCAGGGTTTTCCATATTGGCGTTACCTTTGCAGGAAATGGTCTCCTCAAACAAACCTGATAGGATCTCGCATACAGACGAATCCGAAACAGCATTTGAGAGACTCAAACAGTGCCTAACGCAGGCACCAGCACTAGGTATGCCAGACTATGGGAAACCCTTTGAACTATACGGAACAGAAAGTGCTGGTTGCGCAGCAGGTGTACTAACCCAAAAACACGGTGATGCCAGCAGGCCAGTTGCATACTACAGCGCTCAGCTAGACACGGTAGCGCGATCCCTCCCCACATGCTTGCGTAGCGTTGCGGCGATAGCATTGCTAGTGACAAAAAGCGAAGATGTCGTGCTAGGCCACAACCTCACAATCCATACACCACATGCAGTATCTGCCTTATTGAATTCTGCCCAAACCAGACACGTCTCATCAGCAAGGTTTACAAGATGGGAATTGGCATTAATGGCCCCAGTAAACATCACCATAAGGAGATGCAGCGCATTAAATCCTGCGACATTTCTCCCAGGTGTGCCTGGTCAGACACAAAGGGTGGAAGGTGAGAGTGGTGGGGAAGGAGAATTTAATACAAAGGAAGACACACATGATTGTATGGAATATTTGACCCAAAATTTTACCGCAAGGCCTGACATCAGTGACAATCCACTGGAAGATGCAGAACTCACGTTCTACACTGACGGTAGTTGTCATAGACAGTCAGACTCGGGAGACTTGTGTACTGGATACGCAGTCGTAGATGACCAAGACACCATAGAAGCGGAACCGCTAGGTCCACCTCACTCAGCCCAGGTTGCTGAACTGGTCGCCCTAACCAGAGCATGTGAATTGGCTAAGGGTAAGTCAGCCAATATCTACACCGATTCTAGATACGCCTTCGGGGTAGTACATGATTTCGGAGCCCTATGGCGCCTCAGAAATTTCATGACGGCAGCTGGTACACCGATAGCGCATGCAGCATATATAAAAAGGCTTCTAACAGCGATACAGGAACCCGACAGAGTGGCTGTTATCAAATGTAAAGCACATACATATAGTCAAGACCCAGTGTCACTTGGTAACAGCCGAGCAGACGAAGCAGCTAAGCTTGCAGCTGCTACCCCCATACAGACAGACACCACACAACTGATGGTATTTAATACCATCAACACACAGAAGTTGTGTTCCACACAGGAAAGAGCAGTCTGGAAGGCAAAGGGATATGGCCAGGAGTCCTCAGGGCTCTGGACGGATGGACATGGTAAACCAGTGGCCCCCAGAGCATATCTTCCATGTCTGGCTGAGGCAGCTCATGGGTTGACTCATCTAGGCAAGGAGGGAATGTGCAAATTGGTAAGAGCATACTGGTGCGCCCCAGGATTCTCCTCTCATGCGGGTAAAAGAGCAATGTCATGCCTTACCTGTCTGAGAAAGAATATTGGAAAAGCAATACCTACAGAACCATCCCATATCCCACCTGCCGGCGGCCCTTTCCAGGTAATACAAATTGACTTCATTCAATTACCCCCATGTCGAAATTTGAAATATGTACTTGTTTGTATAGATGTTTTCTCGAATTGGGTCGAAGCATTTCCAGCAGCTACAAATACCGCTATGTTTACAGCTAAGAAAATTGTGCAGGAATTTGTATGTAGATATGGTATCCCTAGAATCATTGAAAGTGATAGGGGTACCCATTTTACCGGTGATGTCTTTCAAGGAATGTGTAAATTAATGGGTATTGATAGCAAGCTGCACACTCCGTACCGTCCACAGGCGAGTGCGAAGGTCGAAAGAGTGAACAGCACTATTAAAAATAAATTGAGTAAAGTAATGGCAGAGACAGGATTGACGTGGCCAGAAGCTTTACCCATTGTTTTGTATAGCATCAGAACCACTCCCAGGTCCCCTCTTAACCTGTCCCCTTTTGAAATTCTGTTTGGTCGACAACCGCATGTCATGATTAACCCTCAGGATGATTTGAAATGTAACAATGAAGTAACTGTAAAATACTTGATTAACATGAGTAAGCAGTTGAGGAATCAAAATGATAATCTGAAGTTGGTGATTCCTGATTTACCAGATAGTAATTGTCATGACATTGAACCTGGGGATTATGTAATGATACGAAATTTTCTACGCTCAGGTTGTCTTATTGATAGATGGGAAGGACCATACCAGGTCTTATTGACTAGCACCACAGCATTGAAGGTTGCTGAGAGAGAGACTTGGGTCCATTCATCCCACTGCAAAAAGGTTGCTGATCCAGAGAGGTCCCGTGATAAGGAACAGACGGTAGAGGTTGTATCACTGGAGTGTCTGTTCCAGGAGGACTGAGGCGGCACCTGAGCCTTGAAGACCGAAAGCAGTTGTTGACTCCCTTCCCCCTTTTATTGTTTTTCTCCACTTCCCATCCCCTCTCCCTTAAAATTTCTTTTTCCCCCTTCTCATTCTTCTCTATTTCCTCCTCGAAGATGGACTTGCCCCAAGAGACTGTGATCCGGATTTTGATGTTAACCATGATGTTGACCAGAGCAGTCTGTTCCGGCGAGAGTACCATAGAGGTCGAGAGAGGTTCTGGAATGGGTTCCGATTATGATGATGGAGGCGTAGTTTTCCAAGATCAACCAAACCAACAAGCAAAGGCGAGTATCAGAAAACGATCCGATAGAAGAAATTGTGATGGATTGTTAGCTGAAGAAAACTGTATCTGTAGGCTCTGTGACAATTTGATTGAGGATGGGTGCATAAAGAAATGCCAATCCAGTTTTAATATCCATATGGACCGGCATCCATTGAGTGACTATCACTCCTTAGTGGGTAACGTATTAAACCAAACAGATTGTTGGGTATGCTCTCAAGTACCTCAGGGTCATAGCAAATCAGGGCTAGTACCATTTCCTTTAACGTTAGGGGAGGTACTTGAGCTAAGTGGTGGGAGACCGGTGGACCGGAGGTTTAACATCTCCAGCCCTCCTAGTTTGAAGCTCCACCAATACCATGTGGATAGGTCCCTCTTATGTTTTAATATCTCCAATCCCCGTAAGCCGGGAAATTGGGAAGTGTCATGGAGCAACCTTACCATGACCTTCTCACACAGAGCAGATAGAATGCCTACAGATACAGAGCTTGTACGCCACATAGCCAGTAGAGGAAAATCTTTCCGGTATAGATACACCCTAGGAAATAGAATTACTAGAGTTGGAGAAGTATCACCAGGATACTGTGCACATATCGTACAGTCTGATACGTGCATTAAGCAGATGGAAGAATTAGGGTCAGGAGATTTCACATGGAAGGTTTGTAATATGGTAATGTCCTTCTCCGTCCCATATGTTCTCCCCGATGATGCATATTTCATATGCGGGAGAAAGGCGTACAAGTGGCTTGCCCCAAACTCTGAAGGATTGTGTTATATTGGAAAGGTATTGCCTGAAGTGATGACTGTTACACATGACAAAATGAAGGACATACACCGTGGTGCCCAAGCTCCTTATACTCACACTCATTACGAGCACCGAGTTAAAAGACAACTGTCAGAAAGGTTAGAGCATCCGGCCTCTGATCTTATCCATGAATCCACCGGGATTCAGGTTCTGGTAGCGTTAGATTTCACTCGCACCGCTCGGGGAGTGATGAATTATAGATACATTTCCGCACTCGCCAATTTGTTAGATAATATCACTGAAATGTATGATGACACGTTCAGATACACTGGAAGAGAACTTCAAGCTTATAAAACAGAACTAGTTCAGCATAGGATGGTTCTTAATTATCTTACAGCAGTAACAGGCGGATATTGTGTTACATTGGCAACACAGTACGGCATAAAGTGTTGCACGTATATCACAAATAGCACCGAGGATCCGGTAGAGGTCATAGACCAAAAGATGGACGATATTCTCCAATTGAAGTGGGAATTTCGTCGAAAACACAATCTCACCCTTGCCGCTGTAGGTAATGAGCTGACTAGTTGGGTGTCATGGTTGAACCCGCGAAATTGGTTCTCCGGTTTAGGAGACTGGGCTCAAGGAGTCATAATGGATGTTGGAAAGTTTCTCCTATGTATTTTAGGTGTTGTTATATCTATTGGATTGATATTTAGATGCGGGCAGGCTTTAATGAGGTGCAAACAAAGTACAAGAGTGATGAGCTTGAGGAGTGAGGAAACTGTAATTAACCTGGATTTGATTTATGACCCAATGATAGAAACCAGGATGTGATGAAAAATGCGATTATACGGTCCGTTTCTTTCACCTGTTTTTCTGCTTTCTTCCAAGATACAAAGACCCCCTTGGACGAGGAAGTTGACGAGACGCTATACAGACAACAGACAAGCACCAAAGATGAAGTTTTGACAACCTATGATATGGACACTTGATGAACTTTGCCATGGATCCCCAGTTTCCCTAGTATTTTTAAACTCACGCTAGCCCAACATTTTTGTAAATCTGATGGCACTGACAAAGCTATTTGCTCATGCCCAAGGAGCAATACAGCGCAAAGAAGACGACTCTCAACAGATACCGAACAAAACTTCAACAACAGATGTACATTTCCCTGACATAGAATACCACCGCATTTACCGTAATTATGTCTTTTCTTCATTTCTACAACCCTCAGGTAATGACACACATAGTCGATAGGGAATACAGGCACAGATATCAGCAACCACATACTTCCCCCATTCATGTATCATCAACTAAAATGTGCATCCCCATTTTGTTACAACTGAAAGCCGAAATGAGCTCGGTAAAGTTTGACAGCCCATCCACAGACCTGTACCACGGGATAAGAAGGAATTCAAATGTATACTTCGCAATACCTCGAAGCTTGATTTACCACACGTACGGCACGATGATACATGACCCTCCAAACATGGACTCATACACACATGCTTCTGCTTTCTCACTAGGTCATACCCTCTTCACACCTACTCCTCTCTTCTTCCTTACCCAACCATGGAAATGAATTAACCCCTGACTTATATTTTTCTCCTTTTTTTTTTGTTTTGTTTTGAAGGTGGCAGTTATTATTGACTGCCAAAGGGTGGACTGTCAAAGTCAGAAAAATATCCCTATACACGCTGCCATATTTGCACCTCACGCTGGTCCGCGCTGCGCATGCGTGCGCTTTCCCGTGATAGCGCATACCCGCTGATGCGTGCACCCGCTCGCATCGGTATGCGTATTTACGGTAAAGAGTATGTAGTCGTAGCGTGCGACCCAATCGTTACATATTTTCACAATTAATGTAGTTTGTAGACCATGATCCCTTTGATAGATTCTGAAAGTTTGGTTAATATGGAATGTCCCTGAGCGGAGGAATCCCTCTTTGTATTGTGCTAAGGGTCTAACAGGAATCATACAGCAGTGTTTGGTACCCATCGGAAGAGTATTTAAATAGCAATATTCCGGTGTTGGTTTGGAGCGTATTAATCGCTCGTGCGGATAGTTATGGACATAAGAAGTTTATGTCCATTTCTATTATTTACTCATACTCAGGTATGCGGCGGGAAACCTAGTTTCCCACCCACCTGAGCCGTTTGAAATCGTCACAGCCCACCTGTATGAATCACCCTATGACCTTTTGTTATAGTACGAAGCCGAATTCCTGCGTCCAATGGACAATGAGGTTGTAGGGACCATTAGATTGCATTGTGTGAGTAGCATAAAAGACGGGCCTGTGGCATCCAGCTTTCACTTCTCATCAAACGGTTCTCATTGCTGATAATCGGGAAGCTGGATGTCCAGAAGCGCATGCGATCATACCCTTTGTGCGTAAGTTTTTCTCCGTAATCATATTGTCTTACTGTGAGCCAATCTCTCTCTCTCTCTCCGTCCATTCTCTTTCTCTCGTATCTCCCATTGACTAGTATTGTATTAGATTGGTATTGTATTGTATTTCTAGTGTAGCTATTTTGGTTAGGAAGTCTCTGTTATATTGTAGTGTATCATTTGTACTGTGATTCTTTTTGCAAGTATAATAGTTATAATACAGATAATAGGCTTTGGACCCTAAACCAGTATCTGTGTATTTCCTATAGTTTTAAGTGTTCACTTGAGCGTCGGTGACGCTCAAGCAGCTTTGTAGTTAGTCAGGTTACACAAGGTTGCACTTACACCCTGTATTCACATTAAGGTATTCTGTGTATTTCATTGATAAAAGGTTTAGACATAAAGGTATAGCGTTGTGAGCGTCTGCGCCGCTGGTGATCTCCTCGTGGTCTCGAGCGTCCGCTACGCCATAGCGAATCATTACTCTAGTCATCACCAATAACGTGTTGTCCTGTGATCACTGGGCCGTGAGCGAACGTGACGCTTGAGCGTCTCGCCTTCGGCTGAGCGATCGTTACGCAACCAGCGTACCCTTACGGTACTTCTTAAGTAAACAGCGTACAGTGTTCTTAGACCACCATAAAGGGTTGTTTATACGACAAAGGAATTTAACATTGTCAATTGGGGGACTCATCCTGTCCTTCTCATATCTGCACTAGGTGGATCAGCAGACATTATCCCCCAGCAAAGGGTGGGAGGTTGTCTCGCAGTGCTGACGGGATAAGCGTCTGCTTCACTTAGATAAAGAGTGCTGAAGGAATCCGGGAACCGGAGGTAAGAACAAAACGCTAGTGTTTTTTTTAAAACTGTTTATTTTTCTTCTGTCTTGCGTATATACGCACGCATACATATATATATCTGCATTTCTTTTCCATCTGTGTATTTCATAAATTTCGTATATCACTATTCCTGTTTGCCAATTTTTATAGTTGATAGAAAAGTGCCAAAAGAGATTTGCTGTTATTTCATAGTTTAAGAATAGAGGTAATAGTTAAAAGTGTAGACAAACACACAGGTTTGCCTGGGAGATAAGGCAAAGCCAGTGGGGTACGCGGTAGATGATCAGGGATCATTTACATTGATAAAAGTATATTGTGTTAAGGTGGATCTTTGTTTTGCGTACACGTGTCTCTAACAAAGACTAGCGTACGCAATCCAAAGGCCGACGCACGCAGCGTTCATTACGCAACGTAGCGTCCGGTTACGCCCACGTAGCTCAAGTCACGATAAGCGATAATTAGCGCAAAGCGGTAGATAACGCGACGCGGTAAATAACGCAAATCTATTTTTGGAAAATTTGAAATTTAGTTTAACAGATCCTGCTCCTAATTGGTAACACAGCTGGGCTAAAGAAAATTTCTGCGCAGAAATAGAAATAGAAGCAAAAGTGTACATGTGTTGAGTGAGTGTGTTTTTTATTACATAAGCTATATAACTTAGAGGTTGAACCAAAAGGAAAGTCGGGTACTCGTCAAGGAACATACGTGTAAGTGACATATACGGTGGCTAGGGAGGCATCCTTGGTTAAATAAAATATGAGCATTAGAGTATAGCGGATCACAAGGTAACAAGGCCAGGAGGTCACAAGGTAACAAGACCAGGAGGTCATAAGGTACAAGAAGGTCCGCTATAAAGGTACAAGAAGCACAACCCCGGGGGTTGGTGCTAAAACCCATATAGGCCATTGGAAGCTCTGGCTGAAGGAATTCGCAGCCGCAATTTTCGATTCCATTGATCTCTCAGTACATAACAGGTAGTGCTTATGTACTGAACGATTGTACCGCACGTAATTGTGTGCAGTAGTTAGTAATCTGACCTAATACCATTAGAGTAAAGTGGTCACAAACGCTATTTGTACATTCTGACGTGATTTGTGTAATTTTTTATTTTTAAAGGGAAGTTCGCTGGTCACTCAGGAACTATCTAACAACCTCACCTTTACTGGAAAGAGTAAGTGTCCTGCGGGTAACCCTCATATGTTCCAGTAAATAAAGGTTCACAGGGGCCCTGAGTTGGGTACAACAGCTCTGGATACAGTGATTGCAGTACTGGCCAACGTGGGCGAGAAGTGAGTGGGGTACTTGGTAAACCGCCACCGCCAGCCTGCCCAGGACATCTTGGTTTGTTTGTAAGGGTTCGCTGAAAACCTTGATATAAAGATCAAAGGAGTAGTAAGCAACACCTGCAGATTATGGGGGCCAATTGTTCAGGTAGGGGGCGATCAACCTCGGTTCGGGTTGATTCAGAGAACCGACCAGTCGGGTCGGCAAGATACATCATGTGTGAAAAATACGGAAGTCACACAGAGGTTTTATGTGATGAATGGGAGAGAATGACTGTACAAGACAGGGAGAAGTTCCCAAGAATAGGTAGCTTCAGTCCAGAAGTGTTACAAAATTTAAGGAGGAGGATATGTCTCATAAAATCAACAAAGAGACGAATTCAGCATCATGATTATTTACAGTTGTGGCAACAGGAAGGTGAGATACAGAGAGGTTTGGCTCTGGCGGCGGGATCTGGGGCAACCAGGAAACTGATAGCCACAGCCCCACCACCACCATACATAGCAGGAGAGGAGTTGATTACGGAGAGAAACGCACTGGGTTGTAAAACACAAACACTTAGTAACCCTGTAAATGTTAATGATGTTAACCAAGTAACTCATGCAAGTATTAACCCGTGCAAGTTGTACCCTGTTTTGAACTTTCCTCAGGAGTGTGATCAAGAAGACGATCCAGCAACAATTTCAGCTCTCTCTCTAGCGGCCACCATAGCAGAGACCACAGTAGGCACAGCAACACCCACGAGATTAGCGAAGGCCCCTAGCGGAGGGATAGGTGAGGTCGTGTCAACGGGTAAGTACGGCACCATGCATTATACTGAAACAATTTCACCACAAGTTGTAGAATCTACACAGAATGAGGTTGTTAGAGTTAACCCTGTTAGAGTAATAGCAGTTCCCAATGGGAAAACAGATGTATCAGGAGCCACTCCCATAAGGAACATTGCCATGTACACTCCATTTTCCCGAATGGAATTAAGGACAATAGTGTCCGAATTTCCTGACCCCAGGAAAGACTTAGTTGCTAGCCAAAAATACATCAGGGATCTAGGTAACACTGTAGAACCCAACAACAAGGATTGGCAGATACTGCTAAGAGCTTGTTTACCTTCAAATGTCGACTCAGTTCAATTCTTAGCCGATTGTGGACTAGATAAAGATGTACCACTTTCAGATGTATACAACAAAGATAACGTAAAAAGGATAAATTTACAGCTAAAGGAGTATTTCCCAGCTGTTGTTAAATGGAACAAAATATTCTCCATTAGACAAAAAGAGTCCGAAACGGCAACAGAATATTTTCATCGGGCACTATTAGAAATGGCAAAGTACACTGGAATAGAAGACATTAGGACCAACCCAAACCACCAAGAAGTAGCAGTATCTGTACTGATGGATGGTTTAAAGGAAACATTAAAGACTAGGGTTCAGACCACGCAACCATGTTGGCGAGGTCTGTCGGTGTCCACATTGAGAGAGGCTGCTATTGATCACGACAGAAACATCACTAGACACAGGGAGTCGCAAAGTGATAAGTTGATGGCAGTAAGTATACAGGCGCTGACCACAAGGCAGCCTGCGTATGTACCACCGAATCCTGTGGGTAAGTCAAGTGTAATAACATGTTTTTCTTGTAACAAACAGGGACACTATGCACGAGACTGTAGAACAAAGAGTGTACAAAGATCTTTTCAACCCCCTAGACAACGACACGACACACGACATTGGGAGCAGGGTCCACAGAGGCGGAGGTTTGAGCCACATACAGGGGAAACAAAAAGATACCCCCCGAACAGAGATTGGCATGCCTCTGGTAGTTCCCAGCTAACTCCCCCACAAGTAGTTGCTGCCAACGGGATTCAGGGAGGTCAGCATACCCAATAGGGGTGTGGCCATACCTGTAATCTGCAGCCAGTGAAATTGATTGCCAGTCTTGGAAGTGAACCAGAGATTGCAATCAATGTAGCTGGTAAAACCTTAAACTTTCTTGTAGACACAGGGGCGGCCAAGTCAGTGATAAATTCGACAGTGGGCATGAGAACCACTGGTAGGACAGTTCCAGCCATGGGAGTAACCGGAGTAGTCCAGCACTACCCTGTTAGCAAACCAGCCGAGATTACAATAGGGCCTTTGCATACCAAGCATTCATTTTTGCTAGCTGCATCGGCACCAACCAATCTCCTGGGAAGAGACTTACTATGTAAAATGGGTTGCGTCATTTATTGTACTCCTGAAGGTGTATTCTTGGACATTCCTGAGAATCACGCTCAGGAAGTACGAGACATGTTAGACTCCCCATCAAAATTAATGTCACATCCCATTATGACAAATAGGAATCCATCCCAAATAGAAGAGATGACATCTCAGATACCAGAGTCACTTTGGACAAAAGATGGACAGGACACTGGATTAATGGCAAACGTAGCTCCAGTAGTTGTACAAGTAAAAGATGGTAGGATAGCTCCAAAAATCCCACAGTATCCTCTGAAGCCAGAGGTGGAGTTAGGAGTTTTCCCAGTAATAGAGCGCTTGCTACAACAGGGCATTCTAGTAAGAACGTCCAGCACAGCAAATAGTCCCATCTTCCCTGTTAAAAAGAGTGGGGGGAGGGGTTACAGGCTAGTGCAGGATCTAAGGGGGATTAACAAAATAGTTGAGAGTCAGTTCCCCGTAGTGCCAAATCCAGCTGTCATCCTAATGCAAATTCCTCCCACTGCCAAATTTTTCACTGTTATTGACCTCTGCTCCGCATTCTTTTCGGTACCTCTGCACCCTGACAGCCAATATTTGTTTGCATTCACATACAGAGGAGTCCAATACACGTGGACTCGGTTACCCCAAGGTTTCATAGACAGTCCAAGTATATTTTCTCAGGCTTTGCATGATTGTTTACAGTCTTTCCAACCGGAGGGTGGATCAGTATTGATACAGTATGTAGATGATTTACTACTGTGTTCAGATTCGCTGGAAACTTCCCTGAAGGATACGAAACAGCTCCTGTTTCATCTTTCAGACACAGGACATAAGGTTTCCAAAGACAAGTTGCAATTATGCCAACCTAAGGTAAAATATTTAGGACACTGTCTAACACAAGGACTGAGACACCTGACCGCTGATAGAATCCAAGCCATTAGAGACATGACACTGCCACAAACCCAGCAACAGATCAGGACGTTTTTAGGAATGTGTGGGTATTGCCGTAATTGGATCCCAGGGTTTTCCATATTGGCGTTACCTTTGCAGGAAATGGTCTCCTCAAACAAACCTGATAGGATCTCGCATACAGACGAATCCGAAACAGCATTTGAGAGACTCAAACAGTGCCTAACGCAGGCACCAGCACTAGGTATGCCAGACTATGGGAAACCCTTTGAACTATACGGAACAGAAAGTGCTGGTTGCGCAGCAGGTGTACTAACCCAAAAACACGGTGATGCCAGCAGGCCAGTTGCATACTACAGCGCTCAGCTAGACACGGTAGCGCGATCCCTCCCCACATGCTTGCGTAGCGTTGCGGCGATAGCATTGCTAGTGACAAAAAGCGAAGATGTCGTGCTAGGCCACAACCTCACAATCCATACACCACATGCAGTATCTGCCTTATTGAATTCTGCCCAAACCAGACACGTCTCATCAGCAAGGTTTACAAGATGGGAATTGGCATTAATGGCCCCAGTAAACATCACCATAAGGAGATGCAGCGCATTAAATCCTGCGACATTTCTCCCAGGTGTGCCTGGTCAGACACAAAGGGTGGAAGGTGAGAGTGGTGGGGAAGGAGAATTTAATACAAAGGAAGACACACATGATTGTATGGAATATTTGACCCAAAATTTTACCGCAAGGCCTGACATCAGTGACAATCCACTGGAAGATGCAGAACTCACGTTCTACACTGACGGTAGTTGTCATAGACAGTCAGACTCGGGAGACTTGTGTACTGGATACGCAGTCGTAGATGACCAAGACACCATAGAAGCGGAACCGCTAGGTCCACCTCACTCAGCCCAGGTTGCTGAACTGGTCGCCCTAACCAGAGCATGTGAATTGGCTAAGGGTAAGTCAGCCAATATCTACACCGATTCTAGATACGCCTTTGGGGTAGTACATGATTTCGGAGCCCTATGGCGCCTCAGAAATTTCATGACGGCAGCTGGTACACCGATAGCGCATGCAGCATATATAAAAAGGCTTCTAACAGCGATACAGGAACCCGACAGAGTGGCTGTTATCAAATGTAAAGCACATACATATAGTCAAGACCCAGTGTCACTTGGTAACAGCCGAGCAGACGAAGCAGCTAAGCTTGCAGCTGCTACCCCCATACAGACAGACACCACACAACTGATGGTATTTAATACCATCAACACACAGAAGTTGTGTGAGATGCAGAATTTGTGTTCCACACAGGAAAGAGCAGTCTGGAAGGCAAAGGGATATGGCCAGGAGTCCTCAGGGCTCTGGACGGATGGACATGGTAAACCAGTGGCCCCCAGAGCATATCTTCCATGTCTGGCTGAGGCAGCTCATGGGTTGACTCATCTAGGCAAGGAGGGAATGTGCAAATTGGTAAGAGCATACTGGTGCGCCCCAGGATTCTCCTCTCATGCGGGTAAAAGAGCAATGTCATGCCTTACCTGTCTGAGAAAGAATATTGGAAAAGCAATACCTACAGAACCATCCCATATCCCACCTGCCGGCGGCCCTTTCCAGGTAATACAAATTGACTTCATTCAATTACCCCCATGTCGAAATTTGAAATATGTACTTGTTTGTATAGATGTTTTCTCGAATTGGGTCGAAGCATTTCCAGCAGCTACAAATACCGCTATGTTTACAGCTAAGAAAATTGTGCAGGAATTTGTATGTAGATATGGTATCCCTAGAATCATTGAAAGTGATAGGGGTACCCATTTTACCGGTGATGTCTTTCAAGGAATGTGTAAATTAATGGGTATTGATAGCAAGCTGCACACTCCGTACCGTCCACAGGCGAGTGCGAAGGTCGAAAGAGTGAACAGCACTATTAAAAATAAATTGAGTAAAGTAATGGCAGAGACAGGATTGACGTGGCCAGAAGCTTTACCCATTGTTTTGTATAGCATCAGAACCACTCCCAGGTCCCCTCTTAACCTGTCCCCTTTTGAAATTCTGTTTGGTCGACAACCGCATGTCATGATTAACCCTCAGGATGATTTGAAATGTAACAATGAAGTAACTGTAAAATACTTGATTAACATGAGTAAGCAGTTGAGGAATCAAAATGATAATCTGAAGTTGGTGATTCCTGATTTACCAGATAGTAATTGTCATGACATTGAACCTGGGGATTATGTAATGATACGAAATTTTCTACGCTCAGGTTGTCTTATTGATAGATGGGAAGGACCATACCAGGTCTTATTGACTAGCACCACAGCATTGAAGGTTGCTGAGAGAGAGACTTGGGTCCATTCATCCCACTGCAAAAAGGTTGCTGATCCAGAGAGGTCCCGTGATAAGGAACAGACGGTAGAGGTTGTATCACTGGAGTGTCTGTTCCAGGAGGACTGAGGCGGCACCTGAGCCTTGAAGACCGAAAGCAGTTGTTGACTCCCTTCCCCCTTTTATTGTTTTTCTCCACTTCCCATCCCCTCTCCCTTAAAATTTCTTTTTCCCCCTTCTCATTCTTCTCTATTTCCTCCTCGAAGATGGACTTGCCCCAAGAGACTGTGATCCGGATTTTGATGTTAACCATGATGTTGACCAGAGCAGTCTGTTCCGGCGAGAGTACCATAGAGGTCGAGAGAGGTTCTGGAATGGGTTCCGATTATGATGATGGAGGCGTAGTTTTCCAAGATCAACCAAACCAACAAGCAAAGGCGAGTATCAGAAAACGATCCGATAGAAGAAATTGTGATGGATTGTTAGCTGAAGAAAACTGTATCTGTAGGCTCTGTGACAATTTGATTGAGGATGGGTGCATAAAGAAATGCCAATCCAGTTTTAATATCCATATGGACCGGCATCCATTGAGTGACTATCACTCCTTAGTGGGTAACGTATTAAACCAAACAGATTGTTGGGTATGCTCTCAAGTACCTCAGGGTCATAGCAAATCAGGGCTAGTACCATTTCCTTTAACGTTAGGGGAGGTACTTGAGCTAAGTGGTGGGAGACCGGTGGACCGGAGGTTTAACATCTCCAGCCCTCCTAGTTTGAAGCTCCACCAATACCATGTGGATAGGTCCCTCTTATGTTTTAATATCTCCAATCCCCGTAAGCCGGGAAATTGGGAAGTGTCATGGAGCAACCTTACCATGACCTTCTCACACAGAGCAGATAGAATGCCTACAGATACAGAGCTTGTACGCCACATAGCCAGTAGAGGAAAATCTTTCCGGTATAGATACACCCTAGGAAATAGAATTACTAGAGTTGGAGAAGTATCACCAGGATACTGTGCACATATCGTACAGTCTGATACGTGCATTAAGCAGATGGAAGAATTAGGGTCAGGAGATTTCACATGGAAGGTTTGTAATATGGTAATGTCCTTCTCCGTCCCATATGTTCTCCCCGATGATGCATATTTCATATGCGGGAGAAAGGCGTACAAGTGGCTTGCCCCAAACTCTGAAGGATTGTGTTATATTGGAAAGGTATTGCCTGAAGTGATGACTGTTACACATGACAAAATGAAGGACATACACCGTGGTGCCCAAGCTCCTTATACTCACACTCATTACGAGCACCGAGTTAAAAGACAACTGTCAGAAAGGTTAGAGCATCCGGCCTCTGATCTTATCCATGAATCCACCGGGATTCAGGTTCTGGTAGCGTTAGATTTCACTCGCACCGCTCGGGGAGTGATGAATTATAGATACATTTCCGCACTCGCCAATTTGTTAGATAATATCACTGAAATGTATGATGACACGTTCAGATACACTGGAAGAGAACTTCAAGCTTATAAAACAGAACTAGTTCAGCATAGGATGGTTCTTAATTATCTTACAGCAGTAACAGGCGGATATTGTGTTACATTGGCAACACAGTACGGCATAAAGTGTTGCACGTATATCACAAATAGCACCGAGGATCCGGTAGAGGTCATAGACCAAAAGATGGACGATATTCTCCAATTGAAGTGGGAATTTCGTCGAAAACACAATCTCACCCTTGCCGCTGTAGGTAATGAGCTGACTAGTTGGGTGTCATGGTTGAACCCGCGAAATTGGTTCTCCGGTTTAGGAGACTGGGCTCAAGGAGTCATAATGGATGTTGGAAAGTTTCTCCTATGTATTTTAGGTGTTGTTATATCTATTGGATTGATATTTAGATGCGGGCAGGCTTTAATGAGGTGCAAACAAAGTACAAGAGTGATGAGCTTGAGGAGTGAGGAAACTGTAATTAACCTGGATTTGATTTATGACCCAATGATAGAAACCAGGATGTGATGAAAAATGCGATTATACGGTCCGTTTCTTTCACCTGTTTTTCTGCTTTCTTCCAAGATACAAAGACCCCCTTGGACGAGGAAGTTGACGAGACGCTATACAGACAACAGACAAGCACCAAAGATGAAGTTTTGACAACCTATGATATGGACACTTGATGAACTTTGCCATGGATCCCCAGTTTCCCTAGTATTTTTAAACTCACGCTAGCCCAACATTTTTGTAAATCTGATGGCACTGACAAAGCTATTTGCTCATGCCCAAGGAGCAATACAGCGCAAAGAAGACGACTCTCAACAGATACCGAACAAAACTTCAACAACAGATGTACATTTCCCTGACATAGAATACCACCGCATTTACCGTAATTATGTCTTTTCTTCATTTCTACAACCCTCAGGTAATGACACACATAGTCGATAGGGAATACAGGCACAGATATCAGCAACCACATACTTCCCCCATTCATGTATCATCAACTAAAATGTGCATCCCCATTTTGTTACAACTGAAAGCCGAAATGAGCTCGGTAAAGTTTGACAGCCCATCCACAGACCTGTACCACGGGATAAGAAGGAATTCAAATGTATACTTCGCAATACCTCGAAGCTTGATTTACCACACGTACGGCACGATGATACATGACCCTCCAAACATGGACTCATACACACATGCTTCTGCTTTCTCACTAGGTCATACCCTCTTCACACCTACTCCTCTCTTCTTCCTTACCCAACCATGGAAATGAATTAACCCCTGACTTATATTTTTCTCCTTTTTTTTTTTTTTTGTTTTGAAGGTGGCAGTTATTATTGACTGCCAAAGGGTGGACTGTCAAAGTCAGAAAAATATCCCTATACACGCTGCCATATTTGCACCTCACGCTGGTCCGCGCTGCGCATGCGTGCGCTTTCCCGTGATAGCGCATACCCGCTGATGCGTGCACCCGCTCGCATCGGTATGCGTATTTACGGTAAAGAGTATGTAGTCGTAGCGTGCGACCCAATCGTTACATATTTTCACAATTAATGTAGTTTGTAGACCATGATCCCTTTGATAGATTCTGAAAGTTTGGTTAATATGGAATGTCCCTGAGCGGAGGAATCCCTCTTTGTATTGTGCTAAGGGTCTAACAGGAATCATACAGCAGTGTTTGGTACCCATCGGAAGAGTATTTAAATAGCAATATTCCGGTGTTGGTTTGGAGCGTATTAATCGCTCGTGCGGATAGTTATGGACATAAGAAGTTTATGTCCATTTCTATTATTTACTCATACTCAGGTATGCGGCGGGAAACCTAGTTTCCCACCCACCTGAGCCGTTTGAAATCGTCACAGCCCACCTGTATGAATCACCCTATGACCTTTTGTTATAGTACGAAGCCGAATTCCTGCGTCCAATGGACAATGAGGTTGTAGGGACCATTAGATTGCATTGTGTGAGTAGCATAAAAGACGGGCCTGTGGCATCCAGCTTTCACTTCTCATCAAACGGTTCTCATTGCTGATAATCGGGAAGCTGGATGTCCAGAAGCGCATGCGATCATACCCTTTGTGCGTAAGTTTTTCTCCGTAATCATATTGTCTTACTGTGAGCCAATCTCTCTCTCTCTCTCTCCGTCTCTCTCTCTCTCTCCATTCTCTTTCTCTCGTATCTCCCATTGACTAGTATTGTATTAGATTGGTATTGTATTGTATTTCTAGTGTAGCTATTTTGGTTAGGAAGTCTCTGTTATATTGTAGTGTATCATTTGTACTGTGATTCTTTTTGCAAGTATAATAGTTATAATACAGATAATAGGCTTTGGACCCTAAACCAGTATCTGTGTATTTCCTATAGTTTTAAGTGTTCACTTGAGCGTCGGTGACGCTCAAGCAGCTTTGTAGTTAGTCAGGTTACACAAGGTTGCACTTACACCCTGTATTCACATTAAGGTATTCTGTGTATTTCATTGATAAAAGGTTTAGACATAAAGGTATAGCGTTGTGAGCGTCTGCGCCGCTGGTGATCTCCTCGTGGTCTCGAGCGTCCGCTACGCCATAGCGAATCATTACTCTAGTCATCACCAATAACGTGTTGTCCTGTGATCACTGGGCCGTGAGCGAACGTGACGCTTGAGCGTCTCGCCTTCGGCTGAGCGATCGTTACGCAACCAGCGTACCCTTACGGTACTTCTTAAGTAAACAGCGTACAGTGTTCTTAGACCTCATAAAGGGTTGTTTATACGACAAAGGAATTTAACATTGTCAGTGCCATAAACTGTTTTTAGAAAATGTTATGCACTCTTGTATATATGTACATGCTGGTATAAGAGAATATTTGCAGGTTTTTTAGCACTCTCTTTTCTAAAAAATATATATCTGGTACTGTATACACATATAGTTTACTTCTAGCTATAAAGTAGGAGCAGCTTGATTTTATTAAGAGGTAATTAGTATAGAGATAAATATCTCTTTTTAAATAATCTTATAATTGTCGATGCGCCCGTATTATTGTTCACCCACAGACGACCAAGGAGTGGCAGCATTTGGCCGTCCGTATTATCTGTGTGTGAACATAGTTGTCTATATTGTATTAAAAAGAACAAGAGTTCAGGCGATCCTCATTGCTCCGGACTGGCCAAGAAGGGCTTGGTATGCTGATCTTCTGGAGTTACTGCTGGAAGATCCGAGGCCTCTTTCACTTTGCGAGGACCTTCTGCAACAGGGGCCGTTTGCTTATCAAGACTTACCACGGCTACGTTTGACGGCATGGAGGTTGAACGCCAGATCTTAGCTCGGAAGGGCATTCCGAACAAGGTTATTCCTACCCTGATACAGACTAGGAAAGAAGTAACATCTAAACATTACCATCGGATTTGGAAAAAGTATGTTTCTTGGTGTGAATCCAAGAAGTTTCCTACGGTGGAGTTTCAACATGGACGGTTTCTCAATACAAAAAAGACTGGTATCAAGTGAGTGCGCAAAGATTAGGTGCAGCCTCAATCAAAAACACACACAGTAGGGGCGTCTCCCTCACCCCCACAAATAGAGCAATCGTGAAACAGAAAATTGGTGAAAATGATATGGGGCGCTCTAAGTACATATAGAAATCACATAAATTCATATGAATTTAATATCAAAGAAACACTTCAGCAGTATACATTCCTGTGAACCACTTGTGTCTTCAGCATGTCATAAATGGGTCCACCCGTTTTCTTTAGAGTTATTCTCAGGGTGACCATGAAACAGTGGAAATGAGGACAGAATAGTGCACAAACTTTTTTTAATTTAACATAACAGACACAGTAGAATAAAATATGGAATGATCAAATAAAAAATCCAATAAAAATTCAGACATATATAATGGACACACAACTGGTGGGGGAGAATCCTAAACAGCCAAAGGTGATGTAATTACCGGACGTTTAGGAGAACTCATGAAGTCCTCAAAATCGCATAAGATGTTAAAATAGCTCCAGTTAGCCTCCCGGGTTTTCAGCTCCCTGGATCCAGTAACTACGTCCACCAGATGTCGTCAGGATGGTCCCTCACACCGCACCAACGCGTTTCAGGTCTATTCCAGACCCTTTTTCAAGGTAAGTGTGTCTCCCTCAGAAAAACCTGTCTATTTATTTACACATCCACCAATAGAAAGTTCGTTTCCTAATTCTTAGTGACAGCACCTGAATAAAAAATGCCCCCCCCCCCCCACACACACACACACTGTTAGTGACGGTTCCCATAACAACCACTTCCACTGTCCAAACATATGATGTAGGGCTGAGATTTTTTTTCCCCATCCTCCATGCGTCATCTCGTGAGATTACCTCCTCCTAATCTCACACATATCATTGTCTTTACTGTGCGGGCACTTCCGCCCTGAGCTAATCGGAGGGTTCTCGTCACTTCCGCCCTTCGTTGGGCTAATCGTCACTTCCAGGCTGCTAACCTTGTTGCTAGGTAACAGCAGCTTGTACGGATTGTAACAGATCACATCCCGTCCGGGCGAAGGCACTGTTTAACTAATGCTGTTACCAGGCAACCGCAGCATCTGTAAACTACATTGTCTGTTCCTAAGGCAGCATATTTTACAGTCCGGAACAAGTTCATATTTGTATAATGGTGTGTGATCCTTATTCTTATAGATTAATTCACTGTTGATAAAGGATAACTTTGCTTATACCGATGGTAACACATTCATAAAAACATAAAACAGTACCTAAACAATAAAGTGTATAAATTTAAATACACACAAATAAAGGACTAAATTAATCCAAAGACACACTTTAAAAAAACGACATTAAAATAGCCATAATACACCTCACCTAAAGATGACTAGAGACATGATAGCATCTACTAAGAAGGAAAAATAGGAAAGTGTCTCCTATAAGAACCATTTAAGTTCAAAATCTGAATTTAGTCCGGTGGGTATGAGTGTATTATATTTATAGATGAATTCCATCTCCATCCTAGCTAGGCATTTTGATGTATCCTTCTGCCGACGGCCACATTCTACTCTCTTTATGCCTACAAATCTGATGATTTTTTTTAGGGTCACAATTATGATATTTTTTTTAAAGTGACTGGACAATGCGTGAGTGTCCAGCCCTCTTCTGATGTTCCTCAGATGTTCCCCCACCCGTATTTTTAATTGTCTCGATGTTCGTCCGATGTAAAATAGATGACAGGAACACATTCAATAGCGTACACCACATTTTTTACATTACATGTGATAAAGTCCCGTATTTCATGAGTTGTTCCATTTATATTGAGATTTTCCAATTTCTTTCCACTGTCTGTGGTAATTTCCCTGCAGCCAATGCAGGAACCACACCTGTGAAATCCCTTGGTACTCCTAATACCTTCCTTTTTCATTGGCGGAAGGTCACTTCTTACCAGGGAGTTCCTAAGATTAGGGGCTTTTTTATATATAAAGGTTGGATGTTCAGGCAGTACCTCCTTCAGAATGGGGTCTTTCTTAAGGACTCCCCAATGTTTTCTGAAGGATTTTTCTAAGATTTTGTGCTGTGCGTTAAAGCCTGTTATGAAAGCATACTCAAACTTATTAGTTGTTTCTACATTATTTCTGCTCTCCAACAGGGTTTTCCTATCTAGATTGATCACATTATTCTTAACCGCCTTTAATGAAGCCTCTTCATATCCACATCTTTGGAACCTATTTTCTAACTGATCCAGTTGTTCCCTACATACAGCTTCTTCAGAACAGTTACGTTTTATCCGCTTGAATTGGCTGTTCGGAATCGAATCAAGCCAATTCCTGTGGTGACAGCTGTTTCTATCAATGTAGGTCTGGGAATCGGTGGGTTTGGTAAACGTCTTTGTGCATAGAATCCCACCCTTTATATATAGAGTAATATCCAAGAAGTTGACCTCAGTGTTACTCACATTGAAACTGAATTCAATATTACAGGGATTATTATTAAGGTAAGTACAGAAATTGTCCAATTCTTCCTTTCCACACAAAGATAACGTCATCTATATAGCGTTTCCAGGACACCAGGTTCGCCCCACTCTAAAGAAAACGTGTGGACCCATTTTTGACATGCTGAAGACACAAGTGGTTCACAGGAATGTATACTGTTGAAGTGTTTCTTTGATATTAAATTCATATGAATTTATGTGATTTCTATATGTAGTTAGAGGAGCGCCCCATAGCATGTACGGTTTCTCTTTCTGCAAGCAGGAGTGGATGTGGGCCTGCGCTTGGGCTCCATACAAGTCCAAATATCGGCCTTGTCTATTTTCTTCCAGAAACAATTGGCTGCCCTCCCTGAGGTTCAGACTTTCTTGCAAGAGGTTCTGCATATCCAGCCTCCCTTTGTGCCTCCTACGGCACCTTGGGATCTTAACGTGGTGCTGCAGTTCCTGCAATCGGATTGGTTTGAGCCTTTACAGGAGGTTGAGGGTTAAGTTTCTTACTTGGAAGGCTGTCGCACTGTTGGCATTGGCATCTGCTAGTCGTGTGCCAGAATTGGGGGCATTGTCCTGTAAGAGCCCCTACTTGATTTTCCATGAAGATAGAGCTGAGCACAGTGCATGTCAGCAATTTCTTCTGAAGGTTGTGTTGGCTTTTCATATCAACCAGCCTATTGTGGTGCCAGTGGCTACTGACTCCTCAATTCCCTCAAAGCCCCTGGATGTTGTGAGGGCTTGGAAGATTTACGTGATGAGAACTTCTCGTCACAGAAAATCGGACTCTCTGTTTGTCCTATATGATCCCAAGAAACTTGGGTGTCCTGCTTCTAAGCAGACTATTTCTCACTGGATCAGGTTCACTATCCAGCATGCGTATTCTACGGCAGGATTGCCGTGTCCAAAATCTGTTAAGGCCCACTCTACTCATAAGGTGGGTACTTCCCGGGCGGCTGCCCGGGGTGTCTCAACTTTACATCTTTGCAGAGCGGCTACTTGGTCAGGGTTGAACACGTTTGCTAAGTTCTACAAGTTAGATACTTTGGCCACTGAGGACCTTTCGTTTGGTCAATCCGTTCTGCAGGAGCCTACGCGCCCTCCCTCCCGTTCTGGGAGCTTTGGTACATCCCTATGGTACTAATATGGACCCCAGCATCCTCTAGGGTGTAAGAGAAAATAGGATTTTAATTACCTACCGATAAATCCTTTTTGTGTAGTCCGTAGAGGATGCTGGTCGTCCGCCCAGCGCTTCGTTATTCTGCTGTGGTTATTTCAGTCGTGCTTTGTTCTTGATTTGGTACTGTTGTTACTTGGTTAAGTACTGTTGTTCAGCCGTTGCTGAGTTTGCAAGCTAGTTAACTTGGTTTGCCTTGCTGGTGTGAATCCCGCCACTATCTGTGTAACTTCCTTCTCTCGAAGTTGTCTGTCTCCTCGGTCACAGTTTCTGGACTGAGTATGGTAGGAGGGGCATAGAGGGAGGAGCCGGCCCACACTATCAAAGTCTTAGTGCCCATGGCTCCTGGTGGACCCGTCTATACCTCATGGTAATAATATGGACCCCAGCCTCCTCTACGGACTACGAGAAAAGGATTTACCGGTAGGTAATTAAAATCCTAATTTCGCTAACGCAGTCCTTATACCCTTAGGGGGAAACATTAATTTTATTACATAAATTAATAAAAGTTAAGTTTTATGTGTTCCATTTAATATATTCACAAAATTTGTGCACCCAAACACTAGCCCTCTTTTCTTTTTTCTAATGTACAATGTTTGCGAATTGTCAGCCATATACAATGTGAGAGAAAAATTGTGGTGACCTTCCGGGACTCCCCAAAAAAGTGAAATTTTTGTTTGCTGGACAATTAATCATTACGTGGGGTGTCCAAGGGGTTCTGCATGTTGTCCCAAAATTTTTTACTTAAAATAAGGAATTTCCCTGCTATCTGCCACCTTCAGTGAGGTGCAGACGGAAAAATTTGAGTTTACTCTGCCTGGTTCAGTGCGAGTTTCTAATTGCATTGCAAAATGCGAATTTGCAGAGAAAACGGCAACTCGCACCTAATTGGATTGAACCCTTAATGTGATATAATTTGTTTATAATTTGCTTTCAATGAGTTACGTTTTTCTTAACTAGAAACATTGTGGTGGACTCCTAGGAATGGCTGATCATTTTCTGTGCAAAATATGCAGTCTTGTGCAAAATCAATTGTATCCTCTTGCAAAAGTTTTCAATGTTAATTTCTTTTACTTTGGTGTTATACTTGTCACTATGGGGGTCATTCAGACCTGATTGCACGCTAGCTTTTTTAGCAGAGGTGTGATTGGGTCTGAACAGCGCATGTGTGTGGTCCGCAATGCGCAGGCGCGACGGCTGTCGGGCAGCGACGGATTGAATGAAGAAAGCGTTCGCACCAGCGAACGCAAGAAGATTGACAGGAAGAGGCCGTCTGGGGGTGTCAACTCACCATTTTCAGGGAGTGTCCAGGAAAACCCAGGGGTGCCCGGCTGTTTCCAGGGAGGGTTCCCGACGTCGGCTCCGTCCAGGATCATCGCAGTGGCTGAGTAAGTGATGAGGTGTGCAGACACTGCACAAGCGTTCGTACCGCTGCACAGCGATTACCCCCTCCCCTGTAGGCGGCAACTACCTGATCGCTGCAGTACAAAAAACAGCCTGCGTGCAATCAGGTCTGAATGACCCCTCTATGTTCCACATCCAGAGTGATAAAGTGGAGAGAGATAAAATACCAATAAATTACCTCCTACCATGTTACAGGCTGGATTTTTTTTAAATGACAGGAGCTGATTGGTACTTTATCTCTCTCCACTTTGTTGCTCTCCAAGGCCAATGCCCTCCAGTGATAAAACATTCTCTGCTGTTCACATCATGACTGCTGTGTGTATGCTTCTTCACTTACGAGGATGTAAATATCTAATTAGTGAAAAGCTTGAAAAATTAGTTTCCGATTTCATCCATTCTGGGGGACACTGCGTGATGTGATTGTGGGTTTAAAGGACGGCAGGATTGAAGACGCTAAATGCTTATCCAAACTTCGCCCTCTCATGAGAACTTAGCTTTTTCTTTTGTGCCTTGGAGGCAAGGCATGTGTTCCTATTAGCATAGATTTTTTTATTTTATTTTTCTCTAGAGTACACCTCAGACAAGGCTAGCAGGGCTCAGGTGCTAGGCAGAGCATCTACTAGTTAGTTTAGGTCTCTTCCACTGTTTGTAGGTTGTCACTGCTTATATATATATATATATATATATATATATATATATATATATATATATATATATATATATATATATATATATATATATTGGCCCTCATTCCGAGTTGTTCGCTCGGTATTTTTCATCGCATCGCAGTGAAAATCCGCTTAGTACGCATGCGCAATGTTCGCACTGCGACTGCGCCAAGTAACTTTACTATGAAGAAAGTATTTTTACTCACGGCTTTTTCTTCGCTCCGGCGATCGTAATGTGATTGACAGGAAATGGGTGTTACTGGGCGGAAACACGGCGTTTCAGGGGCGTGTGGCTGAAAACGCTACCGTTTCCGGAAAAAACGCAGGAGTGGCCGGAGAAACGGTGGGAGTGCCTGGGCGAACGCTGGGTGTGTTTGTGACGTCAACCAGGAACGACAAGCACTGAAATGATCGCACAGGCAGAGTAAGTCTGGAGCTACTCTGAAACTGCTAAGTAGTTAGTAATCGCAATATTGCGAATACATCGGTCGCAATTTTAAGAAGCTAAGATTCACTCCCAGTAGGCGTAGGCTTAGCGTGTGTAACTCTGCTAAATTCGCCTTGCGACCGATCAACTCGGAATGAGGGCCATTATACAAAGTTTCCAACGCGGCACTCCACCAGGGCAACTGAACCCCCTTTACAATATTTGCTTGTGTGCCCTCCTGGAGTAAGGCAGCCCCATGTACAGCAAGAAGAAACAAGGCGGCACTCCGAGACTTCTGGAAAAGTGAACTTTAGTGCACAGTGCAACATGATATATATATATTCCACAGACAGAAAACATTACGCTTTCACATGTCCCATTAAGGCTTCTTACACATGATTTAGCATTTCAGAAACCTGTTGTAACCCTTCCACTCAAACTCCAAAAAGCAATGAAATTCTGATCATTAAGGCTGACTCTTTAATGGACGTGCTCCTTACAGATATGGTATGCCATCACACCCTGTGGGTAAGTGCAAATTCAGCACTCTCACAGAGTGAGATTGCTGTCACTCACACAATGGTGGAGCTGCTAATTCACACATGCAGTCTATGCAACTGAAGGTCTTGGCAAAAGACAGCTGCTTGGATGAGGTAAGAGTGGTGTTGATTGGAGGGAGGAGACAGAGCAGTGTGGATGGGGGAACAGAAATGTGTGGATAGGGGGACGACTAAGCAGCACTGATGGAGGGACAAAGCAACACAGATGGATGTAAAACAGTGGTGCATATAGGAGAGGTAAGACAGAGTGATGCAGTTGGAGGGGAGACAGAGTGCAACAGATGGGGAAAGAGAGTGCCACAGATGGGGAAAGAAAATGGTGCAGATGGGTGAAAGACAGTGGCACATATGGTGGGGAGACAGAGCGGTGTGGATAAGGGGGACAGTGCAGCACAGATGGAGAGGGGTGAGAGCAGAACAGATGGAAAAAAACTGGCACGGATGAGGGGGCAGAGAAGCATGGATGAGGGAAGGACAGTGCCAGCATCGGAGGGGGTAAGTATTTTTACCTACCCTTTGGGGGTGGCAGCAAGGCCTAATCCTTGGGGGTGGTGGCGGCTATGGCTAACCCCCCCTGGGCCATAACCCTAACAGTGACCTCGATACTTAACTTCAAGATGTCGGCGATGTCAGCTACATGAATGGGGTAAGAGTGGTTTGGACAGGGGGGGCCGCATAGCAGTGTGGATGGGTGACCATATATGTGTGGATACGGGAAAGACTAAGCAGCATTGATGGTGGGACAAAGCAACACATAGGTGGAAAACTAGTGCAGATGGGGGAGGTACGACAGTGATGCAGGTGGGGGGAGACAGAGTGCAACAGATGGGGAAAGACAGTGGCACAGATGGTGTGGATGGGTGGACAGTGCCGTGTAGATCAGGGGGACAGAGCAGCACAGATGGAAAGAAACAGTGGCACGGATGAGGGGGCAGAGCAGCATGGATGAGGGGAAGACAGTTCCAACATTGGAAGGGGTAAGTATTTTTACCTACTCTTGGGTGGTGGCAGCTAGGCCTAATACTCGGGGGTGGCGGCTAGGGCTAACAGTGCATCCCATCCCCCACCCGGGCCATAACCTAAACAATGACCCCGGCACTTTTGATACTTGTTGGTGATGTCAGCTACAGGAATGGGGTAACAGTGGTCTGGATAGGGGGAGATTAAGCAGCACGTATGGGAAGGGAGGCAGGGTGGTGCGGATGGTGGGGCAACAATGCAGATGGGTTGAAAACCCTGACACAGATGGGTAGAAAACTGGTGCAGATGGGAGAGAAGACAGTGTGGTATGTATGGTAGGAGGCAGAGTGATGTTAAAGAGGGAAACCTTAAGCAGCGCAGAGAGAAGGAAATGGTACGGACAAGGCACATATGGGGAAAGACAGATGGTGCAGATAAGTGAGTACAGACTAGCACAGATGGAAGAACACAGCAGTAGGGATTGGCAAAGACAGAGCAGCATGGAGGCGTATAAGGGAAGTAAGTGTAGATGCATAGACCATAGATGGGGTATTCTAGTTTTAGCAAGTAACCAAGATGTTTTGAGGGAGCTAACGGTGTTTACTAAATGAGATGGATATATGGAGTGAGAAGGATGTTGGAACAAGGTGGAATTGTTGTGACCGAATGGGATGGTTGGGGGCACTAAGTGGGATGGGTGCACCACATAACTGCTCAGACCTTCAGTTGCGTAGCCTGCATGTGTTTATTCCAGTGAGTACACAAATCTGTGAATTAGCAGCTCCACCATTGTGTGACAGCAATCTCACTCTGAGAGTGCTGAATTTGCACTTACCCACAGGGTGTGATGGCATACCATATCTGTATTGCGCAAGGAACACGTACATTAAGGCGTCATCCTTAATGATCGTAATTTCATTGCTTTTTGGAGTTTGAGTGGAAGAGTTACAATAAGATTTTAAACCTACCGGTAAATCTATTTCTCCTAGTCCATAGAGGATGCTGGGGACTCTGTAAGGACCATGGGGTATAGACGGGCTCCGCAGGAGATAGGGAACCTAAAAAGAACTTTGACTATCGGTGTGCACTGGCTCCTCCTAACCTGGAACATACATAACCAGTTAACAGTATGAACAAACTACAGTAACGGTCCTAGACCTATTCCAACTGTAACATAACCCTTATGTAAGCAACAACTATATACAAGTCTTGCAGAGTTTCCGCACTGGGACGGGCGCCCAGCATCCTCTACGGACTAGGAGAAATAGATTTACCGGTAGGTTTAAAATCTTATTTTCTCTTACGTCCTAGAGGATGCTGGGGACTCCGTAAGGACCATGGGGTTTATACCAAAGCATCCAATCGGGCAGGAGAGTGCGTATGACTCTGCAGCACCGACTGAGCAAACGCTAGGTCCTCATCAGCCAGGGTATCAAACTTGTAGAATTTAGAATGACCCGGCCAAGTCGCCGCTTGGCAAAGTTGTAATGCCGAGACGCCTCGGGCAGCCGCCCAAAAAGAGCCCACCTTCCTAGTGGAATGGGCTTTAACCGAATTTGGTACCGGCAATCCAGCCGTAGAATGAGCCTGCTGAATCGTATTACAGATCCAGCGAGCAATAGTCTGCTACGAAGCAGGTGCACCAATCTTATTAGCAGCATACAGGACAAACAGAGCCTCTGTTTTCCTAATTTTAGCCGTTCTGGCTACATAAATCTTTAAGGCCCTGACTACATCCAGGTATCTGGAATCCTCCAGGTCACTTGTAGCCACAGGCACCACAATAGGTTGATTCATATGGAATGAAGAAACCACTTTAGGCAAAAATTGCGGACGTGTCCTCAATTCAGCTCGATCCACATGAAAAATCAAGTAGGGGCTTTTGTGTGACAAAGCCTCCAATTCAGACACTCTCCTTGCTGATGCCAAGGCCAACAGCATGACCACCTTCCAGGTAAGAAATTTCAACTCAACCTTGGTAAGCGGTTCAAACCAGTGTGATTTTAAGAACTGCAACACCACGTTCAAGTCCCATGGTGTCACTGGAGGCACAAAAGGGGGCTGGATGTGCAGCACTCCCATTACAAACGTCTGGACTTCTGGAAGAGAAGCCAATTCCTTCTGAAAGAAAATCGAGAGGGCCAAAATCTGTACCTTAACAGAGCCTAATTTCAGGCCCATATCCACTCCTGTGTAGGAAGTGGAGAAAACGACCCAGATGAAAATCTTCCGTAGGCGCATTCTTGGACTCACACCAAGACACATACTTTCGCCAGATACGGTGATAATGTTTTACCGTCACCTCCTTCCTAGCCTTTATTAAAGTAGGGATGACCTCTTCCGGAATCCCCTTTTTCGCTAGGATTCGGCGTTCAACCGCCATGCCGTCAAACGTAACCGCGGTAAGTCTTGAAATACACAGGGCCCCTGTTGCAACAGGTCTTCCCTGAGAGGAAGAGGCCAGGGATCTCCTGTGAGCATCTCTTGTAGATCCGAGTACCAGGCCCTTCGAGGCCAGTCTGGGACAACGAGTATCGTCTGTACTCTTCTTCGTCTTATGATCCTCAACGCTTTTGTGATGAGAGGAAGAGGAGGAAACACGTAGACCGATTTGAACACCCACGGTGTTACCAGAGTGTCTACTGCTACTGCCTGAGGGTCCAGAGACCTGGCACAATACCTCCGAAGCTTTTTGTTGAGGCGTGACGCCATCATGTCTATTTGAGGAGTTCCCCAAAGACGTGTTACGTCTGCAAAGACTTCTTGATGAAGTCCCCACTCTCCTGGATGGAGATCGTGTCTGCTGAGGAAGTCTGCTTCCCAGTTGTCCACTCCCGGAATGAAGACAGCAGACAGAGCGCTTACATGATTTTCCGCCCAGCGAAGGATCCTTGTGGCTTCCGCCATCGCGAATCTGCTTCGTGTCCCGCCTTGGCGGTTCACATGAGCCACTGCTGTGACATTGTCTCATTGAATCAGAACCGGTAGGTTTCGAAGAAGACTCTCCGCTTGTCAAAGGCCGTTGTAAATGGCCCTGAGTTCCAACACATTGATGTGTAGACAGGACTCCTGGCCTGACCAAAGACCCTGAAATTTTTTTCCCTGTGTGACCGCTCCCCATCCTCGGAGGCTCGCGTCCGTGGTAACCAGGATCCAATCCTGAATTCCGAACCTGCGACCCTCCAGGAGGTGAGCACTTTGCAACCACCACAGGAGGGACACTCTGGCCCCTGGGGACAGAGTTATTTTCCGATGTAAGTGCAGATGGGACCCGGACCACTTGTCCAGAAGGTCCCATTGAAAAGTCCTTGCATGGAACCTTCCGAAGGGAATGGCCTCGTAGGCCGCCACCATTTTTCCCAGAACTCGAGTGCATTGGTGAACTGACACCCTTTTCGGTTTTAGCAGGTCTCTGACTATGTTCTGGATGTCCTGGGCTTTCTCTATTGGGAGGAAGACCTTCATTTGTTCCGTATCCAATATCATACCTAGGAACGGTAGTCGAGTTGTAGGAATCAACTGTGACTTCGGTAGATTTAGAATCCAACCGTGTTGCTGGAGCACTCTCAGAGAGAGCGCCACACTGCTCAGCAATTTCTCCCTTGATCTCGCTTTTATCAGGAGATCGTCCAAGTATGGGATAATTGTGACTCCATGCTTGCGCAGGACCACCATCATTTCCGCCATTATCTTGGTGAAAATCCTCGGGGCCGTGGAGAGTCCAAACGGCAACGTCTGAAATTGGTAATGACAATCCTGTACAGCGAATCTCAGGTATTCCTGATGGGGGGCATCTATGGGGACATGAAGGTACGCATCCTTTATGTCCAGAGACACCATAAACTCCCCTTCCTCCATGTTGGCTATTATCGCTCTGAGAGATTCCATTTTGAATTTGAATCTTTTTATGTACAGCTTTAGGGATTTCAGATTCAAAATAGGTCTGACCGAACCGTCCGGTTTCGGGACCACAAATAGAGTTGAGTAGTAACCTCTTCCCTGCTGGTGCAGGGGAACCTTGATTATCACTTGCTGTATACACAGCGTCTGAATTGCAGCTAACACTACATCCCTTTCCGATGTGGAAGCTGGTAGGGCCGATTTGAAAAATCGGCGCGGGGCACCTCCTCGAATTCCAATTTATAACCCTGGGAAACACCCAGGGATTCAGGTCTGAACTGACCCAGGCCTGACTGAAAAGTCGAAGACGTGCCCCCACCGGTGCGGACTCCCTCAGGGAAGCCCCAGCGTCATGCTGTGGGTTTTGGAGCAGCCGGGGAGGACTTTTGTTCCTGGGCACCTGCCGAAGCAGGTGCTCTTTTACCTCTGCCCTTACCTCTGGCGAGGAAAGAGGATCCCCGACCTCTTCTGGACTTGTGCAACCGAAAGGACTGCATCTGATAGGGTGTTACTTTCTTTTGCTGTTGGGGAATATATGGTAAAAAATTTGATTTACCTGCTGTAGCTGTGGAAACCAGGTCCGTCAGCCCATCCCCAAACAATACATCGCCCTTATAGGGTAGTACTTCCATATGTTTTTTGGAATCCGCATCACCCGTCCATTGGCGAGTCCATAAGGATCTTCTCGCTAAGATAGACATGAGGCCCTAGAAGCTAGCAATCCAATGTCCCTTTGAGCATCCCTCATAAATAAGACTGCGTCTTTTATATGGGCTAGAGTTAAGAATATAGTATCCTTATCCATATTATCAAATTGATCTGTCAGCTCATCTGTCTAAGCTGCAATTGCGCTACACACCCATGCCGACGCAATTGTCGGCCTTAGCACAGCACCCGTATGAGAATAAATACACTTTAAGGTAGTTTCTTGCCTGCGATCTGCAGGGTCCTTAAGGGCCGCTGTGTCAGGAGACGGTAGCGCCACTTTCTTGGACAGGCGCGTCAGGGCCTTGTCCACAGTGGGGGGTGATTCCCAAATCTCCCTGTCCTGCTTAGGGAAGGGGTATGCCATATAAATTCTTTTGGGGATCTGCGGTCTCTTTTCCGGAGTCTCCCAAGCTTTTCCAAAGAATTCATTTAATTCATGAGATGTGGGAAAGTTAATAATCTGTTTCTTTTCCTTAAACATGTGTACCCTTGTGTCGGGGACCGAGGGTTCATCCTCAATATGCAACACATCCCTTATTGCCACAATCATACACTGAATGGTTTTAGTCACCCTAGGGTGCAATTTTACTTCGTCGTAGTCGACACTGGAATCAGAATCCGTGTCGGTAGTAGTGTCTTGTGTTAAGGGACGCTTTTGAGACCCCGACGGGCCCTGTGAGTCGGTCCAATCCGAGGATTGACCCCCTGATGTCCACCCTAATTCAGCCTTATCAAGCCTTTTATGTAAAGATGCCACACTTGCATTCAACATATGCCACATGTCCATCCAATCCGGAGTCGGCACAACCGACGGGGACACACCACTCATTTGTTCCACCTCCTCCTTGGAGAAGCCTTCCGCCTCAGACATGTCAACACGCACGTACCGACACCCCACACACACAGGGATTAACCTATAAGGGGACAAAACCCCAACCAGGCCCTAAGGAGAGACAGAGAGAGAGTATGCCAGCACACAAACACTGGAAAAAATATGACCAGATAGCGCTTTTATATATATATAATATACCAATTCCCACTCACTGCGTCGCTAATGTGCCCCCCTCCTCTTTTTTCCAGCCTGTGAAGTTCAGCAGGGGAAAGACCAGGGAGCCAGCGTTTTCCTCATGCAGCTTCTGTGGAGAAAATGGTGCTGGTTAGTGCTGAGGATCAAGCCCCGCCCACCCGACGGTGGGCTTCGGTCCCAGTGATTTTTCAATTAAAATGGCGGGGGATCATAGATTTACTGCCTCCGCAGCCTAATCAATCTGCATGTGCCCAAATGTGAGGTTTATTGCTGCCCAGGGAGCCCCCCCCCCCCCTGCGCCCTGCACCCTTCAGTGCTGCTCTGTGTGTGTGTGTGTGTGTGACTGGGAGCAATGGCGCGCAGCGCCTTACCTCATGAAGATCTGATGTCTTCTGCCGCCTTATGATGTCTTTTGCCTTCTCATCCGGCTTCTATCTTCGGCATCTGTGAGGAGGACGGCGGCGCGGCTCCTGGACGAACCCCAGGTGAGACCTGTGTTCCGACTCCCTCTGGAGCTAATGGTGTCCAGTAGCCTTAGAAGCAGTGCCCAACTTGACAAGCCAGCTCTGCTTCTCTCTCCTCGGTCCCATGATGCAGGGAGCCTGTTGCCAACAGGACTCCCTGAAAATAAAAAACTTAACAAAATTCTTCTTCAACAGAAAACTCTGGAGAGTTCTCTGCAGTGCACCCATTCTCCTCTGGGCACAAGATCTAACTGAGGTCTGGAGGAGGGGCATAGAGGGAGGAGCCAGTGCACACCCATAGTCAAAGTTCTTTTTAGGTGCCCTATCTCCTGCGGAACCCGTCTATACCCCATGGTCCTTACGGAGTCCCCAGCATCCTCTAGGACGTAAGAGAAAACAGGTTTCTGAAATGCTAGATCATGTGTAGGAAGCCTTAATGGGACATGTGAAATCGTAAGGTTTTTTGTCTGTGGAATTTCATAGCTTTTTTTTAAAGTTAATATATTTATTTATATGCTATAAAATTTTAAATCGGAGTATTTGATAAGCCACCTCTGGCCCACCAGCTTTGTCCTTTCTCATTACCCTCTGCCCACCTGCATTTCCCTCATGTTGCCCTCTGTACAGTATTTCTGCTTTTTCCTCACGTCCCAATCTCTGCCCATCATTTTTTCTTTAATGTTATGGGGTACTGGGCAGTGAAGACTGGATGTGGGGCTGCCGTGTAGTGATGAATAAACAGAATGCAAAGCTGTGTAAAAATAAGAATTTACTCACCGTTAATTCTATTTCTCGTAGTCCGTAGTGGATGCTGGGGACTCCGTAAGGGCCATGGGGAATAGACGGGCTCCGTAGGAGACTGGGCACTCTAAAGAAAGATTCAGTACTATCTGGTGTGCACTGGCTCCTCCCTCTATGCCCCTCCTCCAGACCTCAGTTAAGGAAACTGTGCCCGGAAGAGCTGACATTACAAGGAAAGGATTTTGGAATCCAGGGTAAGACTCATACCAGCCACACCAATCACACCGTACAACTTGTGATAAACTTACCCAGTTAACAGTATGAACAACAACTGAGCATCACTCAACCGATGCTACATAACCATAACCCTTTGTTAAGCAATAACTATATACACGTATTGCAGAAAGTCCGCACTTGGGACGGGCGCCCAGCATCCACTACGGACTACGAGAAATAGAATTACCGGTGAGTAAATTCTTATTTTCTCTAACGTCCTAGTGGATGCTGGGGACTCCGTAAGGACCATGGGGATTATACCAAAGCTCCCAAACGGGCAGGAGAGTGCGGATGACTCTGCAGCACCGAATGGGCAAACACCAGGTCCTCCTCAGCCAGGGTATCAAACTTGTAGAATTTTGCAAATGTGTTTGAACCCGACCAAGTAGCAGCTCGGCAAAGTTGTAATGCCGAGACCCCTCGGGCAGACGCCCAAGAAGAGCCCACCTTCCTTGTGGAATGGGCTTTCACTGATTTTGGATGCGGCAATCCAGCCGCAGAATGAGCCTGCTGAATCGTGTTACAGATCCAGTGAGCAATGGTTTGCTTTGAAGCAGGAGCACCCAGCTTGTTAGATGCATACAGGATAAACAGCGAGTCAGTTTTCCGGACTCCAGCCGTCCTGGCAACATAGATCTTCAAAGCCCTGACTACATCAAGCAACTTGGAATCCTCCAAGTCACGAGTAGCCGCAGGCACCACAATGGGTTGGTTCAAATGAAAAGATGACACCACCTTTGGCAGAAACTGCGGACGAGTCCGCAATTCTGCCCTATCCATATGGAAAACCAGATAGGGGCTTTTACATGACAAAGCCGCCAATTCTGACACACGCCTAGCTGAAGCCAAGGCCAATAGCATGACCACTTTCCACGTGAGATACTTTAGCTCCACTGTCTTAAGTGGCTCAAACCAGTGGGATTTCAGGAAACCCAAGACCACGTTAAGATCCCAAGGTGTCACTGGTGGCACAAAAGGAGGCTGAATATGCAGCACTCCCTTAACAAACGTCTGAACCTCAGGCAGTAAAGCCAGTTCTTTTTTAAAGAAAATGGATAGGGCCGAAATCTGGACCTTTATGGACCCTAATTTTAGGCACATAGTCACACCTGACTGTAGGAAGTGCAGGAATCGACCCAGCTGGAATTCCTCTGTAGGGGCCTTCCTGGCCTCACACCAAGCAACATATTTTCGCCATATACGGTGATAATGTTTTGCTGTCACGTCCTTCCTAGCCTTTATCAGCGTAGGAATAACTGCATCCGGAATGCCCTTTTCTACTAGGATCCGGCGTTCAACCGCCATGCCGTCAAACGCAGCCGCGGTAAGTCTTGGAACAGACAGGGCCCCTGTTGCAACAGGTCCTGTCTGAGAGGCAGAGGCCATGGGTCCTCTGTGAGCATTTCTTGCAGTTCCGGGTACCAAGTCCTTCTTGGCCAATCCGGAACAATGAGTATTGTTCTCACTCCTCTTTTTCTTACGATTCTCAGTACCCTCTTGGTATGAGAGGAAGAGGAGGAAACACATAGACCGACTGGAATACCCACGGTGTCACCAGTGCGTCCACAGCTATCGCCTGAGGGTATCTTGACCTGGCGCAATACCTCTTTAATTTTTTGTTGAGGCGGGACGCCATCATGTCCACCTGTGGCAGTTCCCATCGATTTACAATCTGCGTGAAGACTTCTTGATGAAGTCCCCACTCTCCCGGGTGGAGGTTGTGTCTGAGGAAGTCTGCTTCCCAGTTGTCCACTCCCGGAATGAACACTGCTGACAGTGCTTGCACGTGATTCTCCGCCCAACGAAGAATCTCTCGAAGCAGAGGCTCCGCTTGACTCAGGGCGTTGTATATGGCCCGTAGCTCCAGGATATTTATGTGCAGACAAGTCTCCTGACTTGACCACAGCCCTTGGAAGTTTCTTCCTTGAGTGACTGCCCCCCACCCTCGGAGGCTTGCATCCGTGGTCACCAGGACCCAGTTCTGTATGCCGAATCTGCGGCCCTCGAGGAGGTGAGCACCTTGTAGCCACCACAGAAGAGACACCCTGGCCCTGGGGGACAGGGTGATCATCCGATGCATCTGAAGATGCGATCCAGACCACTTGTCCAGCAGATCCCACTGAAAGATCCTCGCATGGAACCTGCCGAAGGGAATGGCTTCGTATGACGCCACTATCTTTCCCAGGACTCGTGTGCAGTGATGCACCGACACCTGTTTTGGCTTTAGGAGGTCTCTGACCAGAGTCACGAGCTCCTGAGCCTTCTCCTCCGGGAGAAACACCTTCTTCTGGTCTGTGTCCAGAATCATGCCCAGGAAGGGCAGACGCGTCGCAGGAATCAGCTGCGACTTTGGAATGTTCAGAATCCAGCCGTGCTGACGCAACACTTCCTGAGAGTGTGCTACGCTGATCAGCAACTGCTCCCTGGACCTCGCCTTTATGAGGAGATCGTCCAAGTATGGGATAATTGTAACCCCTTGCTTCCAAAGGAGCACCATCATTTCCGCCATCACCTTGGTAAAAACTCTCGGTGCCGTGGACAGGCCAAACGGCAATGTCTGGAATTGGTAATGACAGTCCCGTACCACAAACCTGAGGTACTCCTGATGAGGCGGATAAATGGGGACATGCAAGTAAGCATCCTTGATGTCCAGAGACACCATAAAATCCCCCTCTTCCAGGCTTGCAATGACCGCTCTGAGCGATTCCATTTTGAACTTGAATTTCTTCAGATAAATGTTCAGGGATTTTAAATTTAAAATGGGTCTGACCGAACCGTCCGGTTTCGGTACCACAAACATAGTGGAATAGTAGCCCCTTCCCCGTTGAAGGGGGGGACCTCTACCACCACCTGCTGGAGAAAAAGTTTGTGAATTGCCGCCAACACTATCTCCCTTTCCATGGGGGAAGTTGGTAAGGCCGATTTTAGGTAACGGTGAGGGGGCGTCACCTCGAATTCCAGCTTGTATCCCTGAGACACAATTTGTATAGCCCAAGGATCCACCTGTGAGCGAACCCACTGGTGGCTGAAATGCCGGAGACGCGCCCCCACGGCTCCTGGCTCCGCCTATGGAGCCCCAGCGTCATGCGGTGGATTTAGTGGAAGCCGGGGAAGACTTTTGTTCCTGGGAACTAACTGCATGGTGCAGCTTTCTTCCTCTACCCCTGCCTCTGGCAAGAAAGGACGCACCTCTGACCTTCTTGCTCTTCTGAGAACGAAAGGACTGCATTTGGTAATACGGTGCTTTCTTAGGCTGTGGAGGGACATAAGGCAAGAAATTTGACTTCCCAGCCGTAGCTGTGGAAACTAGGTCCGAGAGACCGTCTCCAAACAATTCCTCACCCTTATAAGGTAAAACCTCCATGTGTTTTTTAGAGTCAGTATCCCCTGTCCATTGCCGAGTCCATAAGACCCTTCTGGCAGAAATGGACATTGCGTTTACTCTAGAGCCCAGCAGGCAAATGTCCCTCTGGGCATCCCGCATATATAGGACCGCGTCCTTCATATGTGCCAGGGTCAGTAGAACAGTGTCCCTGTCCAGTGTATCTATCTCCTCAGACAGAGTATCCGTCCATGCAGCTACCGCACTACACATCCAGGCCGAAGCAATTGCTGGCCTCAGCAGTGTGCCAGAATGTGTATAAACAGACTTCAGGATAGCTTCCTGCTTTCTATCCGCAGGATCCTTTAGGGCGGCCGTATCCTGATACGGCAGGGCCACCTTCTTAGACAAGCGTGTCAACGCCTTGTCTACCCTAGGGGAGGATTCCCAGCGTAACCTGTCCGTTGGCGGGAAAGGATACGCCATAAGTAATCTCATGGAAATTATCACCTTCCTGTCAGGGGAATCCCACGCTTTTTCACATAATTCATTTAATTCATGTGAAGGGGGAAAAGTCACTTCATGCTTTTTCTCCCCATACATATAAATCCTCTTGTCAGGGACAGGATTTTCCTCAGAAATGTGTAATACATCCTTCATGGCTACAATCATGTAGCGGATGGCTTTAGTCATTTTAGGCTGCAACTTTGCCTCATCGTCATCGACACTGGAGTCAGATTCCGTGTCGACATCTGTGTCAACTATCTGGGATAGTGTGCGCTTTTGAGACCCTGATGGCTTCTGCGCTGTAGAATCAGGCATGGGTTGAGACCCTGACTGTCCCAAGGTTACAGTTTTATCCAATCTGTTATGCAAGGAGTTTACATTATCATTTAACACCTTCCACATATCCATCCAATCAGGTGTCGGCACCGTCTGTGGCGACACCACACTCAGCTGCACTTGTTCTGCCTCCACGTATCCTTCCTCATCAAACATGTCGACACAGGCGTACCGACACACAGCACACACACAGGGAATGCTCTGACTGAGGACAGGACCCCACAAAGGCTTTTGGGGAGACAGAGAGAGAGTATGCCAGCACACACCCCAGCGCTATATAACCCAGGGATTACACTGTACCTTAGTGTTTACCCCGTAGCTGCTGTTAAATATATCTGCGCCTAAATTTATGTGCCCCCCCTCTCTTTTTTACCCTTTATTGCACCTGTATACTGCAGGGGAGAGCCTGGGGAGCGTCCTTCCAGCGGAGCTGTGAAGAGAAAATGGCGCTGGTGTGCTGAGGAAGAAGGCCCCGCCCCCTCAGCGGCGGGCTTCTGTCCCGCTTAAATGTGTAAAAAATGGCGGGGGCTCGGGCATATATACAGTCCCAGACTGTATATGTCTATTTTTGCCAAAAAGGTAATTAATTGCTGCCCAGGGCGCCCCCCCCTGCGCCCTGCACCCTACAGTGACCGGAGTGTGCAGTGTGCTGTGGGAGCAATGGCGCACAGCTGCAGTGCTGTGCGCTACCTTAAGTGAAGACAGGAGTCTTCAGCCGCCGATTTCGATGTCTTCATGCTTCTGTACTTCTGGCTCTGCGAGGGGGACGGCGGCGCGGCTCCGGGAACGGACGATCAAGGTTAGGTACCTGTGTTCAATCCCTCTGGAGCTAATGGTGTCCAGTAGCCTAAGAAGCGCTACCTAGCTGCCGTGAGTAGGTTTGCTTCTCTCCCCTCAGTCCCTCGTAGCAGAGAGTCTGTTGCCAGCAGAAGCTCTCTGAAAATAAAAAACCTGACAAAATACTTTCTTTTATAGCAAGCTCAGGAGAGCCCACTAGGAGCACCCAGCTCTGGCCGGGCACAGATTCTAACTGAGGTCTGGAGGAGGGGCATAGAGGGAGGAGCCAGTGCACACCAGATAGTACTGAATCTTTCTTTAGAGTGCCCAGTCTCCTGCGGAGCCCGCTATTCCCCATGGTCCTTACGGAGTCCCCAGCATCCACTAGGACGTTAGAGAAATGATATGACAACTCAGGCCAGTGGTAACGGGATTTGGAGGATGCAGGGCAGCAATAAAAAGATATGGGTGTGCAGGACAACAGAATCATATCTGTGATGTGAAAACATTGTGAGCTTCTGCACATTGAAAAGGTATGACAGGACATGGGGGCACAGGGGATGACAGGACATAGGGGGATGACATGACTTGGGGGGTGCAGAAGGCTGGTGTGCTCCAGCCTGGAGCCCCTGGCTTACCTGAACCTGGGTAATTAGTACCCACTCCCCCTCCTTCTGCGCTACTGGCAGCAGACACTTGTGACTGAGAACTCTGCCCTCTGCCTGACCTAGTGCAACATTGTCTGAGAGCAGGTGCTCAAGCCATGAACTTGGCTCTGTCTACTGGGCCAAACATCAGGGCAAGACACTTGCACTATTCAGCAATAACTGGCTGGACTAACAGCACAGTGGCTTCACACACATATACATGTAGCACAGTGCCTTGACACACACACACATATATATATATATATATATATATATATATTTCTCTAACGTCCTAGTGGATGCTGGGGACTCCGAAAGGACCATGGGGAATAGCGGCTCCGCAGGAGACTGGGCACAAAGTAAAAGCTTTAGGACTAGCTGGTGTGCACTGGCTCCTCCCCCTATGACCCTCCTCCAAGCCTCAGTTAAGATTTTGTGCCCGAACGAGAAGGGTGCAATCTAGGTGGCTCTCCTGAGCTGCTTAGAGTAAAAGTTTAAATAGGTTTTTTTATTTTCAGTGAGACCTGCTGGCAACAGGCTCACTGCATCGAGGGACTAAGGGGAGAAGAAGCGAACTCACCTGCGTGCAGAGTGGATTGGGCTTCTTAGGCTACTGGACATTAGCTCCAGAGGGACGATCACAGGCCCAGCCATGGATGGGTCCCGGAGCCGCGCCGCCGGCCCCCTTACAGAGCCAGAAGAGTGAAGAGGTCCGGAAAATCGGCGGCAGAAGACGTCCTGTCTTCAATAAGGTAGCGCACAGCACCGCAGCTGTGCGCCATTGCTCTCAGCACACTTCACTCTCCGGTCACTGAGGGTGCAGGGCGCTGGGGGGGGGGCGCCCTGGGACGCAATGAAAATACCTTAAATAGCTAAAAATACATCACATATAGCTCCTGGGCTATATGGATGTATTTAACCCCTGCCAGTTTTCCACAAAAAAGCGGGAGAAAGGCCGCCGAAAAAGGGGCGGAGCCTATCTCCTCAGCACACAAGCGCCATTTTTTCCTCACAGCTCCGTTGGAGGAAGGCTCCCTGACTCTCCCCTGCAGTCCTGCACTACAGAAACAGGCTAAAACAAGAGAGGGGGGTCACTAAATTGGCATATTAATCTATACAGCAGCTATATTAGGGAAAAACACTTATATAAGGTTATCCCTATATATATATAGCGCTCTGGTGTGTGCTGGCAAACTCTCCCTCTGTCTCCCCAAAGGGCTAGTGGGGTCCTGTCCTCTGTCAGAGCATTCCCTGTGTGTGTGCTGTGTGTCGGTACGCTGTGTCGACATGTATGAGGAGGAAAATGGTGTGGAGGCGGAGCAATTGCCTGTGTTAGTGATGTCACCCCCTAGGGAGTCGACACCTGACTGGATGGTCTTATGGAAAGAATTACGTGATAGTGTCGGCACTTTACAAAAGACTGTTGGCGACATGAGACAGCCGGCAAATCAGTTAATACCTGTACAGGCGTCTCAAACACCGTCAGGGGCTATAAAACGCCCGTTACCTCAGGTCGATACAGACACTGACACGGACACTGACTCCAGTGTCGACGGTGAGGAAACAAACGTATTTTCCAGTAGGGCCACACGTTACATGATCACGGCAATGAAGGAGGTTTTGAACATTTCTGATACTACAAGTACCACAAAAAAGGGTATTATGTGGGGTGTGAAAAAACTACCCGTAGTTTTTCCTGAATCAGATGAATTAAATGAGGTGTGTGATGAAGCGTGGGTTTCCCCCGATAAAAAACTGCTAATTTCTAAAAAATTATTGGCATTATACCCTTTCCCGCCAGAGGTTAGGGCGCGTTGGGAAACACCCCCTAGCGTAGATAAGGCGCTCACACGCTTATCAAAACAAGTGGCGTTACCGTCTCCTGATACGGCCGCCCTCAAGGAACCAGCTGATAGGAAGCTGGAAAATATCCTTAAAAGTATATACACACATACTGGTATTATACTGCGACCAGCAATCGCCTCAGCCTGGATGTGCAGTGCTGGGGTGGCTTGGTCGGTTTCCCTGACTGAAAATATTGATACCCTGGACAGGGACAATATATTATTGACTATAGAGCATTTAAAGGATGCATTTCTATATATGCGAGATGCACAGAGGGATATTTGCACTCTGGCATCAAGAGTAAGTGCGATGTCCATTTCTGCCAGAAGAGGATTATGGACGCGACAGTGGTCAGGGGATGCGGATTCCAAACGGCATATGGAAGTATTGCCGTATAAAGGGGAGGAGTTATTTGGGGTCGGTCTATCGGACCTGGTGGCCACGGCAACGGCTGGAAAATCCACCTTTTTACCCCAAGTCACCTCGCAGCAGAAAAAGATACCGTCTTTTCAGGCTCAGTCCTTTCGTCCCCATAAGGGCAAGTGGGCAAAAGGCCACTCATATCTGCCCCGGGGCAGAGGAAGGGGAAAAAGACTGCAGCAAACAGCCTCTTCCCACGAACAGAAGCCCTCCCCCGCTTCTGCCAAGTCCTCAGCATGACGCTGGGGCCTTACAAGCGGACTCAGGCACGGTGGGGGCCCGTCTCAAGAATTTCAGCGCGCAGTGGGCTCACTCGCAAGTGGACCCCTGGATCCTGCAGGTAGTATCTCAGGGGTACAAATTGGAATTCGAGACGTCTCCCCCTCGCCGGTTCCTGAAGTCTGCTTTACCAACGTCTCCCCCCGACAGGGAGGCGGTATTGGAAGCCATTCACAAGCTGTATTCCCAGCAGGTGATAATCAAGGTACCCCTCCTACAACAGGGAAAGGGGTATTATTCCACGCTGTTTGTGGTACCGAAGCCGGACGGCTCGGTGAGACCCATTTTAAATCTGAAATCCTTGAACACTTACATAAAAAGGTTCAAGTTCAAGATGGAGTCACTCAGAGCAGTGATAGCGAACCTGGAAGAAGGGGACTATATGGTGTCTCTGGACATCAAGGATGCTTACCTCCATGTCCCAATTTGCCCTTCTCACCAAGGGTACCTCAGGTTTGTGGTACAGAACTGTCACTATCAGTTTCAGACGCTGCCGTTTGGATTGTCCACGGCACCCCGGGTCTTTACCAAGGTAATGGCCGAAATGATGATTCTTCTTCGAAGAAAAGGCGTCTTAATTATCCCTTACTTGGACGATCTCCTGATAAGGGCAAGGTCCAGAGAACAGTTAGAGGTCGGAGTAGCACTATCTCAAGTAGTACTACGACAGCACGGATGGATTCTAAATATTCCAAAATCGCAGCTGATTCCGACGACACGTCTGCTGTTCCTAGGGATGATTCTGGACACAGTACAGAAAAAGGTGTTTTTCCCGGAGGAGAAAGCCAAGGAGTTATCCGACCTAGTCAGGAACCTCCTAAGACCAGGCCAAGTGTCAGTACATCAATGCACAAGGGTCCTGGGAAAGATGGTGGCTTCTTACGAAGCGATTCCATTCGGCAGATTCCACGCAAGAACTTTTCAGTGGGATCTGCTGGACAAATGGTCCGGATCGCATCTTCAAATGCATCAGCGGATAACCCTGTCTCCAAGGACAAGGGTGTCTCTCCTGTGGTGGTTACAGAGTGCTCATCTCCTAGAGGGCCGCAGATTCGGCATTCAGGATTGGGTCCTGGTGACCACGGATGCCAGCCTGAGAGGCTGGGGAGCAGTCACACAGGGAAGAAATTTCCAGGGCTTGTGGTCAAGCATGGAAACGTCACTTCACATAAATATCCTGGAACTAAGGGCCATTTACAATGCCCTAAGTCAGGCAAAACCTCTGCTTCAGGGTCAGCCGGTGTTGATCCAGTCGGACAACATCACGGCAGTCGCCCACGTAAACAGACGGGGCGGCACAAGAAGCAGGAGGGCAATGATGGAAGTGACAAGGATTCTTCGCTGGGCGGAGAATCATGTGATAGCACTGTCAGCAGTGTTCATTCCGGGAGTGGACAACTGGGAAGCAGACTTCCTCAGCAGACACGATCTTCACCCGGGGGAGTGGGGACTTCACCCAGAAGTCTTCCACATGATTGTGAACCGTTGGGAAAAACCAAAGGTGGACATGATGGCGTCCCGCCTCAACAAAAAACTGGACAGATATTGCGCCAGGTCAAGGGACCCTCAGGCAATAGCTGTGGACGCTCTGGTAACACCGTGGGTGTACCAGTCAGTGTATGTGTTCCCTCCTCTTCCTCTCATACCAAAAGTACTGAGAATCATAAGAAGGAGAGGAGTAAAGACTATACTCGTGGCTCCGGATTGGCCAAGAAGGACTTGGTACCCGGAAATTCAAGAGATGCTCACGGAAGACCCGTGGCCTCTACCTCTAAGAGGGGACCTGCTCCAGCAGGGACCATGTCTGTTCCAAGACTTACCGCGGCTGCGTTTGACGGCATGGCGGTTGAACGCCGGATCCTGAAGGAAAAAGGCATTCCGGATGAAGTCATCCCTACCCTGATCAAAGCCAGGAAGGATGTAACCATACAACATTATCACCGTATTTGGCGTAAATATGTTACGTGGTGCGAGGCCAGGAAGGCCCCTACAGAGGAATTTCAACTGGGTCGTTTCCTGCATTTCCTGCAAACAGGACTGTCTATGGGCCTCAAATTAGGGTCCATTAAGGTTCAAATTTCGGCCCTGTCAATATTCTTCCAAAAAGAACTGGCTTCTGTTCCTGAAGTTCAGACGTTTGTCAAGGGAGTACTGCATATACAGCCTCCTTTTGTGCCTCCAGTGGCACCTTGGGATCTCAATGTAGTTTTGGGATTCCTAAAATCACATTGGTTTGAACCACTCACCACTGTGGACTTAAAATATCTCACATGGAAAGTGGTAATGCTGTTAGCCCTGGCTTCAGCCAGGCGTGTCTCAGAATTGGCGGCTTTATCCTATAAAAGCTCTTACCTAATTTTTCATACGGACAGGGCAGAATTGAGGACTCGTCCTCAATTTCTCCCTAAGGTGGTTTCAGCATTTCACTTAAACCAGCCTATTGTGGTGCCTGCGGCTACTAGGGACTTGGAGGATTCCAAGTTGCTGGACATAGTCAGGGCCCTGAAAATATATGTTTCCAGGACGGCTGGAGTCAGGAAATCTGATTCGCTGTTTATCCTGTATGCACCCAACAAGCTGGGTGCTCCTGCTTCTAAGCAGACGATTGCTCGTTGGATTTGTAGTACAATTCAGCTTGCACATTCTGTGGCAGGCCTGCCACAGCCAAAATCTGTAAAAGCCCATTCCACACGGAAAGTGGGCTCATCTTGGGCGGCTGCCCGAGGGGTCTCGGCTTTACAACTTTGCCGAGCAGCTACTTGGTCAGGGGCAAACACGTTTGCTAAATTCTACAAATTTGATACCCTGGCTGAGGAGGACCTGGAGTTCTCTCATTCGGTGCTGCAGAGTCATCCGCACTCTCCCGCCCGTTTGGGAGCTTTGGTATAATCCCCATGGTCCTTTCGGAGTCCCCAGCATCCACTAGGACGTTAGAGAAAATAAGAATTTACTTACCGATAATTCTATTTCTCATAGTCCGTAGTGGATGCTGGGCGCCCATCCCAAGTGCGGATTGTCTGCATTACTTGTACATAGTTATTGTTACAAAAATCGGGTTATTGTTGTTGTGAGCCATCTTTTCAGAGGCTCCTTCTGTTATCATGCTGTTAACTGGGTTCAGATCACAAGTTGTACGGTGTGATTGGTGTGGCTGGTATGAGTCTTACCCGGGATTCAAAATCCTTCCTTATTGTGTACGCTCGTCCAGGCACAGTATCCTAACTGAGGCTTGGAGGAGGGTCATAGGGGGAGGAGCCAGTGCACACCAGCTAGTCCTAAAGCTTTTACTTTGTGCCCTGTCTCCTGCGGAGCCGCTATTCCCCATGGTCCTTTCGGAGTCCCCAGCATCCACTACGGACTATGAGAAATAGAATTATCGGTAAGTAAATTCTTATTATATATATATATATATATATATACGTTTTGCTATGCACAGATCCGCCATCAAATATGCTATCTCAGGGAAGTCTTCTGACCAACCGGTTGCCAAACATTATGCTGAACGTCAACATTCGCTTCATGACCTGAATTTTCAGATCATTGATCACATCCCCAAATCCGTACGTGGAGGCGACCGTGGGGGACAGCTTTTACGCCTTGAGGCGAGATGGATTTACACTCTTGATACCATCAGACCCAGAGGTCTTAATGATAAAACAGCCTGGAGTGTATTTCAAATTTGAATGGTTGGTCTTATGCTAACAAGGTTTCTCTATCGTCCTAGTGGATGCTGGGGTTCCTGAAAGGACCATGGGGAATAGCGGCTCCGCAGGAGACAGGGCACAAAAGTAAAGCTTTCCGATCAGGTGGTGTGCACTGGCTCCTCCCCCTATGACCCTCCTCCAAGCCAGTTAGATTTTTGTGCCCGGCCGAGAAGGGTGCAATCTAGGTGGCTCTCCTAAAGAGCTGCTTAGAAAAGTTTAGCTTAGGTTTTTTATTTTACAGTGAGTCCTGCTGGCAACAGGATCACTGCAACGAGGGACTTAGGGGAGAAGAAGTGAACTCACCTGCGTGCAGGATGGATTGGCTTCTTGGCTACTGGACATCAGCTCCAGAGGGACGATCACAGGTACAGCCTGGATGGTCACCGGAGCCTTGCCGCCGGCCCCCTTGCAGATGCTGAAATAAGAAGAGGTCCAGAATCGGCGGCAGAAGACTCCTCAGTCTTCTAAAGGTAGCGCACAGCACTGCAGCTGTGCGCCATTTTCCTCTCAGCACACTTCACACGGCAGTCACTGAGGGTGCAGGGCGCTGGGAGGGGGGCGCCCTGGGAGGCAAATGAAAACCTATTTTGGCTAAAAATACCTCACATATAGCCTCCGGAGGCTATATGGAGATATTTAACCCCTGCCAGAATCCGTTAAGAGCGGGAGACGAGGCCGCCGAAAAAGGGGCGGGGCCTATCTCCTCAGCACACAGCGCCATTTTCCCTCACAGAAAGGCTGGAGGGAAGGCTCCCAGGCTCTCCCCTGCACTGCACTACAGAAACAGGGTTAAATCAGAGAGAGGGGGCACTAATTTGGCGTTAGAAATATAAAAAAGATGCTATAAGGGAAAACACTTATATAAGGTTGTCCCTATATAATTATAGCGTTTTTGGTGTGTGCTGGCAAACTCTCCCTCTGTCTCTCCAAAGGGCTAGTGGGTCCTGTCCTCTATCAGAGCATTCCCTGTGTGTGTGCTGTGTGTCGGTACGTGTGTGTCGACATGTAGGAGGACGATGTTGGTGAGGAGGCGGAGCAATTGCCTGTAATGGTGATGTCACTCTCTAGGGAGTCGACACCGGAATGGATGGCTTATTTAGGGAATTACGTGATAATGTCAATACGCTGCAAGGTCGGTTGACGACATGAGACGGCCGACAAACAATTAGTACCGGTCCAGACGTCTCAAAAACACCGTCAGGGGTTTTAAAACGCCCGTTTACTTTAGTCGGTCGACACAGACACAGACAGGGACACTGAATCCAGTGTCGACGGTGAATAAACAAACGTATTCCTTATTAGGGCCACACGTTAAAGGCAATGAAGGAGGTGTTACATATTTCTGATACTACAAGTACCACAAAAGAGGGTATTATGTGGGATGTGAAAAAACTACCATAGTTTTTCCTGAATCAGATAAATTAAATAAAGTGTGTGATGATGCGTGGGTTCCCCCCGATAGAAAATTATGGGCGGTATACCCTTTCCCGCCAGAAGTTAGGGCGCGTTGGGAAACACCCCTTAGGGTGGATAAGGCGCTCACACGCTTATCAAAACAAGTGGCGGTACCGTCTATAGATAGGGCCGTCCTCAAGGACCAGCTGACAGGAGGCTGGAAAATATCATAAAAAGTATATACACACATACTGGTGTTATACTGCGACCAGCGATCGCCTCAGCCTGGATGTGCAGAGCTGGGGTGGCTTGGTCGGATTCCCTGACTAAAAATATTGATACCCTTGACAGGGACAGTATTTTATTGACTATAGAGCATTTAAAGGATGCATTTCTATATATGCGAGATGCACAGAGGGATATTTGCACTCTGGCATCAAGAGTAAATGCGATGTCCATAACTGCCAGAAGATGTTATGGACACGACAGTGGTCAGGTGATGCAGATTCCAAACGGCACAAAGGTGTATTGCCGTATAAAGGAAGAGGAGTTATTTGGGGTCGGTCCATCGGACCTGGTGGCCACGGCAACTGCTGGAAAATCCACCGTTTTTACCCTAAGTCACATCTCTGCAGAAAAAGACACCGTCTTTTCAGCCTCAGTCCTTTCGTCCCTATAAGATCATATCTGCCCAGGGATAGAGGAAAGGGAAGAAGACTGCAGCAGGCAGCCCATTCCAAGGAACAGAAGCGTTCCACCGCTTCTGACAAGTTCTCAGCATGGCGCTGAGACCGTACAGGACCCCTGGATCCTACAAGTAGTATCCCAGGGGTACAGATTGGAATGTCGAGACGTTTCCCCTTCGCAGGCTCCTGAAGTCTGCTTTACCAAGGTCTCCCTCCGACAAGGAGGCAGTATGGGAAAAAATTCACAAGCTGTATTCCCAGCAGGTGATAATTAAATTACCCCTCCTACTACAAGAAAAGGGGTATTATTCCACACTATATTGTGGTACTGAAGCCAGAAGGCTAGGTGAGACTTATTCTAAATCTAAAAAATTTTTGAACACTTACAAAGGTTCAAATCAAGATGGAGTCACTCAGAGCAGTGATAACGAACAGGAAGAAGGGGACTATATAGTGTCCCGGGACATCAGGGATGCTTACCTCTATGTCCCAAATTTGCCCTTCTCACTAAGGGTACCTCAGGTTCGTGGTGCAGAACTGTCACTATCCGTTTCAGACGCTGCCGTTTGGATTGTCCACGGCACCCCGGGTCTTTACTAAGGTAATGGCCGAAATGATGATTCTTCTTCGAAGAAAAGGCGTCTTAATTATCCCTTACTTGGACGATCTCCTGATAAGGGCATAGTCCAGGGAACAGTTGGAGGTAGGAGTAGCACTATCTCGGATACTGCTACAACAGCACGGGTGGATTCTAAATATTCCAAAATCGCAGCTGATCCCGACGACACGTCTGCTGTGCCTAGGGATGATTCTGGACACAGTCCAGAAAAAGGTGTTTCTCCCGAAAGAGAAAGCCAGGGAGTTATCCGAGCTAGTCAGGAACCTCCTAAAAACAGTGCATCATTGCACAAGGGTCCTGGTAGAAAATGGTGGCTTCCTACGAAGCAATTCCATTCGGCAGATTTCACGCAAGAACTTTTCAGTGGGATCTGCTGGACAAATGGTCCGGATCGCATCTTCAGATGCATCAGCGGATAACCCTATATCCAAGGACAAGGGTGTCTCTCCTGTGGTGGTATAGAGTGCTCATCTTCTAGAGGGCCGCAGATTCGGCATTCAGGATTGGATGCTGGTGACCACGGAGCCCAGCCCGAGAGGCTGGGGAGCAGTCACACAAGGAAAAAATTTCCAGGGAGTGTGATCAGGTCTGGAGACTTTTCTCCACATAAATATACTGGAGCTAAGGGTAAATTTATAATGCTCTAAGCTTAGCAAGACCTCTGCTTCAAGGTCAGCCGGTATTGATCCAGTGGGAAAAACATCACGGCAGTCGCCCACGTAAACAGACAGGGCGACACAAGAAGCAGGAGGGCAATGGCAAAAACTGCAAGGACTTTTCGCTGGGCGGAAAATCATGTGATAGCACTGTCAGCAGTGTTTCATCCCGGGAATGGAAACTGGGAAGCAGACTTCCTCAGCAGGCACGACCTCCACCCGGGAGAGTGGAAACTTCATCGGGAAGTTTTTTCCACATGATTGTAAACCGTTGGGAAATACCAAAGGTGGACATGATGGCGTCCCGTCTGAACAAAAAACGGGACAGGTATTGCGCCAGGTCAAGAGACCCTCAGGCAATAGCTGTGGACGTTCTGGTAACACCGTGGGTGTACCAGTCGGTGTATGTGTTCCCTCCTCTGCTTCTCATACCTAAGGTGCTGAGAATTATAAGACGTAGAGGAGTAAGAACTATACTCATGGCTCCGGATTGGCCAAGAAGGACTTGGTACCCGGAACTTCAAGAGATGTTTACAGAGGTCTTATGGCCTCTGCCGCTAAGAAGGGACTTGCTTCAGCAAGTACCATGTCTGTTCCAAGACTTACCGCAGCTGCGTTTGTTGGCATGGCGGTGGAACGCCGGATCCTAAGGGAAAAAGGCATTCCGGAAGAGGTCATTCCTACCCTGGTCAAAGCCAGAAAGGAGGTGACCGCACAACATTATCACCACATGTGGCGAAAATATGTTGCGTGGTGTGAGGCCAGGAAGGCCCCACAAAGAAATTTCAACTCGGTCGATTCCTGCATTTCCTGCAAACAGGAGTGTCTATGGGCCTCAAATTGGGGTCCATTAAGGTTCAAATTTCGGCCCTGTCAATTTTCTTCCAGAAAGAATTGGCTTCAGTTCCTGAAGTCCAGAACTTTGTCAAGGGAGTATTGCATATACAACCCTCTTTTGTGCCTCCAGTGGCACTGTGGGATCTCAACGTAGTTCTGGGATTCTTCAAATCACATTGGTTTAAAACCAGTCAAATCTGTGGATTTGAAGCATCTCACATGAAAAGTGACCATGTTCTTGGCCCTGGCCTGGACCAGGCGAGTGTCAAATTGGTGGTTTTTTTCTCAAAAAAGCCCATATTTGTTTGTCCATTCGGACAGGGCAGAGCTGCGGACTCGTCCCCAGTTCTCTCCCTAAGGTGGTGTCAGTGTTTCACCAGAACCAGCTTATTGTGGTGCCTTGCACCTACTAGGGACTTGGAGGACTCCAAGTTGCTAGATGTTGTCAGGGCCCTGAAAATATAGGTTCCAGGACGGCTGGAGTCAGGAAAACTGACTTGCTGTTATCCTGTATGCACCCAACAAACTGGGTGCTCTTGCTTTTAAGCAGACTATTGCTAGTTGGATGTGTAATACAATTCAGCTTGCACATTCTGTGGCAGGCCTGCCACAGCCAAAATATGTAAATGCCCATTCCACAAGGAAGGTGGGCTCATCTTGGGCGGCTGCCCGAGGGGTCTCGGCTTTACAACTTTGCCGAGCGGTTATTTAGTCAGGGGCAAACACGTTTGTAAAATCCTACAAATTTGATACCCTGGCTAAGGAGGACCTGGAGTTCTCTCATTCGGTGCTGCAGAGTCATCCGCACTCTCCCGCCCGTTTGGGAGCTTTGGTATAATCCCCATGGTCCTTTCAGGAACCCCAGCATCCACTAGGACGATAGAGAAAATAAGAATTTACTTACCGATAATTCTATTTCTCGGAGTCCGTAGTGGATGCTGGGCGCCCATCCCAAGTGCGGATTATCTGCAATACTTGTACATAGTTACAAAAATCGGGTTATTATTGTTGTGAGCCATCTTTTCAGAGGCTCCGCCGTTATCATACTGTTAACTGGGTTTAGATCACAAGTTGTACGGTGTGATTGGTGTGGCTGGTATGAGTCTTACCCGGGATTCAAAATTCCTCCCTTATTGTGTACGCTCGTCCGGGCACAGTACCTAACTGGCTTGGAGGAGGGTCATAGGGGGAGGAGCCAGTGCACACCACCTGATCGGAAAGCTTTACTTTTGTGCCCTGTCTCCTGCGGAGCCGCTATTCCCCATGGTCCTTTCAGGAACCCCAGCATCCACTACGGACTCCGAGAAATAGAATTATCGGTAAGTAAATTCTTATTTTTATTATATGCAACTGAAATCAATTGTTTTGCAGCAAGTAATTAATTTTACAGGAAGATTTTTTCCTAGTTGTAGTTGCAAAAAAACATATTATATTAACATCTTTTTTCCTTATAGGTTACATCCAGCCTGTGTCTCCAAGCTCTGTATATTGTGCCTTTTTTAGCTCTTTAAATTAGTATACCATTGCTGGATATAGTTCCTGTAATTTTTGTAAATATAATTCATAGTAAGCTTTATGTATATATACTTCCGCCAAGTACATATGTATTTTCACTTAGTTTAAGTTCACATTTGTTTTTTGGCAGCTGCACCTACGTCTATCCCTCCCATGGTTACCACAGCGCCAGCCTCCTTAGCGACCGAGTAAACTGCGATTATCCAGGAAGTGATGGACTCCGGCGTAGGAGCATGCTGATGTCACCACACCAGGAAGTACACAGAGCGGACTCCGTTCTCACCTTCCTTCCGTGGCGTGTGTCCCGTTCGCGGGTCTTCTGGCTTATTTAAAGGTATGTAAATGTTATAAGCACTTGTATCACCTTGACAAAGGGGCGTCAGCGCCCCGAAACGTTGGTCACCTTTTGTGTTGCTGTTTTCATGGATTAAATAATCTACTTTTGCACCTTAATTTTTTGGAATCAGTCTCTGAGTGCCGCTGCATGTTTCCACTTTCTGCTTATATATATATATATATATATATTCACACACACAGCAGCCTGACATATACACACACAGAACAGCTGCCTGACACACACACACACACACACACACACACAGCCCAGTGGCTTGACACACACACACATACTGTACGCACAGTACCTAACACACACACTATATATATATATATATATATATATATATACAAAATAGAAAATCCAGCACTCACCATAGCAAGCTCACTTGTCCTCACAACATCAATAAATAAATGATGGGGGTTTAGTTGGTGGATTGGCCAATGCATGGAAGCCTGCATACCCATTTTCAAGGTACCCCACTGATAAAGCTAAATATTTATCATATATAATACCCTTTATGAGGTCTAAGAACACTGTACGCTATTTACGTATGAAGTACCGTAAGGGTACGCTAGTTGCGTAACAATCGCTTTGCCGTGATCGAGACGCTCAAGCGTCACGTTCGCTCACGGCCAAGAGATCACAGGCAGGCACGTTATTGGCTGTTAACAAACGTAATGATTCGCTATAGCGTAGCGAACGCTCGGGACCACGAGGAGATCACCAGCGGCGCTGACGCTCACTATATTAAACCTTTGTATCTAAACCATAAACAGTGTAATGTGCAGTAAAACCTTAGTGTAATGTTAGAGAGTAAATGCAACACAGTATAACCTTATTACCTTAAAAGCTGTTTGAGCGTCACCGACGCTCTGAGAATACTTAATACTATAAGAAACACACAGATACCGTACTCAGGGTCCAACGCCTAAAATATATATTATGAATGCTATACTTGCAAAAGAGTTAAACACAATACAAGTCATACACTACAATATAACATAGACTACCTAACCAGATAACTACACAGGAAATACAATACAATTTAAAGGAAAATGAGAGAGAAAGAGAGAGAGAGAGAGAATGAGAGAGATTGGCCCACAATAACAAGAAGATCAATATAGTTGCGGAGAAACACTTACGCACAAGGGGAAACGATCGCATGCGCCTCGATATCCAGCTCCCGATTATCAGCAATGAGAACCGTTGAAGAGAGTGAACTGGATATGGTCGGCCTGCCTATTTATGCCCCATACACAATACAATTCAATGGTCCCTACAATCTCATTGTTCATTGGACACAGGAATTCGGCTTCGCATTATAAAAAAAGGTCATAGGTTGATTCATACAGGTGGGTTGTGACTGTTTCCAACTGTTCAGGTGGGTGGGATACTGAGTTTCCCGCCGCATGACTAAATAAGAACAAATAATAGTAAATGGACATAAACTTCTTATGTCCATAACTATTCGCACGAGCGATTAATCCGCTCCAAACCAACACCGGAATATTGCTATTTAAATACTCTTCCGATGGGTACCAAACACCACTGTATGACCCCTGTTAGACCCTTCGTACAATACAAAGAGGGATCCCTCTGTTCAGGAACATGCTATGTTAACTAAACTTTCAGAATCTATCAAAGGGACCATGATCTACAAAATACATTATTACTGAAAATATGTAACGATTGAGTCGCACGCTACGATCACATAAACTCTACCGTAAATACGCATACCGTGCGCCTGCGGGTGCCCGCGACTGTGAGTATGCGCACGCACGGGAGAGCGTACGCATGCGCAGCACGGACCTGTGTGAGGTGCAAATATGGTAGTGTGCATAGAGATATTTTTCTGACTTTGACACCACCTTCATGCAGGTGAGGACAAGTGAGCTTGCTATGGTGAGTGCTGAATTTTCTATTTTGTATGTATTTGGGTAGGTGGCCATGGGCTGCATGCACCCCACCCTATGAGTGGTGAGTGCAGACACTGCACCCCGCTTCTGGGGTGGCGAGTGCTGTGGTTTTCTATATTTGTATATATATATATATATATAGATTGATTGATTGGAAGAAGGCGGCACTCAGTCAGACTCTCATTGAAGAATTTAGGTCATTTATTTAGACCATGTAGGCCGACATGTTTCGGGGTGAACCCCCGTCCTCAGGGCCAAATACAGCAACTTGCTGTATTTGGCCCTGAGGACGGGGGTTCACCCCGAAACATGTCGGCCTACATGGTCTAAATAAATGACCTAAATTCTTCAATGAGAGTCTGACTGAGTGCCGCCTTCTTCCAATCAATCTATATAGTGGCTATTGTCACTAGGAGGGCACCGCAGCAATTATTATACTAAGGTATAAGGGAGTGCCGGGCCATTTTGCTATATATATATATATATATATATATATATATATATATATATTCACACACACACACACACACACAGCAGCCTGACATATACGCACACAGAATAGCGGCCTGACACATACACACAGTGGCCTGACAAACACGCACATACAGTATAAGCACAGCAGCATGATACACTCTCATATGTATGCACAGCGACATAACACACCCACATTTACACACAGCACAGTGGCCAGACACACACACACACATAGCAGCCTGACATGAACATATACTGTACACACAGCAACCCTGACGTGCACACACACACATCCGAAAAAGAAAGAAAAACTCTCTTGTGGGAGCAATCAGCCGTTAGGTTTAATTAATACTGGCCTCTGAAAATGCAGGCTGATTCCAATAGTGTATAACAAAACACTGTACTAAACACAGTGTATCATTTGATACCTAGCAGTAACAATTATAAGACAACAATGTTGCTTCACAATTGGCATGCAGGAACAGTGTCACAGAAAGTTGTTACTTGTACAAAAAACGATGATAGGTTAATAACCGATGAAGTTACATTATTGGTGTCGGATAAGAAAAAATGTATGAAAGATATAAATGGTCAGCAGACACATGGAATAAGTTATATGTTATGGAATATTGAAATCATAGCCATCCGTACTGACTCCACAAGATTGCTGCTTCTCAAATATGTACTAAGTGATAGTGTATAAATAAGTGAGTGTATCAGATGGTGTGACGGATGGGTTAATTAAAGGTGCAGTAGGACTTCTGCTGTTTGGGTGAAAAATCCCTAGCTCTGATGTAAACCAGCGCAGTGCTAGTAGTGACAATACACCTCAAATAAGAGAGTCTGAAAATCAGGGCCGGTGCAAGGTTTCTCGACACCCTAGGCAAAACTTCAGCCTGCTTTTAACCGCCCCACCAAACCCCCCCCCCGACCAAAACCACAAACCAGTACACATTTTCCAGTCTGTCAGATGAAAGTATGTAGGCAGCATCTTAGAAGTTCAACAGCTACCGTCTAAATTAAGTTTTACAGGGATGCATCTCACGGAGTTATCCTTAAATTTGTGATAAGCAGACTCAGGGCTGCCCCCTCAGATACTGGCACCCTAAGCAGCTGCCTAATGGTAGAACCAACCCTGCACTTACACATAATGCCCACAGTAGTAGTGCCGCTTACATATAATACACACAGTAGTAGTGCCGCTTACATATAATACACACAGTAGAATGCCGTTGTTGGGGTGCGGTCCAGACAACGTATCCGAACTGTTGCGGGGGCGGGCCACAGCAACTGCATGATATTACCTAGGCTGCGCAGGCAGGTAGCTACTCAGCGAATGCAAAAGCATCGCCGCCGTGCATTGAGAAGTACATTTGGATCTGGACTATGTACATGCTATTTGAGGATGATATGCAGTGTTTAATACTATTTATGTGAATAGAACCAATAAATCATCTATAATTCTTTATCCCAACAGTCTGCACTGTGTCTGCTTGTTTAAATTTTTTCAGAACAATATCTTTATAAAGAAAGAATACATTAGTGCAGACTTCACTGTCTAATTGGTTGAAGCATTGATTGTTTTACTCGGGATATGTGGCTGCGCCACGTGTTATTAAGATATTAGCATTCCCCTCAGATGTGCAATCTGTATACGAGTGCTCTGCCTTTTATACATGCCATATCTGCTCACTCACTACTAATACAGTAAGCAGGTAACTGTATTATCCACTATATATATATATATATATATCAGCAATAGGTAGCTACAGGCTACAATCCATACAGAAATATTATTATACGATTGCAAAAAAAAAAAAAAAGGTAATTTGTGCGATTAATGTTTTAAAAATGTCCTGTGTAAATACATGTAACTTCATCCTCGTTGCTACAATGCCGTATTGCAGCCACGCTGCTCCCCAAGCAGAGCGCCATCACACCTGCCATTGCACAGACTTGCCCTCTCCATACCTTGACAAAGTCCACTGGGTACAGGCTCCAGGACAGGGTCATAGCAAGAACTTTGTGGGCCCCATCGCAACATATTGAAGGGGTTCAGGGTATACCAAGATATATTGCAGACCCAAAGGCAACTTTTTTTTTTAAGGACACCTATGTATCACCCAATGGTGAAAAATATATACAACACATGTAACTGTGACAGGGAAGGTGGCCCCTTTTAGCTCTGGGCCCCATAACAGCTGCACTCCCTGCACCTATGGTAGCTACAACCTTGTTCCAGGATCTGACAGCTCCAGGATCCCTACCACGGCTCCAACTGCCATGTGCGTCAGTGGAGACACCCTGTCCAACAGGCTCTTGTAGTTGTTTCCAGGCAGAGAGGGCATCCCCTCTTTAACCCCCATTGGGATACCAGCATTTCGTAGCTCGTTGGGGCTGCCGAGGACAGGAAAGGGGCTCAGCCCTCCCCCTGGTGCAGCTAGCAGTTCGAGCTCCGCCTGCTGTGTGCAGCCAGCACGCAGCACAGTGACCAACATGAATCGATAAAGTGCAGCACAGGCAAGGGGACACAAGAACTGGACTCCTGAGATTCATGAGGGTCCAGGGCCCCTCGGAATCTCAGTGCCTGTTACAAGTGTCCCCTTTGTCCCCCCGTCGCTGGGCCTGTTTACAAATAATGACAGACATATTGCCCCACATTATTAAATGCCCTAATACATGACAGACATAATGGCCCTAATGCTGGGTACGCACTGGTAGATATATCTGTAGATCAATTGATCTGCAGGTATATCTGCGGATGGACCGGGCAGTGTGTTGAGCATACACACTGCCTGATCCGTTGGCACTGATGTCACAAACTGGGCGGGCATTTACATACACCCGCCCAGTTCAGCGGTCAATCACCTCCAGCTGTTGCAGCATGTGTATGGGCGGTTGTCTGCCTGCACACACAGCGATGCGCCAATATATCACTAGATATATTGTCCGTCGGCTGTGCTGCAGGGCCGACGCGATATGTCTGTGAACGACAATGTTCACGGAGATATCGCTCGTACACACTAGCCGACAGACCAGCTATATATCGGCCAGTGTGAACGCACCATGACACATATGCCCCACATTATTACATTCCCTTATATACATGACAGACATAATGGCCCTGTTACACAGCGAGCCAATCTCTGTAACACTTTCGACTGCAATCCCCCACCACCTCCACAGCACTCACCCAGCTTGAGATATAAAACCGCCACGGCCCACGTAGGCTGAGCAGACAGACCGCAGCCAGTCACTCCACACACATAGGAAGAGTCCGGGACCTGGGTGAGCCGGGGAGGCAGCAGCAGCGGAGGCAGACATGCGTGGATTGCGGCCTCACACACGGCGCTCCACCACAAATATTTTCTGCCCTCCGGGACCTGGGAGAGCCAGGGAGGCAGCAGCAGCGAAGGCAGACATGCGCAGATCGCGCCCTCACACCATACTTGCCTACTTTTGGAAATTAATTTCAGGGAGATTCTAAATGGTATGAGAGGTCGCACAGCGCGCTGCTGAGCTGGCATGTCATGCTCCGCCTAAAGGATCTGTCTAGCTCCACCTATGGTCATGTCAATTGCAGCTCAGGGTGATATTATGCAGTGGCAGGTGGAAACTAAAGTGGCAATGTTCTACAGTACTTCCTGCTTCGCCTCATTAGCGAGGCGAAGCAGGAAGCTACATTGACAAGATGTATGAATATCTTGTCTGCCGAAGCAGCGGAATTAAATTTTCCCCTACGCGTCTAGTTTCCCTTCGTGGAGAGGACCTTGGCTGTGCAGTGCGCGATGACGTCATCGCGCACCGCACAGTAAATGACCTCTCCACGAACGCGTCTAGTTTCCCTTCCCAGCGGCCAGCGGCAGCAGGGGGACAGCGGGGGCCGGGGGGCACACACTGCAGCAGCGGATCTTGCCCTGGTGCGGCGCCCTCCGGATGGCGGCGCCCCGGGCAAAAATCCTGCTTGCCCGTGGCAAGATCCGCTACTGATGGGCAGTCGCCAAATATCGCCAATTTATGTGATCATTGACACTGATTGACTCCTCTCAACATGAGCCCTCTTGTGTTTTTATAACTTCCACTGTTCGAGCACACAGGAGTCAGTGCCACCTTACACACACACACACACAGGAGTGCCAGCCTACACACATAGGTCAGTGTCAGCCTACACACACGCAAACACACACACACACAGGGGAGTGCCAACCTACACACATAGGTCAGTGCCAGCCTACACACATAGGTCAGTGCCAGCCTACACACATAGGTCAGTGCCAGCATACACACACATGTGGGGGAGTGCCAGGCTACACACACACACGGGAGTGCCAGCCTACACACACAGGGGAGTGCCATCTTATACACACACACACACACATCAGTGCCAGCCTACACACACACACACACGTCAGCCTACACACACACACACATGGGGGAGTGTCAGCCTACACACACATACATACATACATACACACACACACACACACACACGGAGTGCCAGCCTACACACACGGGAGTGCCAGCCTACACACACACGGGGGGGGGGGGGGGGGGAGTTACAGCCTACACACACACACAGAGTGCCAGCCTACGCACACACACACAGGGTAGTGCCAGCCTACACACACACACACACACGGGGGGGGGGGAGTTCCAGCCTACGCACACACACGGGGGAGTGCCAGCCTACACACACACACGGGGGGGGAGTTCCAGCCTACGCACACACACGGGGGAGTGCCAGCCTACACACACACAGGGGAGTGCCAGCCTACACACACACACACACACACACACACGGGAGTGCCAGCCTACACACACACGGGGGGGGGGGGGGAGTTACAGCCTACACACACACAAACACACAGAAGAGGGCCAGCCTACACACACACACACACGGGGGAGTGCCAGCCTACACACACACACATGTCAGCCTACACACACACATGGGGGAGTGTCAGCGTACACACACACACACACACATGGAGTGCCAGCCTACACACACACACACGAGGGAGTGCCAGCCTACACACACATCCACACACACACACACACGGGGGAGTGCCAGCCTACACACACACACACACACACACGGGGGAGTGCCAGCTTATACACACACAGGTCAGTGCCAGCCTACACACACACAGGTCAGTGCCAGCCTACACACACACGTCAGCCTACACACACACACACACGGAGTGCCAGCCTACACACACACACACACACACACACACACACACAGAGTGCCAGCCTACACACACACACACACACATGGAGTGCCAGCCTACACACACACACAGAGTGCCAGCCTACGCACACACACACACATGGGGGGGGGGGGGGGGGGAGTTCCAGCCTACACACACACACACACACACACACTCGGGGGAGTGCCAGCCTACACACACACACACATGGGGGGGGGCTACATACACACACACACACACACACACACACACACAGTGCCAGCCTACACACACATGGGGGAGTGCCAGCCTACACACACACACAGGTCAGTGCCAGCCGACACACATAGGGGAGGAGTAGCAGCCTACACACACACACACACACACACACACACGGGGGAGTGCCAGCCTACACACACACACACACATGGGGGGAGTGCCAGCCTACACACACACACATGGGGGGAGTGCCAGCCTACACACACACACACACGTCAGCCTACACACACACATGGGGGAGTGTCAGCGTACACACACACACACACATGGAGTGCCAGCCTACATACACACGGGGGAGTGCCAGCCTACACGCACACACACGAGGGAGTGCCAGCCTACACACACACATCCACACACACACGGGGGAGTGCCAGCCTACACACACACACACACACATCCACACACACACACGGGGGAGTGCCAGCTTATACACACACAGGTCAGTGCCAGCCTACACACACATGGAGTGCCAGCCTACACACACATGGAGTGCCAGCCTACACACACACACACACACACACACACACACACACATGGAGTGCCAGCCTACACACACACATGGAGTGGCAGCCTACACACACACACACACACACACATGGAGTGCCAGCCTACACACACACACAGAGTGCCAGCCTACGCACACACACACATGGGGGGGGGGGGGGCTACATACACACACACACACACACACACACAGTCACACACACACACACACACACACACACACACACACACAGTGCCAGCCTACACACACATGGGGGAGTGCCAGCCTACACACACACAGGTCAGTGCCAGCCGACACACACATAGGGGAGGAGTAGCAGCCTACACACACACAAGTGCCAACTTACACAGACACATAGGGGTCAGTGCCAGTCTGCCCCCCCCCCCCATACACACAGATCAGTGCCAGCCAACCAACACACCACAGCACACAGGACAGTAGCAGCCTATACACAATGCCAGCCTATGAAGCTGCTGAGTTAGAACCATGTACTGTACACTGAGCTTTGGAACGGCCACTCCTTCTCCTGCTCCAGCCTCTCCTCTGAGCTCCCAGTCACCCCAGACCGTCAAACTCCCCAGCAGACCAAAACTGCTTTCCGTGCCAGCTCCCCATCAACCCCCCCTTAAGGTCAATCTGCAGCTCCCAACATGAGGGGGAGAGAGGGAGAGGGAGATCCAATCGTGGGGGCGTGGGTAACATGTGGGAGGGCGGTGCAGCATCCCTGCTGAGCCGTGAAACTCAGCTGAGCTAAGGGTAAGGAATTATTCTTTCACTGGCAGCGTGCAGCACCGCCCTCTAGTGGCCGGCGCCCATAGGCAGCTGCCTAAAGCTGCCTAGTGGTGGCGCCGGCCCTGCTGAAAATAGAAAGAGACCTCGGTACATCACATAAAATCCAAGGGGTAAATTTACTAAGATGGGGGTTCTATTTAAGATGGGATGTTGCCTATAGCAACCAATCAGATTCTATGGGGTATATGCAATTGCGGTCGAATTGCCGCGAAAGTCGAAAAACGGGGCATTTCCGACAAAAAAACATGTCGAATTGGATTCGACAATGCAATACAGTACTTTTCGTCAAAATACCTGCCGTTTCAGATTCGACTTTTTGCAAATCGACATTTTCAAAATTCGACAGGTCTGCAATGGTCAAAATGCGGCTTTTCGACAAAAGTATATTCAATTGAAGAATGTCGATTCGACAACAGTGCTTTTCGACAGCAATTTTGTCAATTTCATTCCGCCTCACTTTGCTGGCAGGATTTAATAAAAAAATTTTTAAAAATGTATTTTTTTTTCTTTTTGGATTGCTAATAGCATATCTATTTATATTTGAAGGGATTATCTTCTTGGTTTGTCTTTTTTTGACTCACAAGTATTATTTAATTGATTTTTAAAAATAATATTTTTTTCTTCACTCTGCTGAGGGAAATGTACCCATGATTCCACAGTTTTACCCAGGATACACTTCTGCAAATCCACTCTATTCTCACTCCCGGGTTTGAGACTTCAGGGAGAAGGAGCCATTAACAGTCAGCTCTCTTGTGGAATCGTTTTTTTAGGATAATCCCTGCGTTTTAACGCATTTATATCCTATTTTTGTACTGACTACAATAATGGAGCCTTTTTCTGACCAGATTGTGATGTTCATGCTGGCTGCAAGCATGGAGGAAGAAAGGGCTGGTGAACATCAGGATCAAAGTCAGCAAATGTCTGCATTGGGTGAGTCAGTATTGCGTGTTTCATTTCCACGTCCACGCCAGTATCGCACTAGGCGTGAACTGGAGGATCTCAGCGAGTTCGAGGTGATTCAAAATTATCGCTTATCGACTCGCGACATATATTCGCTGTACGCTCTGTTGGAGGCCGACCTGGAACTACGGGCACGGACCAATCGCGCAGTCAGCGGTTTCCAGAAACTGCTGGCTACATTACATTTTTTGGCGTCAGGCACATTCCAGCCTACTTTGTCTCAAACATGCGGTTTTTCACAGTCGACACTGTCGCGCTGTATAACCCAGGTCATTAGGGCTTTCCGCAAATTGACGATCCAGTTCATCAGATTTCCAGATACGGACAGCGGATGTCGTGAGATCAAATTAGGCTTTTTTACCAAACACAATTTTCCCAATGTTCTGGGCGCGATTGACTGTACCCACGTGCAGATCAGACCGCCACGGAATTCGGAAGAATGTTTTCGGAACCGAAAACATTTCCATTCCATGAATATACAGGCGGTCTGTGATGTCAACATGAAATTTTTGAATATTTTTGTGGGATTTCCTGGATCGTCTCACGACTCCTTCATCCTAAACCAGTCATCGCTGTTTGACAATTTCGAAACAGGAAACATGCCGGGTGGCTGGCTGTTAGGTATTTATTTTAATTGTTTTTATTTTATTTTTTATATTACCCACCATTTTTTTCATTTCCATAGGCGATGCGGGTTATCCCAACAAATCGTGGCTCTTGACCCCATTGTCTAATCCCGTTACCAAGAGAGACACAAAGCATCGAGGGGAGTAATTGAGCGTGCCTTCGGTGTACTTAAAAGCCGGTTTAGATGTTTAGACACTTCCGGTGGTGCTCTTTTGTACTCACTGGCGAAGGTTTGCGGCATGGTAAATGCATGTTGTATTTTACACAACATATGTGTCGCAAACCGTTTGCCAGTGACTCTTTGTCGCAGTGCTTTCTGACGCGGGAACCGTTCTTCTGCTCTACCGGTGGGTATGGACGAAGGAGATGATTCCCGACGGACATTTATCCAAAGCTTTTTTTCCACTGCCTGTGAGTATACCTGTAACATTTGTATTATCGTGTAAACTGAGATTGTAATATTCTAAAAAAAAATGTTTATTTATGTATTTCAGAGTTTTACGTCCTGTTGACGCACCTTCTCAGCAATGTTTTCAATGTTTCGTCCTGTTGACGACCTGTTACCCCGTTTTTTCCTGTTGTTGGTTTGCCGCAAATATTGGACCCGTTTATCCCACTCTACCATTGGCGACCTACTTGTGATGTGGATCTGAACCTCCGCCATGTAGCAGACATCGCCCCTCAGGTGAGATGTATTGCCCAAAACTCCCTCTTGTCCAAGTAACCCCGGCATGTCTAAGGTGCAGCCCTCCGGCATTTGCAAAACTGCATATCCAATCATGCCCTGATACACCAATGCTTACGCTGTGTCAGGGAATGTTTGGATGTGTAGTTTCTCAAGTGCCGGAGGGTTGCATTTGGGACAAAGGCCGCTGTAACTTGCTTGTGTCAAAGTGTTGCTTGTACCTTGTCTTTTCCTAGAAGGGTGACACTATTACCAATACCTGGAACCTCATACTATTCTCTTCCACAGGTCTTGCGGAGTATCCTTTCCAAGTTGCGTTGATGTGAAGGGACACGACAGTTCCCCTGATGTACCATGGGCGACCTACTTGTGATGTGGACCTGAACCTCCGCCATGTAGCAGACAACCCCCCTCAGGTGAGATGTATTGCCCAAAACTCCCTCTTGTCCAAGTAACCCCGGCATGTCTAAGGTGCAGCCCTCCGGCATTTGCAAAACTGCACATCCAATCATGCCCTGATACACCAATGCTTACGCTGTGTCAGGGAATGTTTGGATGTGTAGTTTCTCAAGTGCCGGAGGGTTGCATTTGGGACAAAACCTGCTTGTGTCAAAGTGTTGCTTGTACCTTGTCTTTTCCTAAAAGGGTGACACTATTACCAATACCTGGAACCTCATACTATTCTCTTCCACAGGTCTTGTGGAGTATCCTTCCCGATTTGCATGAAACAGCATGGATGAAAAGGGACACGACAGTTCCCCTGCTGTACCATGGGCGACCTAACACAATACCACTGCATCTCTGAAATACCATATATTACATTTTATTTACTAATAATTTAAAGAAAAACACACAAAACTTCTCATTTTAAAAATGTATTGAAGAAATATAATTGTATTTAATTTTGGATTAAAAAATAAAATGTAATAAAACAAAAAAAGTAGTGTTTGTTCTTCTTTACATTCTTTTCTTGTGTTAGATATATGTGGAAAAAAAAATCAATATTAAGTAAAGACACTAATGATGTCATGTTCATTCCTTTCCCAAGAACATTTGTGGAACCACACAATCCAGCATGACCCATTGCTGGACTGTGTTGTTCCCAGGGTCAGACGGTCCAAAGTGGCAGAGTCAAGACAGCGGTCAGCACTTTGACACGCCTGCACTTGTGGAACCACCCAGCCCAGCATGACCCATTGCTGGACTGTGTTGTTCCCCAAGGGCAGGCGGTCCAAAGTGGCAGAGTGGTGTCAGTGGTCAGCACTTTGACACGCCTGCACTTGTGGAACCACCCAGCCCAGCATGACCCATTGCTGGACTGTGTTGTTCCCCAAGGGCAGGCGGTCCAAAGTTTCTTGAATATATACATCGAAACATGGCTTTACTCACATTGGTACGCACAACACGAACTACGCCGTCCACTTCAATTTTCCACCCAATCCTATGAAGAAGCCAAAAATAAACACTAGTGAATAGTAAATTCACACAACAGTGAAAGCCTATTTTACACCAATACAAAAAGGAGTTTGTTTTAAAAAAAAAAAAAGGAATCAGAATCGCTCTTTGGCCCATCATACATGTAGCCACAAGGAGCTTTCATCAGTTACCACACGCGCCCGCATACATGCCCGCGCATGTATGCCTAGACATAAAACTCCTTGGTAGTATCCGGTCGAGGGTGGGGGAGCCCAACACAAACATAAAACATTAAGAAAAAAAAAACTAATGGGAGGGGGAGAAAGGGAAACATGAAACATAAGAGTAAATAATAAAACAATACGACCGGGCTTGTGGTGGTTGTCCATCCGGATCCTCTTCCTCCTGATGGGGGGTCGATGCCCTGGGCGGCTGTGGAGTGCGTTGACTTGGCCTCGGTGGCCGTGCGGGTGTATATGATGCGGCTGGTGTTGGTGGTGGAGGCATCTGGTGGGTGGGGTACATCCCTGTATATCCTTGGTACAGCTGTGACCGTCCATACCAGGATGGTGGTGGAGGAAGGGCAGGAGGCGTCCGTGTGGCTTGTGATGGCGGATGTGGTGGTTCACCAGCGTGTTGATGAGCTGGCTCTGGGAGCTTATCGTACATCATCTGCAGTGTGGTTGCGATGATCTGGTGGCTGGCTGCCGAATGTCGTTGGCTCTCCGACATGTTGTCAACGCTGTGTGCCAGGCATGATGTGTTATCCACCAGCCGGTTGATGGATGTGGCCAGAACGTGAAGGATGTCCATAGTCTCCCTGTGATCTTCTCGTCTGGTCTTTTGCGTTTCTGCCGTGCTGTCGGTAAGAGCCTTTTGCATTTCAACCAGACCGTTTACCATCTTCTCCATTGTCTTCTTAATGGCGTCCAGTCTGGTTTCAACGACATTCGTGTAGGTATCCTGGCGGGCAGTCATCTCTGCTGCCAGGGTGTGTACCCTCTGAACATTTGAGGGATTCTGCCTTTCCTGTACGTTTGCCACCAATTGCATTTGTGCAGCTGAAAAGAAAATTAGAAATTAGTATACACATTCATACATTTGTTTGAAGGCTCACAATTTGATAATTACTCACACAGGGATGTAGAAACAGCGGGCTGCTGCACTTCCATCTCGTCGTCCGACGAATCCTGTAGGAGATCCGGCCTGAAGAAGGAACCAATCCCCGACGCAAGTCCGCTGCTGGTCCGTGGCACCTCTGTTTGCAAAATAAAAATAAAGTTAATAAACTATACAAAAATGGCGACCGAACCCCCCCCCCCCTTCAAAAATAAATAAAAACCCTCTCCATCCGGTGGTGCCGCTGCTCCAGGAGCTTCACTTGTCCTCAATTCTGGAGACTTTTCAAGGATATGGCTGGATACGTCTGCACGGCTGTCTTCAAACCCAAGAAAAGTCTCGTCCGTTAACCCTGTTGATTCAAACAGTTCGGGTGATGGGTCCACAAGGGTAGTGTCTTGTTGAGGCTCTTCGGTCACAGTCCCAGAGCTCCTGGAGAGATGACGAGCTGGTGATGGCCTGCGCGCAGGAGATGTAGTTTGGCGCCCAGCTGGTGGTGTGGTCACCGACGGTGTCTGGCGCGCAGGTGACGTTCTGCGCGCTGATGTCTTGCGCGCAGGTGATGGTCTGCGCGCTGCCGATGTCTGGCGCGCAGGTGATGATCTGCGCGCTGCTGATGCTTGTTGCGCAGGTGATGTTCCGCGCGCTGCCGATGTCCTGCACGCAGGAGATGTCCTCTTGGCAGGCGTGTCTGGGGAAAAAGAACAAACACATTAGCAAATAAAAAAAAGATTAGTGCAGCTCATCTGAATGTATTCTTACCATCAGGCCTCCTTTTAGACTGCTTGTCTCCCACCGTCTTCTGGGCGGTACTTCCTCCTCGGGAAAGCCAGCAGGACAGCTAGAGTCCAGACCTCCGCGAACTCTATGGACCATGACAGGGTTCATGCGCCTTTTAATAACTTCCTCCCACTTCAGATTGAGAGCCGGACCACCTCCCGTAGCTGTCTCATGTCGGGGCTGAATCCCCATCTTCTTCTTGGTCTGTCTGCGGCAATCACTGTACCGCTTCATGCAGTTTCTGGTGCTCCGGCGGTTTACAGATACTGCAGTGACTTGTCTCTCGATGGCATCCCAGATGTTTCGCTTGGTCTTAGCTGCTGTGGTCTGTGCCCTTGGTCCATACAGAACGTCGTAGGACCTGTCAACGCCATCCACTAGGGCACAGTTTTCCGCCTCAGTGTATCTGGGTCCACGCGGCTTCTTCTGTCCTGTGTCTTCATCAGAGGCTTCCTCCTCCGACTGATCCTCTGGCTGGCTTCTTGCCTTTAGGGATAAAAACAAACAAACATGCATTTAATAAGATCGGTATGTACCTGTGAGTGTCCGTATCCCTGGCAGTGCGCAAAGATACCTGTAGGTGTGCATGGCAGTGCGCAAACTAGGGTGTGTCAAGTTGGATGCTATTGTGTCTGCAGGTGTTGTCAGTATTTACCTTTCTAGGCCTTTTCTTTTTCTTTTGCTTCTCCCTTTGGTCACTTGACGACTGCGGCTGGTCATTGGATGCCTGTTCGGTCGTATCCTCCTCCTGGGTCGGCTCCCACTCCTCATTGCTGTGCAGGGAAAATTCTTCTGAGGGGTGGGGGGAAGGGGGGGGGGGATCGGGGCCGCTTGTCCCTGGACATCTCTGTTGTAAAAAGAAAAAAAATATTTTTACAAATTTAACACACATTACATAATTACATGCGACCACACGTCATGCTGCTGGGACCCCAGTGCTCAATCAGGACCAAACACAACAAAAAAAATTGAAACATTGAAAAAAACCTCAGCCAAACAAGCCAAAACCCCCGTACAAGCATCCCTGCATATGCTGGAGGTCAACCAGTGCTAAAAAAGGAGCAAAAAAACATGTTTTGCAAACAAACAGCACGTCGGCCACATGGCAGATACCGACACACTCAAATTCACCCTAAAAAAGCCAAAAAGTACCTCCAGCATGTGCAGGGATGCACCAGTGCTAAAATAGGAGCAAAAAAACATGTTTTGGGAAGAAACAACAACACATGTCGGCCACATGGCAGATACCGACACACTGAAAAGTCACCCCAAACAAGCCAAAAATCATTCCTGCACATGCTGGAGGACAACCAGTGCTAAAGTAGGAGCAAAAAACATGTTTTGGAAACAAACTACACCACATGTCGGCCACATGGCAGATACCGACACAGTAAAAGTCAGCCCAAACAAGCCAAAAAGTACCTCCAGCATGTGCAGGGATGCACCAGTGCTAAAATAGGAGCAAAAAAACATGTTTTGGGAACAAACAACAACACATGTCGGCCACATGGCAGATACCGACACACTGAAAAGCCACCCCAAACAAGCCAAAAAAATCATCCCTGCACATACTGGAGGTCAACCAGTGCTAAAGTAGGAGCAAAAAACATGTTTTGGAAACAAACTACACCACATGTCGGCCACATGGCAGATACCGACACGGTGAAAGTCAGCCCAAACAAGCCAAAAAGGGGTGGTCTTCTGTATGCCGGCGGTCGGGCTCCCGGCGCTCAGTATACCGGCGCCGGGAGCCCGACAGCCGGCATACCGACACTTATTTTCCCTCGTGGGGGTCCACGACCCCCATAGAGGGAGAATAAAATAGTGTGCACCGTAGCGTGGCGAGCGCAGCGAGCCCGCAAGGGGCTCAATTGCGCTCGCCACACTGTCGGTAAGCCGGCGGTCGGCCTCCCGGCGCCGGTATGCTGGTCGCCGGGAGCCCGACCGCCGGCCAGCCTTAGTGAACCCGCCAAAAAGTACCTCCAGCATGTGCAGGGATGCACCAGTGCTGAAATAGGAGCAAAAAAACATGTTTTGGGAACAAACAACAACACATGTCGGCCACATGGCAGATACCGACACACTGAAAAGTCACCCCAAACAAGCCAAAAATCATTCCTGCACATGCTGGAGGTACACCAATGCAAAAGCATGACCCAAAAAACATTTTATGAAAAAAAACAAAACGTGAAAAAACTACCCGCAAACACAAAACTCCAAAAAAAACCATGCAGCAATACAAGCAGGAGCTATATACACATACCTGCACACATATACATATCCCAAACACCCCAAAGCAACGCCACATGTACACCTCATGGCACCCCCCCACTACACAAACACATACATGCAACGCCAGACCACATGTGGTACTTACCTACAAATGTAGAAATCGCTCCAAAAACGACTCTCCTCCGGGGTAATAGGTCTCCTGTCCATCCTGGATTAAAGCCTGCTGGGTGTCCAAACGATACCACAGCAAACAACAACCAATTTGCTAGCTCTGCAGCACCTCCACTCCACTCTGCAGGTTCACAAAATGGCTGCTGAGCACGCAGCAAACAAGCCCTATAAAGGGCTCAAAACGGCGGGAAGTCGAATCCAGGATGCCGTTATTGGTCCGTTATTCGACAAGGGGAGTGTCGAATGCGTTTTGTATTGAATATGTCGAATTCATGGTCCCGGGCTGAGGGTTTCGGCTGTCGAGTACAGTCTAATCCTAAAACGGTCGAAAAAAAGACGCAATTCGTCCGGAATTGCATATACCCCTATGTATTATCTTCTAGAAGGTGATAGATAAATGAGAAGTAGAATCTGATTGGTTGCTATGGGCAACATCCCATCTTAAATAGAACTCCTATCTTAGTAAATTTACCCCTAAGTGTGCATGCTACTTCCCGGTGTGTACAGAAACATCTGTAGTGAATACCAGGTGAACGGTCCCACTGCGGGTTCTGTGCCATATAGAATATAGCAAAAGTGGGGGGGCGTGGCTTGTGTCCTGACTGGAAAGTCGCGTCCCAGGGGAGCTCCTGCCAGATTGAGCCCTTTTACCCCCTTTTTGTTGTCCTGACCTTGTTTGTCCCCCTCCTGCAGCTTCCTATTGCAGCCCTTGCTGCTTTGTGTACATTGGGGGTGAGCTGCGGAGCCGGAGCACAGGCTTGTCCTGTGTTTGCAGGTTGCGGCCTTCCCCTCGTGCTGCTGCCGGGGCCTCGATTTGGAACACCCCCCCGCCCGAGTTCGGACGAAAAAACCGACTGTCACGCGCCGCTGTACGGCTTGCCCCACTACACCTCTCCTACCTGGGGGTCCCTGCCGAGCAGTGGAAGCGGCGAGAAGAGCCCCTGGAGCTGCGGGTCCGGCGCTGAACCGAGCGGCGGAGGTCCGGTGGCGGCGGCCATCTTGGATGTGGCAGTGAGTGCAGCACGAGCGCTGCGCTTATACGAGCGGCCCGCCCGATGCACACACTCACCAGGGGGGTCTTATTGAAGATAGTGGGGGTGACGGCTGGTCCCTACCCCTGCCAATGAATGTTATAAAATAATTCACTGGAGGGACATACTAAATTTTACTGACGGCGGCCATCTTGGAGGTGGCAAAGCAAGCTTCCCTATACTGTGCTGTCCCTTTTGTGCTTGTAAAGGAGCCAGCTCACTGTTTCAGCAGGGAATTACTTTAGCACACCTGCTCTACGCAAATAACTACCTGCAAGCACAGCACTATACTGTACATTCTTATTTCTCTATCGTCCTAAGTGGATGCTGGGGTTCCTGAAAGGACCATGGGGAATAGCGGCTCCGCAGGAGACAGGGCACAAAAAAAGTAAAGCTTTACTAGGTCAGGTGGTGTGCACTGGCTCCTCCCCCTATGACCCTCCTCCAGACTCCAGTTAGATTTTGTGCCCGAACGAGAAGGGTGCAATCTAGGTGGCTCTCCTAAAGAGCTGCTTAGAGAAAGTTTAGTTTAGGTTTTTTTCTTTACAGTGAGTCCTGCTGGCAACAGGATCACTGCAACGTGGGACTTAGGGGGAAAGTAGTAAACTCACCTGCATGCAGAGTGGATTTGCTGCTTGGCTACTGGACACCATTAGCTCCAGAGGGATCGAACACAGGCCCAGCCGTGGAGTCCGGTCCCGGAGCCGCGCCGCCGACCCCCTTGCAGATGCTGAAGCGTGAAGAGGTCCGGAAACCGGCGGCTGAAGACTCCTCAGTCTTCATAAGGTAGCGCACAGCACTGCAGCTGTGCGCCATTTTCCTCTCAGCACACTTCACTGGGCAGTCACTGAGGGTGCAGAGCGCTGGGGGGGGGCGCTCTGAGAGGCAAATATAAACCTTATACAAGGCTAAAAATACCTCACATATAGCCCATAGGGGCTATATGGAGATATTTAACCCCTGCCTGACTGGAAAAATAGCGGGAGAAGAACCCGCCGAAAAAGGGGCGGGGCCTATCTCCTCAGCACACGGCGCCATTTTCTGTCACAGCTCCGCTGGTCAGAACGGCTCCCAGGTCTCTCCCCTGCACTGCACTACAGAAACAGGGTAAAACAGAGAGGGGGGGCACATTAATGGCTATATATATATATATGAAAGCAGCTATAAGGGAGCACTTAATATAAGGATATCCCTTGTATATATAGCGCTTTGTGGTGTGTGCTGGCAGACTCTCCCTCTGTCTCCCCAAAAGGGCTAGTGGGTCCTGTCTTCATTAGAGCATTCCCTGTGAGTTTGCGGTGTGTGTCGGTACGTGGTGTCGACATGTATGAGGACGATATTGGTGTGGAGGCGGAGCAATTGCCAAATATGCAGATGTCACCCCCCAGGGGGTCGACACCAGAATGGATGCCTTTATTTGTGGAATTACGTGATGGTTTATCTTCCCTTAAACAGTCAGTTGAGGACATGAGGCGGCCGGACAATCAATTAATGCCTGTCCAGGCGCCTCAAACACCGTCAGGGGCTGTAAAACGCCCTTTGCCTCAGTCGGTCGACACAGACCCAGACACGGGCACTGATTCCAGTGACGACGGTAGAAATTCAAACGTATTTTCCAGTAGGGCCACACGTTATATGATTTTGGCAATGAAGGAGACGTTACATTTAGCTGATACTACAGATACCGTAAAACAGGGTATTATGTATGGTGTAAAAAAACTACAAACAGTTTTTCCTGAATCAGAAGAATTAAATGACGTGTGTGATGAAGCGTGGGTTGCTCCTGATAAAAAGTTGATAATTTCAAAAAAGTTATTGGCATTATACCCTTTCCCGCCAGAGGTTAGGGCGCGCTGGGAAACACCCCCTAAGGTGGACAAGGCGCTCACACGCTTATCCAAACAAGTGGCGTTACCCTCTCCTGAGACGGCCGCACTTAAGGATCCATCAGATAGAAAGATGGAAGTTATTCAAAAGAATATATACACACATGCAGGTGTTATACTACGACCAGCTATAGCAACTGCCTGGATGTGCAGTGCTGGAGTAGTTTGGTCAGAATCCCTGATTGAAAATATTGATACCCTAGATAGGGACAATGTTTTACTGTCGTTAGAACAAATAAAGGATGCATTTATCTATATGCGTGATGCACAGAGGGATATTTGCACACTGGCATCTCGGGTGAGTGCTATGTCCATTTCAGCCAGAAGAGCCTTATGGACACGACAGTGGACAGGCGATGCGGATTCAAAACGTCACATGGAGGTTTTGCCGTATAAAGGGGAGGAGTTATTTAGAGTTGGTCTATCAGACTTGGTGGCCACGGCTACTGCCGGGAAATCCACTTTTTTACCTCAAGTCACTCCCCAACAGAGAAAGGCACCGACCTTTCAACCGCAGCCTTTTCGCTCCTACAAAAATAAGAGAGCAAAGGGCTTGTCGTACCTGCCACGAGGCAGAGGAAGAGGGAAGAGACACCAACAGGCAGCTCCTTCCCAGGAACAGAAGCCCTCCCCGGCTCCTGCAAAAACCTCAGCATGACGCTGGGGCCTCTCAAGCGGACTCGGGGACAGTGGGGGGCCGTCTCAAAAATTACAGCGCGCAGTGGGCTCACTCGCAGGTAGACCCCTGGATCCTGCAGATAATATCTCAGGGGTACAGGTTGGAATTAGAGACGGATCCTCCTCATCGTTTCCTGAAGTCTGCCTTACCAACCGTCTCTTCCGAAAGGGAGAGGGTGTTGGAAGCCATTCACAAGCTGTACGCTCAGCAGGTGATAGTCAAAGTACCCCTATTACAACAAGGAAAGGGGTATTATTCCACTCTATTTGTGGTACCGAAGCCGGATGGCTCGGTAAGGCCTATTCTAAATCTGAAGTCCTTGAACCTCTACATAAAAAAGTTCAAGTTCAAGATGGAGTCACTCAGAGCAGTGATAGCGAACCTGGAAGAAGGGGACTTTATGGTATCCTTGGACATCAAGGATGCGTATCTACACGTTCCGATTTACCCCGCACACCAGGGGTACCTCAGGTTCATTGTTCAAAACTGTCACTATCAGTTTCAGACGCTGCCGTTCGGATTGTCCACGGCGCCTCGGGTCTTTACCAAGGTAATGGCCGAGATGATGATTCTTCTTCGAAGAAAAGGCGTATTAGTTATCCCATACTTGGACGATCTCCTAATAAGGGCAAGGTCCAGAGAACAGCTGGAGACAGCTTTAGCACTATCTCAAGAGGTGCTAAGACAACACGGGTGGATTCTGAATATTCCAAAATCCCATTTAATCCCGACAACTCGTCTGCTGTTCCTAGGAATGATTCTGGACACGGTTCAGAAAAAGGTTTTCCTTCCAGAGGAAAAAGCCAAGGAGTTATCCGATCTGGTCAGGAACCTCCTAAAACCAGGAAAAGTGTCAGTACATCAATGCACAAGAGTCCTGGGAAAAATGGTGGCTTCTTACGAAGCAATTCCATTCGGCAGATTCCATGCAAGAATATTCCAAAGGGATCTGTTGGACAAATGGTCAGGGTCGCATCTGCAGATGCACCTGCGAATAACCCTGTCACCAAAGACAAGGGTGTCACTTCTGTGGTGGTTGCAGAAGGCTCACCTATTAGAAGGCCGCAGATTCGGCATTCAGGATTGGATCCTGGTGACCACGGACGCCAGCCTGAGAGGCTGGGGAGCAGTCACACAAGGAAGAAACTTCCAGGGAGTATGGACGAGTCTGGAAAAGTCTCTTCACATAAACATTCTGGAACTAAGAGCAATCTACAATGCTCTAAGCCAGGCGGAACTTCTCCTGCAAGGAAAGCCGGTGTTGATTCAGTCGGACAACATCACGGCGGTCGCCCATGTAAACAGGCAGGGCGGCACAAGAAGCAGGAGTGCAATGGCAGAAGCTGCCAAGATTCTTCGCTGGGCGGAGAATCACGTGATAGCACTGTCAGCAGTGTTCATCCCGGGCGTGGACAACTGGGAAGCAGACTTCCTCAGCAGACACGATCTTCATCCGGGAGAGTGGGGTCTACATCCAGAAGTCTTCAACATGTTAATAGACCGTTGGGAAAGACCAATTGTAGACATGATGGCGTCTCGCCTCAACAAGAAACTGGACAAATATTGCGCCAGGTCAAGAGATCCACAGGCAATAGCTGTGGACGCACTGGTAACTCCTTGGGTGTACCAGTCAGTGTATGTGTTTCCTCCTCTGCCGCTCATACCAAAGGTATTGAAGATCATACGGCAAAGAAGAGTAAGAACAATACTAGTGGTTCCGGATTGGCCGAGAAGGACTTGGTATCCGGAACTTCAAGAGATGCTCACGGACGAACCGTGGCCTCTACCTCTGAGAAGGGACCTGCTACAGCAGGGTCCCTGTCTTTTTCAAGACTTACCGCGGCTGCGTTTGACGGCATGGCGGTTGAACGCCAGATCCTAAAAGGGAAAGGCATTCCAGAAGAAGTCATTCCTACCTTGATTAAGGCACGGAAGGAAGTCACCGTGAAACATTATCACCGCATTTGGCGAAAATATGTAGCGTGGTGCGAGGATCGGAGGGTTCCGACGGAGGAATTCCAACTGGGTCGTTTCCTACATTTCCTGCAATCAGGATTATCTATGGGTCTCAAATTGGGATCCATTAAGGTTCAAATTTCGGCCCTGTCAATATTCTTCCAAAAAGAATTGGCCTCTGTCCCTGAGGTCCAGACTTTTGTCAAGGGAGTACTGCATATACAGCCTCCTGTGGTGCCTCCGGTGGCACCGTGGGATCTAAATGTAGTTTTAGATTTCCTCAAATCCCATTGGTTTGAACCATTGAAAAAGGTGGATTTGAAATATCTCACATTGAAAGTGACTATGTTACTAGCCCTGGCCTCTGCCAGGAGAGTATCTGAATTGGCGGCTTTATCTTATAAAAGTCCTTATCTAATCTTCCATTCGGATAGGGCAGAGCTGCGGACTCGTCCGCATTTTCTCCCTAAAGTGGTATCAGCATTTCATCTGAACCAACCTATTGTGGTGCCTGCGGCCACTAGCGACTTGGAGGACTCCAAGTTGTTGGACGTTGTCAGAGCCTTAAAAATATACATTGCAAGGACGGCTGGAGTCAGAAAATCTGACTCGCTGTTTATATTGTATGCACCCAACAAGTTGGGCGCACCTGCTTCTAAGCAGTCGATTGCTCGTTGGATTTGTAACACAATTCAACTTGCACATTCTGTGGCAGGCCTGCCACAGCCTAAAACTGTAAAAGCCCACTCCACAAGGAAGGTGGGCTCATCTTGGGCGGCTGCCCGAGGGGTCTCGGCATTACAACTCTGCCGAGCAGCTACGTGGTCGGGGGAGAACACGTTTGTAAAATTTTACAAATTTGATACCCTGGCAAAGGAGGACCTGGAGTTCTCTCATTCGGTGCTGCAGAGTCATCCGCACTCTCCCGCCCGTTTGGGAGCTTTGGTATAATCCCCATGGTCCTTTCAGGAACCCCAGCATCCACTTAGGACGATAGAGAAAATAAGAATTTACTTACCGATAATTCTATTTCTCGGAGTCCGTAGTGGATGCTGGGCGCCCATCCCAAGTGCGGATTATCTGCAATACTTGTACATAGTTATTGTTAACTAATTCGGGTTATTGTTAAGGAGCCATCTTTAAGAGGCCCTTTCTGTTGTCATACTGTTAACTGGGTTTAGATCACAAGTTGTACGGTGTGATTGGTGTGGCTGGTATGAGTCTTACCCGGGATTCAAAATGCCTCCCTTATTGTGTATGCTCGTCCGGGCACAGTACCTAACTGGAGTCTGGAGGAGGGTCATAGGGGGAGGAGCCAGTGCACACCACCTGACCTAGTAAAGCTTTACTTTTTTTGTGCCCTGTCTCCTGCGGAGCCGCTATTCCCCATGGTCCTTTCAGGAACCCCAGCATCCACTACGGACTCCGAGAAATAGAATTATCGGTAAGTAAATTCTTATTTTCACTCCTCTCTTTTCTGTATATACAGTGCACCCTGCAGGACCTGATTCTCAGAGCCCCCTGCTGGTGTTTGTTATACTACATTTTACCTACTCCGGGACGCTCTCCTGTGGATCCCTTTCACTGTTTTAACAGATTATTGGGGCCTCGACCCTTCGAATGATGTGAACACACAAGTGCCTGACTTCCCCCCCCACCCAAATTATCTGATGAGCCCGCAACATTTTGGTGGATCTTTCTTGTAATCACTCCCTAAATGGGCACTTCTATCTCATCAGATACTTTGAGCAGAGCGAACACCCGAGCAAAAAAAACAGGAACTTCACAAGATATTGCACAACACTTCTCACGCCGGGAAAAGCCAGCTGAAATTCCATCCCCGTCCTCTCGGCTGTCCACCCCTACCATGGATCCGACGGAGTCACCCTCAACCAAAGCGGATATTCAATCCCTCCAGAATATGATTTTGGACCTTAAGAGTTCTTTTACCACCACTCTCCAGTCAGCGATTGGTGAACTGAAATCTGACTTGGCGGCTCTGGATTCCCGCACCAGCTCACTGGAATCACAAATGGAAGAACACCAGGATTTCCGCAAACAAGTGGCTGAGGACATGAGCTACCTATCCGGCGAATTGGAATTCCTTAAGGATAAGGTTGAGGATAGCGAAAATCGCGAGAGGCGGAATAATTTACGTATTCGCAATGTCCCTGAATCTGTGTCGGCCTCCGAATTGGAACCTTACCTCAAACGTCTGTTTCTTTACTTGGTCCCGTCGCTCTCGGAATCTGCTATCTTGATAGAGAGAGCTCATCGTGCCCTGAGGCCTAAACCAAAGGACTCTGATCCTCCCCGTGATGTTATCCTTCGGTTTTTGTCTTTCAAGATTAAGAACAGTATTACAATGGCTTGCAGAAATTCGATTTCAATTCTGTTCGAAGATTCCCGGATTCAGGTCTACCAAGACTTGTCGCCAGTGACCATTGCTAAACGGCGTGACCTGCGCTCTGTTACCTCTACACTGCGCAATAATGGTTACAAATACCGCTGGGGTTTTCCTTTTCGCCTCATTGTGGAAATTGATGGCAAAGTTCATATCATTCACTCTCCTGAGGACGGGGACAAGCTGCTTCGAAAACTTCACCTGTCCCCCGTTGCTACTTCTCAGATGTGAAGCTCCCCATGTTTAAAATTTAACTTTTATCAACGTTTACTTTAAATAATTTTGTTCTCACTCTTGCTCAGATGTTCTGTTGACTTCATAATAGATACTGTTTCATATACGAATGCCCATTTACCTTATCTTCGAACCGTTTTTATTTTTATTTTAATTTTAATTTTTTTCCCTCAGATCTTTGTACTCTTTGTATCGCTATGTTTTTGTCTCGCTGTTCTGGTCGGTGGCTCGGAGGCACTGCCCTATGGATGGGACATGGGAATAGATCCCTGCACCGATACCGTGGGGCCTGCCTCTGGCTATCGATCTGCTCTGCGACTTTGCCATTTGATCTATTAATGTTACTTTTTTGATACTGTTTGCTATCTGATCATCTTTTCTCTAGTATCCTGTATTTTGAACTGTCCTGCCCCTGCTATGGGTCTTTCTCTGGTTCATGAAGGTCCGTCCTCTTTATTACAGATTAGTTTTGGGTGGGGGGTGTCAGCGCCTTGGCTTGACACTTCCTCCCCCAGTATCTAGGGATTAGAGATATTACCAATAATATTGGGTCCATACCCTCATCTGTTCCATTGTATTTGTGTCCCACCAGTGAGCTCTTTCCTTTTTTTTTCTTAGAGCTCTATCTTAGCAGTCTGGTATCCTGCCTTTTGGATACTACGTCTGCTTTTTTCATTTTGTTTTTTATCACTCTCCTCCCTTTTTAGATTCTTGCTACAGTTTGAGTGTAAGTTGACGTATCTGCATTCACAGTTCGATATATCCATTTATTTTATACTGTTGTTTGTGTGTTGAATTGTAAATTATTATTTTTTCTCTTCTCTCTCCCTCTCCTCTCTCTCATTCACTTTAGCAGAGTCCGGGGCCCTATCGGTTTCCAGTAGCTTCTTCTTTCTTCAATTCTTCAATCATGCCGCTAACGTGCCTGTCCATCAATGTTAAGGGGCTGAACACCCCCCAGAAACGCTCTCATCTCCACAGGTCTCTTAAAACTTTAAAAGGCGACATGATTTTTTTACAGGAGACACATTTAAAATCGGCCTCCCATCCCTCCCTGACATCTAAACAATTTCCCATGGCCTGGTACTCCAATAATACTGCAAAAAGAAATGGGGTAGCGATCTTAGTTAGAGGATCCGTTCCTTTCCAGTTCCTAGACTGTAAATGCGACACTGAAGGTCGTTATGTAATGGTGAGAGGAAAAATTGGACACGAGGAGGTTACATTGGCTAACCTGTACTCTCCAAACACGGCCCAATCTAAATTCTTCCGCAAGTTCTTCCACGACCTTTATTCATATAGACGAGGTAAGACACTTGTCGGTGGAGACTTCAATATGGCTCTCACGTACATGGATAGATCCGGCCCCTTACGTAGTAGTCGAACCCCAAACTCATCAGTACTACACAGGGGTATGGCCGAGGCTGGTCTGTTCGATGTATGGTGTTTTCTTAATCCGACCACCAGGGACTACACTTTTTATTCCAATCCGCATGATGTGTACTCTCGCATTGATATGTTCTTGAGCTGTGCACCTCTCTCCCGAACGGCACACGCTTCCTCGATAGTCCCACTTACTTGGACTGACCACGCGGCTTTAGCTGCGACATTTGACATATTTGATATCCCTGACGGTAGACCGACATGGAGACTTAACGAAACCCTATTGAAGATTCCTAAGTTTCAGGACTTAATTAAAACTAAGCTTCAGGAATATTTTGACATTAATGTAGAAGACGACTGCAGTATAGCTACGATATGGGAAGCCCATAAGGCGGTTGTTAGAGGATCCATTATTCAATTTGCGTCCCGCCGTAAGAGAAGCCAGGAAACTCAAATTGCTCTGTTAACAGACAACATTGCAACGCTAGATCGGGAACACAAACGCACACACTCTAAGAAAACACTAGCCGAACTTTCTAAGGCTCGTGATGATCTACAATCTCTTTTGGCGGAAAATATTGAGCGCTCACTTCGATGGGCTAATCAATCGTTTTACGACAAAAGCAACAAGGCTCATACTTTGTTGGCTAATCGCTTACGTGCCAAGAAGGCTAACCAATGCATCCATACTATTAGAGAACCCTCAGGCAACGTTACCTATGACCCCAAGAAAATTAATGGTATCTTTTCTGATTATTATAGAGCACTCTATAACCTTGACCCCCCGGTCCGACCCCTTGGCACATGCCGACCAGGCTCAACATTATCTAGATTCGTGCGCTCTTCCTCGTTTAGATGAGGCAACTAACTCTGCTCTCAATGCTGATATTTCTGCTGAAGAAATTGAAGCTGCACTAAAAACCCAGAAACCTTCTAAGGCCCCAGGCCCGGATGGCTACCCGATGATGTACTACAAAACTTTTGCCCCTCAGCTCATTCCTCATATGGTCTTTTTGTTTAACAAAATAATGCAGGGCACTCCTTTTCACACTGACTCCACGACCTCCCACATTATAGTAATCCCAAAACCCGGAAAGGATCCCTCGTATTGCTCAAATTATAGACCCATCTCTTTGGCAAAAAGCTTGAGATCGGAATGCTGTGTTGCCGTCATTAATTGACCCTGATCAAGCGGGATTTATTCCCGGCCGCCAGGCCTCGGACAACACCAGACGTATTGTTAACTTAATTCATCATATAAACTCGACGAAAACACCAGCGATTGCTTTGGCGCTTGACGCCGAAAAGGCGTTTGATCGCATCTCTTGGCCTTTTTTGTTTTCTGCATTATCTACGTTTGGCCTCCATGGTCATTTCATCACTGCAGTAGCGGCCCTCTATTCTAACCCCTCATCTACGGTCCTGACAAATGGATTAAGCTCACCTCGGTTTAGTTTAAAGAATGGCACTCGACAGGGCTGCCCTCTCTCACCCCTACTTTTTGCTTTATGTATTGAACCTCTTGCAGCCCGTTTTAGGCTCAACGCTGATATTAGGGGTGTTACTGTGGGGCAGAGCTCGTATAAAATATCTCTGTTTGCGGATGACGTCCTCTTGACTCTTTATAACCCTCTGATCTCTCTTCCTAATTTACAGAAAGAACTACTTTTGTATGGTTCCCTCTCTGGTTATAAAATAAATCATACCAAATCTGAGGCCCTCGCGTTTAATGTTTCATCCCATACTAATTTGATTTTAACCTCCTCTTTCCCCTTTCTCTGGAGACCCTCAGCTATCAAATACCTTGGCATATTTATCACTAAATCCTACTCTAGCCTCTATCAGGCTAATTATGTTCCTATAATTAAAACTCTCACTCAAGACCTAGATAAATGGGATCGGTTATACATTTCATGGATTGGACGGATTAACGCCCTAAAAATGAATTTCCTTCCCCGTATTCTTTATCTGTTCCAGACCATTCCGATAATGGTGCCCCGAGTGACTTTGGCTTCCCTGCAAACACTGTGCAACAAATTTATTTGGGCTCATCGTAAATCTCGATTAAGACGAACCTTGTTGACCAAGAGTGCAACCTCAGGCGGCTTGGGATATCCTAATCTTCAGGCTTATTTTAACGCCTGTCACCTTAACCACGTAGTGTCCTGGCATTCCACCCGAGGGATTAGAAAATGGGTCGATATTGAGAACTCAATATATCAGGGTATTCCCCTCGACTCTCTCCTGTGGCTCCCCAGGTCCTGCAGACCAGCCTCGGCCTATTCAGTCCCCACGATTAAATTTACCCTTGGATTGTGGGACAAACTCCTCACCACTTATAATCTTTCTTCATACCCCTCACCTCTGTCACCTATCTGGGGTCACCCTGCCTTCCCCCCAGGCAGCGAACGAAATATAGCAGCCCCATGGCAATCTCAGGGTGTCACAAGATTTATCCATGTTAAAGGCCACTCAGCACCGACCTCTTTTGGAGATTTTCAAGAGCGCCTTGGTATTCCATCCTCGTGTCATTACCATTATATTCAAATTCTTAGCTTTCTTAGATCTCAGCTTAAAACTACCCCTTTGAGATCACCCACCTCCTTTGAACATATGTGTTTACTTTCGATTGGCAAAAAGGGGAATATCTCAACAATATACAACTCTATTTTGACTTCAGATCCTCCTGCCCGTGAACCCCATGAACTAGCTTGGGAATCAGATCTCTCCCATCCGTTGGAAGTTGATCAATGGGAAGAAATTAGATTGCCACTGCTAAAGCTTCTATTAGTGTGGCAATTAGGGAAACATGTTACAAAGTTTATACCAGATGGTATTTAGTCCCCTCCAGACTTCACTCCATTTTCCCCGCGACCTCGAATTTATGCTGGAGACTTTGTGGAGAGGAGGGCACCTTTTTCCATGTATGGTGGACCTGCCCCTCTATTCGCCCCTTCTGGAACACAGTTGGAGCGCTCATCGATCTCTCTCCTGAAATTGCTTTACTTCATGCCCCCATATCGTCACTACCCAAAATCCAAGATAAGCTTGCTATGCAATTCTGCATGGCGGCTAAATCTCTGATTGCTAAATGTTGAAAGGACCATAAACCACCCTCCAAGGCATTACTGATGGCTAGGATTAATTATATTGCCAATATGGAATATATTACCAGTCTGAGGAATAACACTGTGGCCCAATTCCACAACATTTGGTCCCCATGGTACCTCGCGCGTTCTTTATTAATACCCGGACTCTGCTAATACCTCTAATACCGCTGCTATTTCCTCTTCTATTGTCTTTGCATGGAACTGCAGCCAACCTCTCGCTTCCTTATATGTAATTTTCTCAACTGTCCCCTTTTACTCTTGCACTTTTTCTTACTCTTTCCTGTTTTTTATTTCTTTTAATAAGTTTTTTCTCTGTTTTGGTATAGGTTCTATACTATAAATGAAAAATAAAATGAGACTGATCATGTACACGCTTGAATTTACACAGGGTACATACTGCTATTACTTGATAGCCTGTATTGTCATGGAACTGTATATTCCACTCTAATGCGGCCTGTAAAATCTTTTATCTGCATGTTCAATATCTTGACCTGTACAACTTCGATATTGTTTTGGTTATTGATCACTCTCAATAAAAACCCTAACTTTAAAAAAAAAGAATATAGCAAAAGTGATGCCAACCTCCAGGGAGATTAGAAGGAAAGATGTCCTGTTGCAGATGGCATTGCAGGGCTGTAATATCCCTTCATATAGAGCCAGGAGATGTGCAGTACATAAAAAAAAAGAGAGATTGTACCTGCTGGTGGTTACCTGATGTGATAGAGTATCTAAAGCAGTGCTGTAGTGGGTGAGCTGATAACCCCTGGTGTAGTAAGATGCTCAGGGGATTGCTAGACACTGCCACTGATCAAAGATCTGGTGACCACAAGGAATAACACTGTGGGAGCTGTGGCTATAACAGGACAGCATACAGGAGGGACGCGTGTCCGGATGTTCCAGATGCCACCTCTGCACAGTTGCCTGGCCCGAGGAGCTGTAGTTGTAGTGGCTGATCTAGGTGCACAGCGTGCTGGAGATGTGCGCGTCCAGGTGTTCCTGGGGTCGCCACTGCACAGAGGCCGGATCACGTGGTGGTGAAAGGGGAAGCCTCCGCTCATGCACAACAGGTGCTTCCTGACTCCGAGACGTACGTTTCAATTTTGTCAGTCAGAAGTCAGGTCCCCCACAGGGGGAGGGGTGAGGAGCCCGGCATTTAGTATTTTGTGGTAAGAGTAATACCAGGAGGATTTTACATGGGGGGAGGAGGGGGGGGGGACACACATATGCACAGCAGCCTGACACACACACATACACACACACACATGGATAGTGACCTGACACACACATACGCAGTGACATGACACACACACACATACATATATACGCACAGTGGCCTGACACACATACGCAGTGGCCTGACCCACACACGCACATATATGTATAGCAGCATGACACACACGCAAGCACATATACGCACAGCAGAATGACACACAAGCACATATACACGCACAGAGGTCTGACACACTCACATATACGCACATCGGCATGACACACACTCAGCGGCATATAAGCACAGTGGACTGACACACACATACAGATCGGCCTGACACACACACAGATACGCACATCGGCCTGACACAAACACACACGCAGTGACATGACACACACTCACACATACACACAGCGGCCTGACACACATGCAATTATACTATGCACAGCGTTCTAACACATATATATATATATACACACACAGAACAGCACCCTGACACACATATACACACACACACACACACACATATCCACAGCAGCCTGACGCACATGCACTTACACGCACAGCATCCTGACACACACACACATATATACACAGAACAGCACCCTGACACACATATGCACAGTGTCCTGACACACACACACACATATGTGCACAGCAGCTTGACACACACTTTCACATGTATGCACAGCGGTCTGAAAAACACACACACACACACTTATATGCACGGCGGCCTGACACACGCACCCACATTTACACACAGCACAGCAACCTGACATGCACTTATACACACAGCAGCCTGACACATACACTCTCACATATATGTACATCGGCCTCACACACAGCATCCTGACACACATGCACAGCAGCCTGACACATACACAAATATACGCACATCGGCCTGACACACACACTCACATATACACACATCGGCCTGACACACACATGCACTTATACACACAGTATCCTGACACACACACATTCACAGCAGCCTGACACATACACTTTCGCATATACTCACAGCGGCCTGACACTCACATATACGCACATCGGCCTGACTCACACATGCACATATATGCACAACGGCCTGACACACACATGCACATATACGCACAGCGGTCTGACACACATATATGCACAGCAGACTGACACACACACAGCAGCCTGACAAACATGCACTTATTTGCACAGCGGCCTGACACACATACATGCACATATACGCACCGTGGCCTGACACACACATGCATAAATACACACAGCAGCCAGACGCACACATACATAAATGCACAGAGGCCTGACACACACACAGATATGCGCAGTGGCCTGACACACACACAGATGCACACAGTGGCCTGACACACACAAATATATGTATAGTGGCCTGACCCACGCACAAATACGCACAGCAGCTTGACACACACACACCCGCACATATATGGACAGAAGCCTGACACATATATGCACAGTGGCCTGACACACGCGCACAGCAGCTGGGCACACTCACATATATACACACAGTGGCCAGACACACACACAGTGTCATGAAACACACACGCACTAGCACAGTGGCCTGACACACACACACACACACACACACACACATGCACATATATGTACAGTGGCCTGACACATGCACATATACAGAAAAGAATGGATTAACAATGAGTCACTGGCGCTAAATTCGTAAGGATGTGAGATAAGTCCAGAATTGGGCCTTAACCATGAACTTTGGTTATTACAGTGCAACCGGTATAAATACCATTAGTAGAACAAGATGACTCAACACAGCAGAACCTTTCTCAAGAATTGGATGAGGAATAATGTGCTAAATGTCCTTATATACACAGTTAATGACCTCACAAATTAGATAATTACCGGCGCCATCACTTCCGGTATCTAAGGATAGGAGACAGTTCGGGACCCCCACCCGGGTATTAGGGATGGACAGGTTGGGAATACAAAGTACCACCAAGAAAGGTATCGGTGTGGGTGTTCCTGACTGTCTCCATGCATGGTATGAAGGCAGATGGATCCCTTATGTAAAATGGCCGAAGAGGTGTTGCAATAGGAAAAAGAATCTTCAGTTCCGAAAATGATCCAGTATGGCTGTTGTGGAACGCAAGGAAGTAACGGGGTATGCAGCACATCTATGTCATTACCGGGATGAGATAGGTGTGGAACGCATCTATCGAGCCAAACAGGAAGTTGTCATGGAACCGTACACGTGACTTCAGCATGGAGATTGCGCAAGTCACGGCGTTACATTCCCTGCGCTGTGGTTTACCGGTCCATTGACAGGAAGTAGTCATTGAACCGCATACACGTGACTTCCGGTTGGAGATCGCGGAAGTCACGGTGGTCCATCATTTACCCTGCTCGCTCGTCCATCTACAGTGGAAGCAATATTAATTTTATTGATTAAAGTGAAGTTTGATATAACTTGATATAGTTTGAGGTAGTTATTGTTTGTTTAAGGGAGGATTTATCGTCCGGTATGCTTTGACGTCACTTCCGGCTTTGGATACCGGAAGTGATGGCGCCAGTAATTAGCTAATTTGTGAGCTCATTAACTGTGTATATAAGGACATTTAGCACATTATTCCTCATCCAATTCTTGAGAAAGGTTCTGCTGAACCGAAACGCGTTGCTTGGACTGAGGAAGGACGTATGTGGACCCTTGGTGAACTATTGCTGATACACGCATTGCGGTGGTGCCAGACTATTTCAACCCAGGACCACACTTGCTTTTTTAAGCTACCCCACCGCAATTCTTGGGAGATGGTGAGAGAGTCTTCCCATTCTTTTGAAAGCACAAGTCACCTTGATGGATGTTATCATTCCACATTGCACTGATATTAATCTGTCTACTTAAATAATTTTAATTGTGTATCTTGTAAATAAATTTGTTCTTTTTTGCACTCTTGCACTTTAATTGTCACACATTATGTTTAACCGCCACTTGTGGTTGTTGCCCTATTGATGGGCACATTGGGTATCCTTGCATTTCATTGTGTTTACCCCACTTTGTTGCGAAGAGTTGAGTCATCTTGTTCTACTAATGGTATTTATAACGGTTGCACTGTAATAACCAAAGTTCATGGTTAAGGCCCAATTCTGGATTTATCTCACATCCTTACGGATTTAGCGCCAGTGACTCATTGTTCACCATTTATTTTCTGTATTAATTGGGAATTGGTGTTTTTTTCCCCCCATTTGAACAGTGAGTCAAGGCAGCTTAATCAGTTTCACTGCGCAATTCTGATATTGTACCAACCTGTTTTTGTTTCTTGTACATGCACATATACGCACAGTGGTCTGAAACACACATATACGCACAGTGGCCTAACGCACACATATACGCACAGCTGCCTGACACACACACTCCCATATACACACAGTGGCCTAACACACACACACATAAGCATAGCGGTCTGACACATATACGCACAACGGCCTGACACACACACTCACATACACACACACGCTGGCCTGACACACACACTCACATACACTTGCGAGGAGGCCTGACACACACATACGCATAGCAGCCAGACACACAGATATTTACGCACAGCGGCCTGACACACATACATACACACACAAAGCAGCCTGATACACACACTCACATACACATGCACGGCAGCCTCACACACACAAATATATACACAGCGGCCTGACACACATAAGCAGACATGCATACCTCCCAACATCGAGGAAGGTGGACCCAGGATTCCTGCGTGGCAAAGCCGCGTCTGCAGAGGGGGCGTGACCTCGAGAAAATTGAGTATGGCTTAGCGGGATGACATGCCAGCAAGAAACGCCTCACAAATTCTTCACTTAGGGGGCATACCCAGCTCTCTGTGAGCTGCTGGCATGCCCCCAGCCTCTCTGTCTCTCGTGAACACATGCATGCACACAGTGTCTATTCACTGTTGCTCTGCTCTGCAGAGCAGAGTGACAGGAGCCTCCCAACTACCAACCACGGAACACTGCATTGGTCTGACACACACACACACACACACACACACACACATATCTGCACAGCGGCCTTACATACACACATACATATACACACGCACAGCGGTCTGACATGCACACATACTGTATATGCACAGCAGCCTGACACACATACGCAGTGGCCTGACACATGCACACACACACACACACACACACACACACAGATGACATGTGCGAGGCAGCACCGTGCTCTCTCACCTCTATAATTTTGTCCTCCTGTCGTTGGACTGTAGGGTCAGGCTGCTTCCACATCTGAAGAGGGAGTCTGCCCCTGGCTTTTCCCCTGCCCCGAGCCGCCAGCCTCTCCTTGTCCTGCTGTATGGGACAGGAGGAGGAGGAGGAGGAGGAGGGGGGGGGGGGGTGATTAGGCCAGTGAGAAATTTGAGGTTGGGGGGGATTAATCCAGTGAGAGACGGGAGGGGGGAGATTAAGCCAGAGATTGATGGGGAGGGGGGGGGGGGGGGCATCAGGCCAGAGAGGGATGAAAGCAAGATGGGGGATTAGACCAGTGAGGGACGGTGAGGAGGAGGGGATTTAGGCCAGAGAGTGTCGAGAGGAGGGAGTAGGAGCGGGGGATCAGGCCAGAGAGGGACGGATGAAGGGAAGGATTAGGCCAGAGAGGGACTGGAGGAGGGGTGGGGGTTAGGCCAGAGTGGGACAGGAGGAGGAGTGGGAATTATTTCAAAGAGGGATGGGGGGGATTAGTTCAAAGAGGAATATGGGGGGGGGGATTAGTTCAGAGAGGGACAGGGGGGATTAGTTCAGAGAGGGGGAGTGGGGTTCGGGTGTCACACCCGCAGCTACCCACTATTGGGAGAGGGGGAATCGGGTGTCACACCGCAGCAACACAATATTGGGAAGGGGGGGTTTCGGGTGTCACACCCGTGGCTGCACACTGTTGAGGAAGGGAGAGGAGGAGGGGGGTTTGGGTGTCGCACCAGTGGCTGCACACTATTGGTAGAAGAGGGTTCGGGTGTCACACCCGCAGCAACACAATATTGTGGGAGGGGGGTTCGTGTGTCACACCCGTAGCTGCATCTGTTGAGTGAGCGGGAGTGGGGTTCGGGTGTCACACCTGCAGCAACACAATATTGGGGGATGGGGGTTTGGGGGTCACACCTGTGGCTGCACACTGTTAAGGGAGGGGGTGTGGGGTTCGGGTGTCACACCCGCGGCTGCACACTTGAGGGAGGGGGGTTCGGGTACCACACCCGTGGCTACACACTATTGGGAGCGGTGGAGGGGGAATCGGGTGTCACACCTGCAGCAACACAATATGCGGGGGGAGGGGGGTTCGGGTGTCACACCCGCGGCTGCATACTATTGGGAGAGGTTGGAATCGGGTGTCACGCCCGCAGCAACACAATATTGGGAGGGGGGATTCGGGTGTCACTCCCGCAGCAACACAATATTGGGAGAGGGGGGTTCGGGTGTCACACCCGCAGCAACACAATATTGGGAGAGGGGGAGGGGGGTTCGGGTGTCACACACGCGGCTACACACTATTGGGAGAGGGGAAGGGGGGTTCGGGTGTCACACCCTTGGCTACACACTATTGGGAGAGGGAAAGGAGGGTTCGGGTGTCACACCGCCAGCAACACAATATTGGGGGAGGGGGTTCGGGTGTCACACCCGTGGCTGCACACTGTTGAGGGAGGGGGGTTCGGGTGTCACACCCACGGTTACACACTATTGGGGGACATTGGAGGGTCCACTTTTAACTGAGATAAGTAGCAGTTTTAATAAAGGTGGGCAGGAGAAACCATTCCCCCAGTTGCTCTGTATGACGCCTAACTGAGCAAAAAGTTCCAAGGAGTCTGCGTGAGGAGGGTTTCAGAACCAATCAGTGCAGGACCTTCTGGGATTGGACAAGGAAAGCTGCACATGCGCAGTATACCACCGCTATGAGTATGAGCTAGGCCAGACATCGCAGAGAGGGTGAGTTACCGTTCAGCCACTTCGTCTAGCAGTATCTTAGTAATAGAAGCGGAAAATGCAGCGTTAAGCAGGCAAAGCGGGAGGAGGATTAGCGCTGGGAGCAGAGTACTGTTAGTAACTAGACCCCAGAGTCACACAACAATTCCAGCCACAGGTCGGCCATGTTTACACTCTCAATTGAAGCCTGTCTGAGTACACCCTCTGCTGGCGGCCATTGTGCAGGCGCAACAAATTGAAATGCCCTATCTTTAAAATGGGGCATATTTTACTAAATTTAAAAAAAATTGTAACTTTCTGAAGAACCTTAACCCCAAAAGGCACTACACTGGGACAAGCGCTATCTAATAAAACAAACTCCAAGTCTAAATTCTTCCTCTACCCTGAGTTATGCCTTCCCAAAAATCTTCCCATAGACTACATGGGAAAACGGTGCTAAAAGCCATATAGGAAGTAGCCGAAAAAAACCTGACAGTTGAAACCAGGTTACTCCCAATTCCTCATTTTTTTTATTATTTTGCCCTGGCAATTTGGCATGCAGCACTGGATGACGATTCTATGCGTCCATGCCAATTTCATCTCAGTACGTCCAATCACTTTTGAGGTGTAGCCCCTCAAACACCATGCCCCTATCTCAGACGTTCACTATGGGAGAATTCAGTTTGTTCGATTCAGTCTTAATATAAGGAAACGCCGTGCCCTTATAATATATAGTTATAATAGGATTTTAATTACCTACCGGTAAATCCTTTTCTCGTAGTCCGTAGAGGATGCTGGAGTCCACATTAGTACCATGGGGTATAGACTGGTCCACTAGGAGCCATGGGAACTTTAAGAGTTTAACAGTGTGGGCTGGCTCCTCCCTTTATGCCCCACCTACCAGACTCAGTCTAGAAACTGTGCCCGAGGAGTCGGACATCTTTGAGAGAAGGATTATACACAGATAGTGGCGAGATTCACACCAGCTCACACATACAAGGCACATCAAGCTAACTAGCTTGAAACTCCGCAACAACTGAAACATCACTTAACCAAGTAACAAGGCACTACTTAACTAAGAACAAAGTCGTACCGAACCAGATAACCACTGCAGGATAACAAAGCGCTGGGCGGGTGCCCAGCATCCTCTACGGACTCCGAGAAAAGGATTTACCGGTAGGTAATTAAAATCCTATTTTATCTTACGTCCTAGAGGATACTGGGGACTCCGTAAGGACCATGGGGTATAGCCGGCTCCACAGGAGACATGGGCACTATAAAGAATTTTAGAATGGGTGTGCACTGGCTCCTCCCTCTATGCCCCTCCTCCAGACCTCAGTTAGATCCTGTGCCCAGAGGAGATTGGGTGCATTACAGGGGAGCTCTCCCGAGTCTCTGAAAAATAATTTTGTTAGGTTTTTTTATTTTCAGGGAGCACTGCTGGCAACAGGCTCCCTGCATCGTGGGATTGAGGAGAGAGAAGCAGACCTACTTAAGTGATAGGCTCTGCTTCTTAGGCTACTGGACACCATTAGCTCCAGAGGGAGTCAGAACGCAGGTCTCCCCTCGCCGTTCGTCCCAGAGCCGCCCCGCCGTCCTCCTCACAGAGGCGGAAGATAGAAGCCGGGTGAGTATAAGAAGAAAGAAGACTTCTTAGGCGGCAGAAGACTTCAGATCTTCCCTGAGGTAAGCTGCGCGCCATTTCTCCCACACACAACACACACTAGCAGGCACTGACGGGTGCAGGGCGCAGGGGAGGCGCCCTGGGCAGCAATGAAAACCTCTAAATCTGGCATTTATAAGTTTATGGCCTGCGGAGGCAGTAAGTATATAAATCCCCCGCCAGTTTTTATACTTTGAGCGGGACCGAAGCCCGCCGCTGGAGAGGGCTGAGCTTGGTCCCTCAGCACTAACCAGCGCCATTTTCTCCACAGTGATCTGCAGAGAAGCTGGCTCCCCGGTCTCTCCCCTGCTGAACACGGTGACACAGGGCTGAAAAGAGGGGGGGGGGCACTTGTAAGGCGCAGTGAGTGTATTACACAGTAAATTATATATATATAAAAGCACTATATTATCTGGGAAATTGTTTCCAGTGTCAGTTGACGCTGGGTGTGTGCTGGTATACTCTCTCTCTGTCTCTCCAAAGGGCCTTATTGGGGAATTGTCTCCTTATAACTATATCCCTGTGTGTGGGGGTGTCGGTACGAGTGTGTCGGCATGTCTGATGCGGAAGGCTCAGCTAAGGAGGAGGTGGAGCAGATGATTGCCGACTCTTGATTGGATGGACATGTGGAATGTTTTAAATGCAAATGTGACCTTATTGCATAAGAGACTGGACAAAGCAGAGTCCAGGGAAAAAGCAGAGAGTCAATTCACGGCTTCGACTGGGTCACAGGGCCCTTCTGGGTCTCATAAACGTCCCCTATCCCAAATTGCAGACACTGAAACCGACACGGATTCTGACTCCAGTGTCGACTACGATGATGCGAGGTTACACCCAAGGGTGGCCAAAAGTATTCATTATATGATTATTGCAATAAAAGATGTCTTGCATATCACAGATGACCCCCTCGGTCCCTGACACGAGGGTGCGCATGTATAAGGATAAGAAACCTGGGGTAACCTTTCCCCCATCTCATGAGCTTAACGAGTTATTTGAAAAAGCTTGGGAAACTCCAGATAAAAAACTGCAGATTCCCCAAAGGATTCTTATTGCGTATCCTTTCCCTGCACAGGACAGGGTACGTTGGGAATCCTTACCCAGGGTGGACAAGGCTTTAACGCGCCTGTCCAAGAAGGTGGTGCTACCGTCTCCGGACACGGCAGCCCTTAAGGATCCTGCTGATCGCAGACAGGAAACTACTTTAAAATCTATTTATGCGCATAAGGGTGCTTTACTCAGACCGGCAATAGCATCGGCATGGGTGTGTAGTGCAGTTGCAGCTTGGACAGATACCTTGTCAGCTGACCTTGATACCCTAGACAGGGATACCATTTTATTGACCTTAGGTCACATTAAAGACGCAGTCTTATATATGAGGGACGCTCAAAGAGATGTTGGGCTGCTAGGTTCGAGAGCCAACGCCATGCCGATTTCTGCTAGGCGATCCCTGTGGACCCGCCAATGGACGGGTGATGCCGACTCAAAGAAGCATATGGAGGTTTTGCCATACAAAGGTGAAGTTTTATTTGGGGAAGGTCTGGCGGACCTGGTTGCCACAGCTACCGTGGGTAAATCTACCTTTTTGCCTTTTGTTCCCCCACAGCAAAAGAAAACTCCACAATATCAGATACAGTCCTTTCGGTCGCATAAGTCCAGAAGAGGTCGGGGCTCATCTTTCCTCGCCAGAGGTAAGGGTAGAGGGTAGAGAGCACCTGCTCTGGCTAGTTCCCAGGAGCAGAAGTCCTCCCCGGCTTCTACTAAATCCACTGCATGACGCTGGGGCTCCACTGAGGGAGTCCGCGCCGGTGGGGGCACGTCTTCGACTCTTCAGCCAGGTCTGGGTTCTGTCAGACGTGGATCCTTGGACGATGGAAATTGTATCCCAAGGCTACAAACTGGAATTCGAAGAGGTGCCCCCTCGCAGATTTTTCAAGTCGGCCTTGCCAGCTTCTCCCCCAGAGAGGGCAGTAGTGTTAGCTGCAATTCAAAAGCTGTGTCAACAGCAAGTGATTATCACGGTTCCCCTTGTCCAACAGGGGAAAGGGTACTATTCAACCCTGTTTGTGGTCCCGAAGCCGGATCGCTCGGTCAGACCCATTTTAAATCTAAAATCCCTAAACCTGTACTTGAAAAAGTTCAAATTCAAGATGGAATCGCTCCGGGCTGTGATCTCCAGTCTGGAAGACGGGGATTTTATGGTGTCACTCGACATAAAGGATGCATACCTTCATGTCCCCATATATCATCCTCATCAGGCCTACCTGAGATTAGCTGTACAGGACTGTCATTACCAGTTTCAGACGTTGCCGTTTGGGCTTTCCACGGCCCGAGGATTTTCACCAAGGTGATGGCGGAGATGATGGTGCTCCTGCGCAGGCAGGGAGTCACAATTATCCCGTACTTGGATGATCTCCTGATAAAAGCGAGATCGAGAGATCAATTGCTGAAAATTGTGTTGCTCTCCCTGAGAGTGCTACATCAGCACGGTTGGATTCTAAATCTGCCAAAGTCGCAATTGATTCCAACGACGCGGTTATCATTCCTAGGCATGATTCTGGACACGGAACAGAAGAGGGTTTTTCTCCCAATGGAAAAAGCCCAGGACCTCCAGAACATGGTCAGAGACCTGCTAAAACCAAAAAGAGTGTCGGTTCATCAATGCACTCGAGTTCTGGGAAAAATGGTGGCAGCCTACGAGGCCATCCCCTTCGGCAGGTTTCATGCGAGGACATTTCAGTGGGACCTTATGGACAAGTGGTCGGGATCCCATCTACAAATACATCAGAAGATAAGCCTGTCCCCCAGGGCCAGGGTGTCTCTCCTGTGGTGGCTGCAGAGTGCTCACCTTCTAGAGGGTCGCAGATTCGGCATTCAAGACTGGGTTCTGATAACCACGGACGCGAGCCTCCGAGGATGGGGAGCAGTCACACAAGGAAGGAATTTTCAGGGACTGTGGTCATGCCAGGAGGCTTGTCTACACATCAACGTACTGGAATTAAGGGCCATATACAACGGCCTACGACAAGCGGAGAATCTTCTTCGCAACCTACCGGTTCTGATTCAATCAGACAACGTCACAGCCGTGGCTCATGTAAACCGCCAAGATGGGACAAGGAGCAGAGTTGCAATGGCGGAAGCCACCAGGATTCTGCGCTGGGCAGAAAATCACGTAAGCGCTCTGTCAGCGGTATTCATTCCGGGAGTGGACGACTGGGAAGCAGACTTCCTCAGCAGACACGATCTCCATCCAGGAGAGTGGGGACTTCACCAAGAAGTCTTTGCAGAGATAACAAGTCTTTGGGGTCTTTCTCAAATAGACATGATGGCGTCACGCCTCAACAAGAAGCTTCGGAGGTATTGTGCCAGGTCAAGGGACCCGCAGGCAGTAGCGGTGGACGCCCTGGTGACACCATGGGAGTTTCAGTCGGTCTATGTGTTCCGTCCTCTTCCTCTCATCTCAAAAATATTGAGAATCATAAGACGGAAAAGAGTACAGACAATACTCATTGTCCCAGATTGGCCTCAAAGGGCCTGGTATTCAGATCTTCAGGAGATGCTCACAGAAGATCCGTGGCCTCTTCCTCTCAGGGAGGACCTGTTGCAACAGGGGCCCTGCGTGTTCCAAGACTTACCGCGGTTACGTTTGACGGCATGGCGGTAGAACGCCGAATCCTAGCTGGAAAAGGTATTCCGGAGGAGGTCATCCCTACTCTGATAAAAGCTAGGAAGGAGGTGACGGCGAAACATTATCACCGTATCTGGAGGAAGTATGTAACTTGGTGTGAAGCCACGAAGGCTCCTACGGAAGATTTCCATCTGGGCCGTTTTCTCCACTTTCTACAGACAGGAGTGGATATGGGCCTAAAATTAGGCTCCATTAAGGTACATATTTCGGCCCTGTCTATTTTCTTTCAGAAGGAATTGGCTTCTCTCCCGGAAGTCCAGACTTTTGTAAAGGGAGTGCTGCACTTTCAGCCTCCTTTTGTACCCCCAGTGGCCCCATGGGACCTTAATGTGGTGTTACGGTTCCTGAAGTCTCACTGGTTTGAACCGCTTCAAACGGTTGAATTAAAATTTCTCACTTGGAAGGTGGTCATATTGTTGGCCTTGGCATCGGCAAGGCGGGTGTCTGAATTGGCGGCCTTGTCTCACAAGGGCCCCTATTTGATTTTCCATGTGGATAGGGCAGAGTTGAGGACTCGTCCTCTATTTTTGCCTAAGGTGGTTTCTTCATTTCATATGAACCAACCTATTGTGGTGCCTGTGGCTACGGATGACTTGGAGGATTCCGTGTCCCTGGATGTAGTCAGGGCCTTAAAAATCTATGTAGCCAGGACGGCTCGGGTTAGGAAAACAGAAGCACTGTTTGTCCTGTATGCAGCCAACAAAGGTGGCGCTCCTGCTTCGAAGCAGACTATTGCTCGCTGGATCTGTAACACGATTCAGCAGGCTCATTGTACGGCAGGATTGCCGTTACCAAATTCGGTAAAGGCCCATTCCACTAGGAAGGTGGGCTCTTCTTGGGCGGCTGCCCGAGGCGTCTCGGCTTTACAGCTTTGCCAAGCAGCTACCTGGTCGGGTTCAAACACTTTTGCAAAGTCCTATAAGTTTGATACCCTGGCTGATGAGGACCTTGCGTTTGCTCAGTCGGTGCTGCAGAGTCGTCCGCACTCTCCCGTCCAGTCTGGAGCTTTGGTATAAACCCCATTGTCCTTACGGAGTCCCCAGCATCCTCTAGGACATAAGAGAAAATAAGATTTTAAACCTACCGGTAAATCTTTTTCTCCTAGTCCGTAGAGGATGCTGGGTGCCCGTCCCAGTGCGGACAAAATCTGCAAGGCTTGTATATAGTTGTTGCTTACATAAGGGTTATGTTACAGTTGAGATCAGTCTTTAGCTGATACTGTTTTTGTTCATACTGTTTACTGGTTGCGTATATTCCAGGTTATACAGTGTGGATGGTGTGGGCTGGTATGAATCTTGCCCTTAGATTAACAAAATCCTTTCCTCGTATTGTCCATCTCCTCTGGGCACAGTTTCTCTAACTGAGGTCTGGAGGAGGGGCATAGAGGGAGAAGCCAGTGCACACCCATTCTAAAATTCTTTATAGTGCCCATGTCTCCTGCGGAGCCCGTCTATACCCCATGGTCCTTACGGAGTCCCCAGCATCCTCTACGGACTACGAGAAAAGGATTTACCGGTAGGTAACCAAAATCCTATTTTCTCTTATGTCCTAGAGGATGCTGGGGTCCACATTAGTACCATGGGGATGTACCAAAGCTCCCAGAACGGAAGGGAGCGCGCGGAGGCTCCTGCAGAACTGATTGACCAAACTTGAGGTCCTCAGAGGCTAAAGTATCGAACTTGTAGAACTTAGCAAACGTGTTCGACCCTGACCAAGTAGCCGCTTGGCAAAGCTGTAAAGCCGAGACACCCTGGGCAGCCGCCCAGGAAGAACCCACCTTACGAGTAGAGTGGGCCTTAACTACCTATGTGTGAAGTGTGCTTTGCACACAGCGCACTTTAGCTGAGGGCGCATCTGCACTGTGACCCCCGATTGGCTGCACGCATCAGATGTACCCGTGATGAAAAAGTCCCTGCAGGTCCGTGTTGGCCAGCGAGAGGCTGGTTAATCACTGTATTATCACTTACCAGCCCCGGCAAAATCAGCGCTTTCATTCCAGACAGTTGCCGTCGGCCGGGTGCCGCTCTTTCTATTCTCCTGCTTTCCACTGTGTGATGTGCAGCACTGCCTGCGTGTGACGCGTCACGACCACACGCTCAGGGAGAGGAGCCGCTGCCAGAATGAGGAAGGCAGCTGCGGACAGTGGGGGACTGAGGAGACTAGATGTTGAGTTGCTCCTGGGGAGGGGGGGGGAGTCCTGGTTACGGTTGTGGTGGCAGGCCCGGCGACTGGGTAGAAATCTCCTCAGCAAGATATAGGCGCAAGCAGCATAGGGAAAAGAGGGGCTTATCTTTTGTTTTACCCATACACCTGCTTCTCCCGAAGGCGTAATTTCTCTGAGGTAGAAGTGAGAACTAGTAGAAAAACTGCCCATAACAGGCATTATATCCAATCCCATCCTATGTGTTCCCCAAAATAGACAGACATCAACTATAATATATATAGCATTACATGGGAGCAGTGTGTGTGTGTATGTATGTTTATATATATATATATATATATATATGTGTGTGTATATAATTTTTTTTCTCTTACATCCTAGAGGATGCTGGGGTCCACATCAGTACCACGGGGTATAGATGGGTCCAGCAGGAGCCATTGGCACTTTAAGAGTTTGAGAGTATGGGCTGGCCCCTCCCTCTATGCCCCTCCTATCAGACTCAGTTTAGAAAATGTGCCCGGAGGAGCCGGTCACAGCTAGGGAAGCTCTACAGAGCTTCTTTAGTAAAAGTTTATTTTAGAGTTTATTATTTTACAGGGAGGCTGCTGGCAACAGCCTCCCTGCTTCGTGGGACATGGGGGGGGAGTAGTGTCCACCCTGCGGGATCTGAGCCACTATCTCCACTGACAGGACACTGAGCTCCTGAGGGGATCGATCGTTCCCCGCCACAGGGGATCGCTCACCCCAGCAGCATGCTGCCACTCCCTTACAGAGCCAGAAGATTGGTGGCGAGTGAGTCACCGACTCCCCTAGCAAGCGGGGGGCCGGTGTGAAGATGGCAGCAACAGGGTATGGAGCACAGTACTAACTGCACCCTGAGCCAGCGTCTACACTGGTCACACAGCCTGTCTGGGTCCCGGGATCTCAGCCAGCATAATTCCTCAGGCCAATATAATCCTATGAAGAGCTGGAAGACAGTGCCATTTTCCTGCCTGCACAATGCTGTCAGTGAAGAGCAAGTCCCTCCAGAACAACTCCAGCTTTCTCTCACGGTACCAGGGGGTTGTAGAAGGGGGGGGGGGGGGGGGGGGCTGTATACAGGCTGTGTAACCTATTAAGGTGCACAGTCAGCGCTGGTTGGGGTCTCCCTATACCTTAAAAGCGCTGTGTGTGGGTTGGCTCCAATCTCTGTCTCTCTTGCCATTCTTGGGGGTGAAACTCTGTCTGCCCTCCCGTGTGTGTGTGTGTGTGTGTGTGTGTGTGTGTGTGTGTGTGTGTGTGTGTGTGTGGAGTGTCTGTGGTCTCCATTAAGCTATGTCCAGGGACTTTGTGTCATATGCTGCAGAGGATATGTCCTCTCAGGATGATCCCATGCCATGAAATCAGAGATTGCACTGTTTTAGCACAGATACCAGCAAGGGAGCCCGATTGGTTATCCTCTATCAAATCTATAATTTCTCAGATTTGTACTAGGGTTGCACAGAATGAGTCTGCAACTCAGGCTTTACAGAGCTCTATAGCAGTCTGGCCCAGTGCTGTATATTCCCAAAAACGTGCTCTTGCACAAATTATGCAAGATGACCTGGATACCGATTTTGACACTGAGGACGGTGATGGGGATGTGTTGAGGGGGGCAGCATCTCTTGCCAAAGGGGTTCAATCAATGATAGAGGCCAATAGGGATGTGTTGAATATTGCTGATACACCTGTGCAGGTTGAGGAGGCTTACTTTACTGAAAATTAAGAAAGCCTTGCTAACCTTCCCTGCGTCAAAAGAATTAAATGCTATTTTTGAAAAAGCATGGGTAAACCCTGAAAAAAAATTCCAGATCCCTAAAAGGGTCCTGGTGGCGTTTCCTTTCCCTGTTGAAGATAGAAAAAGATGGGAAAAACCCGCCCATTGTTGACATGTCTGTATCCAGACTCTCAAAAAAGGTGGTTTTACCTGTTCCAGGGTCCACAGCCTTGAAAGAGCCGGCTGATCGTAAAATTGATAATACGCTCAAATCCATGTACACTGCCTTAGGGGCTATATTACGTCCCACTATTGGCAGTGCTTGGATTGCCAAAGCTATAGTAAAGTGGTCAGGCACATTACTTGAAGATTTGGATACTATGGATAAATCTGATGTTGAATTGTTTTTGCATAACATTCAGGATTCGGCAGGATTTCTCGTAGAATTCATGAAAGACCTGGGTTCCATGGCTGCAGGAATTTCTTCCATGTCTGTCTCAGCTCGTCGAGGACTGTTGCTGCGACAGTGGTCTGCCGACGCGGAATCCAGGAGAAGTGTGGAGACCCTACCTTACACAGGTCAGGCTCTCTTTGGGGAAGTGTTAGATGCGTGGATCCCCATGGCTACGGCGGGTAAGTCATCTTTTATTCCCTCAGCTGCACCTGCTACGAAGAAACCCTTTTCTTCAGCTGCATCACAGCCCTTTCGGGTTGCCAAGCCACGAAAGACCAGACCGTCCAACACCTTCTTTAGGTGAGGCCGGCCCAATTCCAAGAAACCGTCTGCGACCGGTTCCCAGGAACAGAAACCTACTTCAGGTACGCCGAAGTCCTCCGCATGACGGTGGACTGCACACCCCGGAGGTGGTGCCGGTTGTAGTGAGACTCTGGCTTTTCTGTCACGTCTGGGTGTCGTCCGACCTGGACCCCTGGGTGCAAGATATCGTGTCCCAGGGGTACAGGCTGTACTTTCAAGATCTCCCTCCTCACCGATTCTTCAAATCAGGCTTGCCAGCTTTGCTGTCTTGCACGCAGCCGTCCAGAAGTTGATGGAGGCATAGGTTATTGCACCAGTCCCTCATATGCAAAACAAAGGTTACTATTCGAACCTTTTCATGGTACCGAAACCGGATGGTTCGATCAGACCCATTCTGAACCTAAAATCATTAGACCCCTTTCTGAAGGAGTTCAAGTTCAAAATGTATATTCAATTGAAGAATGTCGATTCGACAACAGTGCTTTTCGACAGTAATTTCATCAATTTCAGTCCGCCTTATTTTGCTTGCGGGATCCTTTAAAAAATTTTAAAAACATGTTTTTTTGTGTTTTTTCTTTAATTGCTAATAGCATATCTATTTATATTAGAAGGGATTATCTACTTGGGTTTGTCTATTAGGAGCCACAAGTATTATTTAATATATTTTTTTAAATATATTTGTTTTTAACTGACTAAAATAATATGGAGAGATCAGAGCATGTTTTTCAGTGAGAAGGGGTGGGAATGGGTTAAAAATCAAGAAAAAAAATGTGTGGGGTCCCCCCTCCTAAGCATAACCAGCCTTGGGCTCTTTGAGCCGGTCCTGGTTGTAAAAATAAGGGGGGAAAATTGACAGGGGATCCCCCGTATTTTAACAACCAACACCGGGCTCTGCGTCCAGTCCTGGTGCAAAAAAATACTGGGGACAAAAGACGGAGCTGGAGAGATAATGCCACAGCCGGGGGACAATTTTATACTGGTCCCTGTGGCTGTGGCATCAAATCCCCAACTAGTCACCCCTGGACGGTGTCAAAGTCAAAAATATTACATAGAGAGAACATACAAACCACACACACATTTAAGTCGCTATACTTGCAAATATGCGCAGCGAGCACAGCAATATATGGAAACACACGCATTTGCTCGGACATGGCACGGAGATGGATTCGGCGCTTGTTTCATACAGTACATGGTTATAATAATGTCAAGCACCAGACATCATGGAGATTTAGAATTGGCTGATGAATTGATGTCATGAATATGTATTATCTGAACAGAACCAGATGCGCCCATCATGTTTGGTATTGAAGCAAGCAGAATGATGTGTGGGTTAGTTTGATGCTGGTTGTGAAGTTGTGGGACATTGCAGCGGATAGATATGATTATATGTATAAAAGCTAAGATCACTTTGTTGAGAACAATGGATGATCAAGCCAACCTTTTACTAAGATTTTCAGGGCTGAACCTGATTAACATATACAAAGGAGAGAGAGAGACCCCTCCCCTAGGAACAGACACACAGGAGGATAGTTCCTGTCTGGGGGAGTTGGGGGTCAGTTTTTGCTGGTGGCCTCAGAGAACAGATGTAATGAAGCGACACTCAGAACAAAGCTCCCAGAAGCATGGCTGGATCATCACCAGGCACCAAAGGCTAAGTATTGAATTCACATGGCTAGATAAGGAAATATAGACAGATTGCTTTCTGGTTTAAATAGGATATTGTAACTTGGTTGTGTGATTGTTGGGTGTTTGTGTGATAGATCTGGGAATCTGTGATGGTAGCTGGGCCATTAGACAACCTGTAGCATAGCATTTGTGGTATTTGTTTGCCTATGGTGATTTAAAATAGATTGTACTGGTTAGTTATAATATATATCTTGTTAATCATAAATACCACCATGCAGTTGCGTTTGGGCATGTGCTTGTGGCAGTGGCGGGCTGAGATGTGTGGTTACATTGTGATCTGGTCTTGTGATGAATATGCTCTGGTTATTGAGATACTGAAGTTGTTTGGAATGTGAAAGTGAATAAGATGGTTCTAGGAAGTTGGATTGAAATTGTGAAAGGTGATTTAGATGGTTTGGAATTGTAAAATCAGAACATATGCATTGTTCTGAGGCTTGGACATTTTGGAATAAAATGGAGTCTTGTGTCTTCTGCTATGTGATTGTGGTGTAGTAGAGAGTGCCATGTGTTTGGACCTGCAAATCTAAAATGGCTGCTGCCGGGTGTTTTCCCCTCCCCCTTTCAACCATGTGTTGCAGTCTTCATGGGAGTTTTCTCAAAATGGAGTCTAGCTTCTGTCCCATGCGGTACTGTAGGGTTGTGTATATAGGGACAGCCAGTATGGGTAAGGTCAAGTATTTTCTCCACAAAGATTCTCAGCATTGAATAACTGCGCAGCGATTGTTCCTCACATGTGTAGTTTTATCTGCAACCATATTGTCTCTTATTTAATGTTATAAGTCATTCTCTCTCTCCTTCCCCTTTTAAAAGTAATTGTGTCTTTATTGTATTTTATGTGTAGTAACTTGGTTAGATATTCTATGTTATTTTGGTAGTGTATAGCTTGTATTGTATTATTCTTTTTGAACGTTCATTCTCTCACTAAAGGCGTTAGAACCTTAGACCGATATTTGATTGGTTATTATAAATGCATAAAGGTTTCTCAGAGCGTCATAGTCGCACATACAGCTTTTAAGCTAACAAGGTTACACTGCATTACATCTACACATTGTCACTGCACAAATGTTTACAGTATAAGTACATTCCTTAAGGTATAGTTAAGGGAGTACCCTTGCGGTACTTTTTGCGCCAATTGCGTACTGTGTTCTTTAACCTTTAACGTGTTTTTAATAGGACAAATATTATAGACATTGTCAATTGGGGAGCTCCTCCGGTCTTCACATATCTGCACTAGGTAACTTCAGCAGACATTATCGGTCAGCAAAGAGTGAAAGGTAGTATCCCTCGTTAAACCGTTTGGAGGTCGGGGATACTGCAGTGCTGACCAGATAAGCGCCTGCTTCACTTGGTAAGGAGTGCTGAGGGAATTCGGGAACTGGAAGGTAAGAACAGTACGTTATTGTCTTTGTAAATCTGGTTTTTATTTCTATTTGGTGCCAACTGCACACGCAGATTGGATGGTTTGTCTGTTTAAATAGGTTTAAAATTATTTTTAATCGCTCTGCATAGCGTGATAACTAAAAGGGGCTGGCATGATGATTTTTCTTTGTGACAAAAGGTCTGTCCCCCATTTTGTGTAAACCTCATGGATGGGGGAGGAGCAGCGGCCATTTTGGGAAGGTCAAAAAAAAATATTTTTTTTTGAACGGCTGATTTTCAGTTGACTCAGGAAATAATCAGCCATCCACTGTCAAAAAGAAATCATCATTTAATGAGTTTTTTTTAATGCATTTGTTTAGTCCATATCATAGTCAATCATAAGTAGTTCAGATAGAGTTTAATAACAGTTAATAATTAAATATTTGATTTAAGAAATACACAAGTAGTTTTTGGTTTTTTTTTGTAACTGTCTCTCTTCAAGAACCTGTTTTAATGCTGCTATTTGTAGGATGGCCATTGAAATGCAAATGACCTGTGGGACTGGTTTGTTGTTGTTTTTTTTTTTTTCTCTCCCAGCAGTGAAAGAAATTGCACATTCATATGCAAAGTAGAAGCACTAATAGGGTCTCATATATGTAATATCTATATGCGTGTGCTTACATCAATATATGTTATTAGATTAATTTAGAATTGCATGTTCATTTGTGTAAGTTTCACATCTCACCTTCCTGTTTGCCATTTGCATTGATAACGTGCTAAGAAAGATTTGTTGCTATTAGTAGTTAAAAAGATAAAAAGTAATATTTAAGGGTATAATTGTAAAAAGCCCACACGCAACTCTACCTAAGGTATAAGGAGAGATTGGTGTGGTGCGCGGTAGATGATCGAGGATCATCTACATTGATAAAAGTGTACATTGTGTTACGGTGGATATTTGCTTTGCGTGCACGTGTCTCTAACAAAGGGCTGAGACTCGCGTACGCAACTCAAAGGCCGACGCACGCAGCGTATATTACGCAACGGAGCGTCCGGGTACGCCCACGTAACTCAAATCACACGATAGTGTTATTGCAACAGGCGGAAAGGTGGCAACGTGGTAAGTAGCGCAGGTCTATTTTAGTGTCCGAAATTTAGATTAACAGATCCTTCTCCAAATTCACAACACATCTGGTCTAAAGAAAATTTCTGCGCAGAAATAGAAATAGAAACAAAAGTGTATATGTGGTGAGTGAGTGTTTGTTTTTACAATTTTTGAGGTTGAACCACAAGAAAAGTCGAGTTCTCGTGAGGTACATGCGTGTAAGTGACGTACATGGTGGCTAGGGAGGCATCCCTGGTTAAAACATACAATTTGAGCATTAGAGTGTAGCAGACCAGGAGGTCATACTGTAACAGACCAGGAGGTCATAGCAGACCAGCAGGTTCAGGTACAGCAGACAAGGAAGTCCGCTATACAGTCCACAGGCACAACACCAAGAAAGGGTTGGTGCAACACCCATATAGGCCATACAAGCTCTGGCTGAAGGAATTCGCAGCCGTAATTTTCGATTCCGTTGGTCGCTCAGTACATAAGATTAGTTGCTTATGTGCTGAACGATTGTACCGCACGTAATTGTGTGCATTAGTAAACCTGACCGGTACTATTTGTGTACGAAGGTCATAAACGCTATTTGTACATTCTAACGTGATTTGTGTAATTTTTTTTATTTTAAGGGAGGTTCGCTGCTCACTCAGGAACTATCCAACAACCAATAGTTACTGGAAAGAGTAAGTGTTCTTCGGATCACCCTCACAGGTTCCAGTAAATAGAGGTTCAGGTCGCAGGGGCCCTGGGTCGAGTACGCCAGCACCATATCGGTGTGATCAGGTCGTATTGGTCGGCGTGGGCGAGTGAGTGGGGTACTCGGTAAACCGCCACCGTCAGCCTATTTTGAACATTTTGGTTTGCGTAAGGGTTGGCTGAATAAAGCAACACCTTCGAACTATGGGGGCCACTTGTTCAGGTAGGGGGCGATCAACCTCGGTTCGGGTTGATTTAGTAAACCGACCAGTCGGGTCGGCAAGGTACGTGATGTGTGAAAAATACGGTTCACACACAGAGGTTTTATGTGATGAATGGGAGAGAATGACGGTACATGACGGGGAGAAATTCCCAAGAGTAGGTAGCTTCAGCCCAGAAGTGTTGCAAAATTTAAGGAGGAGGATATGTCTCATCAAATCAGCAAAGAGACGGAGCAAACATTATGATTGTTTAAACCTGTGGCAACAGGAAAGTGAATTTCAAAGAGAGGTAACTGACATATCTGACTTTCATCTTGGGAGGAGAGACATGGCAATGGAGAGAATTGTGGTTGCGGAGAAAGGCACAAGGTTGTACGATAAAAACGCACTTAGTAACTGTCTTAAGAATGAAAGTGTAAAATGTAACAATGTTTATGAAAATGAAAGTGTAAAAAATTACAAATGTTAACCTGTGCAAGTCGCACCCCATGTCAAACTTCCCTCAGGAATACGAACAAGAAAGTGAGCCCAGCACGATGTCGGCACCTCTCCCAGCAACCATCACACAAGACATCCAGGTGGACGCGACCAAATCGGTAAAGGCAATAATCAAACCCCCTAACGGAGGGTCAGGTGAGGTCGTGTCCACAGGTACGTACAAAGTTTTATATCACGCACAAACAAATGTACCCCATATTGTAAGACCAAAACAAGGTGATGTAATTGAGTTTAGTCCTGTCAGGGTGATCACAGTCCCCAATGGGAAGACTGACGATCAGGGAATCATTCCCGTCAAGGACAGTGCAATGCGCCATCCCTGGTCCCGGACAGAATTGAGATCAATCATGTCTGATTACCCAGATCCTAGGAAAGATCTAAGTGTATGATCAAAGATTCACAGAAGGTATATGAACCCCCTAGACAACGACATAATCATGGTATCCAAGGAATCAGGTAGGTACAGGGAAAGCGGTTGATGGTGATGAGCATCCAAGCGTTTGAGGAGGCATCAAATCAACCAAAACCCCAGGCCATTGGCACATGGAGGAACTCAAGGATTTGTGATCTTTGCAAAAGAGAAGGGCATTATGCCAGCAACTGTAATAACCCACATAAAGTCAGACCCCCTAGACATGAAAATGAGCATAAATATGACACACCAAATTACAAGCAGGGATCACATAGGAAGAATTTTGAGCCACACCCATGATATGTAGTCAAGAAAGGTGATCATACGACTGATGGTAAGCCTGAGGTAACGGTTAAATAAAATTGGGAGGTCATTCCCTGAAGACACAGGAATGACCAGGTGAAACGTTGTAAATGTATTTGTGAAAAATGTTTTTTTCTCTCCCTCTATCCCCATCTCTGACGATCATTGATAGGACTCAAACATTGCATATCTGTTTGGTCTTTGCAGAAGTCTACCAAACCCCAGCATGACCTACCCACATCAATGTATCCTGGCCAGATACAGAGGGTATGGAGGTGCTGGTGGGAGGGACTGCGCAAGGAAATCCATTGGACATGTAGATATGACAGCCTGATGATCTGACAATGTTTTAAAATGTTTGAAAAATGGTTTTTCCCCTGTTGTTGTTATTGTTGATTTAAGTAATATACACATGCATATAAATTGTTCTCTCTCTTTTGTTTTTGTTTCCTCTCTCTTCTCACTCATGTTTTCATGTTTTAAAGATGGTATGTCACACATCAGTTAAACAAATGGTAATGCAAGATTTTTGCTCCTTACAGAGAGATCGCTGATTTGGAAGGAATATTGCATTATCGGAATGTTCGTTTGGAAGACTGAAAGACAGCACCTTTGAGATGACAGCGGAACAAGAAGAACAACAAGACTAGAGAACTTATTATCGTAACAAGTTTCTCTCCCCCTCAAACTGTTTTTTGTACCCCATTACAAATTTCTTCTTTTCTCCTCCTACAAGATGGACTTGCCCCAAGAGACTGTGATCCGGATTTTCCTGTTGACCATGATGTTGACCAGAGCAGTCTGTTCCGGCGAGAGTACCATGGAGGTCGAGAGAGGTTCTGGAATGGGTTCTGATGATAAAGATGGAGGCGTCGTTTTCCAAGAACAACTTAACCAACAAGTAAAGGCGAGTATCAGAAAACGATCCGATAGCATTGACAATAGAAGGAATTGTGAAGGATTGTTAGCTGAAGAAAACTGTATCTGTAGGCTCCGTAACAATGTAGTTGAGGATGGGTGCATTAAGAAATGCCAATCCAGTTTTAATATCCATATGGACCGGCATCCATTGAGTGACTATCACTCCTTAGTGGGTAGCGTGTTAAATAAAACAGATTGTTGGGTATGCTCTCAAGTACCTCAAGGTCATAGCAAATCAGGACTAGTACCATTTCCTTTAACGATAGGGGAGGTACTTGAGCTAAAGGGTGGGAGACCGGTGGACAGGAGGTTTAATATCTCCAGCCCTCCTAGTTTGAAGCTCCACCAATACCATGTGGATAGGTCCCTATTATGTTTTAACATCTCCAATCCCCGAAAGCCGGGAAATTGGGAAGTGTCATGGAGTAACCAAACCATGACCTTTTCATATAGAGCAGATAGAATGCCGACAGATACAGAGCTTGTACGCCACATAGCCAGTAGAGGAAAATCTTTCCGGTATAGGTATACCTTAGGAAATATGATTACGAGAGTTGGAGAGGTATCACCAGGATACTGTGCACATATCGTACAACCTGATACGTGTACTAAGCAGATGGAAGAATTAGGGTTAGGAGATTTCACATGGAAGGTGTGTAATATGGTTATGTCCTACTCCGTCCCATATGTTCTCCCCGATGATGCATATTTCATATGCGGGAGAAAGGCGTATGAGCGGCTTGCCCCAAACTCTGAAGGATTGTGTTATATTGGAAAAGTACTACCTGAGGTAATGAGTCTAAGGAGTGAGGAAACTGTAATTCCAATGGACTTGATTTATGACCCAACGGTAGAAACAATGATGTGATGAAAATGCGATTTCTACGGTCCGTTTCCTTCACCTGTTTTTCCGGTTTCTCCTAGGTAAAAAGACCCACTTTTGACGAGGAGTTTGATGATCCTGTATACAGACAACGGATGGATTAAAGAAGAAGTTTTGACAACCTTATACCCAGAGATTTGATGAACTTTGCCATAGATCCCCAGTTTCCCTAGAAATTTTAAAATTACGCTAGCCCAACATTTTTGTAAATCTATGGACATTGACAAAGCTTTTTTGCTCGCACCTAATGGGCAAAAGCACAAAGAAGACTGCATTCAACAGACACCGAACAAGACTTCAACCGACAAATGTACATTAACCTGACATAGAATACCACTGCATTTACCGTAATTATGTCTTATCTTCATCTCTACAACCCTCAGGTAATTATACACATAGTCGATAGGGAATACAGGCACAGATATCAGCAAGCACATATTCCCCCATTCATGTATCATCAACTAAAATGTGCTTCCCCATTTTGTTACAACCACAGCCGAAAAGAGCTCGGTAAAGTTTGACAGCCCATCCACAGACCCGTACCATGGGATAAGAAGGAATTCAAATGTATACTTCGCAATACCTCGAAGCTTGATTTAAAACACGTACGGCACGATGATACATGACCCCCCAAACATGGATTCATACATACATACTTCTGCTATCTCACTAGGTCATACCTTTTTCCCACCTTCTTCTCTCCTCCCTTACCCAATCATAGAAATGTATTTACATATGACATATATTTTTCTCTTTTTGAAATGTTTTAGGAAGTGGCAGTTATTGGTGACTGCCAAAGGGTGGACTGTCAAAGTCAAAAATATTACATAGAGAGAACATACAAACCACACACACATTTAAGTCGCTATACTTGCAAATATGCGCAGCGAGCACAGCAATATATGGAAACACACGCATTTGCTCGGACATGGCACGGAGATGGATTCGGCGCTTGTTTCATACAGTACATGGTTATAATAATGTCAAGCACCAGACATCATGGAGATTTAGAATTGGCTGATGAATTGATGTCATGAATATGTATTATCTGAACAGAACCAGATGCGCCCATCATGTTTGGTATTGAAGCAAGCAGAATGATGTGTGGGTTAGTTTGATGCTGGTTGTGAAGTTGTGGGACATTGCAGCGGATAGATATGATTATATGTATAAAAGCTAAGATCACTTTGTTGAGAACAATGGATGATCAAGCCAACCTTTTACTAAGATTTTCAGGGCTGAACCTCATTAACATATACAAAGGAGAGAGAGAGACCCCTCCCCTAGGAACAGACACACAGGAGGATAGTTCCTGTCTGGGGGGGTTGGGGGTCAGTTTTTGCTGGTGGCCTCAGAGAACAGATGTAATGAAGCGACACTCAGAACAAAGCTCCCAGAAGCATGGCTGGATCATCACCAGGCACCAAAGGCTAAGTATTGAATTCACATGGCTAGATAAGGAAATATAGACAGATTGCTTTCTGGTTTAAATAGGATATTGTAACTTGGTTGTGTGATTGTTGGGTGTTTGTGTGATAGATCTGGGAATCTGTGATGGTAGCTGGGCCATTAGACAACCTGTAGCATAGCATTTGTGGTATTTGTTTGCCTATGGTGATTTAAAATAGATTGTACTGGTTAGTTATAATATATATCTTGTTAATCATAAATACCACCATGCAGTTGCGTTTGGGCATGTGCTTGTGGCAGTGGCGGGCTGAGATGTGTGGTTACATTGTGATCTGGTCTTGTGATGAATATGCTCTGGTTATTGAGATACTGAAGTTGTTTGGAATGTGAAAGTGAATAAGATGGTTCTAGGAAGTTGGATTGAAATTGTGAAAGGTGATTTAGATGGTTTGGAATTGTAAAATCAGAACATATGCATTGTTCTGAGGCTTGGACATTTTGGAATAAAATGGAGTCTTGTGTCTTCTGCTATGTGATTGTGGTGTAGTAGAGAGTGCCATGTGTTTGGACCTGCAAATCTAAAATGGCTGCTGCCGGGTGTTTTCCCCTCCCCCTTTCAACCATGTGTTGCAGTCTTCATGGGAGTTTTCTCAAAATGGAGTCTAGCTTCTGTCCCATGCGGTATTGTAGGGTTGTGTATATAGGGACAGCCAGTATGGGTAAGGTCAAGTATTTTCTCCACAAAGATTCTCAGCATTGAATAACTGCGCAGCGATTGTTCCTCACATGTGTAGTTTTATCTGCAACCATATTGTCTCTTATTTAATGTTATAAGTCATTCTCTCTCTCCTTCCCCTTTTAAAAGTAATTGTGTCTTTATTGTATTTTATGTGTAGTAACTTGGTTAGATATTCTATGTTATTTTGGTAGTGTATAGCTTGTATTGTATTATTCTTTTTGAACGTTCATTCTCTCACTAAAGGCGTTAGAACCTTAGACCGATATTTGATTGGTTATTATAAATGCATAAAGGTTTCTCAGAGCGTCATAGTCGCACATACAGCTTTTAAGCTAACAAGGTTACACTGCATTACATCTACACATTGTCACTGCACAAATGTTTACAGTATAAGTACATTCCTTAAGGTATAGTTAAGGGAGTACCCTTGCGGTACTTTTTGCGCCAATTGCGTACTGTGTTCTTTAACCTTTAACGTGTTTTTAATAGGACAAATATTATAGACATTGTCAACGGGGTACCCTGGAGGAGTGGGGACCCCTTAAATCAAGGGGTCCCCCCCTCCAGCCACCCAAGGGCCAGCGGTGAAGCCCGAGGCTGTCCCCCCCATCCAAGGGCAGCAGATGGGAGGCTGATAGCCAAGTGACAAAATAAAGAATATTGTTTTTTGTAGCAGAACTACAAGTCCCAGCAAGCCTCCCCCACAAGCTGGTACTTGGAGAACCACAATTACCAGCATGTGGGGGGAAAACGGGCCCGCTGGTACCTGTAGTTCTACTGCAAAAAAAATACCCAAATAAAAACATTACACACACAACGTGATAGGAAAACTTTATTACATACATGCACACCGATACACACATACTTACCAATGTTGACACAAGGCTCGGTCTCCTTCTCCACGTAGAATCCACGGGGTACCTGTAAATAAAATTATACTCACAAAAATCCAGTGTAAATCTGTCCTCTTCTTGTTTGTAATCCACATACTTGGCAAAATAATAAAATGCAAAACCCGATCCACACACTGAAAGGGGTCCCATGGGACCCCTTTCCCCGAATGCTGAGACCCCCCGTGACTCCTGTCACAGAGAGTCCCTTCAGCCAATCAGGGAGCACCACGTCGTGGCACTCTACTGATTGGCTGTGCACGTCTGAGCTGTCAGGCGGCGCATAGCACTATGCCGCTCCATTATATTGAATGGTGGGAACTTTGCGGTCAGCGGTTGAAGTTACTCGCGGTCAACCGCTGCCACAAAGTTCCCACCATTGAATGTTATACTATGTTAGTTTATCATTTTTTGGGATACAGGCTGATTTTCCCCATTTTCACCTACAGTTTTCACTGCAAGAATTTTCACATGAAACCGTTTTGGAATTGAATAGGTCGATAAACGGGAGCGCGCATACCCGTGAAAAGCCATTTTCGCAGCAATTTTCAACCAACCGACGCGCAAAAAATTGCAGTGAAAAATTGCCACGAATTCGTGCCTAATTGAATTCCTCCCCTATGTGTGAAAACAGAATGCCTCTGTTCCAATTTTAATAATCAAGGCTTATATGAGTGATTAGAGTCCTTCTGGGTCTCCACTCCTTCGCTGACTGACTTGATGCTTCAAAAAGGAAACTGAAGAAGGCAACCATGGTGCAGATATCTGAATCTTGGTAAGTACAGTTGGCAGTGGGTACTGAAAACAGGAGGATAGAAAATAAGAATTATTTTCTACCTGAGATTTTTTGTTTCTTTACAATATCTTCAACTGATCCATTAAATCAGAAAAAAAGACATGGGATGTAACTGAGTCCGAGATCACTGGAGGTGCGAGATACTGGCCTATCTCGGATGTTTTTTTAAAGGGGCAATCACTTGCAAGGCATGGTTTTGCCTTGTAAGCGATTGCCCCTTTACAAAACCATCTGAGATCGGGCATCCCGACCATGCAGTTAACAAATTGCTAGTGAGTAGCATGCACAGCCAATCAAGAATAACCCCTCATGCCGCACAGCCATTCATTGATTAGTCACTCTGTGATTGGTGGGGCATAGCTAATAATAGAGATGACATCTACACTTTTTCACTTTATATTGTTTTTACATATTAATGACATGATAAATCTCAAAAAAGCAAGCAGTTTGAGCCATCTCACCTGTCAGAATTACATCTCATATTAACTACAGTACTCACCAGTACATTGTCATGTTTTTGGTAAAGTACTGCTTGATAAATGCTGTTACTGCAGAGATGAAGAGGGATTATGTTACAATTGTGTTGAGGGGAAAATGTGTTACAGGGAAGTGGTCAGAGCCGGCCATAGGCATAGGCAAACTAGGCATTGCCTAGGGCATTTGATATACCTAGGGGCATCAGCAGCTTCTGCTGATTAAAATGATATGTGGCATGCCTATATTCTGTATGTAGCATTTCATATGCAGATACAGCCACAGTCTCACACAGTATATAGGCATGCTGCATATCAATTTAATCAGCAGTAGCTGCTTGTGCATCCTAGCCACATAGCAATGCAAATAAGATGCATTTTCATTAAAAAAAGGTGCCCGACGTTAGCATTGATGCAAGATTTGTGAGGACACATCTGTATCCAAGCAGAGGCAGAGGTCACAGTGTTAGTGGAAGTGTGAGTGCTGTGTGCATGTGAGTGGGTTGTTTGTGCAGGAGTGTTCGGAATATGTGTAAAGAGCATTATGTGTGTCATGTAAAAATGCATTAATAATGTGCAACATATGTGTAAAGGGCCACTATGTGTGTCATTATGTGTATAAGGGCGTTAATAATGTGCGGCATATGTGTAACAGGGTACTACTGTATGTGTGTCATTATGTGTATTGGGGCACTAATAATGTGCAGCAAATGTGTAGGGGGCACTATGTGTGTCATTATGTGTATAAGGGCATTATTAATGTGCGGCATATGTGTAAGGGAGATTATGTGTAAAAGGGCATTAATAAAGGTTGTCATAATGTGTAAGGTGCATTATGTTTATAAGGACATTAATGTGTCTCATATGTGTAAGGGGCATTACTGTGTGGAATTGTGTATAAATGCATTACTAATGTGTGGCATTATGTGTATAAGGTGCTCTACTATGTGGCGTTGCATAGGGCACTACTGTGTCGTCTAATGTGAATAAAGAGCAATAAGGTGTGGTGTAATGTGAATAATGAGCAATTCAGTGTGATGTAATGTGAATAAGGGGCTCTACTGTGAGGAGTAACGTTTATAAGGTAAAGTGATACTACTGTGTGTAATATGAATTATGGACACTATTGCAAGGTAAAATGTGAATAAAGTTGCAGTACTGTGTGGCGTAATTGGAATTGGGGTTACTATTGTGTGGCCATGCCTCTTCCCAGCAAGAGGATGCCCCTTTTTGGGCTGTGCGTCAAATGTGCGAACTGTTCCTATTTAAAATATAGGGGGTACAAGGACTGCTATGGGTGAGGGGTGATGGTGCTGGGAAAGAGGTGCAAGGTCAGAGGCAGAACCAGCGGTGGTGCTAGGGGGCACCAGCCAAAATCTTGCCTAGGGCATCATGTTGGTTAGGGCCGGCTCTGGAAGTGGTGGTAAGGATAACTATAATGTAAAAGAGTAGCAGTGGCAAAACTTGTGAGTGGTGGGGCAAGGTGCAAAAACATGCTTTGGGCCTCCTCCTCTGCCCCACCTCAACTTCATAATTTGCCACACAGCAGTGGGTAACCAGAAGAGGCAGAGAGTGACAAGAGAGACAATGGATGGCAGAGAGAGGTTGAGGGTGACAGGGAGATACAGGGGTGATATGTGGAGACAGAGAGAGAAAGGGGGTGACAGTAAGAGGCAGAGAGTGACAGATGCACAGTGGGAGAGGTAGAGGGTGGCAGTGCTGGACCAGTCATCACACTTTGCCCAAAATGGTCAAGCAGCGGGCCAGGGAAAAACTCTTTGCTGCTCCCCTTAATTCCCTGGGGAACCTGGTGCAGGGCATCTGCTGCACCAATGGAAGTTCTGCCTAAGGGGAGTAGTGTATTACAAGGAAGGGTGAGGGATGAAATTGTTATTACTATAATGGGTTTAAATGTGTTACAGGGATGGAAATGTCTCTTTTCCTATGTGAGGTGGCCACTCTGTTTTGGTGGGATATCACTACCACATTTATAGCAGCTTCCACACTGTGGAAAAGTGTGCAGGTACTTATTGTATTCCAGTTCCTGGAATTAATTATAAGAATGAGAAATTTTGCCAAAATAATATACATAGTACCCCTGAGTACAACCTCAAAAAAAAAAAAACACTAAATGGAAACATTTGTCAATATGTTTTTTTATCCTGAATGCTAATTTGCAAAAGTTAGCAGATGAAAGGCCTAATTGCAAAGAAATTTATCTTTTTGGGCTGGATGCATCAAGCATCACATTTTGCATGCAAACATAACAGACTTTAGTAATGCTGTATGCTTAAATAAAAGCGCAAAGAAGAAGAGAAAAAAAAAGGATCTGTTTGTGGTGCAGGAGTGATTTAAAATGTAACTTTTATTAATGTAAATTAAAAAGGTAGATTTTTGTTACATATTTCTGAACTAGGTGGATGCAAAATATTGAAAAAACATAATATAGAAGATTTAGATGTTACAAAAGTGCCCTACACATTGAGCGATCCGCCGCTGAGCTGCCCGACGGCGGAAACGGGCGACCGGGGGAGCAGCGACGGGGGGAGTGAAGTTTTTTCACTTCCCCCGTCACCTGGCTCCATAGAAGTACAGGCAAATATGGACGAGATCATCCATATTGCACAGGCGACGGGGCACCAGTGATGAACGAGCGCGGGCCGCGCATCATTCATCGCTGGTGCCTCCACACTCAAAGATATGTAAGGTATCTCGTTCATCAATGAACGAGATCGTTCATATCTTTGAGTGTTATCGCCCAGTGTGTAGGGCCTAAAATTCCTAAGTTCTCATCGGACTTCTACTCGGATCATCAGATTTTATATATTTACAATGTAAATTACATATATACATATACATATATATAACATCTGATGATCAGAGTAGAAGTCCAATGAGAACTCAGCACTCACCTGTTAAGTTGATTACTAGGAATTTGTAACATCCAAAAATACAGGTATAAATTCCTCATTGCTCTATCTTGAATATATTGATATAAATAAGATCAATCATCTATGAGGATTCTTTATGGATACAAATATAAGTGTCAGCAGCAAAAGGCACTAAATGCCCCGATGTGTTAATAAAGCCACAGTAACTGATCACTATTAATTGGGAAACCACTACAGGTTGAGTATCCCTTATCCAAAATGCTTGGGACCAGAGGTATTTTGGATATGGGATTTTTCCGTATTTTGGAATAATTGCATACCATAATGAGATATCATGGTGATGGGACCTAAATCTAAGCACATAATATATTTATGTTTCATATACACCTTATACACACAGCCTGAAGGTCATTTTAGCCAATATTTTTTATAACTTTGTGCATCAAACAAAGTGTGTCTACATTCACACAATTCATTTATGTTTCTTATACACCTTATACACACAGCCTGAAGGTAATTTAATACAATATTTTTAAGAACTTTGTGTATTAAATAAAGTTTGTGTACATTGAGACATCAAAAAACAAAAGTTTCACTATCCCACTCTCCCTCAAAAAAGTCCGTATTTCGGAATATTCCGTATTTCGGATATTTGGATATGGGATACTCAACCTGTATATGTATTCAGTATACAGTATCTCTCTTCAGGGCCATAACTACCTATGTGTGAAGTGTGCTTTAGCTGAGGGCGCATCTGCACTGTGACCCCCAATTGGCTGCACGCATCAGACGTACCCGTGATGAAAAAGTTCCTGCAGGTCCGTGTTGGCCAGAGAGAGGATGGTTAATCACTGTATTATCACTTACCAGCCCCGGCAAAATCAGCGCTTTCATTCCAGACAGTTGCCGTCGGCCGGGTGCCGCTCTTTCTATTCTCCTGCTTTCCACTGTGTGATGTGCAGCACTGCCTGCGTGTGACGCATCACGGCCACACCATCAGGGAGAGGAGCCGCTGCCAGAATGAGGAAGGCAGCTGCGGACAGCGGGGGACTGACTGAGGAGACTAGATGGTGAGTTGCTCCTAGGGAGGGGAGGAGGGGGAGTCCTGGTTACGGTTGTGGCGGCAGGCCCGGCGACTGGGTAGAAATATCCTCAGCAAGATATAGGCGCAAGCAGCATAAGGAGAAGAGAGGGGCTTATCTTTTGTTTTACCCATACACCTGCTTCTCCCGAAGGCGTAATTTCACTGAGGTAGAAGTGAGAATAACAGGCATTATATCCAATCCCATCCTATGTGTTCTCCAAAATAGACAGACATTAAATATAATTTCTCTGACGTCCTAGTGGATGCTGGGGACTCCGTCAGGACCATGGGGATTAGCGGCTCCGCAGGAGACAGGGCACAAAATTTAAAAGTTTGACCACTAGGTGGTGTGCACTGGCTCCTCCCCCTATGACCCTCCTCCAAGCCTCAGTTAGGTTTTTGTGCCCGTCCGAGCAGGGTGCAATCTAGGTGGCTCTCCTAAAGAGCTGCTTAGAAAAAGTTTTATTAGGTTTTTTATTTTCAGTGAGTCCTGCTGGCAACAGGCTCACTGCAACGAGGGACTTAGGGGAGAAGAAGTGAACTCACCTGCGTGCAGGATGGATTGGCTTCTTAGGCTACTGGACACTAGCTCCAGAGGGACGATCACAGGTACAGCCTGGATGGGTCACCGGAGCCGCGCCGCCGACCCCCTTGCAGATGCCGAAAAGAGAAGAGGTCCAGAAACCGGCGGCTGAAGACTTCTCAGTTTTCATGAGGTAGCGCACAGCACTGCAGCTGTGCGCCATTGCTCTCGGCACACTTCACACCAACGGTCACTGAGGGTGCAGGGCGCTGGGGGGGGCGCCCTGGGCAGCAATGAGAAATACCTATTCTGGCTAAAATACATCACATATAGCCCCTGGGGCTATATGGATGTATTTAACCCCTGCCAGGTTTTCAGAAAAACTGGGAGAAGAAGCCCGCCGAAAAGGGGGCGGGGCCTATTCTCCTCAGCACACAGCGCCATTTTCCTACACAGCTCCGCTGCTAGGAAGGCTCCCAGGCTCTCCCCTGCACTGCACTACAGAAACAGGGTAAAAACAGAGAGGGGGGGCACTTATTTGGCGATATTAACAATATTTGAGCTGCTATAAGGGGAACACACTTATTTAAGGTTGTCCCTATATATTTATAGCGCTTGGGTGTGTGCTGGCAAACTCTCCCTCTGTCTCCCCAAAGGGCTAGTGGGGTCCTGTCTTCTATCAGAGCATTCCCTGTGTGTCTGCTGTGTGTCGGTACGCGTGTGTCGACATGTATGAGGACGATGTTGGTGTGGAGGCGGAGCAATTGCCTGTAATGGTGATGTCACCCCCTAGGGAGTCGACACCAGAATGGATGGCTTTATTTATGGAATTACGTGATACTGTCAGCACGCTGCAAAGGTCGGTGGACGACATGAGACGGCCGGCAAACCAGTTAGTACCTGTCCAGGCGTCTCAAACACCGTCAGGGGCTGTAAAACGCCCTTTACCTCAGTCGGTCGACACAGACCCAGACACGGACACCGAATCCAGTGTCGACGGTGAAGAAACAAACGTATTTTCCAGTAGGGCCACACGTTATATGATCACGGCAATGAAGGAGGTTTTGCATATCTCTGATACTGCAAGTACCACAAAAAGGGGTATTATGTGGGGTGTGAAAAAACTACCGGTAGTTTCTCTAACGTCCTAGTGGATGCTGGGAACTCCGTAAGGACCATGGGGATAGCGGGCTCCGAAGGAGGCTGGGCACTCTAGAAAGATCTTAGACTACCTGGTGTGCACTGGCTCCTCCCACTATGACCCTCCTCCAAGCCTCAGTTAGATTTCGTGCCCGGCCGAGGTTGGATGCACACTAGGGGCTCTCCTGAGCTCTTAGAAAGTTATAGTCTTAGAATTTGTTCTTTTCAGTGAGACCTGCTGGCAACAGGCTCACTGCAGCGAGGGACTAAGGGGAGAAGAAGCGAACTCGCCTGCTTGCAGCCGGATTGGGCTTCTTAGGCTACTGGACACCATTAGCTCCAGAGGGATCGACCGCAGGCCCAGCCTTGATGTTCGGTCCCGGAGCCGCGCCGCCGTCCCCCTTACAGAGCCAGAAGCAAGAAGATGGTCCGGAAAATCGGCGGCATGAAGACTCAGTCTTCACCAAGGTAGCGCACAGCACTGCAGCTGTGCGCCATTGCTCCTCTCACACACTTCATACTCCGGTCACTGAGGGTGCAGGGCGCTGGGGGGGGGCGCAATAAAAACACCTTGGCTGGCAAAAATACCTCAATATATAGCCCCAGGGGCTATATATGAGGTAAATACCCCTGCCAGAAGTCCATAAAAAACGGGAGAATAGGCCGCGAAAAAGGGGCGGAGCCTATCTCCTCAGCACACTGGCGCCATTTTCCCTCACAGCTCCGTTGGAGGGAAGCTCCCTGGCTCTCCCCTGCAGTCTACAAGGGTTAAAAAAAGAGAGAAGGGGCACTAAATTTAGGCGCAGTATACATTATATATATAGATATAAAGCTATAGGGGACATAACTCAGTTAGTCCCTGCAGTATATAGCGCTCTGGTGTGTGCTGGCATACTCTCACTCTGTCCCCCCAAATGGCTTTTGTGGGTCCTGTCCTCGTTTAGAGCATTCCCTGTGTGTCTGCGGTGTGTCGGTACGGCTGTGTCGACATGTTGAATGAGGAGGCTTATATGGTGACGGAACAGAGGCCGATATATGTGATGTCGCCCCCTGTGGGGCCGACACCAGAGTGGATAGAGAGGTAAAAGGTATTAACCGACAGTGTCAACTCCTTACATAAAAGGGTGGATGACGTAACAGCTGTGGGACAGCCGGCTTCGCAGCCCGCGCCTGCCCAGGCGTCTCAAAGGCCATCAGGGGCTCAAAAACGCCCGCTCTCTCAGATGGCAGACACAGATGTCGACACGGAGTCTGACTCCAGTGTCGACAAGGTGGAGACATATACACAATCCAATCCGTGACTTGATCCCGGCAATAAAAAATGTGTTATACATTTCTGACTTTAACCTCTATAAATGGGTTTTAGGTTTGGGGAGAAAAAACAGGCAGTGTTTTGTTCCCCCATCAGATGAATAAATGAAGTGTGTGAAAAGCGTGGGTTCCCCCGTTAAGAAACTGGTAATTTATAAAAAGTTACTGATGGCGTACCCTTTCCCGCCAGGAGGATAAGTTACGCTGGGAGATATCCCCTAGGGTGGATAAGGCGCTCACACGTTTGTCAAAAAAGGTGGCACTGCCGTCTTAGGATACGGCCACTTTAATAGGTACCTGTTGATAAAAAAACAGGAGGCTATCCTGAAGTCTGTATTTACACACTCAGGTACTAGACTGAGACCTGCAGATAGTGCTGCTGCAGCGTGGTTGGTGACCCTGTCAAACAGGTATAATAGTTGGCAAACATAAAAACATATTAAAGACGTTGTCTTATATATGGGGGATGCACAGAGGGATATTTTGCTGGCTGGCATCCAAAATAAATGTAATGTCCATTCTGTCAGGAGGGTATTAGAGACCTGTCACTGGACAGGTGATGCTGACTTAAAAAGCGCATAGAGAGCCTTATAAGAGTGAGGAATTATTTGGGGATGGTCTCTGGGACCTCGTATCCACAGCAACTGCTGGGAAGAAATAATTTTACCTCAGGTTTCCTCACAGAAAAAGGTACAGTCCTTTCGGCTTCAGAAAAGCTAGCGGGTCAAATGGCGCTTCCTTTCTGTACAGAGACAAGGGTAGAGGGAAAAAGCTGCACCAGTCAGCCTGTTCCCAGAATCAAGATTCTTCCCCCGCCTCCTGTGAGTACACACCATGACGCGGGTGCTCCACAGGTGTAGCCAGGTACGGTGGGGGGCCGCCTCAAAAATTTCAGCAATTAGTGGGCTCGCTCACAGGTGGATCCCTGTTTCTTCCAAGTAGTATTTCAGGGGTACAAGCTGGAATTAGAGATGTCTCCCCCCAGCCGTTTCCTAAAATATGCCTTGCTGACAACTCCCTCAAGCAGGGAGGCTGTGCTAGAGGCAATTAATAAGCGGTATTCCCAGCAGGTAATACTCAAGGTGCCCCTACTTCAACAAGGACGGGGTTACTATTCCACACGGGTTGGGGTACCGAAACCGCATGGTTCGGTGTGACCCATTTTATATTTAAAATCCTTGAACATAAAAAAAAAAAAAAATTCAAGTTCAAGATGGAATCGCTCAGGGCGGTTATTGCAAGCCTGGACGAGGGGGATTACATGGTATCCCGGGACATCAAGGATGCTTTCCTGCATGTCCCCATTTACCATCCTCGCCAGGAGTACCTCAGATTTGTGGTACCAAGTCCAGACACTGCCGTTTGGACTGTACATGGCACCGAGGGTGTTTTATCAAAGTAATGGCCGAAATGATGATACTCCTTCAAAAAAAGGGAGTTGTAATTATCCCGTAATTGGACAATCTCGTTATAAGGGCGAGGTCCAAGGAGCAGTTGGTAGTCGGGGTAGCACTATTTTGGAAAGTGCTACAACAGCATAGGTGGATTCTAAACAGTCCAAAGTCACAGCTGGTTCCTATGACACGTCTACTGTTCCTGGGGATGGTTCTGGACATAAACCAGAAATAGTGTTTCTCCCGGAGGAGAAAGCCAAGGAGTTGTCATCTCTAGTCAGAGACCTCCTGAAACCAAAATAGGTAGCGGTGCATCATTGCACGCGAGTCCTGGGAAAAATGGTAGCTTCTTACGAAGCAATCCCATTAGGCAGGTTCCATACAAGAACTTTTCAGAGGGACCTGTTGGACAAGTGGTCCGGATCGCATCTTCCGATGCATAGGCTGATAACCCTGTCTCCAAGGACCAGGGTATCTCTACTGTGGTGGCTGCAGAGTGCCCATCTTCAAGAGGGCCGCAGGTTCGGCATACAGGACTAGGTCCTAGTGACCATGGATTCCAGCCTTTGAGGCTGGGGGGCAGTCACATAGGGAAGAAACTTCCAGGGACTTTGGTCAAGTCAGGTTATTTCCCTACACATAAATATTCTGGATCTGAGGGCCATTTACAATGCCCTGAGGCCAGCAAGGCCTCTGCTTCAAAACCAGCCGGTACTGATCCAATCAGACAACATCACGGCAGTCGCCCATGTAATCAACAGGGCGGCACAAAAAGCAGGATGGCGATGGCAGAAGCCACAAGGATTCTCCGATAGGCGGAAAATCATGTGTTAGCACTGTCAGCAGTGTTCATTCCCGGAGTGGACAACTGGGAAGCAGATCTTCTCAACAGACACGACCTCCACCCGGGAGAATGGGGACTTCCTCCAGAAGTCTTCCAATAGGATTGTACACCATTGGGAAAGGCCACAGGTGGACATGATGGCGTCCCGCCTTAACAAAAAGCTATAAAAGATATTGCTCCAGGTCAAGGGACCCTCTGGCGATAGCTATGGACGCTCTGGTAACACCGTGGGTGTACCAGTCGGTTTAGGTGTTCTCCCCTCTGCCTCTCATACCAAAGGTACTGAGAATAATAAGAAGGCGAGGAGTAAGAACGATACTCGTGGATGGCCAAGAAGAGCTTGGTACCCAGAACTTCAAGAATTTATATCAGAGGACCCATGGCCTCTGCCACTCAGTCAGGACCTGCGGCAGCAGGGGCCCTGTCTGTTCCAAGACTTACCGCGGCTACGTTTGACGGCATGGTGGTTGAACGCCGGATCCTGAAGGAAAAGGGTATTCCGGAGGAAGTAATTCCTACGCTTACTAAAGCCAGGAAAGAGGTTACAGCAACTCATTATCACCGCATATGGCGAAAATATGTTGCATGGTGTGAGGCCGAAAGGGCCCCAACAGAGGAATTTCAACTAGGTCGATTTCTGCATTTCCTGCAAGCAGGAGTGACTATGGGCCTTAAATTGGGTTCCATTAAGGTACAGATCTCGGCTCTGTCGATTTTCTTTCAAAAAAGAACTAGCTTCAGTACCTGAAGTTCAGACATTTATAAAAGGAGTGCTGCATAGTCAGCCCCCGTTTGTGCCTCCTGTGGCACCTTGGGATCTCAACGTGGTGTTGAGTTTTCTTAAAATCACTTTGGTTTGAACCACTAAAAACCGTGGATCTGAAATATCTCATGGAAGGTGGTTATGTTATTGGCCTTGGCTTCTGCCAGGCGAGTATCAGAATTGGCGGCTTTGTCTTGTAAAAGCCCTTATTTGATTTTCCATATGGATAGGGCAGAATTGAGGACTCGTCCCCAGTTTCTCCCTAAGGTGGTGTCAGCGTTTCACCTGAACCAGCCTATTGTGGTGCCTGCGGCTACTAAGGATTTGGAGGACTCCAAGTTGCTAGACGTTGTCAGGGCCCTGAAAATATATGTTTCCAGGACGGCTGGAGTCAGAAAATCTGACTCGCTGTTTATCCTATATGCACCCAACAAGCTGGGTGCTCCTGCTTCTAAGCAGACTATTGCTCGTTGGATTTGTAGTACAATTCAGCTTGCACATACTGTGGCAGGCCTGCCACAGCCAAAATCTGTCAATGCCCATTCCACAAGGAAGGTGGGCTCATCTTGGGCGGCTGCCCGAGGGGTCTCGGCTTTACAACTTTGCCGAGCAGCTACTTGGTCAGGGGCAAACACGTTTGCAAAATTCTACAAATTTGATACCCTGGCTGAGGAGGACCTGGAGTTCTCTCATTCGGTGCTGCAGAGTCATCCGCACTCTCCCGCCCGTTTGGGAGCTTTGGTATAATCCCCATGGTCCTTACGGAGTTCCCAGCATCCACTAGGACGTTAGAGAAAATAAGAATTTACTCACCGGTAATTCTATTTCTCGTAGTCCGTAGTGGATGCTGGGCGCCCATCCCAAGTGCGGTTTATCTGCATTACTTGTACATAGTTATTGTTAACTAAATCGGGTTATTGTTGAGCCATCTGTTGAGAGGCTCTATTGTTTCATACTGTTAACTGTGTTTCATATCACGAGTTGTACGGTGTGATTGGTGTGGCTGGTATGAGTCTTACCCGGGATTCAAAATCCTTCCTTATTGTGTACGCTCGTCCGGGCACAGTACCTAACTGAGGCTTGGAGGAGGGTCATAGTGGGAGGAGCCAGTGCACACCAGGTAGTCTAAGATCTTTCTAGAGTGCCCAGCCTCCTTCGGAGCCCGCTATCCCCATGGTCCTTACGGAGTTCCCAGCATCCGCTACGGACTACGAGAAATAGAATTACCGGTGAGTAAATTCTTATTTTTTCCTGAATCAGAGGAATTGAATGAAGTGTGTGATGAAGCGTGGGTTACCCCCGATAGAAAACTGCTAATTTCAAAGAAGTTATTGGCATTATACCCTTTCCCGCCAGAGGTTAGGGCGCGCTGGGAAACACCCCCTAGGGTAGATAAGGCGCTCACACGCTTATCAAAGCAAGTGGCGTTACCGTCGCCAGAGACGGCCGCCCTCAAGGATCCAGCTGATAGGAGGCTGGAGAATACACTAAAAAGAATATACACACTTACGGGTGTTATACTGCGACCAGCAATCGCCTCAGCCTGGATGTGCAGTGCTGGGGTGGCTTGGTCGGAGTCACTGACTGAAAATATTGATACCCTGGATAGGGACAGTATTTTACTGACTATAGAGCATTTAAAGGATGCATTTCTATATATGCGAGATGCACAGAGAGATATTTGCACTCTGGCATCAAGAGTAAGTGCGATGTCCATATCTGCCAGAAGAAGTTTATGGACGCGACAGTGGTCAGGTGATGCGGATTCCAAACAGCATATGGAAGTATTGCCGTATAAGGGGGAGGAATTATTTGGGGTCGGTCTATCGCATCTGGTGGCCACGGCAACAGCCGGGAAATCCACCTTTTTACCTCAGGTCACCTCCCAGCAGAAAAAGACGCAGTCTTTTCAGCCGCAGTCCTTTCGTTCCTATAAGAACAAGCGAGCAAAAGGACATTCATATTTGCCCCGAGGCAAAGGAAAGGGTAAGAGACTGCAGCAAGCAGCTCCTTCCCAGGAGCAGAAGTCCTCCCCGGCTTCTGCAAAGGCCTCAGCATGACGCTGGGACCTTACAAGCGGACTCAGGGGCGGTGGGGGTCGCCTCAAGAATTTCAGCGCACAGTGGGCTCACTCTCAGGTGGACCCCTGGATCCTGCAGGTAGTATCTCAGGGTTACAGGTTGGAATTCGAGAAGTCTCCCCCTCGCCGGTTCCTAAAGTCTGCTTTGCCAACGTCACCCTCCGACAGGGCGACGGTATTGGAAGCCATTCACAAGCTGTATTCTCAGCAGGTGATAGTCAAGGTACCCCTTCTACAACAGGGAAAGGGGTATTACTCCACGCTATTTGTGGTACCGAAGCCGGACGGCTCAGTAAGACCTATTCTAAATCTGAAATCTCTGAACCTGTACATACAAAAATTCAAGTTCAAGATGGAGTCACTCAGAGCAGTGATAGCGAATCTGGAAGAAGGGGACTTTATGGTGTCCTTGGACATCAAGGATGCTTACCTTCATGTCCCAATTTGCCCTTCACACCAAGGGTACCTCAGGTTCGTGGTACAAAACTGTCATTATCAGTTTCAGACGCTGCCGTTTGGATTGTCCACGGCACCCCGGGTCTTTACCAAGGTAATGGCCGAAATGATGATCCTTCTTCGAAGAAAAGGCGTATTAATTATCCCTTACTTGGACTATCTCCTGATAAGGGCAAGATCCAGAGAACAGCTGGAGGTCGGAGTAGCACTAACCCAAGTAGTGCTCCAACAGCACGGGTGGATTCTGAATTCTCCAAAATCCCAACTGATCCCGACGACACGTCTGCTGTTCCTAGGGATGATTCTGGACACTGTTCAGAAAAAGGTATTTCTTCCGGAGGAGAAAGCCAGGGAGTTATCCGAACTCGCCAGGAACCTCCTAAAACCAGGGAGAGTGTCTGTGCATCAATGCACAAGAGTCCTGGGAAAAATGGTGGCTTCTTACGAAGCGATTCCATTCGGCAGATTCCATGCACGAATTTTTCAGTGGGATCTGCTGGACAAATGGTCCGGATCGCATCTGCAGATGCATCAGCGGATAAAATTGTCGACAAGGACAAGGGTGTCTCTGCTATGGTGGTTGCAGAGTGCTCATCTGTTAGAGAGCCGCAGATTCGGCATACAGAACTGGGTCCTAGTGACCACGGATGCCAGCCTGAGAGGCTGGGGAGCGGTCACACAGGGAAGAAACTTCCAGGGCGTGTGGTCAAGCCTGGAAACGTCTCTTCACATAAATATACTGGAACTAAGAGCAATCTACAATGCTCTAAGCCTGGCAAAACCTCTGCTTCAGGGTCAGCCGGTGTTGATCCAGTCGGACAACATCACGGCAGTCGCCCACGTAAACAGACAGGGCGGCACAAGAAGCAGGAGGGCAATGGCAGAAGCTGCAAGGATTCTTCGCTGGGCAGAAAATCATGTGATAGCACTGTCAGCAGTGTTCATCCCGGGAGTGGACAACTGGGAAGCAGACTTCCTCAGCAGACACGATCTTCACCCGGGAGAGTGGGGACTTCATCCAGAAGTCTTCCACATGATTGTGGTCCATTGGGAAAGACCAATGGTGGACATGATGGCGTCCCGCCTCAACAAAAAACTGGACAGGTATTGCGCCAGGTCAAGAGACCCTCAGGCAATAGCTGTGGACGCTCTGGTAACACCATGGGTGTACCAGTCAGTGTATGTGTTCCCTCCTCTGCCTCTCATACCCAAGGTACTGAGAATTATACGGCAAAGGGGAGTAAGAACGATACTAGTGGCTCCGGACTGGCCAAGAAGGACTTGGTACCCGGAACTTCAGGAGATGCTCACGGAAGATCCGTGGCCTCTACCTCTAAGAAGGGATCTGCTTCAGCAGGGACCGTGTCTATTCCAAGACTTACCGCGGCTGCGTTTGACGGCATGGCGGTTGAACGCCGGATCCTAAGGGAAAAAGGCATTCCGGAAGAGGTCATCCCTACCCTGGTCAAAGCCAGGAAGGAGGTGACTGCACAACATTATCACCGCATTTGGAGAAAATATGTTGCGTGGTGTGAGGCCAGGAGGGCCCCGACGGAGGAATTTCAACTGGGTCGATTCCTACATTTCCTGCAAACAGGATTGTCTATGGGCCTCAAATTAGGGTCCATTAAGGTTCAAATTTCGGCCCTGTCGATTTTCTTCCAAAAAGAATTGGCTTCAGTTCCTGAAGTCCAGACTTTTGTAAAAGGAGTACTACATATACAGCCCCCGGTTGTGCCCCCAGTGGCACCGTGGGATCTCAATGTAGTTTTGGATTTTCTCAAATCCCATTGGTTTGAGCCACTCAAATCGGTGGATTTGAAATATCTTACATGGAAAGTAACCATGCTACTGGCCCTGGCTTCAGCCAGGAGAGTGTCGGAATTGGCGGCTTTATCGTATAAAAGCCCATATCTGATTTTCCATTCAGACAGGGCAGAATTGAGGACGCGTCCTCAGTTTCTTCCTAAGGTGGTATCAGCGTTTCACCTGAACCAGCCTATTGTGGTGCCTGCGGCTACTAGCGATTTGGAGGATTCCAAGTTGCTGGACGTTGTCAGAGCATTGAAAATATATATTTCAAGGACGGCTGGAGTCAGAAAATCTGACTCGCTGTTTATACTGTATGCACCCAACAAGCTGGGTGCTCCTGCTTCTAAGCAGACGATTGCTCGTTGGATTTGTAGCACAATTCAACTGGCACATTCTGTGGCAGGCCTGCCACAGCCTAAATCTGTCAATGCCCACTCCACAAGGAAGGTGGGCTCATCTTGGGCGGCTGCCCGAGGGGTCTCGGCATTACAACTCTGCCGAGCAGCTACGTGGTCAGGGGAGAACACGTTTGTAGAATTCTACAAATTTGATACCCTGGCTAAGGAGGACCTGGAGTTCTCTCATTCGGTGCTGCAGAGTCATCCGCACTCTCCCGCCCGTTTGGGAGCTTTGGTATAATCCCCATGGTCCTGATGGAGTCCCCAGCATCCACTAGGACGTCAGAGAAAATAAGAATTTACTCACCGGTAATTCTATTTCTCGTAGTCCGTAGTGGATGCTGGGCGCCCATCCCAAGTGCGGATTGTCTGCAATACTTGTACATAGTTATTGTTACAAAAAAATCGGGTTGTTTATTGTTGTGAGCCATCTTTTCAGAGGCTCCTACGTTTATCATACTGTTAACTGGGTTCAGATCACAAGTTGTACGGTGTGATTGGTGTGGCTGGTATGAGTCTTACCCGGGATTCAAAATCCTTCCTTATTGTGTACGCTCGTCCGGGCACAGTATCCTAACTGAGGCTTGGAGGAGGGTCATAGGGGGAGGAGCCAGTGCACACCACCTAGTGGTCAAACTTTTAAATTTTGTGCCCTGTCTCCTGCGGAGCCGCTAATCCCCATGGTCCTGACGGAGTCCCCAGTATCCACTACGGACTACGAGAAATAGAATTACCGGTGAGTAAATTCTTATTATATATAGCATGACATGGAAGCAGTGTGTGTGTGTGTGTGTGTGTGTGTGTGTGTGTGTGTATATATATATATATTATTTTTTTAATACACACACTATATGTATAATATGTTTTTATTTACTCCCATATCATGTACATATATTGCTTCCGTATCATACCATATAGGTCTAAATTCACCTCTGCAGAGTCCGGCCACCATGGGGGAGGTACAGTCAATTAACAGTTGCACCTCAGTGCATGACAAATTGTTATACAGACTAACGGGACGCTGCAGTCTGCTACTTGCTCCATTTAACATCCTTAACACCTTGCTACATTCGACCCCCGTGACACCTACCCATACAACATCAGACCAAGGACCAAATACCATTTTTTCTTTTTTCAAACTCCAAATTTAACTTCATATTGTGCTGGACTTCACATTGTGTATGCAATAAGCAAAACCTTTATCAATATATGTATATTATTTATTAATATTTTTTCATTTTCTTCTTGTGATTTAACCATTTGTATTACTGCATCATTTGTTGTCTTACCTAATGCACTAAGGGCCTAATTCAGACCTGATCACTAGGGTGCGTTTTTTGCATCCCTGCGATCAGGTAGTCGCTGCCTACCAGGGGGAGGGGGAAATCGCTGTGCAGAGGTGCGATCACGTGTAGGAGACCTGCACAAACAGGAGTGTGTGCAGTCTGCACAGACCAGGACTTATTCTTCCAGTGCGATGATCGGGGTCGGAGCTGATGTCAGAAACCCTCTCTCCAAATGCCTGGTCCCTCCTGCGTTTTTCCGGACACTCCTCTAAAACAGTCAGTTGCCACCCACATACGGCCTCTTCCTGTCAGTCACCTTGCAATCATCCGTGTGATCGCTTTTCTCGCACCTGCCCGGCGGTCACCGGTGCTGCGGACCGACGTGCCTGCGCATTGCGGTGCATGCGCAGTTCAGACCTGATCGCAGGCTGTACGAAAATGTACACATCTAAAACAGGATTAGAGTCAATAGCTTCTTTTGGCGCATGGGAAAAACCTCAGAGATGAGGTAATTGTACTTTCCTAATTACAATAGTATGGTGTTGTTATTCAGCGTACCCCCACTCACGCTGATATGGAGTAGGTTACACACATCAAGGTATCTTTTATTCTCCCATATCACACTCAAGGTATAAAGGTAATCCTGGGTATCGTACCCCAACTCACACAGAAATGAATGTCAGGACTCCTATCAAGGTTTCTTTAGATTGTTCTTCTCAGAATGGTTCATGGAAGAGTATTCTCAATGTGTAATAGCCTCATAAGCATGAAATCAAAAGAAATATCCAATGTGTAGTAAATTCTATTAGCTTAAATTACATATATGATTTATAATGATATGTCACTCCCGTGCCTAAATTGCACCCTTGCTCATTCCACCGAATAAAATGCCCTTATGGTTCCATGTGCAATATCGACATGGGAGCCCTTCACCGAGGTATGTATAAGGTGTGCGTACCCCTCACTCATAGAATGAATATGGGGAAGACTCATATAACGGTATCTTTATGTGAAGAAATGTGCCTAGCGGGCGTACCCCAACTCACACATGGGTATGAAAGCTGAATCTCATCAAGGTATCTTTATCCAGTCCTTTCTCCCAACTGGTATCGAGTCACAAAAACCTCTATAGCACTTTAAAGGGGGGAACACTTGACCTCCAAATTCCAAATCAAAGAGGGGGTGTTCAAAAGAGTCTTTTCTTCCTCCAAAGTCAAGCAAATCCCAAACGTGAAAACGAAATGTTCCACAAAATTTTATTTAAAACGAGCCAATAAAACAATTCATCTAAAAAGCATGCAGATAGTTAAAAGTAATTCCGTTGGAAGAATGGCTACTCACACAATGATCAGTCTAACTGTCAATCATTCAGCGATCAGCAGTGCGACTGAAAAGCGCCGCAGAATCCACAGCAAATCTGCTAAGTTTTGTGTTAAATAACTAAGCGCATGCGCCCTGCGTGCCTTGCGCATGCGCAGTTTGCAACAAATTGCAGCATAGCGAAAACCGTCAACGAGCGAACAACTCGGAATGACCCGCAATGGGTGAGATGTATCAAAGATAAAAATTCAGTCAAACCTCTGAAAATGCTATTTTCTGAGTTTTGGCTGCATTTCTCACATAAATGTATCACATTCCAGAGCTTTGGCTCAGTAGGCAATGTCATCTGTAAATGGCATTGCCTAACAGAAGTCTATGGGCTTCTTATTGCCAAGTTCACTGAGAGGGATCCAATCAGATCCCTCCCAGTGTCCCCTGCGCTGTGTACATTAACTGACGCATGTGCAGATAGGACTCCTGGGTCATAAACCCATAAATCCTATCATTGCAAGGACAGCTCTTATCGGGAGAGCTGTCCTTTGCGATTTTGTTATACTAGAGAAAGAAGGATGTCCATTGCACAGGAAAACTCATTTCTCTAACGTCCTAGTGGATGCTGGGGACTCCGTAAGGACCATGGGGAATAGACGGGCTCCGCAGGAGACATGGGCACTTTAAGAAAGAATTTAGATTCTGGTGTGCTCTGGCTCCTCCCTCTATGTCCCTCCTCCAGACCTCAGTTTGAATCTGTGCCCGGACGAGCTGGGTGCTGTTTAGTGAGCTCTCCTGAGCTTGCTATAAGAAAGTATTTTGTTAGGTTTTTTATTTTCAGGGAGCTCTGCTGGCAACAGACTCCCTGCATCGTGGGACTGAGGGGAGAGAAGCAGCCCTACTCTCTGCAGATAGGTCCTGCTTCTTAAGCTACTGGACACCATTAGCTCCAGAGGGATCGTACACAGGATCTCACCCTTTGTCGTCCGATCCCGGAGCCGCGCCGCCGTCCCCCTCGCAGAGCCGGAAGACAGAAGCCGGGTGAAAGAAGCAAGAAGACTTCGAAATCGGCGGCAGAAGACTCCAGTCTTCACTGAGGTAGCCATTGCTCCCACACTATACCCACATACTCCGGTCACTGTAAGGGTGCAGGGGGGAAGGGGGGCACCCTGGGCAGCAATTAGAGACCTCTTTGGCAAAAGTTTGCATATATACAGTGGGGCACTGTATATATGTATGAGCCCCCGCCAAAAATTGTACATGAAAGCGGGACAGAAGCCCGCCGTCGAGGGGGCGGGGCTTCTTCCTCAGCACTCACCAGCGCCATGTTTTCTCCACAGCTCCACTGAGAGGAAGCTCCCCAGCCTCTCCCCTGCAGATACACGGTAGAAGAGGGTAAAAAGAGAGGGGGGGCACATAATTAGGCGCAAAAAAGCAACATAAACCGCAGCTACTGGGTTAACATTAAGTTACTGTGTTATACCTGGGTTAATAGCGCTGGGGTGTGTGCTGGCATACTCTCTCTCTGTCTCTCCAAAGGGCCTTGTGGGGGAATTGTCTTCAGATGAGCTTTCCCTGAGTGTGTGGTGTGTCGGTACGTGTGTGTCGACATGTCTGAGGTAAAAGGCTCCCCTAAGGAGGAGATGGAGCAAATATGTGTGTGAGAGGGTGTCTCCGTCGACAACGCCGACACCTGTTTGGATATGTGTAATTAAGTGCTAAGGTGAATTTATTGCACAAAAGATTAGAGAACAGACAGGGAATCTACCCATGTCTGTCGCTATGTCGCAGAGACCTTCAGAGTCTCTCAATGATCACTATCCAAAATAATAGACACTGATATCGACACGGAGTCTGACTCCAGTGTCGACTACGATAATGCAAAGTTACAGCCAAAATGGCAGAAAAGTATTCAATATATGATTATTGTAATAAAAGATGATTTGCATATCACTGATGACTCATTTGTCCCTGACACAAGGGTACACATGTTTAAGGGGAAGAAAGCTGAGGTAAATTTCCCTCCTCTCATGATGAAAAAGAGCGGGAATCTCCAGACAAGAGACTGCAGTTTCCCACAAAGAATTCTCAGGGAGTATCCTTTCCCCACTAGGGCCAGAATACGATGGGAATCTTCCCCTAGGGTGTCACGTTTGCCCAAAAGGTAGCCCTGACGTAACAGCTATTCTCAGGGATCCTGCAGATAGCGTGCACATTCTGGTACACTACTCAGACCGGCGATTGTGTCGGCATGGGTTTATAGCGCTGTGGCAGCGTGGACAGGTACCTTATCAGCAGAGATTGAGACCCTAGTATGTGTATATATTTATGTATATATATGGAGAGATATATATATTAAAGATGCTGTCTTGAGAGAGATATATATATATATATATATATATATATATATGTTTGTATGTTTCCCGGAGCCATCCCAGGTCCTTGACATGTCACGAGGGCCTATTGAGCCCAATGATCTCACCACCCCCCTTGCTTTTGTCTATTTATTATTAATACTATTTTTGTCATACTAATACATTAGTGCAGTGGCGTAACTAGAAATTTTTCTCCCCCAAGCCAAAAAATTCTTCGGCGCCCCCCCCCCCCCCCCTTCATGCTCCATAATTGGGAGCAAGAAAGGGATAAATATGCGCGCGCCGAAGGCGTGCGCGCCCAAAAAAAGGGTGTGGTTTTGTTGGAGTGGGCGTGGTTTCGCATAAAGGGGCGTGACATTGCAGGAAAAGACTACCTTATACCCCAGTTTTGCAACCTGCACGCCCATACGTTGGCCACCACAGGAAAGAAAAATAATCCTGATTCATGCCCCTTACATTATTTGTCATTTTTCCTCCTTATAGTAATGCCCAGTATACATTATGCCACATACTGCAATGGCCCTTAGACATTATGCCGCACACAATAATGCACGACACAATATGCACACACCGTAATGCCCCAGACACATTATGCCACACACCGTAATGCCTGTGACACATTATGCCACACACCGTAATGCCTGTGACACATTATGACAGGAATCGCAATGCCCGTTATACATTATGCTACACACTGCAATGCCCCTGATACATTATAGCACATACAATGTCTGTGACACATTATGACACACACCGCAATGTCCGTGATACATTATGCCACACACTGCAATGCCCGATACATTATAGCACATACAATGCCTGTGACACATTATGCCACACACTGCAATGACCTTGAGACATTATACCACAATGCCCGTGATATAGTATACCATACACCGTAATGCCTGTGACACATACCGCAATGCCCTGCCCGTTATACCCTATGCCACACATCGCAATGCCCGTTATGTATTATGCCACACTGCAATGACCCTGAGACAGTATACCACATACCACAATGCCCGTGATATAGTAAACCACACCGTAATGCCTGACACATTATGACACACACCGCAATGTTCGTGATACATTATGCCACACACTGCAATGACCCTGAGACATTATACCACATATCACAATGCCCGCGATATAGTATACCACACACCGTAATGCCTGTGACACATTATGACACACACCGCAATGTCCGTGATACATTATGCCACACACCGTAATGCCCATTACACATTAAGTCCTACAGTAAGGCTTCTAATTACTTTTCAATTACCTGCTCGTTGTCAGGGGTTTCATGCACTGGGTGTCATGCTCGTTGCCAGGGGTTTCATGCTCTTGGTTCCATGCACGGTGCCAGGGGTTTTCATGCTCAGGGTGTCATGCTCGTTGCCAGGGGTTTCATGCACTGGGTGTCATGCTCGTTGCCAGGTGTTTCATGCACTGGGTGTCATGCTCGTTGCCAGGTGTTTCATGCACTGGGTGTCATGCTCGTTGCCAGGTGTTTCATGCACTGGGTGTCATGCTCGTTGCTAGGAGGTAGTCCTTGTTGCTAGGGCTGTGCTCCCAGTGCCACATATGTCCCCAGTGCCAGATATTCCCCCACGGTGCCAGGTACTTACATGCCCCAGTGCCAAATATAGTCGTCCCCCCCATGTGCCAGGTACACATATACCCCCCCAGTGCCACATATGCCCCCAGTGCCAGATATTCCCTCCCAGTGCCACATATGCCCCCAGTGCCAGATATGCCCCCAGTGCCAGATATGCCCCCCCGTGCCAAATATGCCCCCAGTGCCATATATGCCCCCAGTGCCAGATATTCCCCCCGTGCCATATATGCCCACAGTGCCAGATATTCCCCCCCAGTGCCAGATATTCCCCCCGTGCCATATATGCCCCCAGTGCCAGATATCCCCCCCAGTGCCATATATGCCCAGTGCCAGATATTCCCCCCCAGTGCCATATATGCCCAGTGCCAGATATCCCCCCCCAGTGCCATATATGCCCCCAGTGCCAGATATTCCCCCCAGTGCCATATATGCCCCCCGTGCTAGATATCCCCCCCCCCACAGTGCCATATATGCCCCCAGTGCCAGATATTCCCCCCCCAGTGCCAGATATTCCCCCCCAGTGCCAGATATGCCCCCCCAGTGCCAGATATGCCCCCAGTGCCAGATATTCCTCCCCCCCCCCCCGTGCCATATATGCCCCCACTGCCAGATATTTACCCCCCCCCCGTCGCTTTTTGGAGGGACACGGAGGGCACAGCTCGTCTCTCCTGTGTCCCTCCTGCTGCATCATCTCCGGCGGCCGCGGGTCTAATAGGGGGAAGTGCCGGTTCGTGAGCCAATTAGAGCTCACGGACGGCACTTCCCCCTATTAGACCCGCGGCCGCCGGAGATGATGCAGCAGGAGGGACACAGGGAGGCGCGCTGTGTGCCCTCCGTGTCCCTCCAAAAAGCGGCGGAGGGAAGGAGACTGCAGACTGACATGCGGACGCTCGTCCGCATGTCAGTCTGCTGTAAATCAGTGGCGCCCTCGCAGCCCCTCGCCCCCAAGCCACCGCGAGGACTGCGGGGGCAGTAGTTACGCCACTGCATTAGTGTAGTATCCAATATGTTCCATTGACAAGATGTGTGTTGGTTCCGATATACAGGGTGAGTGAGATCATTGGCTCTTGGGCTCTCTTACTATCTAACTGTTGTCAGATTTGTGCACATGACGTTTTTTGGTGATTGACAGCCTTCACACTCCACTGGTATGCCCAGTATAGGTAATGATGTCACTTCCGGTAAAGCGGATCTTACACGTTCTTTAAAGGTTACGTGTGGGCTTTATAGCTGAGTTCTTGACCCTGGTGAATGTTGCCTACTGTTAGTACATCTCATCCAGTTACATACATTTATATAACCACGATTTGGTTCGTTTGCGAGCCGAGTAGCGGCACTTCCGCCTAGTGGAACGCATGGACTTCCTGCCGGTGGAACGCGGAAGTCGCGTCTCCGGCGTGTGCCCCAGTAACTATAAACTTTCTTCTATACCTAACTTGCTTATCGTAGCGATACATACACAGCCTGATCCCTAGGCTATATAGTGCTTTTCCAGCAGGTCTGGTTTCGATTTTTAAGCAGTAGTTTTTCTGCAGCGTGGTTTAGTATTTGTTAATCACTTTAAGTGGCACTTCCTGTGGCTGACCCTTAAATAGCTGTCAGCTGAGGCTGAACAATATGCAGCTTGCATTTGGCTCTGGACACTTGAACTGTGAGTATGACTCTCCTGCAGCTACCTTCTGACATAGGATTACGGTTGGTGGTCATTTTTTCGTTGCCTTTCAATTGCAGATCTAGTGTTGGAAATATGTATTGAGCCCTCAGCTGCCATTCGTTGTTTTAATAAACTATCAGGTATGATTCTTATTGGGTGGCCCCAGGTGTCGGTTTTACACTATTCAGTGACTTGGAAGTTTATCTAATAGGCCATAATTTTTATTATTATAGCATCTTCTATGTGTTGAAGAAGCAATCTATTACATCAGTATGACCTAGTGTGTTGTCCAGGTAATTATTTGTTGAGATGAAGTATTTACTCTGTGTGAGGTGAAACCTGAGGGTGGAGGCGTCTCTAAATCACACTTGGATTGAGTTTTTTCTATTAAAGAATGTTTATGCTGCTCGGTGACAGTCTTTAGGGCCTGGGAGGCACTGGTGGTGTTGGTGTTGATAATCTGGTTTTTTATACATATTGGTTTTAATTGTTTCCGATTGTTTAGGTGTTTTAAGTGCCAGTCTTGATAAAGGTCCTTATATGGACCGAAACGTCGATGAAAAACGGCATCAACAGTGAACCTGATTAAAATAAATTGAACCTACAAGTGATTTCAGAGACTGATTTCTGGGCGTGAGTGCACCTTCCACCCAGGTGGTAGTTGCGGTATATATATATATATATATATATATATATATATATATATATATATATATATATATAACATGCCCAAAGAGACATGAGTCTACTGGGTCCTAGAGTCAAAGCTATGTCGATTTCTGCTTGACGTGTCATGTAGAATATGCAATGGACAGATGATGCCGACTTAAGAGGCATATGGAAGGCTGAGGATTGTGTGGAGAAGGGTTCTCGGACCTGGTCTCCACAGCTATAGCTGGTAATTCTGATATTTTGCCTTATATTCCTGCACAGCCTAGGAAAGCACGACATTGTCAAATGCAGCCTTTCGAACAAAGAAACAAGAAAGTCCGTGTTGCGTCCTTTCTTGCCAGAGGCGGGGACAGAGAAAAGAAGCTGCACAACACAGCTAGTTCCCAGGAACAGAAGTCCTCCCCGGCCTCTACAAAATCCACCGCATGTCGCTGGGGCTCCACAGGCGGAGCTAGGCCCGATGGGGGCACGCCTTCGTAAGTTCAGCCACAAGTGGGTTCACTCCCTGTTAGATCCCTGGGCAATAGATATTGTGTCTCAGGGATACAAGCTGGACTTTTAGGAGATGCCCCCTCACCGATGGCCCTGCCAGCTTCCCCCCACGAGAGGGAAACAGTGTTAACTGCAATTCACAAATTGTATCGTCAACAGGTGGTGGTCAAGGTTCCCCTCCTTCAACAAGGAGGGGGTTATTATTCGACCATGTTGTAGTCCCGAAACCAGATGGTTCGGTCAGACCCATATTGAATTTAAAATCCCTGAACATATACCTGAAAAGGTTCAAGTTCAAGATGGAATCGCTAAGAGCGGTCATTGCAAACCTGAAAGGGGGAGATTTTATGGTGACTCTGGACATAAGGGATGCATACCTTCATGTCCCCATTTATCCACCTCATCAGGCATACCTCAGAATTGTGGTACGGGATTGTCATTACCAATTTCAGACGTTGCCGTTTGGTCTCTCCACGGCCCCGAGAATATTCACCAAGGTAATGGAGGAAATTATGGTGCTCCTGCGGAAGCAAGGTGTCACTATTATCACGTACTTGGACGATCTCCTCATAAAAGCGAGATCAAGAGAGCAGTTGCTGAACAGCGTATCACTTTCTCTGGAAGTGTAACGGCAACATGGCTGGATTCTATATATTCCAAAGTCGCAGTTGGTTCCTACAGCTCATCTGCCTCTCCTAGGCATGTTCCTAGACACAGACCAGAAAAGGGTTTATCTCCCGATAGAGAGAGCTCAGGAGCTCGTGACACTGGTCAGGAATCTATTAAAACCAAAACAGGTGTCAGTGCATCACTGCACTCGAGTCCTGGGAAGGATGGTGGCATCATACAAGGCCATTCCCTTCGGCAGGTTCCATGCGAGGACCTTCCAATGGGACTTACTGGACAAGTGGTCCGGATCACATCTTCAGATGCGTCGGTTAATCACCCTATCCCCCAGGGCCAGCAGGGTGTCTCTCCTGTGGTGGCGGCAGAGTGCTCACCTTCTGGAAGGTCGCAGATTCGGCATTCAGGACTGGGTCCTGGTGACCACGGATGCAAGCCTCCGAGGTTGGGGGGCAGTCACACAGGGGAAAAATTTCCTAGGGCTGTGGTCAAGTCAGGAGACTTGCCTTCACATCAACATCCTGGAACTCAGGGCCATATACAACGCCCTACGTCAAGCGGAGTCCCTGCTGATTCAGTCAGACAACACCACCGCAGTGGCTCATGTAAACCGCCAAGGCGGCACAAGGAGCAGGGTGGCGATGGTAGAAGCCACCAGAATTCTTCGCTGGGCAGAGAATCATGTAAGCGCACTGTCAGCAGTGTTCATTCCGGGAGTGGACAACTGGGAAGCAGACTTCCTCAGCAGGCACGACCTCCACCCGGGAGAGTGGGGACTTCATCCAGAAGTCTTCACGCAGATTGCAAGTCGGTGGGAACTGCCACAGGTGGACATGATGGCATCCCGCCTCAACAAAAAGCTGCAGAGATATTGCGCCAGGTCAAGAGACCCTCAGGCGATAGCTGTGGATGCACTGGTGACACCGTGGGTGTTCCCATCGGTCTATGTATTTCCTCCTCTTCCTCTCATACCCAAGGTGCTGAGAATCATAAGGAAAAGAGGAGTGAGAACAATACTCATTGTTCCGGATTGGCCAAGAAGGACTTGGTATCCAGATCTGCAAGAAATGCTCACAGAGGACCCGTGGCCTCTGCCTCTAGGACAGGACTTGTGCAACAGGGGCCCTGTCTGTTCCAAGACTTACCACGGCTGCGTTTGGCGGCATGGCGGTTGAACGCCGGATCCTAGCAGAAAAAGGCATTCCGGATGAGGTCATTCCTACGCTGATAGAGGCTAGGAAGGATGTGACGGCTCAACATTATCACCGTATATGGCGAAAATTTGTGACTTGGTGTGAGGCCAGGAATGCCCCTACGGAGGAATTCCAGCTGGGCCTTTTCCTTCACTTCCTACAGTCGGGAGTGACTTTGGGCCTTAAATTGGGTTCCATTAAGGTTCAGATTTTGGCCTTATCCATTTTCTTTCAAAAAGAACTGGCTTCTCTGCCTGAAGTTCAGACGTTTGTAAAGGGAGTGCTGCATATTCAGCCCCCTTTTGTGCCTCCAGTGGCACCTTGGGATCTTAACGTGGTGTTGAGTTTCCTGAAATCACACTGGTTTGAACCACTCAAAACGGTGGAAGTAAAATATCTCACGTGGAAGGTGGTCATGCTATTAGCCTTGGCTTCGGCTAGGCGTGTGTCAGAATTGGCGGCTTTGTCACATAAAAGCCCTTATCTGGTTTTCCATGCGGATAGAGCAGAATTGTGGACCCGCCCACAATTTCTGCCGAAAGTGGTTTCATCCTTTCATATAAACCAACCTATTGTGGTGCCTGTGGCTACTACTGACTTGGAGGATTCCGAATCACTGGATGTAGTCGGGGCTTTGAAGGTTTATGTAGCCAGAACGGCTAAGGTCAGGAAAACAGAATCTTTGTTTATCCTGTATGCTTCCAACAAGCTTGGGGCGCCTGCTTCAAAGCAAACTATTGCTCGCTGGATCTGTAACACGATTCAGCAGGCTCATTCTGCGGCTGGGTTGCCGCTGCCTAAATCAGTTAAGGCCCATTCCACAAGGAAGGTGGGCTCTTCTTGGGCGGCTGCCCGAGGGGTCTCGGCATTACAGCTTTGCCGAGCGGCTACTTGGTCAGGTTCAAACACCTTTGCAAAGTTCTACAAGTTTGATACCCTGGCTGAGGAGGACCTTGTGTTTGCTCATTCGGTGCTGCAGAGTCATCCGCACTCTCCCGCCCGTTTGGGAGCTTTGGTATAATCCCCATGGTCCTTACGGAGTCCCCAGCATCCACTAGGACGTTAGAGAAAATAAGATTTTACTTACCGGTAAATCTATTTCTCGTAGTCCGTAGTGGATGCTGGGCGCCCGTCCCAAGTACGGACTTCTTCTGCAATGCTTGTATATAGTTATTGCTTAAATAAGGGTTATGTTATAGTTGCATCAGAGGTTATCTGATGCTCTGTGATTGTTCATACTGTTAACTGGGTAAAGTTATCACAAGTTATACGGTGTGATTGGTGTGGCTGGTATGAGTCTTACCCTGGATTCCCAAAATCCTTCCTTGTACTGTCAGCTCTTCCGGGCACAGTTTCTCTAACTGAGGTCTGGAGGAGGGACATAGAGGGAGGAGCCAGAGCACAGCAGAATCTAAATTCTTTCTTAAAGTGCCCATGTCTCCTGCGGAGCCCGTCTATTCCCCATGGTCCTTACAGAGTCCCCAGCATCCACTACGGACTACGAGAAAATAAGAATTTACTTACCGATAATTCTATTTCTCGGAGTCCGTAGTGGATGCTGGGGTTCCTGAAAGGACCATGGGGAATAGCGGCTCCGCAGGAGACAGGGCACAAAAAAGTAAAGCTTTTACCAGATCAGGTGGTGTGCACTGGCTCCTCCCCCTATGACCCTCCTCCAGACTCCAGTTAGGTACTGTGCCCGGACGAGCGTACACAATAAGGGAGGCAATTTGAATCCCGGGTAAGACTCATACCAGCCACACCAATCACACCGTACAACTTGTGATCTAAACCCAGTTAACAGTATGATAACAGAAAGAGCCTCTTAAAGATGGCTCCTTAACAATATAACCCGAATTTGTTAACAATAACTATGTACAGTATTGCAGATAATCCGCACTTGGGATGGGCGCCCAGCATCCACTACGGACTCCGAGAAATAGAATTATCGGTAAGTAAATTCTTATTTTCTCTATCGTCCTAAGTGGATGCTGGGGTTCCTGAAAGGACCATGGGGATTATACCAAAGCTCCCAAACGGGCGGGAGAGTGCGGATGACTCTGCAGCACCGAATGAGAGAATTCCAAGTCCTCTTTTGCCAGGGTATCAAATTTGTAGAATTTTACAAACGTGTTTTCCCCCGACCACGTAGCTGCTCGGCAGAATTGTAATGCCGAGACCCCTTGGGCAGCCGCCCAAGATGAGCCCACCTTCCTTGTGGAATGGGCCTTAACAGATTTAGGCTGTGGCAGGCCTGCCACAGAATGAGCAAGTTGAATTGTGTTACAAATCCAACGAGCAATCGTCTGCTTAGAAGCAGGGGCACCCAACTTGTTGGGTGCATATAGTATCAACAGCGAGTCAGATTTTCTGACTTCAGCCGTCCTTGAAATGTATATTTTTAAGGCTCTGACAACGTCCAACAACTTGGAGTCCTCCAAGTCGCCAGTGGCCGCAGGCACCACAATAGGTTGGTTCAGGTGAAACGCTGATACCACCTTAGGGAGAAAATGCGGACGAGTCCTCAGTTCTGCCCTATCCGAATGGAAGATTAGATAAGGGCTTTTATAAGATAAAGCCGCCAATTCAGATACTTTCCTGGCGGAAGCCAGGGCCAGTAACATAGTCACTTTCCATGTGAGATATTTAAAATCCACCTTTTTCAATGGTTCAAACCAATGGGATTTGAGGAAATCTAAAACTACATTTAGATCCCACGGTGCCACCGGAGGCACCACAGGAGGCTGTCTATGCAGTACTCCTTTAACAAAAGTCTGTACCTCAGGAACTGAGGCCAATTCTTTTTGGAAGAATATTGACAGGGCCGAAATTTGAACCTTAATAGATCTCAATTTGAGACCCATAGACAATCCTGATTGTAGGAAATGTAGGAAACGACCCAGTTGAAATTCCTCCGTCGGAACACTCCGATCCTCGCACCACGCGACATATTTTCGCCAAATGCGGTGATAATGTTTCGCGGTGACTTCCTTCCTTGCCTTAATCAAGGTAGGAATGACTTCTTCTGGAATGCCTTTCCCTTTTAGGATCTGGCGTTCAAACGCCATGCCGTCAAACGCAGCCGCGGTAAGTCTTGAAAGAGACAGGGACCCTGTTGTAGCAGGTCCCTTCTCAGAAGTAGAGGGCACGGGTCGTCCGTGACCAACTCTTGAAGTTCCGGGTACCAAGTCCTTCTTGGCCAATCCGGAGCCACTAGTATTGTTCTTACTCCTCTTCACCGTATAATCTTCAATACCTTTGGTATGAGAGGCAGAGGAGGAAACACATATACTGATTAGTACACCCAAGGTGTTACCAGTGCATCCACAGCTATTGCCTGTGGATCTCTTGACCTGGCGCAATACTTGTCCAGTTTCTTGTTGAGGCGAGACGCCATCATGTCTACCATTGGTCTTTCCCAACAGTTTATTAGCATGTGGAAGACTTCTGGATGAAGACCCCCCTCTCCCGGGTGAATATCGTGTCTGCTGAGGAAGTCTGCTTCCCAGTTGTCCACGCCCGGGAAGAACACTGCTGACAGTGCTATTACGTGATTCTCCGCCCAGCGAAGAATCTTGGCAGCTTCTGCCATTGCACTCCTGCTTCTTGTGCCGCCCTGTCTGTTTACATGGGCGACCGCCGTGATGTTGTCCGACTGAATCAACACCGGTTTTCCTTGCAGGAGTGGTTCCGCCTGGCTTAGAGCATTTTAGATTGCTCTTAGTACCAGAATGTTTATGTGAAGAGACTTTTCCAGGTTCGTCCATACCCCCTGGAAGTTTCTTCCTTGTGTGACTGCTCCCCAACCTCTCAGGCTGGCGTCCGTGGTCACCAGGATCAAATCCTGTATGCCGAATCTGCGGCCCTCCAATAGATGAGCCTTTTGCAACCACCACAGAAGATATACCCTTGTCCTTGGCGACAGGGTTATTCGCAGGTGCATCTGAGGATGCGACCCTGACCATTTGTCCAACAGATCCCTTTGGAAAATTCTTGCATGGAATCTGCCGAATGGAATTGCTTCGTAAAAAGCCACCATTTTTCCCAGGACTCTTGTGCATTGATGTACAGACACCTTTCCTGGTTTTAGGAGGTTCCTGACAGGTCGGATAACTCCTTGGCTTTTTCCTCGGGAAGAAAAACCTTTTTCTGAACCGTGTCCAGAATCATCCCTAGGAACAGCAGACGTATCGTCGGAAAACAGCTGCGATTCTTGGAATATTTAGAATCCAGTCGTGCCGTCGAAGAACTACTTTAGATAGTGCTCTTCCGACCTCCAACTGTTCTCTGGAACTTGCCCTTTTTAGGTCGTGCAAGTAAGGGATAATTTAGATGCCTTTTTTCTTTGAAGAAACATCTTTTCGGCCATTACCTTGGTAAAAAGGCCCGGGGTGCCGTGGATAATTCAAACGGCATCGTCTGAAACTGATATTGACAGTTCTGTACCACGAACCAGAGGTACCCTTGATGAGAAGGACAAAATTTGGACATGGAGGTAATCCTTGATGTCCAGGGACACCATATAGTCCCCTTTTTTCCGGTTCGCTATCACTGCTCTGAGTGACTTTATCTCGATTTGAACCTTTTATGTAAGTGTTCAAAACATTTTAGATTTAGACTATGTGTCACCAAGCCGTCTGGCTTCAGTACCACAATATAGTGTGGAAAAATAATACCCTTTTCCTTGTCGTAGGAGGGGTACTTTGATTATCACCTGCTGGATATACAGCTTGTGAATTGTTTCCAATGCTGCCTCCCTGTCGGAGGGAGCCGTTGGTAAAGCAGACTTCAGGAACCTGCGAGGAGAAGATGTCTCGACTCTCCAATCTTTACCCCTGGGATAATACTCGTACGATCTAGGGGTCAACTTGCGAGTGATCCCACTGCGCCCTGAGACTCTTGAGACTACCCCCCCACCTTGAGTCCGCTTGCACGGCCCCAGCGTCATGCTGAGGACTTGGCAGACGCGGTGGAGGGCTTCTTTTCCTGGGAAAGGGCTGCCTGCTGCAGTCTACTTCCCTTACCTCTATGTCTGGGCAGATATGACTGGCCTTTTGCCTGCATGCCCTCATGGGAAAGGAAAGATTGAGGCTGAAAAGACGGTGTCTTTTTTAGCTGAGATGTAACTTGGGGTAAAAAAGGTTGGATTTCCCAGCTGTTGCTGTGGTCCCCAGGTCCGATGGACCGACCCCCAAATAACTCCTTCCCTTTATACAGCAATACTTCCATCTGCCGTATGGGATCTGTATCACCTGACCACTGTCGTGTCCCTGACATCTTCTGGGAGATATGGACAACGCACTTATCTTGATGCCAGAGAGCAAATATCCCTCTGTGCATCTCACATACATATATATAGAATGCATCCTATTAAATGCTCTACATGAATAAAATATTTTCAGTCAGGGAATCCGACCAAGCCAACCCAGCACTGCATCTCCAGGCTGATGGCGATCGCTGGTCGCAGTATAACCACCGTATGTGTGTATATACTTTTTAGGATATTTTTCCAGCTTCCTATCAGCTGGCTCCTTGAGGGCGGCCGTATCTGGAGACGGTAACGCCACTTGATAAGCGTGTGAGCGCCTTATCACCCTAAGGGGTGTTTCCCAACGTACCCTAATTTCTGGCGGGAAAGGGTATAACGCCAATATTTGCTATCGGGGTAACCCTACGCATCATCACACACTTCATTTTATTTTATCTGATTCAGGAAAAACTACAGGTAGTTTTTTCACTCCCACATAATACCCTTTCTTGTGGTACTTGTAGTATCAGAAACACGTAACACCTCCTTCATTGCCCTTAACGTGTGGCCCTAATGAGAAATACGTTTGTTTATTCACCGTCGACACTGTATTCAGTGTCCGTGTCTGTGTCTGTGTCGACCGACTGAGGTAAATGGGCGTTTTTAAAACCCCTGACGGTGTTTCTGAGACGCCTGGACCGGTCCTAATAGATTGTCGGCCGTCTCATGTCGTCAACCGACCTTGCAGCGTGTTGACATTCTCACGTAATTCTCTAAATAAGCCATCCATTCCGGTGTCGACTCCCTAGAGAGTGACATCACCATTACAGGCAATTTCTCCGCCTCCTCACCAACATCGTCCTCATACATGTCGACACACACGTACCGACACACAGCACACACACCGGGAATGCTCTGACAGAGGACAGGACCCACTAGCCCTTTGGGGAGACAGAGGGAGAGTCTGCCAGCACACACCAAAAACGCTATAATTATATAGGGACAACCTTATATAAGTGTTTCTCCCTTATAGCATCTTTTATATATATACAATATCGCCAAAATCAGTGCCCCCCCTCTCTGTTTTAACCCTGTTTCTGTAGTGCAGTGCAGGGGAGAGCCTGGGAGCCTTCTCTCCAGCTTTTCTGTGAGAGAAAATGGCGCTGTGTGCTGAGGAGATAGGCCCCGCCCCTTTTTCGGCGGGCTCGTCTCCCGCTATTTTTGAAGTTAGGCAGGGGTTAAATATCTCCATATAGCCTCTGTGGGCTATATGTGAGGTATTTTTTGCCTCTAATAAGGTTTTTATTTGCCTCTCAGAGCGCCCCCCCCAGCGCTCTGCACCCTCAGTGACTGTTGTGTGAAGTGTGCTGAGAGGAAAATGGCGCACAGCTGCAGTGCTGTGCGCTACCTTTATGAAGACTCAGGAGTCTTCAGCCGCCGATTTTGGACCTCTTCTCTCTTCAGCGTCTGCAAGGGGGCCGGCGGCGCGGCTCCGGTGACCATCCAGGCTGTACCTGTGATCGTCCCTCTGGAGCTAGTGTCCAGTAGCCAAGCAGCAAATCCACTCTGCACGCAGGTGAGTTCACTACTTCTCCCCTAAGTCCCTCGTTGCAGTGATCCTGTTGCCAGCAGGACTCACTGTAAAGTAAAAAACCTAAGCTAAACTTTCTCTAAGCAGCTCTTTAGGAGAGCCACCTAGATTGCACCCTTCTCGTTCGGGCACAAAATCTAACTGGAGTCTGGAGGAGGGTCATAGGGGGAGGAGCCAGTGCACACCACCTGATCTGGTAAAAGCTTTACTTTTTTGTGCCCTGTCTCCTGCGGAGCCGCTATTCCCCATGGTCCTTTCAGGAACCCCAGCATCCACTTAGGACGATAGAGAAATAGATTTACCGGTAAGTAAAATCTTATTTTTATGGTATATTATAACCAATTGATTACCCCTATTGTATTCTATTGCAATTGTAATTTACAGGTAGGGGTGCTACCACAGATCGTAATATGCATGGAAGAAAAAGAGAAAAAAAGGATCTGTTTGTGGTGCAGGAGCGATTTAAAATGTAACTTTTATTAATGTAAACTAAAAATGTAAATTTTTGTTACTTATTTCTGGACTAGACAGATGCAAAATATTTAAAAACATAGTGGAAAAAATTGAGACAATGTGAACAAAGAACAAAGAAATTAAATTGGGTTAAAAAAAGCCATCTTTTTATTTGTCTCTTAGATTAATTGAACCTCTGTAACAGTGCAATAAAGAGTACATTATATTTACTTTAATAAATATGTATATTGCACTATCCTTAAGGTTCTGACAACAAGTGTATGTATCATTAATACCGCTTTTATACCAAATATGGCGGGTCACGCCTCAGACCCCTTTCAGCGCTTATTTCCAACCTGACATATTGCCTGGTTGGTGACGTTTCTGGTGACGTGGCGGAGGCGGCACTTGGAGATCACATGAACTCCAAGCGCCGCCCTTCCATACACTGTGAACAGGAGCCGGGTCGCATTAACCTGGCCTCCCGTTTACACAGCAAAGCTTGCCGGGTTGAACCCGTATTCAGCCCTGGGAGCTACCCGAGTTGGAATACCGGGTCACTCGACCTGGATTATTCCAACTGGGCCCTTTTACACCAACCAGCAATACGGGTTATGCACAGTCATGTGCCATAACCCATGTTACTAGCTGGCGATGTAAAAGGGGTATAACTGGCTGTAAAGCTCGAGCAAATACAATGTTTCACACTCCATTCTGGTTTTCTCTATCGTCCTAAGTGGATGCTGGGGTTCCTGAAAGGACCATGGGGAATAGCGGCTCCGCAGGAGACAGGGCACAAAAAGTAAAGCTTTATGATCAGGTGGTGTGTACTGGCTCCTCCCCCTATGACCCTCCTCCAAGCCTCAGTTAGATTTTTGTGCCCGGCCGAGAAGGGTGCAATCTAGGTGGCTCTCCTAAAGAGCTGCTTAGAAAAGTTTAGCTTAGGTTTTTTATTTTACAGTGAGTCCTGCTGGCAACAGGATCACTGCAACGAGGGACTTAGGGGAGAAGAAGTGAACTCACCTGCGTGCAGGATGGATTGGCTTCTTGGCTACTGGACATTAGCTCCAGAGGGACGATCACAGGTACAGCCTGGATGGTCACCGGAGCCTCGCCGCCGGCCCCCTTGCAGATGCTGAAACGAGAAGAGGTCCAGAATCGGAGGCAGAAGACTCCTCAGTCTTCTTAAGGTAGCGCACAGCACTGCAGCTGTGCGCCATTTTCCTCTCAGCACACTTCACACGGCAGTCACTGAGGGTGCAGGGCGCTGGGAGGGGGGCGCCCTGGGAGGCAAATGAAAACCTTTTTTGGCTAAAAATACCTCACATATAGCCTCCGGGGGCTATATGGAGATATTTAACCCCTGCCAGAATCCACTAAAGAGCGGGAGACGAGCCCGCCGAAAAAGGGGCGGGGCCTATCTCCTCAGCACACAGCGCCATTTTCCTCACACAGCTCCGCTGGTCAGGAAGGCTCCCAGGCTCTCCCCTGCACTGCACTACAGAAACAGGGTAAAACAAGAGAGGGGGGGCAAAATTGTGGCAAAACTATATTATTAAAGCAGCTATACAGGGAGCACTTATTATAAGGCTATCCCTGTCATATATAGCGCTTTTGGTGTGTGCTGGCAAACTCTCCCTCTGTCTCCCCAAAGGGCTAGTGGGGTCCTGTCTTCGTTAAGAGCATTCCCTGTGTGTCTGCTGTGTGTCGGTACGTGTGTGTCGACATGTATGAGGACGATATTGGTGTGGAGGCGGAGCAATTGCCAAATATGGGGATGTCACCTCCTAGGGGGTCGACACCAGAATGGATGCCTTTATTTATGGAATTACGGGATAGTGTCAACACGCTAAAGCAGTCGTTTGACGACATGAGACGGCCGGACAATCAATTAGTGCCTGTCCAGGCGCCTCAAACACCGTCAGGGGCTGTAAAACGCCCTTTGCCTCAGTCGGTCGACACAGACCCAGACACAGGCACTGATTCCAGTGGCGACGGTGACGAATCAACCGTATTTTCTAGTAGGGCCACACGTTATATGATTTTGGCAATGAAGGAGGCGTTACATATTGCTGATACTACAGGTACCACAAAACAGGGTATCATGTGGGGTGTGAAAAAACTACCTATAGTTTTTCCTGAATCAGATGAATTAAATGAGGTGTGTGATGAAGCGTGGGTTGCCCCCGATAAAAAAATGCTAATTTCAAAGAAGTTATTGGCTTTATACCCTTTCCCGCCAGAGGTTAGGGCGCGCTGGGAAACACCTCCTAGGGTGGACAAAGCGCTGGGAAACACCTCCTAGGGTGGACAAGGCGCTCACACGCTTATCAAAACAAGTGGCGTTACCCTCTCCTGAGACGGCCGCACTTAAAGATCCAGCAGATAGGAGGATGGAAAATATCCAAAAAAGTATATACACACATACAGGTGTTATACTACGACCAGCTATAGCGACAGCCTGGATGTGCAGTGCTGGGGTAGCTTGGTCAGAGTCCCTGATTGAAAATATTGATACCCTGGATAGGGACAATGTTTTACTGTCTTTAGAGCAAATAAAGGATGCATTTCTTTATATGCGTGATGCACAGAGGGATATCTGCACACTGGCATCACGGGTAAGTGCTATGTCCATTTCGGCCAGAAGAAGTTTATGGACGCGACAGTGGTCAGGCGATGCGGACTCAAAACGGCATATGGAAGTTTTGCCGTATAAAGGGGAGGAGTTATTTGGTGTCGGTCTATCGGATTTGGTGGCCACGGCTACAGCCGGGAAATCCACCTTTTTACCTCAAGTCACTCCCCAACAGAAAAAGACACCGACTTTTCAACCGCAGCCCTTTCGTTCCTTTAAAAACAAGAGAGCAAAGGGATATTCATATCTGCCACGAGGCAGAGGAAGGGGGAAGAGACCGCAACAGGCAGCTCCTTCCCAGGAACAGAAGCCCTCCCCCGCTTCTACAAAAGCCTCAGCATGACGCTGGGGCTTCTCAAGCGGACTCGGGGGCGGTGGGGGGTCGTCTCAAGAATTTCAGCGCGCAGTGGGCTCACTCGCAGGTAGATCCCTGGATCCTGCAGATAATATCTCAGGGGTACAGGTTGGAACTAGAGACGGATCCACCTCGCCGTTTCCTGAAGTCTGCTTTACCAACGTCCCCCTCCGACAGGGTGACGGTCTTGGAAGCCATTCACAAGCTGTACTCTCAGCAGGTGATAGTCAAGGTACCCCTTTTACAACAAGGAAAGGGGTATTATTCCACTCTATTTGTGGTACCGAAGCCGGATGGCTCGGTAAGACCTATTCTAAATCTGAAATCCTTGAACCTGTACATAAAGAAGTTCAAGTTCAAGATGGAGTCACTCAGAGCAGTGATAGCGAACCTGGAAGAAGGGGACTTTATGGTATCCTTGGACATCAAGGATGCGTATCTCCACGTTCCAATTTACCCCTCACACCAGGGGTACCTCAGGTTCGTCGTACAGAACTGTCACTATCAGTTTCAGACGCTGCCGTTCAGATTGTCCACGGCACCTCGGGTCTTTACCAAGGTAATGGCCGAGATGATGATTCTTCTTCGAAGAAAAGGCGTATTAATTATCCCATACTTGGACGATCTCCTAATAAGGGCAAGGTCCAGAGAACAGCTAGAGATGGGATTAGCACTGTCTCAAGAAGTGCTAAAACAGCACGGGTGGATTCTGAATATTCCAAAATCCCAGTTAATTCCGACAACACGTCTGCTGTTCCTAGGGATGATTCTGGACACGGTTCAGAAAAAGGTTTTTCTCCCGGAGGAAAAAGCCAAGGAGTTATCCGAGCTTGTCAGGAACCTCCTAAAACCAGGAAAGGTGTCTGTACATCAATGCACAAGAGTCCTGGGAAAAATGGTGGCTTCTTACGAAGCAATTCCATTCGGCAGATTCCACGCAAGAATTTTCCAGAGGGATCTGTTGGACAAATGGTCAGGGTCGCATCTTCAGATGCACCAGCGGATAACCCTGTCTCCAAGGACAAGGGTATCTCTTCTGTGGTGGTTGCAGAGTGCTCATCTATTGGAGGGCCGCAGATTCGGCATACAGGATTGGATCCTGGTGACCACGGACGCCAGCCTGAGAGGCTGGGGAGCAGTCACACAAGGAAGAAACTTCCAGGGCGTGTGGTCGAGCCTGGAAACGTCTCTTCACATAAACATTCTGGAACTAAGAGCAACCTACAATGCTCTAAGCCAGGCAGAACCTCTGCTTCAAGGAAAACCGGTGTTGATCCAGTCGGACAACATCACGGCAGTCGCCCATGTGAACAGACAGGGCGGCACAAGAAGCAGGAGTGCAATGGCAGAAGCTGCAAGGATTCTACGCTGGGCAGAGAATCATGTGATAGCACTGTCAGCAGTGTTCATCCCGGGAGTGGACAACTGGGAAGCAGACTTCCTCAGCAGACACGACCTTCACCCGGGAGAGTGGGGACTTCATCCAGAAGTTTTCCACATGCTGGTAACCCGTTGGGAAAGACCAATGGTGGACATGATGGCGTCTCGCCTCAACAAAAAACTGGACAGGTATTGCGCCAGGTCAAGAGATCCGCAGGAAATAGCTGTGGACGCGCTGGTAACGCCTTGGGTGTACCAGTTGGTGTATGTGTTTCCTCCTCTGCCTCTCATACCAAAAGTATTGAGAATTATACGGCAAAGAGGCGTAAGAACGATACTAGTGGTTCCGGATTGGCCAAGAAGGACTTGGTACCCGGAACTTCAAGAGATGATCACGGAAGATCCGTGGCCTCTACCTCTGAGAAGGGACTTGCTTCAGCAGGGTCCCTGTCTGTTTCAAGACTTACCGCGGCTGCGTTTGACGGCATGGCGGTTGAACGCCGGATCCTAAAGGAAAAAGGCATGCCGGAAGAAGTCATTCCTACTTTGATTAAAGCAAGGAAGGAAGTAACCGCGCAACATTATCACCGCATTTGGCGAAAATATGTTGCGTGGTGCGAGGATCGGAGTGCTCCGACGGAGGAATTTCAACTGGGTCGATTCCTACATTTCCTGCAATCAGGATTGTCTATGGGTCTCAAATTGGGATCTATTAAGGTTCAAATTTCGGCCCTGTCGATTTTCTTCCAAAAAGAATTGGCTTCAGTTCCTGAAGTCCAGACTTTTGTTAAGGGAGTGCTGCATATACAGCCCCCTGTGGTGCCTCCAGTGGCACCGTGGGATCTCAATGTTGTTTTGGACTTTCTCAAATCTCATTGGTTTGAACCACTAAAAACTGTGGATTTGAAATATCTCACATGGAAAGTGACCATGCTACTAGCCCTGGCTTCGGCCAGGAGAGTGTCAGAACTGGCAGCTTTATCTTACAAAAGCCCATATCTGATTTTCCATTCGGACAGGGCAGAACTGCGGACTCGTCCGCATTTTCTCCCTAAGGTGGTGTCAGCATTTCATCTGAACCAACCTATTGTAGTGCCTGCGGCTACAAGCGACTTGGAGGACTCCAAGTTGTTGGACGTTGTCAGAGCTTTAAAAATATACATTTCAAGGACAGCTGGAGTCAGGAAATCTGACTCGCTGTTTATACTATATGCTCCCAACAAGTTGGGCGCTCCTGCGTCTAAGCAGACTATTGCTCGCTGGATTTGTAGTACGATTCAGCTTGCACATTCTGTGGCAGGCCTGCCACAGCCAAAATCGGTAAAAGCCCACTCCACAAGGAAGGTGGGTTCTTCTTGGGCGGCTGCCCGAGGGGTCTCGGCATTACAACTCTGCCGAGCGGATACGTGGTCGGGGGAGAACACGTTTGTAAAATTCTACAAATTTGATACCCTGGCTAAGGAGGACCTGGAGTTCTCTCATTCGGTGCTGCAGAGTCATCCGCACTCTCCCGCCCGTTTGGGAGCTTTGGTATAATCCCCATGGTCCTTTCAGGAACCCCAGCATCCACTAGGACGATAGAGAAAATAAGAATTTACTTACCGATAATTCTATTTCTCGGAGTCCGTAGTGGATGCTGGGCGCCCATCCCAAGTGCGGATTATCTGCATTACTTGTACATAGTTACAAAATTCGGGTTATTATTGTTGTGAGCCATCTTTTCAGAGGCTCCGCTGTTATCATACTGTTAACTGGGTTTAGATCACAGGTTGTACGGTGTGATTGGTGTGGCTGGTATGAGTCTTACCCGGGATTCATAAATCCTTCCTTATTGTGTACGCTCGTCCGGGCACAGTACCTAACTGAGGCTTGGAGGAGGGTCATAGGGGGAGGAGCCAGTACACACCACCTGATCATAAAGCTTTACTTTTTGTGCCCTGTCTCCTGCGGAGCCGCTATTCCCCATGGTCCTTTCAGGAACCCCAGCATCCACTACGGACTCCGAGAAATAGAATTATCGGTAAGTAAATTCTTATTTTTTTTAGCAAACTGCCATGAGACCTAATGTATCTTTTGATACAATTTGTAGAGTGTATCCATTCAACGGTAAATGGTCAGCTGCAGTTGTTATTAATGTAGCACATATTATGGTGTGATTATTGCAATGTCTCTCACTATGCTGTGTCAGACAGGGAAGTTAATTCCCACTTCCAGGTTATTCCAGATATTATATCTCAGGTATTGACAGGGACCAATATGCTAGGTATGCAATGTAAATAATAATGTACTCCAATTCACCTCACATTACAGTGTAAGGTGTCTTGAAAGATAGAGGTAGAATATTGTATTTCTTCACTCAATATATAGGATTATATAAGAGTTTAAATACTCTATTCATGATCGTGCATTTCTCACTTTCAATGTGTCAGACTAACATGAAATTCCATTGAGAGGAAATTTAGCCAGATTATAATAATATCTCTCACTGATATTTTGACAAAGTAGTACCTGTCATAGATGAATTTTAGTATGACACTCCTCTATTCCTAGTTAATGTATCCATTATTTTTAGATACATAATTATTTTAAATTTGGAACACACCAAAATTGTAATATCAATATGCGTTGGTCAATGGATCATTAACAAATTGTATCACTCTCACCATATAGCTAAGAATGTTGTTATTCCTTCATATCATTCATGTATTGTGTACAGAGTATATGAGAGATAGTGCCGTAACTAGACATTTTGGTGCTGTGTGCAAGAAACCGCAAAGCGCCCCCCCCCCCCTCATATTTAAAATAGGCAAGAATATAGGGGCATGGCTTCACAGGAAAGGGGCGTGGCTACATGATAGTACCAGTTCACATTACACCACACAGTAGTGTCCATTATTCAAATCACAATTTTTATAAAAGTTATATGCTTATCTGATTGCATGCATCAATGCGGAGGTAGCGGTAAGTATTCCAACACGTTTCATAACTACGCTCTCTCTGGGACTTCCTCAGGGGTAGATTTTTATAAAATTGTACGAGTCCATTTTTTATGTATGTATATTTCTCTAACGTCCTAAGTGGATGCTGGGGACTCCGTCAGGACCATGGGGTTTAGCGGCTCCGCAGGAGACAGGGCACAATAATAAAAGCTTTAGGATCAGGTGGTGTGCACTGGCTCCTCCCCCTATGACCCTCCTCCAAGCCTCAGTTAGATTCTTGTGCCCGGCCGAGAAGGGTGCAATCTAGGTGGCTCTCCTGAGCTGCTTAGAATAAAAGTTTAAGTTAGGTTTTTTATTTTCAGTGAGTCCTGCTGGCAACAGGCTCACTGCTACGAGGGACTTAGGGGAGAGAAGTAAACTCACCTGCGTGCAGGATGGATTTGCTTCTTAGGCTACTGGACACCATTAGCTCCAGAGGGAGTCGGAACACAGGTCTCACCCTGGGGTTCGTCCCGGAGCCGTGCCGCCGACCCCCCTTGCAGATGCCGAAGTTGAAGAGGTCCAGAGGTCCAGAAACAGGCGGCAGAAGACTTTCAGTCTTCATAAGGTAGCGCACAGCACTGCAGCTGTGCGCCATTGTTGTCAGCACACTTCATACCAGCGGTCACTGAGGGTGCAGGGCGCTGGGGGGGGCGCCCTGGGCAGCAATGTATTATACCTTTTTTATGGCTAAAATACATCACATATAGCCCTTGAGGCTATATGGATGTATTTAACCCCTGCCAGATCTCACAAACTCCGGGAGAAGAGCCCGCCGTTTTAGGGGGCGGGGCCTATTCTCCTCAGCACACGGCGCCATTTTCCTGCTCAGCTCTGCTGTGAGGAAGGCTCCCAGGCTCTCCCCTGCACTGCACTACAGAAACAGGGTTAAAACAGAGAGGGGGGCACTTATTTGGCGATATAGCATTTTCACATATGTAATCATAAGGGAAAACACTTGTATAAGGGGTTGTCCCTGTATAATTATAGCGTTTTTGGTGTGTGCTGGCAAACTCTCCCTCTGTCTCCCCAAAGGGCTAGTGGGGTCCTGTCCTCTATCAGAGCATTCCCTGTGTGTGTGCTGTGTGTCGGTACGTGTGTGTCGGCATGTAGGAGGACGATGTTGGTGAGGAGGCGGAGCAAATTGCCTGTATTGGTGATGTCACTCTCTAGGGAGTCAACACCGGAATGGATGGCTTATTTAGGAATTACGTGATAATGTCAACACGATGCAAGGTCGGTTGACGACATGAGACGGCCGGCAAACAAATTAGTACCTGTCCAGGCGTCTCAGACACCGTCAGGGGCTTGTAAAAACGCCCATTTACCTCAGTTGGTCGACACAGACACGGACACTGACTTCAGTGTCGACGGTGAAGAAACAAACGTATTTTCCTTTAGGGCCACACGTTACATGTCAAGGGCAATGAAGGAGGTGTTACATATTTCTGATACTACAAGTACCACAAATAAGGGTATTATGTAGGGTGGGAATAATCTACTTGTAGTTTTTCCTGAATCAGATAAATTAAAGTGTGTGATGATACGTGGGTTTCCTCCGATAGAAAATTATTGGAGGTATACCTTTCCCGCCAGAAGTGAGGGCGAGTTGGGAAACACACCTTAGGGTGGATAAGGCGCTCACACGCTTATAAAAACAAGTGGCGTTACCGTCTCCAGATACGGCCGCCCTCAAGGAGCCAGCTGATAGGAAGCTGAAAAATATCCTAAAAAGTATATACACACATACTGGTGTTATACTACGACCAGCAATCGCCTCAGCCTGGATGTGCAGCGCTGGGGGGGCTTGGTCGGATTTCCTGACTGAAAATATTGATACCCTTGACAGGAACAATATTTTATTGACTATAGAGCATTTTAAGGATGCATTTCTATATATGCGAGATGCGCAGAGGGATATTTGCATTCTGGCATCAAGAGTAGATGTGATGTCCATATCTGCCAGACGATGTTTATAGACACGACAGTGGTCAGGTGATGCAGATTCCAGACGGCACATGGAAGTATTGCCGTATAAATGGGCGGTCCATCGGACCTGGTGGCCATGGCAACAGCTGGAAAATCCACTTTTGTTACCCCAAGTCACATCTCAGCAGAAAAGGACACAGTCTTTTCAGTCTCAGTCCTTTCGTACCCATAAAGGCAGGCGGGCAAAAGGCCAGTCATATCCTGCCCAGGGTTAGAGGAAAGGGAAGAAGACTGCAGCAGGCAGCCCATTCCCAGGAACAGAAGTCCTCCACAGCTTCTGCCAAGTCCGCAGCATGACGCTGGGGCCATACAAGCGGACTCAGGTGCGGTGGGGGGTCATCTCAAGAGTTTCAGCATGCAGTGGGCTCACTCGCAAGTGGACTCCTGGATCCTACACGTAGTATCCCAGGTGTACATTGGAAATTCGAGACGTCTTCCCCTCACAAGTTCCTGAAGTCTGCTTTACCAACGTCTCCCTCCGACAGGGAGGCAGTATTGGGAAAAAATTCACAGGCTGTATTCCCAGCAGGTGATAATCAAAGTACCCCTCCTACAACAAGGGAAGGGGTATTATTCCACACTATATTGTGGTACTGAAGCCAAACGGCTCGGTGAGATCTAAAAGATTTGAACAATTACATACAAGGGTTCAAATCAAGATGGAGTCACTCAGAGCAGTGATAGCGAACCAGGACGATATGGTGTCACTGGATATCAGGGACGCTTACCTACATGTCCAAATTTTGCCCTTCTCACCAAGGGTATCTCAGGTTCGTGGTACAGAACTGTCACTATCAGTTCAGACGCTGCCGTTTGGATTGTCCACGGCACCCCGGGTCTTTACCATGGTAATGGCCGAAATGATGATTCTTCCTAAAAGAAATATGGACGCTTTCCTGATAAGGGCAAGGTCCAGAGAACAGTTGGCGGTCGAAGTAGCACTATCTCAAGTAGTTCTACGACAGCACGAGTGGTTTCTAAATATTCCAAAATCGCAGCTTTTCCGACGACACGTCTAATGTTCCTAGGAATGATTCTGGACACAGTCCAGAAAAGGATGTTTTCTCCCGGAGAAGAAGGCCAGGGAGTTATCCGAGCTAGTCAGGAACCTCCTAAAACCAGGAAAAGTATCAGTGCATCATTGCACAAGGGTCCTGTGAAAAATGGTGGTTTCTTACAAAGCGATCCCATTCGGTAGATTTCACGCAAGAACCTTTCAGTGGAATCTGCTGGGAAAATGGTCCGGATCGCATCTTCAGATGCATCAGCGGATAACCCTGTCTCCAAGGACAAGGGTGTTTTCTTCTGCGGTGGCTGCAGAGTGCTCATCTATGAAAGGGCCGCAGATTCGACATTCAGGACTGGGTCCTGGTGACCACGGATGCCAGCCTGAGTGGCTGGGGAGCAGTCACACAAGGAAAAAATTTCCAGGGAGTGTGATCAAGTCTGGAGACTTCTCTCCACATAAATATACTGGAGCTAAGGGCAATTTACAAGGCTCTAAGCTTAGCAAGACCTCTGCTTCAAGGTCAGCCGGTATTGATCCAGTGGGACAACATCACGGCAGTCGCCCACGTAAACAGACAGGGCGGCACATGAAGCAGGAGGGAAATGGCAGAAACTGCAAGGATTCTTCGCTGGGCGAAAAATCATGTGATAACACTCTCAGCAGTGTTAATTCCGGGAGTGGAAAACTGGGAAGCAGACTTCCTCAGCAGGCATAACCTCCACCCGGGAGAGTGGGGACTTCAGCGGGAAGTCTTCCACATGATTGTAAACCGTTGGGAAAAACCAAAGGTGGACATGATGGCGTCCCGCCTGAACAAAAAACTAGACAGATATTGCGCCAGGTCAAGGGACCCTCAGGCAATAGCGGTGGACGCTCTGGTAACACTGTGGGTGTACCAGTCAGGGTATGTGTTCCCTCCTATGCATCTCATACCAAAAGTACTGAGAATCATAAGAAGGAGATGAGTAAGAACGATACTCGTGGTTCCGGATGGGTCAAGAAGGACTTGGTACCCGGAACTTCAAGAGATGCTCACGGAAGAACCGTGGCCTCTACCTTTAAGAGAGGACCTGCTCCAGCAGGGGCCTTGTCTGTTCCAAGACTTACCGCGGCTGCGTTTGACGGCATGGCAGTTGAACGCCGGATCCTGAAAGGGCATTCCAGATGAAGTCATCCCTACCCTGGTCGAAGCCAGGAAGGATGTAATCGCAAAACATGTTCACCGCATTGGGCGAAAATATGTTGCGTGGTGTGAGGCCAAGAAGGTCCCTACAGAGGAATTCCAACTGGGTCGTTTCCTACATTTCCTGAAAACAGGACTGTCTATGGGCCTAAAATTAGGGTCCATTAAGGTTCAAATTTCGACCCTGTCGAATTTCTTCCAAAAAGAACTGGCTTCAGTGCCTGAAGTTCAGACGTTTGTAAAAGGGGTACTGCATATACAGCCTCCTTTTGTGCCCCCAGTGGCACCTTGGGATCTCAATGTTGTTTTGAGTTTCCTAAAGTCACATTGGTTGGATCCACTCACCACTGTGGAATTAAAATATTTCACATGGAAGGTGAAGATTCTATTAGCCCTGGCTTCAGCCAGGCGTGTGTCAGAATGGGCGGCTTTATCATATAAAAGCCCTTACTTAATTTTTTATTCTGACAGGGCAGAATTGAGGACTCGTCCTCAATTTCTCCTTAAGGTGTTTTCTGTTTTTCACATGAACCAACCTATTGTGGTACCTGCGGTTACTAGGGACTTGGAGGACTCCAAGTTACTTGACGTTGTCAGGGCCCTGAAAATATATGTTTCCAGGATGACTGGAGTCAGAAAATCTGACTCGCTGTTTAGCCTGTATGCACCCAACAAGATGGGTGTTCCTGCTTCTAAGCAGACGATAGCTCGCTGGATTTGTAGTACAATTCAGCTTGCACATTCTGTGGCAGGCTTGCCACAGCCAAAATCAGTAAAAGCCCATTCCACAAGGAAGTGGGCTCATCTTGGGCGGCTGCCCGAGGGGTCTCGGCTTTACAACTTTGCCGAGCTGCTACTTGGTCAGGGGCACACCCTGACTGAGGAGGACCTGGAGTTCTCTCATTCGGTGCTGCAGAGTCATCCGCACTCTCCCGCCCGTTTGGGAGCTTTGGTATAATCCCCATGGTCCTGACGGAGTCCCCAGCATCCACTTAGGACGTTAGAGAAAATAAGAATTTACTTACCGATAATTCTATTTCTCGTAGTCCGTAGTGGATGCTGGGCGCCCATCCCAAGTGCGGATTGTCTGCAATACTTGTACATAGTTATTGTTACAAAGATCGGGTTATTCTTGTTGTGAGCCATCTTTTCAGAGGCTACTTTGTTGTTATCATACTGTTAACTGGGTTCAGATCACAGGTTGTACGGTGTGATTGGTGTGGCTGGTATGAGTCTTACCCGGGATTCAATATCCTTCCTTATTATGCACGCTCGTCCGGGCACAGTATCCTAACTGAGGCTTGGAGGAGGGTCATAGGGGGAGGAGCCAGTGCACACCACCTGATCCTAAAGCTTTTATTATTGTGCCCTGTCTCCAGCGGAGCCGCTAAACCCCATGGTCCTGACGGAGTCCCCAGCATCCACTACGGACTACGAGAAATAGAATTATCGGTAAGTAAATTCTTATTTTTTTATATGTGCATTTGTGATTAAAATTATTGTTGAAACAATATCACACTATCAAAGTCTTCTTCCCAATTGGGAGCTTTTTTAGTTTTAAGGTACAGCCATGAATCCAGTCTGAAGTCTACATTTTGAATACTGGCAGTGAATGTACCTTTTTTCCCCTGAGGGTTCTTTTACCCATATTGTTGTCAATGAGTTGCACTAAGCACTTTCCTTTTTTTTATATTGCACAAAAGCACCAGTCACTTTAAGACAAAGTGCACTTTATTCATTTCACCCTCTTTCTGCCCGTGAGAAAAATCATCTCTGTTTGAGCATACCAGACCGGGACAGAGGACAGAGGAAGGATCATTTCTTTTGAAAGAATTTGATAAGAGCTTGCTATTCACATACTGTATATCTGGAATGCATACAGTATGCTAATCTTTATGAGGATTTATGATGTACAGATCACTTTATGAGCACTGAAGGCGCAGGAATTTTACTATCTATGAACATTTCTTAAAGGACCTATTGAAATATAGGTCAATTGAAAATCTCTGCTGCCACTTTATTTTGGTGTGATATTGTTATATATTGTACACTTATTTGTGTGATGTTTGGTTTTAGTATTGTTCATTGAATTTTGAGGTTGAGCCCTTTTTTCACTAATATATATATATATATACACACACACACACTGCTCCCATGTCATACTATATATATTATAGTTAACGTCTGTCTATTTTGGAGAACACATAGGATGGGATTGGATATAATGCCTGTTATTCTCACTTCTACCTCAGTGAAATTACGCCTTCGGGAGAAGCAGGTGTATGAGTAAAACAAAAGATCAGCCCCTCTCTCCCATCTCTTTTCCCTATGCTGCTTGCGCCTATCTCTTGCTGAGGAGATTTCTACCCAGTCGCCGGGCCTGCCACCACAACCGTAACCAGGACCCCCCCTCCCCAGGAGCAACTCACCATCTGGTCTCCTCAGTCCCCCACTGTCCGCAGCTGCCTTCCTCATTCTGGCAGCGGCTCCTCTCCCTGAGCGTGTGGTCGTGACGCGTCACACGCAGGCAGTGCTGCACATCACACAGTAGAAAGCAGGAGAATAGAAAGAGCGGCACCCGGCCGACGGCAACTGTCTGGAATGAAAGCGCTGATTTTGCCGGGGCTGGTAAGTGATAATACAGTGATTAACCAGCCTCTCGCTGGCCAACACGGACCTGCAGGGACTTTTTCATCACGGGTACATCTGATGCGTGCAGCCAATCGGGGGTCACAGTGCAGATGCGCCCTCAGCTAAAGTGCGCTGTGTGCAAAGCACACTTCACACATAGGTAGTTACAGCCCTGCAAACATGACTTCTTCAACACCAGAGGACACTGCAGCTTGACTGTCACTAGACGTGTCTATAGATAGGTACAAATAAGAAAGCATCTGCTGCTTACAATATTACCAGCTTTCATCTTGAACTAGCCAGAAATGATTTAGCTATAGTATATTAGACTCATATATGGACTTTACTAACACCTGGAAATGGGCACAGTGTGGATTTTTAGATATGGTAGTGCTAGATTGGCCAGCTTTGTGATACTGTACCAGACCAGAGCTGATTACTTCCTGCTTGTGACCTAGATATAACATTTTGCTAAAGTGATATATATATATATATATATATATATATATAAAAAGTAGGGGGGGAAATTATTGCGCCACTTGTGTACAACACCAGATGATCCAAGATCCACGTGTAGTTAATATAAATGACACTCCCTAGGGATTAACACAGGGCGTCAGCTGTCCCCCAGAAACACAGGGATGGTGGTTCCCTGAAGCAACGGATAAAACACACAGGGGGGGTGGGGGATATAGCGACCAATGGTGTCTTAAAATAATTCGATAAAAGTGGATCTAAAAGTATTTATAAAATGAGTAACCAGATCAAAATGAATCTAAAAAAGGGGGGATTTTATTTATACACTAAAACAAACAATGATTATACATTTATGCTAAAAATTACTAAAATTTGAGCAGCAAATCTTCTTTAAAAAATGGGATACAAACAGAAAACACAATGCAATAAATACCAGTTAAAATGAATGTTAAAAATATGTAAAACAATTTTAACTTAACTTGGTATGAGGTCACTGCCAGGTAGCCCAGGGCTACCTGGCAGTGACCTCATACCAAGTTTTTTAAAGAGGTCACTTTCGGTCAACCGCAGGGCAGAAAGTTCCCACCATTGGTTACAATGGAGCGCATAGGCGCTACATTGTAACACTGCCGCGTGCTGCCTGTCAGTCAGTACAGGAGCACACAGCCGATCAGGAGGGTGCTACAACGTGGCGCTCCCTGATTGGCTGAAGAAACCCACTTAGACAGAAGTCAGAGTGGGTTTCTGGCATTCGGGGAAAGGGGACCCATGTGCAAACATGGGTCCCCTTTCAGTGCGTGGCTCGGCTCTCCGTTTTTTTATTTTAATCAAGTACGTGGATTACAAATGGATTCTACGAGGAGCCTGGGACCCTGGATCTGGTGAGTATAATTTATTCAACAGGTACCCCTTGGATTCTACTGGACAAGAGGACCGACCTGCGTGTGAACATAAGGTAAGTATGTATGTATGTTTGTGTGGATGTATGTAATAAAACTTTACTTTCAAGGTGTGTGTGTCTTGTCTTTTTTTGGGTATTTTTTTAGTAGTAGTACTACAGGTACCAGCGGGCCCGTTTTTCCGCCGCATGCTGGTACTTGTGGTTCTCCAAGTACCAGCATGCGGGGGAGGCTTGCTGGGCCTTGTAGTACTGCTACTAAAAACAATATCTTTTCATTTTCACAAAAGGCTATCAGCCCCCCATCCGCAGCCAATTGGATGGGGGGGACAGCCTCGGGCTTCACCCCTGGCCCTTGGGTGGCTGGGGGGGACACCCCTTGATTGAAGGGGTCCCCACTCCCCCAGGGTACCCCGGCCAGGGGTGACTAGTTGGATTTTTGATGCCACGGCCACAGGGCACTATATAAACGTGACCCCCGGCTGTGGCATTATCTGTCCAGCTAGTGGAGCCCGGTGCTGGTTTTAGAAATACGGGGGACCCCTACTCTTTTTGTCCCCCGTATTTTTGGAACCAGGACCAGGCGCAGAGCCCGATGCTGGTTGCTTAAATATGGGGGAACCCCTGTCATTTTTCCCCCCATATTTCTGCAACCAGGGTCGGCTCAAAGAGCCCGAGGCTGGTTATGCTTAGGAGGGGGGACCCCACGCATTTTTTCCCCCGAAAATAACCACTTTCCTACCCCTTCCCACTGATATACATGCACGGATCTCATGGATCCGTGCATGCCTATCCAATCACGGGGAAAAAAAGCAGGTCTGTTTTTTTTTAGCACTTTTTTACGAGTTGTAATTTTTCACGGCAGTGTTTTTATTTTTTTTGCTTTGCACTTCTTAGTAAATTACCGAGATTCATACTTAAACAGCCGCGTTTTGACCGATGGTGTATTGATTCGTGATTTTTTCCTAGGACTTCCAAAATTTTACGAATGCCCTCATCACTGCCGTGATTATTGCTTAGTAAATTACCGAGATGACACTTTGATGAAAAAACGGCATCTCGGTCAAAATCGGGACCTTAGTAAATATACCCCACAGTGTGTATATATATATATATATATATATATACACACACAGTGTATATATATATATATATATATATATATATATATATACACAGTGTAAATAAATATATATATATATATATATATATATATATATATATATATATGGACAAAATAGAGCTGCACATTCAAAACTGTCCAAGTTTGTGGATTTGTATATTAAGAGTTATGTATTAGGTTTAAAATCATACATTAAGGATTCTACGCATGTGCTAAGGAATTTGGATGAGATTACCTGGGATCCTGATTTCAGTTGGTATACTATAGACATCGAATACCTATATACATGTATTCCGCATAAAGAGTGACTGGAAGCCATATACTTTCATTTAAGTAAGGATGAAACCCTAAGTGAAGATTAGAGATTGTCTTGCTTTAATGGATACAATATGTTTTAAATAATAATTATTTCAAGTTCCAAGGGGAATTTTATTATCCAATATGTGGGTGTGCTATGGGGACCCCTTATGCTCAGAGTTTTGCTAATCTATACTTAGGCAAATGGGAATCAGAGGTAATTTTTGAAAATAATCTCTTTTCAGAATCTATACATACGTTTTATAGGTATATAGATGATATACTAATGATTTGGAAAAGTAATGAAGTTGATTTTGATAGATTTATGGTGTATCTTAATACAAACTTATAATTTAAAATGTTACCTCTAAATATCAAAAGTTCAAAATAGAATTCTTAGATTTAGTGATAGATACAACAGATTTGTTAGGTGCCGCGGTCCGCGGCGCCGCTCGGTATGCTTCCGTGCGACGCTCACAGCCGCCGCACCACCCTCCCTGCCCGCCCGGCACCTTGCAACGCCAGGACGCCGTGCGTACTGTAGCCGCCGGGTCCCTGGCAACGCTAGGACGCCGGGCGTCCACAGCCGCTGGGTCCATGGCAACGGGGACGCCATTGGCGGACCGCGTTCCCCGTTGCCAGATAAGATTGATTAGTTGTTCGTGCAGCAGGGCAGCTGCACGGCAACTAGTAATTAGGGTCTGGGGGCTGGTCTTGCTGGCCCTCCTGTCATTGGCCAGCAGGGCCTTTTTATGGGAGCCAGCACACTGCAGCCTCGCCGGTGATAGCTTCCTCTATGCTGTTCCTGCCTTGCAACGTTTGTTCCTGGTCAGCTGTATCTGGTCGATCCTGCTCCCTGTGCTCCTGAGTCCTGGAGTTCTGAAGCCGGTCCTGGGAATCCTTCCAGTCCAAGTGAACCTGTTGCAGTCATCTGGGGGTTCTCGCTTGTTGGGGTTCTCTTGTTGTGAGCCATCTTTTCAGAGGCTCCTTTGTTGTTATCATACTGTTAACTGGGTTCAGATCACAGGTTGTACGGTGTGATTGGTGTGGCTGGTATGAGTCTTACCCGGGATTCAATATCCTTCCTTATTATGCACGCTCGTCCGGGCACAGTATCCTAACTGAGGCTTGGAGGAGGGTCATAGGGGGAGGAGCCAGTGCACACCACCTGATCCTAAAGCTTTTATTATTGTGCCCTGTCTCCAGCGGAGCCGCTAAACCCCATGGTCCTGACGGAGTCCCCAGCATCCACTACGGACTACGAGAAATAGAATTATCGGTAAGTAAATTCTTATTTTTTTATATGTGCATTTGTGATTAAAATTATTGTTGAAACAATATCACACTATCAAAGTCTTCTTCCCAATTGGGAGCTTTTTTAGTTTTAAGGTACAGCCATGAATCCAGTCTGAAGTCTACATTTTGAATACTGGCAGTGAATGTACCTTTTTTCCCCTGAGGGTTCTTTTACCCATATTGTTGTCAATGAGTTGCACTAAGCACTTTCCTTTTTTTTATATTGCACAAAAGCACCAGTCACTTTAAGACAAAGTGCACTTTATTCATTTCACCCTCTTTCTGCCCGTGAGAAAAATCATCTCTGTTTGAGCATACCAGACCGGGACAGAGGACAGAGGAAGGATCATTTCTTTTGAAAGAATTTGATAAGAGCTTGCTATTCACATACTGTATATCTGGAATGCATACAGTATGCTAATCTTTATGAGGATTTATGATGTACAGATCACTTTATGAGCACTGAAGGCGCAGGAATTTTACTATCTATGAACATTTCTTAAAGGACCTATTGAAATATAGGTCAATTGAAAATCTCTGCTGCCACTTTATTTTGGTGTGATATTGTTATATATTGTACACTTATTTGTGTGATGTTTGGTTTTAGTATTGTTCATTGAATTTTGAGGTTGAGCCCTTTTTTCACTAATATATATATATATATACACACACACACACTGCTCCCATGTCATACTATATATATTATAGTTAACGTCTGTCTATTTTGGAGAACACATAGGATGGGATTGGATATAATGCCTGTTATTCTCACTTCTACCTCAGTGAAATTACGCCTTCGGGAGAAGCAGGTGTATGAGTAAAACAAAAGATCAGCCCCTCTCTCCCATCTCTTTTCCCTATGCTGCTTGCGCCTATCTCTTGCTGAGGAGATTTCTACCCAGTCGCCGGGCCTGCCACCACAACCGTAACCAGGACCCCCCCTCCCCAGGAGCAACTCACCATCTGGTCTCCTCAGTCCCCCACTGTCCGCAGCTGCCTTCCTCATTCTGGCAGCGGCTCCTCTCCCTGAGCGTGTGGTCGTGACGCGTCACACGCAGGCAGTGCTGCACATCACACAGTAGAAAGCAGGAGAATAGAAAGAGCGGCACCCGGCCGACGGCAACTGTCTGGAATGAAAGCGCTGATTTTGCCGGGGCTGGTAAGTGATAATACAGTGATTAACCAGCCTCTCGCTGGCCAACACGGACCTGCAGGGACTTTTTCATCACGGGTACATCTGATGTGTGCAGCCAATCGGGGGTCACAGTGCAGATGCGCCCTCAGCTAAAGTGCGCTGTGTGCAAAGCACACTTCACACATAGGTAGTTACAGCCCTGCAAACATGACTTCTTCAACACCAGAGGACACTGCAGCTTGACTGTCACTAGACGTGTCTATAGATAGGTACAAATAAGAAAGCATCTGCTGCTTACAATATTACCAGCTTTCATCTTGAACTAGCCAGAAATGATTTAGCTATAGTATATTAGACTCATATATGGACTTTACTAACACCTGGAAATGGGCACAGTGTGGATTTTTAGATATGGTAGTGCTAGATTGGCCAGCTTTGTGATACTGTACCAGACCAGAGCTGATTACTTCCTGCTTGTGACCTAGATATAACATTTTGCTAAAGTGATATATATATATATATATATATATATATATAAAAGTAGGGGGGGGAATTATTGCGCCACTTGTGTACAACACCAGATGATCCAAGATCCACGTGTAGTTAATATAAATGACACTCCCTAGGGATTAACACAGGGCGTCAGCTGTCCCCCAGAAACACAGGGATGGTGGTTCCCTGAAGCAACGGATAAAACACACAGGGGGGGTGGGGGATATAGCGACCAATGGTGTCTTAAAATAATTCGATAAAAGTGGATCTAAAAGTATTTATAAAATGAGTAACCAGATCAAAATGAATCTAAAAAAGGGGGGATTTTATTTATACACTAAAACAAACAATGATTATACATTTATGCTAAAAATTACTAAAATTTGAGCAGCAAATCTTCTTTAAAAAATGGGATACAAACAGAAAACACAATGCAATAAATACCAGTTAAAATGAATGTTAAAAATATGTAAAACAATTTTAACTTAACTTGGTATGAGGTCACTGCCAGGTAGCCCAGGGCTACCTGGCAGTGACCTCATACCAAGTTTTTTAAAGAGGTCACTTTCGGTCAACCGCAGGGCAGAAAGTTCCCACCATTGGTTACAATGGAGCGCATAGGCGCTACATTGTAACACTGCCGCGTGCTGCCTGTCAGTCAGTACAGGAGCACACAGCCGATCAGGAGGGTGCTACAACGTGGCGCTCCCTGATTGGCTGAAGAAACCCACTTAGACAGAAGTCAGAGTGGGTTTCTGGCATTCGGGGAAAGGGGACCCATGTGCAAACATGGGTCCCCTTTCAGTGCGTGGCTCGGCTCTCCGTTTTTTTATTTTAATCAAGTACGTGGATTACAAATGGATTCTACGAGGAGCCTGGGACCCTGGATCTGGTGAGTATAATTTATTCAACAGGTACCCCTTGGATTCTACTGGACAAGAGGACCGACCTGCGTGTGAACATAAGGTAAGTATGTATGTATGTTTGTGTGGATGTATGTAATAAAACTTTACTTTCAAGGTGTGTGTGTCTTGTCTTTTTTTGGGTATTTTTTTAGTAGTAGTACTACAGGTACCAGCGGGCCCGTTTTTCCGCCGCATGCTGGTACTTGTGGTTCTCCAAGTACCAGCATGCGGGGGAGGCTTGCTGGGCCTTGTAGTACTGCTACTAAAAACAATATCTTTTCATTTTCACAAAAGGCTATCAGCCCCCCATCCGCAGCCAATTGGATGGGGGGGACAGCCTCGGGCTTCACCCCTGGCCCTTGGGTGGCTGGGGGGGACACCCCTTGATTGAAGGGGTCCCCACTCCCCCAGGGTACCCCGGCCAGGGGTGACTAGTTGGATTTTTGATGCCACGGCCACAGGGCACTATATAAACGTGACCCCCGGCTGTGGCATTATCTGTCCAGCTAGTGGAGCCCGGTGCTGGTTTTAGAAATACGGGGGACCCCTACTCTTTTTGTCCCCCGTATTTTTGGAACCAGGACCAGGCGCAGAGCCCGATGCTGGTTGCTTAAATATGGGGGAACCCCTGTCATTTTTCCCCCCATATTTCTGCAACCAGGGTCGGCTCAAAGAGCCCGAGGCTGGTTATGCTTAGGAGGGGGGACCCCACGCATTTTTTCCCCCGAAAATAACCACTTTCCTACCCCTTCCCACTGATATACATGCACGGATCTCATGGATCCGTGCATGCCTATCCAATCACGGGGAAAAAAAGCAGGTCTGTTTTTTTTTAGCACTTTTTTACGAGTTGTAATTTTTCACGGCAGTGTTTTTATTTTTTTTGCTTTGCACTTCTTAGTAAATTACCGAGATTCATACTTAAACAGCCGCGTTTTGACCGATGGTGTATTGATTCGTGATTTTTTCCTAGGACTTCCAAAATTTTACGAATGCCCTCATCACTGCCGTGATTATTGCTTAGTAAATTACCGAGATGACACTTTGATGAAAAAACGGCATCTCGGTCAAAATCGGGACCTTAGTAAATATACCCCACAGTGTGTATATATATATATATATATATATATACACACACAGTGTATATATATATATATATATATATATATATATACACAGTGTAAATAAATATATATATATATATATATATATATATATGGACAAAATAGAGCTGCACATTCAAAACTGTCCAAGTTTGTGGATTTGTATATTAAGAGTTATGTATTAGGTTTAAAATCATACATTAAGGATTCTACGCATGTGCTAAGGAATTTGGATGAGATTACCTGGGATCCTGATTTCAGTTGGTATACTATAGACATCGAATACCTATATACATGTATTCCGCATAAAGAGTGACTGGAAGCCATATACTTTCATTTAAGTAAGGATGAAACCCTAAGTGAAGATTAGAGATTGTCTTGCTTTAATGGATACAATATGTTTTAAATAATAATTATTTCAAGTTCCAAGGGGAATTTTATTATCCAATATGTGGGTGTGCTATGGGGACCCCTTATGCTCAGAGTTTTGCTAATCTATACTTAGGCAAATGGGAATCAGAGGTAATTTTTGAAAATAATCTCTTTTCAGAATCTATACATACGTTTTATAGGTATATAGATGATATACTAATGATTTGGAAAAGTAATGAAGTTGATTTTGATAGATTTATGGTGTATCTTAATACAAACTTATAATTTAAAATGTTACCTCTAAATATCAAAAGTTCAAAATAGAATTCTTAGATTTAGTGATAGATACAACAGATTTGTTAGGTGCCGCGGTCCGCGGCGCCGCTCGGTATGCTTCCGTGCGACGCTCACAGCCGCCGCACCACCCTCCCTGCCCGCCCGGCACCTTGCAACGCCAGGACGCCGTGCGTACTGTAGCCGCCGGGTCCCTGGCAACGCTAGGACGCCGGGCGTCCACAGCCGCTGGGTCCATGGCAACGGGGACGCCATTGGCGGACCGCGTTCCCCGTTGCCAGATAAGATTGATTAGTTGTTCGTGCAGCAGGGCAGCTGCACGGCAACTAGTAATTAGGGTCTGGGGGCTGGTCTTGCTGGCCCTCCTGTCATTGGCCAGCAGGGCCTTTTTATGGGAGCCAGCACACTGCAGCCTCGCCGGTGATAGCTTCCTCTATGCTGTTCCTGCCTTGCAACGTTTGTTCCTGGTCAGCTGTATCTGGTCGATCCTGCTCCCTGTGCTCCTGAGTCCTGGAGTTCTGAAGCCGGTCCTGGGAATCCTTCCAGTCCAAGTGAACCTGTTGCAGTCATCTGGGGGTTCTCGCTTGTTGGGGTTCTCTCCCGGTTTCGTGAGTAGCGGCTTCTGCCGCGTGTTGCGGCCTAGGCCGCTTAGTCCTTGTGTTTATTTTGTACTGGTGGTTTTGCAGAGGTTTCCGCTTTTCACTGTCCTCCCCGGTACACGACGGTGCCGTGTGGGGGTGTGGACAGTGGTATCTTTTGTTGTTCTTTTCCTTTGGCGGCGTGCCGCACATATATTTAGTTTTAGGTTGTTAGTAGCCCCTAGCTTTCTGTTTGCTTTAGTTAGAGGTCCCCTTGTTATTATCCTGTCTCGGTTCACGCCTTGTCTCACTCTAAGACCTGGGGGCATCGGAGTTGGGCAGACCTAATCCGCCCTTCAAACGCGGCTGCCGTGGGCCCAAGAAACCATAGTCAGTCAGGCGTGAACTGACCACACAGGTGAAACAATGGAGGTCGGGTGCTAGGGGCTATTTCCGTACCACACCTTATTTCAGCGTCACGTCCTGGTGCTCTGGACTCACTACGCAACATCTCTCTAGTTCTGAGCACCAGGAACGTAACATTATCACCGGCCAAAACAAAAAAAAAAGAAAAAGAGTTATTTGTATTTGGTGGGCCTTGAAATTCGGCCTCATGAATCTGGCAGTAATAGGACCGAATCCCAGCCAGCTTTTGGCCAACCAGATTCAGGAATTAACTCAGATGGTTCAGGATCTTACTCTTCGGGTGAGATCGCAGGAAGATCTTTTGCGAGCCTCCCCGAGTATGATTCCAGAACCAAAGAAGCATCTTCCTGACCGTTTTTCGGGTAACCAAAAGGATTTTTTTAATTTCAAGGAAGCTTGTAAGCTTTACTTTTGTTTAAGGCCCCGATCCTCTGGTACTGAGTCTTAACGGGTCGGGATTGTGATGTCATTACTACAAGGCGATCCGCAAACCTGGGCTTTTGGGCTAAAAGCCGAAGATGTTGCCTTGCTATCTGTAGATGCCTTTTTTAAGTCCTTAGGCCTTTTGTACGATGACCCTGATAGAGAAGCGTCGGCTGAGAGCCACCTGCGTGCACTTAAGCAAGGGAAAAATCCAGCACAGGCGTATTGTACCGAGTTTCGCCGTTGGTCGAACGACTGTGGCTGGAATGACCCGGCCCTGCGCAGTCAGTTTCGCCTCGGTTTATCTGAAGTTATTAAAGACAGTCTCCTTCAGTACCCCGCTCCAGAGACTTTAGACAAACTCATGGAGCTTGCTATTAAAATTGATCGTCGTCTCCGGGAGCGGAGGGCTGAAAGAGGAGCTAGTTTCAGGCCTAGTCCATGTGTGTATACTTTCCCTGAGGACGTCGGGGAGCCCATGCAAATGGGTCTCTCCCGGCTGTCCCCAGAGGAAAGAACCAGAAGGCTAAATTCTGGTCTCTGCTTGTATTGTGGTGGCAAGGGACATATCGCGCGTAATTGCCCGAATAAGCAGGGAAACGCTCTGACCAAGTGAATTGTGAGGGGGGTTCACTTGGGTCTGCAATTGATCTCCTCTAATGATTCCTTATTAGTTTCTGTAAAAATTTCCTTTGGTAGTCTCAGTTCGTTGGTGTCGGCCTTCGTCGACAGTGGAGCTGCGGGAAATTTCATGGATCTTGGTTGGGCTCAGGCTTTGGGCGTTCCACAGATACCTTTGGATAAACGTATCACCATGCACGGCTTGGATGTTGGTCCTCTTTCTAATGGGGTAATCACTCACCGCACACCTCCAGTACAACTGACAGTGGGGGCCCTACATTCGGAGAAAATCGAGTTTTACCTTACCCATTGTCCGGCTGTCCCCGTAGTTTTGGGTCACCCCTGGCTTGCCTTTCATAATCCCACCATAGATTTGCGGTCTGGGGAGATTTCCCGATGGGGTCCCTTTTGTGTTAAGGAATGTATTTCCCGTCCAGTCCGGGTTGCAGCTGTCACCCCAGAACTTATTCCTTTGGAATATCAGGACTTTGCCGATGTTTTCTCCAAGGGTAATGCGGATATTCTGCCCCCTCATCGGTCCTATGACTGCGCCATTGACTTAGTTCCCGGTGCCTCTTTGCCTAAAGGGAGATTCTATGCCCTGTCTGGGCCGGAAACTACGGCAATTAATGATTATGTACAGGAGAGCCTGAAGAAGGGCTTCATTAGGCCCTCGAAATCTCCATTGAGTGCAGGGTTCTTTTTTGTTGCTCAGACCATGTATTGATTATCGGGCTCTGAATAAGATTTCTGTTAAAAACACCTACCCCTTGCCACTGATTTCAGTACTATTTGATCAGCTCCGTACTGCCGTTATCTTTTCCAAAATCGATCTTAGAGGGGCTTACAATCTCATCCGAATAAAATCTGTGGATGAGTGGAAGACGGCTGTCAGCACACAGTCGGGACATTATGAATACCTGGTGATGCCGTTTGGGCTGTCTAATGCTCCTGCTGTATTTCAAGATCTCATTAACGATGTCCTTCGCGACTTTCTAGGAAAGTTCGTAGTCGTTTATTTAGACGACATTTTGATTTACTCTGAGTCCTTTGAACAACATGTTACCCATGTGCGACTGGTCCTTCAGAAGTTACGGGAAAATCATTTGTACGCCAAACTGGAGAAATGTGATTTCCACATCACAGAAGTATCCTTCCTGGGGTATATTATTTCTCCAAAGGAGTTTTTCATGGAACCAAAAAAACTCCAGGCCATCCTAAATTGGGCACAACCCACGAACTTAAAAGCAATTCAGCGCTTTTTAGGGTTTGCAAATTATTATAGGCGTTTTATTCATACCTTCTCAGATTTGGTTGCTCCTATTGTGGCATTGACTGAAAAAGGAGCGGACCCCTCCAATTGGTCGCCTAAAGCCAAGTCTGCCTTCCTGGCCTTGAAACAGGCCTTTGTCTCTGCTCCAGTACTCAGACACCCTAACCCGGATCTCCCCTTTATTGTCGAGGTAGATGCCTCAGAGGTTGGAGTGGGGGCTATCCTTTCTCAGGAAGATCCGGAGTCTCGGGAATTACACCCATGTGCCTTCATGTCCAGAAAATTCTCCTCCGCAGAATCCAACTATGATGTTGGTAATCGAGAATTGTTGGCAGTTAAATGGGCTTTCGAGGAGTGGAGGCACTGGCTGGAAGGAGCAAGGCATACCATTACTGTGTTTACTGACCACAAGAACCTGCAGTATATTGAGTCAGCTAGACGGCTTAATGCTCGACAGGCACGTTGGGCGCTGTTTTTTTACTCGTTTCAGGTTTATCATCACCTTCAGCCCCGGTTCCAAGAATACGAAAGCCGATGCTCTGTCACGTTGTTTTCTTCCAGTTCACAATAACCACCCAGCTACTACCCCCATAATCCCATCGTCTGTCATTCGGGCTGGCCTCACACAGGATTAATTTACACAGCTAGTTCAGCTTCAGCAGCAGGCTCCCAATGTCACTCCTGCAGATCGTCTCTTCGTCCCTGAATTTCTGAGAGGCACTGTTCTAGCTGAGTTTTATGATAGTAAGGTTTCTGGTCATCCGGGTATCACTAAGACCTTGGAGTTAATCTCTCGCTCAGTGTGGTGGCCTAATCTTTCTAAAGATGTAAGGGAATTTGTCCGTTCCTGTCAGGTGTGTGCTCAGTACAAGGTATCTCGATCGTTGCCGGTCAGGCAACTCATGCCTTTAGCCGTTCCTCTCAGGCCATGGTCACATTTATCCATGGATTTCGTGGTGGACCTTCCTCTTTCAGCTGGGTTTCGAGTCATTTGGGTGGTAGTAGACCGTTTTAGTAAGATGGCCCACTTCATTGCTCTCCCCCGATTACCCTCTGCTCAAGGGTTGGCAGTTTTGTTTCTCCATCATGTTTTCAGGCTCCATGGTTTACCCATGGATATTGTCTCTGATCGGGGACCACAATTCATTGCCCGTTTCTGGAAACGTTTTTGTGCCTCATTAAATATGAAACTCTCTTTAACATCTGGGTACCATCCACAGTCTAACGGACAAACTGAACGTGTTAATCAGTCATTAAAACAGTATTTACGGCTATATTCGGCCAAACTTCAGAATGATTGGTCTGAATTTCTTCCTTTGGCCGAGTTTGCCTATAATAACTCTTGTCATTCTTCCACCAAGGAGTCCCCATTCTTTTCGGTCTTGGGCTTTCATCCTAGAGCCAATTCTTTTTACCCTCATTTTCCAGTCTCTTCGTTGACCTTAACTTCCCATCTCAGAATGATTTGGAAAAAGGAGCACCTTGCCCTTAAGAAGGCTGCCTTCCGAGAAAAAAAAATTTCTGATAGGTTCCGACGCCCATGCACTTTTAAGGTGGGAGATAAGGTGTGGTTGTCAACCCGCAACATCAAGCTCCGACAACCCTCGGCTAGATTGGGACCCAAATTTATTGGACCGTTCCTTATCGTTAAGAAGGTCAATCCAGTTGCTTTTCGGCTACGCTTGCCTAAATCACTCAAAATTGGCAATACTTTTCACTGTTCCCTTCTGAAGCAATATATTTCTTCCAGGAGATTCCCTCGGAAGACTTCCCAGGGTAGACCTCCGGTGGATGTTCAGGGGCAACAAGAGTTCCTGGTAGAGAAGGTTTTAGATTCCAAAGTTTCTCGGGGCCGGCTTTATTTTTTGGTTCACTGGAAAGGCTATGGCCCGGAAGAAAGGTCTTGGGTCCTGGATAACAATTTACATGCCCCTAAACTTAAGAGATTATTCTTTCAGGAATTTCCTCAGAAACCCGGCTTTAGGGGTTCTTTAACCCCTCCTCAAGGGGGGGGGGTACTGTTAGGTGCCGCGGTCCGCGGCGCCGCTCGGTCTGCTTCCGTGCGACGCTCACGGCCGCCGCACCTCCCTCCCTGCCCGGTGCCTAGCAACGCCAGGACGCCGTGCGTACTGTAGCCGCCGGGTCCCTGGCAACGGGGACGCCATTGGCGGACCGCGTTCCCCGTTGCCAGATAAGATTGATTAGTTGTTCGTGCAGCAGGGCAGCTGCACAGCAACTAGTAATTAGGGTCTGGGGGCTGGTCTTGCTGGCCCTCCTGTCATTGGCCAGCAGGGCCTTTTTATGGGAGCCAGCACACTGCAGCCTCGCCGGTGATAGCTTCCTGTATGCTGTTCCTGCCTTGCAACGTTTGTTCCTGGTCAGCTGTATCTGGTCGATCCTGTGCTCCTGAGTCCTGGAGTTCTGAAGCCAGTCCAAGTGAACCTGTTGCAGTCATCTGGGGGTTCTCGCTTGTTGGGGTTCTCTCCCGGTTTCGTGAGTAGCGACTTCTGCCGCGTGTTGCGGCCTAGGCCGCTTAGTCCTTGTGTTTATTTTGTACTGGTGGTTTTGCGGAGGTTTCCGCTTTTCACTGTCCTCCCCGGTACACGACGGTGCCGTGTGGGGGTGTGGACAGTGGTATCTTTTGTTGTTCTTTTCCTTTGGCGGCGTGCCGCACATATATTTCGTTTTAGGGTTGTTAGTAGCCCCTAGCTTTCTGTTTGCTTTAGTTAGAGGTCCCCTTGTTATTATCCTGTCTCAGTTCACTCCTTGTCTCACTCTAAGACCTGGGGGCATCGGAGTTGGTCAGACCTAATCCGCCCTTCAAACGCGGCTGCCGTGGGCCCAAGAAACCATAGTCACTCAGGCGTGAACTGACCACACGGGTGAAACAATGGAGGTAGGGTGCTAGGGGCTATTTCCGTACCACACCTTATTTCAGCGTCACGTCCTGGTGCTCTGGACTCACTACGCAACATCTCTCTACTTCTGAGCACCAGGAACGTAACAAGATTGGAGTCCTGGTAAAGGTATCAACACTTATACATATGTGAAAAAAGTTGACAGTAATAATTATGTACATTTTAATAGCTGCATCTTAAAAATTGGGTTACTAACATACCTTATTCACAGTTCTTGAGGCTGAAAAGGAATTGTGTAGATAATGATATGTATGATGAACAAGCGGTATTATATAAAAAGAGATTCTTAGAGAAAAAGTATCCGGCAGAATTGGTCAATAAATGTAAAGAAAAAGCAGACAGTTTGGATAGAAAGCAACTACTGGTTTGTAAAGAACAAAACACAAGATTTTTCCTTTATTCCTTTCATTACAAGGTATAGGGGGTAATTCTGAGTTGATCGCAGCAGGGTTTTTGTTGGCAGTTGGGCAAAACCATGTGCACTGCAGGTGAGGCAGATATAACATGTGCAGAGAGAGTTAGATTTGGGTGGGGTGTGTTCAATCTGCAATCTAAATTGCAGTGTAAAAATAAAGCAGCCAGTATTTACCCTGCACAGAAACAAAATAACCCACCCAAATCTAACTCTCTCTGCACATGTTATATCTGCCCCCCTGCAGTGCACATGGTTTTGCCCAACTGCTAACAAAAATCCTGCTGCGATCAACTCAGAATTACCCCCATAATACTAAAAGCAATGAGATTAGAAGTATTTTAAAAAGTCATTGGGATGTATTAGCCCTTGACCCCATTCTCGTGGGATCATCTACCCAAGGGTCCGCAAGTGGTTTTTAAAAGAGCTAGGTCTTTAAAAAACTCGCTAGCTCCAAGTAATTTAAATAAAATAACAGATGAAACATGGCTGAGTAAAATTAGAACGACTGCAATCATTGTAAAGTATGTCAATACATGAACAAACATAGAAAGAAAATATGGAATATAGATAAATCACAGTCTTGGGAAATCAAAAGTATGATTAACTGCCAGACCTCTTCAGTAATTTATCTTTTAGAGTGCGCATGTGGTGCACGCTATATAGGCAAAACTAAAAAAAACAAAGATCTGTGTACTTGAGCATACCAGAAGTATCACTAATAAATTAAAGGATCATAGTGTGCCGAGACATTTTTTAAAATGTAACGGTGGTTCTCTTAGTAAATTCAGTTTTAAGGCAATTGAACATGTGAAATTGGATGACAGAGGAGGAGACATCTCTAAAAAACTTGATAAAAGAGAAATGTATTGGATACACATGTTAAATACTATTAGTCCGTATGGGCTGAATGAGAATTATGATATTACGCCCTTTTTGCATTAAATCTATTATGTCTGATATGGGTGATTTGACGCAATGTACTTGGGCAATTGGCTCCTTTGTGTCAATTTTCACCTGTGTTAGAATGGTGATGGTGTAGATTAGAATGTACAGTGTATCCTGTTGGATCCGTTTCTGTTTTGATTGTCAATTGGAGACGCATTGATATAATGTTTAGATGTGCTCAGAGAGTTCACTGCCAGTGATTTTTATATATAGCTTAATGCTAATTATTTATAATAATTTTTATGATATATCATGATGTCTTAGGATGTTTTAATATACACTGCTATAAATGTTAAGCTGTGACATGAACATCTTTTTATAGTGTTATCTTTTAAATGTGTTGTCTGCTTATTATAGTGAGGAGTGAGATAATTGTTTCTATAATAATACGGATGATTACGTCTTGTCATTATCTCTGTGCGTTGTCAAAGTATATTTTCTCTAACGTCCTAAGTGGATGCTGGGGACTCCGTAAGGACCATGGGGAATAGCGGCTCCGCAGGAGACTGGGCACATCTAAAGAAAGCTTTAGGACTATCTGGTGTGCACTGGCTCCTCCCCCTATGACCCTCCTCCAAGCCTCAGTTAGATCTCTGTGCCCGAACGAGAAGGGTGCACACTAGGGGCTCTCCTGAGCTTCTTAGTGAAAGTTTTAGATTAGGTTTTTTATTTTCAGTGAGACCTGCTGGCAACAGGCTCACTGCATCGAGGGACTAAGGGGAGAAGAAGCGAACTCACCTGCGTGCAGAGTGGATTGGGCTTCTTAGGCTACTGGACATTAGCTCCAGAGGGACGATCACAGGCCCAGCTTGGATGGGTCCCAGAGCCGCGCCGCCGGCCCCCTTACAGAGCCAGAAGGCAGAAGAGGTCCGGAAAATCGGCGGCAGAAGACGTCCTGTCTTCAACAAGGTAGCGCACAGCACTGCAGCTGTGCGCCATTGCTCTCAGCACACTTTGGTCACTGAGGGTGCAGGGCGCTGGGGGGGGGGGCGCCCTGAGATGCAATAAAAACACCCTGGATGGCAAAAAAATGCATCACATATAGCTCCTGGGCTATATGGATGCATTTAACCCCTGCCAGAATCCATAAAAAAGCAGGAGAAAAGTCCGCGAAAAAGGGGCGGAGCCTATCTCCTCAGCACACTGGCGCCATTTTCCCTCACAGCTCCGTTGGAGGGAAGCTCCCTGTCTCTCCCCTGCAGTCACTACACTACAGAAAGGGTTAAAAAAAGAGAGGGGGGCACTAATTAGGCGCAGTATTAACTATACAGCAGCTATATGGGGAAAAACACTTATATAAGGTTATCCCTGTATATATATAGCGCTCTGGTGTGTGCTGGCAAACTCTCCCTCTGTCTCCCCAAAGGGCTAGTGGGGTCCTGTCCTCTATCAGAGCATTCCCTGTGTGTGTGCTGTATGTCGGTACTTTTGTGTCGACATGTATGAGGAGAAAAATGATGTGGAGACGGAGCAGATTGCCTGTAATAGTGATGTCACCCCCTGACGAAGTCCCATGACGAAATGCGTTGAGCGTGGCCAGCATATCGACCGGAGTTTGACCGGCGTCTTTGGTTTGGTTTTGAGTCCGTGCAGCTGAGATATTCCTGCAGCCCATGGTATCCGGGAAGCGAAGGTGATTGTCGGTGTTCGGCTGTCCGGAGGCCACACTGATTTCTTCTTCGAGCTTGTTACCTTTTACCTAAATGTATGTTAGTTATTACACATTAGTAAACTACTGATTTATTTGATACTAACATATGCGCCCTCCATTTTTCTTTGTGTGTGTGTGTGTGTGTGTGTGTGTATATGTGACTATTTAGGTTTCCTGTTAATGTTTCGAACTGTATTTTTTTTCTAGGTGTTAGTTATATAGTAGATCATGTTTAATTGTAAAACATTTTGGGGGATATTCAATTGTTTGAAAAGTCAGTTGGGTGTCTGTTTTTTCCTATCTAATAGACAGGAAAAAACACACCCAACCGACTTTTCAAACATTTGAATTCCCCCCTTTATCTATTATCTGTAAAAAATAATAATGTCCAACAAATTGTCCTGCGTACATCAAGATGTAATAAATCTGTGTAGTTCTCAGGACATATGACTGGTTTGTAAAGCCAAGACCGCGTTACTATACTGTATGTACCTCAACACTTTATATTGTTCAATAGTATGCTGTTCACTTGTAATATATAGCAGTTCTTTTAGAGGGATGGAGATTGGCGGTAGTACAAATGGATAGTAACTCAGTCTGAGCAATGACTCGGTCAAACCAGCATTTCTGATATTTAAATAGTATAGTATCTCACCGTGTGACTCTGTGGAGCTACAATGGATGAACGGATGCACCGAGCATGATGAATTGAAATTGGGGCTCTATGCCCTGTGCATCAGTGTGGCCTAGGACTCCTATGTCGTGTACATTGAACCAAAGATGGAAGCACTGTAGTCACAGGGTCCTGTACAGTTGCAATAGAGTGTGGCAGTGCCATATGGGCAGCTGCGGAGTTGCAGACGTCCATGTATATTCCACGTGTGCATAGTAAACAGATGTGCTGCTGTAACCATGTTCTCTTGTATGGCTGACACAACAAGACTCCTGTTCTGCAGAGCTGCTGTTTGAAAAACTGCAAGGGAGACGTGGATAATAAACTTGGCCTCTTCTTAGATATATCCATATGGGTTAGGTATGAAATACAACTGATTGGGATGCCGGTGGTCACATGAACGACTTCAGCAACCCAAGAGTGAGGATCCCAACATTGGACAGGGATAAGTATTTTACCCCTCTCCTATCCCTACCCTAAACCTCAGGGGAAATTGGCTAGGACTAACCCTCTGGGATAATTGCTATGGCTAACCATCACATGGCTACAATCATTAGACAGCCGGAATACAGAATGCATCCCATCCATATGGAGTGAAATCTAATGTTCCATAATGCGTTTCTTCACCATAGTGAATTTCCCAGAGGGGAACGGTAAGTGCTTTTCTGTGAAGAAAGGTTCCAGTGATCACAAAAGGTACAAGTTCATAAAAGAGTTATAGAAGCTTCCGCAATCTGGTCTTCAGACAGAAAATAAATATGCCCACATTCGGCTTTACCCTTATTGTACATGGTACTAGCAGTGTGGCAGTAGTAATTATATATACACACAGTACCAGTCAAAGGTTTGGACACACTTTCTCATTCAAATGAATGAGAAAGTGTGTCCAAACTTTTGACTGGTACTGTATATATACAAACAGTGCCAGATTAAGGTCCACATGGGCCTGGAGCTGAAATTGCTGAAGTGCCTATTGTGTGTCAACACAGGAGTGTGACCAGTGCTGTAGTTGCGTGACTAGTGATGCGGGGATGTGTTCTGTGCTGTGGGGCAGCATCCAGGGGTGTAATTAATTTGTGGCAAGATAGAATTTGGAGCGTATGTGCTCCTCCATGTCTATATGTGCTCCTATATGTTCATATGTGCCTTCAGTATACCTATACGTGCTCCTCTATGTCTTTATGTGCCTATGTCTATATGTGCACCTGTATGTCCGCATGTGCTTATGTCTGTATGGGCTCCTCTATGTCCATATGTGCCCATGTCTGTATGTTCTTCTGTATGTCTGTATGTGCCTCTGTATGGGTTGGTAGTGGGATCCCAACAGTGAGGATGCTGGCAGTCAGAATCCTGACACTTCTTGGTAAGTAAACTAACCCTACCCCTCAACCTCTCCCTAAACCTCCCGCAGCCTAACCCTATCACTACACTCATGCAGCCTAACCCTAACCTTCCCCCACTGCCTAACATTAACCTTCACCCTAATGCCTAACCCTAACCTCCCCTCAAGCAACCTAACCCTATGTGGCATACTTACATTAGGGAAAGGGGGGAGAGACAGAGAGGAGACCTAGAGAGAATGGGAGACACAGAGAGGGGGAGGGAGAGGGGTAGAGAAGGAGAGGAGAGAGTGAGAGAAAGGGAGGGAGAGGAAAGGGTGGAGACAGAGAGAAAGATAAGAGGGGAAACAGAAGGAGTGACAGAGCAAAGTGGAGAGAGAGAAGGGGGAGACAGAGTGAGAAAGAAGAGAGAAGGGGGAGACAGATATAGAGATAGAGAAGCGGAGAGAGACAGAAGGGGAGACAGAGAGAGGGGGAGTGAGGGAGCGGAGAGAGAAGGGGGAGACAGAGAGAGAAAGCAAAGGTGGAGACAGAGAGAGGGGGAGAGAAAGAGAGGAGAGAGAATGGGGAAACAGAAAGAGAGAAAGGGAAGGTGGAGACAGAGATGAGGGGGAGAGAAGGAGAGACAGAATGGGGAGACAGAAAGAGAAGGGGGAGAGAAAGAGAAGAGGGAAACAGATATAAGTGGTAGACAGAGAGAGAAGGGGAGCCACAGAGAAAGAGAAGGGGGAGACAGGGAGATAAGGGTGGGAGACACAGAGAGAGCGAGAAGGGGGAGACAGAGAGAAAAGTGGGAGAGAGAGAAGGGGTAGAGAGAGAAAGAGAAGGGAGAGAGAGGACGGGAGACACAGAGAGATGAAGGGGGACAGAGAGAGAGCGGGAACGGGGTAGACAGAGAGAAGGGGAAGACACAGAGAGAGAAAGAAAGAGAAGGGTGGGAGACACACACACACAAACAGAAGAGGGAGACAGAGAGAGAGGAAAAAAGGGTGGGAGACAGAGAGTGAGAAGGGGTGACAGAGAGAAAGACAGAGAGAGAAGGGTGGGAGTCACACATACAGAGAGAAGGGGGAGAGAAAGAGAGAGAGAGATAGAAGGAGGAGCCAGAAAAAGAGAAGAGGAGAGAGAGAGAAGGGTGGTAGATACAGAGAGAGAGAAAAAGAAGGGGGAGACAGAGAGAAAGAGAGAGTGAAGGATGGGAGACACAGAGAGAAGGGGGAGACAGAGAGAGAGAGAGAAGGAAGAAACAGAAATGAGAAGGGCAAGAGAGAGAGAGAAGGGGGAGACAAAGCGAGAGGAGAGAAGTGTGAGAGAGAGAGGGTTGAGAAAGGAATGAGACAGGCACCCCCCCCCCCCCCCACCACCACCACACACCAAGTACAGGCATCACTGCCACCCCCTCCCCCGTGTGACTGTGTGAGAGAGGGTTAAGAAAAGATTGAGACAGGCACCCCCACCCTCCCAGTACAGGCATCACTGTACTCCCCCCCCCCCCCCCCCCACCACCCTTTCCGTACAGGTGGCACTGAGTACCTCCTACCTCTCTCTCGCCCTGCAGACGGCACTGTACCTTCGGCAACAGCAGGACCACTTGTCAGTGGCGCTGGCTGCAGCGGATCCGCATCATTTGGTTTTCATGCTGGGGCTGGTCACTAAATCGTGCCATTGAGCCCCGGCAGCACAGCTTCAGAAAAGGAGGCAGAAGAGGACTGGGAGGAAATGCGAGTGGTGGGGAGAGGCTGAACCGCCTACTCCTGTTTTGTTTCCGCCCATGGACAGCCTAACACTAGATCCGGCACAGAAATAGTGCCACTGTAGTGTATATGGGCACTAGGTGGGGTGGAGGGTGCGAGGGGGTATGGGCAGTTCTTCGGACCACCACTGAAATATTTTTTTTTTTTGTCACCAATGTCTACCATCACCATCTGGGCCTATTTTCCTATTGGGGGGGAGGAGGGGGGGGGGGGAACCTGGAGCAGCAGCTCCACCCGCCCCATTGTTAATCCAGCACTGTACACAAAACAGAAAGGCGTTTGCTGTCGGCAATAACAATAATATACTGCAAACCTGTGTGTATCTAGCAAATAAAAGCATGGGGAATTTGCTCATATTTTGATTAAAAAAAAATAAGCTTGTAGCCCGTCGTCAAGGGGCCCAATTTTTTCTGCAAGTCTTCAGACACAATTCATTTCTGAATGATTTCATTGATTTTTTCCTGCGGGCTCCTCCAAGGAGCTCAGGCCCAGGTAATTAGTACCTTCCTTCCGCTTGGCATCCCTGCATCCCATATTATACAGTAGACAAGATTCTACCTTCTGTATATAATGCTTTCCTAACTTCAAATAACTCCTGGCTGGCTGAGTTTACCTAGAGCTCTGCATTGTACATTAGTCATTAACAATGGGCCTCTCTCTGCAGCACCAACCTTTTACAATTCTCACCTCAAGAGCCAATCACAAGCACTCCATATAGAGAGAGCATTGACACTGAAATATAAAGCCCATTGCATGGGAAAAGGACATTACTGCATAGTTCTGAAAACTGCCACAAATCACAAGCACCAATATTTCTAATATATAATTTCCTTCAGTCTGCAAAAGATTTCATGTAATTTATACTAAACATACCAGCCTTGTGTATTATCATAATAAAAGGGGATGTAACAGCATGACAGAGTTTGGGAACCTGGCACTTAGGATGCCGCCACCGGAATCCCGACACCAGGGAGGGTTAGGCTGCTGGGGGACGGTTAGGTTTAGGATGCGGGATAGGAGGGTTAGGGGGAGGGTTAGGATTAGGGTTCCATTACTGCAGCACCCCTGTCGGGATCTAAGACCAGTCGGGATGCTGGGGTCGGTGTTTTGACTGCCGGCATCTTAACTGTCGGTCTCCCATACCCAAACCCTTTTTGACTGTAATAATTTAAGTCTGGCACAGTTTTGTCAGCAAAAAATAGAATGACTGATTATTTTTATCTCCCTCACCATACACAGCAGGTAAAAGCCTCCTAAGAGCCATTTAGTAAATAATTGATATAAAAATGAGCCCTAGCCAACCATTAAATGCAAAATGCAATGCAATGTTTGTGAAGAATTTTATAGATATGTTATTTATGTAAATAATATTTTCCAGTAGCTTAACCTTATGCCCTAATGTAAGTAATGCATTATATGCAGTATTCCCACAATGGCAGACCTACAGTAGGCTGCGTTTCTAATGCGTGATGTAAAAGGACAGCCAGGCATCATTTATACTAAACCTGTAATAACTCCCAAAAATGTGCAGAGGTACAAGAAACAGAGAGCAGCAAAACAAATATTCTTTTTGTATTTACTGAGACAATACACATCTTAGAATTCTCATATTCTGCAGTACCTTTTCTGTATTACTGCAGAACATCACATTCCGACGAGGATGATAAATTAGTATCACGTTTTGTACATTTGTGTAACATTTTTGTCACACTTCTTTGGTATCTGTAAATTGTATTTCACCTCCAGCAATGGAGTCTCGCACTGTGCCACTACATCTTCATTTTTTTCTGAATAAAAATTGGAACCATTTAGGAGATTTATTCCATAATTTAATTTCCTACAAAATACTAAACAGTGCATGTAAAAAAATTTCCAATGGTTTTAGACATCCCTGAGCCAATCCCCTACTTATTGGTGCAGTCCTGCTCCTCACAGTAGCTGTAGAAAATTGCTGGATAATTACCTTTGTTCCTTTCTGTTTTATGCAATTTTCTGGATAACAATTTTCTGGAGAGAGTAAAGTGAGCACCTAGCATTGTGTAATATGCTGGCTAAATTGGGACTGTATTATTGGTTGGCCCCCCTTGGGTATTATTTGACAGCCTGTTGAGAGGCTGTATTACTTTATATGCATGAAGCATGGATTGCATAGTGTTATGGGGGCATGTATTAGCTGTTGTTCAATTAACTATATTAGTCTATATTATTATTATTATTTGTTATACCTGTACTGACATGTTGGTTGTGATTTGAAAAATGACACAGGCTGGGAAGAATATAAACACAGCGCTAAGAATTCACATACTTGTTCAGCTTGGTGCCAATATTTGGTACAGGTCCTTGTCCTCACTGGATATTGTCATAGCCCCTCCATTGTGTACAACATGTCCCCCAGCATTCAATGTCTTGATCAAGTTTTTTGATGTCAGTAGTGTAAAATTAAAATAAAATAATTACAGGGTTTTATTAGAAAAGGAATGTTATCATAATTTGAAATGGAGGGCACTCTAATGTTTCACAGTATGAACAGGGGGCACTGTAATGTGGCATAATGTGAAATGGGACCTCATGTAAATTAGAAAAATACAATGGTTAATAAAATAAACTAGGGCACTACTCTGGGGCATAATATAAATTAGGGCACTACTATGGTTCAGAAAATGAGCTTAGGGCAGACATGTCCAAACTGCGGCCCTCCAGCTGTTGAGAAACTACACATCCCAGCATGCCCTGACACAGCTTTAGCATTCTCTGACAGCAAAACTGTGTCAGGGCATGCTGGGATATGTAGTTTCACAACAGCTGGAGGGCCGCAGTTTGGACATGCCTGGCTTAGGGCACTATTATGGGGTATAAAATTAATAACTGCTGTGGATAGGTGCCTCAAGAACCGTTGGGACAGGCACCACTTCAATCTGTTGTTATGGGGCCCTCATCTTGTAAAAACTTTTACAACATTATTCTCATATATATGATACTTCATTACATTATTATATTGTGCACAAACAGGATAATATAAAATAGGATTTTAATACATACCGGTAAATCCTTTTCTCTTAGTCCGTAGAGGATGCTGGGGTCACTTCAAGAACCATGGGGTATAGACGGGATCCGCAGGAGACATGGGCACTTTAAGACTTTCAAAGGGTGTGACCTGGCTCCTCCCTCTATGCCACTCCTCCAGACTCCAGTTTAAGGAAACTGTGCCCAGGGAGACGGACATTTCGAGGAAAAGGATTTATTGTTAAACCATGGTGAGCATCTTACCAGCTCACACCTCAAGCATGCCACAGAACGTGGCATTCAATAGAACACAAGCCAACGGCATGAAGAATTTTCAGCACTATGCTGACAAAAATCATAAAACAACCTGTGTGAAACCACAACCAATAACTGCAGATACAATACGCACTGGAACGGGCGCCCAGCATCCTCTACGGACTAAGAGAAAAGGATTTACCATGGGGTTTATACCAAAGCTCTAGAACGGTCGGGAGAGTGCGGATGATTCTGCAGCACCGATTGACCAAACTTAAGTTCTTCATCGGCCAAGGTGTCAAACTTGTAGAACTTTGCAAATGTGTTTGACCCCGACCAAGTAGCTGCTCGGCAAAGTTGCAATGCCGAGACCCCCCCCGGACAGCCGCCCAGGATGAGCCCACCTTTCTAGTAGAATGGGCTTTCACCAATACTGGTAACGGCAATCCAGTCGTGGAATGAGCGTGCTGAATGGTGTTCCAGATCCAGCATGCAATGATCTGCTTGGAAGCAGGACACCCAACCTTGTTGGGAGCATACAGGACAAACAGAGCCGCTGTGTTCCTAATCTGAGCCGCTCTGGCGACATAAATCTTCAAAGCTCTGACTACATCCAGAGATTTTTCCTGAGCGAAGGCGTCAGAAGCCTCAGGCATCACAATAGGTTGGTTGATGTGGAAAGAAGAAACCACCTTCGGTAGAAATTGCTGACGTGTCCTCAATTCAGCTCTATCTTCCTGGAAGATCAAATAATGGCTCTTGTGAGACAAGGCCGCTAATTCAGACACCCGCCTTGCAGATGCCAAGGCCAATAGGATGACCACTTTCCAAGTGAGGAATTTCAACTCCACCTTCCAGAAAGGTGTAAACCAATGTGATTGAAGGAACTGCAACACCACATTACGATCCCAAGGTGCCCCTGGAGGCACAAATGCAGGTTGGACGCGCAACACGTTTTTCATGCAAAACTGAACTTCCGGAAGGGAAGCTAATGGTTTCAGAAAGAAAATTGCCAATGCTGAAAACTGGACCTTAATGGAGTTCAACTGCAGTCTGCATTTCCCCCAGCCTGTAGGAAACGGAGAAAAAACGCCCTAACTGAAACACTTCCGTTGAAACGTTCTTGGATTCACACCAAGACACATATTTTCTCCAAAAACGGTGGTAATGTTTAGACGTTACTCCTTTCCTGGCCTGAATAAGAGTGGGGATGACTTCCTTGGGAATACCCTTTCAGGGTAGGATTCGGCGCTCAACAATCATGCCATCAAATGTAGCCGCGGCAAGTCTAGGTACACGCACGGTACCTACTGTAGTAGGTCCTCGTGAAGAGGAAAAGGCCCAGGATCTTTTAATGATCAACTCCTGAAGATCTTGGCACCAAGCGCTCCTTGGCCAGTCTGGGGCAGTGAAAATTGCCCAAACCGTTGTTCTTATTATTATCCTGAGAACTTTTGGGATCAGTGGAAGTGGAAGGAATACACTGACCGGAATTGCCACTGGGTCACCAGAGCATCTACTGCTATTTCTGAGGGTCTCTTGACCTGGAACAATTTTTCTGAAGCTTCTCGTTGAGACGAGAAGTCATCCTGTTTACTGGAGGGACTCCCCAAAGACTTGTCACCTCTGCGAAGACTTCTTGGTGGAGGTCCCACTCTCCCGGATGTAGATCGTGTCTGCTGAGGAAGCATGCTTCCCAGTTGTCCACCGGAATGAAAATTGCAGACAGAGCCCTTACATATTTTTCTGCCCAGAGGAGGATCTTTGTCACCTCTGCCATTTCTGCTCTGCTTTTTGTTCCGCCTTGCTGTTACCTTATCCATCTGGATCTGCACGGGGTGATCTTGAAGAAGATGTACCGTCTGTTGAAGGCCGTTGTAAATGGCTCTCAATTCCAGCATATTCATGTGAAGGCAGGCTTCCCGACTTTAGCATTTTTCTTGGAAGCTTTCTGTTGAGTGACAGCTCCCCAGCCTCAGAGACTTGCATCCGTGGTTACCAGGACCCAGTCCTGAATCCCGAACCACTGGAAGAAAAAAATCTCTGTAGTATCTAGTATTATTCCCAAAACCGACAACCGCGTCGATGGGCCATCAGTGATTCTGACAAGTTCAGGAGCCAACCCTGTTGAAGAACTGTCAGGGAGAGTGCAACATTTTGCACCAACTGGTTTCTTGATCTCGCCGTTATCAGAAGCCCGTCCCAGTACGGGATAAATGTGACTCCGTACTAGAGAAGGAGAATCATCATTACCGCCATCACCCTGGTGAAATTGGTAATGACCAACCTGAATAGCAAACCTCAGGTAAATCTAATGCGGAGGAAAATGTAATTACACCTCATTTATTCTTTTTTCAGATTGGATCTCACTGCCCTGAGAGATTCCATCTTGGATTTGAATTTCTTTAAATAGAAATTAAGGGATGTCGGCTTTAGGATTGGTCTGACCTAGGCGTCTGGCTTCGGGAGAGGCTTGGATAACAGCCTACTCCCTATTGTGACAGGGTGCACCAGGACCATGACCTGATCCTGACACAACTCTTGTGTTGCATCGCATAGTACCTCCCCGTCCGGAGGAGAATCGGTAATAATGAAGAATTGGTGAGGGAAAACTCCTGGAAACTCCAGTATGCACCCTTGGGACACTAATCGTAAAACCCACGGGTCCAAGTCCGTTCCAGGACCGACTGAAAAGTTTTAGACGTGGCCCCACCGGTGTGGGCTCCCGCAAGAGAGTCCCAGCGTCATGCGGTGAATCTGGCAGAAACAGAGGATGATTTCTGCTCCTGTGACCTTGAAGAGGCTGCTGACCTCTTCCCTTTTCTCCTTCCTCTACCTGCAAAGAAAAAAGGGGAACCCGTATCTATTGGGCCGACATGACTGCATCCGACAATTATACGTCATCATCCATTGTGAGGGAACATAGGCCCAGAAGGTAGACTTACCAGTGGCATCTGCCGAGATCAAATTAACTAGGCCGGCACCAGGCTTCACCTTCATCGGGAAGAGACTCCTTATCTTCTCGAAGTCAGCCTCAGCAGTCCATTGGTGAATCCACAATGCCCTGCTAGCCGAGACCGCCAAGGAATCGGCCCGCGAACCCGAGTCCTCTATCCCTTGCAGTCACACGAAAGCATGCTGCAGCGTCCTTGATATGACCCAACGTAAGGAGTATCCAATCTCTCCCCAGGGTATCTATAACGGATGACCAGGCAACCGACCATTTTTGAATACTACTACTCCCCATGCGCATGTAATGGCAGGTCTAACTGACGTACGCGTGGACACATAACTAGAACATAACGTAGCTTCCTACATATGATCCGCTGGCTTTGTGACGGCCCCGTGCAGAACAGGGGATGACACCCACTTTATTCTATCCGCGGCGGGAAAAGAATAAACAATCGGAATCCTCTTGAGGATTTGAAATCATCTTGTCAGGGCTGACCCAGACCTACTCAAACATAGCGTTCAGCACATGAGAATGAAGAATGTTACTTCAGCAGTATTATAAATTTATATATATATATATATATATATATATATATATATATATAGGCAAAAAGTGGGAGCACTCACCAGTCTTCATTTAAGCAGAGTTTTAATTTATAATTTCATACCAGACAGAGTAATCGACGTTTCGGTCCTCACCTGGACCTTTTTCAGGATTAATACATATTGAAAAAGACAGACATATATACCCAGTATGTGCCCACCCACCAATTAACATCAACCAATCACAATAAAAATTCATTTTAACTTAGTGAGTAGTCAAATATTTACATCTGACACATATCTTGACAAAAAAATTTAAGCTCACCTATAGAAGTGTATCTGTTAATGGCATCCCTGTGTCCATAGGATCATATAACTGCACATGCTGGGCGGCGTGCGTTCCACTGCCGCCATCCATCTCTAATGGAGCACGAGCAGCTAGGAGTATGTGCAGCCCGGCTCACGGCTGCACGTTCCATCGCCGTCATCACTTCCTGTGAATGGAACGCACTTCCACTCCCGAAACCGGAAGCGAGTGCGTTCCACCATACGCGGGGCATGTGTATAGATGGACTCACAATGATGCGTTCCACCACCACTGTCATATCTTATAGATGGAACGCATTTCTATCACTCAAACCCGGATGCAAGTGCGTTCCAGCCCCCATCTCTATCTTACTGTATGGCCTAAAGTATCTATATCACAGTATTAAACTTATAGGAGGCTATTTATATAATTATATAAGATAGTGGAAATGGACACAGGGTGCACATACAGTCCCCTCATCTAGGTGGCACTAAAACCAACTCCATGTTGTGTAATGGGATACACAGCATGGGATCCAATATACATAGTTAATTATTTTATTTTGTTTTTATATAAATTCCCCATATATATTTTTCTTTCTGAAAACCACAATTGTGCTAAAAACAATCCCAATAATATCCTAAAAAAAGCTGCAAACCACTCATGGAAGCGGACCTTATTGCACAGAGCCCAAAACAAAAATAGAAATAAAAATAAAAAATAGAAAAAAGCGTGTTTAATTCAAAAAAACACCATATTGAATACCATCATTTAGACCTCTTGGCCGCGTTGTATCCAGTCGGTAAATCCAGCTTGCTTCCCGTTTCAGAAGCATTTTACCACGGTCACCACCCCTTCTCGGTTGGTCCACTCGATCAATGATCATGCTCCTTAATGATGCCAATGAGTGACGAGCTTCCACAAAATGTCTGGCAACTGGTTTATTGGAGCCCCCACTCTCCAGTGAAGATCTAATTGATAGGCGGTGATTCACCATCCTCTCCCGGAATGGGCGAATGGTCTTACCCACATATATCAAAGAACAGGGGCAAGTGAGGATATATATCACAAAGTCAGAAGTACAGGTGACCCTGTGTCGTATATATATCTTTTTTCCGGTATGAGGATGATGGAAGAATTCACCAGTCATCATGCTCCTACATGTAGTGCAGTTGATGCATCTATAGCATCCCATCTTCTTAGGTTGTAACCACATGACTGGGGATTTTGGGGGTACTCTGTCTGGTTGCATTAAAATATCCTTCAAGTTTCGTGCTCGTCTGAAACTCATCAAAGGTTTCTCTGGTAATTTCTTAGTGAGCATCGGATCGGTCTTAATTACGGGCCAGACCTCCCTAAGTGCCTTCCGTATATTTGGACCAGCAGTGTCAAATGTGGCGGTGACCACAAAGGGATTTTTAACTTTATGTTTGTTGATATTTCCTTTGATAAAGATTGTCTTTGCTTTTCTCAGACATCTATTTACCGTCTGTAGATTATAACCACGAGCCAAGAAGCGATCCTTCATTTCTCTCAATTGGGTTTGAGCCATATCTTCATCAGAGTTATTCCGTAAAACCCTCAAAAATTGAGAGATTGGCAAATTTTGTTTTAAAGGGCCAGGATGATGGCTCTCAAAGTGCAATAAAGTGTTTCGGTCCGTAACCTTCCTGAATAGTTTATAGCCATATCCCAGTTCAGTGGCGTAGACACTTACATCTAAAAAATCAATAGTCTCCCTATGGTATTGCATTGTTAAACGAATCGGAGAATCTAAATCATTCAGATGTTGTACCATTGTTAGTAAGGACTCCTCAGAGGAGGTCCAAATTAGAAATATATCGTCGATAAATCTACGATAAAAAGCGATACTATCCCCAAACGGCGGGATGATGTTTTCATTTTCATAAGCATCCATAAATAAATTTGCATAAGATGGCGCTATATTACTACCCATCGCGGTTCCCGCCATTTGGAGATAGTACCGCCCACCAAAAGAAAAATAGTTATTAGTTAAGGTCAATCTAAGTAACTCAATCAAAAAGTCAATAGGAGGTCCCCCTCTATGCTTATCCACCAGAGCTCGTCTGATTGTATCTATACCGGCTCCATGAGGTATTACGGTATAGAGAGAGGTGACGTCCATGGTGACCAGGATCCCGTGTGATTCATGAAGCATCAATTTCAATAGTCTCAAGAAATCATCAGTGTCCCGTAAGTAACTCTTAGTCTGTTTAACACAAATCTGTAGAAAACTGTCCACAAATTGTGCTATTGGTGAATATAATGAATTCCGTGCCGAAATTATTGGACGGCCCGGAGGCCTGTCCAGTGTTTTATGAATTTTCGGTAGTAAGTAAAGGATTGGACAAATTGGATATTCCATTTTGAGGAAGTCCAGTGTGTCCTCATCTATCCAATTATTGTTCAAAGCACTATGTAGCAATGAGTCCAATTGGTTTTTAAATGGTATAGTGGGATCACATGAGAGTAGTCTATACGTGTCTTGATCTGCCAGTTGTCTATATGCCTCGGCCTCATAATCACAGGTATCCAAAACCACCACGGCGCCACCTTTATCAGCCGGTCTTACAGTAATAAGTGGATTGTTCTTAATCTCACCAATTGCTTTTCTCTCTAAGGGGCTCAGATTATATCTAATCCTCGTCTGTTTTCTCATGGAGTCTCTTATATTATGATCCAACATTCTCGTAAAAGTTTTTATGCTGGGGTTGTATGATGGAGGGTCATAAGTGCTCTTTTTCTTAAATGTTCTAACTTCCATTAATGATGGATCAGTCTGTTGAAACTTCTCAGCAAGTCTTAATTTACGGCCAAGTTTATATTTATCCACAGACCAACCAAAGTCGTTAAACTTAGGGGTAGGGATAAAACTAAGCCCCTTCGATAATAGGCTCCTTTCAGCCTCTGTAAGTTTATGAGTTGATAAATTGATCACTGACCCTTCTGATTTTTGTTCTGTCTCTTTTTCTCTTTTATATTTGCCCCGCCGGAGGTGGGGCCTTCTGCGTTTAAAGACTGTCCCCCTGGTTTTGCTCGGGTACTAGCCCGTGGGAGTGGTGGTTTAGTATTAACTTGGGAGTCAGATGAGTCCCTTTCTGAGGATGAGAAGCTATCAAATTGAGATTGATTTTGTCTATATCTGGTGTTTCTAAATCTAAACGAGGAAGGTTGTTCATTCCCCATGAGCCATCTATATACCCTGTGATCTTTATAATCACGGTCAACCTTCTCTAATTTTGTTCTCTTAAACGTAACCAGTTCTTTCCGATACTTGTCTATTTGCTGCTTCAGTTTAGTAACCCATTGTTGTGATAGATCACCCTGTAGGGCAGGCCTGGCCAACCTGTGGCTCTCCAGCTGTTGTAAAACTACAAGTCCCATCATGCTTTGCTACAGTTTTGCTATTCGGGAAGGCTAAAAAACTGTGGCAGGGCATGCTGGGATGTGTAGTTTCACAACATCTGGAGAGCCACAGGTTGGCCAGGCCTGCTGTAGGGCCTCAATTGCATTCGGTTTAAATTGAGCTATCTCACCCCTCACCTTTTTCAAATCCACACCTACCTCCTCAATAACAAGGAGCAGTAAATCGAATGAACATTTGTTCAGGACTGAACACCATTTACTACAGAAAACTGGGTTACTCCTCCCAATTGTAGGAACATTCCTAAGGCGAAAGCCCCGCGGAATATATAGATATAGATACTTTAGGCCATACAGTAAGATAGAGATGGGGGCTGGAACGCACTTGCATCCGGTTTTGAGTGATGGAAATGCGTTCCATCTATAGGATATGACAGTGGTGGTGGAACGCATCATTGTGAGTCCATCTATACACATGCCCCGCGTATGGTGGAACGCACCCGCTTCCGGTTTCGGGAGCGGAAGTGCGTTCCATTCACAGGAAGTGATGACGGCGATGGAAAGTGCAGCCGTGAGCCGGGCTGCACATACTCCTAGCTGCTCGTGCTCCATTAGAGATGGATGGCGGCAGTGGAACGCACGCCGCCCAGCATGTGGAGTTATATGATCCTATGGACACAGGGATGCCATTAACAGATACACTTCTATAGGTGAGCTTAAATTTTTTTGTCAAGATATGTGTCAGATGTAAATATTTGACTACTCACTAGTGTGATACTCAAACAGTTAAAATGAATTTTTATTGTGATTGGTTGATGTTAATTGGTGGGTGGGCACATACTGGGTATATATGTCTGTCTTTTTCAATATGTATTAATCCTGACAAAGGTCCAGGTGAGGACCGAAACGTCGATTACTCTGTCTGGTATGAAATTATAAATTAAAACTCTGCTTAAATGAAGACTGGTGAGTGCTCCCACTTTTTGCCTGTGTATTGTACTGGTGACTTCTAATAGGTCTCCAGTTTTGGACGGCACCCCAGCATAAAACCTTGAAACGTGAGTGTGGACCCAACGCTTGGTATATTGTTTGCAAAGATTTCTTTGTGCTAAACATGTCCTGCACCCGTTATGAATTTTTATGAAACCTGATTGTTTTCCTATGGACTTGATACACTTATTTCTATTTGGAATGGACTGACCTGACCCAGAATTATATGTTGTCCCCATAATATGGACAATTTTTTGGAGCCAATGGTTTTTGTTTTTAATTTTTCTTGGTATATATAATTCTTTTTGAATTTTTTTGATTGTTTTTGATTTTTTTCAAGAATTATTTCCTGGTTACATTATATCGTTTTGTGACCTATTTCAGTGGCCTAGACCGAACATATAGAGGGTTTGTGATTTATTTGGGTTGTGGTTGATGGAGAGCCTGGTGTCTGCAGATCTCTTATTCTCAGCTGAGCATGATGTATTAGCACTGACTGATGATGACGCAGAACGTGTGCTTTCAGAATTTAGTGATTTTGAGGGTTTACCAGCAGAAAGTGCTGTGGACACATACCATAAACTATTGAATTTAGAAAAGAGGGAGATAGATCTCCTCTTACATGGGCAATTTTTATCTGACTATTTCAGAAAAAAACAGATTCCGCTGGGCTTTCGCCTTAGGAATGTTCCTACAATTGGGAGGAGTAACCCAGTTTTCTGTAGTAAATGGTGTTCAGTCCTGAACAAATGTTCATTCGATTTACTGCTCCTTGTTATTGAGGAGGTAGGTGTGGATTTGAAAAAGGTGAGGGGTGAGATAGCTCAATTTAAACCGAATGCAATTGAGGCCCTACAGGGTGATCTATCACAACAATGGGTTACTAAACTGAAGCAGCAAATAGACAAGTATCGGAAAGAACTGGTTACGTTTAAGAGAACAAAATTAGAGAAGGTTGACCGTGATTATAAAGATCACAGGGTATATAGATGGCTCACGGGGAATGAACAACCTTCCTCGTTTAGATTTAGGAACACCAGATATAGACAAAATCAATCTCAATTTGATAGCTTCTCATCCTCAGAAAGGGACTCATCTGACTCCCAAGTTAATACTAAACCACCACTCCCACGGGCTAGTACCCGAGCAAAACCAGGGGGACAGTCTTTAAACGCAGAAGGCCCCACCTCCGGCGGGGCAAATATAAAAGAGAAAAAGAGACAGAACAAAAATCAGAAGGGTCAGTGATCAATTTATCAACTCATAAACTTACAGAGGCTGAAAGGAGCCTATTATCGAAGGGGCTTAGTTTTATCCCTACCCCTAAGTTTAACGACTTTGGTTGGTCTGTGGATAAATATAAACTTGGCCGTAAGTTAAGACTTGCTGAGAAGTTTCAACGGACTGATCCATCATTAATGGAAGTTAGAACATTTAAGAAAAAGAGCACTTATGACCCTCCATCATACAACCCCAGCATAAAAACTTTTACGAGAATGTTGGATCATAATATAAGAGACTCCATGAGAAAACAGACGAGTATTAGATATAATCTGAGCCCCTTAGAGAGAAAAGCAATTGGTGAGATTAAGAACAATCCACTTATTACTGTAAGACCGGCTGATAAGGGTGGCGCCGTGGTGGTTTTGGATACCTGTGATTATGAGGCCGAGGCATATAGACAACTGGCAGATCAAGACACGTATAGACTACTCTCATGTGATCCCACTATACCATTTAAAAACCAATTGGACTCATTGCTACATAGTGCTTTGAACAATAATTGGATAGATGAGGACACACTGGACTTCCTCAAAACGGAATATCCAATTTGTCCAATCCTTTACTTACTACCGAAAATTCATAAAACACTGGACAGGCCTCCGGGCCGTCCAATAATTTCGGCACGGAATTCATTATATTCACCAATAGCACAATTTGTGGACAGTTTTCTACAGATTTGTGTTAAACAGACTAAGAGTTACTTACGGGACACTGATGATTTCTTGAGACTATTGAAATTGATGCCTCAGGAATCACACGGGATCCTGGTCACCATGGACGTCACCTCTCTCTATACCGTAATACCTCATGGAGCCGGTATAGATACAATCAGACGAGCTCTGGTGGATAAGCATAGAGGGGGACCTCCTATTGACTTTTTGATTGAGTTACTTAGATTGACCTTAACTAATAACTATTTTTCTTTTGGTGGGCGGTACTATCTCCAAACGGCGGGAACCGCGATGGGTAGTAATATAGCGCCATCTTATGCAAATTTATTTATGGATGCTTATGAAAATGAAAACATCATCCCGCCGTTTGGGGGATAGTATCGCTTTTTATCGTAGATTTATCGACGATATATTTCTAAGTTGGACCTCCTCTGAGGAGTCCTTACTAACAATGGTACAACATCTGAATGATTTAGATTCTCCGATTCTTTTAACAATGCAATACCATAGGGAGACTATTGATTTTTTAGATGTAAGTGTCTACGCCACTGAACTGGGATATGGCTATAAACTATTCAGGAAGGTTACGGACCGAAACACTTAATTGCACTTTGAGAGCCATCATCCTGGCCCTTTAAAACAAAATTTGCCAATATCTCAATTTTTGAGGGTTTTACGGAATAACTCTGATGAAGATATGGCTCAAACCCAATTGAGAGAAATGAAGGATCGCTTCTTGGCTCGTGGTTATAATCTACAGACGGTAAATAGATGTCTGAGAAAAGCAAAGACAATCTTTATCAAAGGAAATATCAACAAACATAAAGTTAAAAATCCCTTTGTGGTCACCGCCACATTTGACACTGCTGGTCCAAATATACGGAAGGCACTTAGGGAGGTCTGGCCCGTAATTAAGACCGATCCGATGCTCACTAAGAAATTACCAGAGAAACCTTTGATGAGTTTCAGACGAGCACGAAACTTGAAGGATATTTTAATGCAACCAGACAGAGTACCCCCAAAATCCCCAGTCATGTGGTTACAACCTAAGAAGATGGGATGCTATAGATGCATCAACTGCACTACATGTAGGAGCATGATGACTGGTGAATTCTTCCATCATCCTCATACCGGAAAAAAGATATATATACGACACAGGGTCACCTGTACTTCTGACTTTGTGATATATATCCTCACTTGCCCCTGTTCTTTGATATATGTGGGTAAGACCATTCGCCCATTCCGGGAGAGGATGGCGAATCACCGCCTATCAATTAGATCTGCACTGGAGAGTGGGGGCTCCGATAAACCAGTTGCCAGACATTTTGTGGAAGCTCGTTACTCATTGGCATCATTAAGGAGCATGATCATTGATCGAGTGGACCAACCGAGAAGGGGTGGTGACCGTGGTAAAATGCTTCTGAAACGGGAAGCAAGCTGGATTTACCGACTGGATACAACGCGGCCAAGAGGTCTAAATGATGGTATTCAATATGGTGTTTTTTTGAATTAAACACGCTTTTTTCTATTTTTTATTTTTATTTCTATTTTTGTTTTGGGCTCTGTGCAATAAGGTCCACTTCCATGAGTGGTTTGTAGCTTTTTTTAGGATATTATTGGGATTGTTTTTAGCACAATTGTTGTTTTCAGAAAGAAAAATATATATGGGGAATTTATATAAAAACAAAATAAAATAATTAACTATGTATATTGGATCCCATGCTGTGTATCCCATTACACAACATGGAGTTGGTTTTAGTGCCACCTAGATGAGGGGACTGTATGTGCACCCTGTGTCCATTTCCACTATCTTATATAATTATATAAATAGCCTCCTATAAGTTTAATACTGTGATATAGATACTTTAGGCCATACAGTAAGATAGAGATGGGGGCTGGAACGCACTTGCATCCGGGTTTGAGTGATGGAAATGCGTTCCATCTATAAGATATGACAGTGGTGGTGGAACGCATCATTGTGAGTCCATCTATACACATGCCCCGCGTATGGTGGAACGCACTTGCTTCCGGTTTCGGGAGCGGAAGTGCGTTCCATTCACAGGAAGTGATGACGGCGATGGAAAGTGCAGCCGTGAGCCGGGCTGCACATACTCCTAGCTGCTCGTGCTCCATTAGAGATGGATGGCGGCAGTGGAACGCACGCTGCCCAGCATGTGGAGTTATGTGATCCTATGGACACAGGGATGCCATTAACAGATACACTTCTATAGGTGAGCTTAAATTGTTTTGTCAAGATATGTGTCAGATGTAAATATTTGACTACTCACTAGTGTGATACTCAAACAGTTAAAATGAATTTTTATTGTGATTGGTTGATGTTAATTGGTGGGTGGGCACATACTGGGTATATATGTCTGTCTTTTTCAATATGTATTAATCCTGACAAAGGTCCAGGTGAGGACCGAAACGTCGATTACTCTGTCTGGTATGAAATTATAAATTAAAACTCTGCTTAAATGAAGACTGGTGAGTGCTTCCACTTTTTGCCTGTGTATTGTACTGGTGACTTCTAATAGGTCTCCAGTTTTGGACGGCACCCCAGCATAAAACCTTGAAACGTGAGTGTGGACCCAACGCTTGGTATATATATATATATATATATATATATATACACATATACATATATATACATACATATATACACACATAGACCCCTTTGTTCGGAACAGCAGGGTCCACAGTGACGTTAATACGTCCTTATTATGTACTAATCATGTACTAAATGCTTTTCTTTTTCTTTTTTTTTGGATCTCATCAGGAAGCATTATGGTCAACACCGGAATTAGCATCTGTGTCGGTATAAGGGAGTAGTAACTGGGCAAAATAACCTGTACGCGACCCCGAGGGGTCTGAGGAAAATAATAAGATTTTAAACCTACCGGTAAATGTTTTTCTCCTAGTCCGAATAGGATGCTGGGGACTCCGTAAGGACCATGGGGTATAGACGGGCTCCGCAGGAGACATGGGCACTCTAAGACTTTAGATGGGTGTGAACTGGCTCCTCCCTCTATGCCCCTCCTCCAGACCTCCGTTATAGAACTGTGCCCAGAGGAGACGGATAGTACGAGGAAAGGATTTTTGTTAATCTAAGGGCGAGATACATACCAGCCCACACCATACACACCGTACAACATGGTATATACTAAACCAGTTAACAGTATGAACAAAACAGCATCAGCCAGAGACTGATCTCAACTGTAACATAACCCTTATGTAAGCAACAACTATATACGAGCCTTGCAGAATTTGTCCGCACTGGGACGGGCGCCCAGCATCCTCTACGGACTAGGTGAAAAAGATTTACCGGTAGGTTTAAAATCTTATTTTCTCTTACATTCTAGAGGATGCTGGGGACTCCGTAAGGACCATGGGGTTTATACCAAAGCTCCAGACCGGGCGGGAGAGTGCGGATGACTCTGCAGCACTGATTGAGCAAACATGAGGTCCTCTCAGCCAGGGTATCAAACTTGTAGAATTTTGCAAAAGTGTTTGAACCCGACCAAGTAGCTGCTCGGCAAAGCTGTAATGCCGAGACGCCTCGGGCAGACGCCCAAGAAGAGCCCACCTTCCTCGTGGAATGGGCCTTTACCGAATTTGGTAACGGCAATCCAGCCGTAGAATGAGCCTGCTGAATCGTGTTACAGATCCAGCGAGCAATAGTCTGCTTAGAAGCAGGAGCGCCAACCTTGTTGGCTGCATACAGGACAAACAGTGCTTCTGTTTTCCTAACCCGAGCCATCCTGGCTACATACATTTTTAAGGCCCTGACTACATCAAGTGACTTGGAATCCTCCACGTCACCCGTAGCCACAGGCACCACAATAGGTTGGGTTATATGAAACGACGAAACCACTTTAGGCAGAAATTGAGGACGAGTCCTCAACTCTGCTCGATCCACATGGAAAATCAGATAGGGGCTCTTGTGAGACAAAGCTGCCAATTTGGACACCCGCCTCGCAGATGCCAAGGCCAACAACATGACCACTTTCCAAGTGAGAAATTTTAATTCAACTGTTTGAAGAGGTTCAAACCAGTGTGATTTAAGGAACTGTAACACCACGTTAAGGTCCCACGGTGCCAGTGGGGGCACAAAAGGAGGTTGGATGTGCAGCACTCCCTTTACAAAAGTCTGGACTTCTGACAGAGAAGCCAGTTCCTTCTGAAAGGATATAGATAAGGCCGAAATCTGCACCTTAATGGAGCCTAACTTTAGGCCCATATCCACTCCTGCCTGTAGAAAATGGAGAAAACGACCCAGCTGAAAATCTTACATAGGAGCATTCTTGGCTTCACACCAAGATACATATTTCCTCCAGATACGGTGATAGTGCGTCGCCGTTACCTCCTTCCTAGCTTTGATTAGAGTAGGGATGACTTCCCCCGGAATACCCTTCCTAGCTAGGATTTGGTGTTCAACCGCCATGCCGTCAAACGTAACCGCGGTAAGTCTTGGAACACACAGGGCCCCTGTTGCAACAGGTCCTCCCTGGGAGGAAGAGGCCACGGATCTTCTGTGATCATTTCCTGAAGATCTGAAAAACAGGCCCTTCGAGGCCAATCTGGGACAATGAGTATTGTCTGCACTCTTGTTCGTCTTATGATTCTCAATATTTTTGAGATAAGTGGAAGCGGAGGGAACACATAGACCGACTGAAACACCCACGGTGTCACCAGGGCGTCCACCGCCACTGCCTGAGGGTCCCTCGACCTGGAACAATATGTCCGAAGCTTTCTGTTGAGGCGTGACGCCATCATGTCTATTTGAGGAAGTCCCCAACGACTTGTTACCTCTGCAAAGACCTCTTCATGAAGTCCCCACTCTCCTCGAAGGAGATCGTGCCTGCTGAGGAAGTCTGCCTCCCAGTTCTCTACTCCCGGAATGAAGACCGCTGACAGAGCGCTTACATGATTTTCCGCCCAGCGAAGGCTTCTGCCATTGCTGCTCTGCTCCTTGTCCCGCCCTGGCGGTTTACATGCGCCACGGCTGTGACGTTGTCTGACTGGATCAAGACGGGTAGGTTGCGAAGAATATTCTCCGCCTGTTGCAGGCCGTTGTATATGGCCCTTAATTCCAGCACATTGATGTGTAGACAAGCCTCCTGGCTTGACCATATTCCCCGAAAAAATTTTTCCTTGTGTGACTGCTCCCCATCCTCGGAGGCTCGCGTCCGTGGTTACAAGAACCCAATCTTGAATGCCGAACCTGCGACCCTCTAGAAGGTGAGCACTTTGAAGCCACCACAGGAGAGAGACCCTGGCCCTGGGGGACAGGCTTATCCTCCGATGCATCTGTAGATGGGACCCTGACCACTTGTCCAGAAGGTCCCACTGAAAAGTTCTCGCATGGAACCTGCCGAACGGAATGGCCTCGTAGGCCGCCACCATCTTTCCCAATACTCGAGTGCATTGATGAACTGACACTCTTTTTGGTTTCAGCAGGTCCTTGACCATGTTCTGGAGTTCCTGGGCTTTTTCCATTGGGAGAAAAAACCTCTTTTTTTCCGTGTGCAGAATCATGCCCAAAAATGACAGCCGAGTTGTCGGAACCAACTGCGACTTTGGTAGATTTAGAATCCAGCCGTGTTGTTGTAGTACTCTCAGGGAGAGAGACACGCTTTTTAGTAACTGATCTCTTGATCTTGCCTTTATCAGAAGATCGTCCAAGTATGGGATAATTGTGACCCCCTGCTTGCGCAGGAGCACCATCATTTCCGCCATTACCTTGGTGAAAATTCTCGGGGCCGTGGAAAGCCCATACGGCAACGTCTGAAACTGGTAATGACAATCCTGTACAGCGAATCTCAGGTACGCCTGATGAGGAGGATATATGGGGACATGAAGGTATGCATCCTTTATGTCTAGTGACACCATAAAATGCACCCCTTCCAGGCTGGAGATCACTGCCCGGAGAGATATTCCATCTTGAATTTAAACCTCTTCAAATATAGGTTTAGGGATTTTAGATTCAGAATTGGTCTGACCGAGCCATCCGGCGTTGGGACCACAAATAGGGTTGAATAAAACCCTTTCCCCTGTTGCACTAGGGCAGGGGTGGGCAATTATTTCAGCTGAGGGGCCACTTGACACTTTCCTGTCAGTATTCGAGGGCCGCACACAAAATAGCAGCTCCCCCACGTGCCAAAAATATAGGGACGTGGCTTCATGGGGAAGGGGTGTGGCCAAAAAATAATATAGATTCATATTAGGCTGTACAATAGTCTCCATTATTCAAATTATGCCACACAGTAGCGCCACTTACACACATTACTCCAGGTAGAGCCCCTCTTTTACACATTACAGCAGGTAGAGCCCCCTTTTAGACATTACGGAAGGTAGAGCCCCCTTTTACACATTACGGCAGGTAGAGTCCCTTTTTACACATTAACATTTTATTTGGGATAATCATTGCACAGCAAGCAAATTATCCAGTGTCTTATGGCTCCTGATGAAAGGTGTGACACAGTGACAGAACACGGGGGTGGAACACGGTGATGGAACACAGGGGGTCACACAGTGACAGAACACAGGGGTGGGACTCGGTGACAGAACACGGGGGGGTTGACACTGACAGAACACGGGGGTGGGCCACGGTGATGGAACACAGGGGGTGACAGAATATGGGCGGGTGAAACGGTGACAGAACACGGGGGGGTGACAGAACACGGGTGGGTGACACAGTGACAGAACACGGGGGTGACACGGTGATAGAACACGGGGGGGTGACACAGTGACAGAACACGGAAGGTGACACGGTAACAACGCGGCGGGGTGACTTAGTTACAGAACACGGGGTGACACGGTGACAGAACATGGGGGGTGACACAGTGACAGAACGTGGGGGGGGTAACACGGTGACAGAACGCGGGGGGGTGACAGAACGCAGGGGGGGGGGTAACTCAGTGGCAGAACACGGGGGTGACACACTGACAGAACGTGGGGGTGACAGAACACGGGAGGTGACACGGTAACAACACGGGGGGGGTGACTTAGTGACAGAACACGGGGGGGTGACACGATTAAAGAATCCGGGGGGGAGGGTTGGGGGTGGTACAGCGAGCGTTAAAGATCTCCCCCCTAAACTAAAAACAGTCTGACGCCACTGCCCGCACACACACACACACACACACACACACACACACACACACACACTCTCATATATATATATATATATATACACACACACACACACACACACACACACACACACACACACACACACAGAAATACACTTTCTTTCCCTAACTTTTTCCATTAACTTACTGATCTGTGTTTGGCTGGCAGTGGCAGGAAGGATGGATCTGTAGCAGTGGCTTATGTCCAGTGTAGCTCCGCCCCCTTAGGTCCCATGTAGCCACGCCCCCTCATTTCCGCCTAGCTCCGCCCCCTTTTCGTCTGATCTCTGCCTTTGTCACTGGGGACTGTGTAGGCGGAAGGAGGAGGATGAGTGTGTCAGGCGCCGTGCAGCAGCAGGGGAGACGGGCGCCGGCAGCTTGGAGGTACTGCAGAGCAATGACAAGCAGCTCAGTTGGTCGGGCCGCTTGTCATTGCACACTGGTGGGAAGCAGTGGGCCGGGCAGGATCGGTTTGCGGGCCGCATCCGGCCCGCGGGCCGTATTTTGCCCACCCCTACACTAGGGGAACCCTGATAATCACTTGCTGTTGACACAGCTTTTGTATGGCAGCTGAAACTATTTCCCTCTCTGGGGGAGAAGCTGGCAAGGCCGATTTGAAAAATCGGTGTAGAAGCACATCTTTGAACTCCAGCTTGTAGCCTTGGGATACAATTTCGACCACCCAAGGATCCAAATCCGACTGAACCCAGACTTGGCTGAAGAGTCAAAGACGTGCCCCCACCGGTGTGGACTCCCGCAGCGGAGCCCCAGCATCATGCAGTGGATTTTGTAGAGGCCGGGGAGGATTTTTGTTCCTGGGAACTAGCCGTAGCTGGTGTTCTTTTCCCTCTACCTCTACCTCTGGTGAGGAAGGATGAGCCACGCCCCTTTCTGAACTTATGAGACCGAAAGGACTGCATCTGGTATTGAGGTGTTTTCTTCTGCTGTGGGGGAACGTAAGGCAAAAAAGAAGACTTACCCGCGGTAGCTGTGGAAGCCAGGTCCGCGAGGCCCTCCCCAAATAAAACTTCACCTTTGTAAGGCAAAGTCTCCATATGTCTTCTTTGAGTCAGCATCACCTGTCCATTGACGGGTCCACAGGGACCTTCTAGCAGAAACTGCCATGGCATTGGCTCTTGAACCCAAAAGCCCAATATCTCTCGCAGCCTCTCTCATATATAACGCTGCGTCCTTGATGTGACCTAAGGTCAACAAAATACTATCTTTATCTAGGGTGTCAATGTCAGATGTCAAGTTATCTGCCCAAGCTGCAATTGCGCTACCCACCCATGCAGACGCTACCCATGCAGGGCTCCCGTAGTCACATAAATTGATTTTAAGGTAGTTTCCTGCCTGCGATCCGCAGGATTCTTTAGGGCCGCCATGTCCGGGGACGGTAGTGCCACCTTTTTGGACAAGCGCGTCAAGGCCTTGTCCACCGTGGGCGAGGATTCCCACCATACCCTGTCCTTTGAGGGGAAAGGATACGCCATAATAATTCTCTTGGGAACCTGCAGTCTCTTGTCTGGAGTTTCCCAAGCCTTTTCAAATAAAGCGTTCAGCTCATGAGATGGGGGAAACGTTACCTCAGGTTTCTTTTCCTTAAACATGCAGACCCTCGTGTCAGGGACAGAGGGGTCCTCAGTGATATGCAAAACATCTTTTATTGCAATAATCATATATTGAATACTCTTGGCCACTCTTGGGTGCAACCTTGCATCATCATAGTCGACACTGGAGTCGGAATCCGTGTCGGTATCAGTGTCTGCTATCTGGGAAAAGGGATGTTTATGGGACCCTGAAGGGTCTTGTGACACAGTAACAGCCATGGATTGACTCTCTGCTTTGTCCTTGGACTCTGCTTTGTCCAATCTCTTATGTAATAAAGCCACATTAGCATTTAAAACATTCCACATGTCCAACCAATCAGGTGTCGGCTGTGCCGACGGAGACACCACCACCATCTGCTCTGCTTCCTCCCTAGCCGATCCTTCCACTTCAGACATGTCGACACACACGTACTGACACCCCCACACACACTGGGATATATGAATATGGGGACAGACCCACAATAAGGCCCTTTGGAGAGACAGAGAGAGAGTATGCCAGCACACACCCAGCGCCACTAGATACTGAAACAAAATCCCAGCCTGTACAGCGCTTTATATATAGAATTAGCACCAAATAAATGTGCCCCCCCCCCCCTCGTTTTTGCCCCCTGTTACTTGTTCAGCAGGGGAGAGTCCGGGAGCAGCTTCTCTGCAGCATGCTGTGGAGAAAATGGCGCTGGTTAGTGCTGGAAGATCAAGCTCCACCCCCTCGACGGCGGGCTTCGGTCCCGCTATTTTTATTATACTGGCAGGGGATTTATTATATACTGCCTCCGCAGTATCTATATATGTGTGCCAGTCTTATGTGAGGTAAAAAATGCTGCCCAGGGTGCCCCCCTGCGCCCTGCACCCTTGCTGTGCCTGTGTGTGTTGTGGGAGCAATGGCGAGCAGCGCGATCGCTGCGCGGTACCTCATGAAGATCTGAAGTCTTCTGCCGCCTTTGAAGTCTTCTTGCTTCCTATACTTACCCGGCTTCAATCTTCCGGCTCTGTGAGGAGGACGGCGGCGCGGCTCTGGGACGAACAGCAAGGACGACACCTGTGTTCCGACCCTCTGGAGCTAATGGTGTCCAGTAGCCTAAGAAGCAGAGCCCATCAGTCCAGGAAAGTGGGTCTGCTTCTCTCCCCTCAGTCCCACGATGCAGGGAGCCTGTTGCCAACAGTGCTCCCTGAAAATAAAAAACCTAACAAAAGTCTTTTCAGGGAAACTCAGTAGAGCTCCCATAGAGTGTGTCCAGTCTCTCTGGGCACAGAATCTAACTGAGGTCTGGAGGAGGGGCATAGAGGGAGGAGCCAGTTCACACCCATCTAAAGTCTTAGAGTGCCCATGTCTCCTGCAGAGCCCGTCTATACCCCATGGTCCTTATGGAGTCCCCAGCATCCTCTAGGACGTAAGAGAAATAGCTATGAACAAGATATCCATAGATATTCCTGTGTCTATTACACCGATTTATTCAACCTTACTATATATATATATATATATATATATATCTATCAGGGCCGGTTCGAGCGCCCTCGGCGCCCCGGGGAGGGGATGGGGGTGTGGCTTAACACGGGCGTGGCCAGTTACGCCCCCTGTACAGTAGAAGCGCTGCTTAAATGCTGAGCGGTGCGCGATGACGTCATCGCGCACCGCACAGCAAAAGGTCCTCTCCGTGAAGGGAAACTAGACGCTACGCGCCTAGTTCCCTTCACGGAGAGGACCTTTGCTGTGCGGTGCGCGATGACGTCATCGCGCACCGCTCAGCAAAGGTCCTCTCCGCGAAGGGAAACTAGACGCTACGCGTCTAGTTCCCTTCACAGGGGACCACAGCCGGGACCACAGACGCAGAGCCGGTGGACACAGCGGGCAACGGAGGGCACAGCAGTGGCGGATCTTGCCATGGTGCAGCGCCCTCCGGATGGCGCCCCGGGCAAAAGTCCTGCTTGCCCGTGGCAAGATCCGTTACTGATATATATATATATATATATATATATATAGCCCTTTCTGATATGCAATTTTTTACCCAGTCATATATCGGTGGTGCTGACAGGGCCACCCACCCGCGTCTGTGTCCCTAATATAGTTTTCACTTGGGAAAAATATTCATCCACCTACATGTTGACACACATGTACCAAGTACCATCAGTAGTCGGCCGTGCCGACAGGGTCACTCCCACAGCCGTTTGTAGGAAGCACTCCGCTTCAGACATGCCGACACACATGTACCAAACATGTCAGAGAGACACAGATAGAGTTTGCCAGCTCATAACCCAGCGATTAATCAACAGTTCTGAACATTATAGAATGCCCCCAAACCTGGAGCGCTTTTATATTAAACATATATTGCACCAATTTGACTGTGCCCCCCCTCCGTTTTGCACCCTGATACATTAAGCAATGTGAGAAAGGACCAGTGTCTCTGCAATAGAAAATGGCGCTGGCTGTGTGAGCTGTGAGGGCTAAGCCCCGCCCCCGTAATGGCGCGCTTTAGTCCCGCTATTTTAGTTAAAATCTTTATACTGGCGGGGGTTAGGACAGTGCCCCAGCACCTATGTCCCCTGTTGCCAGTCTTATAATTGATGTATATCAGGGACGTGCAGTCAGGGGAGGCAGGGGAGGCAGTGCCTCCCCTGTGATAAATTATTAAAAGAACAAAAAGAAGATACTTATGACACATGTTCTGTGTCATAAGTATGTTCTTTATTTTATTCTAATAATTTTAGGGGGTTAAATAGGTTTGGGAGGCACTGATAGCAGTGCCTCCCGTAGATAATGGAAACGGGGATCGAGCGGGGGGTGGGGCCAAGAAGTGGGCTGTAAAAGCCCATTGAAAAACATAGGCAAAGCGGCACCTATAGAAGTGCCTCGCTGACATCACTGACAGCAAGGCAGAAATGATTGGACAGCGGATCCAGTGCTGGATCCGCTGGTCCAATCATCCATACGAGGCGGCGGGACAGTAATCTGCTCCCCTCCCTTCATCCCCCCGTAGTCCGTCGGTTGATTCTATTTCGGAGTGGGAGAAGGGACCTTCTGACGTATCTAGGGGAGGAGACACGTCACCAGGGGGAGGAGCTACGGGCGGACAGGGTACCCGAAAAGTACCCTCGCGGGCTCGGTGGCTCGCTCCGCTTCGCTCGCCACCTGATTACTAAAGGTAATAGTTGGTGGCGTGGATAGTAGAGGAACTATCCCGCTGGCCTAGCTCCTCCCCCTTGTGTCGTAACTCCTCCCCCTTACGGAAAAGGTCCCTTAGCCCACTTGATTCTAGCATCTACCGTAGTCCGTCACCTGCTGCTGCCTGCTAGCGATCATGTCAGGGACCCTGTGTAGAAGACAGCGGCGGCAGCGCTCCTGGAGCCGGCGTCTGAAGGCAAGTGGAGAAAGTTGAGTAGCGGCGGCTGGCGCTGTCCTCCTCCAGCCGCAGCAGCAGGTGTCTCCGTGTGTGCAGCGGAGCCGCGTCCGGAGTGCAGGGACAGCGAGAGGCGCCTGTGGTGAGTACAGCACATCCATCCATCTCTCTCCCTCTCTCTCCCTCTCCCTCTCTCTCCCTCTCCCTCTCTCTCTCTCCCTCTCCCCCTCTCCCTTTCCCTCCCTCTCCCTCTCTCCCTCTCTCTCCCTCTCCCTCTCTCTCCCTCCCTCTCTCCCTCTCCCTCCCTCTCTCTCCCTCTTTAATTTTTTAACCCATTCAGACCCTTTTCCATTAAGTTAATGGAAGCCCTGGACAACAAAATTGCATTCATGTCCTCCTCCCACTCCCTTCCCAAACACTAATTTATTTATTTATTCATTTTCTATGCAGATGTACAATATATCACAAGTATGATGAGCAGGCAGGTAGCAGGCATTGGCGGCATGGGACTGAGATGCATATTAGTGGCGGAGGGCTGGGTCAGTTGATGGTGGGTGAGTTTGTAAGCCATTGGCGGTGGCAGCAAGCAGCGGCTCAGGGCAAGTAGCGGGCATTGGCTCGGCGGCGGTAGGGGCCATCGGCAGGATTCGGCGGACATTATGTGGCTATAGTGCCTCACCAGCCACTGACCTCACCGCACGCCACTGATGTATATATGCTGCCCAAGGCGCGCCCCCCCCCCCTCCCCGCGCGCCCTGCACCCTGGAGTGCCTCTGAGTGTGGGAGCATGGCGCGCAGCGCGGCCGCTGTGTGTTACCTCAAAGCCGTCACTGAAGTCTTCTGATCTTCTACTCACCTGTCTTCTGAGTTCTGGCTCTGCAAGGGGGGTGACGGCAGGCTCTGGGAACGAGCATTTAGGCGTACCTAGCGATCAGACCCTCTGGAGCTAATGGTGTCCTGTAACCAAATAAGCAGAGCCTTTAAACTCACAGAAGTAGGTCTGACTTCTCTCCCCTAAGTCCCACGAAACAGGGAGACTGTTGCCAGCAGTTCTCCCTGAACATGAAAAACCTAACAAAGTCTTTTCAGAGAAACTCAGTAGAGCTCCTCAGTGTGCATCCAGTCTGCCTGGGCACAGATTCTAAACTGGAGTCTGGAGGAGGGGCATAGAGGGAGGAGCCAGGTCACACCCTTTGAAAGTCTTAATGTGCCCATGTCTATACCCCATGGTTCTTGAAGTGACCCCAGCATCCTCTAGGCTGTATGAGAAATGTAGTATCTACCACTAATGCTGTCAATCCGTGTGTCTAGCAGTGACGTGCGGTGGGGTGAGGCAGAGCCTTTTCTGTCATACTAACGTTTGTGCCAGAGTTTTGACTGCATAAAGTATATGAAAAATACAAAAAATATGTTTGAAATATCTTCTTTGCATTATTCTAATAATTTTTATAGCCAAAACTCTATCTTTTCTGTACATCTCTGATCAAAACTCACCAAATTTCCAGAAGTTTATACTGCTGCACCTGTGTATAATGCCCAGATGTACGTTTTGGCTCATATATTGCATGTAAATCTGGCTCTGGTACTAGCCAATGCCTCCTGAGCAATTTACCTCACCGCACATCCCTGGTGTCTAGGCACACATGTCTAGGCTAGCATTAGTATACATGAATGTATAAATACTGTTTTTGAGTTGGATGCACCTTGACCTATGTCCAACTTAACATACACATGTAGTTATAATTTTTCATACTTTTTATCTGCATACATTCAAATCTCAAATGTGTCCAACTCTATATGAGGCCTAGTATGGTCACTCTTGTGACTTTCCCTTTGTCAGAGCCCTTCTCCCTCCCCTTGATTGGAGAGGAGCTAGGTAGAAGGAAGCATTCTTTGCTGAATGCAGGTTAGTCACAGAAATGTGTCATGTATTGCAACCAAATGGAACAAGTTGGATATAGGAATTTCTCTTACGTCCTAGAGGATGCTGGGGTCCACATTAGTACCATGGGGTATAGACCGGTCCACTAGGAGCCACTGGCACTTTAAGAGTTTGAGAGTTTGGGCTGGCTCCTCCCTCTATGCCCCTCCTACAAGACTCAGTTTAGAAAATGTGCTCGGAGGAGCCGGTCACAGCTAGGGGAGCTCTACAGAGCTTCTTTAGTAAAGTTTAGTTTAGAGTTTATTATTTTACAGGGAGGCTGCTGGCAACAGCCTCCCTGCTTCGTGGGACTAAGGGGATCGAACATTCCCCGCCACAGGGGATCCCTCACCCCGGCAGCATGACGCCACCCCCTTAAAGAGCCAGAGAATCGGTGGCGAGTTAGTCACTAGTCCCCCTTGCAATCGGGGAGCCAGTGTGAAGATGGTGGCAACAGGGTTTGGAGCGCAGTACTAACTGCTCTCCGGGACTCAGTGGTACATAGTGCGGTGCTGTGAGGGGCGCCCTGAGCCAGCGCCTACACTGGTCACACAGCCTGTCAGGGTCCCGGGATCTCTGCCAGCATAAATCCTCAGGCCAGTATAATCCTAGGAAGAGCGGGAAGACAGCGCCATTTTGGGGGTGGAGCTTCTCCTCAGAGCGGATCCAGCAGCATTCAGTGCCATTTTCCTGCCTGCAGAAACGCTGTCAGTGAAGTGCAGTCCCTCCAGAGCAACTCCAGCTATCTCTCACGGTACCAGGGGGTTGTAGAGGGGGGGAGGCTGTGTGACCTATTAAGGTACACAGTCAGTGCTGGTTTAGGGTCTCCCTATACTTGGAATGCGCTGTGTGTGGGTTGGCTCCAATCTCTGTCTCTCTTGCCATTCTTGGGGGTGAAACTCTGTCTGTCCTCCCCTGTATGTGTGTGGAGTGTCTGTGGTCTCCTTTAAGCTATGTCCAGGGACTCTGTGTCATATGCTGCAGAGGATATGTCCTCTCAGGATGATCCCATTTTATGTAATCAGGATTGCACTGTGTTAGCACAGATACCAGCAAGGGAGCCTGAATGGTTATCCTCTATCAAATCCATGACTTCTCAGATTTCTACTAGGGTTGCACAGAATGAATCTGCAACTCAGGTTTTACAGAACTCTATGGCAGTTTGGTCCGGTTCTGTTACCACAGGGCCCCCTCGGGAGTATCTAATAAACGTGCTCTTGTGCAGATTATGCAGGATGACACGGATACTGACTCTGACACGGCAGACGGTGTTGGGGATGTGCTTAGGGGGCCGCATCTCTTGCTAAAGGGGTGCAGTTGATGATAGAGGCTATAAGGGATGTGTTGAATATTGCAGATACAACTCCTGAGCAGGTTGAGGAGGCTTACTTCACTGACAATAAGAAAGCCTCGCTAACCTTCCCTGCGTCCAAAGAATTAAATGGTATATTTGAGAAAGCATGGGAAAACCCAGAGAAAAAAATCCAGATCCCTAGAAGGGTTCTGGTTGCTTTCCCTTCCCTGAGGATAGGAAAAAATGGGAAAACCCACCCATAGTGGACGCGTCTGTATCCAGACTCTCAAAAAAGGTGGTTTTACCTGTTCCAGGATCTACCGCCTTAAAAGAGCCGGCTGATCGCAAAATTGATACTATGCTCAAATCCATATACACGGCTTCGGGGGCGATACTATGGCCTACTATTGCCTGTGCATGGATTTCCAAAGCTATAGTAAAGTGGTCAGGCACGTTACTTGAGGATTTGGATACTATGGATAAAAGTGACGTAGAATTGTTTTTACATAACATTCAGGATTCTGCAGGATTCAAGGTGGTATCCATGAAGTACCTGGGTTCGATGGCTTCAGGAATTTCTTCCATGTCTGTCTCAGCTCGTCAAGGACTGTGGCTGCGGAATCCAGGAGAGGTGTGGAGACCCTACCCTACACAGGTCAGGCTCTCTTTGGGGAAGCGTTGGATGCGTGGATCTCCACGGCTACAGCGGGTAAGTCACCTTTTCTTCCCTCAGCTGCACCTGCTGTGAAGAAACCCTTTCCTTCAGTGGCATCACAGCCCTTTCGTGTTACTAAAACAAGAAAGGCCAAACCGTCCAACACCTTCTTTAGAGGAGGTCGGCCAAAATCCAAGAAACCTGCTGCTGCAGGTCCCCAGGAACAGGAACCTGCTTCGGGTACGCCAAAGTCCTCAGCATGACGGTGGACAGCGCGGCCTGGAGGTAGGGCCGGTGGGGGCGAGACTCAGGCATTTCAGTCACGTCTGGGTGTCGTCCGGCCTGGATCCCTGGGTACTAGATATTGTGTCCCAGGGGTACCACCTGGAATTTCAAAATCTCCCTCCTCACCGGTTCCTCAAATCAGGCTTGCCGGCATTGCCGGCAGACAGGGCTACCCTACAGGGAGCCATCCAGAAGCTGGTGGAGGCACAGGTTATCGTACCAGTTCCTCCCCAGATGCAAAACAAAGGTTACTATTCGAACCTTTTCGTGGTACCAAAACCGGATGGTTTGGTCAGGCCCATTCTGAACGTAAAATCACTAAACCCCTTTCTGAGGGAGTTCAAGTTCAAAATGGAGTCTCTAAGGGCAGTGATATCAGGTCTGGAGGACGGGGAATTCCTGGTATCCCTAGATATCAAGGATCCGTACCTCCACATTCCGATTTGGCTGCCGCATCAGGCTTATCTCCGATTTGCTCTGTTGGACTGTCATTTTCAGTTCCAGGCCCTGCCATTCAGCCTCTCCACAGCACCGAGGGTATTCACCAAGGTGATGGCGGAAATGACGGTTCTCCTCCACAGACAGGGGGTGAACATAATTCCATATCTGGATGATCTGCTGATAAAGGCATCGTCCAAGGAGAAGCTGTTACGGTCCATAGCTCTCATGACACAGCTTCTCAGGGAACATGGTTGGATCCAAGAATCATCCTCTGGGCAGGAATACATGCGTTGGCGCAGTCAGCCATCTTCATTCTGGGAGTAGACAACTGGGAAGCGGACTTCCTCAGCAAACACAATCTCCATCCAGGGAAGTGGGGTCTCCATCCGGAGGTGTTCAAGGAGGTAACAGATCTTTGGGGCGTACCCCAAATCGACATGATGGCCTCTCATCTCAACAAGAAGCTTCGGCGGTATTGTTCCAGTTCAAGGGACCCGCAAGCAGTGGCGGTGGATGCCCTGGTGGGTGTTCCAGTCTGTACGTGTTTCCTCCACTTCCACTCATTCCAAGAGTTCTCAAACGCCTAAGGATAACAAGAGTTCAGGCAATTCTCATTGCTCCGGACTGGCCAGGAAGGGCTTGGTACGCAGATCTTCTGGATCTACTGCTAGAAGAGTCGAGGCCTATTACTCTTTGCGAGGACCTGCTGCAGCAGGGGCCGTTCACCTATCAAGACTTACCACGGCTACGTTTGATGGCATGGAGGTTGAATGCCAGATACTAGCTCAGAAGGGCATTCCGAACAAGGTTATTTCTACCCTGATACAGGCTAGGAAAAGAGTAACGTAAAAACATTACCATCGTATTTGGAAAAATGATGTATCTTGGTGTGAGTCCAAGTTTCCTGTGGGGCAGTTTCAACTGGGAGGTTTTCTCCTCTTTCTGCAAACAGGTGTGGATATGGGCCTGAGGTTAGGAGCCATAAAGGTCCAAATTTCGGCCCTATCCAATTTCTTCCAGAAACAGTTGGCTGCCCTTCCTGAGTTTCAGACTTTTTTGAAGGGAGTTATGCACATCCAACCTCCCTTTGTACCGCCTATGGCGCCTTGGGATCTTAACGTGGTGTTGCAGTTCCTCCAGTCGTGCTGATTTGAGCCTCTACAGGAGGTTGAGGTCAAGTTTCTCACGTGGAAGGCTGTCACTTGTTGGCCTTAGCTTCTGCTAGACGTGTGTCAGAGTTGGGGGCTTTGTCATGTAAAAGCCCATACTTGGTCTTCCATGAAGACAGAGCTGAGCTTCGGACATGTCAGCAGTTTCTTCCAAAGGTTGTGTCAGCATTTCATATCAACCATCCTATTGTGGTGCCAGTTACGACTGACTTCTCAATTTCATCAAAGTCCTTAGATGTTGTAAGGGCTCTAAAGATCTATGTGAGGAGGATTGCTCGTCACAGAAAATCAGACTCTCTGATTGTCCTGGATGATCCCAAGAAACTTGGGTGTCCTGCTTCTAAGCAGATGATCTCTCGCTGGATCAGGTTCACTATCTAGCATGCATATTGTATGGCAGGCTTGCCGTGTCCTACGTCTGTTAAGGCCCACTCTACTTGTAAGGTGGGTTCTTCCTGGGCGGCTGCCCGGGGTGTCTCAGCCTTACAACTCTGCCGAGCAGCTACTTGGTCGGGGTCAAACACGTTCGCAAAGTTCTACAAGTTCGATACTTTGGCCTCTGAGGACCTTAAGTTTGGTCAATTGGTTCTGAAGGAGCCTCCGCTCTCTCCCTCCCATTCTGGGAGCTTTGGTACATCCCCATGGTACTAATGTGGACCCCAGCATCCTCTAGGACGTAAGAGAAAATAGGATTTTAATTGCCTACTGGTAAATCCTTTTCTCGTAGTCCGTAGAGGATGCTGGGCGCCCGCCCAGCGCTTTGTGATCCTGCAGTGGTTATTTCGTTCAGTACTGCTTAGTTCTGGGTTAAGTACTGTTTTGTTACTTGGTAAGTAATCTTATTCAACTGCTGCTTATGTTTTAAGCTAGTTAGCTTGGTTTGCCTTGTGTGTGAGCTGGTGTGAATCTCACCACTGTCTGTGTAAAATCCTTCTCTTGAAGATGTCTGTCTCCTCGGGCACAGTTTCTAGGCTGAGTCTGGTAGGAGGGGCATAGAGGGAGGAGCCAGCACACACTCTCAAACTCTTAAAGTGCCAATGGCTCCTAGTGGACCCGTCTATACCCCATGGTACTAACGTGGACCCCAGCATCCTCTACGGACTACGAGAAAAGGATTTACTGGTAGGTAATTAAAATCCTATTATTTAAAATAGAAATGTCTGACATCACAGTCTTTCCACACTGGGAAACTCACATGCCTAGATTGCTGGGACAATGGGGGTCATTCCGAGTTGATCGCTAGCTGCCGTTGTTAGCAGCGCAGCGATCAGGCTAAAAATCGGCACTTCTGTGCATGCGTATGGTGCGCACTGCGCACGCGCGACGTACTTTCACAAAAGCCGATGCAGTTTTACTCAAGCTCTATCTACGCTTTTCAGTCGCACTGCTGGCCGCAGAGTGATTGACAGGAAGTGGGTGTTTCTGGGTGGTAACTGACCGTTTCTGGGGAGTGTGTGTAATAACGTAGGCATGCCAGATAAAAACGCAGGAGTGGCTGGAAAAACGTAGGCGTGGCTGGCCGAACGCAGGGCGTGTTTGTGACGTCAAAACAGGAACTAAATAGTCTGAAGTGATCGCAAGGAAGGAGTTGGTCTGCAGCTACTCTGAAAATGCACAATTTTTTTTTGTAGCAGCGCTGCGATCCTTTCGTTCGCACTTCTGCTAAGCTAAGATACACTACCAGAGGGTGGCGGCTTAGCGTTTGCACTGCTGCTAAAAGCAGCTAGCGAGCGAACAACTCGGAATGAGGGCCAATGTTCCTTCCATTATCTAACTCTGAGGTAGTAGCTTCTTGCCCTACTTACATCATGATACTGTCATTGCCATTTTCTTGCTTTCACATCATATAAGTGGATGAGTCGCTCCATTCCACTAGACCAACACACTCCTCGTCTGCTTATGTGTATATTCTAATGATCTGATTGTCCACAACTGTTTATCCACTCTTACTCCATGGGATAAATTTATTAAGATGGGAGTTCTATTTAAGATGGGTGTTGCCCACAGCAACCAATCAGATTCCAGGTATTATCTTCTAGAAGGTGCTAGATAAATAAGTAGAATCTGATTGGTTGCTATGGGCAACTTTCCATCTTAAATAGAACTCCCATCTTAGTAAATTTACCCCCATGACTGGATAGATTCCAAACCTGCACAAGATGAAAACTGCATACAATATGGTACTTTGATTTCAGTTAAAAACATGTTAATAAATATGTTGCAAATAAAATTCAAGGGATGAAACTTGTGATGATATGAAAGCATTCTGGTTGGGTGGGTTGTCACAGAACTTCTTTTATCCCAGCAATAGAACTTGACTTTCACAAGCCTATACCTACACAGGTGCATTTACATATGAGCATGCATACTTGTAAATGCCAATAATAAATATACAAGGAGAAAATATGTAAAAGTTGTAAAAAAAAAAATAAGGAGATAGGCACAGCAATAGTAGGCAGGTCTTTTATGACATGTTTTGCTTTGATGACATTTACATTTATGCCTAACGCCATAATCTTACACATGTATAGGGTTTGCAGCAAATCTCCTACAATAGTGGAAAGTCAGTGCACTTGTGCAAATCTAAATGCACTGCATGCCCTTGTCATTAACCTACAGATCCTTGCTATTTATCATCATCTTCAAGTACGAAGTAAAAATCACTTTTTAATTTATGCCTATAGTAGCCAGAGGGTCACAACTAGGTCACAATAATATCCATTCATTCATTTTTTTCTCTACAACGGAACGTACACATAAAATCTCAAGAGAATCACTTCACAAATGGAGATGATAAATTGTGTCCCTGAGGAGCATCCTAATGGCTATGTAGAGGGGTCTCTGGGGGTACAGAAAAGGGCAGCATTTAATGTGTTTTCTTTAAATAAGTTATCTGTGAAATATTCTTATCAGTTGATAGTTCTTTTGTAATTGTTGCTAAAGCTATAGCTTTAAAAATCCTTTTACTTTTCAAGTGGCTGAGATTATTACTTTGAATATTATAGCTATCCATTTCAATTTAGTGCTCCAAAGAACACTAAGGGGTGTATTCAATTCTTGTCGGAAACTGACGTCTTTTCGAAAAAAGACGGCAGCATCCGAGTGTTTTAGGTCAGAAGGGGTTCTGACCTATTCAATAGCTGTTTTTTTCCGACAAGTTGGGAATTGTCGAAATCCACGTATTTTATCGGAAGTGCGGCCAAACTCACTAGGTTTTAGCCCGTTTCCAACAATGTAAATCTGACTTTAAAAAAAGTTGGATTGACATTGTCGGAACGGCCAGAACCTGTCGAGTTTGGCCAAGTAATTGAATTCTGACCTGTCGGATTCTTTCCATCGGAAAGGATCCAACAGGAATTGCATATACCCCTAAGTAATATACTGTAGTAATGGAACCACATGAATATGTTTTATTATAAGTAACAATCTCCCAGATGGTTATTTTAAGTGTGCAGAAATAAGGAGATTTATGGTAGACTTACCATTGTTAAATCTCTTTCTGCGAAGAACATTGGGTTCCACAGGGAAACATCGGGTGTAGAGTGGATCTTGATCAGGGAAGGCACCAACAGGCTAAAGCTTTAGGCTGTCCCAGGATGCATTGTGGGGCCTCCTGTATAACCTCGCCTCCAGGCACTGTGAGCCAGCTCAGGCAAAAGAGAAGGCAGATGTTAGTCACAGAGAATCACATTCTCACGACAGGAGAAGGGACCAGCGACTAATGCCATACAACCCAAAGAAGCTAGGTGCGTCAGGGTGGGTGCCCTGTGGAACCCAATGTACTTCGCAGAAAGAGATTTAACAATGGTAAGGTTACCTTAAATCTCCTTTTCTGCAGCATGTTACATTGGTTTCCACAGGGAAACATCGGGTGATGTCCTAAAGCAGTTCCTCAAGGGAGGGGACCCGGCGTCCAAAGGAAGCATCCTGGGAGGCGGAAGTATCAAAGGCATAGAACCTAATGAACGTGTTCACTGAGGACCATGTAGCCGCCTTGCACAATTGTTCAGCAGACACGCCACGGCAGGCCGCACGAGAAGGTCCAACATACCGAGTAGAATGGGCAATAATAGCAGCAGGAACTGGGAGTCCAGCCCATGCTTAAGCTTGTGCATTCCATTCTAATCCATCTGGCCAGGGATTGCTTACTCGCAGGCCAGCCTCGTTTGTGAAAACCAAACCGTACAAAAAGGGAATCTGACCTCCAGATAGAGGCAGTCCTCTCCACGTATATACGGAGAGCCCGTATCCCATCCCAAGACCGCTCTTTGGAGGACAAACCAGAAGAGATGAAGGTCGGAACCACAATCTCTTGTTTTAGGAGAAAAGATGACACCACCTTAGGTAAATAAACAGGACGAGTTCTAAGAACTGCCCGGTCATGGTGAAATATCAGGACGGGTGGACGACAGGACAAAGCGCCTAGGTCTGACACCCTCCTAGCAGAGGCAATAGCCAATAGGAACAGGACCTTGACAGTGAGCCATTTAAGGTCCACTGACTCAAGAGGTTCAAATGGACACTCTTGCAGGGCATTCAGGACAACAGACAGATCCCATAGAGCCACAGGAGGGACATAGGGAGACTGAATCTGTAAAACACCCTGAGTGAAAGTATGAACGTCAGGAATAGATGCAATTTTTCTCTGAAACCACACCGACAAGGCAGATATATGAACCTTGAGGGAGGCCAGACGAAAGCCGAAGTCCAGGCCTTGTTGCAGAAAAGCCAGAATTCTGGAAGTTCCGAGTTTGTATGCATCGTAATTCTTAGCAGCACACCAGGTGAAGTAAGAATTCCAGACCCTGTAATATATCCATGCAAATGCCAGTTTTTGGGCCTTTAGCATAGTTTGGATAACCGCCTTGGAGAATCCTTTGGCCCTCAGGAGTGATGCTTCAAGAGCCACGCCGTCAAAGCCAGTCTGGCCAGGTCTGGGTAGACACAAGGGCCCTGAATGAGGAGGTCTGTGCACTGAGGAAGTAGAAGAGGACGCTCTATCGATAGACTCTGCAGGTCCAAGAATCAATGCTGTCTGGGCCACGCTGGAGCGAAGTGGTATTCCTCCTTCCTGTTTGAACTTCCATAGTACCCTGGGCAGGAGTGACATTGGAGGGAACACATAGGGCAGCTGAAAGTTCCATGGACTTGCCAGTGCTTCCACGAACGCTGCTTGAGGATCACTGGTTCTTGATCCAAAGACCGGAACTTTGTGATTGTGTCAAGACCCCATCAGGTCTATATCTGGTAGGCCCCATTTGCCCACTAGGAGTTGAAAGACTTCCTGATGAAGACTCCATTCTCTGGCATGCACGTCCTGATGACTGAGGAAATCCGCTTCCCAGTTGAGGACTCCCGACATGAATACTGCCGATATTGGTGGCATCATTGCCATGTGGCTTAGAGTGCCTCCTTAATGGTTTATGTATGCCACCGTGATGGTCTGATCGTACTTGAATAGGCCTGTTCTTTTACAGAGGCAGGGCGAGAGACAAAGCATTGAACACTGCCCGCAATTCCAGAATGTTTATCGGGAGGAGTGATTCCTCCTGGTCCACCGACCCTGGAAAGAGTATTGCTCCAACACTGCACCCCAGACTGGCATCCATAGTCAGTAAGACCCAGTTGGGGATCCAGAAGGGAAAGCCCCTGTTGAACTGCTGGTCCTGTAGCCACCAGGTCAGCGATAGACAAACCTCCGGAGTCAAGGAGATCATGTGAGACTTGATCCGGTGAGGTAGGCCTTCCCACTTGTAAAGGATTAACCTCTGCAGAGGGCGGGAATGAAATGGAACATACTCTACCATGTCGCAAGCCAACACCATCAGGCCTAGTACTTGCATCGCCGAGTGCATCGACACTCTTGGGCGAGAGAGGAAGTATCTTATGTCCTGAAGCTTCAGGACCTTCTCTGGAGACAGAAACAGCTGTTGACTGTGTGTGTCCAGCAGTGCCCCCAGCTGTACCATGCTCTGAGCAGGGACCAGCGAGGACTTCTTCCAGTTGATGAGCCATCTGTGGACTTGTAGGAAGTTTACTGTCAGTTGCAGATGACTGAGGACATCGTGGGAGTTTGCCAGGATCAGCAAGTCATCCAGATACGGCAGGATTCTTACTCCCTGGGGACGGAGATGAGCCATCATCATGGACATAACCTTGGTGAAGATCCAAGGGGCCGTGGCCAGTCCAAACAGCAGAGCCTGGAAATGATAGTGAATGTTGCCATAGCAAATATTTCTGATGCTATATGGCAATAGGTATATGCAGGTAAGCATCTTGTATATCCAGGGATACCATATAATCTCCGGGTTCCATGGCCAGTACAATTGAGCGCAGTTAAATACCAAAACCAGAAAGAGAAAAAAAGAAGCATTTTTGTTGGACGCACTAAACCACAATTCCTTTTTTCTCTAACGTCCTAGTGGATGCTGGGGACTCCGTAAGGACCATGGGGAATAGACGGGCTCCGCAGGAGACTGGGCACTCTAAAGAAAGATTCAGTACTATCTGGTGTGCACTGGCTCCTCCCTATATGCCCCTCCTCCAGACCTCAGTTAGAATCTGTGCTTGGCCAGAGCTGGGTGCTCCTAGTGGGCTCTCCTGAGCTTGCTAGAAAAGAAAGTATTTTGTCAGGTTTTTTATTTTCAGAGAGCTTCTGCTGGCAACAGACTCTCTGCTAAGAGGGACTGAGGGGAGAGAAGCAAACCTACTCACGGCAGCTAGGTAGCGCTTCTTAGGCTACTGGACACCATTAGCTCCAGAGGGATCGAACACAGGTACCTAACCTTGATCGTCCGTTCCCGGAGCTGCGCCGCCGTCCCCCTCGCAGAGCCAGAAGTACAGAAGCAGCAGAAGCATGAAGACATCGAAATCGGCGGCTGAAGACTCCTGTCTTCACTTAAGGTAGCGCACAGCACTGCAGCTGTGCGCCATTGCTCCCAGAGCACACCGCACACTCCGGTCACTGTAGGATGCAGGGCGCAGGGGGGGGCGCCCTGGGCAGCAATTAATTACCTTTTTGGCAAAAATAGACATATATACAGTCTGGGACTGTATATATGCCCGAGCCCCCGCCATTTTTTACACATTAAAGCGGGACAGAAGCCCGCCGCTGAGGGGGCGGGGCCTTCTTCCTCAGCACACCAGCGCCATTTTCTCTTCACAGCTCCGCTGGAAGGACGCTCCCCAGGCTCTCCCCTGCAGTATACAGGTGCAATAAAGGGTAAAAAAGAGAGGGGGGGCACATAAATTTAGGCGCAGAGATATATTTAACAGCAGCTACGGGGTAAACACTAAGGTACAGTGTAATCCCTGGGTTATATAGCGCTGGGGTGTGTGCTGGCATACTCTCTCTCTGTCTCCCCAAAAGCCTTTGTGGGGTCCTGTCCTCAGTCAGAGCATTCCCTGTGTGTGTGCTGTGTGCCGGTACGCCTGTGTCGACATGTTTGATGAGGAAGGATACGTGGAGGCAGAACAAGTGCAGCTGAGTGTGGTGTCGCCGCCGACGGTGCCGACACCTGATTGGATGGATATGTGGAAGGTGTTAAATGATAATGTAAACTCCTTGCATAACAAACTGGATAAAACTGTAACCTTGGGACAGTCAGGGTCTCAACCCATGCCTGATCCTACAGCGCAGAGGCCGTCAGGGTCTCAAAAGCGCACACTATCCCAGATAGTTGACACAGATGTCGACACGGAATCTGACTCCAGTGTCGATAACGATGAGGCAAAGTTGCAGCCTAAAATGACTAAAGCCATCCGCTACATGATTGTAGCAATGAAGGATGTATTACACATTTCTGAGGACAAGAAAATCCTGTCCCTGACAAGAGGATTTATATGTATGGGGAGAAAAAGCATGAAGTGACTTTTCCCCCTTCACATTAATTAAATGAATTATATGAAAAAGCGTGGGATTCCCCTGACAGGAAGGTGATAATTTCCAAGAGATTACTTATGGCGTATCCTTTCCCGCCAACGGACAGGTTACGCTGGGAATCCTCCCCTAGGGTAGACAAGGCGTTGACACACTTGTCTAAGAAGGTGGCCCTGCCGTCTCAGGATACGGCCGCCCTAAAGGATCCTGCGGATAGAAAGCAGGAAGCTATCCTGAAGTCTGTTTATACACATTCTGGCACACTGCTGAGACCAGCAATTGCTTCGGCCTGGATGTGTAGTGCAGTAGCTGCATGGACGGATACTCTGTCTGAGGAGATAGATACCCTGGACAGGGACACTGTTCTACTGACCCTGGCACATATCAAGGACGCGGTCCTATATATGTGGGATGCCCAGAGGAACATTTGCCTGCTGGGCTCTAGAGTAAACGCAATGTCCATTTCTGCCAGAAGGGTCTTATGGACTCGGCAATGGACAGGGGATACCGACTCTAAAAAACACATGGAGGTTTTACATTATAAGGGTGAGGAATTGTTTGGGGACGGTCTCTCGGACCTAGTTTCCACAGCTACGGCTGGGAAGTCAAATTTCTTGCCTTATGTCCCTCCACAGCCTAAGAAAGCACCGTATTACCAAATGCAGTCCTTTCGTTCTCAGAAGAGCAAGAAGGTCAGAGGTGCGTCCTTTCTTGCCAGAGGCAGGGGTAGAGGAAAAAAGCTGCACCATGCAGCTAGTTCCCAGGAACAAAAATCTTCCCCGTCTTCCACTAAATCCACCGCATGACGCTGGGGCTCCACAGGCGGAGCCAGGAGCCGTGGGGGCGCGTCTCCGACATTTCAGCCACCAGTGGGTTCGCTCACAGGTGGACCCTTGGGCTATACAAATTGTGTCTCAGGGATACAAGCTGGAATTCGAGGTGACGCCCCCTCACCGTTACCTAAAATCGGCCTTACCAACTTCCCCCATGGAAAGGGAGATAGTGTTGGCGGCAATTCACAAACTTTTTCTCCAGCAGGTGGTGGTAGAGGTTCCCCCCCTTCAACGGGGAAGGGGCTACTATTCCACTATGTTTGTGGTACCGAAACCGGACGGTTCGGTCAGACCCATTTTAAATTTAAAATCCCTGAACATTTATCTGAAGAAAATTCAAGTTCAAAATGGAATCGCTCAGAGCGGTCATTGCAAGCCTGGAAGAGGGGGATTTTATGGTGTCTCTGGACATCAAGGATGCTTACTTGCATGTCCCCATTTATCCGCCTCATCAGGAGTACCTCAGGTTTGTGGTACGGGACTGTCATTACCAATTTCAGACGTTGCCGTTTGGCCTGTCCACGGCACAGAGAGTTTTTACCAAGGTGATGGCGGAAATGATGGTGCTCCTTCGGAAGCAAGGGGTTACAATTATCCCATACTTGGACGATCTCCTCATAAAGGCGAGGTCCAGGGAGCAGTTGCTGGTCAGCGTAGCACACTCTCAGGAAGTGTTGCGTCAGCACGGCTGGATTCTGAACATTCCAAAGTCGCAGCTGATTCCTGCAACGCGTCTGCCCTTCCTGGGCATGATTCTGGACACAGACCAGAAGAAGGTGTTTCTCCCGGAGGAGAAGGCTCAGGAGCTCGTGACTCTGGTCAGAGACCTCCTAAAGCCAAAACAGGTGTCGGTGCATCACTGCACATGAGTCCTGGGAAAGATGGTGGCGTCATACGAAGCCATTCCCTTCGGCAGGTTCCATGCGAGGATCTTTCAGTGGGATCTGCCGGACAAGTGGTCCAGATCGCATCTTCAGATGCATCGGATGACCACCCTGTCCCCCAGGGCCAGGGTGTCTCTTCTGTGGTGGCTACAAGGTGCTCACCTCCTCGAGGGCCGCAGATTCGGCATACAGGACTGGGTCCTGGTGACCGCGGATGCAAGCCTCCGAGGGTGGGGGGCAGTCACTCAAGGAAGAAACTTCCAAGGGCTGTGGTCAAGTCAGGAGACTTGTCTGCACATAAATATCCTGGAGCTACGGGCCATATACAACATCCTGAGTCAAGCGGAGCCTCTGCTTCGAGACCAACCAGTGCTGATTCAGTCAGACAACATCACGGCAGTCGCTCATGTAAACCGCCAGGGCGGCACAAGAAGCAGGGTGGCAATGGCGGAAGCCACCAGGATTCTTCGTTGGGCGGAGAATCACGTGCAAGCACTGTCAGCAGTGTTCATTCCGGGAGTGGACAACTGGGAAGCAGACTTCCTCAGCAGACACGACCTCCACCCGGGAGAGTGGGGACTTCATCAAGAAGTCTTCACGCAGATTGTAAATCGATGGGAACTGCCACAGGTGGACATGATGGCGTCCCGCCTCAACAAAAAATTAAAGAGGTATTGCGCCAGGTCAAGAGACCCTCAGGCGATAGCTGTGGACGCACTGGTGACACCGTGGGTATTCCAGTCGGTCTATGTGTTTCCTCCTCTTCCTCTCATACCCAGGGTACTGAGAATCGTAAGAAAAAGAGGAGTGAGAACAATACTCATTGTTCCGGATTGGCCAAGAAGGACTTGGTACCCGGAACTGCAAGAAATGCTCACAGAGGACCCATGGCCTCTGCCTCTCAGACAGGACCTGTTGCAACAGGGGCCCTGTCTGTTCCAAGACTTACCGCGGCTGCGTTTGACGGCATGGCGGTTGAACGCCGGATCCTAGCAGAAAAGGGCATTCCAGATGCAGGTATTCCTATGCTGATAAAGGCTAGGAAGGACGTGACAGCAAAACATTATCACCGTATATGGCGAAAATATGTTGCTTGGTGTGAGGCCAGGAAGGCCCCTACAGAGGAATTCCAGCTGGGTCGATTCCTGCACTTCCTACAGTCAGGTGTGACTATGGGCCTAAAATTAGGGTCCATAAAGGTCCAGATTTCGGCCCTATCCATTTTCTTTCAAAAAGAACTGGCTTCACTGCCTGAGGTTCAGACGTTTGTTAAGGGAGTGCTGCATATTCAGCCTCCTTTTGTGCCACCAGTGGCACCTTGGGATCTTAACGTGGTCTTGGGTTTCCTGAAATCCCACTGGTTTGAGCCACTTAAGACAGTGGAGCTAAAGTATCTCACGTGGAAAGTGGTCATGCTGTTGGCCTTGGCTTCAGCTAGGCGTGTGTCAGAATTGGCGGCTTTGTAATGTAAAAGCCCCTATCTGGTTTTCCATATGGATAGGGCAGAATTGCGGAATCGTCCGCAGTTTCTGCCAAAGGTGGTGTCATCTTTTCATTTGAACCAACCCATTGTGGTGCCTGCGGCTACTCGTGACTTGGAGGATTCCAAGTTGCTTGATGTAGTCAGGGCTTTGAAGATCTATGTTGCCAGGACGGCTGGAGTCAGGAAAACTGACTCGCTGTTTATCCTGTATGCATCCAACAAGCTGGGTGCTCCTGCTTCAAAGCAAACCATTGCTCGCTGGATCTGTAACACGATTCAGCAGGCTCATTCTGCGGCTGGATTGTCGCATCCAAAATCAGTGAAAGCCCATTCCACAAGGTTGGTGGGCTCTTCTTGGGCGGCTGACCGAGGGGTCTCGGCATTACAGCTTTGCCGAGCTGCTACTTGGTCGGGTTCAAACACATTTGCAAAATTCTACAAGTTTGATACCCTGGCTGAGGAGGACCTGGTGTTTGCCCATTCGGTGCTGCAGAGTCATCCGCACTCTCCCGCCCGTTTGGGAGCTTTGGTATAATCCCCATGGTCCTTACGGAGTCCCCAGCATCCACTAGGCGGTTAGAGAAAATAAGAATTTACTCACCGGTAATTCTATTTCTCGTAGTCCGTAGTGGATGCTGGGCGCCCATCCCAAGTGCGGACTTTCTGCAATACGTGTATATAGTTATTGCTTAACAAAGGGTTATGGTTATGTAGCATCGGTTGAGTGATGCTCAGTTGTTGTTCATACTGTTAACTGGGTAAGTTTATCACAAGTTGTACAGTGTGATTGGTGTGGCTGGTATGAGTCTTACCCTGGATTCCAAAATCCTTTCCTTGTAATGTCAGCTCTTCCGGGCACAGTTTCCTTAACTGAGGTCTGGAGGAGGGGCATAGAGGGAGGAGCCAGTGCACACCAGATAGTACTGAATCTTTCTTTAGAGTGCCCAGTCTCCTGCGGAGCCCGTCTATTCCCCATGGTCCTTACGGAGTCCCCAGCATCCACTACGGACTACGAGAAATAGAATTACCGGTGAGTAAATTCTAATTTTTTTCTTTTATATAAAATTGCTATTCTTTATTAGATATGCATTAAAATGATTTTAGGAATTGGTGAAATATTAAAATATACTGTGAATAAGAAAAACAAGATGTGATATTAAAACTATTCTATTCCCATCAGTGATCTTTTAATGTGAATTTTAATATACAATAAATGGCTGCTTTGCCTATAAATGATTTTAGTATTGATGTCTTATTTATATTGTCCTGTATATTGCTCTCTTAATTGATGCGACAGACTTGCAGTGTGAGTTATTTTCCTCCTATGCTGGGAAGATGACTATGTAACACTTTGCAGATACCTCAGTAGAATGTAACCATTTATACTGTTACCAACATGTAACTCAACAGTGTATCACTATTTGCTCTCCATACAGAAGGTGATTAATTCTTCACCTGCCTTCAAACACCACACTGATTCCTAGCAATATCTGGCAGGAAAAAATACACTTTATCCCTTATTGGAGAGTACCATGTGTGTCTGTTTTCACTGAGTTTTCTAATTGTGGATGGGTTCCCCACAGTATATTTCCTATGATCTTGTCTAAGTCTTGTCTAAGTCTTGTTGTCAACTATGTAGTGAAGAATTAATCACCTTCTGTATGGAGAGCACAGAATACGGCGAACCAGGATGTACATAGTAGATGCTTTGGTCTCCAACATACCTGCCTCAGAAGACGCCTCCTGAATGTAATAGGTGGCGGTGGTCATGTGAGACAGGTACTGTCTCGCAATGTCAGATATATCCTGAGGTAGCTCTTCCTCTAATGCCTGAACCCATGCTTCAATTCCTATTTGCAACCCAAGAGGCTACTAAAGTGGGTCTATGTACAGCACCTGTAAGGGAGTAAATAAGAATTTACTCACCGGTAATTCTATTTCTCGTAGTCCGTAGTGGATGCTGGGGACTCCGTAAGGATCATGGGGAATAGACGGGCTCCGCAGGAGACTGGGCACTCTATAGAAAGATTTAGGACTATCTGGTGTGCACTGGCTCCTCCCCCTATGACCCTCCTCCAAGCCTCAGTTAGGAACTGTGCCCGGAAGAGCTGACACAATAAGGAAGGATTTTTGAATCCCGGGTAAGACTCATACCAGCCCCACCAATCACACCATATAACACGTGATAGGAACCCCGGTTAACAGTATGATAACAAATGGAGCCTCTGAAGAGATGGCTCACAACAAAACCCGATTTTTGTAACAATAACTATGTACAGGTATTGCAGACAATCCGCACTTGGGATGGGCGCCCAGCATCCACTACGAGAAATAGAATTACCGGTGAGTAAATTCTTATTTTCTCTGACGTCCTAGTGGATGCTGGGGACTCCGTAAGGACCATGGGGATTATACCAAAGCTCCCAAACGGGCGGGAGAGTGCGGATGACTCTGCAGCACCGAATGAGAGAATTCCAGGTCCTCCTCAGCCAGGGTATCAAATTTGTAGAATTTTGCAAACGTGTTTGCCCCCGACCAAGTAGCTGCTCGGCAAAGTTGTAAAGCCGAGACCCCTCGGGCAGCCGCCCAAGATGAGCCCACCTTCCGTGTGGAATGGGCTTTTACAGATTTAGGCTGCGGTAAGCCTACCGCAGAATGCGCCAGCTGAATAGTGCTACAAATCCAGCGCGCAATAGACTGCTTAGAAGCAGGAGCACCCAGCTTGGTGGGTGCATACAGGATAAACAGCGAGTCAGTCTTTCTGACTCCAGCCATCCTGGAAATATACATTTTTAGGGCCCTGACTACGTCCAGCAACTTGGAATCCTCCAAGTCCCTAGTAGCCGCAGGCACCACAATAGGTTGGTTCAAGTGAAAAGCTGAGACCACCTTTGGGAGAAACTGAGGACGAGTCCTCAATTCTGCCCTATCCATATGGAAAATCAGATAAGGGCTTTTCCAAGACAAAGCCGCCAATTCTGAAACCCGCCTGGCCGACGCCAGGGCCAACAGCATGACCACTTTCCACGTGAGATATTTTAAATCCACAGTCTTAAGTGGTTCGAACCAATGTGATTTCAGGAATGCCAAAACCACATTGAGATCCCAAGGTGCCACTGGGGGCACAAAAGGAGGCTGAATATGCAGTACTCCTTTGACAAAAGTCTGAACTTCAGGCAGTGAAGCCAGTTCTTTTTGGAAGAAAATCGACAGAGCCGAAATCTGGACCTTTATGGACCCCAATTTGAGGCCCAACGTCACCCCTGCTTGCAGGAAGTGCAGGAATCGACCCAGTTGAAATTCCTCCGTCGGGGCCTTCATGGCCTCACACCAAGCAACATATTTTCGCCAAATGCGGTGATAATGTCTTGCGGTGACATCCTTCCTGGCTTTGATCAGGGTAGGGATGACTTCCTCCGGAATACCCTTTTCCTTCAGGATCCGGTGTTCAACCGCCATGCCGTCAAACGCAGCTGCGGTAAGTCTTGGAACAGACAGGGTCCCTGCTGCAGCAGGTCTTGTCTGAGCGGCAGAGGCCAAGGGTCCTCTGTAAGCATCTCTTGAAGTTCCGGGTACCAAGCTCTTCTTGGCCAATCCGGAACCACGAGTATGGTTTTCACTCCTCGCCTTCTTATTATTCTCAGTACCTTTGGTATGAGAGGTAGAGGAGGAAACACATAAACCGACTGGTACACCCATGGTGTCACTAGAGCGTCCACCGCTATCGCCTGAGGGTCTCTTGACCGGGCGCAATATCTTTTCAACTTCTTGTTGAGGCGGGACGCCATCATGTCTACCTGTGGTTTTTCCCACCGGTTGACCAGCATTTGGAAGACTTCTGGATGAAGTCCCCATTCTCCCGGGTGGAGGTCGTGCCTGCTGAGGAAGTCTGCTTCCCAGTTGTCCACTCCCGGAATGAACACTGCCGTCAGTGCTAACACATGATTCTCTGCCCATCTGAGAATCCTTGTGGCTTCTGCCATCGCCATCCTGCTTCTCGTGCCGCCCTGTCTGTTTACATGGGCGACCGCCGTGATGTTGTCTGACTGGATCAGTACCGGCTGGTTTTGAAGCAGGGGTCTTGCCTGGCTTAGGGCATTGTAAATGGCCCTTAGCTCCAGGATATTTATGTGAAGAGAAATCTCCTGATTTGACCACAGTCCTTGGAAATTTCTTCCCTTTGTGACTGCCCCCCAGCCCCGAAGGCTGGCATCCGTGGTCACCAGGACCCAGTCCTGTATTCCGAATCTGCGGCCCTCTAGTAGATGAGCCCTCTGCAGCCACCACAGCAGCGACACCCTGGTTCTGGCCGATAGGGTTATCCGCTGTTGCATCTGGAGATGGGACCCGGACCATTTGTCCAACAGGTCCCACTGGAACGTCCTTGCGTGGAACCTTCCGAATGGAATTGCTTCGTACGAAGCTACCATTTTTCCCAGGACTCGTGTGCATTGATGTACCGACACTTTTCCTGGTTTTAGGATGTCTCTGACCAGAGATGACAATTCCTCGGCTTTTTCCAGTGGAAGAAACACTCTTTTCTGGTCTGTGTCCAGAATCATTCCCAGGAACAGAAGACGTGTCGTCGGGACCAGCTGTGACTTTGGAATATTGAGAATCCAGCCGTGCTGTTGTAGCACTTCCTGAGAAAGTGCCACCCCCACTATCAACTGTTCTTTGGACCTCGCCTTTATCAGGAGATCGTCCAAGTACGGGATAATTAAAACTCCCTTCTTGCGAAGGAGTATCATCATTTCGGCCATTACCTTGGTAAAGACCCTCGGTGCCGTGGATAACCCAAACGGCAGCGTCTGGAACTGATAGTGACAGTCCTGTACCACAAATCTCAGGTACTCCTGGTGCGGAGGGTAAATGGGGACATGCAGGTACGCATCCTTGATGTCCAGGGATACCATGTAATCCCCCTCCTCCAGGCTCGCAATAACCGCCCTGAGCGATTCCATCTTGAACTTGAACCTTTTGATATAGTAACATAGTAACATAGTATCTGAGGTTGAAAAAAGACAATTGTCCATCGAGTTCAACCTATTTGTGGTGTCCTATGCATGATGATTTGACTAAAATTTCTGACTGATGCTGCTGTCAGCCATTGCATTTTATCCCTATTTATAGTAACTATAATGCATGACTATGCACCATACCCCTGGATATCCTTTTCCAATAGGAATTTATCTAACCCATTCTTAAAGGTGTTGACAGATTCCGCCATTACAACTCCCTCGGGCAGGGAATTCCAAACACGTATTGTCCTTACCGTGAAAAAGCCTTTACGCCGTATTGTGCGGAATCTCCTCTCCTCTAACCTGAGCGAGTGTCCACGAGTCCTCTGTGTTGATCTAACCAAAAACAGGTCCCGCGCAAGCTCTGTGTATTGTCCCCTTATATATTTGTAGATGTTGATCATATCCCCTCTTAGTCTCCGCTTTTCCAATGTAAACATGCCTAGTCTTTCAAGCCTTTCCTTGTATTCCATCGTCTCCATGCCCTTAATTAGTTTGGTCGCCCTCCTCTGTACCTTTTCAAGCTCCAGGATATCCTTTTTGTAGTACGGTGCCCAGAACTGTACACAGTTTTCAAGGTGTGGCCTCACTAGTGATTTATATAACGGGAGTATAATACTCTCGTCCCTAGCATCAATACCCCGTTTTATGCATGCTAATATCTTATTAGCCCTCTTTGCTGCAGTCCTACTTTGGATACTACTTCTTAGCTTGCTATCTATGAGGACACCTAAGTCCTTTTCCAGTACAGAATCCCCTAATTTTACCCCAATTAGTAGGTAGGTGTAATTTTTGTTCTTGTTACCACAGTGCATTACCTTACACTTGTCTGTGTTGAAGCGCATTCTCCATTTGGCTGCCCATGCTTCTAATTTAACTAAGTCGTTCTGAAGAGACTCGGCATCCTCCTCTGTATTTATAGCCTTACACAATTTGGTATCATCTGCAAAAATTGACACCATGCTCTCTAGACCTTCTGTTAGGTCGTTAATGAAAATATTGAACAATAGCGGTCCTAATACTGAGCCTTGCGGCACACCACTTAGCACTTCAGTCCAAGTTGAAAAAGATCCATTAACCACAACGCGCTGCTTCCTATTATCTAACCAGTTTTTGACCCAAGTGCATATTGTGCTTCCTAGCCCTGATTCTTGTAGCTTGTATATAAGTCTCATGTGTGGTACAGTATCGAACGCTTTGGCAAAGTCTAAAAAGATTACATCCACGTCTTTACCCTGATCTAGGTTTGCGCTTACTGTTTCATAAAAGCCAAGTAAGTTGGTTTGACAGGATCTGTCCTTCATAAACCCATGTTGATTCCTTTTAATGACCTTATTGGTTTCAAGGAACTTCTGAATACTATCTCTTAGAATACCTTCCAATACTTTCCCCACTATAGATGTAAGACTAACTGGTCTATAATTACCTGGTTCAGCTTTACTTCCCTTTTTGAATATAGGCACTACTTCCGCTATACGCCAGTCTTTGGGAACCATACCTGATATAACTGAATCCTCAAAGATCAAAGATAGTGGTTTTGCCAGTTCAGAGTGAAGCTCCATTAGAACCCTTGGATGAATACCATCGGGCCCTGGTGATTTATTAATCTTTAAATGTTTTAATCGGTCACAGACTACTTCCTCGCTTAAATAAGTACCTATCAGTGTGATATTGTCATTATTGAGATTGTGTGTCAGTCCCTGAATTGGGTCCTCTCTAGTGAATACTGTTGAAAAAAACTCATTTAGTGTGTCCGCTATGTCATTATCATTTTTGCTTAAGACTCCCAACTTGTCTTTCAAAGGGCCTATACTCTCCTTTTTTAATCTCTTGCTATTAATGTATTTAAAGAATTTTTTGGGATTCGCTTTGCTTTCCTTTGCTACTAGTTTTTCAGTTTCTACTTTAGCCGCTCTTATTTCCTTTTTGCAATTTTTGTTACATTCCTTATATTGCTGAAATGACTCTGCATCCCCGTCAGATTTGTATTTTTTAAATGCTCGCCTTTTCTTGCCCATAAGTTCCTTAATCTTTTTGTTAAGCCACATCGGTTTATGATTTTTATTCCCTTTTTTGCTACTCATAGGAATATATTTGAGTGTATTTTTAGCTAGCAGGAATTTTAGTACCTCCCATTTCTCCGTAGTATTTTTTCCTAAAAACAAACCTTCCCATTCAATATCCCTGAAAAATACCCTCATCATTTCAAAGTTGGCTTTGCTAAAGTTTAAAGTCCTAGTTGAGCCAGTATAGGGCTGTTTGTAGAAACTGATATTGAATGTGACCATATTGTCGTCGCTGTTTCCTATGGGTTCCCCTACTATAATACCCGATACCAAATCCTGATTGTTTGTTAATACCAGGTCTAAGATTGCATTGTACCTAGTTGGTTCCTCAATTAGTTGGACTAGGTAGTTATCGTTTAGTGTGTTTAAAAACATACTGCCCCTAGCAGTATCACATGAATCGTTTTTCCAGTTTATCTCTGGATAGTTAAAATCTCCCATCACTACTATGTCTCCTACTCCTGCTGCTTTTTCAATTTGCTTTAGTAACAATTCATCATCAGATGCGTTGATACCAGGCGGCCTATAGCATACACCCAATACTAACTTTTTTGTTCCTTTTTCCCCGCATGCAATTTCTACCCATAATGTCTCAACAGTGTCTACAGTCCCCTCCTGACGATCTTCCCATATATTAGGTTTTAAAAACGGCTTTACGTACAGACACACCCCTCCACCCTTTTTATTTAGTCTGTCTCTCCTAAACAGTGTATAGCCCTCTAGATTGACTGTCCAATCATGAGATTCATCCCACCAAGTTTCAGTAATGCCTATAATATCATACTGTTTGCTTGCTGCAAGTATTTCTAGTTCACCCTTTTTACCAGTAATGCTTCTGGCGTTTACATACATACAACTAAGATAAGTATTTTCCATTGCGTTAGGGACATCTTTCACCTTATGTGGCAAGGATGACCTGTAATCGTCATTGGTTAGTGCTTTGGTAAAATCCCTTTTAGTACCCATGTTAGTAACCTTACCGCCTGCTCTTACCCTCCCCCCAACTTCTCCCCCATTTCGTTTACTACTGCCGTCCCCACTATTCTCACTGCATGACCCGTAGTTTCTAGCTAAACCCTCCCCCCAGGCTCCTAGTTTAAAATCTCCTCCAACCTTCTAACCATCCTTCCCCCCAGCACCGCTGCCCCCTCCTCAGTCAGGTGCAATCCGTCACGACAAAAGAGATGGCGCCTGACTGAGAAGTCCGCCCAGTGTTCCAGGAACACAAACCCCTCTTTCCTGCACCAATCCCTAAGCCACACATTTACCTCCCTAATCTCCCTCTGCCTCCCTGGACTAGCGCGTGGCACTGGTAATAATTCCGAGAATATTACCTTAGATGTCCTTGCCTTCAGTTTCTTTCCTAAGTCCCTATAGTCTTTCTTAAGGACATCCCACCTTCCGCTAACTTTGTCATTGGTGCCAACGTGCACCAAGACCGCCGGGTCTTTGCCAGCTCCTCCCAACAATCTATCTACCCGGTCCGCGATGTGCCATACCCGAGCACCCGGGAGACAACAGACTGTACGGCGATCACGGTCCCGGTAGCAGATTGCCCTATCTGCCTTCCTGATGATAGAATCCCCTACCACCACCATTTGACTAGGTACCTCTCTATCCTTTATCCCAACCGCGCCAGAGGGACCGCACCTCTGGATGCTAGAGGGAGCAGTCTCCTCCGGCACCGTCATTTCTTCACTATCATCCTCCGATTCCTCGTCCAATCGGGCAAATTTGTTCGGGTTTGATAGTTCGGAGATGTCGTGCCTCCCCCTCTTTTTCTTCCTTCTAACTGTGACCCAACTGGCTACCTGATCATCATCCTCTTCTACCAGTGACCCCTCCCGCAACTCCTCCACCGTTCTGTCTAAACTACGCTCGAGATTGTGAATCTCCCTCAGTCGCGTAACGGTTTGCTCTAGATCAGTTACCTGGGCTTCCAGGGCAACCGTTCGCACACACCTCGTGCAGATGTATTCACACTGGGCCGGTAGCTCCAGGTGTGCATACATCTTGCACGACATGCACTGAGTGAGGTCCTCAATCACAGCCCCTCCCATATTGTTTGCAAGGTCTAACTCCCTGTTACACTCAAAGAAAAAGCAGCAAAAATAAAAAATAGAAGACAAGTAATATCACTTATACAATAATTAAGCTGGCTTATACTTATCTATCTTTGTGCGGTTCTTGGTCCTTCACTTTTATGCAGCCGTAGTACTCTCTCCTGTGGCACCTATACTCCACTTAGCAGTTGCAGTTGTTCCAGCTCACTGCTCCTCCTTTTCACTCAGCTTCCAGCTCCTGCTTTTTACTGTTTCCAACTCTCACTTAGAAATCCCAGCAGCACTTGGAAGAGACCAGCCCCACAGAGCAGCCAGACCAGCCCCACAGAGCAGCTAGTATATAAGTGTTCAAGGCTTTTAAATTTAAGATGGGTCTCACCGAACCGTCCGGTTTCGGTACCACAAACATTGTGGAGTAGTAACCCTTTCCTTGCTGAAGGAGGGGTACCTTGACAATCACTTTCTGTGAATACAGTTTTTGAATAGCCACCAACACTGCCTCCCTGGCAGAGGGAGTTGCCGGCAAGGCAGATTTTAGGAAACGGCGGGGGGGAGACGTCTCGAATTCCAGCCTGTACCCCTGAGATACTACTTGAAGGACCCAGGGATCCACTTGTGAGAGAGCCCACTGTGTGCTGAAAAACCTGAGACGTGCCCCCACCCTTCCCGATTCCGCCTGAGCAGCCCCAGCGTCATGCTGTGGACTTACCGGACGCAGGGGAGGACTTCTGCTCCTGGGAACTAGCTGTGTGCTGCAGCTTTTTCCCCTTTCCTCTGCCCCTCGGCAGAAAGGATGAGCCTCTAACCCGCTTAGTTTTCTGGGGCCGAAAGGACTGTACCTGATAATACGGTGCTTTCTTTTGCTGTGGGGTAGCCTGTGGCAAAAAAGTCGATTTCCCAGCAGTAGCTGTGGAAACGAGGTCTGAAAGACCTTCCCCAAAAAGTTTCACCCCTTTATAGGGTAAAACTTCCATGTGCCGCTTGGAGTCGGCATCACCTGACCATTGCCTAGTCCATAACCCCCGTCTGGCGGCAATGGACATAGCGCTTATTTTTGATGCCAGCCGGCAAATATCCCTCTGTGCATCACGCATGTATAAGACCGCGTCTTTTATATGGTCAATCGTTAGCAAAATATTGTCCCTATCCATGGTATCAATGTTTTCCGACAGGGAGTCTGACCACGCAGCTGCAGCACTGCACATCCAAGCTGATGCAATAGCGGGTCTCAATATAATGCCAGTGTGTGTGTATATAGCTTTTAGGGTACTTTCCTGCTTTCTATCAGCAGGTTCTTTTAGGGCGGCCGTATCCGGAGACGGTAGTGCCACCTTCTTTGATAAGCGTGTCAGCGCTTTATCTACCCTAGGGGGTGTTTCCCAGCGTGACCTATCCTCTGGCGGGAAAGGGTACGCAGCCATTAACCGTTTAGAAATGATCAATTTCTTATCTGGGGAAGTCCACGCTTCCTCACACACCTCATTTAATTCGTCAGATGCAGGAAAAACTACTGGTAGTTTTTTCTCACCAAACATAATACCCTTTTTTGTGGTACCTGGGGTATCATCAGAAATGTGTAATACATTTTTCATAGCCTCAATCATATAACGGGTGGATCTATTGGAGGGTACACTCGTCTCATCATCGTCGACACTGGAGTCGGTATCCGTGTCGACATCTGTATCTGTCATCTGAGGTAGCGGGCGTTTTATAGCCCCTGATGACATTTGAGACGCTTGGACAGGCACAAGCTGAGTAGCCGGCTGTCCTATGTCGTCAAACCTTTTATGTAAGGAGCTGACACTGTCACGTAATTCCTTCCATAAGTCCATCCACACTGGTGTCGACCCCGCAGGGGGTGACATCACATTCACAGGCATTTGCTCCGCCTCCACATCATTATCCTCATCATACATGTCGACACAGCAGTACCGACACAGCAGACACACAGGGAATGCTCTTACAGAGGACAGGACCCCACAAAGCCTTTTGGGGAGACAGAGGGAGAGTATGCCAGCACACACCAGGGCGCTATATAACACAGGGATATCACTATACAGAGTGTTTTCCCCTATAGCTGCCTATAATATATATATACTGCGCCTAAATTGTGCTCCCCCTCTCTTTTTTACCCTTTCTGTAGTGCAGGACTGCAGGGGAGAGCCAGGGAGCTTCCTTCCAGCGGAGCTGTGAGGGAAAAATGGCGCCAGTGTGCTGAGGGAGTTGGCTCTGCCCCTTTTTTGGCGGGCTTTCTCCCGCTATTTTATCGTTTCTGGCAGGGGTTAATATACACCTATATAGCCTCTGGGGCTATATATGGTGTTAGTTTTGCCAGCCAAGGTGTTACTATTCCTGTTCAGGGCGCCCCCCCCAGCGCCCTGCACCCATCAGTGACCGCAGTGTGTGGTGTGCATGAGGAGCAATGGCGCACAGCTGCAGTGCTGTGCGCTACCTTGGAGAAGACAGAAGTCTTCAGCCGCCGATTTTCCGGACCACCTTCTTGTTTCTGGCTCTGTAAGGGGGACGGCGGCGCGGCTCCGGGAACGGACGACGAGGTCGGGTCCTGTGTTCGATCCCTCTGGAGCCAATGGTGTCCAGTAGCCTAAGAAGCCCAAGCTACCACCACTTAGGTAGGTTCGCTTCTTCTCCCCTTAGTCCCTCGTTGCAGTGAGCCTGTTGCCAGCAGGTCTCACTGAAAATAAAAAACCTAAACTATACTTTCTTCTAGGAGCTCAGGAGAGCCCCTAGTGTGCATCCAGCTCAGCCGGGCACAGAAATCTAACTGAGGCTTGGAGGAGGGTCATAGGGGGAGGAGCCAGTGCACACCAGATAGTCCTAAATCTTTCTATAGAGTGCCCAGTCTCCTGCGGAGCCCGTCTATTCCCCATGGTCCTTACGGAGTCCCCAGCATCCACTAGGACGTCAGAGAAAATAGGCTTCAGGCATCCTTCCACACACTTATCTGCTGGTTCCTTCAGTGAGGTGACAGGCAGAGTAGACGACACCACTAGATGGGTGACATGGGAATCCACCAGTGGTGAATTTTCCCACTTGTTACACAACTCTGTAGGGAGAGGATAGCGAGCTACCATCCTTTTAGACAAGGAGAATTTCATACCTGGAAAAGACCAGGGTTCTTGTCATATGTCCACTAAATGGTCAGAAGTAAAAGTTTTAGTTACCTTCTGATGTTCAAACCTATCAGGTTTCTTAGACACCGTAGTGGAATCCTCTTTATCATCAGTGATTTGTAGGATCTGCTTAATAGCAACCACTAAGTCAGGGACATCAACCTGAGCAGTGGATTCCTTGTCAGAAGCAGCTGTGTCAGTGTCTGATGGGACATTATACTCCCCATCCTCATCAGGAGAATCTTCTGAGAGATTAGTGGATTATGAGGAGGAAGTAGCCCGCTTAGATGACCCCGAAAAGTGAGAGTAACTTGGGGCAGTTTTTGTCTAACCAAGGAGTGACTCCATTGCTGCAACTGGGTAGACAAATTATCCGCCTAAGTCGGATTTACCATAGGGACAATGGTGGTCATTCCGAGTTGTTCGCTCGCTGCTATTTTTAGCAGAATTGCTAATAGGCTAAAATCCGGCAGTTCTGCACATGCGTATGCACCGAAGGGCGCATTCGCTAAGCAATTTCACACAAAACTATGCTATTTTACTCACGGGCGAACAAAGCTTTTCAGTCGCTCTGTTGATCGGAGAATGATTGACAGGAAGTGGGTGTTTCTGGGTGGTAACTGAGCGTTTTCTGGGAGTGTGCTAAAAAACGCAGGCGTGCCAGCAGAAAACGGGGGAGTGGCTGGCCGGACGCTGGGCGTGTTTGTACCGTCAAACCAGGAACTAAACGGACTGAGGTGATCGCAATCTAGGAGTAGGTCTGGAGCTACTCAGAAACTGCAATGAAATACTTAATAGCAGAATTGCTAATCTTTCGTTAGAAATTCTGCTATGCAAAGATACACTCCCAGAGGGCGGCGGCTTTGCGTTTGCATTGCTGCTAAAAGTAGCTAGCAAGCGAACAACTCGGAATGACCACCAATATGTGGCTGAAATTGCACAGGAGGTCACATAGGTGGCATAAGGTGTGTCACAAGCATATTGAGCATAGTTGAGAACGCCGCCCAAGGTGGCTCCTGATTGGTTACAGGAGCCACGGACTGACTGGGAAATGTATGGCACATAGTACACAGACAGTCATACAAAACTTCCCCCTCAGGCAAATACTTGGCGCATGCGCTGCAGGATGCAGGAGCGTCCTCGGATTTCCCGGCCTTTGTGTTAGACATTATTAGTGAATGCAACTACAGAGCGTATTAGTAAGATACAGCAAGACAGAGTACAATACCTGCAAATAAATTCCCTAGTACGTGACTGCGTACACAGTACACAAACACCAGAATAAGTCCGGTATTATGCGACTGAGCCCGCAGTACACAACACCAGCATATAAATCCGGTATTAGGTGACTGAGTACACAGTAGAGTACACTTTAAGCGGTGAATACTGTGAAGCACTATATATGGATCCTGACGCACCTAGTCCCTTAGGGTACAGACTACAGTGATAGATATAGCTGGGATACACTGAAAGTGAAATCCACACAGTAGATACAGGCACACACAGTCACAGTGACAATGCAGATAATTATTTTAGTAATACAATAAAACTGCACTGGTCTAGTATACAGTATGTATATTGTATGTAAGACCGGATGTATATATCAGAATACTCGTACAATATATTCTGACACAGGTACACTTGTTCTTAACTAACGCTGTCTTAATATCGACATGTAGAATTCTTAAGTGCTTGTAAAACCACGGCGCTGATGTACTGGCGGGTTTACCAAGGAGACCTTGCCCTGCAGTCCCGGAGACCAGTCACATCTATTTTAGAAAATGGCACCCAGCGGATCAGTCAGGGCATGAGGGAGAGTGTGAGGCAGCTCCAGGGAACACCAGCAGTAGATGGCGCCCTGGGCCATGGGAGAGGCTATAGGTCAAACGCCGTTTCCCCTATGTGGACTTCACCACCTGGTACTATGGAGTCTTATTACAATGGATATTAGTATATCCGACCTGTACTCCTATGCCCTGGTGGATATAGTGTGGTCAGTGTCGGACTGGGACATGAAGAGCCCACCAGGGAAATGCAGTGGTAGGGTCCCATGTTTAGAGGCATGGCAAACCATTAGTATATGGTATGGGCCCCTTGATAAATATATATAGTAAATACTGCTAGTGAATACATGATCGTGTACCAGATTAAAAACAGCAATGTACTGTAGTGAATACACCATAGTATTGTGCAGTATAAGGTAACCTATGTATAGTGTATAACTCAAGTGCTCAGTCTGGAACCTGATCTCTAGAGTAGGGGGTGGGTCCCCAGGCAGTGGGGCCTACCGGTGGTTTTCCCTGTACCCCTGTGGGCCAGTCCAATCCTGAGTGTGGTCCCTGCTCAGATACAGAGTCCACGCCAGCGTCGCAGTCCGTCTCCCTAGACTGCGTCAGGAATGCGATTTAGTGGCATGTCCCACCTGGGGGACCCTCTAACCTACTCCCCGTAGCAGCCACGCAAACCAGGAGAGTGTCTGCGACTGTGTGCCTAGAACCGGAGCGTCTCTGCCGCAAGTACCCAGGAACAGGCCGCGGGAGTATGCGACGCCGCTTGGGAGGTGATAGAGCTGAAGCGCTGAAGTGTCACCATAACATACAGCGCTGACAGCACAGTTTTGAAGACATTTTCTGTCAGAAAAATCTTTTTTAGGGCTGCCCAGTGCAGCCCTCCTGTTAGTGACTGCTTCTACAGGCACCAACTCAAAACTGAGCTCACAGTGCCTGGAGGCAGGGTTATAGAGGAGGCCCCACAATGCATCCTGGGACAGCCTAAAGCTTTACCCTGTTGGTGCCTCTCTGGATCAAGATCCACTCTACACCCGATGTTTCCCTGTGGAAACCTATGTACCCTGCTGCTGAAAATAGGATTTTAATTACCTACCGGTAAATCCTTTTCTCGTAGTCCGTAAAGGATGCTGGGGTCCATATTAGTACCATGGGGTATAGACAAGTCCACCAGGAGCCATTGGCACTTTAAGAATTTAATAGTGTGGGCTGGCTCCTCCCTCTATGACCCTCCTATCAGACTCAGTCTAGAAACTGTGCCCGAGGAGACAACATACTTCGAGAGAAGGAATTACACAGATAGCGGCGATATTCATACCAGCTCACACAACAGACAAATCCGGCTAACATGCCGGAAAAACTCAGCAACAGCTGAAACAGTAAATAATGCAGAAGTTACCTAGGAACCAGGCAGTACTGAACTATAAAACCAATGCAAGAAAACACAGCGCTGGGCGGGCGCCCAGCATCCTCTACGGACTACGAGAAAAGGATTAACCGGTAGGTAATTAAAATCCTATTTTCTCTTACGTCCTAGAGGATGCTAGGGTCCATATTAGTACCATGGGGATGTACCAAAGCTCCCAGTACGGGAGGGAGAGTGCGGAGGCTCCTGCAATACTGCTTGACCAAACTTGAGGTCATCACCAGCCAAAGTATCGAACCTGTAAAACTTGGCAAACGTGTTCGACCCAGACCAAGTAGCTGCTCGGCAAAGCTGTACAGACGAGACAGCCCAGGCAGCCACCCAGGAAGAGCCCACTTTACGAGTAGAGTGGGCCTTTACAGATCTTGGACACGGCAATCCTGCTGTAGAATAAGCATGCTGGATAGTGAACCTGATCCAGCGTGAGATCGACTGCTTAGAAGCAGGACACCCAATTTTCTTTAGATCATAGAGGACAGAGAGTCACTTTTCCTATGACGAGCCGTTCTCTTCACATAAATCTTCAAAGCCATCACAACATCCAAGGGCTTTGAAGCAATTGAGGAGTCAGTAGCCACTGGCACCACAATAGGTTGGTTGATATGGAAAGCCGATACAACCTTAGGCAGGAACTGTGGACAAGTCCTAAGTTCCGCCCTGTCTTCATGGAAGATCAGATAGGGACTTTTACAAAATAAAGCCCCCAATTCCGACACGCGTCGTGCAGAAACCAAGGCCAACAAAGTGACCGCCTTCCATGTGAGAAACTTGATATCAGCCTCCTGTAGAGGCTCAAACCAAGCAGATTGCAGGAACTGCAACACCATTTCAAGATCCCAGGGTGCCATTGGCACCAGAAAGGGAGGCTGTATGTGCGGAACCCCTTTCAAAAAGGTCTGAACCTCAGGGAGGACAGCCAATTGTTTTTGGAAGAAGATGGGACAAAGCAGAGATCTGGACCTTGATGGAGCCCAATCTCAGTCCCATATCCACCCCTGCTTGCAGGAAAAGGAGAAAACGTCCAAGTTGAAACTCCACCGCCGGAAACTTCTTGGACTCACACCAAGAAACATATTTTTTCCAGATGCGATGGAAATATTTGGACGTTACCCCCTTCCTAGTCTGTATCAGGGAAGGAATGGCCTCACTCGGGATACCCTTCCGAGCTTTGATCTGGCGTTCAACCGCCATGCCGTCAAACGTAGCCGCGGTAAGTCTTGATAAGCAAACGGCCCATGCAGTAGCAGATCCTCCCGAAGAGGTAGAGGCCTTGGATCTTCCAGCAGAAGATCCAGTAGATCAGCGTACCAAGCCCTCCTTGGCCAGTCCAGAGCAATGAGAAGTGCCAGAACCTTTGTTCTTCTTACCAGTTGAAGAACTCTTGGTATCAGAGGAAGTGTAGGGAATACATACACTGACGTGAACACCCATGGTGTTACCAGTGTGTCCACCACCTCTCTTGACCTGGAACAGTACCTCCACAGCTTCTTGTTGAGGCGGGAGGCCATCATGTCTATGTGAGGAACCCCTCACCAACCGGTTACCTCCTCGAACACCTCCGGATGGAGGCCTCACTCTCCTGGATGGAGATCATGTCTGCTGAGGAAGTCTGCTTCCCAGTTGTCTACTCCCAGAATGAAGATTGCTGACATCACCACTGCGTCCCTTTCTGCCCAGAGGAGGATTCTTGACACCTCTGACATGGCAGCCCTGCTCTTCGTTCCGCCTTGTCGGTTTATGTAGGCCACTGTGGTCACATTGTCTGACTGCACCTGAACAGCTCGACCCTGTAGAAGGTGTGCTGCTTGCAAAAGGCTGTTCTACACGGCTCTTAGCTCCAGAATGTTAATCGGGAGAAGCGATTCTTGATCCGACCATCGTCCTTGGAAGGTTTCCCCCTGAGCGACTGCTCCCCAACCTCGTAGACTTGCATCTGTGGTTACAAGGATCCAGTCTTGAACTCCGAACCTTCGGCTTTCCAGAAGGTGTGGTAGTTGTAGCCACCAGAGGAGCGAAATCCTGGCTTTCGGTGACAGACGTATCCTCTGGTGCATGTGTTGGTGAGATCCCGACCACTGGTCCAAGAGATCCAGCTGAAAGGATCGAGCATGAAACCTTCCATATTGTAGAGCCTCGTAGGAGGCAACCATCTTCCCCAGAAGGCGGATGCACTGATAAACCGAGACCCGGGTAGGCTTTAAGACATCCCGGACCATTGATTGAATCACCAATGCTTTCTCCACCGGCAGAAACACCCTCTGCACTTCCGTGTCTAGGATCATCCCCAGGAAAGACAGCCTCCTTGTTGGCTCCAGATGAGACTTCAGAAGGTTCAGGATCCAACCGTGCTCCTTGAGCAGATGTGTCGTGAGAGCAATGGATCGCAACAACTTCTCCATGGATGACGCCTTGATCAGGAAATCGTCCAGAGTTTGGGATTATGTTTACCCCCTGCTTGCGGAGGAGAACCATCATCTCCACCATCACCTTGGTGAAGATCCTCGGTGCTGTGGAGAGGCCAAATGGCAGCGCCTGAAACTGATAGTGATCGTCTAACAGTGCAAACCTGAGATATGTCTGATGCGGCGACCAAATGGGAATGTGGAGGTACTCATCCTTGATGTCCAGAGACACCAGGAACTCCCCCTCCGTCAGTCCTGAGATGACAGCTCTCTCAGAGATTCCATCTTGAATTTGAACTCTTTGAGATAAGGGTTCAAAGACTTTAACTTCAGAATCGGCCGTACCGAACCATCCGGTTTCAGTACCACGAAAAGGTTCGAATAATAGCCTTTGTTCCACTGCTGAGGCAGAACTGGAACAATGACCTCGGACACCACCAATTTTCAGATGGCCTCCAGAAGAATAGTTCTGTCCACCGGCAGAGCTGGTAAGCCTGACGTGAAGAAACGGTGAGGTGGGAGAGTTTGAAACTCCAGTCTGTACCCCCTGGACACTATATCCAGTACCCAGGGGTCCAGGCCAGACGACACCCAGACGTGGCTGAAATGCTGGAAAAAATTATACTCACATAATCCAGTGTATCTTCTGTTCTTTGTATAATCCACGTACTTGGCAAAAAAACAAACCGGAAACCCGACCACGCACTGAAAGGGGTCCCATGTTTACACATGGGACCCCTTTCCCCGACTGCCAGGACCCCCCCTGACTCCTGTCAAAGAGGGTCCCTTCAGCCAATCAGGGAGCGCCACGTCGTGGCACTCTCCTGATTGGCTGTGTGCTCCTGTAGTGTGATTGAGGCTGCGCACTGAAGATACAATGTAGCGCATAGGCGCTCCATTGTATCCAATGGTGGGAACTTTGCGGTCAGCGGTTGACCGAAAGTAACCTCACCGCTGACCGCAAAGTTCCCACCATTGGATACAATGGAGCGCATAGGCGCAACATTGTATCTCTGCCTGGTCAAAAGAAAGATGTGGCACTGCGCTAGAGGAGAAGTTAAACAATCACTGTACCCAAGATGCTGCTATAGGGAATGTGGAACCACTACCTAATTCCACTCTAATAGACAAGAATATATAGATGGATGTCCCCAGCGCAAGTTAGGTCGAATAAATGATTGATAACACTATGTATATGGTGAATAAATTGTTTATTAAAAAAAGAGTATAATGCAAAATTGATATTCTAAAAGCTATATATCTCTAAAATGGTACCTTGATATATTCCAAATGTATTCTCAATTAAAGATATGTAAAAATAATGTCTGGCCTATTACCGGTAAACAAAGGAGACAAACTACATAAAACATAGACATAAAAATACAGTGTCCCAAACCAGTGTTAGAATTCAAAAAACGTTCCTGGTACTTTATAAAAATGAAAAAATATTGCACAAATAGTAAGGTGCTTATATAAACTGTGGATGCGCGGATTTGCGGCTTACTCCCTCTGTTTGAGAAAGTGGCTGTGTCAAAGTAGACAAATACCTCAAAGTAATTCATGCACAAAGTCCATATGCAAGGTCCAGTGGTGTCCTGTGTTCCCACAACGGGTGAGTCCGGAGTCCGCCGGCGGATACCTGTCCACGCCGTCCTCAGCGCTGATCGGCAGTGTGCAGGATCGATTCAATCGGGACACCACTGGACCTTGCATATGGACTTTGTGCATGAATTACTTTGAGGTATTTGTCTACTTTGACACAGTGTTTTTTTTCTGCATGAGATATCACTGGTTTGGGGAATGACCTGACGTACAGACGGATTTACAGATGTAGCCACCTTTACCTTGACTGTTTCTCCGCCGAGACGGGCGTTTAGCCACGCTAAGGCGATAGCTGAGTTTCATCACAGGCAGGCGCGTTGAGACGATCTAGATACTCATCATGCATTACACATCTCCACCACTGTGTCGCTAATGCTCCACTAATCCAGTACTTTCGATCGTACAGTATAGCGGCGGATTGATCTACAGCTCTGGCAATACTGTAGGCGTAACGGGAGGCGGTGGAAAAAGTATGGAGTACTGTACAGTATGTGTATGGAGACGCAACTACAGTAATTGTGTAAAAGGAAGAATGTACAGTACAATGTATAAACACCGTGCTTTTAAAATATATGAGCGTCTGAGTTCGCTAATGCATAATGGGAATGGAGGACTAGCAAATGCGAGCGTCCGAGTCCTCTAAGGCATAAACCAACAGCAATGGGGCGGGGGCCGGGCGCTGTTTGCAGTACTTTCACACATGAAATTGGAAATCTCTCATGAGGCGTCGTGGGCTAGGGGTGAAGGCTCCCACCTCCCTCGCTGGGAGTCCAGGGTTCGAGACCTGATGTGCTTTCTTTCTTTTTTTTTTTTTTTTCTGTAATAATGCACTGTATTATTTTATTTACATTGTAAGACAGTCAATGGAAGGATGCACACAGGTTTCACATAAATCAAAGTACATCTGCAGGAGCGATTCTTTACGCTAAATGCACCTAAACAGCGGGAATGAAATGAGTGTATTCTGACGCTACCAACTGAGCAAAACAGTACTGTAGATCTTCAGCGTTTGTGTATTGCACAGGACCTGAATTTCCTCCCTGTGCAGGCCCCCAGGGGGGAAGGGCGATGGGGGTAGGGGGGAGACGATGGAAAATACTGTGCCTTTGAAATGCAATTACATGAGCGTCCGAGTACACTACGGCATACTGTAAACCAACACCAATGGGAAGGAAGTGCCAACCTTATTTTTAATGTGTTCCCGTGACATTCACTTTAAAAAAAAAAAAATTCTCTCCAATACAGTACATCCAATGGAAGGATGCACACAGGTTTCACATACTGTAAATCAAAGTACATCTGCAGGAGCGATTCTTTACGCTAAATGCAACCTACAGTACGGTACTGTAAGTGAGCAAAATAGTACTACAGTGGGCGTTTGTGTATTGCACATGACCTGCATTCCCTCCCTGTCTACTGCATGATCTGTGCAGGCTCCCATGGGGGAAGGGCAACAGGCTAGCAGGAGGCGGAGGAAAACACAGTGCTTTACAAATGCGAGCGTCCGAGTCCTCTAAGGCATAAACCAACAGCAATGGGGCGGGGGCCGGGCGCTGTTTGCAGTACTTTCACACATGAAATTGGAAATCTCTCATGAGGCGTCGTGGGCTAGGGGTGAAGGCTCCCACCTCCCTCGCTGGGAGTCCAGGGTTTGAGACCTGATGTGCTTTCTTTCTTTTTTTTTTTTTTTTTCTGTAATAATGCACTGTATTATTTTATTTACATTGTAAGACAGTCAATGGAAGGATGCACACAGGTTTCACATAAATCAAAGTACATCTGCAGGAGCGATTCTTTACGCTAAATGCACCTAAACAGCGGGAATGAAATGAGTGTATTCTGACGCTACCAACTGAGCAAAACAGTACTGTAGATCTTCAGCGTTTGTGTATTGCACAGGACCTGAATTTCCTCCCTGTGCAGGCCCCCAGGGGGGAAGGGCGATGGGGGTAGGGGGGAGACGATGGAAAATACTGTGCCTTTGAAATGCAATTACATGAGCGTCCGAGTACACTACGGCATACTGTAAACCAACACCAATGGGAAGGAAGTGCCAACCTTATTTTTAATGTGTTCCCGTGACATTCACTTTAAAAAAAAAAAAATTCTCTCCAATACAGTACATCCAATGGAAGGATGCACACAGGTTTCACATACTGTAAATCAAAGTACATCTGCAGGAGCGATTCTTTACGCTAAATGCAACCTACAGTACGGTACTGTAAGTGAGCAAAATAGTACTACAGTGGGCGTTTGTGTATTGCACATGACCTGCATTCCCTCCCTGTCTACTGCATGATCTGTGCAGGCTCCCATGGGGGAAGGGCAACAGGCTAGCAGGAGGCGGAGGAAAACACCGTGCTTTACAAATGCGAGCGTCCGAGTCCTCTAAGGCATAAACCAACAGCAATGGGGCGGGGGCCGGGCGCTGTTTGCAGTACTTTCACACATGAAATTGGAAATCTCTCATGAGGCGTCGTGGGCTAGGGGTGAAGGCTCTCACCTCCCTCGCTGGGAGTCCAGGGTTCGAGACCTGATGTGCTTTCTTTCTTTTTTTTTTTTTTTTCTGTAATAATGCACTGTATTATTTTATTTACATTGTAAGACAGTCAATGGAAGGATGCACACAGGTTTCACATAAATCAAAGTACATCTGCAGGAGCGATTCTTTACGCTAAATGCACCTAAACAGCGGGAATGAAATGAGTGTATTCTGACGCTACCAACTGAGCAAAACAGTACTGTAGATCTTCAGCGTTTGTGTATTGCACAGGACCTGAATTTCCTCCCTGTGCAGGCCCCCAGGGGGGAAGGGCGATGGGGGTAGGGGGGAGACGATGGAAAATACTGTGCCTTTGAAATGCAATTACATGAGCGTCCGAGTACACTACGGCATACTGTAAACCAACACCAATGGGAAGGAAGTGCCAACCTTATTTTTAATGTGTTCCCGTGACATTCACTTTAAAAAAAAAAAAATTCTCTCCAATACAGTACATCCAATGGAAGGATGCACACAGGTTTCACATACTGTAAATCAAAGTACATCTGCAGGAGCGATTCTTTACGCTAAATGCAACCTACAGTACGGTACTGTAAGTGAGCAAAATAGTACTACAGTGGGCGTTTGTGTATTGCACATGACCTGCATTCCCTCCCTGTCTACTGCATGATCTGTGCAGGCTCCCATGGGGGAAGGGCAACAGGCTAGCAGGAGGCGGAGGAAAACACCGTGCTTTACAAATGCGAGCGTCCGAGTCCTCTAAGGCATAAACCAACAGCAATGGGGCGGGGGCCGGGCGCTGTTTGCAGTACTTTCACACATGAAATTGGAAATCTCTCATGAGGCGTCGTGGGCTAGGGGTGAAGGCTCCCACCTCCCTCGCTGGGAGTCCAGGGTTCGAGACCTGATGTGCTTTCTTTCTTTTTTTTTTTTTTTTCTGTAATAATGCACTGTATTATTTTATTTACATTGTAAGACAGTCAATGGAAGGATGCACACAGGTTTCACATAAATCAAAGTACATCTGCAGGAGCGATTCTTTACGCTAAATGCACCTAAACAGCGGGAATGAAATGAGTGTATTCTGACGCTACCAACTGAGCAAAACAGTACTGTAGATCTTCAGCGTTTGTGTATTGCACAGGACCTGAATTTCCTCCCTGTGCAGGCCCCCAGGGGGGAAGGGCGATGGGGGTAGGGGGGAGACGATGGAAAATACTGTGCCTTTGAAATGCAATTACATGAGCGTCCGAGTACACTACGGCATACTGTAAACCAACACCAATGGGAAGGAAGTGCCAACCTTATTTTTAATGTGTTCCCGTGACATTCACTTTAAAAAAAAAAAAATTCTCTCCAATACAGTACATCCAATGGAAGGATGCACACAGGTTTCACATACTGTAAATCAAAGTACATCTGCAGGAGCGATTCTTTACGCTAAATGCACCTAAACAGCGGGAATGAAATGAGTGTATTCTGACGCTACCAACTGAGCAAAACAGTACTGTAGATCTTCAGCGTTTGTGTATTGCACAGGACCTGAATTTCCTCCCTGTGCAGGCCCCCAGGGGGGAAGGGCGATGGGGGTAGGGGGGAGACGATGGAAAATACTGTGCCTTTGAAATGCAATTACATGAGCGTCCGAGTACACTACGGCATACTGTAAACCAACACCAATGGGAAGGAAGTGCCAACCTTATTTTTAATGTGTTCCCGTGACATTCACTTTAAAAAAAAAAAAATTCTCTCCAATACAGTACATCCAATGGAAGGATGCACACAGGTTTCACATACTGTAAATCAAAGTACATCTGCAGGAGCGATTCTTTACGCTAAATGCACCTAAACAGCGGGAATGAAATGAGTGTATTCTGACGCTACCAACTGAGCAAAACAGTACTGTAGATCTTCAGCGTTTGTGTATTGCACAGGACCTGAATTTCCTCCCTGTGCAGGCCCCCAGGGGGGAAGGGCGATGGGGGTAGGGGGGAGACGATGGAAAATACTGTGCCTTTGAAATGCAATTACATGAGCGTCCGAGTACACTACGGCATACTGTAAACCAACACCAATGGGAAGGAAGTGCCAACCTTATTTTTAATGTGTTCCCGTGACATTCACTTTAAAAAAAAAAAAATTCTCTCCAATACAGTACATCCAATGGAAGGATGCACACAGGTTTCACATACTGTAAATCAAAGTACATCTGCAGGAGCGATTCTTTACGCTAAATGCAACCTACAGTACGGTACTGTAAGTGAGCAAAATAGTACTACAGTGGGCGTTTGTGTATTGCACATGACCTGCATTCCCTCCCTGTCTACTGCATGATCTGTGCAGGCTCCCATGGGGGAAGGGCAACAGGCTAGCAGGAGGCGGAGGAAAACACCGTGCTTTACAAATGCGAGCGTCCGAGTCCTCTAAGGCATAAACCAACAGCAATGGGGCGGGGGCCGGGCGCTGTTTGCAGTACTTTCACACATGAAATTGGAAATCTCTCATGAGGCGTCGTGGGCTAGGGGTGAAGGCTCCCACCTCCCTCGCTGGGAGTCCAGGGTTCGAGACCTGATGTGCTTTCTTTCTTTTTTTTTTTTTTTTCTGTAATAATGCACTGTATTATTTTATTTACATTGTAAGACAGTCAATGGAAGGATGCACACAGGTTTCACATAAATCAAAGTACATCTGCAGGAGCGATTCTTTACGCTAAATGCACCTAAACAGCGGGAATGAAATGAGTGTATTCTGACGGACTGTGCATCTTCGGTATTTGTGTATTGCATAAGACCTGTGAAGGCTCCCAGGAGGGAAGGGCGTAGGGCAAGACAGTGGAAAATACTGTGGTCAAAGAAAGGGCATATTTAAAACTAAGGGAAACTGTCACAAAGTACAGTAACTACAGTACTGTACGTTGAATGCCTGGACCGCACGACGTCTGAGACGCACGACGTCTGAGGCGCACGACGTCTGAGACGCTCATTGAGCATAAGGACGGTTATGGCTGCTGCACGGGACCGTCCCTATGCTCTTGGTGAGCTGCGTCTCCTCGTTCGCTGGCGGGACAGAACTCTCGCCAGCAACGAGGAGAAAGTGAGGGCATACCGGAGGGCCAGCAGGGACATCCTCCGGAAGTATAACAGGAGGAGAACGGTGAGGTCTCTCCAGAGGAGGTGGAGTGACCTCGTGAGGCGGACCCCACGACGCCTGCAGGCCATAAGGGATTGTAAGTACAGTACATTACTGTAGATAACTGTACTTTAAGTTACTGTAGTTACAGGTACAGTACATTATAGCAGGGGCTGCTGTAGCAGCAGGTATCCGGTCTATACAGCACTGTACAGTATTTGTGGTAAACAAATGGTTAAACAAGGACCAAACATTAACCCGGGTCAAAAGGTCAATTTGTTTTTTTGCGTCGACCTAGATGGTGCGGCTTTTGAAATTGGTTGACACCAGTTACTGTAGGTTGACATGGTCGTTAAGTTGACATGGAAAAAGATCGACATGCGTTTTACAAAAACAATTGTTATTTTTTTAAACTTGTGTATATACAGTAGTTCTTTACAATCCAGGTGGTCTACGATTGTGCAGTGTACAGTATCATGCAGTGTACAGTATATGCAATGTATCACAGTGTATCGTGCTGCGTAATTGCAGCGTGTCATGCAGTGTACATTCAGAATATGGTATTGTGCAGTGAGTGTAATACATAGTGAATCACATCGTGCAGCAGAGCAGGCCTTAGGCATAGGCAAACTACAGTAGGCAAATGCCTAGGGCATTTGCTATGCTTAGGGGCACCAGCAGCTTCTGCTGATTAAAATGATATGCGGCATGCCTATATTTTGCGTGACTGCGGCTGTATCTGTACCTGGCTAGGGCCAGCACTGTCGTGCAGTGTACTGTATACACATGTGGTAATTGCAGTTTTTTGTGTAGTGTACATTGTATCATATTTTGCAGGGAAATGTGCAGTTTGTCATATCACGCAGTCGTGCAGTGCATTGTGTGGTTTAATTGCAGTGTGCCGAAATTTGTGTTTCAGATAGTACAGTGTTCTAAGGGATGTTACTTTGGCAGAAATTATTCTAAGGGATGTTACAGTGGCCTAATGTGTTCTGACGTGCATTACTCTTGCATAAGGTTCATGACTGGCAGATCTCTACTTTGTGACGTAATGTGGATATACTACTGCACTACTGTGACGTACAGTAACGTGAATAAGGTGCTCTACTGTGTGACACAACGTGAATCAAGGACAGTACTGTGACGTGAATACGGTGCTCTACTGTGTGACACAACGTGAATCAAGGACAGTACTGTGACGTGAATAAGGTGCTCTACTGTGTGACACAACGTGAATCAAGGACAGTACTGTGACGTGAATACGGTGCTCTACTGTGTGACACAACGTGAATCAAGGACAGTAATGTGACGTGAATAAACTGCACTACTGTGACATGACGTGAATAAGATGAATTCAGGTGAGTACTGCATCATCTGTCATGAAATCAATTTGTAATGTAATGAACAGTACTGAGATGGTTAAGGGTGGGAGGGCTGCATGCTGATGTGTGTCATAATGTTTATAAGGGCAATGCTTATGTGTGTTACAATGTCTATAAAGGTAGTGTTCTGTCTAATACCCTGGACCTACTGTACTGTAGCGATACTGTAAGTGTACTGTATGTCACATTTAGAAATGTGCCCCTTAAGTTTTGAAGACAGTACAGTACACTATGCCCTCCTGAGTGATTAGGTGCAGGGTACTAGAATGAACAATTCCATTTATTGTGATGTCATAAAGATGCTGTCAATGTTGAATTTCATTGGCTGTACAGTATGCTGCCATTATACTGTATATATATTTTTACAGGGCTGGTAGCACGACGTCACAGGAGGCGGGACAGGCGCCGCCAAGCTGGTAAGTATTGTCAAATACAGTAGTGTACAGTACATAGTGATTTCTATAGTCCCAACCCCCTGTCCTGACCATCACAGATAACTCGCTGCAATCCGTTAATGTTAAGAATGTCTGTTTACAAATCTAAATGTAAATATTAAACACAAAGTATAAATAACATTGTAGATAGCTGAATACCCGTGCTTCGCTACGGGATGAGGATGGTAAATTCCAGTGATAGTTGTTTGTTAATTTACGTTTGTTGGCGATCTAGTATATAGTACTGTATACTTTAAGCATACTGTATCTTGCTTCTCTGATGCAGATTGTTTATTGGCCGGACCCCTTTTTGGTCCTGGATACTGTGCAGTACATGTTTCAAATTGACAGCTTCACTTACAGTACTGTTGTTTTTTTTCCCACAGTACCACCACCACCACCACCTGCTGCGCTGCCAGGTATTGTGTAACGAGAATTCTGGTGCTACTGTCATCGTTGTTACACTACTGTACATGTGTCCTGGATACTGTGCAGTACATGTTTCAAATTGACAGCTTCACTTACAGTACTGTTATTTTTTTTCCCACAGTACCACCACCACCACCACCTGCTGCGCTGCCAGGTATTGTGTAACGAGAATTCTGGTGCTACTGTCATCGTTGTTACACTACTGTACATGTGTCCTGGATACTGTGCAGTACATGTTTCAAATTGACAGCTTCACTTACAGTACTGTTATTTTTTTTCCCACAGTACCACCACCACCACCACCACCACCACCACCACCTGCTGCGCTGCCAGGTATTGTGTAACGAGAATTCTGGTGTGACTGTCATCGTTACACTACTGTACATGTGTCCTGGATACTGTACAGTACATGTTTCAAATTGACAGCTTCACTTACAGTACTGTTATTTTTTTCCCACAGTACCACCACCACCACCACCACCACCTGCTGCGCTGCCAGGTATTGTGTAACGAGAATTCTGGTGCTACTGTCATCGTTGTTACACTACTGTACATGTGTCCTGGATACTGTACAGTACATGTTTCAAATTGACAGCTTCACTTACAGTACTGTTATTTTTTTTCCCACAGTACCAACACCACCACCACCACCACCTGCTGCTGCATCCGAGAGCTCCGGAAGTGGTAATAATTACTTTTTGTTACAGACACACTAGTTTCCTACAGTATTACTGTAATTTTTGTATTTTACAATACTTGTCATCTTTTACACACAGACCGCCTCGTAATTGATACAGAGGAGGAGCTCATTCCCATTGATTCGGGGGAAGAGGAGCCAGATTATAGTAAGTACAGTAGGATTTTCTCAAGCCCATTCTTAAAAGTATTGACCAAGTCCACTTTTATTACTTTTCAGGCAGGGAATTCCAAACATGTACTGTACAGTATTTCCCTCACTGTGAAGACCCCTTTTCGCCTCTGTGCGAAATCGCCTCTACTTCAACAAGAGTTACTGTGCACGTGTCCTCTGTGTCCATCTTATCAAAAACCGTTCCTGTGTATTGTCCCCTTACTGTATACAGTATATTTGTAAAGGTTAATCATGTCCCCTCTTAATCTCCTCTTTTCCAATGTAAACATGCCTAGCCTGCCTGTGTTAAACCAATGGGTTGGGTTTGCGTGACCAGCAGTCAGGATTCTAGCGGTCAGGTGACCGACAGTGGCATCCTGATTGCAGCAATCCCAACAGGGTGAGGTACGGTATCCTAACCCTCCTCCACTACCCCCTGATTCTGGCCTCGACATTCTCGTCTCTGTGTGCGAAATTTACTCTCCTCCTCCAATTCCTGACTGAATTTTTGCTTTACTGTATTCAACACAGAATACAAAAGTATATTTCATGTAAAAAAAAGGTTAAAAAAAAGAGGCAGATTAGATGGGCAAAGTGGTTCTTACAGTATTTGTCATCAAATTCTATGTTTCTGTATGCAGACCCTCCAACATGACCCGCCGCACTGCTCTGTTTCTAGACTTCCCTCTTAATTTATGATTTCCATCACCTGTGTTGAACTAGTTATATGATAAGAAAGCTGTTTCTTCACAGGTGATGGCAATAATAAATTAAGAGGGAAGTCCAGAACCAGAGCATTTTGTACCATGTTGGAGGGTATGTGTATTTCCTGGAATTAACCTTTTTTTTTTTTCACATTAATGTTTTTTTTCACAGGCCCTACACTGGAACAGGCCACGGAGGAGGAGGAGGATGATGATGATGCTGCTGCATTTAGTGGTAAGAATTATTACTGACATTGATCTGATGCCATCAGAGTAGCACTTTTCATCAGATTTTTCTGGCAAATGCGTAGAAATCGGATGAAAATTGTTTTTGTTTGAACTGGTGATATTGCCCATACAGTAGCAACCGATCACATCCCACATTAACATTTACAGTATCTAGTTACACTTACAGACGATAATACAGTACAGTAGGTAATATTTGATTGGTTGCTACTGTATGGACAACATCCTGTTCTAAAAAAAACACCCATCTTACTCAATTTCTCTCTCTCTCTCTCTCTCTCTCACCCCTTGTCACTGTCTCTCCATTCATCTCTCTAGATACTGTCAGTGATGAATTTCCCATTAGGCACGAGAGGCACGTACTGTACCTAGTGGCGGCATCTGTTTGGGGGCCTCAGTTGGATGCTTACAGTATGCTAATACTGTCATCCCAAAAATTACCACAACAGTAACTGCTAAATATTTTAAGTGTACTGTACAATATGCACATACAGTACAGTACTGTACAGTATACATAATTCAAAAGAAAAAAGAGTTGCTACTGTACCTTATTCTAGTCATAATCACCGGCATACGGGTCACTCACAAATTTTCTGATGGTCTCGGTGGGGTCCCTTGGAATCACCATGCCTGTCACAAGCATACCTTTTTTTACCCACCTGACACTGGGCCTGGACACTAGTGTACTATTACTATACTTTTTACTGTATACTGTATCTTATAATATTCTTCTCTTTTACCCACAGACGACGAGCCAGAATACATTTTTGGTAAATATACTGTACAGTAGCAATAGTTGGTACTGTAATTACAGTATTTTTTTTTCTCCAACATTATTTTAAGTCAAACTGATATGACTAACTGTACTGTATTATCTTTTTACAGTCCGTCGCCAACCAGTGGAGGAGACACCTGGTAATAAAATAGAAATACATAATGCACTGTACTGTATTCTAACTTACTGTAACATGTATAACACTGAGCTGATCATCTTCACACCCTCTGACATAACCTTACAGTACAAACTGTACAAACTGAGCCTGCCCTAGGCATAGGCATACTTGCCAAATGCCCAGGGGCACAAGCAGCTTCTGCTGATTAATATGATATGCAGCATGCCTACAGTATATTCTGTGCATACAAAATGCATTACTAATGTGCAGCATTATGTGTATACAGTACTTTGTTGTGTAACATATACTGTAGCAAGGGCACTACTGTGTGGTCTAATGTGAACAAAGAGCAATATGATGTGATGCAATGTGAATAAGTGGGAATACTTTGAGGAGTAATGTGGTACTATCATATGATGTAACGAGAAAAAGAGACACTATTGCATGATATGTTGTGAATAAAGTTGCAGTACTGTGTGGCGTCATTTCAGATTGGGGAATTACTGTGTGGCCTTGCCCCTTCCCAGCAAGAACATGCACCGTTTTGGGATGCACACCGAATGTGCACACTGTTGCTATTTTAAACATACAGTACAGTAAGTTGGAGGAGCACCAAAATGACGACTGCTATGGTTGAGGGGTGATGGTGCTGGGAAAGGGGTACAGGCTCAGAGGCGGAAATAGCATCTGTGCAAGGGGGCAGCATCCAAAAACTTGACTAGGGAATCATATTATTTATGGCTGGCTCTGAGTACAGTCCACTATTATGGATAGTACTCCCTACAACACCACCTACAGTACTGTAACCCTCTTTTTTCTGAAGCGGTCATGAAATGTCATGACTGCTAATACATACAGTAAATGTCTACAGTATTTGTACTGTGGTGTTTAATTCCTTTGACAATTTGTTTATGACCTATTGAAGCTAAACTCTTGTACAGTACTTTATATTTTGAATACCAGCAATACAGTATAATACTGTACCTACAGTATACAGTAATAATTGTTTACTATTTGAATGTGACTAAATGTTTTTTTTTCTCCAATATAGTGCCAATTATTTATGGGGGCCCCAGACAGGGGCAAGATAGGTGGGCTGGCCCAGAAGCGGGCAGGCAGCAGCCCACTTATACAAGAGGTAAACTAAAGCAATGTTTAAATTACCTCGACAGCATACAGTAGTGTTTGATTTACTGTACTGACAATACAGTACTGTACATTGTAAATAACAATATTGTCTAATATAGAGTAAAGTACAGTACTGTATTGCCATTACTACACTGTAAAGTATTCAGTATTTGTTTTGTAATACTGTCCTTTTTTTCCCACAGAACAGTTGCAGCGTGCCATCCAGCTCCAGCGGGTGGTGGTCCACCTCCTAGTGGACCACTATTTTAATATTTTATTAAGTTTTATTTAATTTTATTTAATAAAAATTTTTGTTCTTGTACTCCATTGTATAGTATCTTTTTCTACTGTATAAGATAGGCATACTGTACACCATACAATTATCTGGCAGATAATCTGCAAGATCTGGCTGTTTGTAATGAAATTCTCTCCTAATTTAGCTGTGGTGTACAGTACCTCCTGAGTGTGCTGGGGTGCTTTCTGGCCAGTTTGGGGTGATTTGGAGCAAGTTTGGTCGGCCATCTTGCCGACATGTGCTGTCGACTGTTTGGCAAACATGTGTTTTCACTCCAGCATGTGTGTGTCAGGCATTTTGTGTGTGTCAGGCATTTTGTGTGTGTCAGGCATTTTGTGTGTGTCAGCCATTTTATGTGTGTCAGCCATTGCTGTGTGGTTCCACAAATGTTAGCGTGTCAAAGTGCTGACCACTGACACCACTATTTCACTTTGTACCGCATGCCTTTTGTGGAACCACACAGCCCAGCATGACTTATTGCTGGGCTGTGTGGTTCCACAAATTTTCTTGGAAAACAAATGAACATGAGTGTCTTTACTTTAATACTTTTTTTTTTTTTTTCCCCACAGATATCTATATACACAAGAAAAGAATGTAACGAAGAACAAACTACTTTTTTGTTTTAATTAACTTTCAAACTTTATTTAAAAAAAAAAACACCTTTTTTTTCTTCAATAAACTTTTAAAAATAGAAGTTTCCTGTGGTTTTTATTAAAATATGAAATGCAAGATGCCTAACCAAGTTGTTTTACATACAGTATACCACTCTTAATTGAATTCCCATCATACAGTAGTACTAATTTATACAGTACAGGAAGTTGGGAATACAAACATTGGAAACCACGTCATGTTTATTTTAAGAAACACTTTATTTACGGACAAAGTCATTTGGAACATGTAACATCACACATACTGTACTGTATTGTAATAAAGCCAACATCACACATACTGTACGGTACTTTAATCAAAAGGTAACAGCACAAATACAGTAACAATATCAACTTTAACATTTTTATAATTTATTTTTTTGTGGTGGTGGTGCGGGGTAATGGTTTTTGTACTTTATTTTTAGGTTTTGCTTTTTGGAATTATTTTTCGTTTTTGTCTTTTGCTTTTTAACACTGTCGCATACGGACACCAGAATAGAGGACTGACAACAGCAGCCCCTGGATGGAAACGCAGCCCAAGGCCCCAGATGGACACAGCACAATGGACTCGGCTGCTACTGGATAGATACAGCAGCGCCGAAAAAATCAACAGGAATAAAAGGGGCAACTTGTAACAGGCCCTTACATTACCAGGAATGTGGTGAGCCAAGTTCATGCACTCCCCTTTGAGTAACCGAGCTGCTCCAAGTGGATTCAGCACAGTGCATGCAGCCCCAGAAAATGTACAGGTAATACAGGTACATTGACACAATTTTTTAACTTCAGCTGTGTGAAGCTGATGTGCAGAAGCTAGGAGTTAGGTAATGATCTGGTTTCATCATAGTCGAGCTTCCAAGTCATTTTCCTCTTCGTTCTCAGCACAGAGTTTATGGTATCCCTTATCTTCCTCTTTTCTGGATCACCAATCCTCACGCGGCGTTCACACCTAGCCATGATGTCATGTACCAGATTTTTGGGCAGCGGAAGTTTGCCCTTGGAACCATCAAAGTTCACACGATTGGCCCACGTCAAGTATTTGTCGTACCGTACATGGTGCTGGAACAGAGAATATGCATATTTCTGAATATGTCCATTTGAAGCTCTGTACAGATGGTCGTCCAGGGAAGTTGAGATGACAGCCAGGGCAATATTGTTCCCATTTTCCGTCGCATCCTTCTGATGCTGGTGGCCGATATGTCCAGGTCATACTTGGAATGGAGAATTCGTTTTATTTGCAGAGCAGTACGCTCATCATCCTCACGAGTTAGTTCCTCCACAATTTGTTGCACTCTCCTACAGTACAATACAGTATGAAAAATATGAATTCATGAACAGCACAATCACAGTTACAATTGATGAAGTTTTTATTTTATTTCAAAAAAATTGTTTATGGTATAAAGCAAGTCATTTAAACATTACAGTAGTGTACAGTACGTACCATGTGCATTTTGTAGGAAATACAAATCTGGGCGTTGTTCTCTCGAATGCATGATAGCGCACCGTTTCTAAAGTGACTATAATGCCACTTTCCTTGAGCCATGCATGGATCTCTTTGATGGTTTTATTTTCTTTTTTCATGTTGGCGATTATCTTGCTCATCGTTTTGTTGATAGTTACTGGCATGTTGTCCAACTATAATTCCTGTATGGAGAGAAAACATTTGTGAATACTGTAGTCTAAAATTTACACATCTGAAAATGCATAAGAGTTTTATGATAGAAGTTAATACTGTACATGTTTACTATCCAGTACCTGATGTTCAAATTTAAGTATTGTATACTGTACAGTACTGAAAATACAACTTCAGTGTTATGGACTGCAATTAGTTTCCTGTATGAAACAGATACAGTACAGTAAATAACCCTCCTTGGAAGTGCATGGGCCCTGTGAGACTTACAGTAGTGTACAGCATAAGGGTCGACTGACATGATGTACAAGCATTACATACAGTACATGTCAGTACTGTATGTAAATTCTTCAATTATTGCCTAACAACAATGCTGCTTACTGTATATTAAATACTGTAGGCCTAGAAATGTGCATCTCAATATAGTAGTTAAAAACACAGGGGCCTATGTGGATAAGCGAGTTCTATGCACACTAAAAATGGCCACCGACCGTGAACCCCCAGCACGTGGCAGCGCTCGGATATGTAGTGAGATACAGTATGGCATACATTTCACACTCCAGGGGGCAATGCTGAAGGAGCGTCACAATCCCCTAGCTCAATTACTGTACATTGGGATAAGCGAGGTCTACTGTATGCACATTACGGTATACCGAGCTGGATCGCTTAGCAACCTGACAACATGGCCGCCGACCGTGAACTCCCAGCACGTGGCAGCGCTCGGATATGTAGTGAGATACAGTATGGCATACATTTCACACTCCAGGGGGCAATGCTGAAGGAGCGTCACAATCCCCTAGCTCAATTACTGTACATTGGGATAAGCGAGGTCTATGCACATTACGGTATACCGAGCTGGATCGCTTAGCAACCTGACAAAATGGCCGCCGCCCGTGAACTCCCAGCACGTGGCAGCGCTCGGATATGTAGTGAGATACAGTATGGCATACATTTCACAGTTCAGGGGGCAATGCTGAAGGAGCGTCACAATCCCCTAGCTCAATTACATTGGGATAAGCAAGGTCTATGTACATTACGTTATACCGAGCTGGATCGCTTAGCAACCTGACAAAATGGCCGCCGACCGTGAACTCCCAGCACGTGGCAGCGCTCAAATATGGAGTGAGATACAGTATGGTACAGTCCAGGGGCAATGCTGAAGGAGCGTCACAATCCCCTAGCTCAATTACTAGAGCCATCTTAACAGCAGTGTGGGCCCCTGGACACAGCAATGCACTGGGGCCCCTACCCACTCACCAGCGGAAGGGGTGGGGGGAGCTATCAGCGGCAGCTTTGATGCTCCGCGGGGGATAGGGGGGGTTCTATCTTTCGCTCAGTATGTACAGTAGGACCTGGAGAAATAATTTCTGCTAATTATTCCTTTACTGCACAGATGGGGCAGGAAGGAGAACACTAAACTGTAGAAGGGGGCATTGTGCTGAATGAAGGGGCCCTGGTACATGACTTCCAGGGTGGTAGGGGGTGTTTAATACACAGGGGAGGAGTGGATAATGGAGTGGGCTTAATATTAGTGTTATGGACTGCAATTAGTTTCCTGTATGAAACAGATACAGTACAGTAAATAACCCTCCTTGGAAGTGCATGGGCCCTGTGAGACTTACAGTAGTGTACAGCATAAGGGTCGACTGACATGATGTACAAGCATTACATACAGTACATGTCAGTACTGTATGTAAATTCTTCAATTATTGCCTAACAACAATGCTGCTTACTGTATATTAAATACTGTAGGCCTAGAAATGTGCATCTCAATATAGTAGTTAAAAACACAGGGGCCTATGTGGATAAGCGAGTTCTATGCACACTAAAAATGGCCACCGACCGTGAACCCCCAGCACGTGGCAGCGCTCGGATATGTAGTGAGATACAGTATGGCATACATTTCACAGTTCAGGGGGCAATGCTGAAGGAGCGTCACAATCCCCTAGCTCAATTACATTGGGATAAGCGAGGTCTATGCACATTACGGTATACCGAGCTGGATCGCTTAGCAACCTGACAAAATGGCCGCCGACCGTGAACTCCCAGCACGTGGCAGCGCTCGGATATGTAGTGAGATACAATATGGCATACATTTCACAGTTCAGGGGGCAATGCTGAAGGAGCGTCACAATCCCCTAGCCAAAATACACAGGGGAGGGATAAGCTACTGTAGGATTGCATACAGTATTACGGTACACCGGACTCAATCGCATAGCACACTGTCAAAACGACCACTACCCATGAACCCCCACCTCCTGAACCCCCACCTCGTGGCAGGCAGCAGTTGGGTATGGAATGAGAAATGGCATAAGCTGTGCAGGCTACGGGGCGATGCTGAAGGAGCGTCACAATCCCCTAGCTCAATTACATTGGGATAAGCGAGGTCTATGCACATTACGGTATACCGAGCTGGATCGCTTAGCAACCTGACAACATGGCCGCCGACCGTGAACTCCCAGCACGTGGCAGCGCTCGGATATGGAGTGAGATACAATATGGCATACTGTACATTTCACAGTTCAGGGGGCAATGCTGAAGGAGCGTCACAATCCCCTAGCTCAATACAGTATCTCACGCTTACAGTATCTTACAGTATACGCTTACAGTATCTCTGTGTATTTTGGCTAGGGGATTGTGACGCTCCTTCAGCATCGCCCCGTAGCCTGCACAGCTTATGCCATTTCTCATTCCATACCCAACTGCTGCCTGCCACGAGGTGGGGGTGAATAAAAAAAATAATAAAGTGTCTGAAAAAAACTACAGTAACATGCATTAGTACTTAAGGAATCGAACCCTGGACTCTGAGTATAGGAAGCGAAACACTTCACCACTTCGCCGCAGACAAATGTATAAATCCGTTGGTTTTGATTATGCTGTAATGGCTACGGGATTAAGACGATAACATACTGTAGAAAATTCCTAATCTTGAGAGGCAATAGTGAACTTGTAACACACATCCATTTGCGACAGTGTACACTACTGGTTTTACAGTAGTGTTTTGTCTGCGGGACTCGGACGCTCACATACAGTATTCATAAAGTATTGTAGATGATCATATACTGTATGCTGTACTACTGTATTTGCGTCGGTGTCGTACTGTATATACTGTACAGTACTGTATTAAATAATGCAGCGTAATGAGTACAGTATTTGCTGTATGCAGCGTAATGAGACGCCTTAGTAAAGTAGTCCTTATTATGTATGTCAGTATTGTATTTTACGGGAGACCACACGCATGCGCAGTGGTGATTGTAAAAAGCGACATCTGGTGGCTGATCGCAGGTATTACACGTAAAGGTAACGCCAAACGTCAAATGTCTGTCTCCGTGCGATTAGATAGCCTCTCTGTGGCTAGGCGCGCCTCGCTACGCCACAGTACGCTGCGTATGGTCGAACGGGCCAACCGCCGCGGCCACTCAAGATAAAGGTGGCTACATCTGTAGATCAACACACCATCTGACTTTCCCTTCCCTATGTGAACTGAATCAAGTACTGCAGCCATCTGCCTATATTTATCAAACAGCCACTTTCTCAAACAGAGGGAGTAAGCCGCAAATCCGCGCATCCACAGTTTATATAAGCACCTTATTATTTGTGCAATATTTTTTCATTTTTATAAAGTACCAGGAACGTTTTTTGAGTTCTAACACTGGTTTGGGACACTGTATTTTTATGTCTATGTAGTTTGTCTCCTTTGTTTACCGGTAATAGGCCAGACATTATTTTTACATATCTTTAATTGAGAATACATTTGGAATATATCAAGGTACCATTTTAGAGATATATAGCTTTTAGAATATCAATTTTGCATTATACTCTTTTTTTAATAAACAATTTATTCACCATATACATAGTGTTATCAATCATTTATTCGACCTAACTTGCGCTGGGGACATCCATCTATATATTATTGTATCTCTGCCGTGTGCAGCCTCAATCACACTACAGGAGCGCACAGCCAATCAGGAGAGTGCCACGACGTGGCGCTCCCTGATTGGCTGAAGGGACCCTCTTTGACAGGAGTGGGGAGGGGGGGGTCCTGGCAGTCGGGGGAAGGGGTCCCATGTGTAAACATGGGACCCCTTTCAGTGCGTGGTCAGGTTTCCGGTTTGTTTTTTTTGCCAAGTACGTGGATTATACAAAGAGCAGAAGATACACTGGATTATGTGAGTATAATTTTTTCAACAGGTACCCCGAGGATTCTACATGGAGAAGTGGACCGACCCTAGTGTGAACATAGGTAAGTATGTGTGTATGTAGGTGTGCATGTATGTAATAAACTTTTACTGTCACAGTGTGTGTGTGTCCTGTTTTTTGTTGGGTATTTTTTTTAGTAGTACTACAGGTACCAGCAGGCCCGGTTTTTCACCGCATGCTGGTACTTGTGGTTCTCCAAGTACCAGCTTGCGGGGGAGGCTTGCTGGGACTTGTAGTACTGCTACTAAAAACAATATTCTGATTTTTTACACTTGGCTATCAGCCCCCCATCCGCTGCCCTTGGATGGGGGGGGACAGCCTCGGACTTCACCCCTGGCCCTTGGGTGGCTGGAGGGGGGGACCCCTTGATTTAAGGGGTTCCCACTCCTCCAGGGTACCCCGGCCAGGGGTGACTAGTTGGGGATGTAATGCCAGGGCCGCCAGGACCACAATAAAAGTGTCCCCCGGCTCTCATTATGTACCTGGCTAGTGGAGCCCGGTGCTGGTTCAAAAAATACGGGGGACCCCTACGCTTTTTGTCCCCCGTATTTTTGGCACCAGCCCGGTGCTGGTTGATGAAATATGGGGGAACCCCTGTCATTTCCCCCCCCATATTTTGACAACCAGGACCGGCTCAAAGAGCCCGAGGCTGGTTTTGCCCAGGAGGGGGGACCCCACGCATTTTTTTTTTCTTACATTTAACACTTTACCACCCCTTCCCACTGATAAACATGCACGGATCTCACGGATCCGTGCATGCCTATCAGAACACGGTAAAATAAAGCAGGTCTATTTGAAAACTGCTTTTTTTTACGATTTGTATTTATTCACGGCAGTGTTTGGCTATTGCCGGCAGTGTTTGTGAAATACAAATTTTAGTAAATTACCGAGTTCTACCAAATAACAGGCGTATTTGACCGATGGTGTATTCATTCGGAATTTTTTTCTTTGACTTCAACAAAAATACGAATGCCCTCATCACTGCCGTGATTTGAGTTTAGTAAATTCCCGAGATGACACTTTGAAGAAAAAACACCATCTCGGTCAAAATCGGGAGCTTAGTAAATATACCCCACAGAGAGAGTTCAGACGTCTCAAACCCAGCGCCTATCCCGGTACTGAAGCCAGTAATAAGACTGCCCAGACCTGCTAGCGCTTTTTATATATATAATTTTAGCATCAAAACACTTGTGCCCCCCCCCCCCCCCCCCCGTTTTGCACCCTGTTACTTGTACAGCAGTGTGGAGGTCAGGGCCAGCGTCTCTGCAGCTTCTGTGAAGAGAAAATGGCGCTGGTCAGAGCTGTGTGGGCTAAGCCCCGCCCACAACATGGCGCGCTTCAGTCCCGCTTAAAAAATCTTTATACTGGCAGGGGTCCCTTAACTAGTGCCTGGGCACTGTTATATCTTATTGCCAGTGCTGTTTGAGGGCCCCCATGCTGCCCAGAGCGCCCCCCCCCCCCTGCAGTGCCGTGTTATGTGTGGGAGCATGGAGTGCAGCGCGCCCGCTGCGCGGTACCTCAAATGCAGTCTTCTGCCGTCACTGAAGTCTTCTGATCTTCTCATACTCACCGGGCTTCTGTCTTCTGGCTCTGTGAGGGGGGTGACGGCGCGGCTCCGGGAACAAGCAGCTAGGCGTACCAAGTGATCGAACCCTCTGGAGCTAATGGTGTCCAGTAGACTAAGGAGCAGAGCCCTTGAACTCTGAAGAAGTAGGTCTGCTTCTCTCCCCTCACTCCCATGCTGCAGGGAGCCTGTAGCCAGCAGGTCTCCCTGAAAATAACAAACCTGATAAAAGTATTTTTCTGAGAAACTCTGGAGAGCTCCTCAGTGTGCATCCAGTCTCACTGGGCACAGAATCTAACAAGTCTGGAGGAGGGGCATAGAGGGAGGAGCCAGTTCACACCCATTCAAAGTCTTATAGTGTGCCCATGTCTCCTGTGGATCCCGTCTATACCCCATGGTTTTTGAAGCATCCCCAGCATCCTCTCGAATGTATGAGAAAAGAAGCCATTTAAATTGCCCAATAACATGTAGCAGTACTTTCTAATATAATTGATATAGTTCTATTTCTATTAGTGCGGTCTAAACGGGATACATACTATTAGCAGGCTGTCATGATTCCGAGAGAGGGATCCCGTCCACCAGAATGCTGGCAGCGGGGTGAGCGCTAGAAAGCCCCTTGTGGGCTCGCTGCGCTGCGGGCACGGTGGCTCGTCGTGCTCGCCACAGGTTATATTCTCCCTCTATGGGTGTCGTGGGCACCCACAGAGGGAGAATAGCCTGTTTCGCCGGTATTCTGGTGGCAGCATTGGGACGACATATCGCAGCCTAGTGTGTACCCAGCTGTAGTATTCCATAATGGAGAGTCCAGTTTCCCCTCTGACAGCTGAAAGGTCTCTAATCATCAGGACCACATACAGTAGTGACCCTTTTTTCAGGGTGCAGCAGCGTTTCCAGATGTAACAAGGAAATCTATGCATTGTGTATTTGGAACTGTAAGACCTAAGTCGCACACATATAGACCATACAGTTCTTGTCTCTGTTTTGAAGTTTCCACTCATGTCAATTATGCAAGTGTCAGTGCAGTCTGTGTTACTCTGCCAGTCTCAGCAGGCACCCTCACATACACAGATATTTTTGCTGGAACATTTTGGCTAAAGGTGGGTACACACTGGCCGATATATTGGCCGTTCTAATGAACGGCCAATATATTGCGGGTCCATCAGCCAGTGTGTACGGGCGATATGTCTGTGAACTCTGTCGTTCACAGACATATCGCGTCGGCCCCGCAGCACAGTTGACAGACAATATATCTACCGATTTATTGGTACATCGCTGTGTGTGTACGGGTGACCAGCCGGCTGCCCGTACACATGCTGCGGCAGCCGGTGGTGATTGACAGCTGAACTCGGCGGGCGCCGCCCAGTTCTTGACGTCAGTCCCCGACGGATTGGGCATTGTGTATGCACAGCACACTGCCCGATCTGTACATAGATATATCTGCCGATCAATTGATCAGCAGATATATCTATCAGTGTGAACCCACCTTAACAGACCTAAGTCATCTGGAAGTTTAAAGCAATCACTCTTAATCACTAACACCACCATTCAAATCCATTCATGGTTCTTTTAAAACGCCTTGTACTTATCAGTCTGGGATTTATTCAGCTTGTGAACAGCTTCTGCCCAACCATAAAGTAAATCAACCTATACTGCAGCGTGAGCTTTTATGGAAATATTTATTTGTGGCAAAAGTATTTCTTTACAGGTCAATCTTTCTCATGGCAGCCAACACATTCCCGAGTTCTTTTCTTCTTCTGGTGCGAGTAGCAATCTGGAAGAAAAGAGAAGTCATTAATCTAACAGTGCAGATCCAATTCTGATGATATAGTATAAAGTGAAATAATGTTTTAAGACCACAACAATAAATGTTTTACTAAACTCAAGAGATGTCAACTCAGTTACAAAAAGCCTCAATTGTGTCATCATGGAGTCATGGATGTGGAAGAGCTCGGGGTCATTCAAACAGTACAAAAACGCACATGAATCCAAAGACTAATTCATGCCCACAGCATAAGGATAAATACTTGGGGACTATCCAATTATATGAGTTGTTTTGCACCATTTCTAGAATTGTAAAGAAAATGTTCCTGCATACTCACCCTTCTATCGCGAGTGTCTGGGCTTTGTAACATTCTGGGTCACTCGATGGTATTTGTTGAGGCCCACAGCCATGGGGCACCTGAAAGCCATTCTGCAAAACATAAATCACACCTTTCAGATAATATACTGTACAAGTACAAGAAACGTATAAGTGAATTATAAAAGTTCTCCATTGTTAATTGCCCCCATTCGCTTTAGCACTGTCCACCAGATGAAGGTCTAACAGTCACAAAAGTTGATAAAGAAAATTAAAATCCCAGATAACTAATACGCTTTTTAATATGGGTCTTATGTTAGTGCTACGTAGCCCTTTACGCACCAATTTATTTTAGACTTATGGTGTGTACACACGGTGAGATCCTTGCTATGCCCGATTTTCACTTTGCGATTTCCCCTGAACTCCCCGGAGCCCAGCACAACCGATTTTGACTAACTTTTCTTGAGATATGGACTATGTGTGCTTACGATTTTGGCTTATGTGAGATTTAATTGACATGTGAGATGAACTAGATAGTACACCCATCTAGCAAGGATTGACTTGCCTGCACAGTCTTTTCTTTCGATACCGACATGACGGTACCGCGCATCGGAATCAAATCTGGATTGCAAGTGGCATAACACCTTGCGATTTGCACTAACTTTTCTTGCGATTTTGACTATATAGTCAAAATCGAAAGAAAAAAATCAGTGTGCACACACCATTAGACATTTTGAGCCTATACACACTATGTGGCTAATGCCTGTGGTAGTGTGTATATATGCCACACTTACGCCCGAAGATTGTGCACCTTTTCTGGGGCTGAAATCTTGGAGGAAATTGGGGGCGATTTGGTATGCCATTGCTGGGTATCCAGAATCATAAGATCTATGTGATGTCCACTGTAGGACACGGGCTAATGGGCAATTTGTCCTTCACCCAATCATTTTACACCACAATGTGCATTATTTTTATTTTTCTCTCCCACTGGTACACTTACTAACTGTAAAGCGCCAAAACCATCAACCCCATTCCATGTATCATTTCTGAGGAAAGGCTCCTGCTGTTCGTGGCTACACACTTACATTGTCATCCTCAAGAAATCTTCTGGCATGATTCCGGACACCTCTTTGCTTCCTTCCTCTTTGTCTCTGACAGCGCATGATTTTGTCACCTATATCAATGACACAATGGAAATAATTAAACAAGATTTCCCTATCCCAAACCGCACACACCACACCCAGCTCCTGCACTCCCCAATTCACCCATAAATAAGACAGTAGTCTTCAAATCATGGAACGGCAGCCATAGTTTCCAAACTTAAACCCTTTCTAGCTGGTTTGGAAGGAAGTGGACAAAAGGATAAAAGCAACCTACAATTGCAACACATTTGTGGGAACTTCTGCAACAGTGGGGGTCATTCCGAGTTGTTCGCTCTGTATTTTTTTATCGCAACAGAGCGATTAGTCGCTAATGCGCATGCGCAATGTCCGCAGTGCGACTGCGCCAAGTAAATTTGCTATGCAGTTAGGTATTTTACTCACGGCATTACGAGGTTTTTTCTTTGTTCTGGTGATCGTAATGTGATTGACAGGAAGTGGGTGTTTCTAGGCGGAAACTGGCCGTTTTCTGGGAGTGTGTGAAAAAACGCTACCGTTTCTGGGAAAAACGCGGGAGTGGCTGGAGAAACTGGAGGAGTGTCTGGGCGAACGCTGGGTGTGTTTGTGACGTCAAACCAGGAACGAAACTGACTGAACTGATCGCAGATGCCGAGTAAGTGTGGAGCTACTCAGAAACTGCTAAGAAGTGTCTAATCGCAATTCTGCTAATCGTTCGTTCGCAATTTTGATAAGCTAAGATTCACTCCCAGTAGGCGGCGGCTTAGCGTGTGCAAAGCTGCTAAAAGCAGCTTGCGAGCGAACAACTCGGAATGACCCCCAGTGTTGGGAAGAAGTTCTCAAACATTATTTGATGTCTATTGTAGAAAGAAAGAATACCAAGTGGTAAATTTACAGAGAATTGGTGATGTTGCCCATAACAACCAATCAAATGCTGTCTATAATTTTTCTATTGCCTTTTAGAAAATAATAGGCAGCATCTGATTGGTTGCTATGGGCAACATCACCAATTCTCTGTTTTAGAAGCTTTAGTAAATTTGCACCCAAGAGTGTGTTTGGTGGTTATATCTGCAGAAGGTGGCTACTTTGTTCTATGCTTTTATTTCAGAGTACATTGAGACATTAAACATCGTTCATTTCAATAACAACTCAAAAAATTAGTGTTCAAAAATGTGAGCAAACGTGTACATTCACAGTCTTTACAGGAAAAGGATATTTCACTTCAAAAGCTCAAGTAGCTGAAATTGTTTTACCAGACAAAAGTCTGACTTATATTTAATAACATCTTGCCACAAGATCGTAATGATGGTATTACTAGATTGTTTAAAAAGTAAGGCCATTTTTTTCCTTTAGTGTGGCATCACAATTCTTTATTAAAAAAACAACAACTTGGAATTACTTTAAAACTAAAACTAAATAAAAAATACCTCTGTAGTGATAAAAAAAAAGGCAATAAACCAGCTAGGTTTCTTAGTCGTAACCATGTGGATTATACAAAGGGGGTCATTCAGACCTGATCGCTGGGCAGCAATTTTTGCTGTCCTGAAATCAGATAGTCGCCACCTACTGGGGTGTGTATTTTAGCTCTGCAAGTGTGCAAACGCCTGTGTAGCGGAGCTGCACAAACTGATTTTGTGCAGTCTCTGCGCAGCCCAGGACTTACTCAGCCGTTGCGATCACATCAGGGTGTTCAGGACCGGAATTGACATCAGATACCCTCCATTTCAAACGCTTTGACACGCCTGCATTTTTCCAGACACTCCCTGGAAACGGCCAATTGACACCCACAAACGCCCCCTTCCTGTAAATATCCTTGCGTACGCCCGTGGAAATAGATCCTAGTGTTCACTCTAGGAGTGAAAAGGGGCAGGGCGCCGGACTCCGGGGGCCCATGTGCGCGCTCGCGCTGTGCGTCCGAAACGGGGGCGCAGCCTTGCAAATTAGGGGGCGTGGCCACGCCTACGTCATTTTAGGGGGTGGTGCGGCCCACAGACGCTACTATAGAGAGCGTCTGTAGCCGGCGACGTCACTGTTGGGGGCGTGCCCAGCACCTCTGTCGGTGCTGGGCTTCCCCCAGCCCTCTCCCAATGCGTGAATGGATGCCGCGCGCATGCGCACGGCATCTATACAAGCCAGGAGGGCAGGAAGCGGGCGGCTGTTCTAGCAGGGCGCCGCAAAAGGGGCAGGGCGGGTTTTGCCTGCTAAAAAACGGGCAGGGCGCGGAGCCCTGCTAAAACAGCCTAGAGTGAACACTAAGATCCTTCGCACAAACCCTTCGCTGACCGTCGATCCCCGTTGCTGCGGTCCGACGCGTCTGCGCATTGTGGCTCAGACGCATGCGCAGTTCAGATCTAATCGCCCGCTGTACGAAAACGCACAGCAGCGATCAAGCCAGAATTACCGCCCAAAGTCTTAACACATCAACTATAAATTTCAGATTGAGTTTAAACATATTTTGGAAGGTTGTCAGAATTGAGGAGGTTCTATTTGTGGATGAAGATCATTTATATAACATAATAATATACTTGTATTCTATTAATTACAGGAACTCCACAAAACTTTACTCACCTCCTGGGCATCCTATGAATTCTGGTGTTGGGTCAGTTAACATCTCACCTATCGTGCTTCTCTGGTTGCAACAGGGCTCCTCATCACCACCACCACCACCACTCACCCACCTCCCTCATGACACCAAGGCCACCTGCCTCTCTCATCACACCAACCACCCACCTCGCTCGCTGCACCAGGGCTCCCTTGTTGCCTACACCAACCCTACTGCCTCATAGCACTAGGTCTTCCCCATCACTCCCACCTCCCATACCTTACCAGAGTACCTTCGCCACCACTAACCACCCACCTCCCTTATTGCACTAGGGCTAACCACAAACTTAGTTGCGCCAAGGCCACCCCATAGCCTCAACCCACCTGCCTCTTTTAATGCACCAGGGCAACCAGCCTCCCTTGTCGTACCAGGACCCCATTACCCCCAACCACCACTTCACACCAAGCCCCTCCATCACCACCACCTGTCTGCCTCCCTCATCGCACTAGGTCTCCACAGATGCCACCATGACCCACCTCCCTCATCACACCAGGTCTCCGCCATCACTCCACCTGCTTCCCCCATTGACTCCACTAACCCACCTCCCTCCTTTGTTGCACCATGGTGACAAGCCTCCCTTGTCACACCAGTCCCACGCGCCTCCCATGCCTTACCAGAGTACCTCCATCACCACTAACCACCCACCTCCCTCGTACCACTAGGGCAAACCACAAACTTAGTTGCACCAAGGCCACCCCATAGCCTTAACCCACCTGCCTCTTTTGTTGCACCAGGGCAACCAGCCTCCCTTATCGTACCATGCCCCCATTACCCCCAACTCCCACTTCATACCAAGTCCCTCCATCACCACCACCTGTCTGCCTCCCTCATCGCACTAGGTCTCCCCAGATGCCACCATGACCCACCTCCCTCATCACGCCAGGTCTCCACCGTCACTCCTCTTGCCTCCCCCATTGACTCCACTAACCCACCTCCCTCCTTTATTGCACCAGGGCGACAAGCCTCCCTTGGCATGCCAGTCCCACCCGCCTCCCCCATTGCCCCGTACTCCCTCATTGCACCAGAGCTCCCTCACCAGCACCACCCACCCACCTCCCACTTCGCACCAAGTCCCCCAATTGCCACCTCCCACCAGGTCTCCCGTAGCCACAATCCACCCACTTCCCTCATCACACCAGGTCTTCACCCACTACGCACCCACCTCCCTCGTCACACCAGTTCTCCCTCATCGCCCCCCCACCAGCCTCCCTCATTGCATTAAGGCCCAAATGTGTTAAGCATTAACAAGAGATAAATCTGAGATGCATGAGGAGAGATAAATGTCCAGCCAATCAGCTCCTGTCATTTTTCAAACACAGCCTATGACATGGCGGTTAAGAAGCTGATTGGCTGGTACTTTATCTCTCTTTATCCATCTCAGATTTATTTCTTATGAATGCTTAATACATTTGGTCCCAGGTCTCCACCGTCGCCATCAACCACCCGCCTCCCCCTTGCACCAGGTCTCCTCTGTCACCAATATCCACCCACGTCACAACAGGTCTCCCCTGTCGCCCCACCATACCTGCCTCCTTTGTCGCATCATGACTCCCCCATTGCCACCACCCACCCACCTTCTTTGTCGCAACAGGTCTTCACAATCAACTCCACAAACTCACCTCCCTCACATTACCAGGTCTCCCCTGTCGCCACTACCCTCACACCCCCGTCACACAAGTTCTCCCTGGTTGCTCCCTCACCCACCTCCATCATTGCACCAGGTCTCCCCCGTTGTCAACACCATCCCACCAGGTCTCCCCAATTTTCCCCACCCACCATCCTCATCACACCAGGTCTCCCCCTTCACCCCCCCCACCTCATCGTCATAACTCCCCATAGCCACCAACCACCCACCTCCCTCGTGGCACCAGGTCTGTCACATTTTCAACCCAAGTCTCCTCCGTTATCGCCTCAAACCTATCTCTCTCGTCACACCAGATGTCATCCGTCAGTTCCTCAAAGCCACCCACTTTGTCACACCAGGGCTCAATCGTCGACTCAACAAACCCACTTCCCTCGTCACACCAGGTCTGCACTGTCAACTCAAACTCACCTCCATCATCACACCAGGTGTCCTCCGTCAACTCTTCAAACCCACACAATTCATCAAACCAGGTCTGCACCGTTAAATGCACTACCCTATCTACCTCTTCACTCCAGCTGTGCACCATCGACTCTAACCTACCTCTATCATCACACCAGGTCTCCTGTGTCAATTTCTCAAAACCAGACAAGTCTTTCCACCAAGTCTCCATCGTCGATTCCACAAACCAACCACCCTCATCACAACAGGTCTGTACTGCCAATTCCTCAAACCCACCTTCCTCGTCACACCAGGTGTTTTCTGTCAATTCCTCAAACACATCCACTTCGTCAAACCAGGGCTCAACCATCGACTCAACAAACCCACTTCCCTCATCACACCAGGACTGCACTGTCAACTCTAACCCACCTCCATCATCGCACCAGGTTTCCTCCGTCAAGTCCACAAAACCATCTCCCTCATCACTATAGGAGTTCTCTGTCAATTCCTGAAACTCACACCTTTCATCAAACCAGGTCTGCACCGTCAAATGCACTACCCTATCTACCTCATCACTCCAGCTGTGCACCATCGACTCTAACCTACCTTCATCATCATACCAGGTCTCCTCTGTCAATTCCTCAAACAAAGACACGTCGTTCCACCAGGTCTCCACCGTCAGTTCTACAAACCCACCTCCCTCGTCACAACAAGTCTGTACTGCCAATTCCTCTACCCCGCCTTCTTCGTCACACCAGGTATTCTCCGTCAATTCCTCAAACTCATCCACTTCGTCAGACCAGGGCTCCACCATTGACTTAACAAACCCACTTCCCTCCTCACACCAGGTCTGCACTGTAGACTCTAACCCAACTCCATCATACCAGGTCTCCGCCGTCAGCTCCTCAAACCCATCAACTTTGTCACACCAGGGCTCAACCGTTGACTCAATAAACCCACTTCCCTTATCACACCAGGACTGCACTGTCAACTCTAACCCACCTCCATCATCGCACCAGGTTTCCTCCATCAAGTCCACAAAACCATCTCCCTCATCACTACAGGAGTTCTCTGTCAATTCCTGAAACTCACACATTTCATCAAACCAGGTCTGCACCGTCAAATGCACTACCCTATCTACCTTGTCACTCCAGCTGTGCACCATCGACTCTAATCTACCTCCATCATCACACCTGGTCTCCTCTGTCAATTCCTGAAACACAGAGACGTCGTTCCACCAGGTCTCAACCATCGATTCCACGAAGCCAGCTCCCTCATCACACCAGGTCTGTACTGCCAATTCCTCAAATCCACCTTCCTCGTCACTCCAGGTATTCTCCGTCAATTCCTCAAACTCATCCACTTCGTCAGACCAGGGCTCCACCATTGACTTAACAAACTCACTTCCCTCCTCACACCAGGCCTGCACTGTAGACTCTAACCCAACTCCATCATACCAGGTCTCCTCCGTCAGTTCCTCAAACGCATCAACTGTCACACCAGGTCTGCACCGTCAAATGTACTACCCTATCTACCTCGTCACTCCAGCTGTGCACCATCGACTCTAACCTACCTCCATCATCACACCAGATCTCCTCCATCAAATCCTCAAACTCAGACACCTCGTTCAACCAGGTCTCCACCGTCGATTCTACAGACCCACTTCCCTCATCACACCAGGTCTGTACTGCCAATTCCTCAAACCCACCTTCCTCGTCACACCAGGTGTTCTCCATCAATTTCTGTAACCCATCCATGACGTTACACCAGGGCTCTACCGTCGACTCAACAAACTCACTTCCCTCATCACACCAAATCTGCACTGCCGACTCCACAAACCCACCACCATCGTCACACCAGATGTCGTCCATCAATTCCTCAAACCCAGACAGTTCGTCATACCAGGTATCCACTGTCGACTCCACAAACCGCCCTCCATCATCACAAAAAGTCTCCACAAATCCACCTTCCTCGTCACTCCAGGTATTCTCCGTCAATTCCTCAAACTCATCCACTTCGTCAGACCAGGGCTCCCCCATTGACTTAACAAACTCACTTTCCTCCTCACACCAGGTCTGCACTGTAGACTCTAACCCAACTCCATCATACCAGGTCTCCTCCGTCAGTTCCTCAAACGCATCAAGTTTGTCACACCAGGTCTGCACCGTCAAATGTACTACCCTATCTACCTCGTCACTCCAGCTGTGCACCATCGACTCTAACCTACCTCCATCATCACACCAGATCTCCTCCGTCAAATCCTCAAACTCAGACAGCTCGTTCAACCAGGTCTCAACCATCGATTCTACAGACCCACTTCCCTCATCACACCAGGTCTGTACTGCCAATTCCTCAAACCCATCTTCCTCGTCACACCAGGTGTTCTCCATCAATTTCTGTAACCCATCCATGACGTTACACCAGGGCTCTACCGTCGACTCAACAAACTCACTTCCCTCATCACACAAAGTCTGCACTGCCGACTCCACAAACCCACCACCATCGTCACACCAGATGTCATCCATCAATTCCTCAAACCCAGACAGTTCGTCATACCAGGTATCCACTGTCGACTCCACAAACCGCCCTCCATCATCACAAAAAGTCTCCACAAACCCACCTACATCATCAAACCAGGTCTGCACTGCCAACTCTGCAAACCCACCACCATCATCACACCAGATGTCGTCCATCAATTCCTCAAACCCAGACAGTTGTTCAGACCAAGTATCCACTGTCAACTCCACAAACCCACCTCCATAGTCACAAACAGTTTCCACAAACCCACCTACATCGTCAAACCAGGTCTGCACTGCCGACTCCACAAACCCACCTGCATCGTCCATCAATTCCTCAAACCCAGAAAGTTCGTCATACCAGGTATCCATTGTCGACTCCACAAACCGCCCTCCATCATCACAAAAAGTCTCCACAAACCCACCTACATCCTCAAACCAGGTCTGCACTGTCGACTCCACAAACCTACCACCATCGTCACACCAGATGTCGTCCATCAATTCCTCAAAACCAGACAGTTTGTCAGACCAGTGATCCACTGACTCCACAAACCACCCTCCATCATCACACAAGGTCCTCCCCGTCAATTCTACAAACTCACCATCCTCGTCAAGCCAGGTCTCCCGGGTGACATCCACCCACCCTCCTACTTCACACCAGGGATCACCCATGCCTACCACCAACCTGCCTCCGTCGTACCAGGGATCACCCATCTGCATCTCCGTCTCCTCCTCGCCGTCTGCGTATAGGGGCAGCCCCATCAAAACAGGGAACTCCATAGGTAACAGCCGCGCGGTATAAACTCTCCTCTCCTGCAACACTCAGTCACAGCGCGAGCTCAGACCAACTGGTGAATAAGAGCTCCGCACGGGACACGTGACATTAAGCTCGCGCGACTGTCACAGCTCGCCCAGCGCATGCGCACAGCTGCCGGCTGAGTGGCCCAGCCAGTGCTGCTGATAGAGAGCTCACCTCTTGTCTCCCGTTCGGCGGCCGGGACCGGCTCTCTCCCTGCAGCCAATACCTGGGGAGCGCTGCCTGTCCGGGCTGTGTGCGCGGATTCCTGTGGCTGCTGCTGGAGGACCTGCAGGTTGCACTATGCATGCGGCCCCACGGCTGAAGACATATGAGCGCTGCAGGAAGCGGCAGGTGGATCTCCCTCCCAGCGCTCATGCAGTTGCGCGGACGACGCCTTCCTCTGGTGCCGGGAGCAGAGAGTTGGACGCAGAGCTCTCTCTCTGCTGTGTCGCTCTTCCCGGCCGGCCTGAGCCCTGCGGACAAGCTGCTGCTGGAGGCCTGCTTCAGTGTGGTCACTGCCTTCATTCATTATCCCCTGAGGTAGTGCCTGGGGGCCAGCGGAGCCTGGTATCATTTACTGTGTGTGCATGTCATGTATGCATCATGTACTGTGCGCGTGTCATGTATGCATCATGTACTGTGCGTGTGTCATGTATGCATCATGTACTGTGCGTGTGTCATGTATGCATCATGTACTTTGCGCGTGTTATGTATGCATCATGTACTTTGTGCGTGTTATATATGCATCATGTACTTTGTGTGCGCGTGTCATGTATGTATCATGTACTTTGTGTGCCCGTGTCATGTATGCATCATGTACTTTGTGTGCGCGTGTCATGTATGCATCATGTATTGTGTGTGCGCGTGTCATGTATGCATCATGTACTGTACGTGTGTGCGCTTCATGTATTTATGTATCTTATATAGGGTGCTGTTCTCGGAACTGTGCGCTGTAAGGCTGTAATGTTCTATGGGAGCTGTTATTGGTTATAATACACTTCTGCCGTATAACTAACACATACACACACACACACACACACACGCGATGTAACACTGCACCACTTACACATGCTGAAACCTATACGAACACTGACATACACGCAGGGCTGGTTCTTGGGCGCTGTGCGCCCCGGGCGACAATAGGGGGCGTGGCTACGTACAGGGGGCGTGGTCATTTACACCCCCCGTACAGACTGAAATGATGTGCGGTGCGCGATGATGTCATCGCGCCCTGCACAATAAAGGACCTCTCCACGAAGGGAAACTAGACGCGTACGCGTCTAGTTTCTCTTCACAGCGGCAGCGGGGGGCACAGCAGCAGCGGATCTTTCCCTGGTGCGGCGCCCTCCGGAAGGCGGCGCCCCGGGCAAAAGTCCTGCTTGCCCGTGTCAAGATCCGCTACTGCATACACGCTGATTCTTTAACTTACACACAAACACCTATTCATACACTGTCAAGCCCACGCTGACACCTATACGCACACGGACATACACACCCTGACACCTATTTATACATTGACATACACGCTGACACCTATACATGCACGGACATATATGCTAACACCTATGTGTACACAGGCATACACACACCTACATTTATACATACACTGACATACATATGCTGACACCTGTATATACAGTGACCTCTATTCGTGTGCGACATGATGATTGGGCTGAGAGATACAGGGGGCCGATGGTGTGCTGAGAAATGATGCAGGGACGAGATTATTGTGTGGCTGAGAGATGACTCGGTGGAGATGATGGTGTGGCTGAAAGATGCAGGGGGCAGAAGTGACACGGGGGAATGAGTCTGGTTGAATCGCTCTTGTATGATGATAACTAGCAATATTTCTCTGACGTCCTAGTGGATGCTGGGAACTCCGTAAGGACCATGGGGAATAGCGGCTCCGCAGGAGACTGGGCACAAAAGTAAAGCTTTAGGACTACCTGGTGTGCACTGGCTCCTCCCCCTATGACCCTCCTCCAAGCCTCAGTTAGATTTTTGTGCCCGAACGAGAAGGGTGCACACTAGGGGCTCTCCTGAGCTGCTTAGTGAAAAGTTTAGTTTTAGGTTTTTTATTTTCAGTGAGACCTGCTGGCAACAGGCTCACTGCATCGAGGGACTAAGGGGAGAAGAAGCGAACTCACCTGCGTGCAGAGTGGATTGGGCTTCTTAGGCTACTGGACACCATTAGCTCCAGAGGGATCGAACACAGGCCCAGCCATGGAGTCCGGTCCCAGAGCCGCGCCGCCGCCCCCCTTACAGAGCCAGAAGCAAGAAGAGGTCCGGAAAATCGGCGGCAGAAGACATCCTGTCTTCACCAAGGTAGCGCACAGCACTGCAGCTGTGCGCCATTGCTCCTCAGCACACTTCACACTTCGGTCACTGAGGGTGCAGGGCGCTAGGGGGGGGCGCCCTGAGCAGCAATAAAAACACCTTGGCTGGCGAAAATACATCACATATAGCCCCCAGGGCTATATGGATGAATTTTAACCCCTGCCAGATTACACTGAAAAACGGGAGAAAAGGCCGCCGAGAAAGGGGCGGAGCCTATCTCCTCAGCACACTGGCGCCATTTTCCCTCACAGCTCCGTTGGAGGGAAGCTCCCTGGCTCTCCCCTGCAGTCACTACACTACAGAAAGGGTTAAAAAAGAGAGGGGGGCACTAATTAGGCGCAGTATAAACAATACAGCAGCTATAAGGGGAAAAACACTTATATAAGGTTATCCCTGTATATATATATATAGCGCTCTGGTGTGTGCTGGCAAACTCTCCCTCTGTCTCCCCAAAGGGCTAGTGGGGTCCTGTCCTCTATCAGAGCATTCCCTGTGTGTGTGCTGTGTGTCGGTACGTTTGTGTCGACATGTATGAGGAGGAAAATAATGTGGAGGCGGAGCAAATTGCCTGTAATAGGGATGTCACCCCCTAGGGGGTCGACACCTGAGTGGATGAACTGTTGGAAGGAATTACATGACAGTGTCAGCTCTTTACAAAAGACAGTGATTGACATGAGACAGCCGGCTACTCAGCTTGTGCCTGTCCAGACGTCTCATAGGCCGTCAGGGGCTCTAAAGCGCCCGTTACCTCAGATGGCAAATACAGACGCCGACACGGATACTGACTCCAGTGTCGACGGTGAAGAGACAAAGATGACTTCCAGTAGGGCCACACGTTACATGATTGAGGCAATGAAAAATGTTTTACACATTTCTGATAATACGAGTACCACCAATAGGGGTATTATGTTCGGTGAGGAAAAACTACCTGTAGTTTTCCTGAATCTGAGAAATTAAATGAGGTGTGTGATGAAGCGTGGGTTTCCCCCGATAAAAAAACTGATAATTTCTAAACAGTTATTGGCATTATATCCTTTCCCGCCAGAGGTTAGGGTGCGTTGGGAAACACCCCCTAGGGTGGATAAAGCGCTCACACGCTTGTCAAAACAGGGGCTCTACCCTCTCCTGAGATGGCCGCCCTTAAGGATCCTGCTGATAGAAAGCAGGAGGGTATCCTAAAATGTATTTACACAACATACTGGTGTTATACTGCGACCAGCAATCGCCTCAGCCTGGATGTGCAGTGCTGGGTTGGCGTGGTCGGATTCCCTGACTGAAAATATTGATACCCTAGATAGGGACAGTATATTATTGCCTATAGAGCATTTAAAAGATGCATTTCTATATATATGTGATGCACAGCGGGATATTTGTCGACTGGCATCAAGAGTAAGTGCGCTGTCCATTTCTGCCAGAAGAGGGTTATGGACACGACAGTGGTCAGGTGATGCGGATTCCAAATGGCATATGGAAGTATTGCCTTATAAAGGGGAGGAGTTATTTGGGGTCGGTCTTTCAGACCTGGTGGCCACGGCAACAGCTGGGAAATCCACGTTTTTACCCCAGGTCGCCTCTCAACATAAGAAGACGCCGTATTATCAGGCGCAGTCCTTTCGTTCCCATAAGGGCAAGTGGGCAAAAGGTTCCTCATTTCTGCCCCGTGACAGAGGGAGAGGAAAAAGGCTGCAGAAATCAGCCAGTTCCCAGGAACAGAAGCCCTCTCCCGCCTCTGCCAAGCCCTCAGCATGACGCTGGGGCTTTACAAGCAGACAGGGAGGCAGTTTTGGAAGCCATTCACAAGCTGTATTCCCAGCAGGTGATAATCAATGTACCCCTCCTGCAACAGGGAAAGGGGTATTATTCCACACTGTTGTGGTACCGAAGCCGGACGGCTCGGTGAGACCGATTTTAAATCTAAAATCTTTGAACACTTACATACAGAGGTTCAAATTCAAGAGAAGGGGACTACATGGTGTCTCTGGACATCAAGGATGCTTACCTTCATGTCCCAATTTACCCTTCTCACCAAGGGTACCTCAGGTTTGTGGTACAGAACTGTCACTATCTGTTTCAGACGCTGCCGTTGGATGGTCCACGGCACCCCGGGTCTTTACCAAGGAAATGGCCGAAATGATGATACTCCTTCGAAGGAAGGGAGTTTTAGTTATCCCTTACTTGGACGATCTCCTGATAAGGGTAAGATCCAGGGAACAGTTGGAGGTCGGTGTAGCACTATCTCAGGTAGTGTTGCGACAGCACGGTTGGATTCTCAATATTCCAAAATCGCAGCTGGTTCCGACAACTCGTTTTCTGTTCCTAGGGATGATTCTGGACACAGTCCAGAAAAAGGTGTTTCTCCCGGAGGAGAAAGCCAGGGAGTTATCCGAGCTAGTCAGGAACCTCCTAAAACCGAGCCAAGTCTCAGTGCATCAATGCACAAGGGTTCTGGAAAAAATGGTGGCTTCCTACGAAGCAAGCCCATTCGGCAGATTCCACGCAAGAACTTTCCAGTGGGACCTGCTGGACAAATGGTCGGGGTTGCATCTTCAGATGCATCAGCGGATAACCCGGTCACCAAGGACAAGGGTGTCCCTCCTGTGGTGGTTGCAGAGTGCTCATCTTCTAGAGGGCCGCAGATTCGGCATTCAGGACTGGGTCCTGGTGACCACGGATGCCAGCCTGCGAGGCTGGGGAGCAGTCACACAGGGAAGAAATTTCCAGGGCTTATGGTCAAGCCTGGAGACATCACTTCACATAAATATCCTGGTGCTAAGAGCCATTTACAATGCTCTAAGCTTAGCAAGACCTCTGCTTCAAGGTCAGCCGGGTTGATCCAGTCAGACAACATCACGGCAGTCACCCACGTAAACAGACAGGGTGGCACAAGAAGCAGTCAATGGCAGAAGCTGCAAGGATTCTTCGCTGGGCGGAAAATCATGTGATAGCACTGTCAGCAGTATTCATTCCGGGAGTGGACAACTGGGAAGCAGACTTCCTCAGCAGACACGACCTCCACCCGGGAGAATGGGGACTTCACCCAGAAGTCTTCCACATGATTATAAACCGTTGGGTAAAACCAAAGGTGGACATGATGGCGTCCCGCCTCAACAAAAAACTCGACAGGTATTGCGCCAGGTCAAGGGACCCTCAGTCAATAGCTGTAGACGCTCTGGTAACACCGTGGGTGTACCAGTCAGTGTATGTTTTCCCTCCTCTGCCTCTCATACCCAAGGTACTGAGAATTATAAGATGGAGAGGAGTAAGCACTATATTCGTGGCTCCGGATTGGCCAAGAAGGACTTGGTACCCGGAACTTCAAGAGAGGCTCACGGAGGATCCGTGGCCTCTACCTCTAAGAAGGGACCTGCTCCAGCAAGGACCCTGTCTGTTCCAAGACTTACCGCGGCTGCGTTTGACGGCATGGCGGTTGAACGCCGGATCCTGAAGAAAAAAGGCATTCCGGATGAAGTCATCCCTATCCTGATCAAAGCCAGGAAGGATGTAACCGCAAAACATTATCACCGCATTTGGCGAAAATATGTTGCGTGGTGCGAGGCCAGTAAGGCCCGACGGAGGAATTTCAACTGGGTCGATTCCTACATTTCCTGCAAACAGGAGTGTCTATGGGCCTGAAATTGGGGTCCATTAAGGTTAAAATTTCGGCCCTGTCAATTTTCTTCCAGAAAGAACTAGCTTCAGTCCCTGAAGTGCAGACGTTTGTAAAAGGGGTACTGCATATACAGCCTCCTTTTGTGCCTCCAGTGGCACCTTGGGATCTCAATGTAGTTTTTGGGTTCCAAAAGTCACATTGGTTTGAACCACTTAAAGATGTTGGCCCTGGCCTGGGCCAGGCACGTGTCAGAATTGGCGGCTTTATTCTGTAAAAGCCCTTATCTGATTTTCCATACGGACAGGGCGGAATTGAGGACTCGTCCTCGGTTTCTCCCTAAGGTGGTTTCAGCGTTTCACCTGAACCAACCTATTGTGGTGCCTGCGGCTACTAGGGACTTGGAGGACTCCAAGTTGCTAGACGTTGTCAGGGCCCTGAAAATATATGTTTCCAGGACGGCTGGAGTCAGAAAATCTGACTCGCTGTTTATCCTGTATGCACCCAACAAGCTGGGTGCTCCTGCTTCTAAGCAGACTATTGCTCGTTGGATTTGTAGTACAATTCAGCTTGCACATTCTGTGGCAGGCCTGCCACAGCCAAAATCTGTAAAAGCCCATTCCACACGGAAAGTGGGCTCATCTTGGGCGGCTGCCCGAGGGGTCTCGGCTTTACAACTTTGCCGAGCAGCTACTTGGTCAGGGGCAAACACGTTTTGCTAAATTCTACAAATTTGATACCCTGGCTGAGGAGGACCTGGAGTTCTCTCATTCGGTGCTACAGAGTCATCCGCACTCTCCCGCCCGTTTGGGAGCTTTGGTATAATCCCCATGGTCCTTACGGAGTTCCCAGCATCCACTAGGACGTCAGAGAAAATAAGAATTTACTTAACGATAATTCTATTTCTCGTAGTCCGTAGTGGATGCTGGGCGCCCATCCCAAGTGCGGATTGTCTGCAATACTTGTACATAGTTATTGTTAACTAAATCGGGTTATTGTTGTAGTGAGCCATCTTTTCTAGAGGCTCCTCTGTTATCATACTGTTAACTGGGTTTAGATCACAAGTTATACGGTGTGATTGGTGTGGCTGGTATGAGTCTTACCCGGGATTCAAAATCCTTCCTTATTGTGTACGCTCGTCCGGGCACAGTATCCTAACTGAGGCTTGGAGGAGGGTCATAGGGGGAGGAGCCAGTGCACACCAGGTAGTCCTATAGCTTTACTTTTGTGCCCAGTCTCCTGCGGAGCCGCTATTCCCCATGGTCCTTACGGAGTGCCCAGCATCCACTACGGACTACGAGAAATAGAATTATCGGTAAGTAAATTCTTATTTTTTGCACAAACAGGCATCTTCTGGACGATGTGTTATTCTATATGAATAGTGAATACCGTGTTATTCTATGTGAATAGTGAATACCGTCTGAAGACGACGTTTGCCCAGGGAGAATACACTTCTTCCGAGGTTCCCCATTGTGAGAAGCCATCATATAGGTAAAGTGCATATGGCATGGAAAGGAGTGACGAGAAACGGGTGGAGTGTCATGTTGACATGCCCTATTTTCAGTAGCCATGCCCCTTCAGGCTTGTGTGCACTCCCATTTCTCGTCATGCGCCCATACTTTAGTGTGTGTGTGTGTGTGTGGGGGGGACACACCATTCTTCATCTTCCGCGGCCGCCGAAGACCTTACTTACTCCTCTGCCCTATGGAGACTCTGGAGGATGGCGTAGAAGTAAATAATAACAGTTGCATTCTTATGTCTTCTGGCCACGAAGAAGGTCCAGCCCAAAGTAGCCATGCCAGTGGACCTGGCAGTAGTAAGCATGGCTTCAAAGTCCAGCCCTGTACCTTTAACCTCAGCCATGAAAGCATTGTTGCAGAGTGGTATCCACAAACTGGAGCCACCCTTGGCTGGGATTGGGTAAAAAACAAACGCCAGAATGGATACCTGTAGCAATCTCAGCTACCCCGGAGATAGTAGGGTGCATCACCGTACGGGGATGTCTTGTCCCAGGGGGTGTATGTGTCAGACGTCACCGGGAGACAGAGGGAGATTACAGCCTTTCTGTATGATCCAGGTATGTGGTAAGAAACCGGAATGGTCCGGACCACACGGGGAGACTGTAATCTCTCTCTCCCCATTGACTTCTGGCACATGCACCCCCCCCGCACAGGACACCTTCCAGACCGGGACGGATGAGGACACGCAGTCCTACCACCATAATGGTTGAGATAGTTGAAGGGATCCAGTCTGGTCTGTTTTTTGCCAAATCCTCCCCGTGGTCTGGCCCATGGGAATAAGAGGAGCTGATAGTGATAACGCCTGACAAGTTCAGCTATCCGATTGTGCTGATTCTGCAGAGCATGATGTCAGGCCCGTACAAAGCAATGCAAATTCCGTATGTTGGATTTAAAGGGGACACCACAGCAGATCCGGCTGGTCACTATTGGTTGTACTAACTAGGTCCACATTTATCATCTGCATATCTAATTATTCCTACTGCCAAGTCCTCTGTTCTCTTGGGCCACAAATACAAAATGTGCTCCGGTTTCTTAACTTATTTTCTCTGACGTCCTAGTGGATGCTGGGAACTTTGTAAGGACCATGGGGAATAGATGGGCTCCGCAGGAGACTGGGCACTCTAAAGAAAAGATTAGGTACTATCTGGTGTGCACTGGCTCCTCCCTCTATGCCCCTCCTCCAGACCTCAGTTAGAATCTGTGCCCGGCCAGAGCTGGGTGCTCCTAGTGGGCTCTCCTGAGCTTACTAGTAAAGAAAGTATTTATTAGGTTTTTTATTTTCAGTGAGCTTCTGCTGGCAACAGACTCACTGCTACGTGGGACTAAGGGGAGAGAAGCAAACCTACCTGCTTGCAGCTAGCTTGTGCTTCTTAGGCTACTGGACACCATTAGCTCCAGAGGGTTCGAACACAGGCACCTGTCCTTGATCGTCCGGAGCCGCGCCGCCGTCCCCCTTGCAGAGCCAGAAGAACAGAAGCTAGAAGACGACGAAATCGGCGGCTGAAGACTCCTGTCTTCATTAAGGTAGCGCACAGCACCGCAGCTGTGCGCCATTGCTCCCAGCACACTTACACACTCCGGTCACTGTAGGGTGCAGGGCGCTGGGGGGAGGCGCCCTGGGCTGCAATTGAAGTACCTTTGGCATAAAAATACATATATACAGTCTAGCACTGTATACAGTATATGTAAAAACCCCCGCCATTATTTTACACTGAAAGCGGGACAGAAGCCCGCCACTGAGGGGGCGGGGCCTTCTTCCTCAGCACACCAGCGCCATTTTTTCTTCACAGCTCCGCTGGAAGCAGCTCTCCAGGCTCTCCCCTGCAGTATCCAGGTACAAGACGGGTTAAAAAGAGAGGGGGGGCACATAAATTTAGGCGCAAAGAATACTAAAAAAGCAGCTATTGGGTATATCACTTATTAGCAGTGAAAATCCCTGTGTTATATAGCGCTGTGGTGTGTGCTGGCATACTCTCTCTCTGTCTCCCCAAAGGACTTTGTGGGGTCCTGTCCTCAGTCTGAGCATTCCCTGTGTGTGTGCGGTGTGTCTGTACGGCTGTGTCGACATGTTTGATGAGGAAGGTTACGTGGAGGCGGAGCAAGGGCAGATAAGTTTGGTATCGCCTCCGTCGGGGCCGACACCTGATTGGATGGATATGTGGAAGGTCTTAAATGACAAAGTAAAATCCTTACATAAAAGGTTTGATAACGCTGCAGCCTTGGGACAGCCGGGGTCTCAGCCCGCGCCTGCCCAGGCGACTCAGAAACCGTCAGGGGCTCATAAACGCCCTCTATCTCAGATGGTTGACACAGATGTCGACACGGAGTCCGACTCCAGTGTCGACGATGATGAGGCATATTTACAGTCTAAAATGACCAAGGCCATCCGATACATGATTATTGCAACGAAAGATGTATTACACATTTCTGAGAGTAACCCGGTTAATACCAAGAGGGTTTATATGTTTGGGGAGAAAAAGCAGCCAGTGACTTTTCCCCCATCTGATGAATTAAATTAATTGTGTGAAGATGCGTGGAGTTCCCCTGATAAGAAATTAGTGATTTCTAAGAGGTTACTGATGGCGTACCCTTTCCCGCCAACGGACAGGTTACGTTGGGAAACATCCCCTAGGGTGGACAAGGCGCTGACACGCTTATCTAAAAAGGTGGCCCTGCCGTCTCGGGATACGGCCGCCCTAAAGGAGCCTGCGGATAGAAAGCAGGAAGCTATCCTGAAGTCAGTGTATACACACTCTGGTACTCTACTGAGACCTGCTATTGCTTCAGCCTGGATGTGTAGTGGTGTAGCAGCGTGGACAGATACTCTGTTAGACGACATAGATTCCCTCGACAGAGATACTGTTTTGCTAACCCTGGGCCATATCAAAGACGTCGTCTTATATATGCGAGATGCTCAGAGGGACATTTGCCTGCTGGGCTCTAGAATTAATGCTATGTCCATTTCTGCCAGGGGGGTCTTATGGACTCGGCAATGGACAGGAGATGCTGATTCTAAAAAAAAACATGGAGGTTTTGCCTTATAAGGGTGAGGAATTGTTTGGGGACGGTCTGTCGGACCTCTTGTCTACAGCGACAGCTGGAAAGTCCACTTTCTTGCCTCAGGTTTCCTCACAGCCTAAGAAAGCACCGTATTATCAAATGCAGTCCTTTCGTTCCCAAAAAGGCAAGAGGGTCAGGGGTGCATCCTTTCTTGCCAGAGGCAGGGGTAGAGGTAAGAAGCTGCACCATGCAGCCAGTTCCCAGGAACAAAAGTCCTCCCCTGCTTCCACTTGTTAGGCGCCGGGGTCCGCTCGGCCGTGCGGCCCGGCGCCTAGCAACCAGGGACGCCGTGCGCGTTCAGCCGCCGGCTCCCTGGCAACGCTAAGACGCCGGGCGCACGGAGCCGCTCTGACCTTAGCAACGGGGACGCCACGTTCAGCCGCGTTCCCCGTTGCTGGGTCTATTCTCATTACCCTGATTATGTGCTGGCCGTGCAGCATGCAAGCTGCACGGCATTTCTATTTGATTGTCCTGTCTGGATCCTGATTGGAGGGTGCCTGAATAAAGGCACCCTCAGGACTTCTTACAGACGCCGGTGATAGCTTCCTGTTTGCCTGTGCCTGCTGCAGAGAGTTCCCAGTCCCGGTCTTTTCGGTTGATCCTGTACTCGGAAGTTACCATCTGTTCCTGGAGTCTGACCGAGCACCTTTAACATCTGGTGGTGTTCGTGAGTCGCGGCGCAGCCGTGTGTTGCGGCTTGTCCGCTTCTGTTTATTATTTTGTTTAATTGTGTTCTGGAGCTTTGCGGAGGATTCCGCTTCCACAGATCCACTCTGGTGTCCGGCGGTGCCGGATGGGAGTGTCGGATCAGTGGATCCTTGGTTGTCCTTTTTCCTGGCGGCTAGTCCGCACATACCTTTTGATTTAGTTAGTTAGCTTGTAACCCCTGGCCTGGTTGCTTAGTCAGAGGGCCCCTTGTTATCACCCTGTCTCGGACTTCCCCTTGTCTCCCATTAAGACCTGCGGGGGCATCGGGGTTGGGCAGACATAATCCGCCCTTCGAACGCGGCTGCCATGGGCTCAAGCAACCATAGTCTCGCAGGGGATTTCTGATAACACGGGCGAGACAACGGAGTTAGGGCGCCAGGGGTTACTAGGCTATCCAGCTCCCACAACCAGCTTATTTTCCTGTACTCAGATCCCTGCCATAAGATCTCCTCCGGTCTGGAGTACAGGAATCATAACATTATCACCGGCCTACAAAAGAAAAGATTTAACTTACAGTAAATTTTTTCACTTTTTAGTTGGGAGATTTTTGTCGGCCTTATGAATCCCACCGGTGTTGGGCCAAACCCTGGCCAGCTTCTTGTTAGTCAGATTCAGGAACTTACTCAGATGGTTCAGGATCTGTCCCTCCGGGTGAGGTCACAGGAAGATCTGTTACGGACTTCCCCGAGGGTCATCCCTGAACCAAAAATGCATCTGCCTGACCGTTTTTCTGGGGATAGAAAACAGTTTTTTAATTTTAAAGAATCTTGCAAACTGTATTTTCGTTTAAGACCAGTTACCTCAGGTACAGAGGCTCAGCGGGTTGGAATTATTATTTCTCTACTTCAGGGGGATCCTCAGACCTGGGCTTTTGGTTTAAAGACAGACGATCCGGCCTTATCGTCTGTAGACGCCTTTTTAAAATCTTTAGGGCTATTGTATGACGACCCTGATAGAGAGGCGTCCGCAGAAAGTCAGTTGCGTGCTCTTAGACAGGGTAGGAATCCCGCAGAGAATTATTGTACGGAGTTTCGCCGTTGGTCGAACGACTGTGGCTGGAATGACCCAGCCCTGCGCAGTCAGTTTCGCCTCGGCTTATCGGAATCTATAAAAGACAGTCTCCTCCAGTATCCCGCTCCTGAGACCCTCGATAACCTCATGGAGCTATCTATTAAAATAGATCGTCGGCTCAGAGAGCGGAGGGCTGAAAAAGGGGCATCTGTCGGGTCCTCTCCCTGGGTTCCTTCCATTCCTGTAGACATAGAGGAGCCTATGCAGATTGGTCTCTCCAAATTGTCTCCGGAAGAAAGAACCAGGAGGCAAAATTATGGTCTGTGTTTATACTGCGGAGGTAAGGGACATTTTGCCCGTAGTTGTCCAAACAAGTTGGGAAACTTCCTGACCAAGTGAATTGTGAGGGGGTTCACTTTGGTCTGCAGCTCATCTCCTCAAATAATTCACTGTTGGTTCCTGCTAAAGTTTCCTATGGCAGCCTCTGTTCCTCGGTCTCTGCTTTTGTGGACAGTGGAGCTGCAGGAAACTTTATGGATTTAACATGGGCCAAGGCCTTAGGTATTCCTCAGCTAACCTTAGGTAGGTGTATCACCATGCATGGTTTAGATGGGAGTCCTTTATCCAATGGGGTTATTTCTCTATGTACACCTCCTGTTTTGCTCTCGGTGGGAGCTCTGCATTCTGAAAAAATTGAGTTTTTCCTTACCCATTGTCCAGCAGTTCCTGTGGTTCTGGGTCATCCTTGGCTGGCCTTTCATAATCCCGTCATTGATTGGCAGTCTGGGGAGATCCTACAATGGGGTACCATCTGTGATAAAGAATGTATTACGCTTCCTATCCGAGTAGCTGCCGCCAGTTCCGCACATATTCCTGGGGAATACCAGGATTTTGTTGATGTGTTTTCCAAGGGCAATGCGGATATTTTGCCTCCCCATAGGCCTTATGATTGTGCCATTGAGTTAATTCCTGGTGCCACGTTGCCTAAAGGAAGGTTATATGCATTGTCTGGTCCTGAAACTGTGGCCATGAATGAGTATGTGAAAGAAAGCCTTGGGAAAGGGTTTATCAGGCCATCTAAATCCCCTTTAAGTGCAGGTTTCTTCTTCGTAGAGAAGAAGGATGGTTCACTCAGACCCTGCATTGACTTTAGAGCTTTGAATAAAATCTCAGTAAAGAATACTTACCCTCTGCCGCTGATCTCTGTCCTCTTTGATCAGCTACGTTCGGCTGTTATTTTTTCTAAGATTGATCTTAGAGGAGCATATAACCTCATCAGAATCAGGTCAGGGGATGAGTGGAAAACGGCATTTAGTACTCAGTCGGGCCACTATGAGTATCTGGTCATGCCATTCGGCCTATCTAACGCTCCGGCAGTTTTCCAGGATCTCATTAATGATGTGCTCCGTGAGTTTCTGGGAAGATTCGTCGTGGTCTATTTAGACGATATTTTGATATATTCTGACTCCGTGGAACAACATGTTACCCAGGTGCGTCAGGTGCTAAAGAGATTACGTGAAAATCACTTATATGCCAAGCTGGAGAAGTGTGAATTTCATGTCACGGAAGTATCCTTTTTAGGGTACATTATTTCCCCTCGGGGATTCCGAATGGAACCAAAAAAGCTCCAAGCCATCCTTAGTTGGGCGCAACCCACCAATTTAAAAGCAATTCAGCGCTTTTTAGGGTTTGCAAACTACTATAGAAGATTTATTCACTCTTTCTCTGACCTAGTTGCTCCCATTGTGGCACTTACTAAGAAGGGAGCAGATCCTACCAATTGGTCATGTGAAGCGGAGTTATCTTTTCAGGCCTTAAAACAAGCCTTTGTCTCAGCCCCTGTCCTTAGACATCCCAACCCAGAATTACCTTTCATTATTGAGGTGGATGCCTCGGAGGTTGGAGTAGGGGCTATCCTTTCTCAGAAGGATCCAGATTCCCTTGAGTTACATCCTTGTGCCTTTATGTCCAGGAAATTCTCATCTGCAGAATCCAACTACGATGTTGGTAACCGGGAATTGCTGGCTATTAAATGGGCTTTCGAGGAGTGGAGACATTGGCTTGAAGGAGCTACCCACACCATTTCAGTTTTGACTGATCACAAAAATCTTCAATACATTGAATCGGCTAAAAGACTGAATGCCCGACAGGCTCGTTGGGCTTTATGTTTTACTCGTTTCAAATTCATTATCACCTTCAGACCAGGTTCCAAGAATACCAAGGCAGTTTCCTTCCGGTTCAAGACAACAGTCCTGTTACTCCCATACTTCCGCCTTCAGTCATTCAGGCAGGTCTCACACAGGATGTATTTTCCCAATTAAAGCTGCTTCAACATCAAGCTCCGGGAAATACTCCTGCTAGTCGTCTTTTTGTTCCTGAGTTTTTGAGAGCAACTGTTTTGGCGGAATTTCATGATAGCAAAGTTGCAGGGCATCCGGGAATCGCTAAGACTTTGGAATTAGTATCCCGCTCAGTATGGTGGCCTGGTCTTTCCAAAGACATTAAAGAGTTTGTTTTTTCGTGTCAGGTCTGTGCACAGCATAAAGTTCCCCGTTCTTTGCCTATTGGTCAACTTATGCCCTTGAAAGTTCCTCTTAGGCCATGGTCGCATATCTCCATGGATTTTGTGGTGGATCTCCCTCTGTCAGCCGGATGCCGAGTCATATGGGTGGTAGTGGACCGTTTTAGCAAGATGGCCCATTTTATTGCTCTTCCCCGATTGCCATCTGCCCAGGGATTGGCAGTCTTGTTCCTCCGTCATGTTTTCAGACTCCATGGGTTACCCACTGATATTGTTTCTGACAGGGGTCCACAATTCATTGCGCAATTTTGGAAGTCTTTTTGTGCTTCATTAAAGATGAAATTATCATTAACCTCCGGCTATCATCCACAATCCAATGGACAGACTGAGCGAGTTAACCAATCTCTAAAACAATATTTGCGTTTGTACTCGGCCAAACTCCAAAATGACTGGTCTGAGTTTCTTCCATTGGCGGAGTTTGCTTATAATAATGCCTGTCATTCCTCCACCAATGTGTCTCCATTTTTTGCAGTTTTTGGTTTCCACCCCAGAGCTAATTCATTTTTTCAACATTCCTCTGTCTCCTCTCTGGCCCTGACCTCTCATCTTAAACTTATTTGGAAAAAAGTGCACCTGGCTCTCAGAAAAGCAGCTTTCCGGGAAAAAAATTTTTCTGACAGGCTCCGGCGGCCGTGCACTTTTAAAGTAGGAGACAGGGTGTGGTTGTCGACTCGCAACATCAAACTTCGACAAACCTCAGCCAGATTGGGTCCTAGATATATTGGACCATTTCTCATTATCAAAAAAGTCAATCCAGTTGCTTTCCGGTTACGTTTACCAAAAACTTTACGGATCGGAAATACCTTCCATTGCTCATTGCTTAAACCATATGTTTCGTCCAGCAGATTTCCTCGTAAAAAATCTCAGGGGAGATCACCAGTTAATGTACAGGGTCAGCAAGAGTTCTTGGTTGAGAAGGTTCTCGATTCCAAGTTGTCCCGGGGTCGGCTTTATTTTTTGGTGCATTGGAGAGGTTATGGGCCAGAGGAAAGGTCGTGGGTCCTGGATGAAGACCTTCATGCCCCAAAGCTCAAAAGGGCATTTTTTCGTGAATTTCCTCGGAAACCTGGCTTTAGGGGTTCCTTGACCCCTCCTCAAGGGGGGGGTACTGTTAGGCGCCGGGGTCCGCTCGGCCGTGCGGCCCGGCGCCTAGCAACCAGGGACGCCGTGCGCGTTCAGCCGCCGGCTCCCTGGCAACGCTAAGACGCCGGGCGCACGGAGCCGCTCTGACCTTAGCAACGGGGACGCCACGTTCAGCCGCGTTCCCCGTTGCTGGGTCTATTCTCATTACCCTGATTATGTGCTGGCCATGCAGCATGCAAGCTGCACGGCATTTCTATTTGATTGTCCTGTCTGGATCCTGATTGGAGGGTGCCTGAATAAAGGCACCCTCAGGACTTCTTACAGACGCCGGTGATAGCTTCCTGTTTGCCTGTGCCTGCTGCAGAGAGTTCCCAGTCCCGGTCTTTTCGGTTGATCCTGTACTCGGAAGTTACCATCTGTTCCTGGAGTCTGACCGAGCACCTTTAACATCTGGTGGTGTTCGTGAGTCGCGGCGCAGCCGTGTGTTGCGGCTTGTCCGCTTCTGTTTATTATTTTGTTTAATTGTGTTCTGGAGCTTTGCGGAGGATTCCGCTTCCACAGATCCACTCTGGTGTCCGGCGGTGCCGGATGGGAGTGTCGGATCAGTGGATCCTTGGTTGTCCTTTTTCCTGGCGGCTAGTCCGCACATACCTTTTGATTTAGTTAGTTAGCTTGTAACCCCTGGCCTGGTTGCTTAGTCAGAGGGCCCCTTGTTATCACCCTGTCTCGGACTTCCCCTTGTCTCCCATTAAGACCTGTGGGGGCATCGGGGTTGGGCAGACATAATCCGCCCTTCGAACGCGGCTGCCATGGGCTCAAGCAACCATAGTCTCGCAGGGGATTTCTGATAACACGGGCGAGACAACGGAGTTAGGGCGCCAGGGGTTACTAGGCTATCCAGCTCCCACAACCAGCTTATTTTCCTGTACTCAGATCCCTGCCATAAGATCTCCTCCGGTCTGGAGTACAGGAATCATAACACCACTAAGTCCACCGCATGACGTTGGGGCTCCACAGGCGGAGCCAGGTGCGGTGGGGGCGCGTCTCCGAAACTTCAGCAGCCAGTGGGTTCGCTCACAGGTGGATCTCTGGGCTATACAAATTGTATCTCATGGATACAAGCTGGAGTTCGAAGCGACTTCCCCCCGCCGTTACCTCAAATCAGCCTTGCCAGCTTCCCCCATGGAAAGGGAGGTAGTGCTGGCGGCAATTCACAAGCTGTGCCTCCAGCAAGTGATTGTCAGGGTCTCCCTCTTCAACAGGGAAGGGGTTACTATTCCACAATGTTTGTGGTACCGAAACCGGACGGTTCGGTGAGACCCATTCTAAATTTAAAGTCCTTGAACACTTATATAAAGAAATTCAAGTTCAAAATGGAATCGCTCAGAGCGGTTATTGCAAGCCTGGAAGAGGGGGATTTTATGGTGTCGCTGGACATCAAAGATGCTTACTTGCATGTCCCCATTTATCCACCTCACCAGGAGTACCTCAGATTTGTGGTGCAGGACTGTCATTACCAGTTCCAGACGTTGCCGTTTGGCCTGTCCACGGCATCGAGAATATTTACCAAGGTAATGGCCGAAATGATGATACTCCTTCGGCAGAAGGGAGTTATAATTATCCCGTACTTGGACGATCTCCTCATAAAGGCGAGGTCCAGGGAGCAGTTGTTGATCAGCGTAGCACTCTCTCAGGAAGTGTTGCAACAGCACGGCTGGATTCTGAATGTTCCAAAGTCGCAGCTGATTCCTACGACGCGTCTGCTTTTCCTGGGCATGATTCTGGACACAGAACAGAAGAAGGTGTTTCTCCCGGTGGAGAAGGCCCAGGAATTAGCATCTCTGGTCAGGGACCTCCTGAAACCAAAACAGGTATCGGTGCATCACTGCACGCGAGTCCTGGGAAAGATGGTGGCTTCATACGAAGCCATTCCCTTCGGCAGGTTCCATGCGAGGATCTTTCAGTGGGATCTGAGGGACAAGTGGTCCGGGTCGCATCTTCAGATGCATCGGCTGATCACCCTGTCCCCAAGGGCCAGGGTGTCTCTTCTGGGGTGGCTGCAGAGTGCTCAACTTCTCGAGGGCCGCAGGTTCGGCATACAGGACTGGGTCCTGGTGACCACGGATGCAAGCCTCCGAGGATAGGGGGCAGTCAGTCAGGGAAGAAACTTCCAAGGGCTGTGGTCAAGTCTGGAGACTTCTCTACATATAAATATACTGGAATTAAGGGCCATATACAACGCCCTGAGTCAAGCAGAGCCCCTGCTTCAAAACCGGCCAGTGCTGATTCAGTCAGACAACATCACGGCGGTCACCCATGTAAACCGCCAGGGCGGCACAAGAAGCAGGATGGCAATGGCGGAAGCCACAAAGATTCTTCGATGGGCGGAGAATCACGTGCAAGCACTGTCAGCAGTGTTCATTCCGGGAGTGGACAACTGGGAAGCAGACTTCCTCAGCAGACACGACCTCCACCTGGGAGAGTGGGGACTTCATCAAGAAGTCTTCCAACTGATTGCAAACCAATGGGAACTGCCACAGGTGGACATGATGGCGTCCCGCCTCAACAAAAAGGCTAAAAAGATATTGCGCCAGGTCAAGGGACCCTCAGGCGATAGCTGTGGACGCCCTAGTGACACCGTGGGTGTACCAGTCGGTATATGTGTTTCCTCCTCTTCCTCTCATACCAAAAGTACTGAGAATAGTAAGAAAGAGAGGAATAAGAACAATACTCATTGTTCCGGACTGGCCAAGAAGGACTTGGTACCCGGAACTGCAAGAAATGCGCACAAAGGACCCATGGCCTCTGCCTCTCAGACACGACCTGCTGCAACAAGGGCCCTGTCTGTTCCAAGACTTACCGCGGCTGCGTTTGACGGCATGGCGGTTGAACGCCGGATCCTAGCGGAAAAAGGCATTCCGGATGAAGTTATTCCTACGCTGATAAAGGCTAGGAAAGACGTGACAGCAAAGCATTATCACCGTATATGGCGAAAATATGTTGCTTGGTGTGAGGCCAGGAAGGCCCCTACAGAGGAATTCCAACTGGGTCGTTTCCTGCACTTCCTACAGTCAGGGGTGACTATGGGCCTAAAATTGGGGTCCATAAAGGTCCAGATTTCGGCCCTATCCATTTTCTTTCAAAAAGAACTGGCTTCACTGCCTGAGGTTCAGACATTTGTTAAGGGAGTGCTGCATATTCAGCCCCCTTTTGTGCCACCAGTGGCACCCTGGGATCTTAACGTTGTGTTGGATTTCCTGAAATGCCACTGGTTTGAGCCACTTAAGACCGTGGAACTGAAGTATCTCACGTGGAAAGTGGTCATGCTGTTGGCCTTAGCATCGGCTAGGCGTGTGTCGGAATTGGCGGCTTTGTCCTGTAAAAGCCCATATCTGATCTTCCATATGGACTGGGCAGAATTGAGGACCAATTTCTCCCAAAGGTGGTGTCCTCGTTTCATTTGAACCAACCTATTGTGGTGCCTGCGGCTACTCGGGACTTGGAGGACTCCAAGTTGCTGGACGTAGTCAGGGCTTTGATAATATATGTTTCCAGAACGGCTGGAGTCAGGAAGACTGACTCGCTGTTTATCTTGCATGCCCCCAACAAGCTGGGTTCTCCTGCTTCAAAGCAGACTATTGCCCGCTGGATCTGTAGCACGATTCAGCAGGCTCATTCTGCGGCTGGATTGCCGCATCCAAAATCAGTAAAAGCCCATTCCACAAGGAAGGTGGGCTCTTCTTGGGCGGCTGCCCGAGGGGTCTCGGCTTTACAGCTTTGCCGAGCGGCTACTTGGTCGGGTTCAAACACTTTTGCAATGTTCTACAAGTTTGATACCCTGGCTGAGGAGGACCTTGTGTTTGCTCATTCGGTGCTGCAGAGTCAGCTGCACTCTCCCGCCCGTTTGGGAGCTTTGTTATAATCCCCATGGTCCTTACGGAGTTCCCAGCATCCACTAGGACGTCAGAGAAAATAAAAATTTACTCACCGGTAATTCTATTTCTCGTAGTCCGTAGTGGATGCTGGGCGCCCGTCCCAATTGCGGACTTTCTGCAATACGTGTATATAGTTATTGCTTAACTAAGGGTTATTGTTATGATCCATCCGTTGAGTGAGGCTCAGTTGTTGTTCATACTGTTAACTGGGTAAGGTTATCACAAGTTGTACGGTGTGATTGGTGTGGCTGGTATGAGTCTTACCCTGGATTCAAAATTTCCTTTCCTTGTAATGTCAGCTCTTCCGGGCACAGTTTCCCTAACTGAGGTCTGGAGGAGGGGCATAGAGGGAGGAGCCAGTGCACACCAGATAGTACCTAATCTTTTCTTTAGAGTGCCCAGTCTCCTGCGGAGCCCGTCTATTCCCCATGGTCCTTACGGAGTTCCCAGCATCCACTACGGACTACGAGAAATAGAATTACCGGTGAGTAAATTCTTATTTTCTCTAACGTCCTAGTGGATGCTGGCTCTCCCCTGAGTAACTCACCTTGAAAAAGGGACGATTCAGTCCCGAAACGTTGGAATTTTTTGCAGTAATCGTTAATATAATTTTTTTGACAATTTAAACAGTCTCTGAGTGCCGCTGATTTTTTCTATGCATATGTAAGTGGATTTTCTTCAGAGGACACCAGGGCAGCTGCACCATTTGTGGGAGTGCCGGTCCAATCCTCATCTCTATATAAAAAAGCAGCTATAAGGGAAAACACTCATTCATAGTGGGATCCCTGTGTTATATAGCGCTCTGGTGTATGCTGGCATACTCTCTCTCTGTCTCCCCAAAGGGCTTTGTGGGGTGGGTCCTGTCCTCTGTCAGAGCATTCCCTGTGTGTATGTGGTGTGTCGGTACGGCTGTGTCGACATGTTTGATGAGGAGGCTTATGTGGAGGCATAGCAGATGCCTATAAATGTGATGTCACCCTGCGGGGTCGACACCTGAGTGGATGGTGCTGTGGAAGGAATTACGCGACAGTGTCGACTCCTTGCATAAAAGGTTTGACGACATACCAAATGTGGGACAGCCGGTTTCTCAGCCTGTGCCTGCCCAGGCGTCTCAAAAGCCATCAGGGGCTCTAAAACGCCCGCTACCTCAGATGGCAGACACAGATGTCGACACGGATACTGACTCCAGTGTCGACGACGATGAGACTAATGTAACTTCCAGTAGGGCCACACGTTACATGATTGAGGCAATGAAAAATGTGTTGCACATTTCTGATGTTACCCCCGGTACCACAAAAAAGGGTATTATGTTTGGAGAGAAAAAACTACCAGTAGCTTTTCCTCCATCTGAGGAGTTAAATGAAGTGTGTGAAGAAGCGTGGGCTTCCCCTGATAAGAAACTGGTAATTTCTAAGAGGTTACTAATGGCGTACCCTTTCCCGCAAGAGGATAGGGCACGTTGGGAAACATCCCCTAGGGTGGATAAAGCGCTCACACGCTTGTCAAAGAAGGTGGCACTACCGTCTCCGGATACGGCCGCCCTGAAGGAATCTGCTGATAGAAAGCAGGAGGCTATCCTGAAGTCTATATATACACACACAGGTGTTTTACTGAGACCAGCTATTGCTTCAGCATGGATGTGCAGTGCTGCAGCTGCGTGGTCAGATTCCCTGTCAGAAAATATTGATACCCTAGACAGGGACACTATATTGCTAACCGTAGAGCATGTTAAAGACGCACTTTTATACATGAGGGATGCACAGAGGGATATTTGCCGGCTGGCATCTGAAATTAGTGCAATGTCCATTTCTGCCAGAAGAGGGTTATGGACTCGGCAGTGGACAGGAGATGCAGATTCCAAAAGGCACATGGAAGTTCTGCCTTATAAGGGTGAGGAGTTGTTCGGGGATGGTCTCTCGGACCTCGTTTCCACAGCAACAGCTGGGACGTCTACATTTTTATCCCATGTTCCCTCACAGCCAAAGAAAGCACCGTATTATCAGGTACAGTCCTTTCGGCCCAATAGGGGCAAGCGGGTTAAGGGCGCGTCCTTTCTGCCCAGAGGCAGAGGTAGAGGGAAAAAGCTGCAGCATACAGCCAGTTCCCAGGAACAAAAGTCCTCCCCCGCTTCCGCTAAGTCCACAGCATGACGCTGGGGCTCCACAGGCGGAGCCAGGTACGGTGGGGGCCCGTCTCAAATATTTCAGCAATCAGTGGGCTCGCTCACGGGTGGATCCCTGGATATTTCAAGTAGTATCTCAGGGGTACAAGCTGGAATTCGAGACGTCTCCCCCCCGCCGTTTCCTCAAATCTGCCTTACCAACCACTCCCTCAGGCAGGGAGGCAGTGTTACAGGCAATTCACAAGCTGTATTCACAACAGGTGATAGTAAAGGTGCCCCTACTTCAACAAGGACGGGGTTACTATTCCACAATGTTTGTGGTACCGAAACCGGACGGTTCAGTGAGACCCATTTTAAATTTGAAATCCTTGAACACATATATAAAAAAATTCAAGTTCAAGATGGAATCGCTCAGGGCGGTTATTGCAAGCCTGGACGAGGGGGTATTACATGGTATCACTGGACATCAAAGATGCTTACCTGCATGTCCCCATTTACCATCCTCACCAGGAGTACTTCAGATTTGTGGTACAGGATTGTCATTACCAATTCCAGACGTTGCCGTTCGGTCTATCCACTGCTCCGAGGGTCTTTACCAAGGTAATGGCCGAAATGATGATACTTCTTCGAAAGAAGGGAGTTTTAATTATCCCGTACTTGGACGATCTCCTGATAAAGGCGAGGTCCAGGGAGCAGTTGTTGGTCGGGGTAGCACTATCTCGGGAGGTGCTACAACAGCACGGCTGGATTCTAAATATTCCAAAGTCACAGCTGGTCCCTACGACACGTCTACTGTTCCTGGGAATGGTTCTGGACACAGAACAGAAAAAAGTGTTTCTCCCGGAGGAGAAGGCCAAGGAGCTGTCATCTCTAGTCAGAGGCCTCCTAAAACCAAAACAGGTGTCGGTGCATCACTGCACGCGGATCCTGGGAAAGATGGTAGCTTCCTACGAAGCAATTCCATTCGGCAGGTTCCATGCAAGAACCTTTCAGTGGGACCTGTTGGACAAGTGGTCCAGATCGCATCTTCAGATGCATCGGCTGATAACCCTGTCTCCAAGGACAAGGGTGTCTCTGCTGTTGTGGCTGCAGAGTGCTCATCTTCAAGAGGGCCGCAGATTCGGCATACAGGACTGGGTCCTGGTGACCACGGATGCCAGCCTTCGAGGCTGGGGAGCAGTCACACAGGGAAGAAACTTCCAAGGACTATGGTCAAGTCAGGAAACTTCCCTACACATAAATATTCTGGAACTAAGGGCAATTTACAATGCCCTAAGTCAGGCAAAATCCCTGCTTCAAAACCAGCCGGTACTGATCCAGTCAGACAACATCACGGCGGTCGCCCATGTAAACCGACAGGGCGGCACGAGAAGCAGGACGGCGATGGCAGAAGCCACAAGGATTCTCCGATGGGCGGAAAATCACGTGTTAGCACTGTCAGCAGTGTTCATTCCGGGAGTGGACAACTGGGAAGCAGACTTCCTCAGCAGGCACGACCTCCACCCGGGAGAGTGGGGACTTCATCCAGAAGTCTTCCAAATGATTGTAAACCGTTGGGAAAGGCCACAGGTGGACATGATGGCGTCCCGCCTCAACAAAAAGCTAGAAAAGTATTGCGCCAGGTCAAGAGACCCGCAGGCGATAGCTGTGGACGCTCTAGTGACACCGTGGGTGTACCGGTCGGTTTATGTGTTCCCTCCTCTTCCTCTCATACCAAAGGTACTGAGGATAATAAGGAGAAGAGGAGTAAGAACTATACTCATTGTTCCGGATTGGCCAAGAAGAGCTTGGTACCCAGAACTTCAAGAAATGATGTCAGAGGACCCATGGCCTCTGCCGCTCAGACGGGACCTGCTGCAGCAGGGGCCCTGTCTGTTCCAAGACTTACCGCGGCTGCGTTTGACGGCATGGCGGTTGAACACCGGATCCTGAAGGAAAAGGGCATTCCGGAGGAAGTCATTCCTACGCTGATTAAAGCTAGGAAAGAAGTTACCGCAAACCATTATCACCGCATATGGCGTAAATATGTTGCGTGGTGTAAGGCCAGGAAGGCCCCAACGGAAGAATTTCAGCTGGGCCGTTTCCTGCACTTTCTACAGTCAGGGGTGACTATGGGCCTAAAATTGGGTTCCATTAAGGTCCAGATTTCGGCTCTATCGATTTTCTTCCAGAGAGAACTGGCTTCACTGCCTGAAGTTCAGACTTTTGTTAAGGGAGTGCTGCATATTCAGCCCCCTTTTGTGCCTCCAGTGGCACCTTGGGATCTCAACGTGGTGTTGGATTTCCTAAAGTCACATTGGTTTGAGCCACTTAAAACCGTGGAATTGAAATATCTCACGTGGAAAGTGGTCATGTTGTTGGCCTTGGCTTCGGCCAGGCGTGTATCAGAATTGGCGGCTTTGTCATGTAAAAGCCCTTATCTGATTTTCCATATGGATAGGGCAGAATTGAGGACTCGTCCCCAATTTCTCCCTAAGGTGGTATCAGCCTTTCATCCGAACCAACCTGTCGTGGTGCCTGCGGCTACAAAAGACTTGGAGGCTTTCAAGTCATTGGATGTAGTCAGGGCCCTGAAAATTTATGTTTCCAGGACAGCTGGAGTCAGAAAGACTGACTCGCTATTTATCCTGTATGCGCCCAACAAGTTGGGTGCGCCTGCTTCAAAGCAGACCATTGCTCGCTGGATCTGTAGTACGATTCAGCTTGCACATTCTGCGGCTGGACTGCCGCATCCTAAATCAGTGAAAGCCCATTCCACGAGGAAGGTGGGCTCTTCTTGGGCGGCTGCCCGAGGAGTCTCGGCTCTTCAACTTTGCCGAGCAGCTACTTGGTCGGGGTCAAACACATTTGCTAAATTCTACAAGTTTGACACCCTGGCTGAGGAGGACCTAGAGTTTGCCCATTCGGTGCTGCAGAGTCATCCGCACTCTCCCGCCCGTTTGGGAGCTTTGGTATAATCCCCATGGTCCTTACGGAGTCCCAGCATCCACTTAGGACGTCAGAGAAAATAAGAATTTACTCACCGGTAATTCTATTTCTCGTAGTCCGTAGTGGATGCTGGGCGCCCATCCCAAGTGCGGATTGTCTGCAATACTTGTATATAGTTATTGTTTAACTAAAGGGTTATTGTTGAGCCATCTGTTGAGAGGCTCAGTTGTTATCATACTGTTAACTGGGTATTTGTATCACGAGTTATACGGTGTGATTGGTGTGGCTGGTATGAGTCTTACCCGGGATTCAAAATCCTTCCTTATTGTGTCAGCTCTTCCGGGCACAGTATCCTAACTGAAGTCTGGAGGAGGGTCATAGTGGGAGGAGCCAGTGCACACCAGTAGTCTAAAGCTTTCTTTATAGTTGTGCCCAGTCTCCTGCGGAGCCGCTATTCCCCATGGTCCTTACGGAGTCCCAGCATCCACTACGGACTACGAGAAATAGAATTACCGGTGAGTAAATTCTTATTTTTTTCTCCACAGCACCGCTGAGAGGAAGCTCCCCCGGCTCTCCCCTGCAGATACACGGTAGAAGAGGGTAAAAAGAGAGGGGGGGCACATAATTAGGCGCAAAAATCAATGTAAACAGCAGCTACTGGCTTAACATTAAGTTACTGTGTTATTCCTGTGTTAATAGCGCTGGGGTGTGTGCTGGCATACTCTCTCTCTGTCTCTCCAAAGGGCTTTGTGGGGGAATTGTCTTCAGATGAGCATTCCCTGAGTGTGTGGTGTGTCGGTACGTGTGTGTCGACATGTCTGAGGTAAAAGGCTCCCCTAAGGAGGAGATGGAGCAAATGTGTGTGTGAGGGGCGTCTCCGTCGACAACGCCGACACCTGTTTGGATATGTGTAATTAACTGCTAAGGTGAATTTATTGCACAAAAGATTAGAGAACAGACAGGGAATCTACCCATGTCTGTCCCTATGTCACAGAGACCTTCAGAGTCTCACAACGCTCACTATCCAAAATAATAGACACTGATATCGACACGGAGTCTGACTCCAGTGTCGACTACGATAATGCAAAGGTACAGCCAAAATGGCAGGAAAGTATTCAATATATGATTATTGTAATAAAAGATGTTTTGCATATCACTGATGACTCATCTGTCCCTGACACAAGGGTACACATGTTTAAGGGGAAGAAAGCTGAGGTAAATTTCCCTCCTCTCATGATGAAAAAGAGCGGGAATCTCCAGACAAGAGACTGCAGTTTCCCACAAAGAATTCTCACGGAGTATCCTTTTTCTACTAAGGCCAGGATACGATGGGAATCTTCCCCTAGGGTGTCACGTTTGCCCAAAAGGTAGCGCTGACTTAACAGCTATCCTGGGGGATCCTGCAGATAGCGTGCACATTCTGGTACACTACTCAGACCGGCGATTGTGTCGGCATGGGTTTATAGCGCTGTAGCAGCGTGGAGAGGTACCTTTATCAGCAGAGATTGAGACCCTAGTATGTGTATATATATATATATTATATATTAAAGATGCTGTCTTAGATATATATATATATATATAAGACATGCCCAAAGAGACATTAGTCTACTGGGTTCTAGAGTCAACGCTATGTCGATTTCTGCTTGACGTGTCCTGTAGAATATGCAATGGACAGGTGATGCCGACTTAAGAGGCATATGGAAGGCTGAGGATTGTGTGGAGAAGGGATCTCGGACCTGGTCTCCACAGCTATAGCTGGTAATTCTGATCTTTTGCCTTATATTCCTGCACAGCCTAGGAAAGCACGACATTATCAAATGCAGCCTTTCGATCACAAAGAAACAAGAAAGTCCGAGGTGCGTCCTTTCTTGCCAGAGGCAGGGGCAGAGGAAAGAAGCTGCACAACACAGCTAGTTCCCAGGAACAGAAGTCCTCCCCGGCCTCTACAAAATCCACCGCATGTCACTGGGGCTCCACAGGCGGAGCTAGGCCCGGTGGGGGCACGTCTTCGTAATTTCAGCCACAAGTGGGTTCACTCCCTATTGGATCCCTGGGCAATAGATATTGTGTCTCAGGGATACAAGCTGGACTTCGAGGAGATGCCCCCTCACCGACGGCCCTGCCGCTTCCCCCCACGAGAGGGAAATAGTGTTAACTGCAATTCACAAATTGTATCTTCACCAGGTGGTGGTCAGGGTTCCCCTCCTTCAACAAGGAGGGGGTTATTATTCGACCATGTTGTAGTCCCGAAACCGGACGGTTCGGTCAGACCCATATTGAATTTAAAATCCCTGAACATATGCCTGAAAAGGTTCAAGTTCAAGATGTAATCGCTGACAGCGGTCATCGCAAGCCTGGAAGGGGGGGATTTTATGGTGTCTCTGGACATAAAGGAGGCATACCTTCATGTCCCCATTTATCCACCTCATTAGGCGTACCTCAGATTTGTGGTACAGGATTGTCATTACCAATTTCAGACGTTGCCGTTTGGTCTCTCCTCGGCACCGAGAATATTTACCAAGGTAATGGCGGAAATGATGGTACTCCTGCGGAAGCAAGGGGTCGCAATTATCCCATACTTGGACGATCTCCTCATAAAAGCGGGATCAAGAGAGCAGTTGCTGATCAGCGTAGCACTTTCTCTGGAAGTGTAACGGCAACACGGCTGGATTCTAAATATTCCAAAGTCGCAGTTGGTTCCTACGGCTCGCCTGCCTTTCCTAGGCATGATTCTAGACACAGACCAGAAAAGGGTTTATCTCCCGATAGAGAGAGCTCAGGAGCTCATGACACTGGTCAGGAACCTATTAAAACCAAAACAGGTGTCAGTGCATCACTGCACTCGAGTCCTGGGAAGATGGTGACATCATACGAGGCCATTCCCTTCGGCAGGTTCCATGCGAGGACCTTTCAATGGGACTTACTGGACAAGTGGTCCGGATCACATCTTCAGATGCATCGGTTAATCACCCTATCCCCCAGGGCCAGGGTGTCTCTCCTGTGGTGGCTGCAGAGTGCTCACCTTCTCGAGGGCCGCAGATTCTGCATTCAGGACTGGGTCCTGGTGACCACGGATGCAAGCCTCCGAGGGTGGGGAGCAGTCACACAGAGAAGAAATTTCCAAGGTCTGTGGTCAAGTCAGGAGACTTGCCTTCACATCAACATCCTGGAACTAAGGGCCGTATACAACGCCCTACGTCAAGCGGAGACCCTGCTTCGCGACCAACCGGTTCTGATTCAGTCAGAAGCCACCAGAATTCTTCGCTGGGCGGAGAATCACGTAAGCGCACTGTCAGCAGTGTTCATCCCGGGAGTGGACAACTGGGAAGCAGACTTCCTCAGCAGGCACGACCTCCACCCGGGAGAGTGGGGACTTCATCAAGAAGTCTTCACGCAGATTGCAAGTCGGTGGGAACTGCCACAGGTGGGCATGATGGCATCCCGCCTCAACAAAAAGCTACAGAGGTATTGCGCCAGGTCAAGAGACCCTCAGGCGATAGCTGTGGACGCACTGGTGACACCGTGGGTGTTCCAGTCGGTCTATGTATTTTCTCCTCTTCCTCTCATACCCATAAGAAAAAGAGGAGTGAGAACAATACTCATTGTTCCGGATTGGCCAAGAAGGACTTGGTATCCAGATCTGCAAGATATGCTCACAGAGGACCGTGGCCTCTTCCTCTAAGACAGGACTTGTTGCAACAGTGGCCCTGTCTGTTCCAAGACTTACCGCGGCTGCGTTTGACGGCATGGCGGTTGAACGCCGGATCCTTGCAGAGAAAGGCATTCCGGATGAGGTTATTCCTACGCTGATAATGGCTAGGAAGGACGTGACAGCTCAACATTATCACCGTGTATGGCAAAAATATGTTGCTTGGTGTGAGGCCAGGAATGCCCCTACGGAGGAATTCCAGCTGGGCCATTTCCTTCACTTCCTACAGTCAGGAGTGACTTTGGGCCTAAAATTGGGTTCCATTAAGGCCCAGATTTCGGCCCTATCCATTTTCTTTCAAAAAGAGCTGGCTTCTCTACCTGAAGTTCAGACGTTTGTAAAGGGAGTGCTGCATATTCAGCCCCCTTTTGTGCCTCCAGTGGCACCTTGGGATCTTAACGTGGTGTTGAGTTTCCTGAAATCACACTGGTTTGAACCACTCAAAACGGTGGAATTGAAATATCTCATGTGGAAGGTGGTCATGCTACTAGCCTTGGCTTCGGCTAGGCGTGTGTCAGAATTGGCGGCTTTGTCACATAAAAGCCCCTATCTGGTTTTCCATGCGGATAGAGCAGAATTGAGGACCCGTCCACAATTCCTGCCGAAATTGGTTAAATCTTTTCATATAATCCAACCTATTGTGGTGCCTGTGGCTACTACTGACTTGGAGGATTCCGAGTTGCTTGATGTGGTCAGGGCTTGGAAGGTTTATGTAGCCAGAACGGTTAGGGTCAGGAAAACAGAGTCTTTGTTATCCTGTATGCTTCCAACAAGCTTGGTGCTCCTGCTTCAAAGCAAACTATTGCTCGCTGGATCTGTAACACGATTCAGCAGGCTCATTATGCGGCTGGATTGCCGCTGCCAAAATCAGTTAAGGCCCATTCCACTAGGAAGATGGGCTCCTCTTGGGCGGCTGCCCGAGGGGTCTCGGCATTACAGCTGTGCCAAGCGGCTACTTGGTCAGGATCAAACACTTTTGCAAAGTTCTATAAGTTTGATACCCTGGCTGAGGAGGACCGTGTGTTTGCTCAATCAGTGCTGCAGAGTCATCCGCACTCTCCCGCCCGTTTGGGAGCTTTATTATAATCCCCATGGTCCTTACGGAGTTCCCAGCATCCACTAGGACGTTTTAGAAAATAAGATTTTACTTACCGGTAAATCTATTTCTCGTAGTCCGTAGTGGATGCTGGGTGCCTGTCCCAAGTGCGGACTTCTTCTGCAATACTTGTATATAGTTATTGCTGCAATAAGGGTTATGTTATAGTTGCATCAGGGTTAAACTGGTGCTCTGTTGTTGTTCATACTGTTGACTGGGTAAGTTTATCACAAGTTATACGGTGTGATTGGTGTGGCTGGTTTGTATCTTGCCCTGGATTACCAAAATCCTTTCCTTGTACGGTCAGCTCTTCCGGGCACAGTTTCTCTAACTGAGGTCTGGAGGAGGGACATAGAGGGAGGAGTCAGAGCACACCAGAATCTAAATTCTTTCTTAAAGTGTCTCCTGCGGAGTCCCCAGCATCCACTACGGACTACGAGAAATAGATTTACCGGTAAGTAAAATCTTATTTTTAAGCTTCATTTTTAATTTTCTCCTTTGTCCTAGAGGATGCTGGGGACTCCAAAAGCACCATGGGGTATAGGCGGGATCCGCAGGAGACATGGGCACACTATAAGACTTTTAATGAGTGTGAACTGGCTCCTCCCTCTATGCCCCTCCTCCAGACCTCAGTTAGATTCTGTGCCCGGAGGAGACTGGTCACACACTAGGGGAGCTCTACTGAGTTTCTCTAAAAGATTTTTGTTAGGTTTATTTTTTTCAGGGAGCACTGCTGGCAACAGGCTCCCTGCATCGTGGGACTGAGGGGAGAGAAGCAGACCTACTTCTGTGAGACTGATAGGCTCTGCTCCATAGGCTACTGGACACCATTAGCTCCAGAGGGTCCGATCACTTGGGTCGCCTAGCTGCTCGTTCCCGGAGCCGCGCCGCCGTCCCCCTCACAAAGCCAGAAGATTGAAGAAGACATCGGAAGGCGGTAGAAGACTTCAGTCTTCCTGAGGTACCGCGCAGCGGTAGCGCTGCGCGCCATTGCTCCCGCTGACACAGGCACTGCATGGGTGCAGGGCGCAGGGGGGGGGCGCCCTGGGCTGCAATATAAACCTCTTTTGAGCAATATCTGAAAGTGCATAGGCACTGTTTTGAGACCCCCGCCAGTATAATTATAGCAGGACCGAAGCGCGCCTTGTAGGGGGCGGGGCTTCCTCCTCAGCTCTGACCAGCACCATTTTCTCTCCACAGCTTGCTGCAGAGGCGCTGCTCCTGGCCCTTCCACTGCTGTCACAAGTAACAGGATGCTAAAAACGAAGGGTGGGGGGGGGGGCACATAATTTGGTGATTGGTTGTATTATATTACAAGCGCTTATAGGTCTGGGGCATTTTGTTTTCAGACTGGTGTGACGCTGGGTGTGAGCTGGCAAACTCCTTCTCTGTCTCTCTAAAGGCCTTATTGTGGGTCTGTCCCCTTTAGCCCAGTGTGTGTGGGGGTGTCGGTACGTGTGTGTCGACATGGCAGAAACTGAATGCTCTTCCCAGGAGGAGGTTAGTGTGAGAGCTGAACAAAATGAAGGAGTGACTCTGTCGGCACCGACTGCTGATTGGGTTGATATGTGGAATGTGTGGAATAGCAGTGTGGCTTTGTTGCACAAGAGGTTGGACAAATCTGAGTCTCAGAACCAAGTATGGAGGCAATCCACACTCTCGGGCCCCCTCGGGGTCCCAAAAACGTTCATTTACCCAGATAGCAGACACTGATACCGACACGGATTCTGATTCCAGTGCCGACTATAATGATGCGAAGTTACATCCTAAGGTGGCTAAGAGTATTCAGTACATGATTGTGGCTATAAAAGACGTGTTGCATATTACGGAAGACCCCGCTGTCCCTGAGACAAGGGTCTGTATGTATAAGGGGAAGAAACCGGAGGTTACGTTCCCTCCCTCTCATGAACTGAATGCCCTTTTTGAAAAAGCCTGGGAAACGCCAGACAAGAGGTGGCACATTCCCAGGAGAATTGCTATGGCATACCCGTTTCCTTCTCAGGATATGGTTTGGTGGGAGGCAACACCCACGGTAGACAAAGCTCTAGCGCGCTTATCCAAGAAAGTACCGCTACCATCTCCTGAAATGGCGTCCCTTAAAGATCCTGCTGATCGGAGGCAGAAAGCTACCTTGAAATCTATTTATGCCACGACAGGTACACTCCTCAGACCGGCTGTCACTTTGGCGTGGGTGAGTAACGCGATTGAAAAGTGGGCGGATAACTTGTCATCGGACATAGACACCCTGGATCGAGATAGTGTGCTGTTGACTCTGGGTCATATCAGGGACGCTGCAGTCTATTTAAAAGAGACGGCGAGGGATATTGGCCTCTTGGGATCAGGGCCAATGCCATGGCAGTCTCGGCTAGAAGGGCGTTGTGGACTCATCAATGGAATGGTGATGCTGATTCTAAGAAGGCTATGGAAGCTCTGCCTTACAAAAGAGGGGTTTTGTTTGGTGAAGGCCTCGTGGACCTGGTTTCTACAGCTACCGCGGGTAAGTCCTCTTTTCTGCCTTTTGTTCCTCCACGGCAAAAGAAAACGCCTCCATATCAAATGCAGTCCTTTCGGTCGCAGAAATTCCGGAAAGGACGTGGGTCATCCTTCCTTGAGGCAAGAGGTAAGGGAAGGGGAAAAAGATTGCCGGCTGTGGCAAGCTCCCAGGAGCAGAAGTCCTCCCCGGCTTCTACCAAATCCACCGCATGACGCTGGGGCTCCCCTGCGGGAGTCCGCACCGGTGGGAGCGCGTCTTCAACTCTTCAGTCAGGTCTGGATTCTCTCGGGCCTGGATCCTTGGGTACTGGAAATTTTGACCCAAGGTTACAAGCTGGAGTTTCAAGACGTGCCACCATGCCAATTTTTCAAATCGGCCTTGCCAGCTTCTCTTCCAGAAAGAGAGGTAGTGTGAAAGGGCTGGAAACGGGGGCGGGGTCAAGCGTTGGGCAGTGAAAGCCCATTTAAAAAAAGCAGCTGAAGCGGCACCTAATAGCAGTGCCACTTTGACAGGGGTGTGCTTTCAGCTCACATGAAAGCACGCCCCTGTCACACTGATAGCGGGAGGCACCGAGAGCGGTGCCTCCAACACATAATTAACACAGTTATTCACAGGGTAAAAATTATTAAAATAATATCAATGCTATAGGAGATACTTTTGACACAGAATATGTGTCATAAGTATCTTTGTATTATTTTAATCATTAATGACAGGGGAGGCACTGCCTCTCGTGACTGCATGTCCCTGAACTTATGTCCCACTGCTCCTTAAGGTCTAATATGTCTAAAAATAGGATTTTAATTACAGAAACAGATATGTAGGGAGTAGTCCAAACTGGCGCTGTGCAGCTCAGATGTAACAGATTTCAAAATAAATGTCACCACATTTAAATAAGCAAACAAAACAAAAAAAATTTAAATACTGTCATACACCACAAGCGCTAAAATGAATAAGATATCACCATAACATCCCTTTTGAGTTGCATGGAAGGTTCTTTTATCAGAGTTGTGTCTCCGGTTCGGATCAGTTACGTGTAAGATCTCCAAACATGGTTGACCTGAAAAATAGTATAACAGAAAACAACCAATGTGTAGTAAATATTATCAGAACTTAGTACAGTTAGTAAAGTGATTCAAGCTCCTCTGAAGGACTGAAGTGGGTTCAAAGCGTACTACACTCACACTTTAGAATGGAGATATTAATCGCATCAAGGTTTCTTTATGTGGTTAACTTCTCATATTCTCGTAACACGCAGTGTGATGAATAGGGAACTCAACCCGACACCCAAATCGTTTGTTATGGATTCCCAATAGAAGCGGATGATGCGTACCCCAACACTCACACTCAAAAGGCTGATATGAAACACATAAAAGTATCTTTCTCTCCTTAGGGAGGAATAGTAGTCTGGAATGGTGTACCACAACTCACAGTTTAAGGTGCTGTGTGACTCCTATCAAGGTATCTTTAACTCTGATAAAAGAACTTTCCATGCAACTCAAAAGGGATGTTATGGTGATATCTTATTAATTTTAGCGCTTGTGGTGTATGACAGGATTTTAATTACCTACTGGTAAATCCTTTTCTCGCAGTCCGTAGAGGATACTGGGGTCCATTTAGTACCATGGGTATAGATGGGTCCACTAGGAGCCATGGGCACTTTAAGAACTTGATAGTGTGCGCTGGATCCTCCCTCTATGCCCCTCCTACCAGACTCAGTCTAGGAAACTGTTCCCGAGGAGACAGACATACCTTGAGAGAAGGATTTAAAGGACAGTGGTGAGATTGAAACCAGCACACACAAAACAAGAGGAAAGCCATGCTAACCCAACTTGAAGAGGAACAGCAACAGCTGAACCAACAACAGTACTTAACAAGTTACAGTGCAGTACTGGTGCCCAGTATCCTCTACGAACTATGAGAAAAGGATTTACTAGTAGGTAATTAAAATCCTACTTTTCTCATACGTCCTAGAGGATGCTGGGGTCCACTTATTGACCATGGGGTATATACTGTTCCGCAGGAGCCATGGGCACTCTTAAGACTTTTCAATGGGTGTGAACTGGCTCCTCCCTCTATGCCCCTCCTCCAGACTTCAGTTTTAGAAATGTGCCCAGGAGACTGGATGCACTCTTGAGGAGCTCTACTGAGTTTCTCTGAAAAAGACTTATGTTAGTTTTTCTATTTTCAGGGAGAACTGCTGGCAACAGACTCCCTGCTTCGTGGGACTGAGAGGGCAGCAGCAGAACCAACTTCCTGAAGAGTTTCATGGCTCTGCTTCTGGCTGACAGGACACCATTAGCTCCTGAAGGGAACTGAACGCTAGCTGTGCCTAGATGCTCACTCCCACAGCACGCCGTCACCCCCCTCGCAGAGCCAGAAGTCTGAAGACAGGTGAGTATGAGAAGATAGATCTTCTAGCAACTAAAGTGACGGCTGAGGTATGGCACGGTTGGCGGGAGCGCAGCGCGCCATTGCTGCCCACACACACAGAGCACTGCGGGGGGGGGGGAGGGGGGCGCGCTGGGCAGCAAAATATTACCATAAACTGGCGCAAAGGGGGCATAAGATGCCGCTGGCACAGCCCTACCCCCCGCCAATATAAATATTAACAGACCTTGCTGAGTGAAAAACGCGCCATTTTGAGGGGTGGAGCTTCTTCCTCAGGCAGCCAGCACACTGCTCAGCGCCATTTCTCTGACGTCCTAGTGGATGCTCGGAACTCCGTAAGGACCATGGGGAATAGCGGGCTCCGAAGGAGACTGGGCACTCTAAGAAAGAATTAGGACTACCTGGTGTGCACTGGCTCCTCCCTCTATGCCCCTCCTCCAGACCTCAGTTAGAATCTGTGCCCGGCTCGAGCTGGATGCACACTAGGGGCTCTCCTGAGCTTCTAGAAAAGAAAGTATATTTAGGTTTTTTATTTTCAGTGAGATCTGCTGGCAACAGACTCACTGCTACGAGGGACTTAGGGGAGAGAAGCGAACCTACCTGCTTGCAGCTAGCTTGGGCTTCTAGGCTACTGGACACCATTAGCTCCAGAGGGATCGAACACAGGCCCAGCCTCGGTCGTCCGGTCCCGGAGCCGCGCCGCCGTCCCCCTTGCAGAGCCAGAAGCAAGAAGAACGTCCAGGAAATCGGCGGCTGAAGACTCCGGTCTTCATTAAGGTAGCGCACAACACTGCAGCTGTGCGCCATTGCTCCCCATGCACACTCCGGTCACTGATGGATGCAGGGCGCTGGGGGGCGGGGGGGGCGCCCTGGGCTGCAATAAGATTACCTTACATTGGCAAAAAATACACATAATATAGTCATTAAGACTATATGTGTAAAATCCACTGCCATATATCCATAAAAAAAGCGGGAGAAGTCCGCCGTGAAAGGGGCGGGGCTATCTCCCTCAGCACACTGGCGCCATTTCCTCTCACAGCTCCGCTGGAAGGACGCTCCCCAAGCTCTCCCCTGCAGTTTCCAGGCTCAATAGGGTAAAAAAGAGAGGGGGGGGCACTAAATTTAGGCGCAAATACTATATATATATATATATATATATATAGCTGCTATAGGGTAAAATCACTCATTATAGTGTACATCCCTGTGATTTATAGCGCTGTGGTGTGTGCTGGCATACTCTCTGTCTCCCCAAAGGACTTTGTGGGGTCCTGTCCTCAGTCAGAGCATTCCCTGTGTGTGTGCGCGGAGTGTCGGTACGGCTGTGTCAACATGTTTGATGAGGAGGCTTATGTGGAGGCGGAGCAGGTGCCGATAAATGTGATGTCACCCCCTGCGGGGTCGACACCTCAGTGGATGGATATGTGGAAGGAATTACGTGACAGTGTCAACTCCTTACATAAGAGGTTTGATGACATAGCAGATGTGGGACAGCCGGCTTCTCAGTCCGTGCCTGCCCAGGCGTCTCAAAAGCCATCAGGGGCTCAAAAACGCCCGCTACCTCAGATGGCAGACACAGATGTCGACACGGATACTGACTCCAGTGTCGACGACGATGAGACTAGTGTACATTCCAATAGGGCCATCCGTTACATGATTACGGCAATGAAAAATGTGTTGCACATTTCTGACATTAACCCTGGTACCACAAAAAAGGGTATTATGTTTGGGGGAAAAAAGCAACCTGTGGTTTTTCCCCCTTCTGAAGAGTTTAATGAAGTGTGTGATGAAGCGTGGGTTTCCCCGATAAGAAACTGGTAATTTCCAAAAAGTTACTAAGGGCGTACCCTTTCCCGCCAGAGGATAGGATACGTTGGGAGACATCCCCTAGGGTGGATAAAGCGCTCACACGCTTGTCAAAGAAGGTGGCACTACCGTCTCCGGATATGGCCGCCCTAAAGGAGCCTGCAGATAGAAAGCAGGAGGCTATCCTGAAGTCTGTATATACACACTCAGGTATTATACTAAGACCGGCTATTGCTTCAGCATGGATGTGCAGTGCTGCAGCTGCGTGGTCAGATTCCCTGTCTGATAACATTGATACCCTTGACAGGGACACTATATTGCTAACTGTAGAGCATATTAAAGACGTAGTCTTATACATGAGAGATGCACAGAGGGATATTTGCCAACTGGCATCTAGAATAAATGCAATGTCCATTTCTGCCAGGAGAGTATTATGGACTCGGCAGTGGACAGGTGATGCGGATTCTAAAAGGCACATGGAGGTTTTGCCTTACAAGGGTGAGGAATTGTTTGGGGATGGTCTCTCGGACCTCGTTTCCACAGCGACGGCTGGGAAGTCGACATTTTTACCCCATGTTCCCTCACAGCCAAAGAAAGCACCGTATTATCAGGTACAGTCCTTTCGGCCCCAGAAAGGCAAGCGGGTTAAAGGCGCGTCCTTTCTGCCCAGAGGCAGAGGTAGGGGGAAAAAGCTGCACCAAACAACAAGTTCCCAGGAACAGAAGTCCTCTCCCGCTTCCTCTAAGTCCACTGCATGACGCTGGGGCTCCACAGGTGGAGCAAGGTGCGGTGGGGGTCCGTCTCCGGAACTTCAGCGACCAGTGGGTTCGCTCACGGGTGGATCCCTGGATTCTACAAGTGGTATCTCAGGGGTACAAGCTGGAATTCGAGACGTCTCCCCCTCGCCGTTTCCTCAAATCAGCCTTGCCAACTACTCCCCCAGACAGGGAGGCGGTGCTGGAGGCGATTCACAAGCTGTACTCCCAGCAGGTGATAACCAAAGTACCCCTCCTTCAACAGGGACGGGGTTACTATTCCACAATGTTTGTGGTACCGAAACCGGACGGTTCGGTGAGACCCATTTTAAATTTGAAATCCTTGAACACTTGAAGGTTCAAGTTCAAAATGGAATCGCTCAGGGCGGTTATTGCAAGCCTGGACGAAGGGGATTACATGGTATCACTGGACATCAAGGATGCTTACCTGCATGTCCCCATTTACCCTCCTCACCAGGAGTACCTCAGATTTGTGGTACAGGACTGTCATTACCAATTCCAGACGTTGCCGTTTGGTCTGTCCACGGCACCGAGGGTATTTACCAAGGTAATGGCCGAAATGATGATACTCCTTCGAAAAAAGGGAGTTATAATTATCCCATACTTGGACGATCTCCTTATAAAGGCGAGGTCCAGGGAACAGTTGTTGATCGGAGTAGCACTAGCTTGGGAAGTGCTACAACAGCACGGCTGGATCCTGAATATTCCAAAGTCGCAGCTTGTTGTACTGTTCCTGGGGATGGTTCTGGACACAGAACAGAAAAAGGTGTTTCTCCCGGAGGAGAAGGCCAAGGAGTTGTCATCTCTAGTCAGAGACCTCCTAAAACCAAAACAGGTGTCGGTGCATGTAAGGAGTGATACAAAAATATAAGTTTCACTATTATCAATCTCATCAAGATCATGCTCTCATGTGTTTTTAGCACCAAATACAAAGAACAGAATGAGTAAACATTCTGAAGATAGTACTTGTTACCCATTACATGCCAGGTTGCATACTGACTATATACAATTCATGTTCTTAACTTCATTGGATTATTATAGGAGTGCTTTATGTTATATCTTTAGAATGGTGGTTGGTGTTTGTTATGAATATAATACGGTGTTTTTAATAGTACAAGAAGGGGGGAATATATATATATATATATTTAATACAAGGGAAATATAGATATATATATTTATTACAAACTATGTTCTGTGTGTGTCAGTATTCCTGACACAGGTATATTTTACAAGCAAGGGCAATGTCCATTGTCTGGTTATATGAGACAGACAAAAACAAGACAAGTGTTTGGAGTTGGACATATGTCAACCTTGTAATGTTTGCGTCTTCATATTAAGACAATGGTGTTTTCACCTTGTGTGTTAATCTATATAATCCATGTTACACATTGATATTTTTATGTTATAATCTAACACTCAAAATTGAGGCGTCTGTGCCCCCTACTGTTTCTTAGCATTTATGTATATGTCATCATATGAACTTTGGACACATGAAATACCCTTACTCAGGAGTTCTTCAGCCTATATAAGATAGAAATTTGCAATGTTAAAGTAGCCTAGATAGCCTGGATGAACCAGGATGATCTGAAAATAACTCAGCCTCTAGACGAAGAGGGCGAGGCTCCTGAGTATGATGATATGATTGCTGTATCGAACTGGATCTACTGAATTCATCAATAACCTTAGCTAAGTATACAATAAATTCATATCTATATATTCAAGTTATTTTGTTGAAGTACTTTTCTGGGAATCCACCCATCTGGGTCTCCTCGAACTTAACCCACCTGTAACATTTGGCGAGCCAGGTAGGAGACCCCGTTTGGACCCCCAGAAAGTGCTATATATTTTGTGTAAGAAAAATGTTTAAAAGGTTATTCAGTAAGAAGCGGGCAAGTGTTCCATCATATCTAAATAGATCCGGACACTTATGATATTTTGGAGACTGACGCTAAATACATGCAACCAATCAGGACTGTAACTCCTTTAGAAGATTTACAGAATGTTGATTTAAGTATTTTTTTGGAAAATGAGTATCGAGCTGTGACTGCAATTCAGAAGCTCAATGCACAGGCTGTCTGTAAACTCGTTTCACAGGTACAGGAAGTGCTGATAGAGCGAGATGCACTAAGGGAACAAAATACTGTCCTGCGAACTTGTGTGTTGTCCCAGGAACAGTGTACCAGTGAATTGCAGACACAGTTTGAAACTTATGTTGTAAAAAGAGTGAACTGTAAGAAACAGCTGGGTAAAAAGCCCAAATATGATTCTGTGCAGATACGCACATTGATTACCTCACAAAAGTGGGAACAGTTAGATAGTGATTCTGAGGTAGAATATGAGGAAGATGTAACAGGGCAGCTGCACTCTGTCAGACATACTACTTGCACTTCCTCACAAGAGAATAGACAAATTGAAGATGGGACGCCTAATCAGTTTGTTTGCACTAACTGTATACAAACCACAGTAGAGAATAAGAATGTAGTTAAAACTGCAGATGTAACAAAGGATGTTGAAATTCTCAGACAACAGTGTGAAGTTTTAGCCCTCTCACATAGTTTCAGCCCAGATAGTGATGAAATCAAGGGGGGCTGTTCAGAGTTAGGAGGGACTGATGTTGATACCCACAAGATTTCACAAACTGCATGTGTGAAAGGGAGGTTTGATTTACACAATACAGAGAGGGGAGAGCATTGCTGCTCCATGCAGAGTATCACAGACACAGCCCAAACTGTGATAACAAATTGCCAGACAGAAATGACCATGCACATTGACACTACAGATAAGGGCAACAATGATTCTGAGCAGAAGTGTGAATGTGAGGTGGTAGAAGATTCTTTTAAGAAAGTTACATGGGAAAACATACTGAATGATTTCAAGTTTCTTGCTGAAAAAAGTGAACAAGATGTGTTTCATGAGCAAACATGCAAAGTAAACTGGATACCTGATAATTGTACACCAGCTGATGACACACGGGCTGGGAGATACTCATTCAACAAGGGGGTTGGTAACACACTGATAAAGATTTACGATGTGCAACCCATTACAGACAAACTGTCTGATAACAGAGAGCAACAGAGAGTTAGAAACACACTGATTTGGGGATTTAGTTCAGATTTTGTGTTTGGTACTGAAATTCGAACCCCAATGTATTCAATGGTATTGAAACTGTTGAAAGATGCGCAGTTACCAACAACAACCGGAAATCTACTTGCTGGACTTGTCAAATTTAAACCAGTGTTGACAGAGATAACAGAACTGTCTAATTTGGATTTTTCCATAAGCACAGCTCCACGGTGGGAGGAACCATTGGAAGATGGAGTGAAATACTGGTTTATGTATAATTTTGTCACATTTACAGATGAAGACCCAGAGTGGACAGCTGATGCAGGGTTGAAGCAACCTATACAGACTGTCAGACTTCAGACAGAAGCAGTTGCAGAGACAATAAATCCAGTAAATCTTTGCTTTGAAAACTGGACAATTGTCAAGCCCATGTGGATGGTTGCTGACATGGAATATATACTGATGGTTGCTGACATGGAACATGCTGACAAATACGCTTATGTCTTGAAGGGCATGCAGACACAAAAACTGAGTGCAAAGCGTGGTGTGCAAGTTGTCACAGATACAGCACTGATGGTGCTAAGATGCTGGGTTCAAATACTGATGCTGTTGTCAAGCCATGGAAGAGTGGAAGCTTCATTCCAGCAAGCTCAAGTCAGAGGTATTGCCTGTATCCAGACCATGGTTGATATTACAGAGAACTGTCAAGTTTGCCAGCAGTTTAAAATGTGGAGTATTTTCCCTGACACTGAAAAAGGGCACATGAACTTTGAAATATAAACTGCACAAGTATGGCAATTTGAATATAGAATTTCCTGCCAAGAAGAAGAATGCTGTATTTAACAGCTACAGAACATCGTCATCCAGGAGTGAAGTTGTCTCAAGCAGAGAGCAGCAAGATAAGAGACTATCCCGATGTTGACAAATACTTAAATACTTTTTTGTTGTTATTATGGGATGGCCAAGAAGATTTGAGCAGACAGACACCCATTTTACAGACACAAACAAGAGTATATTGGTTCTTTAATGATTCATACCATTCACAAAACTGACATCAGTATGATTGAAGGAATGGATGTGTTGTTTAGGAAACAGGAATGTTCATGCATATGCAAATTAGTGTTTAGAGCAGACTGTATGTATATATGCTTTATTAACCAGAGGGTGGTAAAAGCTTGAATTTTTGGGGGGGATATTTTCAGGGTTTCTTATCACAAAAACACACAGTGATGATAAGATTGTTCTGTAGAAATGTTTAGAAATAAAAACAGGAAGAAGAGATATTAGTAGTAGGATAAAGAAATGTTTATTTTGTTTTAATGTAATGGTTTATCTCACACTGTCTATTGTTCTTAAGCCAACAGACTGATTACTTCTACACTCGTTGAAAGAGGAGATGAGAGGACTTAACTTGAGAGGTGCCTGTGATGACTATGGCTAGAAAGAAGTTTCTTATACAAGAAAGAGACCATGAAGATAAGACATTTGCACAAGATGGATGACACATCATCTATATAATTATGGAAAATTGAACTTAAACCATATTTCTCTAACGTCCTAGTGGATGCTGGGGACTCCGTCAGGACCATGGGGAATAGCGGCTCCGCAGGAGACAGGGCACAAAAAGTAAGCTTTTAGGATCACATGGTGTGTACTGGCTCCTCCCCCCATGACCCTCCTCCAAGCCCCAGTTAGGTTTTTGTGCCCGTCCGAGCAGGGTGCAATCTAGGTGGCTCTCATAAAGAGCTGCTTAGAAAAAGTTTTTTAGGTTTCTTATTTTCAGTGAGTCCTGCTGGCAACAGGCTCACTGCTACGAGGGACTTAGGGGAGAGAAGTGAACTCACCTGCGTGCAGGATGGATTTGCTTCTTAGGCTACTGGACACCATTAGCTCCAGAGGGATCGAACACAGGCCCAGCCATGGAGTCCGGTCCCGGAGCCGTGCCGCCGACCCCCCTTGCAGATGCCGAAGTTGAAGAGGTCCAGAGGTCCGGAAACAGGCGGCAGAAGACTTTCAGTCTTCATAAGGTAGCGCACAGCACTGCAGCTGTGCGCCATTGTTGTCGGCACACTTCACACCAGCGGTCACTGAGGGTGCAGGGCGCTGGGGGGGGCGCCCTGGGCAGCAATGTATAATACCTTTTTCTATGGCTAAAATACATCACATATAGCCCTTGAGGCTATATGGATGTATTTAACCCCTGCCATATATCGCAAACTCCGGGAGAAGAGCCCGCCGTTTTAGGGGGCGGGGCCTATTCTCCTCAGCACACAGCGCCATTTTCCTGCTCAGCTCCGCTGTGAGGAAGGCTCCCAGGACTCTCCCCTGCACTGCACTACAGAAACAGGGTAAAACAGAGAAGGGGGGCATATTTTGGCGATATTTTTATATATTAAGCACATATAACAGAAACAACACCTTTTAGGGTTGTTTATATACATTTTTATAGCGCTTTGGTGTGTGCTGGCAAACTCTCCCTCTGTCTCCCCAAAGGGGTAGTGGGGTCCTGTCTTCGATAAGAGCATTCCCTGTGTGTCTGCTGTGTGTCGGTACGTGTGTGTCGACATGTATGAGGACGATGGTGTGGAGGCGGAGCAATTGCCGGTAATGGTGATGTCACCCCCTAGGGAGTCGACACCGGAATGGATGGCTTTAATTATGGAATTACGTGATAATGTTAGTACGCTGCAAAAGTCAGTTGACGACATGAGACGGCCGGAAAACCAGTTAGTACCTGTCCAGGCGTCTCAGGCACCGTCGGGGGCTGTAAAACGTCCCTTACCTCAGTCAGTCGACACAGGTACCGACACATGAATCTAGTGTCGACGGTGAAGAAAGAAACGTATTTTCCAATAGGGCCACACGTTATATGATCACGGCAATGAAGGAGGCTTTGCATATCTCTGATACTGCAGGTACCTCAAAGGGGGGTATTATGTGGGGTGTGAAAAAACTACCTGTAGCTTTTCCAGAATCAGAGGAATTGAATGACGTGTGTGATGAAGCGTGGGTTAACCCCGATAGAAAACTGCTAATTTCAAAGAAGTTATTGGCATTATACCCTTTCCCACCAGAGGTTAGGGCGCGCTGGGAAACACCCCCTAGGGTGGATAAGGCGCTCACACGCTTATCAAAACAAGTGGCGTTACCGTCTCCTGATACGGCCGCCCTCAAGGATCCAGCTGATAGGAGGCTGGAAACTACCCTGAAGAGTATATACACACATGCTGGTGTTATACTGCGACCAGCAATAGCCTCAGCCTGGATGTGCAGTGCTGGGGTGGTGTGGTCGGATTCCCTGACTGAAAATATTGATACCCTGGATAGGGACAGTATTTTATTGACTATAGAGCAATTAAAGGATGCTTTTCTTTATATGCGAGATGCTCAGAGGGATATTTGCACTCTGGCATCGAGAGTAAGTGCGATGTCCATATCTGCCAGAAGAAGTTTATGGACGCGACAGTGGTCAGGTGATGCGGATTCCAAACGGCATATGGAAGTATTGCCGTATAAAGGAGAGGAATTATTTGGGGTCGGTCTATCGGATCTGGTGGCCACGGCAACAGCCGGAAAATCCACTTTTTTACCTCAGGTCACCTCCCAACAGAAAAAGACACCGTCTTTTCAGCCGCAGTCCTTTCGTTCCTATAAGAACAAGCGGGCAAAAGGACAGTCATATTTGCCCAGAGGCAAAGGAAGGGGTAAGAGGGTGCAGCAAGCAACTACTTCCCACGAACAGAAGCCCTCCCCGGCTTCTACAAAGCCCTCAGCATGACGCTGGGGCTGTGCAAGCGGACTCAGGGGCGGTGGGGGGTCGACTAAAGATTTTCAGCACACAGTGGGCGCGCTCACAGGTGGACCCTTGGATCCTGCAGGTAGTATCTCAGGGTTACAAGTTGGAATTCGAAAAGTCTCCCCCTCGCCGGTTCCTAAAGTCTGCTTTACCAACGTCTCCCTCAGAAAGGGCGACGGTATTGGAAGCCATTCACAAGCTGTATTCTCAGCAGGTGATAGTCAAGGTACCCCTCCTACAACAGGGAAAGGGGTATTATTCCACACTATTTGTGGTACCGAAGCCGGACGGTTCGGTAAGACCTATTCTAAATCTGAAATCCTTGAACCTGTACATACAGAAATTCAAGTTCAAGATGGAGTCACTCAGAGCAGTGATAGCGAATCTGGAAGAAGGGGACTTCATGGTGTCCCTGGACATAAAAGATGCTTATCTGCATGTCCCAATTTACCCTTCACACCAAGGGTATCTCAGGTTCGTGATACAAAACTGTCATTATCAGTTTCAAACGCTGCCGTTTGGTTTGTCCACGGCACCTCGGGTCTTTACCAAGGTAATGGCCGAAATGATGGTTCTTCTACGAAGAAAAGGCGTATTAATTATCCCTTACTTGGACGATCTCCTGATAAGGGCAAGGTCCAGAGAACAATAAATAAATATGCAGGTGCGCAACCAACAGCAGCAGGTAGGAGGAAGGTCAATTCCTCAAAACAACAAGTCGTAAATAGAGGTGAATACCTGCGCTGGCTGTACAAATGTTTGATTATAATTAATAGTAATTAATAACAATCAATAATAATTAAAGGGATGGTTTGTTCAATGTAAAAAATAACAATTTATTTATAAATCACATGGAGAGATCTAAAAGAAAAAGGAATTCCTATTACCACAAGGTGGCGATAAAACTTAAAAAGTCTTTCTCAGTATAAAACTTAGTGGATTTCACATTCTCCTGTATAAATGATTTTCATTCTTGAAGGCTAGGGCAACCTCCCCTTGTGCATTCACTGTGTTGAGTAAATAGTTACCAAATCCCCACGTTGTTAGACATCAGCATAGGAATGAGTCCATTTGTAGCTGTGGCGGTGGGTCCGACCTGTTTGTTTGGAGGTCCAGTGATGGGAGAGAAGTCCAAATTCTGCCAAAGGATGAATTGGGCTGTGCAAGCCAATTAGGAGAGTGAAATCCAATCTTATGAAGCAAGCTCAACGCGTTTCACTGGTGTAATCCAGCTTCCTCAGGAGCATATATCTCATATATCTGGGGTACTCTATTTATACCCTTCTTAGTGATTAGATTAGCAGCACCTGTTCAGTTGCTTGTTAAAACAGAGAAACAAACCATCCCAAAAAACAATATAAAAACAGACAGTCAAAGTCACAAATTTCATATCTATTTATCAACCTCATTACATTTAAAAAACGAGTATTATTTTCTTTGTTTTAGTGAAAAGAAATATAAGGTAGTGCCGATCATGTGACTTTGCTCGTCACATGATCGGCGTATCAGCAGTCCCATTGGTCAAGGAGCGTCTCTGTGGTCATGTGATTGTGTCACATGACCGCACTCTAAACCCCTTCAATCAGGGGTAAGTCCCATTCTTATACGGACCTCGGGAATCCTCATTCCCATAGGCTAATTTGTATCACCTGACGGGTGACGCGCTGACGCGACATACGTGATCTCTCAGCTGGTCACGTGAGCGCGCCCTCCGTGAACATGAATTCCCCTTCCAAGCGGGGACCCGGAAATATACAGAGTCTATTGATGGACTATTAGATGTAGCGTGTGTTTGTCCTGAGCATTATCATACTCTATGGTTGTCATAGAAACCCGTTCCTAACAGGAAACAAAGAAACCCGTTTTTGACAGGGTTTATTTCTATTGTATACATTTCAACACTGAAAGAACAATATTATTACATTGAAATGGATGAATAGACATTACAATCTTAACAGATATCTAGTTCTCCTCACTTTAAACATGTGTGAATACAGATTTAATTTTTCTTATGTATCATTTACAAAACTTCACAGATTCCATTTGAAATATAGTCAATTGATTAATATATGGATAGATTGGTAAGCATTCAATTATTTACTCCAAATGTTACTCCAATTAAAGCAGACCACTATATATTTTGATTTATTTCACACTTTTTTGTATGAAAATCTGTATATTTGAAGAAGGTCTCTATTGATTAGAATTAATTTATCAAATAAAGAGAAAAAGAAGTATTGATCTTATAGCACTGCTATTTCAATGGCATTACCCCTAAGGGGACACTTCATCCTTATTATATAAATATGCATATGTATATATATTTTATATTATTTCCTCTATAGTTTTTTATGGAATAATATTACTATTAATGACCCCATATTGAAAATATGTGAAACAAAGAATAAAAAAATAAATAAAAATAAATAAAAATGAAAATAAAAAGACAACTTATATCCCTAAATGACAGAATTCAGTTCTATAGCTTCATTTAGTCCATCTGGATGCAACGAATTGAATTTGAGCATCCAGAAGACTTCCCTACGGCATAGTTGGTTAAATCTGTCCCCTCCCCTATCTGTTGGTGTGATATGTTCGAGGCACTTGATAGAGAGACAGGCTGGATCGCTTCTATGTTTCTCTAAATAATGTCGTGACACACTATGTGTCCCTAATTTGCGTATTATGTTTCTGCGATGTTCCATAAAACGTGTATGTATCGCTCTCGTAGTCCTGCCTACGTAATTCAGGCCACACCCACATGTTAGCACGTAGATCACGAACTTGGAATCACAATTCATGAAAGATTTTAAAAAATATTGCTCAGCAAAACCTGGGATGGAAACATAATACGCAAATTAGGGACACATAGTGTGTCACGACATTATTTAGAGAAACATAGAAGCGATCCAGCCTGTCTCTCTATCAAGTGCCTCGAACATATCACACCAACAGATAGGGGAGGGGACAGATTTAACCAACTATGCCGTAGGGAAGTCTTCTGGATGCTCAAATTCAATTCGTTGCATCCAGATGGACTAAATGAAGCTATAGAACTGAATTCTGTCATTTAGGGATATAAGTTGTCTTTTTATTTTCATTTTTATTTATTTTTATTTATTTTTTTATTCTTTGTTTCACATATTTTCAATATGGGGTCATTAATAGTAATATTATTCCATAAAAAACTATAGAGGAAATAATATAAAATATATATACATATGCATATTTATATAATAAGGATGAAGTGTCCCCTTAGGGGTAATGCCATTGAAATAGCAGTGCTATAAGATCAATACTTCTTTTTCTCTTTATTTGATAAATTAATTCTAATCAATAGAGACCTTCTTCAAATATACAGATTTTCATACAAAAAAGTGTGAAATAAATCAAAATATATAGTGGTCTGCTTTAATTGGAGTAACATTTGGAGTAAATAATTGAATGCTTACCAATCTATCCATATATTAATCAATTGACTATATTTCAAATGGAATCTGTGAAGTTTTGTAAATGATACATAAGAAAAATTAAATCTGTATTCACACATGTTTAAAGTGAGGAGAACTAGATATCTGTTAAGATTGTAATGTCTATTCATCCATTTCAATGTAATAATATTGTTCTTTCAGTGTTGAAATGTATACAATAGAAATAAACCCTGTCAAAAACGGGTTTCTTTGTTTCCTGTTAGGAATGGGTTTCTATGACAACCATAGAGTATGATAATGCTCAGGACAAACACACGCTACATCTAATAGTCCATCAATAGACTCTGTATATTTCCGGGTCCCCGCTTGGAAGGGGAATTCATGTTCACGGAGGGCGCGCTCACGTGACCAGCTGAGAGATCACGTACGTCGCGTCAGCGCGTCACCCGTCAGGTGATACAAATTAGCCTATGGGAATGAGGATTCCCGAGGTCCGTATAAGAATGGGACTTACCCCTGATTGAAGGGGTTTAGAGTGCGGTCATGTGACACAATCACATGACCACAGAGACGCTCCTTGACCAATGGGACTGCTGATACGCCGATCATGTGACGAGCAAAGTCACATGATCGGCACTACCTTATATTTCTTTTCACTAAAACAAAGAAAATAATACTCGTTTTTTAAATGTAATGAGGTTGATAAATAGATATGAAATTTGTGACTTTGACTGTCTGTTTTTATATTGTTTTTTGGGATGGTTTGTTTCTCTGTTTTAACAAGCAACTGAACAGGTGCTGCTAATCTAATCACTAAGAAGGGTATAAATAGAGTACCCCAGATATATGAGATATATGCTCCTGAGGAAGCTGGATTACACCAGTGAAACGCGTTGAGCTTGCTTCATAAGATTGGATTTCACTCTCCTAATTGGCTTGCACAGCCCAATTCATCCTTTGGCAGAATTTGGACTTCTCTCCCATCACTGGACCTCCAAACAAACAGGTCGGACCCACCGCCACAGCTACAAATGGACTCATTCCTATGCTGATGTCTAACAACGTGGGGATTTGGTAACTATTTACTCAACACAGTGAATGCACAAGGGGAGGTTGCCCTAGCCTTCAAGAATGAAAATCATTTATACAGGAGAATGTGAAATCCACTAAGTTTTATACTGAGAAAGACTTTTTAAGTTTTATCGCCACCTTGTGGTAATAGGAATTCCTTTTTCTTTTAGATCTCTCCATGTGATTTATAAATAAATTGTTATTTTTTACATTGAACAAACCATCCCTTTAATTATTATTGATTGTTATTAATTACTATTAATTATAATCAAACATTTGTACAGCCAGCGCAGGTATTCACCTCTATTTATAAGGTCCAGAGAACAGCTGGAAGTCGGAGTAGCACTAACCCAAGTAGTGCTTCAACAACACGGGTGGATTCTGAATCTTCCAAAATCTCAATTGACCCCGACGACACGTCTGCTGTTCCTGGGAATGATTCTGGACACTGTTCAGAAAAAGGTGTTTCTCCCGGAGGAGAAAGCAAGGGAGTTATCCGAACTTGTCAGGAACCTCCTAAAACCAGGAAATGTGTCAGTACATCAATGCACAAGAGTCCTGGGAAAGATGGTGGCTTCTTACGAAGCAATTCCATTCGGCAGATTCCACGCACGAATATTTCAGTGGGATCTGCTGGACAAATGGTCCGGATCGCATCTGCACATGCATCAGCGGATAACACTGTCACCAAGAACAAGGGTGTCTCTTCTGTGGTGGTTGCAGAGTGCCCATCTGTTAGAGGGCCGCAGATTCGGCATACAGGACTGGGTCCTGGTGACTACGGATGCCAGCCTACGAGGCTGGGGAGCAGTCACACAGGGAAGAAACTTCCAGGGCGTGTGGTCAAACCTGGAGACGTCTCTTCACATAAATATACTGGAGCTAAGAGCGATTTACAATGCTCTAAGCCTGGCAAAACCGCTGCTTCAGGGTCAGCCGGTGTTGATCCAGTCGGACAACATCACGGCAGTCGCCCACGTAAACAGACAGGGCGGCACGAGAAGCAGAAGAGCAATGACAGAAGCTGCAAGGATTCTTCGCTGGGCGGAAAATCATGTCATAGCACTGTCAGCAGTGTTCATTCCGGGAGTGGACAACTGGGAAGCAGACTTCCTCAGCAGACACGACCTCCACCCGGGAGAGTGGGGACTTCATCCAGAAGTCTTCCACATGATTGTGAACCGTTGGGAAAAACCAAAGGTGGACATGATGGCGTCCCGCCTCAACAAGAAACTGGACAGATATTGCGCCAGGTCAAGAGACCCTCAGGCAATAGCTGTGGACGCTCTGGTAACACCGTGGGTGTACCAGTCCGTGTATGTGTTTCCTCCTCTGCCTGTCATACCAAAGGTACTGAGAATTATACGGCTACGGGGAGTAAGAACAATACTCGTGGCTCCGGATTGGCCGAGAAGGACTTGGTACCCGGAACTTCAAGAGATGCTCACGGAAGAGCCGTGGCCTCTACCGTTAAGAAGGGATCTGCTTCAGCAGGGACCTTGTATGTTCCAAGACTTACCGCGACTGCGTTTGACGGCATGGCGGTTGAACGCCGGATTCTAAAAGAAAGGGGCATTCCAGAGGAAGTTATTCCTACCTTGATTAAAGCCAGGAAGGAAGTGACCGCACAACATTATCACCGCATTTGGAGAAAATATGTTGCGTGGTGTGAGGCCAAGAAGGCCCCAACGGAGGAATTTCAATTTGGTCGATTCCTACATTTCCTGCAGCCAGGATTGTCTATGGGCCTCAAATTGGGGTCTATTAAGGTTCAAATTTCGGCCTTATCGATTTTCTTCCAGAAAGAATTGGCTTCAGTGCCTGAAGTACAAACCTTTGTCAAAGGTGTACTACATATACAGCCCCCGATTGTGCCTCCAGTGGCACCGTGGGATCTCAACGTAGTTTTGGATTTTCTCAAATCCCATTGGTTTGAGCCGCTCAAATCGGTAGATTTGAAGTATCTTACATGGAAAGTAACCATGCTACTGGCCCTGGCTTCAGCCAGGAGAGTATCAGAGTTGGCGGCTTTATCGTACAAAAGCCCATATCTGATTTTCCATTCGGACAGGGCAGAACTGCGGACGCGTCCTCAGTTTCTGCCTAAGGTGGTTTCGGCTTTTCACTTGAACCAGCCTATTGTGGTGCCTGCGGCTACTAGCGACTTGGAGGACTCCAAGTTGCTGGACGTTGTCAGAGCATTGAAAATATATATTTCAAGGACGGCTGGAGTCAGAAAATCTGACTCGCTGTTTATCCTGTATGCACCCAACAAGATGGGTGCTCCTGCGAGGTATTTTGGATATGGGATTTTTCCGTATTTTGGAATAGTTGCATACCATAATGAGATATCATGGTGATGGGACCTAAATCTAAGCACAGAATGCATTTATGTTACATATACACCTTATACACACAGCCTGAAGGTAATTTTAGCCAATATTTTTTATAACTTTGTGCATTAAACAAAGTGTGTGTACATTCACACAATTCATTTATGTTTCTTATACACCTTATACACACAGCCTGAAGGTCATTTAATACAATATTTTAATAACTTTGTGTATTAAACAAAGTTTGTGTACATTGAGCCATCAAAAAACAAAGGTTTCACTATCTCACTCTCACTCAAAAAAGTCCGTATTTCGGAATATTCCGTATTTCGGAATATTTGGATATGGGATACTCAACCTGTATCAATCTCATCAAGATCATGCTCTCATGTGTTTTTAGCACCAAATACAAAGAACAGAATGAGTAAACATTCTGAAGATAGCACTTGTTACCCATTACATGCCAGGTTGCATACTGACTATATACAATTCATGTTCTTAACTTCATTGGATTATTATAGGAGTGCTTTATGTTATATCTTTAGAATGGTGGTTGGTGTTTGTTATGAATATAATACGGTGTTTTTAATAGTACAAGAAGGGGGGAATATATATATATATTTAATACAAGGGAAATATAGATATATATATTTATTACAAACTATGTTCTGTGTGTGTCAGTATTCCTGACACAGGTATATTTTACAAGCAAGGGCAATGTCCATTGTCTGGTTATATGAGACAGACAAAAACAAGACAAGTGTTTGGAGTTGGACATATGTCAACCTTGTAATGTTTGCGTCTTCATATTAAGACAATGGTGTTTTCACCTTGTGTGTTAATCTATATAATCCATGTTACACATTGATATTTTTATGTTATAATCTAACACTCAAAATTGAGGTGTCTGTGCCCCCTACTGTTTCTTAGCGTTTATGTATATGTCATCATATGAACTTTGGACACATGAAATACCCTTACTCAGGAGTTCTTCAGCCTATATAAGATAGAAATTTGCAATGTTAAAGTAGCCTAGATAGCCTGGATGAACCAGGATGATCTGAAAATAACTCAGCCTCTAGACGAAGAGGGCGAGGCTCCTGAGTATGATGATATGATTGCTGTATCGAACTGGATCTACTGAATTCATCAATAACCTTAGCTAAGTATACAATAAATTCATATCTATATATTCAAGTTATTTTGTTGAAGTACTTTTCTGGGAATCCACCCATCTGGGTCTCCTCGAACTTAACCCACCTGTAACAGTGCACCACTGCACGCGAGTCCTGGGAAAGATGGTAGCTTCTTACGAAGCAATTCCATTCGGAAGGTTCCATGCAATGATCTTTCAGTGGGATCTGTTGGACAAGTGGTCTGGATCGCATCTTCAGATGCATCGGCTGATAACCCTGTCTCCAAGGACCAGGGTGTCGCTGTTGTGGTGGCTGCAGAGTGCTCATCTTCTAGAGGGCCGCAGATTCGGCATACAGGACTGGGTCCTGGTGACCACGGATGCCAGCCTTCGAGGTTGGGGGGCAGTCACACAGGGAAGAAACTTCCAAGGACTATGGACGAGTCAGGAGACTTCCCTACACATAAATATTCTGGAACTAAGGGCCATTTACAATGCCCTAAGTCAGGCAAGACCCCTGCTTCAACACCAGCCGATGCTGATCCAGTCAGACAACATCACGGCGGTCGCCCGTGTACACCGTCAGGGCGGCACAAGAAGCAGGATGGCGATGGCAGAAACCACAAGGATTCTCCGATGGGCGGAAAATCATGTGTTAGCACTGTCAGCAGTGTTCATTCCGGGAGTGGATAACTGGGAAGCAGACTTCCTCAGCAGGCACGACCTCCACCCGGGAGAGTGGGGACTTCATCCAGAAGTCTTCCAAATGATTGTACACCGTTGGGAAAGGCCACAGGTGGACATGATGGCGTCCCGCCTCAACAAAAAGCTAAAAAGATATTGCGCCAGGTCAAGGGACCCTCAGGCGATAGCTGTGGACACTCTAGTGACACCGTGGGTGTACCAGTCGGTTTATGTGTTCCCTCCTCTGCCTCTCATACCCAAGGTACTGAGAATAATAAGAAGGAGAGGAGTAAGAACTATACTTGTGGTTCCGGATTGGCCAAGAAGAGCTTGGTACCCAGAACTTCAAGAAATGATCTCAGAGGACCCATGGCCTCTGCCGCTCAGACAGGACCTGCTGCAGCAGGGGCCCTGTCTGTTCCAAGACTTACCGCGGCTGCGTTTGACGGCATGGCGGTTGAACACCGGATCCTAAAAGAAAAGGGCATTCCGGAGGAAGTCATTCCTACGCTGATTAAAGCTAGGAAAGATGTGACCGTAAGACATTATCACTGCATATGGCGAAAATATGTTGCTTGGTGTGAGGCCAGGAAGGCCCCAACGGAGGAATTTCAGCTCGGTCGATTTCTGCACTTCCTACAGTCAGGAGTGACTATGGGCCTAAAATTGGGTTCCATTAAGGTCCAGATCTCGGCTCTGTCGATTTTCTTCCAAAAAGAACTGGCTTCACTGCCTGAAGTTCAGACTTTTGTTAAAGGAGTGCTGCATATTCAGCCCCCTTTTGTGTCTCCAGTGGCACCGTGGGATCTCAACGTGGTGTTGGATTTCCTAAAGTCGCATTGGTTTGAGCCACTTAAAACCGTGGAGCTAAAATACCTCACGTGGAAAGTGGTCATGCTGTTGGCCTTGGCGTCGGCCAGGCGTGTATCAGAATTGGCGGCTTTGTCATGTAAAAGCCCTTATCTGATTTTTCATATGGATAGGGCGGAATTGAGGACTCGTTCCCAATTCCTTCCTAAGGTGGTTTCAGCTTTTCATGTGAACCAACCTATTGTGGTGCCTGCGGCTACTCGGGACTTGGAGGATTCCAAGTTACTGGACGTAGTTAGGGCACTGAAAATATATGTTTCCAGGACGGCTGGAGTCAGGAAAACTGACTCGCTATTTATCCTGTATGCACCCAACAAGCTGGGTGCTCCTGCTTCTAAGCAGACTATTGCTCGCTGGATCTGTAGCACGATTCAACTTTCACATTCTGCGGCTGGACTGCCGCATCCTAAATCTGTAAAAGCCCATTCCACGAGGAAAGTGGGCTCTTCTTGGGCGGCTGCCCGAGGGGTCTCGGCTTTACAACTTTGCCGAGCTGCTACTTGGTCGGGTTCAAACACATTTGCAAAATTCTACAAGTTTGATACCCTGGCTGAGGAGGACCTTGAGTTTGCTCATTCGATGCTGCAGAGTAATCCTCACTCTCCCGCCCGTTTGGGAGTTTTGGTATAATCCCCATGGTCCTTACGGAGTTCCCAGCATCCACTAGGACGTCAGAGAAAATAAGAATTTACTCACCGGTAATTCTATTTCTCGTAGTCCGTAGTGGATGCTGGGCGCCCATCCCAAGTGCGGATTGTCTGCAATACTTGTATATAGTTATTGCCTAACTAAAGGGTTATTGTTATGAGCCATCTGTTCGTGAGGCTCAGTTGTTGTTCATACTGTTAACTGGATATAGTGTCACGAGTTGTACGGTGTGATTGGTGTGGCTGGTATGAGTCTTACCCGGGATTCCAAATCCTTTCCTTATTGTGTCAGCTCTTCTGGGCACAGTTTCCCTAACTGAGGTCTGGAGGAGGGGCATAGAGGGAGGAGCCAGTGCACACCAGGTAGTCCTAATTCTTTCTTAGAGTGCCCAGTCTCCTTCGGAGCCCGCTATTCCCCATGGTCCTTACGGAGTTCCCAGCATCCACTACGGACTGCGAGAAATAGAATTACCGGTGAGTAAATTCTTATTTTCCTCTCTCTCCTCAGCTGCAGAGACAACGCTGGTCCATTCTTCCACTTCTGGCAACAAGTACAGGGTGCAAATAAGGGGGGCACAAAGCGTTTGGTGGTGCATTCCTAGTGTGAATTACTGTGTAAAAGCGCTGTTGTCTGTATGCATTCTGTGTTCACAGACATTACATACTGGTGCTGGGGTTGTTAACTGGCTGCTCCCATACTGTGTCCCTTTGACTGTTTTTGCTGTGGGTCTGTCCCCTTATAAGTCCCAGTGTGTCTGTGAGTGCGTGCTGTACACGTGTAAGGCATGTCTGAGGCAGGGAGTTCCTCCCCGGAGGAAGGCATTTTAGGGACACAGAGTTGTAATGTGGTGGCGCTGCCGGCACACCAAGAGCCTGCATGGGTGAAAGAAATACGTGACAGTATGCATCTTATTAACAGGAGGTTAGATAAGTCTGAATCTCAGGCTGAATGCTGGAGAAAATCTGTGGAAGATGTGATTTTTCAGGACTCAGTTCTTCCTACTGCAGGCGGCCCCCTCTGGGTCACATAAGAGACCATTTGTGAATACTGATACCGACACTGTGTCGACGATAGTGACTCTAGAGAAATAGATCATAAATTGGCAAAAAATATACAATATATGATTGTGGCTATAAGGGATGTGTTGGAAGTTGCAGAAGCCTCGCCTGTACCTCAGGAGAAGGCTTATTTATGTAAGGAAAAGAAATCCAAAGTCACGTTCCCTCTTTCCCACAAGCTAAATGCTCTCTTTGCGGGGATGTGGGTGAATCCTCAGAAAAAATTCCATATTCCTAAGCGGATTCAGGTAGCTTACCCTTTCCCAGCAGAGGACAGATAAAAATGGGAATCGGCCCCTGTGTTAGACAGTGCACTTTCCAGGTTGACAAAGAAGGTTATTCTCCCTGCACCTGGCACGGCTCCACTAAAAGAGCCGGCTGACCGTAAGAGGGAAACTACATTGAAATCCATTTATGTTGCCAATGGTACACTGCTCAGACCCACTTTTGCCTGCGCGTAGGTCAGTCGCGCTATTGAAAAATGGTCTGACAGCGTGTCATCAGAAATTGACACGGTTGATAAAGATGAGATACTCCTTAAGTTAGGGTATATCAAAGACGCTGCCGCCTACATGCTAGAAGCGATGAAAGATATTGGACTCTTGAGTTCACAAGCCGCTACCATGGCGATATCAGCTAGGCGGGCGTTGTTGATTCACCAATGGAAAGCGGATGCGGATTCCAAAAGAAACATGGAGGCTCTCCCATATGAAGGTGAGACCTTATTTGGCGAAGGTCTGGATGCGTTAGTCTCAGCGGCTACTGCAGGTAAGTCCACGATTTTGCCCCCTGCACCGGCAAAAAAGACCTATCACACACAGATGCAGTCCTTTCGGCCCAATAAATACAAAAGAGCTAGAGGTTCCCCCTTCTTTGCAGGAAGAGGAAGGGGAAAGAAGCCCACAGCGGCTCCAGGTTCCCAGGAGCAGAAGTCTACCCCTACTTCTGCCAAATCTTCAGCATGACGCTGGAACTCCCTGGATCCCTGGGTATTGCAAATAGTATCCCAGGGATACAAGCTGGAGTTTCAAGACGTTCCCCCATGCCTATTTTTCAAATCAACCTTGCCAGCTTCTCTTCCAGAAAGAGAAGCAGTAACATCGGCAATCCAAAAATTATGTCAAGACCAGGTCGTAGTCCTGGTGCCTTTGCCGCAACAAGGGGAGGGGTTTTATTCAACCCTTTTTTTAGTTCCGAAGCCGGACTGCTCGGTCAGACCGATCCTGAACCTAAAAAATTTGAATCTCTACTTGAAACGGTTCAAGTTCAAGATGGAATCACTCCGGGCAGTGATTTCCAGTCTGGAGGAGGGGGATTACATGGTGTCGGTAGACATCAAGGATGCTTACCTGCATGTTCCCATTTATCCTCCTCACCAGGCATATCTGAGATTTGCGGTTCAGGATTACCAGTTCCAGACGTTACCTTTTGGCCTCTCTACGGCGCCGAGGGTATTCACCAAGGTGATGGCGGAGATGATGGTCCTCCTTCGTCAAAAAGGAGTCAATATAATTCCTTATCTGGACGATCTCCTGATAAAGGCGAGATCCAGGGAGCAGCTGTTACAAAACATCATGCTCTCCCTGTCGATACTCCAACAACACGGTTGGATTATAAATTATCCAAAGACACAATTGGAACAGACCACAAGATTGTCTTTTCTCGGGATGATTCTGGACACGGAAGTTCAGAATTTCTTCCGGTGGAAATCCAAAAAATGGTAAAACAATTATTGAAACCATCCAGTGTGTCGATCCATCAGTGCATTCGGTTGTTGGGGAAGATGGTGGCGGCCATACAGTTTGGCAGGTTCCATGCCAGAGTATTCCAGTGGGACCTGTTGGATAAGTGGTTGGGGTCCCACCTTCACATGCACCAAAAAATAGTCCTGTCATCAAAAGCCAGGATTTCACTCCTGTGGTGGCTACACAGTCCGCACCTACTAGAGGGACGCAGATTCGGGATTCAGGACTGGGTCCTGGCAACCACTGATGCAAGTCTCCGAGGCTGGGGAGCTGTCACTCAGGGGGAAAGCTTCCAAGGAAAATGGTCAAGTCAGGAAGCCCGCCTTCACATAAACGTGCTGGAATTGAAAGCCATTTACAACGGCCTCCGACAAGCGGTACATCTTCTTCAAGATCATCCTGTGCAGATCCAGTCGGACAATGTAACAGCAGTCGCGTACATAAACAGGCAGGGCGGAACGAAAAGCAGAGCAGCAATGGCAGATGTGACAGAGATCCTCCTCTGGGCAGAAAGGCATGCAAAAGCTCTCAGCAATTTTCATTCCGGGAGTGGACAACTGGGAAGCAGAATTCCTCAGCAGACACGATCTCCATCCAGGAGAGTGGGGCCTCCACCAAGAAGTCTTCGCAGAGGTGACAAGTCTTTGGGGAGTTCCTCAAGTAGACATGATGGCATCTCGTCTCAACAAGAAGCTTCAGAAATATTATCCAGGTCGAGAGACCCTCAAGCAATAGCAGTGGATGCATTAGTGACCCAGTGGGTATTCCAGTCAGTGTATGTCTTCCCTCCACTTCCGCTGATCCCAAAAGTTCTCAGGATCCTAAGAAGAACAAGGGCTCGAGCAATCTTCATTGCCCCAGACTGGCCAAGGAGGGCTTGGTACCCAGATCTTCAGGAGTTGCTCTTAGAAGATCCTCGGCCTCTTCCTCTTCGCGAGGGCCTGCTGCAGCAGGGGCCGTGCGTGTATCAGGACTTACAGCGGCTAGGTTTGACGGCATGGCTGTTGAGCACCGGATCCTAGCCCGTAAGGGTATTCCGAAAGAAGTCATTCCGACACTTATTCAAACCAGGAAAGGAGTAACGTCGAAACATTACCACCGTATTTGGAGAAAGTATGTGTCTTGGTGTGAATCCAAGAAGGCTCCTACGGAAGAGTTTCACTTGGGACGTTTTCTCCATTTTCTGCAGGCTGGTGTGGAGGCGGGCCTCCGATTGGGGTCAATCAAGGTCCAGATTTCGGCCTTGTCAGTGTTCTTCCAAAAACAATTAGCCTCTCTTCCAGAGGTTCAGACGTTCGTGAAAGGCGTTCTGCACATCCAGCCTCCTTTTGTGCCTCCAGTGGCACCATGGGACCTTAATGTAGTGTTGCAGTTCCTTAAATCGGTTTGGTTTGAGCCTCTACGAGAGATAGAGTTGAAGTTTCTCACTTGGAGAGTGGTGATGCTTTTGGCATTGGCATCCGCACGGCGGGTGTCTGAATTGGGGGCCTTGTCTCACAAGAGCCCTTACCTGATTTTCCATGAAGATAGGGCAGAGTTGCGAACTCGCCAACATTTTCTTCCAAAGGTGGTTTCTTCTTTCCACATAAACCAACCTATTGTGGAGCAAGTGGTTACTGACACGTTCACTAAGTCAAAGTCTCTAGATGTGATTAGAGCTTTGAAGATTTATGTCGCTAGAAGAGCTCGAATTCAGAAAACAGAGTCTTTCTTTGTCCTGTATGCTCCCAACAAGATTGGGTGTCCTGCTTCCAAGTAGACTATTGTACGATTCAGCAAGCTCATACTACGGCTGGATTGCCGTTGCCGAAGTCGGTGAAGGCCCATTCCATTAGGATGGTGGTGTTAGGTTCCTGGTGCTCAGAACAAGGGAGATGTTCATGAAGTGAGTCCAGAGCACCAGGACGTAACGCTGGGAAAGGGGAATGGAAAGGGAATAGCCCCTGGCGCCCTAACTCTGTTGTCTCACCCGTGCTGTCAGAAATCCCTTGCGAGACTATGGTTTCTTGAGCCCTTGGCAGCCGTGTTTGAAGGGCGGATTATGTCTGCCCAACTCCGATGCCCCCCGGTCTTAGTGAGAGACAAAGGGAAATCCGAGACAGGATGATAACGAGAGGCCCTCTAACTAAGCAAACAGGCCAGGGGCTACAAGCTAACTAAAAACCTAAAGTATGTGCGGAGAAACCGCCAAAGGAAAAGAACAACAAAGGAAATGCTGATCACACGCCGACACAATACCTTTGTGTACCGGCGGTGACAGCATAAGCAGAACCCTCTGCAAAACACCAGGGACAGAAACAATAATGGAATACAGCGGCCTAGGCCAACGGACGCGGCAGAGCCGCTACTCACGGAACCGGTACGAATACTGGCAAACGGACAGGAACCCTCAATGATGCCGACATACACTCTCAAAACTGGAGGACAGGCAGAATCCCAAACGACAGACCGGTGGACACCAGGAAACCAGGAACTTGACCAGGGATAGGCAAAGCCACTGGACATCAGGGCAGGAACGCCTCACAGCAGGACACGGGCTAAGACACAGGAATCGACACAGGGACTGACACAGGAATCAACACAGGAAGCAGCTAGTCAGATACTGCTATACAGGAGCTCAGGGACTGGCAGGAACCAGCACAGACTTCAAGCAGACTGAAAACCAAGAAATATCACCAGCATCTGTGAATTGCAGTCAGCCAGCATATAACAGAGAGGCCTAATTAATAATCCCATGCAGCTGCCCTGTTGCATGACTCTAAACTGACAAGATGCAATTAGCAGCCAGGTGAGGCTGAACACATGGGAACAAGCTGCAATTACACAGACTCACCAGCGGCAGCAGACAAGAGTATTCTAAAACAGAGCAACGGGAAATCCTGGCATGCAAGACAACTTTATAAACATAAAATAGGAATGAACCACTACCTGTGGTTCATAACAGTATCCCCTCCTTAAGGGTGAGCTCCGAGCACCCCATGACACCCACGGGGAACATAAACCGAAGTATAACATAAAATACAGAACAAAAATGCAAAACAGGAATGAGCCACAGCCGTGGCTCATAACATTACCCCCCCCCCCCTTGAGGAGGGGTCAAAAGACCCCAAAATTCAGACTATCCAGAACAAGGGATACAAAAAAAAAAAAAACTGACACACTGGTCTAACAGACAAGAAAACAAAAAACAAGCTGTAGCAACAACTTGTAACAGTGCCTTCCCCTTGATGGTGGCCACTGGACACAAGACAAGGAAAAAAAAAAAAACTTTTTTTTATCAAGGCAAGAGTCAAAAATTATTTCTTTTTCTTCTTCTTTTTACAAAGCTCTTTAGGTCTGACCAAGGTAATTCCCCAAACATTGTCTGAACTGATGGTACCACCCAGCAAGGCTGCGTTCAAATCAGAGACAGGTCTCTTACCCTTGGGAGCTGAACTTTCTGGTAAAGTACTATTATTAGAAGAAGAAGTCAGAAAAGCACATCCTGCAGTCAAAACAACGGGCTGGGACTCTTGTGCCGAGTTTACAGTATTTGGTGGACTCTCAGCAGACAAGACGGGTGACTTAGAGGAACCTGAACCAATTTCTTTGGAACCATATCTTTTAATAATTGCATCACAGAATGCTAGGGGATCCTGAAGAATGGGATCTTCAGCTTTCATTAGGCTGGTCGCCCACTCAAAAGGCTCTCCTCTAAAAGAATAAATCAGATAGAGCCCAAGGTTTTCTGAAGTGATGCCCAGAAATGGTCTAGACAACATAATAGTGTAATAGTGTTTGAAAAGCGCCAGAAATTGGGCTAAGTCCCCATCAAAGGTTATGGATGTTGAGATATCAGAGTCAGGATCTGTTTCCTTCTCATCTGACTGACTGGAGTGCTTTGCTAGGACCTGGTCACTATTGACCTTACTCGAGGCTGAGACTCTCTGAACCCCACCCGGGGCAGTGACTTTCTGAACCCCACCCGGGGCAGTGACTTTCTGAATCCCACCCGGGGCAGTGACTTTCTGAATCCCACCCGGGGCAGTGACTTTCTGAACCCCACCCGGGGCAGTGACTTTCTGAACCCCACCCGGGGGAGTGACTTTCTGAACCCCACCCGGGGCAGTGACTTTCTGAACCCCACCCGGGGCAGTGACTTCCGGGAACCCCGCTGGGGCAGTGGCCTCCGGGAACCCCGCTGGGGCAGTGGCCTCCGGGAACCCCGCTGGGGTCAGCACCTCGGATTCTTTTACTGGGACCGGGCCGTTGGCCTCCCTGACTGGGATCGGGCCATCGGCCTCCCTCTCTGAGTCGATAATTATCGAAAGTTCTCCCGGGACTATGACTTCCGGGACTTTTGCTGAAGCAATAACGTTCAGATCCTCCACTAATGCTATGCTTCTTAAGTTCTTTCCTGGGGAAGCGACTTCTAGACCCTTCTTTGGGGCTGCGTCTCTCGAGACCCCACTTGGGGATATTACTTCAAAGATCCCTTCTGGGGTTTTGCTTCTCGAGTTCCCTTCAAGAACTATGGTTTTAGAGACCCTTTCTAGGGTTGCGCTCTTCAAGTCCCTACCTGGGGTAACGGCTTCTGAGACCCCTTCTGGTATGGACACCTGAACTACAATATTTGATGTCCCTCTATAAGCTTGGGCATCGGGTACCGCACCAGCACTCTGGGCCTCGGGTACCGCACCAGCACTCTGGGCATCGGGTACCGCACCAGCACTCTGGGCATCGGGTACCGCACCAAGATCCTGAGCTACGGGCACCACTCCAGGACCCTGGGCTACGGGCACCACTCCAGGACCCTGGGCTACGGGCACCACTCCAGGACCCTGGGCATCGGGCACCACTCCAGGAACCTGGGCATCGGGCACCACTCCAGGAACTTGGGCATCGGGCACCACTCCAAGAACCTGGGCATCGGGCACCACTCCAGGGGCTTGCAACTCCGCTTCCACAGGAACCTCAAGAGAGGAGAGAAACATTCTCTTTTGATTCCTGAATCTATAATGGGGCTCCCTTGCCCAAGGACCCCAATTATAGGACAGAGAGCTTTTTAGTGTGGGTTGTGTGACAAGTACCTCTGCCACAGTAGAGACAGGAGTAGGTCTTGTATCATGACTCAACTTGGCCAGAGGGCAAGACTCGTCACCACACTTTGGCTTGCGCAACTCACAGGTCTGCAGATAGTGGCCTAAACCCCCACAATATAGGCATAAGTTTAAGTTTCTGCGACGCAGACGCTCCTTCTGAGAGCCTGGGCCGCAGAAAACTTTTAAACCTTTTCTCTTCAATTAAACCAGAGGATTCTCTTGTCACCATACTGTGAACAAGAGTCTCTTTAGAGATAGATGTACTCTCAACGACTTCTGGCAAGATGAGCAAGATTTTAGTCAGAAGGTTTTGCAGTTGCTTTAGGGATTGCTGCAAAACTTCTAGTCGCTCTGGTCTCAAAGCACTGAAAACAGAGTTCAGGGCTGCGAGAGATGCCTGCAGGGCTTGCATAGTAGACATAGGAGGATTTAAAACAAGACAAGGCAGGACTAGACAAGGCAGGACTAAATTTTGCTAAACAAAACAAGACTTTTTTTTTTTTTTTTTTTACACACCGGACTGGATTCTAACACCGGACTGGATTCTAACACCGGACTGGATTCTAACACCGAATTCTAGACAAGACTGGATTCTAGACTAGACACTGGACTGGGCCAAAAAAGAAAAAAAAAAGTTTTATTTCTTTTTTGTGGTATGGCTGGTGATAATGTTAGGTTCCTGGTGCTCAGAACAAGGGAGATGTTCATGAAGTGAGTCCAGAGCACCAGGACGTAACACTGGGAAAGGGGAATGGAAAGGGAATAGCCCCTGGCGCCCTAACTCTGTTGTCTCACCCGTGCTGTCAGAAATCCCTTGCGAGACTATGGTTTCTTGAGCCCTTGGCAGCCGCGTTTGAAGGACGGATTATGTCTGCCCAACTCCGATGCCCCCCGGTCTTAGTGAGAGACAAAGGGAAATCCGAGACAGGATGATAACAAGAGGCCCTCTAACTAAGCAAACAGGCCAGGGGCTACAAGCTAACTAAAAACCTAAAGTATGTGCGGAGAAACCGCCAAAGGAAAAGAACAACAAAGGAAATGCTGATCACACGCCGACACAATACCTTTGTGTACCGGCGGTGACAGCATAAGCAGAACCCTCTGCAAAACACCAGGGACAGAAACAATAATGGAATACAGCGGCCTAGGCCAACGGACGCGGCAGAGCCGCTACTCACGGAACCGGTACGAATACTGGCAAACGGACAGGAACCCTCAATGATGCCGACACACACTCTCAAAACTGGAGGACAGGCAGAATCCTAAACGACAGACCGGTGGACACCAGGAAACCAGGAACTTGACCAGGGATAGGCAAAGCCACTGGACATCAGGGCAGGAACGCCTCACAGCAGGACACGGGCTAAGACACAGGAATCGACGCAGGGACTGACACAGGAATCAACACAGGAAGCAGCTAGTCAGATACTGCTATACAGGAGCTCAGGGACTGGCAGGAACCAGCACAGACTTCAAGCAGACTGAAAACCAAGAAATATCACCAGCATCTGTGAATTGCAGTCAGCCAGCATATAACAGAGAGGCCTAATTAATAATCCCATGCAGCTGCCCTGTTGCATGACTCTAAACTGACAAGATGCAATTAGCAGCCAGGTGAGGCTGAACACATGGGAACAAGCTGCAATTACACAGACTCACCAGCGGCAGCAGACAAGAGTATTCTAAAACAGAGCAACGGGAAATCCTGGCATGCAAGACAACTTTATAAACATAAAATAGGAATGAACCACTACCTGTGGTTCATAACAGTATCCCCTCCTTAAGGGTGAGCTCCGAGCACCCCATGACACCCACGGGGAACATAAACCGAAGTATAACATAAAATACAGAACAAAAATGCAAAACAGGAATGAGCCACAGCCGTGGCTCATAACAGGTGGGCTCATCCTGGGCGGCTGCCCTGGGGGTCTCGGCATTACAACTTTGCCGAGCAGCTACTTGGTCGGGGTCAAACACGTTTGCACAATTCTACAAGTTTGATACTTTGGCCGATGAAGACCTCAAGTTTGGTCAATCGGTGCTGCAGGGTCATCCGCACTCTCCCGCCCGTACTGGAGCTTTGGTATAAACCCCATGGTCAATAAGTGGACCCCAGCATCCTCTAGGACGTATGAGAAAACAGGATTTTAATACCTACCGGTAAATCCTTTTCTCCTAGTCCGTAGAGGATGCTGGGCGCCCGTCCCAGTGCGTACTTTACCTGCAGTTTAGTTATACATAAGTTGTGTTATGTTAGTTTCTGCTTGTTGCTGCAATTGATTCGTGCCTGTTGGCGTGTGTTATGATGATTGCCATGTGTGCGGCATGGTTGAGGTGTGAGCTGGTATGTATCTCAACACTAATATTAAATTAAATCCTTTCCTCGAAATGTCTGTCTCCCTGGGCACAGTTCCTATAACTGAAGTCTGGAGGAGGGGCATAGAGGGAGGAGCCAGTTCACACCCATTGAAAAGTCTTAAGAGTGCCCATGGCTCCTGCGGAGCCCATGGTAAATAAGTGGACCCCAGCATCCTCTACGGACTAGGAGAAAAGGATTTACCGGTAGGTATTAAAATCCTGTTTTCTCTTACATCCCAGAGGATACTGGGGTCCATTTAGTACCATGGGGATGTACCAAAGCTCCCAAACAGGGTGGGAGAGTGCCGAGGTTCCTGCAGAACTGATTGACCAAACTGAAGGTCCTCAGAGGCCAAAGTAACGAACTTGTAGAACTTAGCAAACGTGTTCGATCCTGACCTTGTAGCTTCTCGGCAGAGCTGTAAAGCCGAGACACCCCGGGTAGCCGCCCAGGAAGAATCCACCAACCTAGTAGAGTGGGCCTGTACAGATCTTGGAACCGGCAAACCTGCCGTAGAATAAGCATGCTGGTTAGTAAGCCTGACTGCTTTGAAGCAGGACACCCAATTTTATTGGGATCATATAGAACAAACAGCGAGTCTGATTTTCTGTGACGAGCTGTCCACTTCACATAGATCTTCAAAGCCCTCACAACATCCAAGGACTTTGAAGTAGCAGAGCTGTCGGTAACCACCGGAACCACAATAGGTTGGTTGATATGAAATGCAAAGACCACCTTAGGAAGAAATTGCTGACGAGTTCTGAGTTCAGCTCTATCTTCATGAAAAATTAAATAGGGACTTTTGTGAGACAGTACCCCCATTTCCGAAACACACCTTGCTGAAGCGAAGGCCAACAGTGTGACGGTTTTCCACGTAAGAAACTTTACGTCAACCTCCTATAAAGGCTCAAACCATTCTGATTGTAGAAACTGCAACACCACATTGAGATCCCAAGGTGCCGTGGGAGACACAAAGGGTGGCTGGATGTGCAGAACACCCTTCAAGAACGTCTGAACCTAACTAAGGGAGGGAAGCAAATTGTTTCTGGAAGAAAATGGACAAGGACGAAATCTGGACTTTTATGGAACCCAAGCGTAGGATCACATCCACCCCTGCCTGCAGAAAAAAGAGAAAACGTCCCAGTTGAAATTCCAGCGCAGGAATTTTCCTGCTCTCAAACCAGGAGACGTATTTTTTCCAAATACGGTGGTAATGTTTAGACATTACTCCCTTTCTGGCTTGGATCAAAGTTGGAATAACCCTGTCTGGGATTCCTTTCTGTGCTAGAATTAGACGCTCAACTTCCATGCTGTCAAATGTAGCAGTGGTAAGTCTTGATAGACGAACGGCCCCTGCTGCAGAAGATCCTAGCGAAGAGGTAGAGGCCACGGGTTCTCTGAGAGTATCTCCAGTAGATCCGCGTACCAGGCCCTTCTTGGCCAGTCCGAAGCAATGAGTATTGCTTGAATCCTTTCCCTTTTTTATCTTTTGAGAATTCTTGGGATCAATGGAAGTGGTGGAAACACGTACACCATCTGGTAAACCCATGGAGTTACCAGAGCGTCCACCGCCACATCCTGTGGGTCTCTTGACCTGGAACAATACCGCTTGAGCTTCTTGTTGAGACGAGAGGCCATCATGTCGACTTGAGGAACCCCCCACCGACGTGTCAAACACCCGAACACCTCCGGGAGAAGGTCCCACTCTCCTGGGTAGAGGTCGTGTCTGCTGAGGAAGTCTGCTTCCCAGTTGTCTACTCCCGGAATGAAGATTGCCGACAACGCCACAGCATGTCTTTCTGCCCAGAGGAGAATCTTTGTCACCTCTGACATTGCTGCTCTGCTCTTCGTTCCGCCCTGTTACCGCCGTCACATTGTCCGACTGAACCTGAATGGCTTGATCTTGAAGAAGATGTGATACCTGTAGAAGGGCGTTGTATATGGCCCTTAATTCCAGAATGTTGATTGGAAGAATGGTTTCCTGACTTGACCATTTGGTTTGGAACTGTTCCCCCTGGGTAACCGCTCCCCAACCTCTGAGGCTTGCGTCTGTGGTTAGCAGAATCCAATTTTGAATCCCGAACCTTCGGCCCTTGGTCAGGTGAGAAGTCTCAAGCCACCACAGAAGAGAAATCCTGGCTGTTGGCGACAGACGTATCCTCTGGTGCATATAAAGATGGGATCCAGACCATTTGTCCAACAGATCCAGCTGGAAGGGCCTTGTATGGAACCTTCCGTACTGTAGCGCCTCGTAAGCGGCTACCATCTTCCCCAGAAGGCGAATGCATAGATGCACCGATATCCGGGTTAGTTTCAGAACATCGACTGGATCACCAATGCCATTTCCAATGGAAGAAATACCTTCCGTGCCTCCATATCCAGTATCTTCCCCAGGAACGTAAGCCTCCGTGTTGGTTCCAGGTGAGATTTTGGCAGGTTCAGAAGCCACCCGTGATCCCGGAGTAGTCGAGCTGAGAGGGCAATGTTGTAAAATAACCTCTCCCTGAATGGTGCCTTGAGATAAGCAGATCGTCCAGGTTTGGAATTATGTTCACTCCCTGTTTGTGGGGGAGAAACATCATCTCTGCCATTACCTTGGTGAACACCCTTGGTGCCGTGGAGAGGCCAAATGGCAGGGCCTGGAACTGGTAGTGACAGTCCTGTAATGCAAACCTTAGATAAGCCTGGTGAGGCGGCCAGATTGGAATAAGAGGTACGCATCCTTGATATCCAGAGATACCAGGAATTCCCCCTCCTCCAGACCTGAGATCACCGCTCTCAGGGACTCCATCTTGAATTTGAACACCCTTAAGTACGGGTTCAGTGATTTTCAAAATGGGTCTTACCGAACTGTCCGGCTTCTGTACCACAAACAGGTTGGAATAATAACCTTTGTTTTGCAGCCGAGGTTGAACTGGAACAATGACCTGAGTCTGTACCAGTTTTTTAATTGCTTCCTGTAAAGTCATACTTTACAGGAAAACGTTAAACACACTTAACCCACAGAGAGCCCCCTAGGGAGACACAGAGTATGATGGAGCCAGCCACACCGCTGCTTATTGCTAATGCCAAGCTTAGCTGGGTTGCAAACTAAATTCACTAAATAGGGGCTTAGTATTCTAATCTCGCTCCCCTCCCTTGATATGACCCACTGGTACCGCTGAGGTAATCTGGAGTCCTTGTGGAGGAACTGCGCTTCCCTGCCAGGCTGTCTGTTTGAAGCTGCAGAGGGAAAATGGCGCTGGTGAGCTGCTGGATCTGCTCATAGTGAAGCCCCGCCCCCTGAATGTCACGCGGTCTTCCCGGTATTTTATACTGGCTGAGGTGATGATGGTGCTTAACAGTGGGTCAGAGCCCCCCTGTAAGCGCTGTGCCAGTGTGGGTATCATGTTTAAAACGGCTCAGCTCGCCCCTCAAGCGGTGCAGCACTGCTGATCTGAGCCTAGAGACGCAGCCTGCACTCAGAGCTGCGCTCCTATCTTTGTGAGCCATAATAGCCGGCGACCCGCTAACCAGGACGCTGGCATAGTACTCACCACTCTTCTATCTTCTGGCTCTATTAGGGGTGGTGGCGCACTGCGGGAATGTACGCTCGCCGTGGTGGGGCTTGCGAATGGTTCCCTCAGGATCTGTGTCCTACCAGCGGGGAACGGGACCATTAACCCTATAGGAGGTTGGGCCGTCCCCCTAAGTCCCACGAAGTAGACAGGCTGGTGCCAACCAGCTCTGTCTGAAAATAACAAACAGAAAATATATGCAGAAAACTCTTCAGGAGCTTCCCTAAGCGTGATAGACTCCTCCGGGCACATTTTCTAAACTGAGTCTGGTAGGAGGGGCATAGAGGGAGGAGCCAGCGCACACTATCAATTTCTTAAAGTGCCCAAGGCTCCTAGTGGACCCGTCTATACCCCCATGGTACTAAATGGACCCCAGTATCCTCTAGGACGTAAGAGAAAGTTTATTATCTACCCTTCTACCTGAGTCATCTACTCTCCTCAATTCTCCCTATCAAAAACATCAGTCTCCCAAATTCACTGCCTTGGTGTGACACTTTATTCTGTCTTCTGATGCTATTATCACCTTATAAATATTGTCAAATATCCCTTTTTTTTTTTTTTTTTTACCCAAGATGCTCCCAAAGATGTCATAGGAAATCTCCCATCTTGACAACTGCAGCCTCCTCCTATCTGGAATACCCATCTATACTCTCTTCAATCCATGCTAAATGCCACAGCAAGACTGATCTTTATTTCTCATACGTCCTAGAGGATGCTGGGGTCACCATTAGAACCATGGGGTATAGACGGGATCCGCAGGAGACATGGGCACTTTAAGACTTTCAAAGGGTGTGAACTGGCTCCTCCCTCTATGCCTCTCCTCCAGACTCCAGTTTTAGAATTGTGCCCAGTGAGACTGGATGCACTACAGGGGAGATCTACTGAGTTTCTCTGAAAAAGACTTTTGTTAGGTTTTTTATGTTCAGGGAGGCTGCTGGCAACAGTCTCTCTGCTTCGTGGGACTTAGGGGAGAGAAGTATGACCAACTTCTAGTGAGTTCAATGGCTATGCTTCTGGCTACAGGACACCATTAGCTCCTGAGGGTGCTGATCGCTGGGTACGCCTAGTTGCTCATTCCCGCAGCGCGCCCTGGACAGCTAAAAAAAATCCTCAATCTACCACTGTCAAGAGGGGACACTAGTGCCAAGGCACTGTCCTAACCCCCGCCTGTATAATTAAAAAAGCAGGACAGAAGTGCGCCATTAAGGGGGCGGAGCTTCCTGCTCACGGCGCCATTTCCTCTCCGCAAGCTGCAGAGACACTGGTCCTCCTCACACTGACAAGTATCAGGGGGTGCAAAATGGGGGGGAGGCACAGTATAAATTGGTGCAATATACGTGATAGTTAAAGCGCTACAGGTCTGAGGCAATTTCTTAGTGGTTTCAGACCCGTTGATTTGACGCTGGGTTGTGAGCTGGCAAATCCCCTCTGTGTCTCTCTGACAGACTTTACTGTGGGCATGTCCCCTATATGCCCGGTGTGTCTGTGGGTGATTGATGCACGTGTGTCGACATGTCTGAGACTGAAGGCTCTTCCCAGGTGGAGGCTGTATTAGGGACACAAACGGCTGCGGGGGTGACCCTGTCGGCACCGCCGACGCCTGATTCGGTAAATGTGTTGAACGCCTTGAGTGCTAATGTGGCTCTTATTAGTAAGAGGTTGGATAAGTCTGAGTCTCAGACCCAGGCATGGAAGAAATCTGTGGAAGATATGTTATTGCAAGTTCAGGTCCCCTCGGTAACAAAAACGTACGTTGGCCCAGTTGGCAGACACTGATACCAACACGGACTCTGATTCCAGTGTCGACTATAGCGATTCCAGATTAAATCCAAAATTGGCAAAAAGCATTCAGTACATGATTGTGGCGGTTAAAGAGGTATTACATATCACTGAGGACCCGGCTGTCCCTGATAAAAGGGTCTGTATGTATAAGGAAAGGAAACCTGAGATAACGTTTCCTCCCTCTCATGAACTGAACACGCTATTTGAAAAAGTCTGGGAAAGTCCTGACAGAAAGTTTCAGATTCCCAAAAGAATTACGGTAGCTTATCCGTTTCCCTCTGCAGATAGGGAAAAGTGGGAGTTACCCCCCCCACTGTAGACAAGGCCCTGTCACGTTTGTCTAAAAAGGTGGCTCTCCCGTCACCTGACACGGCAGCCCTTAAGGATCCTGCGGATCGTAAACAAGAAACTACGTTAAAGTCCATTTATGCGACCACAGGTACGCTACTCAGGCCTGTCATTGCATCTGCGTGGGTAAGTAGTGCTATCGAAAAGTAGGCAGACAACTTCCTCTTGACGCTGGGTTATATCAAGGACGCTGCAGCATACCTAACTAAAGGAAGCTGCGAGAGATATTGGCCTTTTGGGATCAAAGGCCAATGCCATGGCAGTCTCAGCTAGGCGAGCATTGTGGATTCACCAATGGAATGCTGATTCCAAGAAAAGTATGGAATCTCTACCATATAAAGGTAAGGCCTTGTTTGGTGACGGCCTCGATAATTTGGTATCTACGGCTACCGTGGGTAAGTCATCCTTTTTGACTCATGTTCCTCCACAACAAAAGAAAACGCACCACTATCAGATGCAGTCCTTTCGGCCCAATAAGTACAGAAAGGGCTGAGGTTCTTCCTTCCTTGCTACTAGAGGAAGGGGAAGAGGTAAATGATCACCAGCCTTGTCGGGCTCCCAGGAGCAGAAGTCCTCCCAGGCTTCTACCAATTCCACCGCATGACGTTGGGGCTCCTATGCGGGAGTCCTCACCAGTGGGGGCACGTCTCAAACTCTTCAGTCAGTACTGGGTTCGTTCGGACCTGGACCCATGGGTTTTACAAATAGTATCCCAAGGGTACAAACTGGAGTTTCAAGACGTTTACCCCTCGCCGTTTATTCAAATCGGCCTTACCAGCTTCTCTTCCGGACACGGAGGTAGTTTGCGACGCAATACAAAAGTTGTGTCAAAATCAAGTTATCGTCAGGGTTCCCCAGTCACAACAGGGAGAAGGCTTTTATTCGAGCCTGTTTGTGGTCCCGAAGCCGGACGGCTCGGTCAGACCAATCCTAAACCTGAAATCCCTAAATTTCTACCTAAAGAAATTCAAATTCAAGATGGAGTCTCTCCGAGCAGTGATCTCCAGTCTGGAGGAAGGGGATTTTATGGTGTCGGTGGACATAAAAGATGCCTACTTGCATGTTCCCATTTATCCTCCGCATCAGGCTTACCTGAGACTTGCAATTCAGGATTGTCATTACCAATTTCAGACGTTCCCGTTTGGTATGTCCACGACTCCGAGGATTTTCACCGAAGTGATGGCGGAGATGATGGTTCTTCGCAAGCAAGGAGTCACGATTATCCCATACTTGGACGATCTCCTGATAAATGCGAGATCCAGGGACCAGTTGGTGCAAAACATTGCACTCTCCCTGACAGTTCTTCAGCAACATGGTTGGCTCCTAAACTTGCCAAAATCACAGTTGATTCCGACGACGCTGGACACAGAACTACAGAGAGTCTTTCTTCCAGTGGAAAAGGCTCTGGAACCTGAAACCAGCAAGAGTGTCAATCCATCAGTGCATTCAGTTGCTGGGGAAGATGGTTGCGGCCTACGAGGCCATTCAGTTTGGCAGGTTCCATGCCAGAGTGTTCCAGTGGGACCTGTTGGACAAGTGGTCCGGGTCCCACCTACACATGCATCGGAGGATAATCCTGTCTTCCAAGACCAGGGTCTCACTCCTGTGGTGGCTGCACAGCTCTCACCTCCTGGAGGGGCGCAGGTTCGGGATCCAGGACTGGATCCTGGTAACCACGGATGCAAGTCTCCGATGCTGGGGGGCAGTCACGCTGGGAGAAAACTTCCAAGGAAGATGGTCAAGTCGGGAAACTTGTCTCCACATAAACGTTCTGGAGTTAAGGGCCATTTACAATGGGCTTCTGCAAGCGGAACATCTTCTTCGAGATCTGCCCGTACTGATCCAGTCGGACAATGTAACAGCAGTAACGTACATAAACCGTCAGGGTGGAACGAAAAGCAGAGCGGCGATGGCAGAAGCCACAAGGATTTTCCACTGGGCGGAAAAATATACAAGCGCTCTGTCAGCGATCTTCATTCCAGGAGTGGACAACTGGGAAGCAGACACGATCTCCATTCAGGAGAGTGGGGCCTCCACCAAGAAGTCTTCGCAGAGGTGACAAGTTGTTAGGGAGTTCCTCAAGTAGACATGATGGCATCTCGTCTCAACAAGAAGCTTCAGAGATATTGTTCCAGGTCAAGGGACCCTCAAGCAATTGCAGTGGATGCACTGGTGACACCGTGGGTGTTTCAGTCGGTGTATGTATTCCCTCCACTTCCTCTCATTCCAAAAGTTCTAAAGATCATAAGAAGAACAAAGATTCGGGTGATCCTCATTGTCCCAGACTGGCTAAGGAGGGCTTGGTATCCAGATCTTCAGGAATTACTCATAGGAGATCCCTGGCCTCTTCCTCTGCGCGAGGACCTGTTACAACAGGGGTCGTGCGTGTATCAGGACTTACCGCGGCTACGTTTGACGGCATGGCGGTTGAGCAAAAAATCCTAGCCCGTAAGGGTATTCCCAGTGAGGTCATTCTCACACTTATTCAGGCCAGAAAGGGGGTAATGTCTAAACATTACCACCGTATTTGGAGAAAATATGTTTCTTGGTTTAAATCCAAGAAGGCTCCTACGGAAGAATTTCAGCTAGGCCGTTTTCTCCATTTTCTACAGGCAGGTGTGGATGTGGGCCTAAAATTGGGCTCAATTAAGGTACAGATTTCAGCTTTATCGGTTTTCTTTCAGAAACAATTGGCCTTTCTTCCAGAAGTTCAGACTTTTGTGAAAGGCGTGTTGTACATCCAACCTCCATTTGTGCCTTCAGTGGCACCTTGGGATCTTAATGTGGTGTTGCAGTTCCTTCAATCACATTGGTTTGAACCTTTACAGAAGGTGGAATTGAAATTCCTCACTTGGGAAATGGTCATCCTGTTGACCTTGGCATCTGCAAGGCGGGTGTCTGAATTAGCGGCCTTGTCTCACAAGAGCCCTTATTTGATCTTCCATGAAGATAGAGCTGAATTGAGGTCACGTCAGCAATTTCTACCGAAGGTGGTTTCCTCTTTCCACAAGAACCAACCTATTGTGGTGCCTGTGGCTACTGACGCCTTCGCTGAGTCAAAATCTCTGGATGTGGTCAGAGCTTTGAAGATTTATGTCGCCAGAACGGCTCAGATTAGGAAAACAGAGGCTCTGTTTGTCCTGTATGCTCCCAACAAGATTGGGTGTCCTGCTTCCAAGCAGACCATTGCACGCTGGATCTGTAATACGATTCAGCATGCTCATTCCACGGCTGGATTGCCGTTGCCGGAATCCGTAAAGGCCCATTCTACTAGAAAAGTGGGCTCGTCGTGGGCGGCTGCCCGGGGGGTCTCGGCATTGCAACTATGCCGGGCAGCTACTTGGTCGGGTTCAAACACTTTTCCAAAGTTTTACAAATTTGATACCCTGGCTGAGTCATCTGCACTCTCCTGCCCGTTCTAGAGCTTTGGTATAACCCCATGGTTCTAATGGTGACCCCAGCATCCTCTAGGACGTATGAGAAAATAGGATTTTAATACCTACCGGTAAATCCTTTTCTCTTAGTCTGTAGAGGATGCTGGGCGCCCGTCCCAGTGCGTACTGTATCTGCAGTTAGTAGTTGTGGTTACACACATGTCGTATTACGGTTTTGATCAGCCTGTTGCCGAAATTGTTCATGCCGTTGGCTTGTGTTCTGTTGAATGCCACGTGATGCGGCATGCTTGTGGTGTGAGCTGGTATGAATCTCACCTTAGTTTAACAATAAGTCCTTTCTTCGAAATGTCTGTCTCCCTGGGCACAGTTCCTATAACTGGAGTCTGGAGGAGGGGCATAGAGGGAGGAGCCATTTCACACGCTTTGAAAGTCTTAAAGTGCCCATGTCTCCTGCGGATCCCGTCTATACCCCATGGTTCTAATGGTGACCCCAGCATCCTCTACGGACTAAGAGAAAAGGATTTACCGGTAGGTATTAAAATCCTATTTTCCTACTACTTAACATTTACTGTACCACTGCGATCTGCTTTCAGATCGCAAATGCCGAATCCCACCTGGTAAGAAAAACTTGTCCTTACCGGATGGGATCCGGCATTTGCGCTCCTTTGCTGGCTTTCCGACCCGGCAATATACCGGGTCGGTTGCCATAGCAGCGGGGGGGCGCAGCAGGGGCGGGGGTGGAGGCGGCGCTGGGAGATGAGCTCATCTCCTGCGCCGCCTCTCCCTATGCTGTGAATGGGAGCTGTGTCGCATCGGAACGGCTCCCATTCACACTGCACCTGACCCGGTATTCAACCCGGTAATAACCCTTCTTTTTTACCGGGTTGAATTACCGGGTCAGGTGACCCGCTAATTTAGCAAAGGAGCTTTCACATCGCACACTGACCCGTTTCGACACGGAAATATGCTGTGTCGATACCGGGTTATTTGTGCAATGTGAAAGGGGTATTAGTATATCCTTACATTGGCTCTCTTTGTCCTCTGTAATATAATATAGATTACTCACTGTTCCCTACAATATAATACAGATTACCCACTGTTACCTACAATGTAAATACAGATTACTCACTATTACCTACAATATAATACAGATTACTCACTGTTACCTACAGTATAATACAGATTACTCACTGTTACCTACAGTATAATACAGATTACTCACTGTTACCTACAATATAATACAGATTACTCACTGTTACCTACAATATAATACAGATTACTCAGTGTTACCTACAGTATAATACAGATTACTCACTGTTACCTACAATATAATACAGATTACTCACTGTTACCTACAGTATAATACAGATTACTCACTGTTACCTACAGTATAATACAGATTACTCACTGTTACCTACAGTATAATACAGATTACTCACTGTTACCTACAGAATAATACGGATTACTCACTGTTACCTACAATATAATATGGATTACTCACTGTTACCTACAATATAATACGGATTACTCACTGTGACATACAATATAATACGGATTACTCACTTACATACAATATAAAACGGATTACTCGCTGTTACCTACAGTATAATACAGAATACTCATTGTTAACTTCAGTACAAAGCCTGGAACAAACCTCCTTTTCATACGTATCAAATCCCATCTGAAAATACTGTTCCCACACCTGATTTGCAGGACAGATTACGTGTGCAGCCTCCTCCATCTGGCCACCCTCCTCTCTAGCCGGCTGTGTTACAGAGTCTGAGCAATAGGGCTTTAGGAGTCTATTTACTAAGGCTTGGATGGAGATAAAGTCGCTGGAGATAAAGTACCAGCCAATCGGCTCAGACAGTTAGGAGCCGACTGGCTGGTACTTTATCTCCATCCAAATCTTAGTAAATAGACCCATTAGACTGTAATAAGCATGCACAGATCTCCGGAAAAATGTTGCAGCGCTATTTTCCTGGCAAGTTCTCTATTGTGCATGCACACAAAAATGGGAAATGCCCATTGCTCCATTTTTCTGATGATGACTGACTTGTGCTCCTTCTGCCGCCGACGGGGGTCTCCGGAGAGGTGAGTATTAAAGAAATGGGTGCAGCCTGTGCAGTGTGGGCCCTCTGGTCTCACCCATTATAAATACGCCAGTGTCTCCAAATTATCCCTGATAACATGGTTTTAGTAGATCTCACCCTACACTGCTAACACTAATGCATCCTCACTATTGAATTTCAAATGTTACTCTGACAAAATTTGGATTTACTTTTTCTGTCTAAAATTCAGACCACACCAAACGGCAAAATAAACGGACTTCCTTAGCTCTATTTCTAGATTACTGTATACATTTATACCCCTTCACACTGCCATTTTGACCCGGGTTATTGGTGGGTTAACCCGAGTCATGGGTACCCAACAATAACCCAAGTCCAGTGATTCGGGAATCCAACCTGGGTTGGCCCGGAAGGACCTGGGGTTACAGAGCAGCATGAACGGGTAACCTGGGTCATCCGATCCGTGTCCTATTCTAACCCTATGAAGAGCCAACTCACTGTCGCTTGGAGATTCTATCATCTCCAAATGTTGGCAGTGGAGAAACCACGGCAATTACCTTGGTCCAACCTGTGGTGTGAATGGGTATCAAGCAGTGCCCTAACTAGGCATTTTCGTGCTGTGTGCAAGAAACGGTGCTGGCGCCCCCCCCCCCATGCAAGACAGGGGCAGGCGCGCAAAAAATACATAGGGGCGTGGTTTCACGGGGAAGGGGCGTGGACACAAAATAATACCAATTCATACCACGGTGCACAGTAGTCTCCATTATTCAAATTAAGCTGCACAGTTTCGCCATTACACCAGGTAGAGCCCCTTTTACACATTACGGCAGACAGTCCCCCTTTTTCTCTGACGTCCTAGTGGATGCTGGGGACTCCGTCAGGACCATGGGGAATAGCGGCTCCGCAGGAGACAGGGCACAAAATTGAAAAGTTTGACCACTAGGTGGTGTGTACTGGCTCCTCCCCCTATGACCCTCCTCCAAGCCTCAGTTAGGTTTTTGTGCCCGTCCGAGCAGGGTGCAATCTAGGTGGCTCTCATAAAGAGCTGCTTAGAGTAAAAGTTTTGATAGTTTTATTATTTTCAGTGAGTCCTGCTGGCAACAGGCTCACTGCAACGAGGGACCTAGGGGAGAAGAAGTGAACTCACCTGCGTGCAGGATGGATTTGCTTCTTAGGCTACTGGACACTAGCTCCAGAGGGACGATCACAGGTACAGCCTGGATGGGTCACCGGAGCCGCGCCGCCGACCCCCTTGCAGATGCCGAAGTAAGAAGAGGTCCAGAAACCGGCGGCTGAAGGCTTTTCAGTCTTCATGAGGTAGCGCACAGCACTGCAGCTGTGCGCCATTGCGCTCAGGCACACTTCACACCGGCGGTCACTGAGGGTGCAGGGCGCTGGGGGGGGCGCCCTGGGCAGCAATGTTAATACCTTTCTGGCTAAAAAGAATACATCACATATAGTCCATGAGGCTATATGGATGTATTTCACCCCTGCCAGGTCTCAGAAAAACCGAGAGAAGAGCCCGCCGGAATAGGGGGCGGGGCCTATCTCCTCAGCACACAGCACCATTTTCCTACACAGCTCCGCTGCTAGGAAGGCTCCCAGGCTCTCCCCTGCACTGCACTACAGAAACAGGGTAAAAAAACAGAGAGGGGGGGGCATTTTTTGGCGATATTATATATATTTAAGCAGCTATAAGGAAACAACACTTATATAAGGTTGTTCCTATATAATTATAGCGCTTTGGTGTGTGCTGGCAAACTCTCCCTCTGTCTCCCCAAAGGGCTAGTGGGGTCCTGTCTTCTATCAGAGCATTCCCTGTGTGTCTGCTGTGTGTCGGTACGTGTGTGTCGACATGTATGAGGACGATGTTGGTGTGGAGGCGGAGCAATTGCCGGTAATGGTGATGTCACCCCCTAGGGAGTCGACACCGGAATGGATGGCTTTGTTTATGGAATTACGTGATAATGTCAGCACGCTGCAAAAGTCGGTTGACGACATGAGACGACCGGCAAACCAGTTAGTACCTGTACAGGCGTCTCAAACACCGTCAGGGGCTGTAAAACGCCCTTTGCCTCAGTCGGTCGACCCAGACACGGACACCGAATCTAGTGTCGACGGTGAAGAAACGAACGTATTTTCCAGTAGGGCCACACGTTATATGATCACGGCAATGAAGGAGGCTTTGCATATCTCTGATACTGCAAGTACCACAAAAAGGGGTATTATGTGGGGTCTGAAAAAACTACCTGTAGTTTTTCCTGAATCAGAGGAATTGAATGACGTGTGTGATGAAGCGTGGGTTACCCCTGATAAAAAACTGCTAATTTCAAAGAAGTTATTGGCGTTATACCCTTTCCCGCCAGAGGTTAGGGCGCGCTGGGAAACACCCCCTAGGGTGGACAAGGCGCTCACACGTTTATCCAAACAAGTGGCGTTACCGTCTCCTGATACGGCCGCCCTCAAGGATCCAGCTGATAGGAGGCTGGAAAATACTCTAAAAAGTATATACACACATACTGGTGTTCTACTGCGACCAGCAATCGCCTCAGCCTGGATGTGCAGTGCTGGGGTGGCTTGGTCGGATTCCCTGACTGAAAATATTGATACCCTGGATAGGGACAGTATTTTATTGACTATAGAGCAATTAAAGGATGCATTCCTTTATATGCGAGATGCACAGAGGGATATCTGCACTCTGGCATCAAGAGTAAGTGCGATGTCCATATCTGCCAGAAGAAGTCTATGGACACGACAGTGGTCAGGCGATGCGGATTCCAAACGGCATATGGAAGTATTGCCGTATAAAGGGGAGGAATTATTTGGGGTCGGTCTATCGGATTTGGTAGCCACGGCAACAGCCGGGAAGTCCACCTTTTTACCTCAAGTCCCCTCCCAGCAGAAAAAGACGCAGTCTTTTCAGCCGCAGTCCTTTCGTTCCTATAAGAACAAGCGAGCAAAAGGACATTCATATTTGCCCCGAGGCAAAGGAAAGGGTAAGAGACTGCAGCAAGCAGCCCCTTCCCAGGAGCAGAAGTCCTCCCCGGCTTCTGCAAAGGCCTCAGCATGACGCTGGGACCTTACAAGCGGACTCAGGGGCGGTGGGGGGTCGCCTCAAGAATTTCAACGCACAGTGGGCTCACTCGCAGGTGGACCCCTGGATCCTGCAGGTAGTATCTCAGGGTTACAGGTAAACCCTCTGCTTCAGGGTCAGCCGGTGTTGATCCAGTCGGACAACATCACGGCAGTCGCCCACGTAAACAGACAGGGCGGCACAAGAAGCAGGAGGGCAATGGCAGAGGCTGCAAGGATTCTTCGCTGGGCGGAAAATCATGTGATAGCACTGTCAGCAGTGTTCATCCCGGGAGTGGACAACTGGGAAGCAGACTTCCTCAGCAGACACGATCTTCACCCGGGAGAGTGGGGACTTCATCCAGAAGTCTTCCACATGATTGTAGTCCATTGGGAAAGACCAATGGTGGACATGATGGCGTCCCGCCTCAACAAAAAACTGGACAGGTATTGCGCCAGGTCAAGAGACCCTCAGGCAATAGCTGTGGACGCTCTGGTAACACCATGGGTGTACCAGTCAGTGTATGTGTTTCCTCCTCTGCCTCTCATACCCAAGGTACTGAGAATTATACGGCAAAGGGGAGTAAGAACGATACTAGTGGCTCCGGACTGGCCAAGAAGGACTTGGTACCCGGAACTTCAGGAGATGCTCACGGAAGATCCGTGGCCTCTACCTCTAAGAAGGGATCTGCTTCAGCAGGGACCGTGTCTATTCCAAGACTTACCGCGGCTGCGTTTGACGGCATGGCGGTTGAACGCCGGATCCTAAGGGAAAAAGGCATTCCGGAAGAGGTCATCTCTACCCTGGTCAAAGCCAGGAAGGAGGTGACTGCACAACATTATCACCGCATTTGGAGAAAATATGTTGCATGGTGTGAGGCCAGGAAGGCCCCGACAGAGGAATTTCAACTGGGTCGATTCCTACATCTCCTGCAAACAGGATTATCTATGGGCCTCAAATTAGGGTCCATTAAGGTTCAAATTTCGGCCCTGTCGATTTTCTTCCAGAAAGAATTGGCTTCAGTTCCTGAAGTCCAGACTTTTGTAAAAGGAGTACTACATATACAGCCCCCGGTTGTGCCCCCAGTGGCACCGTGGGATCTCAATGTAGTTTTGGATTTTCTCAAATCCCATTGGTTTGAGCCACTCAAATCGGTAGATTTGAAATATCTTACATGGAAAGTAACCATGCTACTGGCCCTGGCTTCAGCCAGGAGAGTGTCGGAATTGGCGGCTTTATCGTATAAAAGCCCATATCTGATTTTCCATTCGGACAGGGCAGAATTGAGGACGCGTCCTCATTTTCTGCCTAAGGTGGTATCAGCGTTTCACCTGAACCAGCCTATTGTGGTGCCTGCGGCTACTAGCGATTTGGAGGATTCCAAGTTGCTGGACGTTTTCAGAGCATTGAAAATATATATTTCAAGGACGGCTGGAGTCAGAAAATCTGACTCGCTGTTTATACTGTATGCACCCAACAAGCTGGGTGCTCCTGCTTCTAAGCAGACGATTGCTCGTTGGATTTGTAGCACAATTCAACTGGCACATTCTGTGGCAGGCCTGCCACAGCCTAAATCTGTCAATGCCCACTCCACAAGGAATGTGGGCTCATCTTGGGCGGCTGCCTGAGGGGTCTCGGCATTACAACTCTGCCGAGCAGCTACGTGGTCAGGGGAGAACACGTTTGTAAAATTCTCCAAATTTGATACCCTGGCTAAGGAGGACCTGGAGTTCTCTCATTCGGTGCTGCAGAGTCATCCGCACTCTCCCGCCCGTTTGGGAGCTTTGGTATAATCCCCATGGTCCTGACGGAGTCCCCAGCATCCACTAGGACGTCAGAGAAAATAAGAATTTACTCACCGGTAATTCTATTTCTCGTAGTCCGTAGTGGATGCTGGGCGCCCATCCCAAGTGCGGATTGTCTGCAATACTTGTACATAGTTATTGTTACAAAAAAATCGGGTTGTTTATTGTTGTGAGCCATCTTTTCAGAGGCTCCTACGTTATCATACTGTTAACTGGGTTCAGATCACAAGTTGTACGGTGTGATTGGTGTGGCTGGTATGAGTCTTACCCGGGATTCAAAATCCTTCCTTATTGTGTACACTCGTCCGGGCACAGTATCCTAACTGAAGCTTGGAGGAGGGTCATAGGGGGAGGAGCCAGTACACACCACCTAGTGGTCAAACTTTTAAATTTTGTGCCCTGTCTCCTGCGGAGCCGCTATTCCCCATGGTCCTGACGGAGTCCCCAGCATCCACTACGGACTACGAGAAATAGAATTACCGGTGAGTAAATTCTTATTTTACACATTACGGCAGACAGCGACCCCCTTTTTACACATTACGGCAGACAACGTCCCCCTTTTTACACATTAAGGCAGCCAGTCCCCCTTTTTACACATTACGGCAGCCAATCCCCCTTTTTACACATTGCGGCAGACAGAATTAATAGAGAGAGGGAGACAGACAGATACTTACCATCTCTTCCCGCTGGAAGTCAGGCTCCTCGTGCTGGCAGATCCCGGGCAGCCGCAGGGGAGAAGGAGGAGGGGGACTGGAGCCGCAGCAGCGCTATGTCATTGGTAGAGGCGCCGCTGCAGCAGTCCCCTCTCCTTCCGCATTGGCTGGCCGCCGCTGTGAATCTTGGGATGAGGGAAGCACATCCCAGCATTCACAGCAGTGCCGGGTAGCCAATGCGGAAGGAGAGGGGACTGCTGCAGCGGCGCCTCTACCAATTACATAGCACTGTCGCGGCTCCAGTCCCCCTCCCTCCTCCTCCTCCCCTGCCTCCTGCGCTGCTACTCTCCTCCCCTGCCTCCGTCTTTAGTGCGGCGCACACAGCAGAGGCGGCTTGTAATGAGTCAATTTGACTCATTACAAGCCACTGGCCATTGCGCCCCCAGGGCAACTGCGCTGTGTGCCAGGCACACCTGGCACACACGTAGTTACAGCGCTGGTATCAAGGCACTGTGACACGGTATGAAATCCGTGTTCTGTTACTGGGGCTGGATTGTGGTTTGAAAGGAATATTCGTAAAGTATGAATTTACAATTACAGTATAAAACAGCCATTCCATGGAATGGTAAAGCAACAGCTGAACTCGAAAATGCTAGTTTTGGAATTTGCATCTATATGAATTATCCTCTTCTGTTGACAAATCTGATTCACATGGAATTTTGAAAATGCTTCGCTCATCTCAAAAACTTTGACTGCCCTTCTCAGTTCACTTAATGTACATCCAGGTTACATGAAATATTGGCATTCTTATGTAAATGTGTAGCCCCAACAATCCAGGTGCAGACAACAGGAAATTTCTAACTTAGAAAATAAATGTAATTAATTCAGTGAATTAAATCAGCCGGCATTAATTACTTGAAGCATGTTGTTTTCAAAGTGCTGGTGGATATGTGAGCTTGTTACTCACTCATTTGCATACCAGTCTCTGGAGAACACAGTTCATCAGCAGTAAACTCAGTTTGTTCTTAGCAACACTGATATGATTACATTCCCCTTTAGAATGTAAGCTCTCACGAGCAGGGCCCTCTTCCCTCATGTGCTTATCCTTTCTTACTTTAATAACCTTCAACTGCACCAAATCCATCAGTCTTCTGCCACCTGATACTTATTCCAGTGTCATCTGCTGATGTAACTGTTTATTTACCCTGTACTTGTCCTATACTGTCATCAACTGTAAGTTGCTGTTTTCATGTTTGATTATTTGTTTATGTACTCTAATTGGGCGCTGCGGAACCCTTGTGGCGCCATATAAATAAAGGATAACAATAATAATTCCTGCTTTCAACTATTCTTAATTTAGAAAACTACCTTCAGTCTTCTGTGATTCTTCTAAATTTCATGTACAATATATCATCAGAATATACCCTTATTTTCTACAATTCAGTACTTTTAAATAGGGCCAGTAGTGTATCTATAATGGGTACAAGCAGTGGTGTCGGGAGAGAGGGTACAAATTACCCGGGGCCCACGTCTGATGCAGGGGCCCAGTGGGGGCCCCAGACGCCCTCCCCCTTACATGGCAGCAGCTGCAGCTTTTATCCTCAGTCCAGCACATGCTGCTGTGTGCTGGGCTGTAGTGTGGCCATGGAGGAACTTAAAATACCATTTTTTCCAGTATTTATTTCTAAGGGTGCATGACCACGCCTCCTGTGAGTAGGCCACGCCCCCTGAAAAGTACCTGGGCTCTGCCAGGCTCTCTACTGCTATGGGTGCAAGGTGTGCGGTGCAAGGTGTGCGGTGCACACGGGCAGTAAGACATAAATCCTTTACTGAGCACAAGTACATCTGTTTTTGTACTGCTTATGCATTGCATACCATGAGCGGGATGTAATGCTGCCCGAGTTTGGCGGCCGTGCAGGATGCTGGCCAAACTCTGACTTTCTCTTACGTCCTAGAGGATGATGGGGTCCACATTAGTATCATGGGGTATAGACTGGTCCACTAGAAGCCATTGGTACTTTAAGAGTTTGAGAGTGTGGGCTGGCTCCTCCCTATATGCCCCTCCTACCAGACTCAGTTTAGAAAATGTGCCCAGAGGAGCCGGTCACAGCTAGGAGAGCTACTTGGGAGTTTCTCTAGTTTTATTATTTTTCTTAGAGTTTAGGCACAGAGAGGCTGCTGGCAACAGCCTCCCTGCTTCGTGGGACTTAGGGGGAAAGTAGTGTCCGCTCTGCGGGGTTTGAGCCACTATCTCCGCTGATAGGACACTGAGCTCCTGAGGGTGATGATCGTTAGCCGACCCAGGCGACCGCTCACTCCCGCAGCACTGCCGCCACCCCCTAACAGAGACAGAAGAAGGTGGCGAGTGAGTCACCAGCCCCCCATAGCAAGCGGGGAGCCGGTGTGAAGATGGCGGCAGCAGGGTGGGAGTGCAGTATTAACTGCGCTCCGGAAGCTCAGCGGTACATAGTGCGGCGCTGTGAGGGGCGCCCTGAGCCAGCGCCTATACCCTACACTGGTCACCAAGGCTGTCAGGGACCTCGGTAACGCTGCCAGCACTATTCCTCAGGCCAGTATAAAGATGTGAAGAGCGGGAAGCAGCGCCATGTTAAGGGGGCGGAGCTTCTCAAAGCGGACCCAGCAGCGTTCAGCGCCATTTTCCTGCATGCAGATCCTGTACAGAGACGCTGACAGGGAGAGCTGTCCCTCCAGGCAACTCCAGCTATCCTGTGCGGTACCAGGGGGTTGTAGAAGGGGGGAGGCGGTGAATTTACTGTGTAGTCTATTAAAGTACACAGTAAGTGCCAGGTAGTTATATTATAACTGCCTAGGGAAGCGCTGTGTGTGTGCTGGCTCCAAGCTCTGTATTTCTCTGTGGCATACTTGGGGGGAAAACTGTGTCTGACATTTTTCCTGTGTGTGTGTGTGTGTGTGTGTGTGTGTGTGTGTGTGTGTGTTTGTTTCTCACATAGCCATGTCTAGGGACTCTGTGTCTTTTATGCTGCAGAGGACATTTCCTATCAGGAGGAATCCATTACATATACACAGGAATGTAATGCCTTGTCTCAGATCCCTGTTACTGAGCCTGAGTGGTTAACCTCTATTAAGGGAATGATCTCTTAGATCTCTACTAGGGTAGCTCATACTGAGACTGAAACTCAGGTTTTAAAGAAGTCTATGGTGGTTTGGTCAGATTCTGTTCCTATTCCTTCAAAATCCCCTAGCACAGTGATGGCTAACCTTGACACTCCAGCTGTTTAGAACTACATATCCCAGCATGCCCTGCTACAGTTTTGTTATTTGGCCATGCTAAAACTGATGCAGGGCATGCTGGGATGTGTAGTTCAACAACAGCTGGAGTGTCAAGGTTAGCCATCACTGCCCTAGCATATACCCACAGAAACGTGCACTTGCCCAGATTATGCAAGATGACACGGATACCGACTCTCACATGGCAGACGGTGATGGGGATGTGCAGAGAGGGGCGGCATCCCTTACAAAGGGGGTGCAGCTTATGATTGAGGCCATTAGAGATGTGTTAAATATTACTGACACAACACCTGAGCAGGTTGAGGAGGCTTACTTCACAGACAATAAGAAAGCCTCGCTAACCTTCCCTGCGTCTAAAGAATGAAATGCTTTATTTGAAAAATCCTGGGAAAACCCGGAGAAAAAATTCCAGATTTCAAAAAGGATTCTGGTTGCTTTTCCCTTCCCTGAGGAAGATAGACAAAAAATTAAAAACCCACCCATAGTTGACGCATCTGTTTCCAGACTGTCGAAAAAGGTGGTTTTACCTGTCCCTGGATCTACCGCGTTAAAAGAACCGGCTGATCGTAAAATTTACACTACGCTCAAATCCATATACACTGCTTCAGGAGTGGCGCTGAGGCCTACTATTGCCTGCGCATTGCTCTCTAAAGCTATAGTAAAGTGGTCAGGCACATTACTAGAGGATTTGGATTCAATGGATAGAAGTGACATTGAATTATTCTTACGTAATTCAGGATTCTGCGAGGTTCATGGTGGAATCCAAGAAGGACCTGGGTATGCTGACTGCAAGGATATCTTCCATGTCGGTCTCTGCTCGCAGGGAACTCTGGCTACGCCAATGGTCTGCAGACGCGGAATCCAGGCAAAGTGTGGAGAACCTACCCTACACAGGTCAGGCTCTATTTGGGGAAGCATTGGATGCGTGGATTTCCACGGCAACTGCAGGTAAGTCCCTTTTCTTCCCTCAGCTACACCTTCTACGAAGAAACCCTTTTCTTCATCTGCATTGCAGTCCTTTCGGACCGCTAAGACAAAAAAGTACAAGCCTCCTACCACCTTCTTTAGAGGTGGACGGCCACAATCCAAAAAGCCTGCATCCGCAGGCTCCCAGGACCAGAAGCCTGCTTCTGGTACCTCAAAATTCTCAGCATGATGGTGGACCACACAGCCTGGAGGATGGGCTGGTGGGGGCGAGACTCGGATGTTTCACCCAAGGGTTCTTATGGAGCTGCACGCCGAACTAGCAAGTCCACTATTTTTGATCTTCATGGATTCAGTTAAATCAGGTATGGTTCCCAAAGACTGGCGTATTGCAGAGATAGTACCGATATTCAAAAAGGGGAGCAAAGCTGAACAGGGTGATTATAGACCAGTTAGTCTTACATCTATAATGGGGAAAGTATTGGAAGTTATTCTAAGGGATAGTTTTCAGAAGTTTATTGAAGCCAATAAGGTCATTAAAAGGAACCAACATGGATGTGTGAAGGACAGATCATGTCAGACCAACTTACTTGGCTTTTATGAAACGGTAAGTGCGAACCTTGATCAGGGTAAGGAGGTGGATGTAATTTTTTTAGACTTTGCCAAAGCTTTCGACACAGTACCACACATGCTACTTATCAAGAAGCTTCAAGAAATAAGGCTAGGGAGCACAATATGCACTTGGGTCAGAAATTGGTTGGATAATAGGGTCAGCGCGTTGTGGTTAATGGATCATTTTCAAATTGGACTAAAGTGCTAAGTGGTGTGCCGCAAGGGTCTGTACTTGGACCACTACTGTTCAACATCTTCATTAATGACCTAACAGTAGATCTAGAGAGCATGGTGTAAATTTTTGCTGACCATACCAAATTATGTAAGGTTATAAATACGGAGGGGTATGCTGAGTCTCTTCAGAACGACTTAGTTAAACTAGAAGCATGGGCAGCAAAATGGAGAATGAGATTCAATTCAGACAAGTGTAAGGTAATGCACTGTGGTAGCAAGACTAAAAATAACACCTACATACTAAATGGAGTAATATTAGGGGATTCTGTACTGGAAAAAGTCTAAGGTGTTCACAAAGATAACAAACTAAAGCAACAGTACCCAAAGTAGGATAGCAGCAAAAAAGGCTAATAAGATATTAGCATGCATAAAACTTGGAATCGATGCAAGGGACGAGAGTGTTATACTCCCTTTACATAAATCACTAGTGAGGCCACATCTTGAATACTGTGTGCAATTTGGGCACCATACTACAAAAAGGATATCCTGGATCTAGAAAAGGTTCAGAGGCGGGTGACCAAACTAATTAAGGGCATGGAGACGCTGGAATACGAGGAAAGACTTGCAAGGCTAGGCATGTTTTCATTGGAAAAGAGGAGACTAAGAGGGTACATGATCAACATCTACAAATATATAAGGGGACAATACACAGAACTTGCGAGGGACCTGTTTTTAATAAGATCAGCACAGAGCACACGTGGACACTCGCTTAGGTTAGAGGAGAGGAGTTTCTGCACAATGAAGCGAAAAGGTTTTTTCACAGTAAGGACAATACGTGTTTGGAATTCCCTGCCTGAGAGGATAGTAACGGTGGACTCAGTTAACACTTTTAAGAAAAGGTGAGATAAGTTCCTATTGGATAAGGATAATATAACTAGTCTAACTAAAATAAAACCGCATAGGAGACCACAAACAGGTTGAACACGATTAGCAAATTAGATACTATGTTACTATGTTTCAGCCATGTCTGGGTATCATCCAGCCTGGATCCCTGGGTACAGGATACTGTGTCCCAGGGGTACAGACTGGAGTTTCAAGAAAACCCATCTCACCGATTCTTCAAATCAGGCTTGCCAACTTTACTGTCAGACAGAACTGTCCTACAGGAAGCTATCCAAAAATTGGAAAAGTCAGAGGTCATTGTTCCAGTTCCACCTCATATGCACAACGTGGGTTACTATTCAAACCTTTTTGTGGTACCGAAACCGGATGGTTCGGTCAGACCAATTTTGAACTTGAAATCGCTAAACCCTTATCTAAGGGAGTTCAAATTCAAGATGGAGTCTCTGAGAGCGGTGATCTCAGGTCTGGAGGAGGGGGAATTCCTGGTATCCCTGGATATCAAGGATGTGTATCTCCACATTCCGATTTGGCCTCTGCACCAGGCTTATCTCAGATTTACACTGTTAGACAGTCACTATCAGTTGAACGCCAGATCTTAGCTCGGAGGGGCATTCCGGACAAAGTTATTCCTACCCTGATACAGGCTAGGAAAGGAGTAATGTCTAAACATTACCTTCGCATTTGGAAAAAGTATGTTTCTGCTGCGGGGTACACTGGGTACAAGGATAGACATTGGGGTGTAGAGTAGGATCTTGATCCGAAGCACCAGCAGGCTCAAAAGCTTTGACCTTCTTCCCAAGATGCATAGCGCCGCCTCCTATATCACCCCGCCTCCGTGCACAGGAGCTCAGTTTGTAGTTGGTGCTTGCAGTGCAAGCATGTAACAGGAAGAGCTGCTCACAGCAGCTCTAGAAAAAGCTTTTTCTGAGGAAAAAAGACTACAAGGGCTGCAGCAGAGGCACAGATTGTGTTAGATGTCAGTAGACATCACCTGCTGCAGCTCTATCTCTCCCCCAGCGGCGCTGTACACTCCCGCGCCCTGGTTGCCGGGTACCTACAGCAGGAGGCTCCGATTTTCTTCCAAGTCAGTCACACACGGCTGGGGGGGTCCCGCTCGCGGGACCCGCACTTTATCGCGATCCGGCGCGGCCGGTGGGAGGCGGCCTGCGCGCGCTGGCGGTGGACACTGTGGCAGTACAGGCGATCCCACTAGATCACCAGGGCATGGGTGCAGGTCAGGTTTTCTCTCTAAACCTTTTTACAAGAAGCCCGCAGTACCAGGTGGTTTTGCCAGCAGAGGGGATAAGGCTTAGACCTGGAGCCCCTCCCCCAGCCCCAGGGCGCCATTTACAGTAAATGTTCCCGCCCTGGAGCTGCATATCTGTCCCTCACTCCCTGTCAGTGTTTGGGCGCCATTTCCCCAGCTACACTGTTCTTGGGACTGCTTGGGCAAATCCTCCTTTGTAAAGCCGCCTGATAGTCAGCGCTGTGCATTTACAAGACACTTAAGTATTCTACATGTCGTTTAGACAGTGTTAGTTAAAAAAAAGTGCATTTAGTCAGGGCTATCTGGTACAAGTACCCTGTGATATACATCCAGTCTTTACTGTGCAGTGTTATATCTATTGATTACATAGCTATATATAAGCTAGTCCAGTGCAGTATTATTGTTTTTAATAACCTCTGCATGGTACAAATGTGACTATGTGTGTGCGCATTGGCTTGCTGTGTGACCTCCATTTCGTGTCTCTCACTCAGCTTGCCATCCCTATATTCTATAACCTGAGGGGGCTAGGTGCGTCAGGTTTATATTACTGTAATATAGGATATTCACAAGATATACTGTAATTGTATTTCTCTAACGTCCTAAGTGGATGCTGGGGACTCCGTAAGGACCATGGGGAATAGCGGCTCCGCAGGAGACTGGGCACATCTAAAGAAAGCTTTAGGACTATCTGGTGTGCACTGGCTCCTCCCCCTATGACCCTCCTCCAAGCCTCAGTTAGATCTCTGTGCCCGAACGAGAAGGGTGCACACTAGGGGCTCTCCTGAGCTTCTTAGTGAAAGTTTTAGATTAGGTTTTTTATTTTCAGTGAGACCTGCTGGCAAACAGGCTCACTGCATCGAGGGACTAAGGGGAGAAGAAGCGAACTCACCTGCGTGCAGAGTGGATTGGGCTTCTTAGGCTACTGGACATTAGCTCCAGAGGGACGATCACAGGCCCAGCTTGGATGGGTCCCAGAGCCGCGCCGCCGGCCCCCTTACAGAGCCAGAAGGCAGAAGAGGTCCGGAAAATCGGCGGCAGAAGACGTCCTGTCTTCAACAAGGTAAGCGCACAGCACTGCAGCTGTGCGCCATTGCTCTCAGCACACTTCGGTCACTGAGGGTGCAGGGCGCTGGGGGGGGGCGCCCTGAGACGCAATAAAAACACCTTGGATGGCAAAAAAATGCATCACATATAGCTCCTGGGCTATATGGATGCATTTAACCCCTGCCAGAATCCATAAAAAAGCAGGAGAAAAGTCCGCGAAAAAGGGGCGGAGCCTATCTCCTCAGCACACTGGCGCCATTTTCCCTCACAGCTCCGTTGGAGGGAAGCTCCCTGTCTCTCCCCTGCAGTCACTACACTACAGAAAGGGTTAAAAAAAGAGAGGGGGGCACTAATTAGGCGCAGTATTAACTATACAGCAGCTATAAGGGGAAAAACACTTATATAAGGTTATCCCTGTATATATATATATAGCGCTCTGGTGTGTGCTGGCAAACTCTCCCTCTGTCTCCCCAAAGGGCTAGTGGGGTCCTGTCCTCTATCAGAGCATTCCCTGTGTGTGTGCTGTATGTCGGTACTTTTGTGTCGACATGTATGAGGAGAAAAATGATGTGGAGACGGAGCAGATTGCCTGTAATAGTGATGTCACCCCCTAGGGGGTCGACACCTGAGTGGATGAACTGTTGGAAGGAATTACGTGACAGTGTCAGCTCTGTATAAAAGACAGTGGTTGACATGAGACAGCCGGCTACTCAGCTTGTGCCTGTCCAGACGTCTCATAGGCCGTCAGGGGCTCTAAAGCGCCCGTTACCTCAGATGGCAGATATAGACGCCGACACGGATACTGACTCCAGTGTCGACGGTGAAGAGACGAATGTGACTTCCAGTAGGGCCACACGTTACATGATTGAGGCAATGAAAAATGTTTTACACATTTCTGATAATACGAGTACCACCAAAAAGGGGTATTATGTTCGGTGAGGAAAAACTACCTGTAGTTTTCCTGAATCTGAGAAATTAAATGAGGTGTGTGATGATGCGTGGGTTTCCCCCGATAACAACGGATAATTTCTAAAATGTTATTGGCATTATATCCTTTCCCGCCAGAGGTTAGGATGCGTTGGGAAACACCCCCTAGGGGGGATAAAGCGCTCACACGCTTGTAAGGGCTCTACCTTCGCCTGAGATGGCCGCCCTTAAGGATCCTGCTGATAGAAAGCAGGTGGGTATCCTAAAAGGTATTTACACACATACTGGTGTTATACTGCGACCAGCAATCGCCTCAGCCTGGATGTGCAGTGCTGGGTTGGCGTGGTCGGATTCCCTGACTGAAAATATTGATACCCTAGATAGGGACAGTATATTTTTGCCTATAGAGCATTTAAAAGATGCATTTTTATATATGCGTGATGCACAGCGGAATATTTGCCGACTGGCATCAAGTCTAAGCGCGTTGTCCATTTCTACCAGTAGAGGGTTATGGACACGTCAGTGGTCAGGTGATGCGTATTCCAAACGGCATTTGGAAGTATTGCTTTATTAAGGGAGGAGTTATTTGGGGTCGGTCTTTCAGACCTGGTGGCCACGGCAACAGCTGGGAATTCCACGTTTGTACCCCAGGTCGCCTCTCAACATGAGAAGACACCGTATTATCAGGCGCAGTCTTTTCGTGGACAAGCGGGCAAAAGGTTCCTCATTTCTGCCCCGTGACAGAGGGAGAGGAAATAGGCTGCAGAAATCAGCCAGTTCCCAGGAACAGAAACCCTCTCCCGCCTCTGCCAAGCCCTCAGTATACGCTGGGGCTTTACAAGCAGAATCAGGCACGGTGGGGGGCCCGTCTCAATGAATTTCAGCGCGCAGTGGGCTCACTCGCAAGTAGACCCCTGGATCCTTCAGGTGATATCTCAGGGGTACAAATTAGAATTCGAGACGTCTCCCCCTCGCCGTTTCCTAAAGTCGGCTTTACCGATGTCTCCTTCTGACAGGGAGACAGTTTTGGAAGCCATTCACAAGCTGTATTCCCAGCAGGTGATAATCAAGATACCCCTCCTGCAACAGGGAACGGGGTATTATTCCACACTGTTGTGGTACCGAAGCCGGACGGCTCGGTGAGACCGATTCTAAATCTAAAATCTTTGAACACTTACGTACAGAGGTTCAAATTCAAGATTGAGTCACTCAGAGCAGTGATTGCGAACCTGGAAGAAGGGGACTACATGATGTCTCGGGACATCAAGGATGCTTACCTTCATGTCAAAATTTACCCTTCTCACCAAGGGTACCTCAGGTTTATGGTACAGAACTGTCACTATCCGTTCAGACGCTGCCGTATGGATGGTACACGGCACCCCGGGTCTTTACCAAGGTAATGGCCGAAATGATGATATTCCTTCGAAGGAAGTGAATTTTAGTTATCCCTTCCTTGGACAATTACCTGATAAGGGTAAGATCCAGGGAACAGTTGGAGGTCGGTGTAGCACTATCTCAGGTAGTGTTGCGGCAGCACGATTGGATTCTCAATATTCCAAAATCGCACCTGGTTCCGACGACGTGTCTTCTGTTCCTAGGGATGATCCTGGACACAGTCCAGAAAAAGGTGTTTCTCCCGGAGGAGAAAGCCAGGGAGTTATCCGAGCTAGTCAGGAACCTCCTAAAACCGAGCCAAGTTTCAGTGCATCAATGCACAAGGGTTCTGGGTAAAAATGGTGGCTTCCTACGAAGCAATCCCATTCGGCAGATTCCACGCAAGAACTTTCCAGTGGGACCTGCTGGACAAATAGTCCGGATCGCATCTTCAGATGCATCAGCGGATAACCCTGTCACCAAGGACAAGGGTGTCCCTCCTGTGGTGGTTGCAGAGTGCTCATCTTCTAGAGGGCCGCAGATTAGGCATTCAGGACTGGGTCCTGGTGACCACGGATGCCCGCCTGCGAGGCTGGGGAGCAGTCACACAGGGAAGGAATATCCAGGGCTTATGGTCAAGCCTGGAGACATCACTTCACATAAATATCCTGAAGCTAAGGGACATTTACAATGCTCTAAGCTTAGCAAGACCTCTGCTTCAAGGTCAGCCGGTGTTGATCCAGTCGGACAACATCACGGCAGTCACCCACGTAAACAGACAGGGTGGCACAAGAAGCAGGAGGGCAATGGCAGAAGCTGCAAGGATTCTTCGCTGGGCGGAAAATCATGTGATAGCACTGTCAGCAGTATTCATTCCGGGAGTGGACAACTGGGAAGCAGACTTCCTCAGCACGACCTCCACCCGGGAGAGTGGGGACTTCACCCAAAAGTCTTCCACATGATTAAAAACTCGACAGGTATTGCGCCAGGTCCAGGGACCCTCAGGCAATAAGCTGTAGACGCTCTGGTAACACCGTGGGTGTACCAGTCAGGGTAGGTGTTCCCTCCTCTGCCTCTCATACCCAAGGTACTGAGATTGATAAGATGGAGAGGAGTAAGCACTATATTCGTGGTTCCGGATTGGCCAAGAAGGACTTGGTAACCGGAACTTCAAGAGATGCTCACGGAGGATCCGTGGCCTCTACCTCTAAGAAGGGACCTGCTCCAGCAAGGACCCTGTCTGTTCCAAGACTTACCGCGGCTGCGTTTGACGGCATGGCGGTTGAACGCCGGATCCTGAAGGAAAAAAGGCATTCCGGATGAAGTCATCCCTATCCTGATCAAAGCCAGGAAGGATGTAACCGCAAAAACATTATCACCGCAATTGGCGAAAATATGTTGCGTGGTGCGAGGCCAGTAAGGCCCGACGGAGGAAATTCAACTGGGTCGATTCCTACATTTCCTGCAAACAGGAGTGTCTATGGGCCTGAAATTGGGGTCCATTAAGGTTCAAATTTCGGCCCTGTCAATTTTCTTCCGAAAAAGAACTAGCTTCAGTCCCTGAAGTTCAGACGTTTGTAAAAGGGGTACTGCATATACAGCCTCCTTTTGTGCCTCCAGTGGCACTTTGGGATCTCAATGTAGTTTTGGGTTCCAAAAGTCACATTGGTTTGAACCACTTAAATCTGTGGAGTTAAAATATCTCACATGGAAAGTGGTCATGCTGTTGGCCCTGGCCTGGGCCAGGCGCGTGTCAGAATTGGCGGCTTTATCCTGAAAAAGCCCTTATCTGATTTTCCATTCGGACAGGGCGGAATTGAGGACTCGTCCTCAGTTTCTCCCCAAGGTGGTTTCAGCTTCTCACCTGAACCAACCTATTGGTGGTGCCTGCGGCTACTAGGGACTTGGAGGCCTCCAAGTTGCTAGACGTTGTCAGTGCCCTGAAAATATATGTTTCCAGGACGGCTGGAGTCAGGAAATCTGACTCGCTGTTTATCCTGTGTGCACCCAACAAGCTGGGTGCTCCTGCTTCTAAGCAGACTATTGCTCGTTGGATTTGTTGTACAATTCAGCTTGCACATTCTGTGGCAGGCCTGCCACAGCCAAAAATCTGTAAATGCCCACTCCACAAGGAAGGTGGGCTCATCTTGGGCGGCTGCCCGAGGGGTCTCGGCTTTACAACTTTGCAGAGCAGCTACTTGGTCAGGAGCAAATACGTTTGTAAAATTCTACAAAATTGATATCCTGGCTGAGGAGGACCTGGAGTTCTCTCATTCGGTGCTGCAGAGTCATCCGCACTCTCCCGCCCGTTTGGGAGCTTTGGTATAATCCCCATGGTCCTTACGGAGTCCCCAGCATCCACTTAGGACGTTAGAGAAAATAAGAATTTACTTACCGATAATTCTATTTCTCATAGTCCGTAGTGGATGCTGGGCGCCCATCCCAAGTGCGGATTGTCTGCAATACTTGTACATAGTTATTGTTACAAAAATCGGGTTATTATTGTTGTGAGCCATCTTTCAGAGGCTCCTCTGTTATCATGCTGTTAACTGGGTTCAGATCACAGGTTATACGGTGTGATTGGTGTGGCTGGTATGAGTCTTACCCGGGATTCAAAATCCTTCCTTATTGTGTACGCTCGTCCGGGCACAGTATCCTAACTGAGGCTTGGAGGAGGGTCATAGGGGGAGGAGCCAGTGCACACCAGATAGTCCTAAAGCTTTCTTTAGATGTGCCCAGTCTCCTGCGGAGCCGCTATTCCCCATGGTCCTTACGGAGTCCCCAGCATCCACTACGGACTATGAGAAATAGAATTATCGGTAAGTAAATTCTTATTTTTTCTCTGTGATTTTAGTCACCATATCTCTCCTGAATCCCTGTTTGTGCTGACAACACGGTGCAGGGGTTTGGGTCAGGTATTGTGCTGCTGACAATTTGTACTATGTTACCTTATACTGCAAGTTATAACATGTCTTCTTATGAAGGTAACGGTTCTGGGGCTGAACACACTGGTAGTGGTGCTGAGGCCACAGATACTCTTGAGGAAATTACAGCAGCTGAGGGCTCTGGTTCTAGGGGTTCTTTGCCCCCAAGTGGGACTATAGTGATAATGTCAATTATTACCTTTAAACGTAAGCTATATACTTATTATGGACTAAGTACGCAATTGGCGCACTGAGTACCGTAAGGGTACGCACGTAGCGTAGCAGACACTAGGCCGTGGGCGTGATGCACGAGCGACACGTACGCTCACGGAATGATACACAGTAAACCTTAGTAATAACACACAGTAAGGGTATGCTTATACTCTAAACCAGGGGTGGGGAACCTCAGGCCCGCGGGCCGTATAAGGCCCACAAAGCCACTTGATCCGGCCCAGCCAGGCTCACCTAACCAAGAGAGATGCCGGGTGCCCAATGAGATTTTGTTACCAGGGGTGCCCGGCTCTTTCCCCTCAGCAGGAGCCCATTCCTGAGCTCCTGCTTCCGGCTCAGGCAGTGTACATGTGCGGCGCTATGGGAGAGTGGGCGGCCAGGCGGAGGGCAGCAGTCCGGAAGCAGGAACAGGGCTGGTGAGTATTGTGTTTTTTTTTTCTTTTAAGTGTGTGTGTGTGTGTGTGTAAGTGGCGCTACTAGGGGGCATAACAAGTGACTGGGGTCATATCTAATGGGGCATAACAAGTGACTGGGGGTATAACTACTGACTTGGGACATATCTACTGGGGGGCAGGCTAATTTTTAAGATGATCATTTTTTTTATGGCCTCCAAAGGATTTTATAAATATCCAAATGGCCCTTGGTAGAAAAAAGGTTCCCCACCCCTGCTCTAAACCTTGGCAATGTAATACTATATGAGCTAATTAGCAGTAACTAGTGAATACGCAAGACCTTGTTTGGATTTAAAAACCACTCCGGCTCTAACACCTTCGTGGATTGCTTTAGAGTAAAAAGGGGAAAAACAATACAGCTTATACACTACAAAACTAACATCAAAATCTAAACAGAATAACAAGGAATAATATAAACAATAGCGAACGATCGCAAACACAAGCAAACAGAATGAGTACACAATGAGAACAAATGGCAAAACACAGGATAACAAAATGGCTACAGAGAAACTTACACACGTGGGAATGATTCGCAAGCGCGTCCTGGATCCAGCCCTCAGCATTCAATGAGAAAGCCTTTCAGAGAGAGTGAGTGACTGGACAGGCCATGGTGGTCTTTATATACACAGCATACAGTAACAATACAATGGTCCCTATAATCTCATGGTTCATTGGACACAGGAATGTGTCTCTGCATTATAACAAAGGTCATAGGTAGATTTGAACAGGTGGGCTGTGTCTCTCCCCAACTGCTGTAGTGGGTGGTATCCTCTGGATTCCCCCCGCATGGATAATGAACAGCAAATACAGTAAATGTCTATAAACTACTTTTGCACATAACTATACGCAGGAGCGAGCAATCTCTTCCTAACCAACACCGAAATGTTACCATTAAAATACTCTACAGCTGGATACTAGACACCACCGTTCAACCTTTATCTGACCCTTCCTATCATGCAAAGAGGAATCTCTCTGTCCAAGAACCGTTTAAACTAAACATACTTGCTGACATTGTTAAGGGGAATATTATCTATAAAACACACTATATGGGTTAAATATGCTATGATCGAGTCGCCCGCTACACGCTCACAAACCCTACCGTAAATGCACATACCACGCGCCAAATCGCACGGCCGTAGAAGCTCTTTTACGCGCAGTGCGAATATGCGCACGCACGGCAGGGCATGTGCACGCGCAGCGGGCATGTGCATGGGGTTAGTACAAGGCAAGTGATTCATGATATTTTTCGACTTTGACAATAGCAACGGGGGTCCAGAATGATCCGCTACCGTCTCTACGCTACTGAATACGCTAGTTACTAAACTAACGCCCCCTATGGGACCTCCTATGCCGGTTCAACCGTATATGGATTGTTCGCTCAGTTATGAACCAGTCCCTGACTACAAAAAAGTATAACCCTCGCCCGCTTAAGACCAAGGAGTCCTCTAAGCGGGCCATTACTTCCTCACAATCCACTGCTGTCACTGACACCTCGTCTGATGAGGATGGCGTTTACACTGACCCCACAGATTCTGACACTGATAATACTGATGGGGATAGTAGTTCACAAGTGGATGTTCCTGATCTATTGGAGGCTATTACGGATGATCCCAAGCCATCCGTTCCTCCTAAGAAACCAGATAGATTCAAGCGTCAGAAGTTGGTTAAACAAGTTTTACATCACTCTGATCACCTAATTGATATACGTCAGGAATCCTGGGAAAAATCCAGGTAAGAAGTTCGTGCCTCACAAGAAGCTGCTTGCTCGCTATCCCCTCGCGCCAGAGCTGTCCAAAAATTGGGACACGCCTGCTCCAGTCGACTCGCATGTGGCTAGGATGGTGGTTTCCTCAGCTCTACCTGTCACTACCGTCACGTCTCTGAAAGAGCCTACGGATAAACATGTGGAGGGTTGTCTGAAAGCGATTTACACCCTCACGGGTGCTGCACAAAGGCCCACTATGGGCTACAGAGGCTATTGAAGCATGGGCCCTAGAGTTGGAAGCTGAAATTTCTTCTGACCATGCTAGACAATGCTTGTCCTATATTGTCACAGCTTCTCACTATATTGAAGAGGCGGCTTCTGATGCCGGTATTCTAGCAGCCAAGGCCTCTACTACGTCAGTCCTGGCTCGCCGGATACTGTGGCTGAGAGCCTGGTCTGTAGATCTGGACTCTAGAAAAACCCTGGAGGTACTCCCTTTCAAGGGAGATATTCTGTTTGGGGAGGACTTAAATAAGATAGTGGCTGACTTGGCTACTGCCAAAACTGCCTGTCTGCCAAGTACCGCTCTTTCTGTGTCGAATGCTAAAGGTACTTCCTTTCGTCCTTCAGGTAAAGCAAAAGGTCAGGCGTACCACAAGCAGGCCCGCACTTCCAAACCTTGTTGCCAAAGCCTAAAAGAGCCTGGGCTGCCCGTCAGCCAGCTTCCAAGACCGATAAGCCTACTGCATGACGGGGCGGGCCTCCCCCTGGGGGATCCCAGGGTGGGGGGCCGGCTTCTAAGGTATACCCAGGAATGGTTGAAGACCACTTCAGATGCCTGGGTACGGGAAGTCGTCACTCGAGGTTACGCCATAGCCTTCAAAAACCGCCCCCCCCCCCCCCCCCCCTCATCGATTTTGCCTGACAGATGTCCCTTTGGACCAGACAAAGGCAAAAACTCTACATTCGGTGGTACAGACCCTCCTGGACACAGGAGTGGTAGTACAGGTGCCTCTTGCTCAGAGAGGCTGGGGGTACTATTCTCCGCTGTTTCTAGTCCCGAAACCGAATGGGTCCTCCCGGCCCATTCTCAACCTCAAGGCATTGAACAAGTTTGTGAAAGTCTCCAAGTTCCGTATGGAAACTCTTCGCTCTATAGTTCTGGCCTTGGAACCTGGGGATTATATGGTCTCCCTGGATATACAGGATGCTTACCTGCATATTCCTATAGCAGTGTCGCATCAGCATACCTGAGGTTTGCGATTGGCAACCTCCATTACCAGTTTCGGGCGTTACCTTTTGTTTTAACTACGGCTCCGCGAGTCTTCACCAAGGTTATGGCGGTGATGACGGTGGTACTCCGCCGTCAAGGGGTCAGGATCCTACCGTATATGGACGACTTGTTGATCCTGGCAAATTCCCCAGAACTTCTCCTGCATCATCTGGATATGACTGTCCGGTTTCTGCAAGCCCACGGGTGGCTCATCAACTGGAAGAAATCCTCCCTGGTCCCTGCTCAGAGCATGGTGCACCTGGGAGCGCTATTGGACACTCACAACCAGTGGTTGTTCTTGTCTCAGGAGAAAGTCCTGAAGCTTCAGGACAGGATTCGTTGCTTCCTTTGTCGTCCGCAAGTGTCGATACATTCGGCGATTCAGGTGCTGGGCCTCATGGTGTCAGCATTCGACATGGTGGAGTATGCTAAATTCCATTCTTGCCCCCTCCAGAGGCTGATTCTGGCCAAGTGGGACGGCCTGCCTCACCGGATCAGGTCTCTCATGATCTCATTGACTCCGGAGGTACATCTGTCGCCGTACTGGTGGCTCCAGGCCCAACGATTGTGCAGGGGCCGTCCCTTCTGGATATCCGACTGGGTCCTGTTGACGACAGATGCCAGTCTAAGGGGTTGGGGCGCGGTGCTGGAGCAACACTTCCTTCAGGGTCGGTGGACCAAGGTGGAGTCTTTCCTCCCGATCAACATTTTGAATTGCGGGCGGTCTTCAACTAATTGAACCTGGCCCAGCATTTACTTCAGAACGTTCTGTTCAAGTACAGTCGGACAACGCCACCACAGTGGCTTCCATAAATCATCAAGGCGGCTCTCAAAACCGTTTGGCAATGAAGGCAGTCTCACGGATTCTGCAATGGGCGGAACGCCATCTACCGGCCATATCGGCGATATTAATTCCGGGAGTCCTGAATTGGGAAGCGGACTTTCTCAGTCGTCAGGACGTACACGCCGGAGAGTGGGGCCTCCATCCAGAAGTGTTTCAAATCCTAGTGGAAAGGTGGGGTCTGCCAGACGTGGATCTGATGGCGTCTCGACACAACCACAAGGTTCCGGTCTTCGGAGCAAGGACAAGGGATCCTCAAGCAGCATTTGTGGATTCGCTGGCGGTGCCGTGGAGGTTTCGGCCGCGTACGTGTTCCCTCCGGTGTCACTCCTGCCCAGGGTAATTCGGAAGTTCATGCAGGAAAGAGGAATCCTGCTTCTCATAGCTCCAGCGTGGCCCAAACGGCACTGGTTCTCAGACCTGCAGGGCCTATCGTCAGAGCGTCCAATTCTACTTCCACAACGCCCAGACCTCCTCGTTCAGGTCCCCTGTGTCTACCAGGACCTAGCCCTGCTGTCTTTGACGGTGTGGCTCTTGAAGCTTCCGTCTTGAGGGCTAAAGGGTTTTCTGAGGCGGTAATTCAAACTATGTTGCGGGCCCGGAAACCGGCTTCTGCTCGGATTTACCATAGGGTCTGGCATTCTTACTTTGTTTGGTGCGCATCTATCAATTATGACGCTTCTAAGTTTAGTACAGCCAAGTTGTTGGCTTTTCTTTAGCAGGGCCTGGACTTAGGCTTGCGTCTGGCCTCCCTCAAGGTACAAATTTCTGCCTTGTTGGTGTGGTTTCAGAGAAAAATTGTGACCTTACCTGATGTGCATACCTTTACTCAGGGTGTGTTGCGTATCCAGCCTCCCTATGTCCCGCCTGTGGCTCCTTGGGACTTATTGGTGGTTTTGGAGGCATTACAAGAGTCTCCGTTTGAACCTCTTGGTTCAGCTGATCTTAAGTGGCTTTCCATTAAGGTGGTGTTTCTGCTGGCTATTGCCTCAGCTAGAAGAGTTTCTCCTGATCTGTCTCCCAAAGAGCGGTCTTTGGATGTGGTACGGGCTCTCCATATCTATGTGAAGAGAATTGCTTCTATTAGGAAATCTGATTCTCTCTTTGTTCTGTTTGGGGTTCACAAACGGGGCTGGCCTGCTCACAAGCAGACTTTGGCCAGATGGATTAGAATGGTGATTGCACATGCTTATGTGAAGGCTGGTCTGTCAGCTCCTGCTCACATTACGGCCCATTCTACTCGGTCCGTTGGACCTTCTTGGGCGGCCCGCCGTGGTGCGACCCTTGAACAATTGTGCAAGGCGGCTATGTGGTCCTCAGTGAACATGTTCATAAGGTTCTATGCCTTCGTTACTGCCGCTTCCCAGGATGCTTCCTTTGGACGCCGGATTCTTGTGCCCGCTTCAGTGCGTCCCCTCCCATAAGGAACTGCTTTAGGGCATCCCCAATGTCTATCCTTGTGGAGCCCAGTGTACCCCGCAGCAGAAAACAAGTTTTATGGTAAGAACTTACCTTTGTTAAAACTTTTTCTGCGAGGTACACTGGGCTCCACAAGGCACCCACCCTGACGCACTTAGCTTCTTTGGGTTGGTGTGGCTATAGCCGCTGACACTTTCTCCTGTCGGGAGAGTGTGGTGTTTGTGGCAACTTGCAGTTGTCGTCTCTTTTACTTGTTACTGCATTGGGCTGGTTAACAAAACTGAGCTCCTGTGCACGGAGGCGGGGTGATATAGGAGGCGGCGCGATGCATCTTGGGAAGAAGGTCAAAGCTTTTGAGCCTGTTGGTGCTTTGGATCAAAATCCTACTCTACACCCCAATGTCTATCCTTGTGGGGCCCAGTGTACCTCGCAGAAAGAATTTTAACAAAGGTAAGTTCTTACCATAAAACTCGTTATCTTGGTGTGAGTCCAAGAAGTTTCCCAGTGGAGTTTCAACTGGGACGGTTTCTCCTCTTCCTGCAAGCAGGTGTGGATATGGGCCTGAGGTTGGGATCTGTAAAGGTCCAGATTTCGGCCCCATCCATTTTCTTCCAGAAACAATTGGCTTCCCTTCCTGAGGTTCAGACTTTCTTGAAAGGGGTTCTGCACAACCAGCCTCCCTTTGTGCCGAGTACGGCGCCCTGGGATCTTAACGTGGTGTTACAGTTCCTCCAATCAGATTGGTTCGAGCCTCTACCAGAATTTGAGGTTAAGTTTCTCACATGGAAGACTGTCACTTTGTTGGCTTTAGCTTCTGCTAGACGTGTGTCGGAGTTGGGGGCTTTGTCTTGTAAGAGCCCATACTTGATCTTCCATGAAGATAGGGCTGAGCTCTGGACATGTCAGCAGTTCCTTCCGAAGGTTGTGTCGGCATTTCATATCAACCAACCTGTTGTGGTGCCAGTTGCTACTGACTCCTCAGTTTCATCAAAGTCCTTGGATGTTGTAAGGGCTCTGAAAATCTAAGTGAAGAGGACTGCTCATCACAGGAAATCGGACTCTGTTTGTCCTGTATGATCACAAGAAAATTGGGTGTCCTGCTTCTAAGCAGACGATTTCTCGCTGGATCAGGTTCACTATCCAGCATGCATATTCTATGGCAGGATTGCTGTGTCCAACATCTGTTAAGGTCCACTCTACTCTTAAAGTGGGGTCTTCCTGGGCGGCTGCCCGTGGTGTCTCGGCTTTGCCGAGCGGCTACTTGGTCTGGGTCGAACACGTTTGCTAAGTTCTACAGGTTCAATACTTTGGCCTCTGAGGACCTAAAGTTTGGTCAATCAGTTCTACAGGACCCTCTGTGCTCTCCTTCCCGTTCTGGGAGCTTTGGTACATCCGCATGGTACTAATGTGGTCCCCAGCATCCTCTAGGACGTAAGATTTTAATTACCTACCGGTAAATCCTTTTCTCGTAGTCCGTAGAGGATGCTGGGCCCAGCGCTTCGTGATCCTGCATTGGTTACTTAGTTCAGTACTGCTTTGTTCTTGGTTAAGTACTGTTTTTCTTACTTGGTTAAGTAATATTGTTCAGCCATTGCTGAGTTTTCAAGCTGGTTAGCTTGGTTTGCCTTGAGCTGGTGTGAATCTCGCCACTATCTGTGTAAAATCCTTCTCTCGAAGTTGTCCTTCTCCTCGGGCACAGTTTCTAGACTGAGTCTGGTAGGAGTGGCATAGAAGGAGGAGCCAGCCCACACTCTCAAACTCTTAAAGTGCCAATGGCTCCTAGTGGACCCATCTATACCCCATGGTACTAATGTGGACCCCAGCATCCTCTGCGGACTACGAGAAAAGGATTTTCCTATTGGTCATTCAAATCCTATTTTTTTTAAAGGGGCAATCACTTACAAGGCATGGTTGTACTTAACTTGACTCCACATGTTTGCACTACTGGGATGCGGTCAAGATGCCGCCGGCCGGAATCCCGGCGGTCGAAATACCAACGCCGGAATCCCGACCGCCACAATCCCGACATATTCTCCCTCCCATAGAGGGAGAATATAATAGTGTGCCGAGCGTAGCGAGGCACCGTGCCCGCAGCGTGGCGAGCGAAGCGAGCCCGCAAGGGGCTGCGTTCCGCTCGCCACCCCTGTTGGGATTGTGTGGTCGGGATTCCGACGTCCGTATTTCGACCGCCAGGATTCCGGCCGGCGGCATTTAGTACTGATCCCGCACTACTGTTGGAGTAAAAATTCATGTTTATACAGTATGAGTAACATGTAGCTGATGCAAAATGCAGACTATCTGGCCAAAATGAATGCACCACTATGGGGTATATTCAGTTAGTCGGAAACTGACGTCTTGTCGGAAAGACGGCAGTTTCCGACTGGAATAGGTCGGAAGGTTTTCCGACTTCAATCCAGCCTCATTTTTTCCGACAAGGACCCAACAGTAATTGAATATACCCAAATGTCTTCCACTGTTTATTTTTTTTATTTCCCACAGTATGTTGACAAGAAGATAAAAAAAAAAGGGAATACAGGTTGAGTATCCCATATCCAAATATTCCGAAATACGGAATATTCCGAAATACGGACTTTTTTGAAAGTGAGAGTGAGATAGTGAAACCTTTGTTTTCTGATGGCTCAGTGTACACAAACTTTGTTTAATACACAATGTTATTAAAAATATTGTATTAAATGACCTTCAGGCTGTGTGTATAAGGTGTATATGAAACATAAATGAATTGTGTGAATGTAGACACACTTTGTTTAATGCACAAAGTTATAAAAAATATTGGCTAAAATTACCTTCAGGCTGTGTTTATAAGGTGTATATGTAACATATATGCATTCTGTGCTTAGATTTAGGTCCCATCGCCATGATATCTCATTATGGTATGCAATTATTCCAAAATACGGAAAAATCCCATATCCAAAATACCTCTGGTCCCAAGCATTTTGGATAAGGGATACTCAACCTGTAATACCTGTGACATTTCATAGAATCAACAGTGGATCTATACCCTTTGATGCACCCCATACTTCTGTTCTAGTAGTTGTCCATTTCTAATGAATGGATTTGATACTGACTTATATATACAAATTTCATTCACACTAATATAATGGGTACATTTTAAGATCTGTCATTTGCAACCTTGCCCAAGAAGGAATGTCTTTAGTGGATGAGAACGTTTCTAATAGGCCCTACACACTGGCCGATTTTTTGAAAGATATGAACGATCTCGTTCATAAATGAACGAGAACTCGTTCATATCTTTCAGTGTGGAGACTCCAGCGATGAACGATGCGCGTCCCCGCGCTCATTCATCGCTGGTCTCCCGTCGGCTGTGCATGCAGGCCAATATGGACGATCTCGTCCATATTTGCCTGCACTTCAATGCAGCCGCGTGACGGGGGGAGTGAAGAAACTTCACTCTCCCCGTCACTGCCCCCCCCGCCGCCAGGTCGCTCGTCGGCCGTATCCGCCGTCGGGCAGCTCGGCGGCGGGTCGGCCCCATTAGAGACAGAAACAATCTCAGAGTTTCCCAAACTCTGCCATTACAGTTCAGGTTTTAAGGATATCATTAAAACCTAAACTTAAACCCAGATGGTTAAATCAAATTGACTGAGTTACTAATTAAGTCACCTGTGCGCAAGCATGAATATCCTTAAAATCTGGACTGTAATGGCTGATTTTGGGAAATCACTGTATGTCTTAGTGGCTTTTTACTAAGACTGATACTGGATTTTGAAAAGTCTTTCTCTTACAAAAATACTTGACTAAATGTAATAGGGTCTGAGTTGCCAACCTGGTTTTGTCTTGTGAATGATTGATGCTTTAAAAAACGGGCAGACTCGTAAGTGTGAACAGTGTTACATTGATAAAAAATGAACACCCTGTAATATTCCTAACACATAGTAGCTGCTCTCACATATTTAACATTCTTTAACATGTTGCTTGATATCTCTCAGTAGTGTGATGCCTTGGGGTGGTGTGGTTGGGCTGGCTTGGGGGTGTCCCACGCCCTAAACTTGAACCTTTAGAATAATGATGTGGTTACATTTGCATTGTCGGTAAGCCCATACTTTTGGCAAAATTAGGAAAAGAACCTCTTTTTTAATTGCAAAAAGTATTACAATTTGGATTAGTATTGTTTTGAGAGAGCACCTGCACTCTTTTGTTTTGTTTTTTGTACTTGGCATAACACTAAAAATTGTAATCTTTTGGTATAAAGAGAAATTCTACCTTGTACCCTTGAGTAATGATCAAATTAATCCATTGATTTTGAGAGTTGAGCATTTTCCTGCATATTTATAACTCCATCTCATCAGGGCTGGATTATAGGTGAGGTGGATGGGGTCCTCCACATATTGGTGGCTAGCACACTGCAGCAAACATTACCTGTCTGGTCCACTCTACACCCTTCCTGGCCCACTCCCATCAGCATCGCAGACAGTGAAGGATGAGTTTTGTATTTTGAGATTGAGACAGCTTTGTCTCTACAGTGGGTGGGCGTGACTGTCTATTAGAGCCCCACCCCATCATGGACATAATGCCGCAATTTGTGGATGTATGGGAAGGAGCAGGGCCTAATGCCATGAAGTGCCCAGCCCCGTCAGAGACCTGATGCTGTAACAGGTAGTTTTCTCTCTATCTATCTATCAATCTCTCTCCCTCTCTTGCTCCCCTTTCTCTTTCCCTGACACCCCCACTCTCTCTCACTCACCTCTCTCTCTCCCTGACACCCTCTCTCTCTGTCCCCTTTCTTTCTCCCTTTACATTACACATACACTACATTACACATACACTAGCATTACTCAGCTATGAGAAAAACAAAAAGACACAGAAGGCAAAGAGGAAATACTTTATATACCTTCCAGGATGTCTCTTTTTCCTGTCCCTCTTCTGCTGAATGTGGTGTGGGTGGCATTTGTAGAAGGCTGCCAGGAAATTACCATCTTAGGCTAATATGTTAAAAAGAGTCAATATTCCATTTTGGGAGGCATAGTTTAAACATAAAATATGCGTTATGGTAAGAACTTACCGTTGATAACGGTATTTCTCCTAAGTCCACAGGTTCCACAGGATAACAATGGGATATGATGGAGCGACAGCGGATTTGCACCAATCAGTCAAAGCTTTCCGGCCTCCCAGCATGCAACAGGCCCGTCCATATATCCCCGCCCCCTGGCTCAGGCAAATCAGTTGTATTCCAAAGCTCAAGGCAGGAGCATTATGTAGAACCCTAACCAGGCGAGAAGAACACACATGCACACGCTTCCGTACAAGAAGGAAGAGGTTAGTGAGTAAAAAAGGATCCTCAAATCAGGTGCATCAGGGTGGGATCCCTGTGGACTTAGGAGAAATACCGTTATCAACGGTAAGTTCTTACCATAACGTATATTTCTCCGGCAGGGTCCACAGGTTATCCACAGGATAACAGTGGGATTTCCCAAAGCAGTCTAGTGGTGGGGACGCTCCTGATGCTCAGGAGAATCCTTCGCCCGAATTCAGCATCACGAGAAGCAAAGGTATCCCAGGCATAATGTCTTAATGAATGTGTAAACGGAAGAAAATATGGCTGCCTTACATACCTGTTCTGTATGCGCACCACATTGTGCTGCCCATGAAGGACCTACCTTACGAGTAGAGTGAACAGAGACATTAGCCGGAACAGGGAGATCAGCTTGAAAATATGCTTCGTCATTCAAAATCATCTTGCCAGTGTCTGCCTACCAGCAGATCATCCTCTCTTATGAAATCCATAGAGAGTGAAAAGAGAATATGCTTTACTGACGACACTGGTACAATCCACGTAGATCCTTAATGCACGGATCACGTCCAGCGATGCATCTCCCGCAGAAAGGGTCCAGACCAGGGCCGTCTTTTCGTATGGGCTCAATGGGCTCTTGCCCAAGGGCCCCAAGAGTATAAGGGCCCTAGGATGATAGCTGAGGGTCCCCTCTTTCCAGGGGTACCAGATTTTTGAAAATCGGCCCTGGGGAACCGGAGATATCCAACATGAAAGCAGTGGTCCCCATCTGAGCCTGTTAATTGCTCTTCCCAGCCAGATATCTCAGGTTCTGTCTGACTTAGAGTTTTTGTGAGGGTATAATCCAAAAGCTGGGACTCTCCCCTTTCAGTGGACACTGACAGCTTGTCTCTACTATGCCCAGAACCAGAGATATCAGCCTTCCAGCAGCTCGTCCCTGCTCCAGCTCCACACGCCTAATATGAAGTTTTATATTTTCATCTGTGAATTGCTCTGGCACCTGAACTCTGATCCCCAAGTCCCCAGTACCTCCTGACAGGTGTCCCCAGTACCTCCTGAAAGGTGTCCCCAGTACCTCCTGAAAGGTGTCCCCAGTACCTCCTGAAAGGTGGGACTCTTTAGTGTTTTTAGCCCATTCAAAGCTAAGAAATATATTTTCAGGAACTGGAGATATCTGCAGTCAAGTAAGCTGCTCTCCCACCGGAAAATTATGAATATTAAGCCCATCCCACTGTCCACCCTCCCCTACGTATTAAACACCTCCTACCACCCTTCATTCAGCCCCATGCCCCCTTCTACAGTTTAGCCTCATCTGTGCAGTAAAGGAGTAATTAGCAGAAATGACTGCTACAGGTCCTACATGCTCAGCGGAAGATAAAACACCCCCTACCGCCCGCAGGACATCAAAGCTGCCGCTGAGGGCACCCCCCACCCCTACCGCTGGAGGATAGGTAGGGGGCCCAGTGCATTGCTGTGCCCAGGGGCCTACGCTGCTGTTAAGATTGCCCTGGTCCAGACCCTAAAAGGCCGGGACAAAATTTCCTTTGTTAAGGTGGAACTTAGTCATCACCTTAGGAAGATACCCAGATCTATTTCTGATAACTACTTTATCTGGATAAACAATCAGAAATGGGGAACAATATGACAATCCCTAAGTCTGATATTCTTCTAGCTGACGCCTTAGTCAGTAGAAAAGACACTTTAGCTGTCAACCATTTATAATCCATATTATTGAGTGGTTCAATGGGGCACCTTGAAGGACTTTCAGGACTAAACAAGTCCCACGACACTGTAGGAAAAACAACCAAAGGCTGAATGAGCAGCATACCCTGGAAAAAAGGTATGCACATCCTGTAAGTTGGTAATTTACTTTTGGAACTCTACAGTTGATGCCGACCCTTGCTTCTCTCAAGGAAGCCCTCTATTCCTGTCTGAAGGAATGCTAAGAACCTGGAAACTCTGAAAAAATTTTAGGGTCCCATTCACCTACAGCACCTTGTGTGTGCAGATGTTCCCCATCCAAGTACTCACCAGGCCCAACACTGCATAGCTTCCCAGATCTCGTGAGATTGGGCATATCAGTGTGGTGGGGCTGTAGTTTTTCTTTCAGTGCACCTATGAATATAGGCCTGCCATATTTGGTGATAAATGTGAGCTAAGAAAGGTTTCCTTGCTCTGAACACTGTTTGAAAGTATCCACTTGACCTGAGGATAGAGGTTTCAATGGCCACGCTGTCGAAGACAGTCGATCCACCTGTCTGTGATAACCAGGACCCTGCATTATTATGTCTGAACGTTGAGGGAGTAGAAGTAGAGCATCCATTGCCATTCTCTGCTGGTCTTCCTGTTTAAACTTTCTCACCACCCTGGGTAATATGGTAATTATTGGAAAACCCATCCGCCAGATGAAGGTCCTATCTCACCGATAAGGCATCCACAACGATCGCCCTGGGATCCTTTGTTCTTGACCTGTATGTGTGCACTTTGTTGTTCAACCAAGACTTTATGAGATATATCTCTAGCAAGCACCTCTTGTTTTCTAGCGTCCGGAAGATCTCTGGGTGTAGAGCCCAATCATTCCTCTGAATGGTGTGTCGACTTGAGAAAGTCTATTTCCCTGTTTATGATTCCCGGAATGAACGGAGGACAAGGGTGGATGATGAAGTCCTACCCACTTAGGTATGTGATTTACCTACTTCATCCCCTTTTCGGCTGCGAGTTCCTCCCTGATGTTGAGGTACACTACTGCCGTTGCATTGTCCGAGCGGAACTGGACTGGTTTTTTACATGAAAACTGTCCCGTTCCTACACCGGTGCCCTGTATATGGCCCGAGGTTTCAACCTTTATTGGTAGACAGCTCTTTGGGAACACAATCTCCCTGACACTAATCCTAGTGTCAGAATCTTCCCAATCTGATATTAAAAGGGTTTCCCTTTGTCCAGCTGGGATGTCTGTAGCCACCAGGCTCATGACCTTCTTACTTTTATCGTAAGTACATGTTTCCAAATGTATTTGCTCAGCATTTTTCGGATTGAGCATGAGCCGAAATGACTCATTTGGCTTCCGACTAAGCCAGGTGAAGTAAACCCTTGTCCTTGTTTGCCAGAGTGACTGGAATGACTATTCCTGACCGAAGCAAATTTCTGACCTGCTTCTTGCAAAGCCAGGCCTTCGTCTATAGCCGAGATAGGATGTCTTGAAGGTGAAAGCATAACTAGAGATACCATGCCAGGTCTGTATCCCAGGCAGAGCCCACACCATCAGCTGATGGTTTAATTTTTCTAAAGCCACCTGGTATTCCCCGATAGTGTCCCATCCGAGTACTAACCAAGCCCACACTGTAGATACTCTGGTAGCTTAATGGTTTCCTAGTCTCAAATCACACTGATGTGAGATTCAGCCTATGACAGGCTTCTAATGGGGGTAATTCCAAGTTGATTGCAGCAGGAAATTTTTTAGCAGTTGGGCAAAACCATGTGCACTGCAGGGGGGGCAGATATAACATTTGCAGAGAGAGTTAGATTTGGGTGGGTTATTTGGTTTCTGTGCAGGGTAAATACTGGCTGCTTTATTTTACACTGCAATTTAGATTGCAGATTGAACTCACCACACCCAAATCTATCTCTCTCTGCACATGTTATATCTGCCTCCCCTGCAGTGCACATGGTTTTGCCCAACTGCTAACAAAGTTCCTGCTGCGAACAACTCAGAATTACCCCCATTGATAGTATAATACCAACATGTGAATTGTATGTGGAAGGAACCTGACTTTCCTGGAGTCTGCATTCCAGAATATCTGTCAATTCTTACCAAAAGGGAATATTTTGAGAACAAGACAATGATTCCACCTACAGCCCCTGGTATTCGCAGATGTTTCTCACTAGGCCCCACACTGCATACTGTAGCTTCAAAGATCTGGTGAGATTGGGCATATCCAGTGTGGTGTGGCTGTAGATCTTCCACTTACCCTACTAAACTGCTCTATGAGCAGGTATAGTTAGGGCTGATGCCCTGGAGTAAAAATTTTGCCTATATACAATGCTTCCAGGAACATTGCAGTCTTTTTATATGAGCCATATGAGATTCTTGCTCTACTGAAAAATCTCCTTTCATTTCATCAGCCCAGGCAACCACTGCCTTTGCTATAAAAAAACGAAGCCATGGCTTGGCCTCATGACTGCCCTAGACAGGGAAATTGAAAGCAAAGCTAATGTAGATTCTTCTTATCTACTTTAGGAGCCTTCTCCCCAGCTGGGAGCAGATTATAGGAATTCCATTTCTTAGGAATTCTAACTTTTTATTGGGCGTAACCCAAACCTCTTCCATGATTTCCGTCATCTGATCTTGGAACTCAAGTATTGGGATGTTTAAACACAGGTGCCTTAGTTTTTAACACAGGCTTGAGCTGTATCCTCTAAGGATAAGATGGCTTTATTGCTTTCAATTAACTCAGCTATATTTGAGAGCTGAGACCTACCTCTTTTTCATATGATGAAGTAGAATATTTGTGTTTTCATCTTCTGATGAATCTAAACAATGTGTAGCCTGTGAGGGTGAAGGTTTACTTACCACTGGTTCTGAGAAGCTGCTGCTGTATGTAAGGGCTTGTAACCCTATTCCTGGTACAGGATTTTGGGGGATTATCCATTTAACCTACTGGATAAAGCTTGTGCAAAGATATCCCAAGGTGGATACACTTGTACCTGCATCTGCCTTGTCTTGCTGAGCTAATACATTATGCATACAAGCTATCCTGAACCAGATCATAAGAGGATAATACAGCTTCAAAACATGGTATGAGTGTCCTCACCATTGCCGCTTTAATACATGATAAATAATCAGCACTTCAACAGTGTACTACACAATTTTGTGACCGTATGTCTTTAAAATTATATCCATCCGATCCTACTCATGCACCAGCATTGAGGATCTGCAAAACAAACTGACAAACATATAGTAACGTCAGCATCATACTAGCAGTCAGTCACGTTATACATTAGTATAATCTCCTATATAATAGCCCTATTCTGTGATCTTGTGATTCATTTGCTAACGCTGGGCGGAGTCACAACAGTGGGCGGAGTTAGTCAAATGAGTCACAGATCTGGCCAAATCTATAGGACACTAGGAGCAGCTGCAGAAGCAGATAGTATGGACATGGCACAGGCAGGGTGCATACCTTCCAGCTTTCACACACACACACTCACACACACACACACACATGGCGAAAAGGGGGCGTGGCTTCGCGGGAGGGCCCCCGTTTTCGTCAGTGAGGGGGCATGCCCAGCGCTCTGTGAGCTGCTGGCATGGCCCCAGGGGCTGATTATGAGTCCGGGGGGCACAGGGTACTTGAGACAGGGGAGCCCTATCTCATTGCTGTGCCTGCTGTGGGTTGGGGGCGTGGCCTAATCGCGGGACGCGAGGCCACGCCCCATTAAGCAAATTCCGGGATTTTTTTATTATTTTTTTAATGGTATTTTGGCCCCTCAGCTAGAGGTAAATCCAGAGGAGGTGGTCGCTCCCCCCCTACACACCCGCCCAGGCAGAAGAAAGCTGTTGCTGGCAGGACGGGGGAGCTTCTGAGCTGGGACAGAGCTACTCCAGCCAGGGGGCCCCCTAAAACTGTGGGGCCAACGGTACGTACCGCCTGCCCCCCCCCCCTTTATCCGGCTCTGCTGCTGGAACCCCCCCTTAATCCATACCCCCTGATGCCCCCTCTCCCTCTGTCTCCACTATTCACCGCTGCTCTGCTAAGCAGAACAGCGAGTACAGGAGCTTTCCAACTGCTCCCCCCCCCCCACCGCAGGACACTGCGACCCGCGGGTGGGACAGCGGGACAGACCCCAAAAAATGGGACTGTCCCGCGAAAATTGGGACATTTGGGAGGTATGGGGGTGTGTGAGGGGGTATGCCATACTTGACCCCCACATCAGCATACTCAGCAGGGTCTCTCTGGCAGGGAGGAGCGTCACATTCTGGCACACTCCACGCTTCTTAGCTGTAGTTTTGTGGGTCACCAGCCGCTGTGCACTTTCCGTACTGCCTCTGTTATCTCCAGCCCCTGCGACCCCACCGCTAGCTGCAGCGCTGCCACCCGCAGTGAGTTGCGCCCAGCTCCTTCACACACTTTAGCCGGCGGGTAGCGCTGCAGAAGTCCGCGCTGCTTGCAGGCTCTGACCCCCTCCTCCCTCCAGCATCAGCGTCTCCTGGGAGCTAACCAGTCACTCCCAGTCTCCCCTTACCATAGTGCCCAGCAGCCGTGAGGTCCGCGCCACGTGCATGCTATGACCCCCTCCTCCCTCCAGCCGCAGCATCTCCTGGGGGCTAACCAGTCACTCCCAGTCTCACCTTACCACAGTGCCCGGCAGCTGCGCGAGGTCTGCGGTGTGTGACTGAGGAGGGGGGGAGTGATGCGGACGGGCAGAGGAAGCAGGAATACAGCCTAAGAGAGTCAGCCATGCCAAGTCTCCACCAGCAGCAGATGCCAACAGGTTGGAGTGGAACAGCAGCAGCCAGCAGCAGTGACTCCGGTAAGACACATCTGTCTGTCACCACTGTTCTGTCCCTAATACCAATCTCTCCCGTGCCCTGTGTTCTGTCATGTCCCTGTAATCCCTGGCCTTGACCTGCCACCCTTATCCTGGCCCTTTCACCCTTATCCTGGCCCTTTCACCCTTATCCTGGCCCTGTCACCCTTATGCTGGCCCTGCTACCCCTATCCTGGCCCTGTCACCCCTGTGCTTGCCCTGTCAACCCTATACTGGCCCTGACACCCCTGTCCTGGTCCTGCCGCCCCTACACTGACCCTGTCACCCCTATCCTGTCCCTGTCATTTCTGTCCTGGCCCCGTCGCCCATGTCCTGGCCCCGTCACCCCTGTCCTGGCCCCGTCACCCCTGTTCTGACCCTGTCACCCCTGTTCTGACCCTGTCACCCCTGTCTTGGCCCAGTCAACCCTGTTCTGACCCTGTCACCCCTGTCCTGGCCCTGTTACTGCATACCCTCCAACTACCTTTTTGGCAGGTACAGTACCCGCAGCACCTCCAGACCTCTCCCCAATGCACCACACCTCCGCACCTTCCCCTCCACCACATGCGGCACTCCACCCCTCCCCCACATGCTGTGCCTCCAGACCCCCTACACCACCCACGGCTCCCACTCCTCCGCCCCTTCACCACCCCCAGCAATCTCCAGGCCCCCTCCACCACTCACCCCCCTTATATGTCTCCCCCACACCTGCCCCCCTCCACCCGCAGCATCTGCAGACACCCTCCTCCATCCGCGGTCCCCCCCTCACCCACCCCTCCCCCACCAATGGCACCCCCGCACCTGCCCCACCACCACCTGCAGCACCTCCGGACCTCCTTCCCCATCTGCCGCAACACCCGTATCTGCCCCTCCCCTACCCATGGCGCCTACGGACCCCTACCCCACCAGTGGCACTCCCGCCCCTTCCCATCCCACAGCACCCCCGGAACCCTTCACCCATCTGCAACATCCCCACACCTGCCCCTCCCCCACCCATGGCACCCCTGCCCCTCCCCCACCTGCAGTGCCTCCGGACCCCTCCCCCATCTGCATCCCCCACTCCTCTGCCCCTCCCCCACCCGCAGCACCTCCCAACCCTTCCCCATCCGGGCCCCACCCCCACTTCCGCCCCCCCTCCATCCGCAGCATCTACAGACACCATCCGCAGTACCCCCCGCACCCGCTACATTCTGTACATTGTGGTCTGCAGGTGCTGTTCACGCCGTCGCAAGGGGCTGCGCCTCCTTCACCATCGCACACCCTTTCATTGTGCAATATTTAACCACTAACAAAGGAATGCAGGTGATACTCCATATAACACAAATATTGAACCCCAGAAAGGCATGCAAGGGTTAAGGGGGCGTAGCCCCTTGCGACGGTGTGAAGAGCGCCCGTAGGGCGCGATGAAGCACCTAGTAAGCAATATGAGCACATCATCAACTACAATAATATTTTTAGTATGTAGGAGAACACATTTACTGAATCATGTTTAACATATCTAACGTATTCAGACGCAATGCGACAGAAACGACAGTAATGGTATACAGACTCATATGCAATAGGCATTTATCTAACTATTCGTACTCAAAACAGTAGATAGAGATTTAGTGCTGTATAGCCCGTACTTAGTAGAGTGGGATACAGGGAGACTCACCTCGCTTCCAGGTGCGATCAATACGTTAGCAAACTCTGGGTGGATCCAGACGTACTAGTGTACACTGCCGCTCCATGGACCTATAGTGAACACAGACGCACCGGTCACACAGCCGCCTATGCTGCGACCGGGCCCTCAGTGCACTCAGATGCACCTGTCACGCTGCTGCCTATGCTGCGATCGGGTCCCCTCGTGGTAGCAATCTGAACACAGATGCCCCGGTCACACAGCCGCCTATGCTGCGACCGGGTCCCCTCGTCTCCCAGTGTAGCTGGTAGCATCTGAGACGGAAGCGAGGAAACAGTTCCTGGCGGGAGACTCGGCGGAAACTGGTCATGAACCGGGGGGAGGGGTGACCAGGAGAGCGTCTGACTCCCCACTGCTGACATCAACCCTAGGGATCGCAGCCTAATGCTATTCCTAGTGCCTTATGATCCCTAAGGCCTAGCACTGGAGCACCCGTGGTGGTGGCGGTGCGTCAGCTACTGTTTGGTAGGCTCCTCCCAAAACAGTGCGGCTGTGTCTGTATTCCATGCATGCTACGCGGAACCGATGCCTTACCTTCTCCCCGTGCTCCAGCCACAGCCTGGTAGCGTCTGATGGACCTGCTAGTATATCCGACACAGATGCCTGCCGAAACAGCACTGTATTCATGGGTAAGTGTTGTCGCGACCCGGCGGAGAGTTGTTGGAGCGACTCTTTCCCACATGCGTATAAGACGCTGTTTAGAAAGATCACTCAAAAAATAGACTATAAAAATAAAATAAGAAAGCTTGGGGCTGCTAACAATCCAGCAACCCTCTGACAATGGTCCGGCTCCTGCCGCACCAAACAAAAAACTGATTTGCCTGAGCCAGGGGGCGGGAATATATGGACGGGCCTGTTGCATGCTGGGAGGCCGCAAAGCTTTGACTGATTGTTGCAAATCCGCTATCGCTCCATCATATCCCATTGTTATCCTGGATAACCTGTGGACCCTGCCGGAGAAACTTTTTTTTTACCAATTCTGTCTGATTATACTTCTTATTTGAGATGGGGTGCTTTATTCACATTCTGAAAAGAATTCAAACAAGAATGCAGCTTCACTTGCCAAAAATGTTACAGCTAAAGACAGTTTGAGCCATATTAACTAAAACAGAGGTTCTCAAACCCGGTCCTCAAGGCACCTCAACGGTCCAGGTTTTAGGTATATCCATGGCTCAGCACAGATGGTTAAATTATATTGACTGAGGCACTAATTGGCCAAGCATGGATAAACTTAAAACCTGGACCATTGGGGTGCCTTGAGGACCGTGTTTGAGAACCTCTGAAATAAAACATTGTTTCTCTTACGTCCTAGAGGATACTGGGGTCCACATTACTACCATGATATATAGACGGGTCCACTAGGAGCCATGGGCACTTTAAGAAATTGATAGTGTGGGCTGGCTCCTCCCTCTATGCCCCTCCTACCAGACTCAGTTTAGAAAATGTGCCCGGAGGAGCCGGTCGCGCTTAGGGAAGCTCCTGAAGAGTTTTCTACATTTATTTTGCTGTTTGTTGTTTACAGACAGTGCTGTTTGGCAACAGCCTGTCTGCTTCGTGGGACTTAGGGGAGGGGGAACAGTCCAACCTCCTCCAGGGTTAATGGACCCATTCCCCACTGGCAGGACACTGAGCTCCTGAGGGTCCTATTCACAAGCCCCACCACGGCGAGCGTATAGACCCGCAGCACGCCGCCACCGCTAACAGAGCCATAAGACAGAAGAGTGGTTAGTAGATGGCCAGTGTCCCGGTTAGCGGGTCACTGGTTTCAATGGTGGCATAAGGGTATGGAGCGCAGCGCTGACATGCAGCCTGCGCTCCAGGGCTCAGGATGACATGCGTGTGTGTGTCCCGATGTGAGGGGCGTGCTGAGTCACTAATGAAATACCCACACGGGCAAACTAGCTTACAGGGGTTCTAACCCACTGTTAAGCAACAACCATACCTCAGCCAGTATAAAAAAACGGGAAGACCGCGCGCCATTACGGGGACGGGGCTTCACTATGAGCGGATCCAGCAGCTCACCAGCGCCATTTTCCCTCTGCAGCGCTACACAGACAGACTGGCAGGGAAGCGCAACCCCTCCACAAGGAATCCAGCTTGCCTCAGCGGTACCAGGGGGTCATGGCAAAGGTGGGAAGCAGTATTAGAATACTGAGCCTTTGTTACAAATGCTTAGTTTTCGACCCAGCTATAATATAATTAGCTATAAGGGCGCTGTGTGGCTGGCTCTCTCATACTCTGTCTCTCCCTAGGGGGCTATCTGTGGGTTAACTGTGCTTTTAACCTATTCATAACTTGTGTGTGTGTGTGTGTGTGTGTGTGTGTGTGTGTGTGTGTGTGTGTTCTTTTACATTTACTATGTCAAAGGAGTGTGTTTCATGCACAGCAGAATGTTTCTCTCAATCTGGGGGATCACTGCCGTATACTCAGGATAGTACACATTCTCAGGCTAGTGGATCTGAACCAGTATGGTTAGATTCATTAAAGTATGATTTCAAATATTTCAAATAAATTATCCCAAAATGAGAAGGAAATGCAATACTTAAGGTAATCTGTTGATGACCTGATGAATAGAGATTTAGTCATTCCAGCATCTCAGACCCCTGCCATTCGTCCACAGAAGCGTACCCTGGCCCAAATCATGCAGGCTTATACTGATGATGATGATGATGATGATGTATCAGACCCAGAAGAAGGTGAGGTGGACTTAGGTGGGGGGATGCAGCCCTGTCACAAGGAATACAGGCCCTGATAGAAGCTATTAGGGAGGTCCTGCACATAAAAGCTGATACAGTGACAGGAGAAGATGAGGAATCTTATTTTAATGTAAAAAAAGAAATCCTCTGCTACTTTCCCTGCATCAAAGGAATTGAATTCCCTATTTGAAGAAACTTGGGTTAATCCTGACAAGAAGTTTCAGATCCCTAAGAGGTTAGTTACATCCTTCCCTTTTCCTCAGGATGATAGGGAAAAATGGGAAAACCCACCGATAGTTGACGCTTCGGTTTCTAGGCTGTCTCGTAATATAGTTTTACCTGTTCCTGGGGCAGCTTCCTTGAAGGATGCTGCAAACTACAAGATTGAGACCAATCTCAAATCTCTGTACACAGCTGCAGGGGTGGCCCAGAGACCCACTACAGCTTGCGCATGGATCTCTAGGGCCATTGCAAAATGGTCATTAATCTAATTGACGGATTAGATTATTTGTCCAGGGGGGAGATCATTTTACTCCTACAACATATACAGGATTCTGCTAACTTTATGGTGGAGGTCATAAAGGAAATTGGTTTACTCAATGCACGCACCACTGCCAGGGTAGTGTCAGCACGCAGGGGCTTGTGGCTACGCCAGTGGACTGCAGACGCGGATTCCAGGAAAGGCATGGAAAGCCTACCTTTTACAGGTGAACCCTTTTTGGAGATTAACTGGATACGTGGATATCCAAGGCGACTGCGGGTAAGTCTACATACCTTCCTTCCGCAGCTCCCCCGGCTAGAAAATTCTACACTGCTCCGACTCTGCAGTCCTTCCGGACAGCAAAGTTTAAAAACAAAACCAAAGGTTCTTCTATGGCCTTCAAAGGCAATAGAGGTAAACCCAGAAAACCAGCAACTGCAGGTTCACAGGAACAGAACCCCGGTTCTGCTTCCTCTAAGCCTTCAGCATGACGGTGGACTGCACTGCCTGGCAGACAGGCAGGTGGGAGCCCGTTTGAGACTCTTCAGTCACATATGGGCAACGTTATGCCAGGATCCCTGGGTCAAAGATCTTATAGCCCAGGGCTACAGACTGGAGTTTCAGGAACTCCCACCTCACAGATTCTTCAAATCAGGCTTACCAGCTTCTCAAGAAGCAAGTATGACTTTACAGGAAGCAATTCTGAAACTGGTACAGACTAAGGTCATTGTTCCAGTTCTACTTCAGCTACAAAGTCAGAGTTATTATTCCAACCTGTGTGTAGTTCCGAAACTGGACGGTTCGGTAAGACCCATTTTAAATCTCAAGTTGTTGAACCCGTACTTGCAGGTGTTCAAGATCAAGATGGAGTCTCTGAAAGCGGTGATCTCAGGTCTAGAAGAAGGGGAATTCTTGGTGTCTCTGGATATATAAGATGCGTACCTTCATATCCCGAATTGGCCGCCTCATCAAGCTTATCTAAGGTTTGCCTTACAGGACTGTCATTACCAATTCCAGGCCCTGCCATTTGGCCTCTCTACGGCATCGAGGGTGTTCACCAAGGTAATGGCAGTGATGATGTTTCTCCTTCGCAGACAGGGAGTGAACATAATACTATACCTGGACAATCTGCTAATAAAAGCACCATCCAGGGAGAGGTTGTTGGACAACATTGCCCTCTCAACCTGACTGCTCCAGGATCACGGGTGGATTCTGAACCTACCAAAATCTCATCTAGACCCAACACAGTGGCTTCCTTTCCTGGAGATGATACTGGATACGGAGGCACAGAAGGTGTTCCTTTCGTTAAGAAAAGGGATCCAGTCAATGGTAAGGGATGTTCTACGACAAACCCGGATATCGGTGCATCTATGCATTCGCCTTCTGGGGAAGATGATGGCAGCTTACGAGGCGCCTCAGTACGGAAGGTTTCACGCAAGGCCCTTCCAGCTGTATCTGTTGGACAAATGGTCCGGATCGCATCTTGACATGCACCAGAGGAACTGTCTGTCGCCAAAAGCCAGGATTTCTCTTCTGTGGTGGCTTCAGACTTCTCACCTGACCGAAGGCCGGAGGTTCGGGATTCAAAATTGGATTCTGCTAACCACAGACGCAAGCCTTAGAGGTTGGGAAGCAGTCGCCCAGGGGGACAGGTCCAAGGAAGATGGTCAAGTCAGAAAGCCATTCTTCCTATCAATATTCTGGAACTAAGGGCCATATAAAATGCCCTTCTACAGGCATCACATCTTCTTCAAGATGTCAAAGTCAGAAAAATATCTCTATGCACACTACCATATTTGCACCTCACACAGGTCCGTGCTGCGCATGCGTACGCTCTCCCGTACGTGCGCATACTCACAGTCGCGGGCACCCGCAGGCGCACGGTATGCGTATTTACGGTAGAGGTTATGTGATCGTAGCGTGCGACTCAATCGTTGCATATTTTCATTATATAATGTATTTTGTAGATCATGGTCCCTTTGATAGATTCTGAAAGTTTGGTTAATGTAGAATGTTCATGAACAGAGAGATCCCTCTTTGTTTGATACGAAGGGACAGACAGGAGTAATACAGTGGTGTTTAGTACCCATCGGAAGAGTATTTAATTAGCAATATTCCGGTGTTGGTTTGAAGCAGATTAATCGCTCGTGCGAATAGTTATGGACATAAGAAGTTTATGAACATTTACTGTATTTGCACTTACTTATCCATGCGGCGGGAAACCCAGTTTCCCTCCCACCTGAGCTGTTGGAAATAGTCACGGCCCACCTGTATGAATCAACCTATGACCTTTTGTTATAATGCGAGGAGGAATTCCTGTGTCCAATGAACAATGAGATTGTAGGGACCATTGAATTGTATTGTGTGTGGGGCATAAATAGACAAGCCGATCACATCCAGCTCTCACTCTTCAACGGTTATCATTGCTGAAAATCGGGAGCTGGATGTCCAGAGGCGCATGCGATCGTTTCCTTTGTGCGTAAGTTTTCTCCGCAGCCATATTGTTCTTACTGTTATTGTGGGCCAATTTCTCTCTCTCTCTCTCTTCTCCTCTTTCTCTCTTATTTTCCCTTAAAACGTAATTGTATTGTATTGTATTTCCTGTGTAGTTATCTGGTTAGGTAGTCTATGTTATATTGTAGTGTATGACTTGTATTGTGTTAATTCTTTTGCAAGTATATCATTCATAATATATATATATTAGGCGTTGGACCCTAAGCCCAGGTATCTGTGTATTTCTTATAGTGCTAAGTATTCTCAGAGCGTCGGGGACGCTCAAACAGCTTTTGAGTTAATAAGGTTATACTGTGTTGCATTTACACTCTATCATTACACTAAGGTTTTACTGCATAATATACTGTTTATGGTTTAAATACAAAGGTTTAACATTGTTAGCGTTCAGCGCCGCTGGTGATCTCCTCGTGGTCCCGAGCGTCCGCTACGCTATAGCGAATCATTACGTTAGTCAGCAGCCAATAGCGTGCCTGCCCGTGATCTCTTGGCCGTGAGCGAACGTGACGCTTGAGCGTCTCGACTACGGCTAAGCGATTGCTACGCAACGTGCGTACCCTTACGGTACTCCATACGTAAATAGCGTACAGTGTTCTTAGACCTCATAAAGGGTTTTATATAAGATAAATATTCAGCTTTATCAATTGGCGGCTCGCCCGTCCTTCACATATCTGCACTAGGTAATTTCAGCAGACATTATCCAGCAGCAAAGGGCGGGAGGTCATATTCCTTGTAGTGCTGTTTGGATAAGCGTCTGCTTCGCTTAGTAAAGGGTGCTGAAGGAATCCGGGACCGGAGGTAAGAACAAAACGATAGTGTCCTTTTAAAACTGTTTATTTCTGTCTTGCGTACACACGCACGCATATCTGCATTTCTTTTCATTCGTGTATTTTCATATATCACTCTCCTGTTTGCCATTGTATAATTAATAAACGTACTAAGAGAGATTTGCCGCTATTTCATAGTTAAAGAATAAAGGTAATACAGTTAAGGTATAGAAATACACGCAACTCTACCTAAAGGTATAAAGAGAGATTGGTGTGGTGCTTGGTAGATGATCAAGGATCATCTACATTGATAAAACGTGTTAGTTGTGTTACGGTGGACAAAGACTGGTGTACACGTGTCTCTAACAAAGGGAGAGACTCGCGTACGCAAAGGCCGACGCACGCAGCGTAAATTACGCAACGGAGCGTCTGGGTACGCCCACGTAACTCAAACAACACGCGATAAATAACGCAACAGGCGATAAATAGCGAAAATTTATTTTAAATTCGAAATTTGAATTAACAGATCCTTCTCCTAATTTGTAACACATCTGGTCTAAAGAGAAATTTCTGCGCAGAAATAGAAATAGAAACAAAAGTGTACATGTGGTGAGTGAGTGTTCTTACATACAATTTTGAGGTTGAACCAAAAGAAATCATCGAGTTCTCGTGAGGTACATACGTGTAAGTGACATGCACGGTGGCTAGGGAGGCATCCTTGGTTAAACATAAAATTTGAGCATTAGAGTATAGCAGACCAGGAGGTCATACTGTAACAGACCAGGAGGTCATAGCAGACCAGCAGGTTCAGGTACAGCAGACAAGGAAGTCCGCTATACAGTCCACAGGCACAACACCTAAAAGGGTTGGTGCAACACCCATATAGGCCATACAAGCTCTTGCTGAAGGAATTCGCAGCCGCAATTTTCGATTCCGCTGGTCGCTCCGTACATAAGATTAGTTGCTTATGTGCTGAACGATTGTACCGCACGTAATTGTGTGCATTAGTAAACCTGACCGGTACTATTTGTGTACGAAGGTCATAAACGCTATTTGTACATTCTGACGTGATTTGTGTAATTTTTTATTTTTACAAAGGGAAGTTCGCTGGTCACTCAGGAATTATCCAACAACCTCACCTTTACTGGAAAGAGTAAGTGTTCTGCGGATATCCCTCGCATGTTCCAGTAAACAAAGGTTAAATAGGTGCCCTGGGTCGAGTACGCCAGCACCATATCGGTGTGATCAGGTCGTATTGGTCGGCGTGGGCAGAGTGAGTAAGGTGCTCGGTAAACCTTACCGTCAACCTATCGTGAATATCTTGGTTTTTTGTAAGGGTCCGTAACACCTGCAAATTATGGGGGCCAGTTGTTCAGGAAGGGGGCGATCAACCTCGGTTCGGGTTGATTTCATAAACCGACCAGTCGGGTCGGCAAGGTACGTAATGTGTGAAAAGTACGGAAGTCACACAGAAGCTTTATGTGATGAATGGGAGAGAATGACAGTACATGACGGGGAGAAATTCCCAAGAGTAGGTAGCTTCAGCCCAGAAGTATTAACGAATTTAAGGAGAAGGATATGTCTCATTAAATCAGCAAAGAGACGAATCAAGCATTATGATTATTTGCAGTTGTGGCAACAGGAGGGTGACATACAGAGAGGATTGGCTCAGGCGGCGGGATCTGGCTCGATCAGGAAACTGATAGCCACGGCCCCACCGCCACCATACATATCAGGAGAGAAATTGGTTGCGGAGAATGACGCACTAAGGTGTAACACACAAACACTTAGCAACTGTAAATGTTAAAGATAATGTTAACCAATTAACCAATGCAAGTATTAACCCGTGCAAGTTGTACCCTGTTTTGAACTTTCCTCAGGAGTGTGATCAAGAGGACGAATCGGCAACAGTTTCAGCGCTCTCTCTAGCAGCCACCATAGCAGAGACCACAGTAGGCACAGCTCCACCCCCGAGATTAGTAACAAAGGCCCCTAGCGGAGGGATAGGTGAGGTCGTATCAACGGGTAAGTACGGCACCATACACTATGCTGAAACTATTTCACCACAGCCTGTAGAATCTACACAGAATGAGGTTGTTAGAGTTAATCCTGTTAAGGTAATAGTAGTTCCAAATGGGAAAACAGACACTTCAGGAGTCACTCCTGTTAGGAACATTGCCATGTATAGCCCATTTTCCCGAATGGAATTAAGGACCATAGTGTCTGAATTCCCTGACCCTAGAAAAGACTTAGTTGCCAGCCAAAACTACATCAGAGACCTAGGTAACACGGTAGAGCCCAACAACAAAGACTGGCAGATATTGCTGAGAGCATGTTTACCCTCCAATGTTGACGCAACTCAATTTTTAGCTGACTGTGGATTAGATCAGGATGTACCTCTTACAGAAGTGTACAACAAAGACAATGTAAAAAGAATAAGCTTACAGTTAAAAGAGTATTTCCCAGCGGTAGTTAAATGGAACAAGATATTCTCCATTAAACAAAAGGAGTCAGAAACAGCTACAGAGTATTTTCACAGAGCATTATTAGAGATGGCAAAATACACAGGCATAGAGGACATTAAAGCAAACATAAACCATCGAGAAGTAGCAGTATCGGTACTGATGGATGGTTTAAAAGAGTCATTAAAGACTAGGGTACAGATCACACAACCGTGTTGGCGAGGTCTGTCTGTGGCTACTTTGAGAGAGGCTGCTATTGATCACGACCGGAATATCACCAGACACAGGGAACAACAAGGTGATAAGTTAATGGCAGTAAGTATACAGGCCTTGACCACGAAACAGCCTGTGTTAATATCACCAAACCCTGTGGGTAAGTCAAATGTGGTAACATGTTATTCTTGTCACAAACGGACACTTTGCACGAGACTGTAGATCGAGAAATATACAAAAATCTTATCAACCCCCTAGACAACGACACGACACACGACATTGGGATCAGGGTCCGCAGAAACGGAGTTATGAGCCACATGCAGGGGAAACAAAAAGATATCCCCCGAACAGAGACTGGCAAGCCTCTGGTAGCTCCCAATTAACTCCATCACAAGTAGTTGCTGCCAGCGGGATTCAGGGAGGTCACCATACCCAATAGGGGTGTGGCCATACCTGTAATCTGCAGCCAGTAAAATTGATTGCAAGCCTTGGAAGTGAACCAGAAATTGCAATCAATGTAGCTGGTAAATCATTAAACTTTCTTGTAGATACAGGGGTGGCCAAATCAGTGATAAATTCGACAGTGGGCATGAGAACCACTGGTAAGACAATTCCAGCCAAAGGGGTAACGGGAGTAGTCCAGCACTACCCTGTTAGCAAACCAGCCGAGATTACAGTAGGGCCTTTACATACCAAGCATTCCTTTTTGCTGGCTGCATCGGCACCGACTAATCTCCTGGGAAGAGACTTACTGTGTAAAATGGGGTGCGTCATTTATTGTACTCCTGAAGGTGTATTCTTGGACATACCTGAGAATCACGCTCAGGAAGTACGAGACATGTTAGACTCCCCATCAAAATTAATGTCACATACCATTATGACAAATAGGACTCCCTCCCAAGTAGAAGAAATGACATCTCAGATACCAGAGTCACTTTGGACTAAAGATGGACAGGACACTGGATTAATGGCAAACGTAGCTCCGGTAGTTGTACCAGTAAAAGATGGTAGGATAGCTCCAAAAATCCCACAGTACCCTCTGAAGCCAGAGGTGGAGTTAGGAGTGTATCCCGTAATAGAGCGCTTGCTACAACAGGGCATTCTGGTAAGAACGTCCAGCACTGCCAGTAGTCCCATCTTCCCTGTGAAAAAGAGTGGGGGGAGGGGTTACCGGCTAGTGCAGGATCTAAGGGGGATTAACAAAATAGTTGAGAGTCAGTTCCCCGTAGTGCCAAATCCAGCTGTCATCCTAATGCAAATCCCTCCCACTGCGAAATTTTTCACTGTTATTGACCTCTGCTCCGCTTTCTTTTCGGTACCTCTGCACCCTGACAGTCAATATTTGTTTGCATTTACATACAGAGGAGTCCAATACACATGGACTCGATTACCACAAGGATTCATAGATAGTCCAAGTATATTTTCCCAGGCTTTGCATGATTGTTTACAGGCCCTCATTCCGAGTCGTTCGCTCGGTAATTTTCTTCGCATCGCAGTGAAATTCCGCTTAGTACGCATGCGCAATATTCGCACTGCGACTGCGCCAAGTAATTTTACAATGAAGATAGTATTTTTACTCACGGCTTTTTCTTCGCTCTGGCGAACGTAGTGTGATTGACAGGAAATGGGTGTTACTGGGCGGAAACACGGCGTTTTCGGGGCGTGTGGATAAAAACGCTACCGTTTCCGGAAAAAACGCAGGAGTGGCCGGAGAAACGGGGGAGTGTCTGGGCGAACGCTGGGTGTGTTTATGACGTCAAACCAGGAACGACAAGCACTGAACTGAACGCAGATGCCGAGTAAGTCTGAAGCTACTCTGAAACTGCTAAGTAGTTTGTAATCGCAATATTGCGAATACATCGGTCGCAATTTTAAGAAGCTAAGATACACTCCCAGTAGGCGTAGGCTTAGCGTGAGCAACTCTGCTAAATTCGCCTTGCGAGCGAACGACTCGGAATGAGGGCCACAGTCTTTCCAACCAGTGAGTGGATCAGTATTAATACAGTACGTGGATGATCTACTACTGTGTTCTGATTCATTGGAAGCATCCCTGAAGGATACGAAACAGCTCCTGTTTCATCTTTCAGACACAGGACACAAGGTTTCCAAAGACAAGTTACAATTATGCCAAACTAAGGTAAAATATTTGGGACACTGTCTAACACAAGGACTGAGACACCTGACCGCTGATAGAATTCAAGCAATTAGAGACATGACTCTGCCACAAACCCAGCAACAGATCAGAACGTTTTTAGGAATGTGTGGGTATTGCCGTAACTGGATCCCAGGGTTTTCCATTCTAGCGTTACCCTTGCAGGAGATGGTCTCCTCAAACAAACCTGATCGGATTTCGCATACAGACGAGTCTGAGACAGCATTTGAGAGACTTAAACAGTGCCTAACGCAGGCACCAGCATTAGGTATGCCAGACTATGGGAAACCCTTTGAGCTATACGGAACAGAAAGTGCTGGTTGCACGGCAGGCGTACTAACCCAAAAGCACGGTGATGCCAGCAGGCCAGTAGCCTATTACAGCGCTCAGCTAGACACGGTAGCGCGATCCCTCCCCACATGCTTGCGAAGCGTTGCTGCGATAGCATTGCTAGTAATGAAAAGCGAAGATGTAGTGCTAGGTCACAACCTCACAATTCATACACCACATGTAGTGTCAGCCTTGCTGAATTCTGCCCAAACCAGACACGTCTCATCAGCGCGGTTTACAAGATGGGAATTGGCACTAATGGCCCCCGTAAACATCACCATAAGGAGATGCAGTGCATTAAATCCTGCAACATATCTCCCAGGTGTGCCTGGACAGGCACAAAGGGTGGAGGATGAGAGTGGTGGGGAAGGAGGATTTAATACAAAGGAAGACACACATGATTGTATGGAATATTTGACCCAAAATTTTACCGCAAGGCCTGACATCAGTGACAACCCACTGGAAGATGTAGAACTTACGTTCTACACGGACGGTAGTTGTCATAGACAGTCAGACTCGGGAGACTTGTGTACTGGATACGCAGTCGTAGATGACCAAGGCACCATAGAAGCGGAACCGCTAGGCCCACCTCACTCAGCCCAGGTTGCTGAACTGGTCGCCCTAACCAGAGCATGTGAATTGGCTAAGGGCAAATCAGCCAATATCTACACCGACTCTAGATACGCATTTGGGGTAGTCCATGATTTCGGAGCCCTATGGCGCCTCAGAAATTTCATGACGGCAGCTGGTACACCGGTAGCGCATGCAGCTCACATAAAAAGGCTTCTAACAGCGATACAGGAACCCGACAGAGTGGCTGTTATCAAATGTAAAGCACACACATATAGCCAAGACCCAGTATCACTTGGTAACAGCCGAGCAGACGAAGCTGCTAAGTTAGCAGCTGCTACCCCCAGACAGACAGACACCACACAACTGATGGTATTTAATACCATCAACACACAGAAGTTGTGTGAGATGCAAAATTTGTGTTCCACACAGGAAAAGGCAGTCTGGAAGGCAAAAGGATATGGCCAGGAGTCCTCAGGACTCTGGACGGATGGACACGGTAAACCAGTGGCCCCCAGAGCATACCTTCCATGTTTAGCTGAGGCAGCTCACGGGCTGACTCATCTGGGCAAGGAAGGGATGTGCAAGTTGGTAAGAGCATATTGGTGTGCCCCAGGATTTTCATCTCATGCGAGTAAAAGAGCAATGTCATGCCTTACCTGTTTGAGAAAGAACATCGGAAAGGCAATACCTACAGAACCATCTCATATCCCACCTGCCGGCGGCCCTTTCCAGGTAATACAGATTGACTTTATTCAATTACCCCCTTGTCGAAATTTGAAATATGTACTTGTTTGTATAGATGTTTTTTCAAATTGGGTCGAAGCATTTCCGGCGGCCACAAATACCGCTATGTTTACTGCTAAGAAAATTGTGCAGGAATTTGTATGTAGATACGGTATCCCTAGAATTATCGAAAGTGATAGGGGTACCCATTTTACAGGTGATGTCTTTCAAGGAATGTGTAAATTGATGGGAATTGATAGCAAGCTGCACACTCCATACCGTCCACAGGCGAGTGCGAAAGTGGAAAGAGTGAACAGCACTATTAAAAATAAACTGAGTAAAGTGATGACAGAGACAGGATTGACATGGCCAGAAGCTTTACCCATTGTACTATACAGCATCAGAACCACTCCCAGGTCCCCTCTTAATCTATCTCCCTTTGAAATCTTGTTTGGTCGACAACCGCATGTTATGATTAACCCTCAGGATGATTTGAAGTGTAACAATGAAGTGACTGTAAAATACTTGATTAACATGAGTAAACAGTTAAGGAATCAAAATGATAATCTGAAGTTAGTGATTCCTGATTTACCAGATAGTAATTGTCATGACATTGAACCTGGGGATTATGTAATGATACGGAATTTTCTACGCTCAGGTTGCCTTATTGACAGATGGGAAGGACCATACCAGGTCTTATTGACTAGCACTACAGCATTGAAGGTTGCTGAGAGAGAGACTTGGGTTCATTCGTCCCACTGTAAGAAGGTTGCTGATCCAGAGAAGTCCCGTGATAAGGAACAGACGGTAGAGGTTGTATCACTGGAGTGTCTGTTCCAGGAGGATTGAGGCGGCACCTGAGCATTGAAAATCACAAGACCAAAAGCAGTTGTCGATCCCCTGTTCCCTTTTATTGTTTTTCTCCAACTTCCCATCCCCTCTCCCTCAATTATTTCTTTCCCCCTTCTCATTTTTCTCCATTTCCTCCTATAAGATGGACTTGCCCCAAGAGACTGTGATCCGGATTTTCCTGTTGACCATGATGTTGACCAGAGCAGTCTGTTCCGGCGAGAGTACCATGGAGGTCGAGAGAGGTTCTGGAATGGATTCTGATGATAAAGATGGAGGCGTAGTTTTCCAAGAACAACTTAACCGACAAGTAAAGGCGAGTATCAGAAAACGATCCGATAGCATTGACCATAGAAGGAATTGTAAAGGATTGTTAGCTGAAGAAAACTGTATCTGTCGGCTCTGTAACAATGTCATTGAGGATGGGTGCATAAAGAAATGCCAATCCAGTTTTAATATTCATATGGACCGGCATCCATTGAGTGACTATCACTCCTTAGTGGGTAGTGTGTTAAATAAAACAGATTGTTGGGTATGCTCTCAAGTACCTCAAGGTCATAGCAAATCAGGGCTAGTACCATTTCCTTTAACGTTAGGGGAGGTACTTGAGTTAAGTGGTGGGAGACCGGTGGACAGGAGGTTTAATATCTCCAGCCCTCCTAGTTTGAAGCTCCACCAATCCCATAAGGATAGGTCCCTATTATGTTTTAACATCTCCAATCCCCGAAAGCCGGGAAATTGGGAAGTGTCATGGAGTAATCAAACCATGACCTTTTCGCATAGAGCAGATAGAATGCCTACAGATACAGAGCTTATACGCCACATAGCCAGTAGAGGAAAATCTTTCCGGTATAGGTATACCTTAGGAAATAGGATTACGAGAGTTGGAGAGGTATCACCAGGATACTGTGCACATATCGTACAACCTGATACGTGTACTAAGCAGATGGAAGAATTAGGGTTAGGAGATTTCACATGGAAGGTGTGTAATATGGTTATGTCCTACTCCGTCCCATATGTTCTCCCCGATGATGCATATTTCATATGCGGGAGAAAGGCGAATAAGTGGCTTGCCCCAAACTCTGAAGGATTGTGTTATATTGGAAAAGTACTGCCTGAAGTAATGACTGTATCACATGACAAAATGAAAGACATACACCGTGTTGCCCAAACTCCTTATACTCACACCCATTACGAGCACGTAGTTAAACGGCACCTGATAGAAAGAACAGAGCATCCGGCCTCTGACATGATCCATGAATCCACCGGGATTCAGTTTCTAATCGCGTTAGACATCACTCGCACCGCCAGAGGAGTGTTGAATTATAAATACATATCCGCACTTGCAAATTTGTTAGATAATATCACTGAAATGTATGATGACACGTTTAGGTATACTGGAAGAGAACTTCAAGCTTATAAAACAGAACTGGTACAGCATAGAATGGTTCTTAATTACCTCACAGCAGTGACAGGCGGATATTGTGTCACACTGGCAACACAATACGGCGTGAAGTGTTGCACATATATTACGAATAGCACCGAGGACCCGGTCGAGGTCATAGACCAAAAGATGGACGATATTCTCCAACTGAAGTGGGAATTTCGCAGGAGACACAATCTCACTCTTGCTGCTGTAGGTAATGAGCTGACTGGTTGGGTGTCATGGTTGAACCCACGAAATTGGTTCTCTGGTTTAGGAGACTGGGCTCAAGGAGTCATAATGGATGTTGGGAAGTTTCTCCTATGTATCTTAGGTGTTATCATAACGATTGGTTTGATATTTAGATGCGGTCAGGCTTTAATGAAGTGCAATCGTCGTACTAGGGTAATGAGTTTAAGGAGTGAGGAAACTGTAATTCCAATGGATTTGATTTATGACCCAAATGTAGAAACAATTATGTGATGAAAATGCGATTTCTACGGTCCGTTTCTTTCACCTGTTTTTCCGTTTCCTCCAAGGAAAAAAAAGACCCACTTGGACGAGGAATTTGATGAGCCGATATACAGACAACAGATGGATTAAAGAAGAAGTTTTGACAACCTTATACACAGATTTTTGATGAACTATGCCATGGATCCCCAGTTTCCCTAGAAATTTAAAAATTACGCTAGCCCAACACTTTTGTAAATCTATGGACATTGACAGCTTTTGCTCGCACCTTATGGGCAAAAGCACAAAGAAGACTGCATTCAACAGACACCAAACAAGACCTCAATCGACGAATGTACATTTACCTGACATAGAATACCACCGCATTTACCGTAATTATGTCTTTTCTTCATTTCTACAACCCTCAGGTAATGACACACATAGTCGATAGGGAATACAGGCACAGATATCAGCAATCACATATCTCCCCCATTCATGTATCATCAACTAAAATGTGCTCCCCCATTTTGTTACAACCAAAGCCGAAAAGAGCTCGGTAAAGTTTGACAGCCCATCCACAGACCCGTACCACGGGATAAGAAGGAATTCAAATGTATACTTCGCAATACCTCGAAGCTTGATTTAAAACACGTACGGCACGATGATACATGACCCCCAAGCACGGATTCATATACACATGCTTCTGCTATCTCACTAGGTCATACCCTTTTTCCTACCTTCTCCTCTCCTCCCCTACCCAACCATGTAAATGTATTAACCCCTGACATATATTTTTCTCTTTTTGAAATGTTTTAGAAGGTGGCAGTTATTGTTGACTGCCAAAGGGTGGACTGTCAAAGTCAGAAAAATATCTCTATGCACACTACCATATTTGCACCTCACACAGGTCCGTGCTGCGCATGCGTACGCTCTCCCGTACGTGCGCATACTCACAGTCGCGGGCACCCGCAGGCGCACGGTATGCGTATTTACGGTAGAGGTTATGTGATCGTAGCGTGCGACTCAATCGTTGCATATTTTCATTATATAATGTATTTTGTAGATCATGGTCCCTTTGATAGATTCTGAAAGTTTGGTTAATGTAGAATGTTCATGAACAGAGAGATCCCTCTTTGTTTGATACGAAGGGACAGACAGGAGTAATACAGTGGTGTTTAGTACCCATCGGAAGAGTATTTAATTAGCAATATTCCGGTGTTGGTTTGAAGCAGATTAATCGCTCGTGCGAATAGTTATGGACATAAGAAGTTTATGAACATTTACTGTATTTGCACTTACTTATCCATGCGGCGGGAAACCCAGTTTCCCTCCCACCTGAGCTGTTGGAAATAGTCACGGCCCACCTGTATGAATCAACCTATGACCTTTTGTTATAATGCGAGGAGGAATTCCTGTGTCCAATGAACAATGAGATTGTAGGGACCATTGAGTTGTATTGTGTGTGGGGCATAAATAGACAAGCCGATCACATCCAGCTCTCACTCTTCAACGGTTATCATTGCTGAAAATCGGGAGCTGGATGTCCAGAGGCGCATGCAATCGTTTCCTTTGTGCGTAAGTTTTCTCCGCAGCCATATTGTTCTTACTGTTATTGTGGGCCAATTTCTCTCTCTCTCTTCTCCTCTTTCTCTCTTATTTTCCCTTAAAACGTAATTGTATTGTATTGTATTTCCTGTGTAGTTATCTGGTTAGGTAGTCTATGTTATATTGTAGTGTATGACTTGTATTGTGTTAATTCTTTTGCAAGTATATCATTCATAATATATATATATTAGGCGTTGGACCCTAAGCCCAGGTATCTGTGTATTTCTTATAGTGCTAAGTATTCTCAGAGCGTCGGGGACGCTCAAACAGCTTTTGAGTTAATAAGGTTATACTGTGTTGCATTTACACTCTATCATTACACTAAGGTTTTACTGCATAATATACTGTTTATGGTTTAAATACAAAGGTTTAACATTGTTAGCGTTCAGCGCCGCTGGTGATCTCCTCGTGGTCCCGAGCGTCCGCTACGCTATAGCGAATCATTACGTTAGTCAGCAGCCAATAGCGTGCCTGCCCGTGATCTCTTGGCCGCGAGCGAACGTGACGCTTGAGCGTCTCGACTACGGCTAAGCGATTGCTACGCAACGTGCGTACCCTTACGGTACTCCATACGTAAATAGCGTACAGTGTTCTTAGACCTCATAAAGGGTTTTATATAAGATAAATATTCAGCTTTATCAAAGATCAAGCCATTCAGGTTCAGTCGGACAATGTGTCGGCAGTAACGTACATAAACCGACAGGGCGGAACGAACGCAGAGCAGCAGTGTCAGAGGTAACAAGGATTCTTCTCTGGACAGAAAGGCATGCTGTGGCATTGTCCGCGATCTTTATTCCGGGGGTAGACAACTGGGAAGCAGACTTCCTCAGCAGACACGACCTCCACCCAGGAGAGTGGGGAATTCCACAAATCGACATGATGGCCTCTCGTCTCAACAAGAAGCTCAAGTGGTATTGTTCCAGGTCTAGAGACCCACAAACAATGGCAGTGGACGCTCTGGTGACTCCATGTGTCTACCAGATGGTGTACGTGTTTCCACCACTCCCATTGATCCCAAAGATTCTCAAAAGAATAAAAAGGGAAAGGGTTCAAGCAATTCTCATTGTTCCGGACTGACCAAGAAGGGCCTGGTATGCGGATCTACTGGAGATGCTCCTGGAGGATCCGTGGCCTCTACCTCTTCGCTAGGACCTTCTCCAACAGGGGCCATTCATTTGACGGCATGGAGGTTGAGCGTTAAATTCTAGCCCGGAAAATGATCCCGGATAGGGTTATTCCAACCCTGATCCAAGCCAGAAAGGGGGTAACGTCTACATATTGCCATTGTATTTGGATGGGGGAAAAAATCTCTTGGTCTGAGAACAAGAAATTTCCTGCGGTGGAATTTCAACTGGGATGTTTTCTCCTTTTTCTGCAGTCAGGTATGGATGTGGGCCTACATTTGGGCTCCATAAAAGTCCAGATTTCGGCCTTATCCATTTTCTTCCAGAAACAATTGGCTTCTCTCCCGGAGATTCAAACATTTTTGAAGGGTGTTCTACACATCCAACCGCCCTTTGTGCCTCCTACGGCACCTTGGGATCTCAACGTGGTGTTGCAGTTCCTGCAATCGGATTGGTTTGAGCCTTTACAGGATGTTGATGTCAAGTTTCTTACGTGGAAGGCCGTCACGCTGTTTGCCTTGGCTTCTGCAAGACGTGTGTCGGAGCTGGGGGCGTTGTCTCACAAAATCCCCTATTTGATAGGGCTGAACTCAGAACTCGTCAGCAATTTCTTCCAAAGGTGGTGTCTGCGTTTCATATCAGCCAACTTACTGTGGTTCCGGTGTTTACAGACACCTCTGTTACTTAAAAGTCCTTGGATGTTGTGAGAGCTTTGAAGATCTATGTGAAGAGGACAGCTCGTGACAGAAAATCTGACATGCTGTTTGTTCTCTATGATACCAATAAAATTGGGTGTCCTGCTTCAAAGCAGACAGTTGCATGCTGGATCAGGCTTACTATCCAGCATGCTTATTCCACGGTAGGTTTGCCGTGTCCAAAGTCTGTACAGGTCCACTCTACTAGGTCGGTGGGTTCTTCCTGGGCGGCTGCCCGGGGTGTCTCGGCTTTACAACTCTGCCGAGCGGCTACATGGTCAGGTTCGAACACGGTTGCTAAGTTCTACAAGTTCGATACTTTGGCCTCTGAGCACCTTCAGTTTGGTCAATCTATTCTGCAGGAACCTCAGCACTCTCCCACCCGGTTTGGAAGCTTTGGTACATGCCCATGGTACTAATGTGGACCCCAGTATCCTCTAGGACGTAAGAGAAAATAGGATTTTAATTACCTACCGGTAAATCCTTTTCTCGTAGTCCGTAGAAGATACTGGGCACACGGCCAGTGCTTCATTCTTCCTGCACTGTTACTTGGTTAAGTAATGTTGGTTCAGCCGTTGCTGTTCCTGTTTTCAGTTTGGTTAGCTTGGCTTTCCTCTTGTTGTGTGTGCTGGTTCGGAATCTCACCACTAATGCTTATCTATCCTTCTCTCGAAGTATGTCCATCTCCTCAGGCACAGTTTCCTAGACTGAGTCTGGTAGGAGGGGCATAGAGGGAGGAGCCAGCCCACACTATCAAATTCTTAAAGTGCCCATGGCTCCTAGTGGACCAGTCTATACCCCATGGTACTAATGTGGACCCCATTATCCTCTACGGACTACGAGAAAAGGATTTACCGGTAGGTAATTAAAATCCTATTTTCCCAAACTTAGTCCTTAGGAACCCCTAACAGTTTTCTAGATTCATTGTATTCATTACTGGCAGACATATTTTCAAAGCTCCAGAGGTGGTGCTAATTATTTCCTGTGCGATGCTGAGGAGATATGTCAAACATGCACTGTTAAAGTTCCCTGAATACCAAGTTTGGGAAACACTGATTACTAAAGAGATAAGTTCTCTAAATCCTGTGAAGATGGCTTTTTTGAAGGATTTGGGGATTTTTATTATGTACTATTTACCTTTATGTCTATAATCTGTAGCATTTAATTATACATTAATATCATTCAACATACTTTAAAAAGAGCATATGCAAAACAGCATAAATTGTGCAGACAGTATATGAAAATAAAAATTACTAAAAATAAAAGTAAAAGGATTAAAATAAAACAAGGTATGTAATCTCCACAGGAAAATGTGCTTATGTAGGAGGACTATACATTTGTATATAATAGCTGATGTCACGTCTTGATTAAACGATGGAAGTAAATTATCCCAGCTGTTTTATATTATATATAGTCATTCACTTGAATGATAGTTGTACAGGAATAGATGTTAGTAATGTCAGGTGTTTTTTGTATCTCTTTGTCCTTAGAAGAATGTATATTAATCAACCAGGCTGATAAACAGATCTCTTAGATATCATATGGCTTGTAGCTGAGAGAAGAGTCTTATATAGAGATGGGCTCAAACAGCTGTGTAAGGCTCCAGCAGCATCACAGACCTCTGCAGGTCTGGATTAAGGTCCATTTAGGCCTAGGGCAGAAAATGTTCAAGGGCCTATACTGAGAAGGGTGAGAGCTGTGACCAGTGCTGTGTGGGTGTGGCTAGAGCCACATGGGCATGTACAATTCCTACACTATCAGCCCCAGTGTCTCACTAAGGGGTATATTCAATTGAAGTCGGATCCATTCCGACATGCATTTGTCGGAATGGATCCGACAAGGGCTATTCAATGGCCATCTCAATTCGACTTTAAAAAAAAGTCTAATTGAGATGAGGGAGCTGAGAGGAGGAGATGGGGGAGAGCCGCGGGGAGACGGGGGAGAGCAGTGGCTACAGCAGCGTAGCGCCGTAGCAGGAGGATGTGGCACCACCACCAGACCTCACGGCAACGACCACCCGGCTCCAGCAAGCGGGACCTCGCTTGCTGGAGCCGGTTGAATGCTGCTGTGAGCGGCGTCGCCCCATCCTCCTGCTATGCTGCTGTAGCCGCTACTCTCTCCTGTTTCCCTGCTGCTCTCCCTGTGGCTCTCCCCGTCTCCTCCTCTCAGGTCCCTCATCTCAATCCGACTTTTTTTAAAAGTTGGATTGAGATGGTCGGAAAGGGGGCCAAAACCTGTCGCATTTGGCCCCGTTTCCGACAGAAGCACACGGATCGGCAGCTATTCCGCCGATCCACGAGCTTTCCGACAAGTCGGAATTCCTAAATACATAAAAATAGAACAATTGTAAAATTCTGTGGGAACACTATAAACACAATTTTTATATGATGTATGGCCAAATGTGTGGCCAGCTAGGCAGCCATGACGATGGACCTATTTTTATGTGAAGGCATTGAGCTGTAGCTCCATCGGTTCCACCGGTCCTGGACCTGTGTTCTCCTGGCATGGCATGAATCAAGGTTGGAAATGGGACTACCTTGTAAGTGATGCCTATAGCAGGGCTCAATGTTAATCAGCTCCATTAGTTGATAATTAGTAGGATAAAATGTCCATTACAAAATACAAAGTAGCATCCTGGTGGAGTATTTTAAAGACTTCTAATGCATTTCTTTGCAAGTGTAATTTCATCAGTGTAGTCTCTTATCATTTCATATTCCTTGCAGCCTGGGAAAGCCATCACTGGGCATTGCCAATGGACATCGTAGGGGCTCTTCTGCGATACCTATTCCATGTTAAGCATGGACAGTCTGTTTACTGCAGAGGTGGCACCTGTACTGCTATCTGCCTTTCCTATGCTATCGCCATCCTGTGATGCAGAAAAGAGAAAATTGCTTTATTATTAAAATAAAGCATCTTTTATTCTCACAGTTGTTTTAAAATATTTAATCTTTTCTTTTTGTTTTTGTTTTCTCTTTTTACTTTTCAATGAAATTACATCTGGAAGTCCCAGTCTAGGCAATCCTTGTGTGACCCGACAATGCATACAGTGGATGGGTGTAGTACTGGTGACCGGCGGTCTCCTGACCGACAGTCAGCTTACCGACGCCGGGATCCCGGCAGCATACCGATGCCGGGATCCCGGCGGGGAGAAGCGAGTGCAGCTAGCCCCTTGCGGGCTCGCTGCGCTCGCCACGCTGCGCTCGCCACGCTGCAGGCTCGGTGGCGACCTGCGGTCGCCACGGGTTCTATTCCCACTCTATGGGTGTCGTGGACACCCACGAGTGGAAATAGTCCCTGTTGGTCGGCATGCCAACCATCGGGATAGTGAGCCGTCGGGCTCGTGGAGGAGGTCATGTGACTGTCGGTCAGCTGACCGGCGGTCACATGAATACCACCCCAGTGGATCACTGCTTACTGATACCAGCAGTATTCCTGGGGAGATGAGCATCGCTTACTGCCCCAGAGATCATCTTATAATACTTTACATAACCCTGATAATTATTTTACATTCCTGCAAAGAGTAGTGATAGAAGATAAGATTTTTCAAGTTTATTTGTTACTACTGCCTTACAGGTTTCCTAGTTCAATCTACACACTGGCAGAAACTCAGATACTTTGCTACTGTGATAATGATGGAAATTCAGTTGTTTTTTCTGACTGCAGGAGCTTGCATAAGTCAAAGAAGAGAGAGAGAGATCTGGATGGCAGCCCACTGGCATGTTCTCAATAAGCACATGATTTGGCTGCAGCATTGCCACAATCTTTAATGGTTAAATATTAAAGGACAAGCCATGGAGCTTTTCTGTAGGGGTCACATTGAAAATTTGTTTATATAACTTTTGCACAAGAAGCACTGAGCTTACATATGCATTTGGACAGATATTTTAAAAGCTCAATGTGAAATATATAAAATAAGTTATAAAAATATAATAAATACAAATTTCTCCAAATAAGTGATTTTCCTATAGGTGGCAGCTCACCTTAGAGGTGGATCTGTATTCTTCACAGTAAATAATGACAAGAAAAAGAGGTGGTGGCGCCACCTTAACATTTATAACAAATTACTCCATAGAAATGTAACAATTTATTAAAACATTACAACGTGTTAATAAATCATACATTTTATTTTTGTTACTTACAAACTCTCTTTGATATTGCAGCAGTGTGCGAGACCATAGGAAGGAAGACCCCATATATCAGCGGGCCTGTTCTGGCGGCATTGCTGATCCACCAACCGGCCAGTGATGATCGGCGAGCAGTTGGGGAATCGGATAAATAAAAACATGTAAAAAATCCCAGATTCGACTATCCCAAAGTTTTCGATCAGAATCAGGATTTTTTTGTAAACATGTTTAATATTCCCGAATCCAGGACCCTGCCGTTGGGGGATCAAGAAATTGAAGCAATTTCACGCTGATGTATGGGGACCATTAGCTGCTTACAACCTACTTTGAATAAATAAAGTATAGTGAGAGGCGATCCGGTCAGGATCCCGATGGTCGGGATCCCGGCAGTCAAAATACTGATGCCGGAATCCCAACTGGGATCACAATCCTGGCGCCGGCATCCCTAAGAAGACACTGCCAGCCCGTCTGTAAAGTAAGCCATGGAGGGAGGGAGGGAGGGAGGGAGGGAGGGGGGGGGGGATGTGTTAGGTTTAGGCTGCCGGGAGGGGGGTTAGGTTTAGGCACCTCAGGGGAGGGTTAGGGTTAGACTGCAGGGGGTCGATGGTTAGGTTTATTCTGCGGGACGAGGGGTTAGGTTTAGGCACCACCGGGGAGAGTTAGTTAGGCTGTGTTTGTGGGGGAGGGGGGTTAGGTTTAGGCCATGGAGGGAAGGGGTAAGCATACTTACCTTCCGCCTCTCAGGATTCTTACTGCCGGGATGACGCAGTTTGTGTTCTGACCGCCAGCATCTCGACCGCTGGCATTTCAATCCCAACCCAGCGAGAGCACTTGATGAGGGGAGCAGGAGAAAACTTTCCAGGCAGCTATAAATTGTTACCTGGAGCATGAGACACAGAACCAGCTACCCTGTTTCATTTGTATGCCCGTATAAGAGAATAACATGGGAAAGAAAAGTTTTTTCTGCTCCAGGTAGAGCAGGCATTTTCAACCAGTGTGCCGCGGCACACTAGTGTGCCGTGACCACTTGTAAGGTGTGCCACGGGGCCGAAGCTGCTACTGTACCTTCAAAACAAACTTTGAGCCCAGGAAGCAGCAGCGCTAAGATCCACTGGGAGTCTCAGGCTCAATGGTGCAAGGGCCATGATCTATGCCACGGAGACTTGGCGGTGACATCATAGGTCATGTACACCGCATCCCACAAGCCAGGCAGCCCGACAACCTTTCTGCATCCATACCTGTTCTCCATCCCGCCACCCTCCCGCATCCACACCTGCCCCCCACCCGCCCGCATGCATCCACACCTGCCCGCCCACTGCTCAGTACTTGCAGCCCTGTAAGCAACTCCCGCCACTGAGAGACAGACTGGGAGGAGGACAGATGAAGGTAGGGGCTAATATTTGTGGGGAATAATGTATGTGGGGGGCAATGAAACTTATGTGGGGGCAATGAAACTTATGTGGGGAGGAATATCTTGTATGTAGGGAGCAATGTAATTTATGTGGGGAGCAAAATTATTTATGTTGGGTGCAATGTGATTATTTTTTCTATGGGGAATAATGTCATTGTTTTTTCTGTGGAGGCCAGTGTGTGTGTGTGTGTGGGGGGGGGGGTTCTGTGGGGGCCAATGTGTGTGGGTTTTTTTTCCCCCATAGGGGACTGATGGTGTGCCTTGGCGATTAAAAAATATTCACCACAAACCACAACCAGGCGCTGATCAAAAGCTAATTTCAGTTAATAAATCACCATTAGTTGTTTTCAAGCTGCAACACAGAGCTACTGACTTGGGGTCTTCAAGTCAGAATAATTAGCACAGGTGACCCTGTGCTAGTTCCCAAAGCTAATCTACCACTTAACTCTTTGCGCTAATGAATAAGGTATGGCTGATGTTCAAATGACCAAACTACAAATTTTCTTATAATTTATGAGTTTTAATACACATAAAAAACTAGACCGGTCTTAAGGGGGGTACTCACGGAGCGATATTCTACGCAATCTGACTAGATTGCTTAGAATATCAGCCTGATCGCTCCGTGAGTACCCCTTACAGCAATAGCGATGCGCAGCCCCGCGCATCGCTATCGCTGCTGCTAGATTGGCCTGCATGCAGGCCAATCTAGCGGGTCGCTCGTTTCACCTGCTGGGTGAAGTGAGCGCCCCCCCGTCTCCCCCCGCACGCTCAGCACAGATCGGGCTGTGCTGAGCGTCGGGAGAGATGTGTGCTGAGCGGTTCGCTCAGCACACATCTCTCATGCATCGGCCCGTGGGTACTGGGCTTAAGATATCTTAACAATATAAGAACAATAGTATAATCAGTATTATCAAAATATTATTAAAAATGACTCAAGGAGTTGGAGCCAAGCTGATCTGTGCACAGTTCTCAAACGGACAAATTAGTAACTATATTTCAGGCCGCGTAATATACTTGTCATAACACGCAACAAATTGCTTCTAGAACCCGTGTAGAAATATAAGTTCCTTAGATGTTTTTTATATAAAAGCAATGTTCCATATTTTATTGCCCATCAGCAGAGACAGTAAAATGGCATGAAATATGCTCCTAATCGGAGCCTTACGTGTGGTTTCCGTCACTGTTATGTAACACAAGATGGAGCCCCAATGGTATTCTTGGATAAAGCTTCTGTGAGAGGAGCGAAACGCGTCAGGAGTGTGGATTTTGGACCCTTATATTGCCTTTGAACCCATCTGTATTGCTGTTCTTCGTCATTAACATCAGCCCGATACCCATTGAGAGGAGAAAGACCGGGACCTGGGTGCTTGCAAGCAGCACTGAAACGTTGCGGTCTCGTTGTTCCCCGCGGCTGGACATCCTCGTCATCAGCGGGCGTCATTGCAGGCGCTGGATCCCCTGAAACCGGGACCGCGGTACTTACCATTGGGGCTCCATCTTGCATTACATAACAGTGACGGAAACCACACGTAAGGCTCCGATTAGGAGCATATCTTCATGCCATTTTTCTGTCTGCTGATGGGCAATAAAATATGGAACATTGCTTTTATATAAAAAAACATCTAAGGAACTTATATTTCTACATGGGTTCTAGAAGCAATTTGTTGCGTATTATAACAAGTATATTACGTGGACTGAAATATAGTTACTAATTTGTCTGTTTGAGAACTGTGCACAGATCAGCTTGGCTCCACCTCCTTGAGTCATTTTTAATAGTATTTTGATAATACTGATTATACTATTGTTCTTATATTGTTAAGATATCTTAGACCGGTCTAGTTTTTTATGTGTATTAAAACTCATGAATTATAAGAAAATTTGTAGTTTGGTCATTTGAACATCAGCCATACCTTATTCATTAGCGCAAAGAGTTAAGTGGTAGATTAGATTTAAAAATATTGTTCTGTGTGCTGCGACTTAAAAAAGGTTGAAAATCGCAGAGGTAGAGGGTAAACATGTTTTGCTTTCTCGTGCATGAAGTATTATAGTGTGTAAAAAGGCAGAGCTGAATAGCCCCCATATGACCCTGAATTGCTTTTCAGAAACAAATGAAATCAAGTACATGCAGTTAAAACATTTTTATCTAAAGGTAACATAACTTAAGGTCAATGAGAGGGATAAGTAACCTTAACTGAACTTTATTTTAATGACCATTAATGAACATTAATAATGTACTATCCTCAGGAAGTATAAAGAATTCTGGCAAAATGCATGACAGCCACATTATTGACTTGCTTATCCTGAAGTTGTACTTTTTTTTTACATTAATCGTTGATTTTTATTGAGCTATTAAACGCTACTAATTTCATTCATCAGCATAAGACTGGTTCCCACATCATGATAATTGGATTCAGGTCCCCTAGCAGTACACATAATGTTTAGAAAAAGTAGCTTTTTTTTAATATCTCATGCTGGAATTGGACTAATTACCTAAGGTCTCTCTGGACTGCTCAAATAATTGTAACAGTATTTTTACATTTTATCATACATGGTGGTCTTGTCTAGTAATCTAACCTTAAAAGTGGGTGTGTAAAAAGTGGTGTGTGAAACAGTACCCATGGTTTCATTGGGGGCACAGCTAGTACATACAGATTTCATGTGTGATGTTGGTACGGGCGGTAGAATGCATGTGTTGCGCTTCCGCATTCCACAGTGTTGAGTGCACTGAGATCCGGGTAGCGCCATGCATCATTTCTGCTTCCGTCCGCGATATGCGTTTCACGGACGGTGGAACGTAAGCCACATCTGTGATTGCCATAGACCATGTGGAAAGATAGATTCTATTATGATATAGAACCTTATGTTGAATTTGGTGTTACGCTAGTATCAAGTGTATTGAATTGTAGGAGCCGTATATTAGGGGGTGAAAAAAGAAAATACAAAAAGAGAACTTAGTCTTTAATCTCTCTGACAGGTCCTTAACTGAACATGAACTGGCTGTATTGAATAAGGGACTCTCTTTCGTTCCCACAGGAAGTTTTGATGCATTTACTAATAGTGTTGATGTTTACAAATTTGGCAGACAGCTGCGACTTAGGGATCACTTTGGTGAGTCTAGTTCTCAAAACATTAAGACGCCCAATTTTTACAAAAAATCCACTTATGATCCCCCCTCTACAAATACTGCTATTAAAGTATTTGTACAGCGGTTAGAGAATGAGGTCACCAACGCGAGTAGGCTTGATATTAAACACCATAACCTGACATTACTAGAACGAAAGGCATTAATTGACCTGAGTTCATATCAAGATATCGTTGTGAGGGTGGCCGATAAGGGAGGGGGTTTGGTTGTATTGAATGTGGAGGACTATAGGGCTTGATCAAGACCCTACAGAGTCTTTCCAGCAGGAACTCTCCCAGGTCTAGGACACAGCTGCAACTAAGGGGCTGTTGGACCCAAAACATAGGGATTCCCTTAAATGGAATTGGCCGAAGTTACCGGTCTTTTATTTAATCCCAAAGCTGCATAAAGATCCACAAAAGCCGCCAGGGAGACCCATAATTGCGGCAAGGGATTCTATCTACTATGCAGTATCCCAATTCCTAGATCATTACTTGCAGCCTGTTGTCCAAGCTGAGGAGAGTTTCCTAAAGGATACTACTGCCTATATCTTGAAATTGCAAAAGCTTAATCCAGTGGAAGCACATACCATAATGTGCACCATAGACGTAGTTAGTTTATATACTAACATCCCCCACCAGAGGGGCCTGCGAATTCTTAGAACGCACCTTACAGGTAACGCACATTACAAGGGCCGAGATCTGGACTTGTTTCTTACGTTGATGGAATTGACACTCAAGAGAAATTATTTTCTCTTTGATAGCTCATTGTACATCCAGTTGCTGGGGTGTGCAATGGGATCTTGCGTGGCACCAAGCTTCGCTAACATTTTCATATTTGCAGTTGAAAAGGAGCTGTTCTTCTCTGACCCACAGAGGATGCAATATATATCTTTCTACTGCCGCTACATCGATGATGTGTGTATGTTCTGGACTGGTCCAGAACCTGAGCTTAGACAGTTCTTGGTTGACCTCAACACAGGAGACGAAAACATCAAATTTACATCGGAGTATAGTTCACAGAATATACATTACTTGGATGTTTCAGTCTCTTTAGTTTATTGTCAACTCGTGACTAATGTGTACCAGAAGGCGGTTGACCGCAATACTTATCTGCAGGCAGATAGCCAGCATCCCCCTTCACTTAAACGTGGTTTGTCTTTTTCCCAGTTTTTACGTATTATTCGCATTTGCTCTAATCATCAGGATGCCATAACACAAATTAATTTAATGTTAAATAAGTTCTTACTGAGGGGCTATCAACCAAAGCTGTTACGTGAAGGCATTTGCATACCCGAGAGAGCAGGCTTTAAAGCACAACCGGGAACCCACATTGCAGAATAAAATGATATGGCCATAACAATATTCATCTAACTCAGAATCCTTTGTGGCAGCAGCTAAAAAATATTGGCCTGTTGTCAACAGTGATTCAACCTTACCAGGTCTGTTGAATAAAACTTTAATGCCTGGGTTCCGTAGAGGCCGGAATATCAAGGATGTCTTAGTACATAACGACATCACGGGTTTTATAGCTCACCCACAGACCAACTTTTTGTCCAGAAAACCGGGCAATTTTAAGTGCATTAATTGCACGACTTGCCAATACTTAGAGACAGGGGCTTATTTTTCGCATCCGCGCTCAGGCAAAAGGTTCAAAATTAATTACCCCTTAACTTGCTCTAGCACCCATGTAGTCTACTACATCAAATGCCCAGGTGGCTTACTATACGTGGGCAAAACTATTCGCAGTTTTAAGGAAAGGATGGCAGCCCACCGATCGGCTATTAGAAAGGCCATTGAGAGCGCTGAAACCACCTCTAAAAATAAAATGAATGATCAACCAGTCGCTAGGCATTTCCGTGATTTTCGCCACAGTTTAGCCGCATTAAGGTACAAGATGATCGATTGGGTACCCCCCTGTAGAAGAGGTGGCAATAGGGACAACTTACTATTGCGATTAGAGACAAAGTGGATTTACAAGCTACAAACCCTGCAGCCGCTCGAGTTGAATGAGCAATTATCCTACACTTGCTTTTTAGAAACATAGGACACGCTATACCAGTAATGGTTTTGATTTTTTGAATGTAACTGCTTCTTTCAGCATATGCTCTGTTAATATCAGCTGTGCTATTATGTAATGTAATTTAATTCACCGTGAGTCATCTAGTATTGATGCACTAATGTTCTTTATAACTACAAGCAGAGTGTTATATTTCATTTATCTCCGTTTTACTATTGTGCAGCATTGTTACCATGGTGATGGGTATCACTATAGCAACGCCCCGGCCCCCTGAACAGCTCTACCAGCCGTGTGACGCGGATGTGAGTTCACTTCCGGTGACGCCAGCGGGACGGCGACGGGAAGCGGCCGACGGGCTTAGCGTGCACCTGGGTGAGTTAAATAAAGGTATGTTTTTTTCTGTTGTTCTGTATTGTCCTGACGAAGGAGATTAAAGGTCTCCGAAACGTAGACCAAGCATCTTTACAATATTGAAGTTTCCTGAGTGCCGTTTTTTCTTCACCTCTATATACATATATATATATATATATATATATATATATCATTTTTTATAGAAAACATGCAAGACCTGATTGTTCATTTAACCCTCTAGGGGATAGGGTGTCAAGGAGAAAGATCCATTTGGATTCAGCTTTTTTTTTACATATTTTTATTGGATTTTCATTCAGGATAACAACAATAATAATCATTATAGAAAAAGAGAGAGAAGGTTAAAACTAGTGATAAGTCAACGTAATGTAACATGTACAATTACCACCAAAATTTGCCCAGACATCTGATGTACAGATTTATCACCGAGCAATACGAGACGACAGTATACATAAACATAGTATAAAATGGAATGAATGACATAGCAGATTGTAACTTCTATATACAAGTGTCGTATAATGATAATAAAGTTTCAACAAACAATAAGTACGCCTGTCGTCTTTAGCATATCTATAGGGTTACAATATCAAATATAATTCTCTCTCTCGTAATAACTTAGCATATTAACTAATCAAGGGAGGGAGGGGGGGGGGGACATTATTCAGCTAAAGAGGGGTTCTGCATCGAGGAGATATTTAAAGGTAAAAATAGGATGTCATAATCAGTTGAGGCATTTTAAGATCAAATAAAAGTGAAGAAAAAAGGAGGGGGTTTAGGTCAGAAGAATAGGAAAACAAAGCACCTTGTAGTTTGACCCAGGGGGACACACTAATTAGATGAGGTCGTCCAATCGTTTATAGTGCCACCAATCAGTGTTCTCATAGAGCTTGAATATCTTGGATCGTCTTGTCTCATCAAGTGCATTAATGTATATGTCCCATTTTCTATAAAAGCGGACTACCCCCTTTTCCAAGTCAGGAATTGTCGATTCCCTATCAAAATAGAGGATCTTGAGGAGTAGGGCTTTCACTTCACACAGCAAGGGGGAGGTTGACGAAATCCGATGTCTCATAATAACTTTTTTCGCTACAGATACCATTATCGTGAGGAAAGGGATCATGTTTGGTAACAGGCCCTGTTGTATCCAAGGTTGAAAGTTAGCAAAAAGACAAGGGATTGGGTCTAGTTTAAGCTGCAGTTTTAAAGTAGTATTAATAAAATATACAGTCTTCTTCCAAAATCTTCGGATTTTGTGGCAATGCCATACATAGTGTATAAATGTCGCCGATGTAGTAGAACATTTCAAGCAACATTTGAGTTCAGAAGGTATATAGTGCTGACGTTGCGCTTGTGTGATGTAGGCCCTATGTATCATCTTGGTATGAACCTCTTGTAATAAGGAGGATCTTAGTAGTTTCATAGATCGGTCATAATGTTTAAATATTGTAGCGGGTGATTCTATCAAAGGGAGATCTACAGACCATTGGGATACTATTAAGGTACAGATCTTATCTTTGTATAATGTCAGTAAAGGAAGATAGAGGAATTTCAATCTATAAGTATGCTGATTTAGGAAGTGTAGGAGTGAACCTATGTCATCGGGGGTTGATTCGGATGGTGCAAAGTGGGATAAGGAGGAAACAAAGTGTTGAATTTGCATGTAGGGGTAAATATGTTGCGATGTGAGTCCAAACTTTTCCCGGATGGCGGGAAAGGTGTACAGTTTGCCTCCTGGGTCAAAGACATCTGAGGTAGCTCGGATTCAGTTTAAGTAAAGTCTGTGAAAAATGGAAGAGTCTCTTCCCGGCTCAAAAAGGAGGTTTCCCTATAAGGAAATGTGTTTGGTGTATCGATGGTCACGTTAAAAATTTTTGTTAATAGCCAGCCATGATATGTACGTGTCTTTAAAGAGTGGATTGAGGAATAACTTGGGGGGTAGTTTTGCTCTCGGGGTATGGAGGAGGGCATTAGGTGATAGTGGGTGTAGTAGCGCAGAGTCTAAGTTGTAATCAGTGAACATGCTTTTTTTCCAAGAGCCAATCAGAGGCATATCTGAAGAGAATCGAATGGGTATAAATCAGTAGGTCAGGGAGGCCTAGGCCGCCGTGTTTGCGTGACATCTGTAGTTTTTTCCGTGCAATGCAGGATTTCCCCCCTTTCCAAATAAACTTTTGGAAGATGGTATTTAAAAAAGAAATGTCTTTACTGGATATACGTATAGGGAGCATCTGCATCAGGTAGAGTAATTTTGGGAAAATTACATGTTTTATGACCGCCACTCTACCTAACAAAGATAGAGGAAGAGATTTCCATCCCTCTAAAATATTAGAGATGCGCAGTATTAAAGGAGTGAAGTTGAGGTCATAGAGATCAGAAAGCTTAGCCGGTACTTGGATGCCTAAGTATTTAAAGTGTGTAGGGACTACCTTCATGGCGTGTAAAGATGGGTCGGAGTGTATAAAGTTTAGAGATCCTGAGATGGGCATGATTTCCGACTTATCAATGTTTATTTTGTAGCCTGAAAAAGTGCTGAATCGGGTAGTGATATCCATTACTACTGAAAGGGAATGTTCTGGGTGTGATAAGAACAAAAGCATGTCATCTGCAAATTCGGAGGTCAATCGGACCTACACGAATGCCTTGATAAAGGGGGAAGTCACGTAACGTGATTGCCAGCGGTTCCAATGCAATGTCAAAGAGCAGAGGGGATAGCGGGCAGCCTTGTCTGGTGCCTCTCAATATGGGGATAGGTTGTGATAGATATCCATTACATGATAGTTGGGAGGTAGAGGAAAAATATAACGTTTTAATAATCTTAATAAAGCTGTCTGGGAAACCAAATCTGGTCATAGTGGAAAAGACTTGATTCCAGAGCACCATGTCGAAGGCCTTCTCGGCATCCAGGGAGAGTATGGCGCTAGGCATTGGGGAGGCCGTTTGGGAGATCGAGAAGATAGCCGAGAAGACCCTTCGAACATTAGTGACGGAATGTCGTCCAGCTACAAATCCAGATTGATCTGTGTGGATTATAGAAGGAAGGAAAATTTTTAGTCTACCAGCTAGGATTTTCATCAGGATTTTATAATCCTGGTTGAGGAGTGATATTGGCCTGTAAGAGGAGGGGTTGCTAACATCTCTTCCTGGTTTCGGGATTAGCTTAATTATAGCAGAGTTGTGTGAGTGGTGTGAGAGGGTGTGAGTGGTGATAATTTGGTTGTATAGAGCTGTCAAAATAGGGACAATGGAAGGAGCTAGGAGTTTGTAATATTCGGTCGTCAGACCATCAGGTCCTGGTGCCTTCCCTGATTTTAAATTAGAAATCGTGGTTTTGACTTCCAACTCTGTTATTGGAGCTGTGAGTAAGTCAGAGGCAGATGATGGGAGCGTCGGAACAATTAGGTTATCCCAAAAGGAGTCATCAGTCTGGGTGTCATTTGTGGGGGTTGAGTATAATGAAGTATAGAAGTCCGTCATGATGTCAACTATATACGCACTACGGGATTCCAAGGAGCCATCTGGGAGCCTCAATGGGTGAATCACCATTGGTGGGGATTGGCTGCGTAGAAGATTTGTCAATAGTTTGCCCACCTTGTTACCGAACTTAAAGAATAGACGATCCTTGCGGAAAGAGTATGTAGATTCTAATTTATTAAGCAAGGCATCAAAATGGGTTATGCGAGGCAGTAAGTCGATTTATCAATGGCGGAGGGGTCAGACATGTAGAGTTGATAGGAGGTAGTGAGGTGAGATTGTTGAGAAAGGTAGTCAGTTGCCAGTTTCTTTTTAAAAGAATGGGGGTAAGCTATAATTGTTCCTCTAAGTACCGACTTGGATGCTTGCCAGAATAATGAAGGGTCAGTAGATAGTGATTCAGTGTTGAGTAGTTCATAATCTGCCCAAGTAGCTTGGACTTTGCTACGGAATTTAATAGATGTGGCAAAGGAAGTGGGGTAGCGCCATTGAATGTAGGTGCCTTGGTCTATAGTGGTGCTTAGTGTTAGCCAGACCATAGCATGGTCAGATATGCAGATGGGAGATATTTCCACCTCCTCTATTTTAGAAAACAGAGAGGGCGAGACTAAAATGTACTCAATTCTGGATAGGGAACCGTGGGCTGCCGATAGGTCGGGTGATGCGTTCTCCAGCTATCAAGCAGTTGAAGTTTGTCTATCAACATGGGTATGCTGTATTTTTGAGTTGGGTGAGATTTGTTAGAAGTACCCTGTTTATCTAAGTGCGGAGAAATGTACATATTAAAATCGCCACAAACTAGCATAGGTAAATGAGTGTGTTGTTGAAGGGCGGTGAGAATAATAGCATAGAATTTTTGGGGAGAAACATTGGGTGCATATAAATTACAAAAAACATAGGCTGTTACACCAATCTTAACCTCTATTAAAACAAAGCGCCCATCGGGGTCTGTCGAGGATGACAGTAGTTCAATGGGAACGGTTCTTTTAGCTAAGATGACTACAACTCTTTTCTTTGATGTATATGAAGCAGAGTATAATACTCGCAAACCAAGGATTTGCAACCTCAGAACATTATTGGGTAGGAGGTGCGTCTCCTGAAGGAAGGCTATATCAATGTGTTGTTTAGTCAAATATAGCAAGAGCTTCCTTCTTTTTAAAGGTGAATTTACTCCTCCTACATTTAGCGAACCAATTTTAAGTAACGACATCATCTATCAACATAAATGTACTGCATGAAGGCATCATTACACATCATAAAAGAGAAAAATAAAAGCAATAGTACCACCTCGATAGCAAGAGTTTAGATGTAAGTAAGTGTGAAGGGGGGAGCAAGCCGGGAACAAACTAGTTCCTGAAAATAACAAAACACAAACATACAAAACATTAAAACATACAACAATACCAAAGGCATCAAGCAGAGATTGGGTCCCTGACTCGTACCTTTCTAAGTCAAGATTGACCGTCTCTGTGATGCGTAAGCTTGGGAAGCTAGACTTCCAATGTGTGGTAACCAGAAATTTAACATAGGGAGCATGGGAACAGCTCCGTAACATCGCTCGGGTGTTGAAAAAGGAGTGTCTAAAAAGTGTCAACTGGGTGGGGGGGGGGGGGGGGGGGGGAAGCAGGTGTAATACCGATGCGTACCGAGTCACTGCATTGAGGAAGATCAAATGAATTCAAACGGGCAAATAGTGCCTTAAAGTAATGAACTGTGTACATATTTGTGTATGAACGAATTTGCACAAATGTGCAGGAGAGCGTTAGGGAAGCAATTGTAGTAGACAGTCACATCAATCATCGTCGTGCCCAGATTGGGCGTCCATATCAGTGTGCAGTTCTTCCAAGTACTGTTGAGCATCGGCCACTGAAGTAAAGTCTGCGTGTGAGGATCCATTGTAATGCGGAGTCGTGCCGGGTATAACAAGGCAAATTTTTTCCCTTTCTTGGTCAGGTAAGAACAAACTGGGGAAAACAATTTTCTAACAGCTGTCAGTTCCGCCGCTTAGTCTTGAAATAGGAGCAGTCTATTTCCATTCCACTGCAGGGAACCGAGCTTACTGGAGGCCACCCATAGTAAGTTTTTGTGTGCGTAATTGAGGATACGGAAGATGACTACACAAGGGCGTGCTCCCGTCTGGTTGCGTACCGGTACTTGTCGGTGTACCCGCTCAATGACCATATCATGGCATTGATCTGAAATTTGAAGTAATTCTGGAAGAGTGAGCCTTATAAAATCATAAAGGGCGGGACCTTTTACATCTTCAGGGACCCCAACAACCTGTAAATTATTTCTGCGCGATCTGTTCTCCAAATCTTGCAGTTTGTTAATGATCGAGTGTTGCAGCTTCCTCTGTTTGGTTGAAGAGGTCTGTAAATCTGCACATCAGAAAATATAGCCCCCAATTTCTGTTCATTGTCCTGGACTCTGTGAGTGAGTTTGTCCAGCTGCTGCGTGACTAGCCATTTGTGCAGTGATAAGGGGGCCTATGGCATCCCTGATTGCAGCCACCATGTCCCTGTAAGTCACAGGGGTGTCTAAGTGTGCAGCCTCTGTGCTAAAAGTATGCCCAGGGGGGGTCTGGGGAGGTAGCTCACCTCTGCTGTTCAGCTCTGTGCTTGCTGTTGCTGGCACATGTGCTGGAGAGTCCGTCCAGCCAGCTCCGGGCGCCATCTTGGATGGGGCATCCTTGGTTCCTTTACTTTTATTGCGGGGCATCAGGGGGAAAAGGTAGCGGTCCATGCACCGCAGTGGTGTCAGGGAGAGCAGCGGGCGTGGGTCCCGGCGGCGTGGAGGCTGTGAGAACAGCCATGATATCAGTAGCCCGGCGGCGGTATCGGAGCTACACTAGCGTGCAGCTCTCATCAGCGGGGCCGGAAGCCTGGATTCAGCTTTTAATAGACGTAAACCCCTGTTGCCCCCATGAGTGAGAGGTGGAATATGATCAATAATACGGTGTTTGAGAACTGCCAAAGAGTGGCGGGCATTAAGAAAGTGACGGGCAACTAGCTGGTCGCTATGACCTATAGCCAGCGCAGCTCTGATGGAAGCTCTATGTCCCGCCATTCTTTCTTCAAACATGCATTCAGTTTTACCCACGTAATGGAGGCCATAGGGGCAACTAAGAAGATAAACTACAAATTTAGTTGAACAAGTTACTCGATATATATCAAAGTTCGAGCTGTTTGCACTTGTGTAACATTTGTTTTGACTGTTACTATTATATACAACTTTCTTATTCCCCCAGCTGCTTGATTTATTTATTCAATATTTGACTATATTTAGTGGAACGTGGTTCCCATAATGGCCCTCATTCAGAGTTGATCGCTAGCTGCTTTCGTTCACAGCGCAGCGATCAGGCAAAAAAACTGCAAATTTGCGTATGTGGCGCACTGCGCACGCGCTTCGTACTTTCACAAAAGCCTATGCAGTTTTACACAAGCTCTAGCGACGCTTTTCAGTCGCACTGCTGGCTGCAGAGTGATTGACAAGTAGTGGGTGTTTCTAAGTGGTAACTGACCATTTTCGGGGAGTGTGTGAAAAAACGCAGGCGTGCCAGGAAAAACACAGGCGTGGCTGGGCGAACGCAGGGCGTGTTTGTGGTGTCAAAACAGGAACCAAATAGTCTGAAGTGATCGCAAGGAAGGAGTTGGTCTGCAGCTACTCTGAAACTGCCCTTTTTTTTGTAGCAGCGCTGCGATCCTTTCGTTCGCACTTCTGCTAAGCTAAGATACACTCCCACAGGGTGGCGGCTTAGCGTTTGCACTGCTGCTAAAAGCAGCTAGCGAGCGAACAACTCAGAATGAGGGCCAATGTCAATTAGCTTTTTAGTGATGGGGATTGTGTTTTATATATTTAATCTGCTTTAATAGAATAGTAATAGAATCTTTTGATTCATATTTTTTCTTAGTATGTCAGCAGCCATTTATGTCTTTATGTATTGTAAAAGCCTAATATATATCCTATATTAAACACGCTAAAAGGTTAATGAACACAGTACTCAATTGGCGTATGGAATACCGTAAGAGTACGCACGTAGCGTACAAACGCTTAGCCGTGGACGAGACGCACGAGCGGCACGTTCGCTCACGGTTTACAGCGTAAAGGCAAGCATGCTATAGGCTGCCGACTAACGTAATGATACGCTATCAGCATAGCGGACGCTCGAGACCACGAGGAGATCACGAGCGGCGCTGACGCTCACAGAGTTAAACCTTTGTAACAATATCCTAAACAATGTACTTAAATTGTAAACCTTTGTGCAGTGATATGGTGTAAATGCAACACAGTATAACTTTGTTAGTTCAAAAAGCTGTATGAGCGATTCTTACGCTCTGAGAACCCCTTTAGCAATATAATAAACACTCAAATACCGGTCTAAGGGTCTAACACCTTTTAAGGGAATGAATGAACGTTCAATCGCAAAAGAATACACAATACAAGTTATACACTACCAAACTAACATAAAATACCTAACCGAGTTACTACACGTTAAAATACAACAAAGACACAATTACATTTAAGGGGGAAGGAGAGAGAGAATGGCTTACAACAAAATAGGAGATAAATATGGTTGCAGAGAACTTACGTACAAGGGGAACAATCGCAAGCGCCTTTCTGGATATCCAGCTCCCGATTATCAGTGATGAGAACCGTTGAGAAGAGTAGAGAGCTGGCCCAGATCGGCTTGTCTTTATATACACTTACACACAGTACAGTACAATGGTCCCTACATTCTTATTGTTCATTGGACACAGGAATTCGTCTCTGCATTATAACAAAAGGTCATAGGTTGGTTCATACAGGTGGGCTGTGACTATTTCAAACTGCTCAGGTGGGAGGGAAACTGGGTTTCCCGCCGCATGGGTAAGAAAGTGCAAATATAGTAAATGTCCATAAACTTCTTATGTCCATAACTATACGCACGAGCGAGTAATCCGCTTCAAACCAACACCGGAATATTGCTAATTATATTCTCTTCCGATGGATACTAAACACCACTGTATAACCCCTGTCTGACCCTTCGTATCAAACAAAGAGGAATCTCTCTGTCCCCGACTGAACTTTCAGATTCTATCAAAGGGACCATAATCTACAAAATACATTATATGACTAAAATATGTTACAATTGAGTCGCCCGCTAGACGAACACAAACTCTACCGTAAATGCGCATACTGCGCGCCCGCGAGTGCACGCGACCGCGAGTATACGCACGCACAGGAGGGCTCATGCACGTGCAGCGGGCACACGCATGTGGTGCATATATGGCAATGTGCAGCGTGATATTTTTCTGACTTTGACAGTCCACCCTTTGGCAGTCACCAATAACTGCCACTTCCTAAAACAGTTCAAAAAGAGAAAAATATATGTCATGTATAATACATTTCTATGATTGGGTAGGGGAGGAGAGGAGAAGGTAGGAAAAGGGTATGACCTAGTGAGATAGCAGAAGCATGTGTGTATGAATCCATGTTTGGGGAGTCATGTATCATCGTGCCGTACGTGTTTTAAATCAAGCTTCGAGGTATTGCGAAGTATACATTTGAATTCCTTCTTATCCCGTGGTACGGGTCTGTGGATGGGCTGTCAAACTTTACCGAGCTCTTTTCGGCTTTTGGTTGCAACAAAATGGGGGAGCACATTTTAGTTGATGATACATGGATAGGGGGATATGTGACTGCTGATATCTGTGCCTATATTCCCTATCGACTATGTGTGTTATTACCTGAAGGTTGTAGAGATGAAGATAAGGAGCAATTATGGTAAATGCAGTCATAAACTATGTGAGTTTAATATACATTTGCCGATTGAGGTCTTGTCTTGTGTCTTGTCTTGTCTCGATGTACATGTTGACTGTAGTCTCCCGATGCTTTTGCTATAAACGGTGTGCAAAAAGCTTTTTCAATGTCCATAGACTTACAAAAAGTGTTGGGCTAGCGTAAAATTAAAGGTACTAGGGATATGGGGGGTCTATGGCATAGTCCATCAGTTGTCTGTGTAAAAGGTTGTCAAATTCTTCTTCCAAGCGGATGTCTTTGTACCTTGGAGGAAAACAAAGGAGAAACGGGTGAAAGAAACGGACCGTGGAATCATGTTTTCATCACAACATTGTCTCTATCGTTGGGTTATAAACCAAATCAGTCGTTGTTATAACAGTATCTTCACTTCTTAAACTCATCACTCGGGCGCTACGTTTACACTTTGTTAAAACCCGAACGCATCTAAATATCAGACCGACCAATATGATGACACCCAGAATACACAAAAGAAATTTCCCTACATCCATGATAATTCCTTGAGCCCATTCTCCTAAACCAGAGAACCAATTTTGCGGGTTCAACCATGACACCCAACCGGTCAGCTCATTACCCACAGCAGCGAGGGTGAGATTATGTCTCCTGCGGAACTCCCACTTTAATTGGAGAATGTCGTCCATCTTTTGGTCTATGACCTCGACCGGGTCCTCGGTGCTATTCGTAATATAAGTGCAGCATTTTACGCCGTACTGCGTTGCCAGTGTGACACAATATCCACCCGTCACTGCCGTGAGATAATTAAGAACCATCCTATGCTGAACCAGTTCTGTTTTATAAGCTTGGAGCTCCCTTCCGGTATACCTGAATGTGTCATCATACATTTCAGTGATATTGTCTAATAAATTTGCAAGCGCAGATATATATTTATAATTTATCACTCCTCTGGCGGTACGAGTGATATCTAACGCGATTAGGAATTGAATCCCGGTGGATTCATGGATCAGGTCAGAGGCCGGATGCTCTGTTCTTTCTATCAGGTGCCGTTTAACGATGTGCTCGTAATGAGTGTGAGTATAAGGAGCTTGGGCACTGCGGTGAATATCCTTCATTTTAGTGTGGGATACGGTCATTACCTCAGGCAGTACTTTTCCAATATAACATAACCCTTCTGAGTTTGGGGCAAGCCACTTATACGCCTTCCTCCCGCATATGAAATATGCATCATCGGGGAGAACATATGGGACGGAGTAGGACATAACCATATTACACATTTTCCATATGAAATCTCCTAACCCTAATTCTCCCATCTGTTTAGTACACGTATCAGTTTGTACGATATGTGCACAGTATCCTGGTGATACTTCTCCAACTCTCATGATCCTACTTCCTAGGGTATACCTATATCGGAAATATTTTCCACTACCGGCTATGTGGCGTATAAGTTCTGTATCTGTAGGCATTCTATCGGCTCTGTATGAAAAGGTCATGGTTTGGTTATTCCATGACACTTCCCAATTTCCCGGCTTTTGGGGATTGGAAATGTTAAAACATACTAGGGATCTATCCACATGATATTGGTGGAGCTTCAAACTAGGAGGACTGGAGATATTAAACCTCCTGTCCACCGGCCTCCCACCACTTAGCTCAAGTACCTCCCCTATAGTTAAAGGGAATGGCACTAATCCTGATTTGCTATGGCCTTGAGGTACTTGAGAGCATACCCAACAATCTGTCTGATTTAACACTTTACCCAGTAAGGAGTGATAGTCACTCAATGGATGCCGGTCCATGTGGATATTAAAACTGGACTGACATTTCTTGATGCACCCATCCTCAACTACACTGTCACAGAGTCTACAAATACAGTTCTCTTCAGCTAACAATCCTTCACAATTTCTCCTATTGTCAATGCTATTGGATCGTTTTCTGATACTCGCCTTTGCTTGATGATTATGTTGTTCTTGGAAATCTACGCCTCCATCTCTGTTATCAGAACCCATTCCAGAACCTCTCTCAACCTCCATGGTACTCTCGCTGGAACAGACTGCTCTGGTCAACATCATGGTCAACAGGAAAATCCGGATCACAGTCTCTTGGGGCAAGTCCATCTTATAGGAGGAAATGGAGAAGAATGAGAAGGGGGAAAGAAACAATTGAGGGAGATGGGATGGGAAGTGGAGAAAAACAATAAAAGGGAACAGGGAATCGACAACTGCCTCCGATCTTATTATTCTCAATGCTCAGGTGCCGTCTCAGTCCTCCTGAAACAGACACTCCAGTGATACAACTTCCTCTACCGTCTGTTCTTTATCACGGGACCTCTCTGGTTTAGCAACCTTCTTACAATGGAACGAATGAACCCAAGTCTCTCTCTCGGCAACCTTCAATGCTGTCGTGCTAATCAATAAGACTTGGTATGGTCCTTCCCATCTGTCAATAAGGCAACCTGAGCGTAGAAAATTCCGTATCATTACATAATCCCCAGGTTCAATGTCATGACAATTACTATCTGGCAGATCAGGAATCACTAAATTCAAATTATCATTCTGATTCCTTAGCTGTTTACTCATCTTAACCAAATACTTTACAGTCACTTCATTGTTACACTTCAAATCATCCTGAGGGTTAATCATAACATGCGGTTGTCGACCGAACAGAATTTCAAAAGGGGACAGATTAAGAGGGGACCTGGGAGTGGTTCTGATGCTGTATAATACAACGGGCAAAGCTTCTGGCCATGTCAATCCTGTTTCTGCCATAACTTTGCTCAATTTATTTTTAATAGTGCTGTTCACTCTTTCTACCTTCGCACTCGCCTGGGGGCGGTACGGAGTGTGCAGCTTACTATCAATTCCCATCAACTTACACATTCCTTGAAAGACATCACCTGTAAAATGGGTACCCCTATCACTTTCAATTATTCTAGGGATACCGTATCTACACACAAATTCCTGTACAATTTTCTTAGCAGTAAACATTGCGGTATTTGTGGCCGCAGGAAATGCTTCGACCCAATTTGAAAACACATCTATACAAACTAGTAGATACTTCAAATTTCGACAAGGGGGTAATTGTATGAAATCAATCTGTATTACCTGAAAAGGGCCGCCTGTAGGTGGGATTTGAGATGGTTCTGTTGGTATTGCCTTTCCGATATTCTTCCTCAAGCAGGTGAGGCAAGTCATTGCCCTCTTTCCCGCATGGGAAGAAAATCCTGGGGCGCACCAATATGCTCTTACCAACTTGCACATCCCTTCCTTGCCTAGATGAGTCAGCCCATGTGCTGCTTCCGCTAAACTTGGAAGGTATGCTCTGGGTGCCACTGGTTTACCCTGTCCAGAGTCCTGAGGACTCCTGGCCATATCCTTTTGCCCTCCAAACTGCCTTTTCCTGTGTGGAACACAAATTTTGCATTTCACACAATTTCTGTGTGTTGACGGTATTAAATACCATCAGTTGTGTGGTGTCTGTCTGTCTGGGGGTACCAGCTGCTAACTTAGCAGCTTCGTCTGCTCGGCTGTTACCAAGTGATACCGGGTCTTGGCTATATGTATGTGCTTTACACTTGATAACAGCCACTCTGTCAGGTTCCTGTATCGCTGTTAGAAGCCTTTTGATGTGAGCTGCATGCGCTACCGGTGTACCAGCTGCCGTCATGAAATTTCTGAGGCGCCATAGTGCTCCGAAATCATGGACTACCCCGAAGGCGTATCTAGAGTCGGTATAGATATTGGCTGTTTTGCCCTTAGCCAATTCACATGCTCTGGTTAGGGCAACCAGTTCAGCAACCTGGGCTGAGTGAGGTGGGCCTAGCGGTTCTGCTTCTATGGTGCCTTGGTCATCTACGACTGCGTATCCAGTACACAAGTCTCCCGAGTCCGTCTGTCTGTGACAACTACCGTCAGTGTAGAAAGTAAGATCTACATCTTCCAATGGGTTGTCACTGATGTCAGGCCTTGCCGTGAAATTTTGGGTCAAATATTCCATACAATCATGTGAGTCAGTGTCTGTACTAAATCCTCCTCCATCACTCTCATCCCCCACCCTTTGTGCCTGTCCAGGCACACCTGGGAGATACGTTGCTGGATTTAGTGCACTGCATCTCTTTATGGTGATGTTTACAGGGGCCATTAGTGCTAATTCCCACCTTGTAAACCGTGCGGATGAGACATGTCTGGTTTGGGCAGAATTTAGTAAGGCTGACACTGCATGAGGTGTATGGATTGTGAGGTTGTGTCCTAGCACTACATCTTCGCTTTTCGTTACTAGCAATGCTATCGCAGCGACACTTCGCAAGCATGTGGGGAGGGATCGCGCTACCGTATCTAGCTGAGCGCTGTAGTATGCTACCGGCCTGCTGGCATCACCGTGCTTTTGGGTTAGGACGCCTGCCGCGCAACCAGCACTTTCTGTTCCGTACAGCTCAAAGGGTTTCCCATAGTCTGGCATACCTAATGCTGGTGCCTGCGTTAGGCACTGTTTAAGTCTCTCAAATGCCATCTCGGATTCGTCTGTATGCGAAATCCGATCAGGTTTGTTTGATGAGACCATCTCCTGCAAAGGTAATGCTAGAATGGAAAAACCTGGGATCCAGTTACGGCAATACCCACACATTCCTAGAAACGTTCTGATCTGTTGCTGGGTTTGTGGCAGAGTCATGTCTCGAATTGCTTGAATTCTATCAGCGGTCAGGTGTCTCAGTCCTTGTGTCAGACAGTGTCCCAGATATTTTACTTTAGTCTGGCATAATTGCAACTTGTCTTTGGAAACCTTGTGTCCTGTGTCTGAAAGATGAAACAGGAGCTGTTTCGTATCTTTCAGGGACGCTTCCAGTGAATCTGAACATAGTAGTAAATCATCCACATATTGGATCAATACTGATCCACTCTCTGGTTGGAAAGACTGTAAACAATCATGCAAAGCCTGTGAAAATATACTTGGACTGTCTATGAAACCTTGTGGTATTCGAGTCCATGTGTATTGGACTCCTCTGTATGTGAATGCAAACAAATATTGGCTGTCAGGGTGCAGAGGTACCGAGAAGAAGGCGGAGCAGAGGTCAATAACAGTGAAAAATTTCGCAGTGGGAGGGATTTGCATAAGGATGACAGCTGGATTTGGCACTACGGGGAACTGACTCTCAACTATTTTGTTAATCCCCCTTAGATCCTGCACTAGCCTGTAACCCCTCCCCCCACTCTTTTTCACAGGGAAGATGGGACTATTGGCAGTGCTGGATGTTCTTACCAGAATGCCCTGTTGTAGCAAGCGCTCTATTACGGGGTATACTCCTAACTCCACCTCTGGCTTCAGAGGGTATTGTGGGATTTTTGGAGCTATCCTACCATCTTTTACTTGCACAACTACTGGAGCTACGTTTGCCATTAATCCAGTGTCTTGTCCATCTTTAGTCCAAAGTGACTCTGGTATTTGGGATGTCATTTCTTCTACCTGGGATGAACTCCTATTTATCATAACGGTATGTGACATTTATTTTGATGGGGAGTCTAGCATGTCTCGTACTTCCTGAGCGTGATTCTCAGGTATGTCTAAGAATACACCTTCAGGAGTACAATAAATGACGCACCCCATTTTACACAATAAATCTCTTCCCAGGAGATTAGTCGGTGCCGATGCAGCCAGCAAAAAGGAATGCTTGGTATGCAAAGGCCCTATTGTAATCTCTGCTGGTTTGCTAACAGGGTAGTGCTGTACTACTCCCGTTACTCCCATGGCTGGAATTGTTTTACCAGTGGTTCTCATGGCCACTGTCGAATTTATCACTGATTTGGCCGCCCCCGTATCTACAAGGAAATTTAATGATTTACCAGCTACATCAATTGTGATCTCGGGTTCACTTCCAAGACTTGCAATCAATTTCACTGGCTGCAGATTACAGGTGTGGCCACACCCCTATTGGGTATGGTTACCTCCCTGAATCGCGCTGGCAGCAATTACTTGTGGTGGGGGTAGATGGGAACTATCAGAGATTTGCCAGTCTCTTCTTGGGGGATACCTTTTTGTTTCCCCTGCATGTGGCTCATAGCTCCGCCCTTTCGGTCCTTGATCCCAATGTCTCGTATCAGGTCGGTGTCTAGGGGATTGATATGAATTTTGTATTTGTCTTGCTTTACAATCACGTGACATGTGTCCCTCTCTGTGACAACTATAACATTTTATACCTCTTGACTTACCCACAGGGGTCACAGTTCTGGGCTGAGGTGGCCGGGTAGTGAGGGCTTGTATGCTCACAGCCATTAACTTATCACTCTGTGACTCCCTGTGTCTGATGATATTCCGATCATGCCCAGCAGCAGCCTCTCCCAATGCATCCACCGACATACCTCTCCAATCAGGCTTAGTGGTTTGTATTCTATTCCTTAAAACCTCCTTTAGACCGTCCATTAATACTGAAACAGCTACTTCCCTGTGGTGTACATTAGTTTTAATGTCATCTATACCAGTGTACCTAGCCATATCCTGCAGAGCCCGGTGAAAATACTCTGGTGTGGATTCACCTTCTTTCTGTTTTATTGTAAAGATTTTATTCCACTTTACTACTGCAGGAAAATATACCCCTAACTGTAAGTTGATTCTCTTTACATTATCCTGATTATACTCGTCTGTTAGTGGTACTTCCTCATCTAACTTGCAATCAGCGATAAACTTTAACGGATCAACACTGGGGGGTAAACATGCCCTCAAAACTGTCCTCCAATCTTTGTTATTTGGCTCTGCAGAATTTCCTAGCTCCCTAATATACTTTTGACATGCAACTAAGTCTTTCCTAGGATCAGGGAATTCAGACATCATTGATCTTAATTCTGCTCGGGAAAAGGGACAGTGCATGGCGATGTTCCTGACAGGAGTTGCTCCTGAAGTGTCAGTTTTCCCATTTGGCACTGCTATTACCCTAACAGGATTAAGTCCAACAACATCATTCTGAGTAGATTCTACAACATGTGGTGAAATGGTTTCAGCATAGTGTATGGTGCCGTACTTACCAGTTGATACGACCTCACCTGTCCCTCCGCTAGGGGCCTTTGATACTAATCTTACGGGTTGAGTCGTGCCTACTGCTGTTTCTGATATGGTGGCTGCTAGGGAGAGTGCTGATATTGTTGTGGGCTCATCCTCTTGGTCACAATCCTGGGGAAAGTTCAAAACAGGGTACAACTTGCACGGATTAGTGTTAGCATTAATTACTTTGGTTACATTATCCTTAACTTCTACACATTTAACATAACCCTGAGTGCCATTCTCTGCAACCAATTTCTCTCCAGGTATGTATGGTGGTGGGGGTGCAGTGGCTTTCAGTTTCCTGATAGGGTTAGATCCAGTGGCTTGCGCCAACCCCCTTTGTATTTCACCTTCCTGTTGCCACAATGTTAAATAATCATAATGTTTAATACGCCTTTTTGAAGATTTAATCAGGCACACTCTTCTCCTTAAATTCTGTAATACTTCTGGGTTAAAACTACCTACCCGGGGAAACTTTTCCCCGTCATGCACAGTCATCCTTTCCCATTCATTGCACAACATTTCTGTGTGATGACCATATTTCTCACACATGATATACCTTGCCGACCCGATTGGTCGGTTTACCAAATCAACCTGAACCTGGGTTGATCGCCCCTTACCTGAACAACTGGCCCCCATCTCTGCAGGTGCTGCTTTCACTACCTCTGACTTCAAATCAGGGTCTTCGGCAACCCTTACAAAAACCAAGATGCTCGGGGTAAAGCTGCGGTGGGGGTTTTGCAACGAGGTCCGCCCACTTAACTCCGCCCACGCTGGCCAATACGGCGACCAAAGTTCCCAGAGGTTCCGTACCCAACCTAGGGCACCTAAGTACGTCTACTTGCTCGGGCGTGTGGGAGTGTCTTACCCTCCCCAGCAAGTATCAGTCGCTGGCATGTCCCTGAGTGATCAGGCTACTTCCCTTAAAATAAAAAAATTACACAAATCACGTTAACAATGTGCAAGCAGCGTTCTTCTGAATTCAAGACACGCTGATGCACACAATCACATGCGGTACAATCGTATCTGCACACAAGCAACTAATCTTATGTGTGGAACGATCAGTGGAATCGAAAATTTCGGCTGCGAATTCCTTCAGCAATGAGCTTCTTTGGCCTATATGGGTCTCGCACCAACCCTCTTCGGTTGTGCTTCTCTACTTCTAGTCTGCTGTACCTGAACCTCCTGATCCTTGACCTCCTGGTCTGTTATGTACAGCAGACTCTACTGCTCATAAATGTGTCGAGATTAACAAGGGACGCCTCCCAAGCCACCCCACGCTATCACTCTCACTGGTGTACCTCTTTCTACTGGCCTATGGTTCCCACTTCCGTAATAAAAGAGAAATCTTATATATACACACTCTTACATTCGAACACTCTTATTTCTGTACAGAATTCCTTTCATTCAGTAATAGTCTAACCCAGAAGATTTACAACAGAGAAAGTCTTTTTCTTTTAACTTTAAACTTTTTGGATTTGAGATAGATTTGTGTTATTTTCGCGTTACTTCCTTATCGCCTATTGAAACAATACTATCGTGCGGTTTGTATTATGTGGGCGTATCCGTACGCTCCGTTGCGTAATATACGCTCCGTGCGTCGACCCTTGCATTGCGTACGCCCTGCCCTTGTAAGGACACGTGTACGCAGACCAAGTACGTCCACAGTAACACACTACACGTTTATCAATGTGAATGATCTTTAACAGTAATCCTTCACTGAACACCACTCAAATCTCCCTTGTATTCTAGGCGAGATTGTGTGCGTGCCTTTTACAATTATTCCCTTAAATATTACTTTTAACTATTAATAACAACAAATGTCTCAACACGTTATCACTAGTGTGTGGCAATCAGGAGAATGAGGTACGAACAAATAATACTAAACAAGGAATACAGGTGTGTGTGCTTATGCGTACGTTCGCAAAACAGAAACTAAACAGGTTTTAAAAGATAATAACGTACTGTTCCTACCTTTTGGTTCCGGATTCCTTCAGCACTCCTTACTAAGCGAAGCAGACGCTTATCTGGTCAGCACTACGAGGAATATTACCTCCCGCCTTTTGCTGACCGATAATGTCTGCTGAAATTACCTAGTGCAGATATGTGAAGAGCGGGCGAGTCCCCAATTGTAAAAGCCTAATATATATCCTATATTAAACACGCTAAAAGGTTAATGAACACAGTACTCAATTGGCGTATGGAATACCGTAAGAGTACGCACGTAGCGTACAAACGCTTAGCCGTGGACGAGACGCACGAGCGGCACGTTCGCTCACGGTTTACAGCGTAAAGGCAAGCACGCTATAGGCTGCCGACTAACGTAATGATACGCTATCAGCGTAGCGGACGCTCGAGACCACGAGGAGATCACGAGCGGCGCTGACGCTCACAGAGTTAAACCTTTGTAACAATATCCTAAACAATGTACTTAAATTGTAAACCTTTGTGCAGTGATATGGTGTAAATGCAACACAGTATAACTTTGTTAGTTCAAAAAGCTGTATGAGCGATTCTTACGCTCTGAGAACCCCTTTAGCAATATAATAAACACTCAAATACCGGTCTAAGGGTCTAACACCTTTTAAGGGAATGAATGAACGTTCAATCGCAAAAGAATACACAATACAAGTTATACACTACCAAACTAACATAAAATACCTAACCGAGTTACTACACGTTAAAATACAACAAAGACACAATTACATTTAAGGGGGAAGGAGAGAGAGAATGGCTTACAACAAAATAGGAGATAAATATGGTTGCAGAGAACTTACGCACAAGGGGAACAATCGCAAGTGCCTTTCTGGATATCCAGCTCCCGATTATCAGTGATGAGAACCGTTGAGAAGAGTAGAGAGCTGGCCCAGATCGGCTTGTCTTTATATACACTTACACACAGTACAGTACAATGGTCCCTACATTCTTATTGTTCATTGGACACAGGAATTCGTCTCTGCATTATAACAAAAGGTCATAGGTTGGTTCATACAGGTGGGCTGTGACTATTTCAAACTGCTCAGGTGGGAGGGAAACTGGGTTTCCTGCCGCATGGGTAATAAAGTGCAAATATAGTAAATGTCCATAAACTTCTTATGTCCATAACTATACGCACGAGCGAGTAATCCGCTTCAAACCAACACCGGAATATTGCTAATTATATTCTCTTCCGATGGATACTAAACACCACTGTATAACCCCTGTCTGGCCCTTCGTATCAAACAAAGAGGAATCTCTCTGTCCCCGAACATGCTATATTAACTGAACTTTCAGATTCTATCAAAGGGACCATAATCTACAAAATACATTATATGACTAAAATATGTTACAATTGAGTCGCCCGCTAGACGAACACAAACTCTACCGTAAATGCGCATACCGCGCGCCCGCGAGTGCACGCGACCGCGAGTATACGCACGCACGGGAGGGCTCATGCACGTGCAGCGGGCACACGCATGTGGTGCATATATGGCAATGTGCAGCGTGATATTTTTCTGACTTTGACAGTATGTTTGTATTATCTTTTTAATATCTATGGAATTATTGTTTACACTGCACAGGTGGGCTCCCTCCGTGACGCCGTGGGCCACGTTCCGTGATGACGTCATTTTCTCACTAAGCGTGTTCGGCGGACCTTTGGCACCATGGATGGATGTTGGGGTATTTAGGTAAGACACGGAGGTGATGTGTGCAGGGAGTCCCCGGGCTCCTCCTCCTCCCCCCTGCAGCCGGAAGGAGACAAGTCTGTGCTGTGGGGGAGAAGGAGGAGGGGGGCCGCACTAGCAACTTACTGCACACAGGTATGCCGGGATGGGGAGGTCGTCGTGAGCGAGGATGCAGCGGCGGTAAGAAGCCCATTTGCTTCTATAGGGTATCGTCATCAAAAGATGATGATACCCTCTGCGGCGTAAACCCGGTGGCCGGGGGTTAGTACATATGAAAATGCGGTAAAACCCCCGGAAACAGGTGTTTTACCGCATTTTCCCTTTAGTACATCCCACCCATAAGGAGATACAGGGCCACAAGTTTAATATGAAGAAGGTCAGGAGGCACAACTTAGGTATGAAAGGGGGGATCTGGGTACAATGTAAATAAATATATATAAGGGGGGCAAGTGACAATAAATGTAATATGTAAAGGGGTATGTGGCATAAATTAATAAAAGCATACATTAACATTTTATTTAAGATACGATAGCGGCATAAGTTAAAAATATAAGAGGGGTGGGCACTAGTTAAATTAATATTTAAGGGGGGACAGGAGACACAACTTAAATATAAATAGGTGGGGTGCAGGTGGCAGAGCAATATATTCTAATGGGGACAGGGGCATACGTGAACTATAAAAGGGAGAACTGGAAGCACAAGATAAATATGTAATGGTGGACAGGGGACACATTAAATATATAAGAGGAGACCGGGGTACAACTTAAATATATATAAATATGTAAGCGGAGAGCATGTGACATAAAGTACACATTAATTAAGCATAAAAAGGGACAGGTTGTACACATTAGACGTTATATAAGGAGTGAAGGCAGGTGACATATAAGAATTAAATACTGTATAAATATTTATAGGGAAATTACACAAAAATTTAATTTGTTCATGTTGTTTAACCCAAGGTATTGGCATAATTTTAGTATGCCCTGGCAATCTATGGGGCTAACTGCATGGTCACACATTATGTATTTTTTCCACAAGTTTTATGGTGATTTTCTTTAAACAAGGCTGTTATTGCTGTTAATGTACGATGTGCTTGATATTGCTCTTATGTCATAGAATGGAACTCATGTCGATTATCTGTGTATTATAGAGTTTTCTCCTATTAAAAGTCATTTGTATGTCATAAAGTTATAGATGATTCCATTTATTCACAGAGCTGAGGTTGTGGGTTTGATTTCCACCATTGCTCTAACTGTTTGGAGTTTGTATATTCTCCCCGTGCGTGCGTGAGTTTCCTTCAGGTACTCCGGTTTCCTCCCACAGATTAATTGGCTCCCAACATAAATTAACCCTAGTGTGTGTGCGTGTACATGTGATAGGGAACATAGGGCCTAATTCAGTAATGATTGCATGTGCAAAGCTTTGCAAATGAAATCCTTACCAATGCAAATGCAGGTGGAGGTGCAAAACACATCCTTCCTGCATTTGCGATCTCTAAACTGCGATCCGATCGCAGTTCTGTGACTTCAGGCTGAGAGCTTACTCAGACTAGCAGTCGCAGTCCTTGGCCTCACCACTCGCGTTTCCACGACCGCCGGGCGTCCGTGCCCCTCCCTCCGAATGCCTCTGTGTGCTCTTAGTAATAACAGTAAGGTGAGTGTGACATATATTAATAACACTGTACAATGTAGAGCGCCACAGTATGGAGGGAACAGCCCTGTGCCCCCAGCCGTCAGCTGAACATCTGTTCCGGGCTGTGCTTGACTCATCTTCTAGGTCAGGGGCAGCCTGGGATTCCCCCAGACGCTCCTCCCACTCTCCCGTCTCCTCCTCCTCTGCATTGAGCAGGAAAACACGAGGATTACTGTATGTGCCTTGTATGATGGCGAGGAGTACAGGATACAGATTGATAGCTACCCTCCAACTTCAACACTTGTAGTTCAAATAGTCATAAACTGCTCACATGTACGATGCCTAGGTACAGAAAAAGTTAATTACCAGAGAAAAAGACCAATGTTCATGTATTTGGGTTGGGTATGCGTGACCGGCAGTCAGGAGACCGCCGTTCAGCATACCTCCGGCGGGATCCCGGCTGGGGAATGCCAGCGCAGGGGGCGAGGCAACAAGCCCCTTGCACAGGTTTTATTCCCCCTTCTATGGGTGTTGTGGACACCAACGGGTGGGAATAGTCACTCTTGGTTGGCATGCTGACTGTCGGGATTCTCATGGGGCGGGATGTAGGGGGAGGTAATGTGACCGGCGGTCTCCTGACCGCCAGTCACATAACTACATCCCATGTATTTACCTAATTTGTGTTTTCAGAGTGGACTTATTTATACCCCTTTCAGACAGAAAACGAAATTACCGGGTGAAGCAGTTCCACCTGGTAATTTCATGAAACACACGGGTCCTTTTTCTGCGTGAAAAGGTCGACCCAGGTTGAAATTCCCAGGACTTCGACCCTGGAATTGACCAGGGTCGGAGACACAGGAATTTCGACACGGGTTGACCCTTTCACACAGACAAAATACCCGTGTTGATTTGCAAATTACCGGGTCGAAATTTTCGACCCGGTAATTTGCTTGTCTGTGTGAAAGGGGGGTAAGGGAGGTCTCGGCAAAATGACCTGGTATTGAAATGCCAGGTAATTGCCGGGACTTTCAGACTTTTCTGTCTGAAAGTGGTATAAATAACCAGTATTTGCATTCTGGCAGACTTTGAAAGAATAGTTTTCAAGGAGCACCATTTTCTTATTCCCCTTATGTTTCACACTGGCTACGCAGCCTGCAGGGGTAGAGGGGGCAGGCATGGAAACGTGAGGAGCTGCTGCAATACTGTAGGCCTGCTCTATCTGACAGTTACTGAGTGCTGCGGCTGTAAAGTAAGGTCAGTATGTTTGTCAGTAAGTGTAATCTGTGTCAGTAAGGGGTGTCTGTTAGTAAGTGGTATCTGTAAGAAGTGTCTGTGTCAGTAAGTGTGTCTGTGTCAGTAAGTGATATTTGTCAGTAAGGGCTGTTTGTGTCAGTAAGGTGTCAGTTTGTATGTGCTAGTAAGTGTGCATTTGTGTCAGTAAATGGAATCTGTTTTATTAAGGGGTGGCTGAGTCAGTAAGTGGTATCCGTCAGCAAGGTGTATTTGTGAGTCAGTTAGGGGTGTCTGTCATTAAGTATTTATGTGGCAATAAGTGATGTATGTGTCCGTAATGGGTATCTGTCAGTAAGTGGTGTCTGTGTCAATAAATCTGTGTATCAGTGTTTGTCAGTAAGGTGTGTTAGTATGTGTCAGTAAGTCTGTGTCAGTGGTGTGTGTCAATAAGTGGTGTGTGTGTGTGTGTGTGTGTGTGTGTGTGTGTGTGTGTGTCTGTATCAGTGTGTTTGTGTCAGTAAGTGGAATCTGTGTCAGTAGGGGGTGTGTCTGTCAGTAAGTGTGTCTGTCAGTAAGTGGTGTCTGCTCCATATTGCCCCATCTTTTCTAATCTTTCCACATCTGCTCTGTTTTGCCCCACCATTGCCCCCTTTCTATTTCTGTGCATGTTGACACAGCTCTCTGTATTATATGGTGGTCACTGTGATGCTCCTTGCACGATATGGCGGTCACTGATGTGTGTTATATGGTAGCCACAAACTTTTTCTTGTTATAGTTAACTATTAATTGGTTGAAGGTAGGCCCTAGCTATGATCTTCATGGAGATAGCCACACTCATGGCACAGGCCACATACCTTATTTAGACCACAGCACACATATCACATCACTAGTCACACCACCGCATCGCTTGTCACACCTCCTTCTGAAGCACACAATAGGCCCTTCATAAATTTCAGCTCCAGGCCCATGTGAACCTTAATCTGGCACTGGCCACAGGCTTGTCAGAGGTGCCGTCTATCAGTGCCGACCTGATTGACAGTCGGTGATTTGCCATTCTGTCACAAAATGAACGTATAGTCTTGCCGACATATACAAGTGAACACGGACAAGTCAGAATGTAGATGACGAAATCTGACGTGCAGGTCACCCTTTTTCGTATATAGGTTTTCTTGCCAGTGTGGGGGTGGTGAAAGAATTCACCCACCAACATACCCCTGCACGTCGTGCAGTTAATGCAGCGGTAACATCCTGGTTTGCTTGAATTCAGCCATGTGTTCATAGATGGAACTTGTGTCCTGTCAGGTAACATAAGCAAATCTTTCAGATTTTGTGCTCGTTTGAAGCTCACTAAAGGTTTCTTAGGTAACCTCTTGGTCAGAGACGGATCAGACTTGACAATAGGCCACATCTTGTGTATGGCACTACGTATGGTGGATCCAGCCCCATCAAAAGTGGTCGTGATCACAAAAGGATTGTCATTCTTCAGTCTGGTGGGATTACCCCTTTCAAAGATATCTCTAGCTTTACCCAAACATCTATTGATGGTTCGATCATCATATCCTCGTGTAGAGAACCTCTGTTTCATCTCATCAAGTTGGCATTGTGCTGTCATAGGGTCAGAGTTATTATGTAAAACGCTCAAAAATTGAGAAAAAGGCAAATTCTGTTTGAGTGATCCTGGATGGTAACTATCAAAATGTAATAAAGCATTGCGGTCTGTATCTTTCCGGTAAAGTCTGTAGCTATAGCCCAGTTCTGTGGTAAAGACACTAACATCCGAAAATGAAATCAAATGATAACACGAGGATATGATGATCGCTATAAAATACACTGTCGTATGGATTATGTAATCTACCTGTTGACATGCCCCTGTGGGTTGTCCTATGTGGGGAAGACTACGTGTGTGTTCCGGGAGAAAATGGCCAACCACAGGATGACGATTCGACAGGCATTGGCCACTGGGGTCACGGACAAACCAGTAGCTCATCATTTTTTGTCATATGGACATCAGATTTCAGCGTTACAATGTCGCATTATTGACTGGGTACCTCCTCTGACACGAGGTGGGGATAGAGCATTAGTCTTGAAGAAACTTGAAGCAAGGTGGATTTTCCGTCTAGGGACTGTATCTCCCCACGGCTTAAACGAGTGCAATTCCTTGAATGTGTTTCTATACTGATTGTTGGCAACAATGATATTACCTACTGGAAGATCTTTTTTTCAAAACAATATAAGAAACAAAAAATGTTGCCAATTTTTTTGTAGGTTACAATGCCACATTAGTGATAGTGAATATATTCATGCTCTCACAAATTTTTATGCATGAAGATGTATTTGTTGTTTAGTTAAACATTATTGTGATTCTGGCCAACACACTCTCTGTTATATTTGTATGGACATGCCAGTGTATATATGTTATCAATGTTTTTATTGGTGTACTTTGTATCTCCATGTGAAGTTGTGTAATGTTTTTTTAAGTTTACATGTCCAATTAGATATTGCTTCCTGACGGGTTCCTAATACCTGACATAGCTCTTTGTGTGTCACGATCCGGATACTGAGACACCATTTTCCTTCTGGATGTACGTCCTCCATGGGCCTCTGCTGCCACTCCTGTCTCGCTGACCGCCGCGCGCCACTGGGCGCATGTTATTCTGCTACTGCGGCCTACATCGCAAGTGTTGCACCTTCCCTATAGTACTTAATTCCCCTTCTTTGTTTGTTCATGGGCGCAGCCATGTTAGACTCCAGTCACATGACATTATTCCTCCTATCCACGGTGCTGGAGCCTTGTCATAATTGCTCAGCCAATCCCTGCTATGCAGCAGGTATAAATATCCGGTCCCAGCTCCCAAAAGATCGTCAGTGCTTTCATTGTCATCTGTGATTCCAGCCTACAAGCTTCACTACAGATTTTCTCCTGCAATTCCATTCTGCAAACCAGCCTGACTTCTCTGGTGATTACACTCTGCCTGTGTAACCCGACTCTCCAGTGTTAACCCCCTACAGTCTACTTTGGATTCCTGTGTTTGAACTTTTGCTTTGCAGTAATCATCCTTCATTCTTCAGTTCCTGCGCACTCCAGTTTCATTCCTCATCTTCCAGCGAACCACAGCTTCATTCCTCATCTTCCAGTGAACCCCAGCCTCATTTATTGTTTACAGGACTTTCTTCCATATTCCAGGTTACTGGCCTTCACCGATTGTGAACTTAATTATCACGTGTGACTTTATATTATTCTTTTGCACGTTATTTGACTTTTTATTTAATAAAAGCACTTAAGGAATTCCCAGTTGTCGTGGTCACGCCCTCGGGCATTCTTTGCTGCTGTCAATACGTATGTCCAGGAGTCACATAGCTCCTCCTAAATTTAAGTACCCGTCAGCCCCTACAACTGAGGCTCCCAGTCACGGTCCCCAGCCCTCAGTTGTGACATTGTGCTTTTTTTGTATTGATTTAGTATATGCAGATTTGACTATATTTGATTCTGTGTACGTTATTACATAACAGCGCCGTTGATTATTATTATTATTATTATTATTATTATTATTATTATTATTATATAGCTGTTGTTTACATTTACTTCGATTAGTGATGAGGGCATTACTTTAAACATTGTGCCGTTGCTAACAGTGACTAGCGCGATGCGCGTTCTCTCGCACTCTGTTGCTATGCATGACGCGGCAGCCGAAAGTGACGCGGCCACACATGCATTTAATTACCAGATGTATCGTGCGTTCCACTGAGCGCCAGTGAAACGCACGCCAGACCCAGCCGTTTGCTCTATGGCTTTGGCGCTGTATGTATTGGTAAGTACCACAGCAGAGGTGTCAATATCTACTCTAGAACTTTGATGTTACAATAGGTTACATGATGCTGATATAGTGCCATACCTTTCTCATACGTCCTAGAGGATGCTGGGGACACCGAAAGGACCATGGGGTATAGACGGGATCCGCAGGAGACATGGGCACTTTAAGACTTTCAAAAGGGGTGTGCACTGGCTCCTCCCTCTATGCCCCTCCTCCAGACTCCAGTTTTAGAATTGTGCCCAGTGAGACTAGATGCACTCCAGGGGAGTTCTACCGAGTTTCTCTGAAAAGACTTATGGTAGGTTTTTTATTTTCAGGGAGGACTGCTGGAAACAGTCTTCCTGCTTTGTGGGACTGAGGGGAGAGAGGTATGACCTACTTCTAGTGAGTTCAAAGGCCCTGCTTCTGGCTACAGGACACCATTAGCTCCTGAGGGTGATGATCGCTGGGTACGCCTAGATGCTCACTCCCGCAGCCTGCCGTCACCCCCTTACAGAGTCAGAAGTCAGAAGACAGGTGAGTAGCAGAAGAAAGAAGACTTCTTCTTCAGTGACGGCATTATGAGGTACCGCGCAGCGGGTGAGAACGCTGCGCGCCATGCTCCTGCACTGCAGGGTGTGTGTGTGGGGGGGGGGGCGCCCTGGGCAGCATGTATAATTCTTCTGTTTAGGCTGGCAGAAGGGGACATTAGTGCCTAGGCACTGTCCTACCCTCGCCGGAGACATTAATTATTTATTTAAGAGCGGGAAGAAGCGCGCCGTTACGGGGGCGGGACTTCCTCCTCACACGGCCAGCACAGCTCAGCGCCATTTTCTCCTCCATGCTGCGGAGACGCTGGTCCTCCCTCACTGCTGACATTCGTATCAGGGTGCTAAAGGGGGGGGGGGGGGGGCACAGTGTAATTTGGGCAGTGTATTTCAGAGTAAAAGCGCTGCAAGTCTGTTATCATGATTCTATTCACAGGCTTTGTATGATTGCGCTGGGTTGTGAGCTGGCAAAAATCCTCTCTGTGTCCATCTGACAGTCTTACTGTGGGTCTGTCTCCTAGAAGCCCAGTGTGTCTGTTGGTGTTAGGTACACGTGTGTCGACATGTCTGAGGCTGAGTGCTCTTCCCAGGAGGAAGCTATATTAGGGACACAGACGTATGAGGGGGTGACCGTGTCGGCACCGCCGTCTCCTGACTGGGTGAATGTCTTGAATACAAATATGGAGCATATCAGTAAGAGATTAGTAAAAATCTTTGGAGGATGTATTGTTACAGGTCCAGGACCCCTGGGGGTCGCAAAAAACGTTCTTTTGCCCAGCTGTTACACACTGATACCCACACGGACACTGATTCCAGTGTCGACTATAATGATTCCAGTTTAGATCCAAAATTGGAAACGGGCATTCCGTACATGATTGTGGATATTAAAGATGTGTTACCTATCACTGAGAACCCTGCTGTTCCTGATAAATGGGTCTGTATGTATAAAGAGAAGAAACCGTAGGTAACGTTTCCTCCCTCTCATGACCTGAATGCTCTGTTTGAAAAAGTCTGGAAAAGTCCTGACGGAAAGTTGCAAACAAGTCCCTGTCACGGTTGTCTAAAAAGGTGGCTCTGCCAGCACCGGGCACGGCGGCTCCTAAGAACCCAGCAGATCGTAAACAAGAAACTACGTTTAAATCCATTTATGCGACCACAGGTACGCTACTCAGACCTGCCATTGCATCGGCGTGGGTGAGTAGTGCTATTGAAAAGTGGGCAGATAATGTGTCATCTGATATAGATGCTCTGGATAAGGTAGCATCCTCTTGACACTGGGTTATATCAAGGACGCTGCGGCGTACCTCAGGGAAACTGCAAGAGATTTTGGCCTTTTGGGATCAAAGGCCAAATGCCATAGCGGTCTCGGCTAGGCAAGCATTGTGGGCTCACCAATGGAATGCTGATGCGGACTCCAAGTGAAATATGGAGTCTCTCCCATACAAGGGTGGTGTCTTGTTTGGGGATGACCTCGATGATTTGGTACCTACGGCTACCGTGGGTAAGTCATCCTTTTTACCTTATGTTCCTCAACAACAAAACTGGGGCTCTCTTGCGAGAGTCCGCACCGGTGGGGGAGCGTCTAAAACTTTTCAGTCACTTCTGGGTTCGTTCGGGCCTGGACCCGTGCGTTTTACAAATAGTGTCCCAAGGGTACAAACTGGAGTTTCAAGACGTTCCCCCTCGCCGATTTTTCAAATCGGTCTTACCAGTTTCTCCTCCGAAAAGCGAGGTAATATGCGAAGCTAATAAAATGAATAAAAAAATGTTGTGTCAGAATCAAGTCATTATCCTGGTTCCCCATCACAACAGGGAGAATGCTTTTATTCAAGCTTTTTCGTGGTCCCGAAGCCGGACGGCTCGGTCAGGCCAATCCTAAACCTGAAATCCCTAAATTTCTACCTGAAGAAGTTCAAATTCAAAATGGAATCTCTCAGGCAGTGATCTCCAGTCTGGAGGAAGGAGATTTCATGGTTTCGGTGGACATAAAGGATGCCTACTTACATGTTCCCATTTATCCTCCGCATCAGGCTTTCCTGAGATTTGCGATTCAGGATTGTCATTACCAATTTCAAACGTGCCGTTTGGTCTATCCACGGCTCCGAGGATTTTCACCAAGGTGATGTCGGAAATGATGGTTCTCCTTTGCAAACAAGGAGTCACTATTATCCCGTACTTGGACGATCTCCTGATAAAGGCGAGATCCAGGGACCAGTTGGTGCGAAACATTGCACTCTCCCTGACAGTTCTTCAACAACATGGTTGGCTCCTAAACTTGCCAAAGTCACAGTTACTTCCAACAACGCGATTGTCGTTTTTGGGAATGATACTGGACACAGAACTTCAGAGAGTTATTTCTTCCAGTGGAAAAGGCTCTGGAGATCCAGAGTCTGGTCAAACAAGTTCTGAAACCAGTAAGAGTGTCAATCCATCAATGCATTCGGTTGCTGGGGAAGATGGTTGCGGCCTACGAGGCCATTCAGTTTGGCAGGTTCCATGCCAGAGTGTTCCAGTGGGACCTGTTGGACAAGTGGTCCGGGTCCCACCTACACATGCACCGGAGGATAATCCTGTCTTCTAAGACCAGGATCTCACTCCTGTGGTGGCTGCACAGCTCTCACCTCCTAGAGGGGCGCAGGTTCGGGATCCAGGACTGGATCCTAGTAACCACTGATGCAAGCCTCCGAGGCTGGGGGGGCAGTTACACTGGGAAAAAACTTCCAAGGAAGACGGTCAAGTCAGGAAACTTGTCTCCATATAAATGTTCTGGAGTTAAGGGCCATTTACAACGGCCTTCTGCAGGGCGGAACGAAAAGTAGAGCGGCGATGGCAGAAGCCACAAGGATTCTCCGCTGGGCGGAAAAGCATACAAGTGCTCTGTCAGCGGTCTTCATGCCAGGAGTGGACAACTGGGAAGCAGACTTCCTCAGCAGACACGATCTCCATCCAGGAGAATGGGGCCTCCACCAAGAAGTCTTCGCAGAGGTGACAAGTCGTTGGGGAGTTCCTCAAGTAGACATGATAGCATCTCGTCTCAACAAGAAGCTTCAGAGATCTTGTTCCAGGTCAAGGGACCCTCAAGCAATAGCAGTGGATGCACTGGTGACACCGTGGGTGTTTCAGTCGTTGTATGTATTCCCTCCACTTCCTCTCATTCCAAAAGTTCTAAAGATCATAAGAAGAACAAAGATTCGGGCAATCCTCATTGTTCTAGACTGGCCAAGGAGGGCTTGGTATCCAGATCTTCAGGAATTACTCATAGGAGATCCCTGGCCTCTTCCTCTGCACGAGGACCTGTTACAATAGGGGCCGTGCGTGTATCAGACTTACCGCGGCTACGTTTGACAGCATGGCGGTTGAGCACCAAATCCTAGCCCGTAAGGGTATTCCCAGTGAAGTCATTCCCAGACTTATTCAGGCCAGAAAAGGGGTAACGTCTAAACATTACCACCGTATTTGGAGAAAATATGTATCTTGGTGTGAATCCAAGAAGGCTCTTACGAAAGAGTTTCAGTAAGGACGTTTTCTCCATTTTCTACAAGCAGGTGTGGATGCGGGCCTAAAATTGGGCTCAATTAAGGTACAGATTTCAGCATTATCGGTTTTATTTCAGAAACAATTGGCCTCCCTTCCAGAAGTTCAGACTTTCGTGAAAGGCATGTTGCACATCCAACCTCCATTTGTGCCTCCAGTGGCACCATGGGATCACATTGGTTTGAACCTTTACAGAAGGTGGAGTTGAAGTTCCTCACTTGGAAAGTGGTCATCCTGTTGGCCTTGGCATCTGCAAGGCGGGTGTCTGAGTTAGCGGCCTTGTCTCACAAGAGCCCTTATTTGATCTTCCATGAAGATAGAGCTGAATTGAGGACATGTCATCAATTTCTACCGAAGGTGGTTTCCTCTTTCCACATGGACCAACCTATTGTTGTGCTTGTGGCTACTGATGCCTTCGCTGAGTCAAAGTCTCTGGATGTGGTCAGAGCTTTGAAGATTTATGTCGCCAGAATGGCTCAGATTAGGAGAACAGAGGCTCTGTTTGTCCTGTATGCTCCCAACAACATTGTGCGCTGGATCTGCGGTACGATTCAGCGTGCTCATTCCACGGCAGGATTGCCATTACCGAAATCGGTGAAGGCCCATTCTACTAGAAAGGTGGGCTCGTCCTGGGCGGCTGCCCGGGGAGTCTCGGCGTTACAGCTTTGCCGAGCAGCTACTTGGTCGGGATCAAACACTTTTGCTAAGTTTTACAAGTTTGATACCTTGGCCGATGATGACCTCAAATTTGGTCAATCGGTGCTGCAGAGTCATCCGCACTCCCCTTCTCCCCCCCCCCCCGTTCTAGAGCTTTGGTATAACCCATGGTTCTTTTGGTGTCCCCAGCATCCTCTAGGACGTATGAGAAAATAGGATTTTAATACCTACCGGTAAATCCTCTTCTCTTAGTCCGTAGAGGATGCGGTGCGCCCGTCCCAGTGCATACTGTATCTGCAGTTATTAGTTATGGTTACACACCTGTTGTGTTCTGTTTATAGTCAGCCTGTTGCTGAAATTGTTTATGCCATTGGCTTGTGTTCTGTTGAATACCAAGTTGTGCAGCGTGCTTGAGGTGTGTGCTGGTATGAATATCACCTTAGTTTAACAATAAATCCTTTCCTCGAAATATGTCCGTCTCCCTGGGCACAGTTCCTATAACTCAGGACTGGCCAAACCGGTCCTCGAGATCTACCAACAGTTCATGTTTTCCAGGCCTCCTGGAGATCTGTAGAATGGTCAGTTAGGAATGAATGCAGCACATCTTAATAAGTAATGACTGCACCTGTGTACCAGCCAGGTGGTCTGGAAAATGTGAACTGTTGTTAGATCTCGAGGACTGGTTTGGCCAGCTCTGCTATAACTGGAGTCTGGAGGAGGTGCATAAAGGGAGGAGCCAGTGCATACCCCTTTTGAAAGTCTTAAAGCGGCCATGTCTCCTGCAGATCCCGTCTATACCCCATGGTTCTTTTGGTGTCCCCAGCATCCTCTACGGACTAAGAGAAAAGGATTTACCGGTAGGTATTAAAATCCTATTTTTACTATTATGGTACGATCGCTTTTTGCGATTGGTGCAGAGATTTTTTATTTTTTGAGCTCTATGAGGGTATTTTAAGGGGCCCGTCAGGCATTATCCATTTGCTGCTGGTTAATTTGGATAGCTGATTTACGCTGCATGAGTTGTAAAGTTGTGCATCCTGATGGGATCGAAACGTCGCTTTGGATTTGACTGATAAACTGTGCTATCGCATACCTCCCAACATGACCCTCTCCAGGAGGGACACGATGCTCTGCTTCTGGACTTTTTCCCTAATGTATGATTGCCGACACCTGTGTTGAACAGGTTAATGGATAAGAAAGGTGTTTCACTTCCTGGAGCTGGCAATTATAAATTAAGAGGGAAGTCCAGAAGCAGAGCATTGTGTCCCTCCTGGAGAGGGTCATGTTGGGAGGTATGGCTATCGTGCTGATAAGTATGAATTAAACAGTGCAATTTTTTAAGTGCAAATCTCTGCTAAGTGCCCCTCTATTTTGCCTATATATATATATATAGACTAGAGAGAGAGAGAGAAAGTATGTGTGCGTTACAAAAGTATTCAAGCACCTAAGTAGTACATACAGTTGTCTGTATTACATGACACAGATTGTTCCAGAAAAACAGTATTTTATTGTGAATCAGTAGGATCTTAAAGAAATTTTCAAACTCATAAATCACTATTTGCTTGCAGATTATTATTTAAAAGAAAAACTAAAAATACTGCTTGCATACGTATTCAACCCCTATGCTGTTAAAGCTCCAAGTTCTCTCAAATGAAAGATATTGACTTTCAGGTGACCTCTACGTGTGAATCATTAAAAAGATCAGCTTTTATGGATAAATGCAGTGGCGCACCCAGGTGGGGTTTCCGAGCACCCAGAAACCCCTCTCCACTAAAAAAAAAAAAAATTTTTTTTTTTTTAAATAGCTGCATGAGTATTATTAATGGCTGTCTAGCGTCCTCTGCAGCCTGCTGTCTTCCTGGTGGCACTTGTAAGTGCAATAAAAGTTTACTTTATTTTAATTATAGTACATATATATCCATGTGCATACATATATACACATGTATATACATACATACATATAAACACACACACACACACACACACACACACACACACACACACACACATGATAGATATATATATATATATATATGTATATATATGTGTACTGTACATATATATATATATATATATGTATGCATGTTTAATATGTATATGTGTGTGTGTGTGTGTGTGTGTGTATGTGTGTGTGTATATATATATATAATATATACATGTGTGTGTATATATATATATATATATATATATATATATGTGTAGATATATGTACAGTGTATATATATATATATATATATATATATATATACACACACACACACACACACACCCTAGTTTTATGGACCCAGCATATACTGGGTCACCTCAGTCCCCACTCCCGTGATTAACTCCGCCCAGTTCTGGAAACCCCCCCCCCCCATGCAAATCCTGCGTTTGCCACTGAAATGATCCCCTAATTCAAATAACATTGATCATACTGTGAATCTGAAGAAAAGCTTGAGAATGTCTAAGTCTGAGAAAATAACACAAAGTTATACAGATGTAGCTGCACTCATCTTTGCCGCCCAGCGTTCTAATCGCGGCAAAGCTGGTGCAGCTAGGGTGACCATGTACTATGACGTGCTTGCATGCATGCATGCACTGCCATAAGAAAATACATGGGGCATGGCACACCATGAGTGCCCATGCGGCCATGCCGCTGGTGGTGTGGTGAGCGTGGCTACATCTATACATATACAAAAGAGAGGAAAAGGCTACAAAATAATATACAATGACTGGTAATGTATGATTGCCATCACCTGTGGTGAGCTAGTTAATTGATAAGAAAGGTGTTTCACCACAGGTGATGGCAATCATACATTACCTGGAAAGTCCAGGAACAGAGCATTTTCTCCCTCATGGAGAGGGTCAGGTAGGCAAGTATGAGTAGAAGTAGTAGAAGCACTGGAGCTTAGACCCCTTAAAAATGATGATATGGGTCCCATAATGTTTGACTGTGCCCCTGAGTAGAAATATTAAGTACAGTTTTATCACATAGCCTAGCATATACAAGAAACGTAGCAGTACAGTATGCAGAGCATACTGTAGGCAAACACAGGGGTGGGGCGTTCCGGTTGCAATTGTATATACAGATGGAGAGCGTCTCCGTCCGGGCGGGTGGACACGCCCGCAATGGAGACGCGCCCCATTCCCTCTCCGTCCGTGTGACCGCGCGGTCCCGTCTGTGTGACCGTGCGGTCCCACAATAATGGGAGAGCGCCTCTGTGCACTCCCGGCGGGGCTAGGCGGACGGATCACCTAGTCATGCTGGGAGTGCACGCCTGTGATGGAGCCATACTGGATAAGTGTGGCTCCATCTGTATTACAGTTTTACTATAGCTGCATGTTTTAAAGTTCTCCTCAGTATTACATATAAATTAATTAGCAACACCAGTGGATCTCTTAAAATGTGTCAGCCAGTAATTAATACACGTGTTTGCACCAACTAGGAGATCTGCAAAACATGCACTGTTAGGGGTACTCTGCTATAGACCATCTATAGGGTTAATTATTAATACTGTAATGTGTACATACTACATATATGTCCAGGGCAGTTTCTAGGATCTTCTGCTGCTTCCCCAGACTTGCTCCAATGCTCTGATTGCTGCATGCACCTGATATAAAGCATGACTGTTTAAAAATCAACCCTCACACATGTTAGTAATAGCAATGCCGGCAACAGAAATCTTAGGGCCCAGTACAGCGATATCTCCGGGGCCCCCTCAAATTTTATATATACAGTATATTCATACCTCCCAACATGATCCCCTCCAGGAGGGACAGAATGCTCTGCTCCTGGACTTCCCTCTTAATTTATGATTGCCATCACCTGTGCTGTAACACCTTTCTTTATTAATTTACCTGTTCAAAACAGGTGCTGGCAATCACAAATTAAGAAAGTCCAGAAGCAGAGCATTGTGTCCCTCCTGGAGAGGGTCAGGGCCCTCATTCCGAGTTGTTCGCTCGCTAGCCGCTTTTCGCAGCAGTGCACACGCTAAGCCGCTGCCCTCTGGGAGTGAATCTTAGCTTAGCAGAATTGCGAACGAAGTATTCGCAATATTGCGAAAAGATTTTTCTTTGCAGTTTCTGAGTAGCTCCAGACTTACTCTTCCAGTGCGATCAGTTCAGTGCTTGTCATTCCTGGTTTGACATCACAAACACATCCAGCGTTCGCCCAGACACTCCCCCGTTTCTCCAGCCCCTCCCGCGTTTTTCCCAGAAACGGCAGCGTTTTTTCACACACTCCCATAAAACGGCCAGTTTCCGCCCAGAAACACCCACTTCCTGTCAATCACACTACGATCACCAGAACGAAGAAAAAACCTCGTAATGCCGTGAGTAAAATACCAAACTTCTTAGCAAATTTACTTGGCGCAGCCGCAGTGCGAACATTGCGCATGCGCAGTTAGCGGAAAATCGCACCGATGCGAAGGAAAAGAACGAGCGAACAACTCGGAATGAGGGCCCATGTTGGGAGGTATGTATATATGTATGTGTGTATGTGCAACGGAATTTGCTGTGCTGTATAAGAAACCGTTAATAAATAAATTAGATATATATTATTTCACATATATAAACATGTACAGGGCATCCGGAAAGTATTCACAGCGTTTCACTTTTTCCACATTTTGTTATGTTACAGCCTTATTCCAAAATGAAATAAATTAATTTTTTCCCTCAAAATTCTACACACAATACCCCATGATGACAACATGAAAAAAGTTTTTTTGAGGTTTTTGCTAATTTGTTAAAAATAAAAACTAAGAAATCACATGTACATAAGTATTCACAGCCTTTGCCATGAAGCTCAAAAATGATCTCAGGTACATCCTGTTTCCACTAATCATCCTTGAGATGTTCCTGCAGCTTAATTGGAGTCCACCTGTGGTAAATTCAGTTGATTGGACATGATTTGGAAAGGCAAACCCTTGTCTATATAAGGTCCCACACTTGACAGTGCATGTCTGAGCACAAACCAAGCATGAAGTCAAGGAATTGTCTGTAAACCTCCGAGACAGGATTCTCTTGAGGCACAAATCTAAGGAAGGGTACAGAAAAATATCTGCTGCTTTAAAGGTCCCAATGAGCACAGTAGCCTCCATCATCTATAAATGGAAGAAGTTCGGAACCACCAGGACTCTTCCTAGAGCTGGCCGGCCATCTAAACTGAGCGATCGGGGGAGAAGGGCCCTAGTCAGGGAGGTGACCAAGAACCTGATGGTCACTCTGTCAGAGCTACAGCATTCCTCTGTGGAGAGAGGAGAACTTTCCAGAAGGAAAACCATCTCTGCAGCAATCCACCAATCAGGCGTGTATGGTAGAGTGGCCAGACGGAAGCCACTCCTTAGTAAAAAGCACTTGGCAGCCTGTCTGAAGTTTGCCAAAATGCATCTGAAGGACTCTCAGACCTTGAGAAACAAAATTCTCTGAGCTGTTGAGACAAAGATTGAACTCTTTGGCGTGAATGCCAGACGTCATGTTTGGAGGAAACCAGGCACCACTCATCACCAGGCCAGTACCATCCCTACAGTGAAGCATGGTGGTGGCAGCATCATGCTGTGGGGATGTTTTTCAGCGGCAGGAACTGGGAGACTAGTCAGGATAGAGGGAAAGATGAATGCAGCAATGTACAGAGACATGAAAACCTGCTCCAGAGCACTCTTGAACTCAGACTGGGGTGACGGTAAAACTTTCAGCAGGACAACGTCCCTAAGCACACAGCCAATATATCAAAGGAGTGGCTTCAGGACAACTCTGTGAATGTCCTTGAGTGGCCCAGCCAGAGCGCATACTTGAATCCGATTGAACATCTCCGGAGAGATCTGAAAATGGCTGTGCACCAACGCTTCCCTTCCAACCTGATGGAGCTTGAGAGGTGCTGCAAAGAGGAATAGGCAAAACAGCTCAAATATAGGTGTGCCAAGCTTGTGGCATCATAGTCAAAAAGACTTGAGGCTGTAATTGTTGCCAAAGGTGCATCAACAAAGTATTGAGCAAAGGCTGTGGATACTTATGTACATGTGATTTCTTAGTTTTTTATTTTTAATAAATTAGCAAAAACCTCAAAAAAACTTTTTTCATGTTGTCATTATGGGGTATTGTGTGTAGAATTTTGAGGGGAAAAAATGAATTTATTTCGCTCCCACTGGCCCCACCTCCAGGCCGTGCAGTCCACCGTCATGGTTTTTTCCCGTGTCATTTTCTTCTAAAAGTGACGGGGAACCCCAGTTAGTGCACCGTGACCCCTTCGCTCGCCATGCTTCGGGCACAGTGCCTCGCTCCGCTACAGCGGCGCTCGGCACAGGTTATCATTCCCAGTTGTAGTCCATGTGGATCGTTAAGTATGAAAAAGGTAAAAAAAAATGAATAAAATTGTGAAAAACGCATGTCGACCCTTTTCCATGTCGACCTAGTACATATTGACCTAATGACCACGTCGACATAGTGATCATGTCGACCAAACGTGGTCGACCCAATGTATGTCAACCTAACTCATGGCGACCTAATGACCGCCATCCAAGTAACTAGCCTTATTGTTTCTCAGAAAATTAGATGAGGAAGTGATTTTAAATAATCCAGTGTGATAACACCAGCAGGTGTTCATCCAAACTCACACTGGACATCACGAAATACAAACAGCTGCTTCTTTTTTAGCCCCTATCCTGCTTTGCTCAGTCACATTTGTGATTCATATTTTATGTCATTAAGGGGTCAATTTATTTGTTAACTTGCCTTACAGAGATCGAGTAGAGTGCTACAGTGGCTGCTATGAGACTGGACCAGCATCATGTATGGGGCTAAAATAATCTGACAGTGATACATTTATTTTCTTAGCTATTTTACAAGTGTCACGCTAAAACTATAAATACATTTGGCAATAAAATACAGTATCTGGAGGTGTTTATGTGGCAGTGGCTTATAAGATGACTTACTCTATGATTAATCAGTAATTTATCTCAATTGTTAAATTCTGATGGTAATTTTTTCATGCAGATACTTAGAAAAGACTTTATTTTACCTTGTGGGTTAAAAAATTAAATCAACCTCTTCATTAATCTGAAGTTTTGTAAGTTTCATATGTTTCATAAATTATAGATGATGACAACATTCTCCAGGTGTTCTGTTTGAAACAAGTAATTCACATGATGCTATAACTTCCACAATCAGCAGGGGATCTGTGGGGGATGGGCCTTCATTTCCAATGTTTTTATTTAAAAAAACAAAATCCTTTGGTTTCTAGATAACAGTGGTTTGGTGATTGCACAGTAATGATCTCTTTTGCATACCTAGTATGTCTTACTGTATGTCCTGGAGTCACAGGAGCCGTAAAATCTCATACCCAGAGGAAATGTAACAACTGCAATGTGCAATGACATATGTTATTCTGTCATTTCATTTTGGTGTCTTCTTTTTTCATCTGTTTTATTTATTTATAACCGTTATTTATCTAGCGCTAGCAAATTCCATAGTATGCTGCGTGGAAAAAATTGCCAAGAAATTTGGATATACGGAGACTTAGAGAAATAGAATACCCTGCTTATACAAAGTGGCATATGCTGTGAGTATTAGAATGCCACCCAATCCTGACAATGTCATTCTGTTTGTTAAGCTAATATACTGCTTTCCAGTGATGTAGTTGAATCACATGGAGTTTGTACTGTAGGGGAGGAAATGTAACAGCTACTGTATGCTGCTTCTTTCTGAAACCACTCAACACTTACAGCATAAAGATTAGCAGAAGCTGTGCGCTACTGGATATTCACGCAAGTTTTGATACATAGGTTTCGAGTTATTATTAGAGACTGTCTGGCCCTGGAAAATATTATTTTCTCTTACGTCCTAGAGGATGCTGGGGACTCCAAAAGGACCATGGGGTATAGACGGGATCCGCAGGAGACATGGGCACACTATAAGATTTTGAATGGGTGTGAACTGGCTCCTCCCTCTATGCCCCTCCTCCAGACCTCAGTTAGATTATGTGCCCAGAGAGACTGGACACACACTAGGGGAGCTCTCCTGAGTTTCTCTGAAAAGACTTTTGTTAGGTTTGTTATTTTCAGGGAGACCTGCTGGCTACAGGCTCCCTGCATCGTGGGACTGAGGGAAGAGAAGCAGACCTACTTCTTCTGAGTTAAAGGCCCTGCTTCTTAGGCTACTGGACACCATTAGCTCTAGAGGGTTCGATCACTTGGTGCGCCTAGCTGCTTGTTCCCGGAGCCGCGCCGTCAACCCCCTCACAGAAGCCAGAAGAAAGTAGCCGGGTAAGTATACAGAAGTACAGAAGACTTCAGTGACGGCAGAAGACTTCAGTAACGAGGTACCGCGCAGCGGTCGCGCTGAGCGCCATGCTCCCACACACACTAACAACGGCACTTGCAGGGTGCAGGGGGGGGGCACCCTGGGCAGCATGTTACTGGAGGCTAACTGGCAAAAGCATATACATTATAAGTGCCTAGGCACTAAATTATAACCCCCGCCAGTATAAATATTGAGATTTTGAGCGGGACTACAGCGCGCCAGTGAGGGGGCGTGGCTTAGCCCTCACAGCTTACCAGCGCCATTTTCAGAGGTGGCAGAGAACGCTGGCACGGACCTCCACTCGCCTGAACAAGTAACAGGGAGCAAAGGGGGGGGGGGGCACAGAAAATTGGTGCTATGAACCCATTTTATGAACAGCGCTGTCATCTGAGATTTGTTTTCAGTACTGAAAGAGGTGCTGGGGTGTGAGCTGGTATACTCCCTCTGTGTTTATCTAACAGGCTTCCCTGTGGGTCTGTCCCCTATAGCCAGTGTGTTTGTGCGTGTCGGTACGTGTGTGTCGACATGTCGGAAGCTGAGTGCTCCTTCCCGGAGGAAGTTGCTGGGGGTGCAGATAAGGAGTTGGGAGTGTCTCTGTCGGCACCGCCGACTGCTGATTGGGTGAATGTGTTGAGTACATTGAATGCAAATGTGGCATTGTTAACTAAAAGGCTGGATAAATCTGATTCTCAGACTCAAACGTGGAGAAAATCCATGGAGGGCGCTTTGTCGCAGGTGCAGGCTCCCTCAGGGTCACAAAAGCGTTCTTTTACCCAGATGGCGGATTCAGATACCGACACGGACTCTGATTCCAGTGTCGACTATAGTGAGGCCAGTTTACATCCAAAATTGGTTAAGAGTATTCAGCACATGATTGTGGCAATTAAAGATGTTTTACATATTTCTGAAGTGCCTGCTGTTCCAGATACGAGGGTTTGTTTGTATAAGGGAAAGAAGCCTGAGGTGACGTTTCCCCCCTCTCATGAACTGAACGCTCTTTGTGAAAAAGCTTGGGAATCTCCTGATAAAAGGTGGCAGATTCCCAAGAGAATTCTAATGGCTTATCCTTTCCCCTCTGACGATAGGGAAAAGTGGGAGTCATCTCCCAATGTGGACAAAGCTCTATCACGGCTGTCCAAGAAGGTGGCGCTTCCGTCTCCCGACACTGCTGCCCTTAAGGACCCTGCGGATCGTAAGCAGGAAACGACCTTAAAGTCCATTTATGTCACTACGAGTGCACTGCTCAGACGCGTGGCGTCGGCATGGGTGAGTAGTGCTATTGGTAAGTGGGCTGATAATTTGGCATCTGACATGGATACCCTAGATAGGGATAACATTCTTTTGACTCTCGGTTATATCAGGGACGCTGCAGCTTACCTAAAGGATGCGGCGAGAGATATTGGGCTCAAGGGCCAATGCCATGGCAGTCTCGGCCAGGAGAGCACTGTGGATTCATCAATGGAATGCTGATGCCGACTCTAAGAAAGCTATGGAAGCTCTCCCGTATAAAGGTAGTGACTTGTTTGGTGACAGCCTCGCTGACCTGGTGTCTACGGCTACAGCGGGTAAGTCATCCTTTCTTCCTTATGTTCCGGCACAACAGAAAAAAGCACCCCATTATCAGATGCAGTCCTTTCGGCCTGATAAATACAAAAAAGGACGAGGGTCTTCCTTCCTTGCCTCTAAAGGTAGAGGAAGGGGGAAAAGGTCGCCTGCTGTGTCAGGCTCTCAGGACCAGAAGTCCTACCTGGCTTCTGCCAAGTCCACCGCATGACGCTGGGGCTCCCCTACGGGAGTCCGTACCGGTGGAGGCGCGTCTCCAACTCTTCAGTCAGGTCTGGTTTCACCCGGGCCTGGATCCTTGGGTGTTAGACATAGTGTCCCAAGGGTACAGACTGGAGTTTCAGGAGGTGCCCCCCCACCGATTTTTCAAATCAGCCTTGCCAGTTTCTTTCCCAGAAAGGGAAGTAGTGAGTGCTGCGATACAAAAGCTGTGTCAACAGCGTGTCATTGTCATGGTACCCCCGTCTCAATGGGGAGAAGGGTTTTATTGGAGCCTCTTTTTCGTACCAAAGCTGGACGGCTCAGTCAGACCGATCCTGTATCTAAAATCCCTCAATCTGTATTTGGAAACTTTCAAGTTCAAGGTGGAATCTCTTCAAGCAGTGATCTCCAGTCTGGAAGGGGGAGATTTTATGGCGTCAGTCGACATAAAAGATGCCTACTTGCATGTGCCAATTTATCCTCCACATCAAGCTTTCCTGAGGTTTGCGGTGCAGGATTGTCATTACCAATTTCAGACGTTGCCGTTTGGTCTTTCCACAGCCCCGAGGGTCTTCACCAAAGTAATGGCGGAAATGATGGTGCTCCTACGAAAGCAGTTATCCCGTACTTGGACGATCTCCTGATAAAGGCGAGATCAAAGGAATAGTTGCTAAGAAACGTGGCACTCTCCCTGATGATTCTGCAACAACATGGTTGGATTCTAAATTTGCCAAAATCCCAGTTGATTCCGACAACTCGGCTGTCTTTCCTGGGCATGATTCTGGACACGGAACTGCAAAGAATATTTCTCCCAGCGGAAAAAGCTCTGGAAATCCAGACCATGGTCAAGGCATTTCTGAAACGCAAGGGTGTCTATTCATCAATGCACTCGGTTGCTGGGCAAGATGGTGGCAGCTTACGAAGCCATTCCGTTTGGCAGGTTTCATGCCCGGGTATTTCAGTGGGACCTGTTGGACAAGTGGTCCGGGTCTCACCTGCACATGCACCGGAAAATAAGTCTATCTTCCAGGACCAGAATATCTCTCCTGTGGTGGCTTCAAAGTTCTCACCTCCCAGAGGGACGCAGGTTCGGGATCCAGGATTGGGTCCTGCTGACCACAGATGCAAGTCTCCGAGGCTGGGGAGCAGTCACACAAGGAAGAAATTTCCAGGGAAAATGGTCAAGCCAGGAAGCTTGTCTGCACATAAACGTTCTGGAGTTGAGAGCCATTTACAACGGTCTTCTGCAAGCGGAACACTTACTTCGAGGTCTACCTGTCCTGATTCAGTCGGACAACGTAACAGCCGTGGCGTACATAAACCGCCAGGGCGGAACAAAGAGCAGAGCAGCGATGGCGGAGGCCACAAAAGTTCTTCGCTGGGCGGAAAAGCACGTGAGCGCTCTGTCGGCGGTCTTCCTTCCGGGCGAGGACAACTGGGAAGCAGACTTCCTTAGCAGACACGATCTCCATCCAGGAGAGTGGGGTCTTCATCAAGGGGTTTTCGCAGAAGTGACAAGACGTTGGGGAATTCCTCAAATAGACATGATGGCTTCTCGCCTCAACAAGAAGCTTCCGAGATATTGTTCCAGGTCGAGGGACCCTCAAGCCAGTGCAGTGGACTCCCTGGTAACTCCGTGGGTGTTTCGATCGGTATATGTGTTCCCTCCACTTCCACTCATTCCAAAAGTGTTGAGGATCATAAGAAGAACAAGGGTTCAGGCGGTACTCATCATTCCGGATTGGCCACGCAAGGCCTGGTATCCAGATCTTCTGGAATTGATCATAGAAGATCCCTGGCCTCTCCCTCTCAGAGAGGATCTGTTACTGCAGGGGCCATGCGTCTTCCAGGACTTACAGCGGCTGCGTTTGACGGCATGGAGGTTGAACGCAAAATTCTAGCTCAAAAGGGTATTCCCGGGGGAAGTCATCCCCACTCTCCTTAAAGCTAGAAAGGAGGTCACGGCGAAGCATTATCACCGTATTTGGAGAAAGTATGTGTCTTGGTGTGAAACCAAGAAAGCTCCTACGGAGGAGTTTAAGCTGGGTTGTTTCCTCCATTTTTTGCAGGCAGGCGTGGATGCAGGCCTGAAATTAGGTTCCATTCAAGTGCAGATTTCGGCTTTATCTATTTTCTTTCAAAAAGAATTGGCCGCTCTTCCGGAGGTTCAGACTTTCGTGAAGGGAGTGCTGCATATCCATCCTCCGTTTGTGCCACCCGTGGCACCGTGGGATCTTGACGTGGTGTTACAATTTCTTATGTCTCACTGGTTTGAACCTTTGCGAAAGGTTGAGTTGAAATTTCTCACTTGGAAAGTGGTCATGTTTTTGGCCTTGGCGTCCACCAGACGGATGTCAGAATTGGCAGCTTTGTCTCACAAGAGCCCCTATTTGATTTTCCATGTGGATAGAGCGGAATTGAGGACTCGTCAACAATTTCTGCCGAAGGTGGTTTCTTCGTTTCACATAAATCAACCTATGGTGGTGCCTGTGGCTACGGATGCCGTGGCGGTGCCAAATTCTCTCGATGTCGTAAAATTTATGTTGCCAGAACGGCTTGTATTAGGAAAACAGAGGCTATGTTTGTCCTGTATGCTTCCAACAAGATTGGAAATCCTGCTTCCAAGCAGACTATTGCACGCTGGATTTGTAATACGATTCAGCATGCTCATTCTACGGCTGGATTGCCGTTGCCGAAGTCGATGAAGGCCCATTCTACCAGCTACGTGGTCGGGTTCAAACACTTTTGCTAAGTTCTACAAGTTTGATACCCTGGCTGAGGAGGACCTCATGTTTGCTCAATCGGTGCTGCAGAGTTGTCCGCACTCTCCCGTCCGGTCTGGAGCTTTGGTATAGACCCCATGGTCCTTTTGGAGTCCCAGCATCCTCTAGGACGTAAGATAAAATAGGATTTTAATACCTACCGGTAAATCCTTTTCTCCTAGTCCGTAGAGGATGCTGGGCGCCCATCCCAGTGCGGACTGTTACTTGCAGTTGTATTGATGGTTATTGGTTTCTGTTACACGAAGGTTGTGTATCGGTTATATTCAGCTTGTTGCTGTTTTTAGTTCATACTGTTAACTGGTATTGCTTGTAAACCATGTTCTACGGTGTGTTGTGGTGTGAGCTGGTGTGTTCTCACCCTTGGTTAACATAAATCCTTTTCCTCGAAATGTCCGTCTCCCTGGGCACAGTTCCTATAACTGAGGTCTGGGGGAGGGGCATAGAGGGAGGAGCCAGTTCACACCTATTCAAAGTCTTATAGTGTGCCCATGTCTCCTGCGGATCCCGTCTATACCCCATGGTCCTTTTGGAGTCCCCAGCATCCTCTACGGACTAGGAGAAAAGGATTTACCAGTAGGTATTAAAATCCTATTTTTTCTGCTGCGGGGTACACTGGGCTCCTCAAGGAATTACATTGGGGTGTAGAGTAGGATCTTGATCCGAGGCACCAACAGGCTCAAAGCTTTTGACTGTTCCCAATATGCACAGCGCCGCCTCCTCTATAACCCCACCTCCATGCCAGGGAGCTCAGTTTGTAAGTTGGTGCCTTGCAGTATGCAGGCACTTTACAGGTGGCTGCCTTAAGCAGCATTTTTCAAAGTAATTATACATAGACTGAACAGTGGATTCTGTTTGAAGACTTCAAGGGCTGCTGCTGGTAAAGTCTTAGAGATTTTTCAGCTTGCAGCTCCATCACCCCCAGCGGCGCTGTAAACTCCCGCGCCGGAGTTGCCTTGTCACTGCAGCGGAGACTGAGGCTTCTTCTTCTAACTGTGAGTCTCACACACACCGCCGTCTCCGGGATCGCGGGGCCGCAGACAAAGGGGGAGGTATGGGGCTGCTGTGCCGCACTTTACCGCGATCCAGCGCGGCCGTAGTAGGCGGGCTGTGCGTGCGCTGGCGTTGGCACTGATTACTGGGCAGCTTGCTCCACTGGCCACCAGGGTATTATTCAGGGCACAGGTCAGGGGGATTTAGTATAATTCCCCCGTTTTATATTCTGCCCGCAGACCCGGTGGGGTTGCCAGCAGGGGGAGCAGGTCGGACCTGAAACCCCTCCCCCCAGCCCCAGGGCGCCATTTCTACAATGTTCCCGCCCTGGAGCTGCCTCCTTCTCCTTCACTCCTGGTCAGTGGCCATTTCAGCTTGAGCCTTGCTGTTCCTGGGATTGCTGGGGCAAATTCTCCTCTGTGGAACCGCCTGACTGCCAGTGCTGTGCTTCCTACAGGACACTTGAGTATTCTACCTGTCACTGGGACTGTGTTAGTTAAGAAAGAGTGCATACCTTCAGGGTTGTGTGGTACAAACACCCTGTGATACATCCAGTGCTTACTGTGTTTGTTATATCTATTGTTATCACATACAGCCATACTGAGTATTACTTTGTATTGCTAGTCCAGTGCAGTTTATGGGACATTATATCTGCATGGTACAGTTGTGACTATATATCTGTGTGTGTGTGTGTGTGTGTGTGTGTGTGTGTGTGTGCATGTAGCTGCTGCGTGGTTGCCTCATTGCAGGGTGTTTCACTCAGCGTGCTATTCCTATATTGCTATAACTGAGGGGGCCAAGTGTTTCAGGTTTATGCTATTTTCAATGTGGGATTATATAAAAAAATATACTGTTGGGGTATTTTTGCTTGTGATTTATAGTCACCATATATTGTATATCTATTGAACCTCCGGCCTGTGCCGTCTGAGTGTTCTTGCTAGGTATAGTACTGCTACACCTTGTACCGGGTTGCCCATTATTGTGCACATAGTTATGTCTGCTACACGTGGCAACGACGTTGGGGCCTCTCCCACACTGCGTGGTAGTGAGGCAGCTGACGCAACAGAGGATAATTTAGCAGCTGAGAGTTCGGGTTCAGGGGGTTCATTACCCCCAGTGGGTCAGTAGCACTTGGGGCATCACAGGATCCGCCTTGGGCTACATTCTCCACATTGCTAAGCACGCTTGTGACTAAATTGACGCACCCTGTGGGACCACCTGTGCCACTACAGCAGTTTATGGTCCCTGCTGTGAACCCGCCATGGGCGGATCAGCTTTCCACTCAGCTGCAGCATTTGAACCGATCTATGACTAAATCTAAGTCTCACTCTCGCCCGCCTAAGACTAAGTTGTCTTCTAAACGGGCCATTACCTCCTCCCAATCCACGGCTTTAACCGACACGTACTCGGAGGAGGATGGTGCATATACTGACCCCGATGACACTGACGCTGACGTTTCAGATGGGGAAGGAAAGTCATCCGTGTGTTAGGGTCTCCTGCTCTGTGCTGCCACGTCGTCATGGCAACCGGGAGACAAGTGCTAGCGGAGTAACCTGAGCGTAGCTGATACTCCGGTTCGGGTCTTTTGCTGTGCAGTGGTTACAGGCTCTGTGCACGGCAGGGGATCCGGTGCTGGTTTTTGTGCTCACAGTCTGTGAGGTCTGAGTGGGGCGTGGACAGCACCTGCTATATAAACCCTCTTCTCAGGTTAGGCAGATGCTGCTGAATCTTTGTTGGTTAGTCAGTTCCTGAAAGCTAGCTAGTACTGTGTAAACTTTGTATTTGTTTGTTGCTTACTGCAAATAGGCCTTGGGATTTGGTATTACACTCTGCCAATCCAGACCTAGCAGTAAGACTGGAGTCAGTCGTTTAACCTGCTGGGGTTCTTTTGCTACTCTGTGAACCTAGCAAGTTTGCGGCTGTATTCTCAGACTTGCCTGCCAAAATCCTTTCTCACTGTGCAAGGTGTTCAGGTGTCAGTTTAGTGGCAGTAAGCTGAACCAGTGCACTGCAAGTGAGGACTAGGATTGTGGAGACTCTCCTTGTGTCTATTATTCCATCTCTGACCAAGGAGTTTACTGCCACACCCGTTGGTAACCCTTTAGGGTTTTGCTGTTGCCCTTAGCAACAGCATTTCGGGTTCTCTACGTATTAAATCACTACATCTCGCTTCTTTCCATCTGAGCATTCCTAATACTAGGGAGACACCCAGTTTCTTAGCCTTTGGGCTTCTCTGTTCACTTTGTGTTTATTTTGTTACCCTATCACCTTCTGTGTATGTAATGTCATATTCCCCAGTCTGTCTGTGAGTTCATTTGTTTTGCATCTCTCACCGTTCAGACACCAGTACATTCCTGCAGGCACTGGTGTGCATAACATATTCAGCAGCCTAATACTCCTGTTGAAATTTTGTGGGAATATGGAGCATACCCCTCAAAATACTTTGCAACAGGTGGTCGATCAGGTGCAGGTCCTGACTCGACAATTTAATGATTTATCCATTAAGATGCACACCTCGCAGGCTGCTGGCGGAGCTCCCGCAGCAGCAGTACCTTCAGGGGTTAAGGAGCCGAAAGTAAATCTCCCGGATCGTTTTTCTGGAGATCGCTCGCAGTTCTTTTGTTTCAAGGAGAGCTGCAAGCTATATTTCCAGCTTAGGCCTCAGTCTTCTGGGTCGGAGATTCAGCGGGTGGGCATAGTGATTTCCTTGCTACAAGGAGACCCACAGGTCTGGGCATATGGGTTGCAGCCTGACTGTCCGTCGCTTAAAAGTGTTGATGCTTTTTTTACGGCACTGGGCATGTTGTATGATGACCCTGACAAGACGGCCTCAGCCGAGGCTCAGATTTTGATCCTTAAGCAAGGGCGAAGGCCAGTTGAGGTTTATTGTACGGAGTTTCGGAGGTTGGCCCATGATACCCAGTGGAATGTCCCAGCCCTGAGACACCAGTACCGAAGAGGTCTTTCTAACCAGTTAAAAGACCAACTGGTACAATATCCCTTGCCTGATGGCTTGGATCAGCTCATGCAGTTATCCATTCGGGTGGATAGACGGCTGAGAGAGCGCAGGCTTGAAAGGGAGACCGAGGTTTCCTTCTTTCCCAAGGGAACCTCAGACTCTGAGGAATTTTCCGAGGAGCCTATGCAGATTGGGGCTACCCGCCTCTCCTCGCGTGAGAAGACGCGGAGGAGACAGCAGGGGTTATGTTTGTACTGTGGGAATAAAGGTCATGTGGTAGTATCATGCCCAGAAAAGCCGGAAAACTTCAGGGCCTGAGGGTGATGGGAAATATCCTGTCAGGTCAGAAGTCGGAATTTCCCAAGAAGACTTATCATTCCGGTGACCTTGAAGATCATCGGTCAAACTGTCAAGACTGAGGCCTTTGTGGACAGTGGGGCCGACGGGGTTTTTATGGACCGCCAATTCGCCCTGAAACACTCTGTTCCCTTAGTACCCTTGGCATCGGAAATTGAGATTTGTGGGTTAAACGGGGAACCATTATCCCAGGGTAAAATTACCTCTTGCACTAGCCAGATTTCTTTGTTTATTGGAGCCACACACTCTGAAAAATTGTCCTTTTATGTGACTGTCTGTACTTTTGCCCCATTGGTGTTGGGGTTACCCTGGTTAAGGGCCCACAATCCTCAATTTGACTGGGTCTCTGGGGAGATTCTTAGTTGGGGTACTGATTGTTTCAGGAGTTGCTTGAGCCTTCCAGTCAGGCTTTCGCAGCTAAGTTTGCCAGGATTGCCAGGATGTTATGCAGATTTTGCGGACGTGTTCTCCAAAAGAGTTGCAGAGGTACTACCTCCCCATCGCCCCTATGACTGTGCCATTGATTTGTTGCCGAATGCTAAGCTTCCCAAGAGCAGGTTGTACTCCCTGTCACGTCCTGAGACTCAGGCTATGGCAGAGTACATTCAGGAGAACTTGGCTAAGGGATTTATCAGACCTTCACAGTCTTCAGTTGGGTCGGGGTTCTTCTTCGTGGGTAAAAAGGACGGTTCGCTGCGACCCTGCATCGACTTCAGGGAATTGAACCGTATCACGATTAAAAACTCATACCCACTGCCTCTCATTTCGGTCTTGTTTGACCAGCTTCGTACTGCCACCATTTTTTCTAAGATTGACCTACGCGGTGCGTAAAATCTAATCCGAATAAGAGAGGGGGATGAATGGAAGACTGCCTTTAATACCCACTCAGGGCATTATGAATATTTGGTGATGCCTTTTGGGCTCTGTAATGCCCCGGCAGTCTTCCAGGACTTCATGAACGATGTGCTCAGGGACTATTTGGATAGATTCTTAGTTGTATACTTAGATGACATCCTAATCTTCTCCCATTCCCTGGAGGAACATCGGAAGCATGTACGCTTAGTCCTCCAGAAACTCAGAGACCACCGGCTTGGGGCGAAGCTGGAGAAGTGCGAATTTGAAGTTCAGCAAATCGCATTTCTAGGATATATTATCTCCCCAGAAGGTTTCCAAATGGAGGGTTCCAAGGTACAGGCAGTCCTGGATTGGGTGCAGCCCACTAGTTTGAAGGCGCTTCAGCGTTTTCTGGGCTTTGCAAATTTTTATAGACGATCTATCGCTGGATTTTTGTCTATAGTGGCGCCCTTGGTGGCACTCACTAAGAAAGGGGCGGATGTTGCTCACTGGTCTTGTGAGGCCAAAGCGGCTTTTGCCCGTCTCAAAAGGGCATTTGTCTCGGCCAAGGTGCTGCGACACCCAGATCCAGAGCGTCCTTTTGTGGTGGAGGTGGATGCCTCTGAGATGGGTATTGGGGCAGTGCTCTCTCAGATGGGGGTGTCTGATAATCGCCTTCATCCCTGTGCTTACTTTTCCCGTAAATTTTCGCCTGCCGAGATGAATTATGACGTGGGTAACCGGGAATTGTTGGCTATTAAGGATGCACTCGAGGAGTGGAGACACTGGCTTGAGGGGGCAAAGTTTGTGGTTTCAATTCTCACCGACCATAAGAATTTGGCATATTTAGAATCATCGAAGCGCCTCAATGCCAGGCAGGCACGATGGGCTTTGTTTTTTGCTCGCTTTAATTTTTTGATAACATATCGCCCTGGGTCAAAAAACATCAAGGCTGATGCGCTCTCGCGGAGTTTTGCTCCAATCCAGGAGACCACCGAGGAGCCATTGCCCATTGTGTCCCCATCATGTATTAAAGTGGGCATTACCCAGGACCTCTTGTCATTAGTCCTTAGAGCACAGGAGCAGGCTCCTCCAGACCTTCCGGTAGGTCTTTTGTTTGTGCCTCCTAGGTTAAGATAGCGAGTGTTCCTGGAATTCCATGCCAAGAAGTCGGCAGGTCACCCGGGTATTGCCAGAACTCGGGAGTTGCTATCTATGGCGGTGTGGTGGCCCTCGGTGGCTAGGGATGTGGATCAGTGGGTTCGGGCATGTGACATCTGTGCCCGAAATAAGACTCCTAGAGGGGTTCCTGTTGGCCCATTACATCCACTCTCTATTCCATCTAAGCCATGGACCCACATTTCAATGGATTTTGTGGTGGACTTGCCCAAATCCTCGGGGATGACAGCCATCTGGGTTGTCGTTGACAGGTTTTCGAAGATGGCGCACTTCGTTCCATTGGTTGGGCTGCCATCGGCGAGACGCCTGTCTGAATTATTTATGCTGCATGTTGTGCGCCTCCACGGGTTGCCACTTGATGTGGTCTCTGACCGCGGATCCCAGTTTGTGGCCAAATTCTGGAGGGCATTTTGTTCCGATCTCCAGATTTCTGTCAGCTTGTCGTCAGGCTACCATCCGCAGTCTAATGGGCAGACTGAAAGGGTGAACCAGTCCTTGGAGCAGTTCCTCAGGTGTTATGTCTCCAAGTGTCAGACTGACTGGGTGGCTCATCTGTCCATGGCGGAGTTTGCCTATAACAACGCGGCTCACTCTGCTACAGGGATCTCTCCCTTCCTTTGTGTGTATGGGCATCATCCTAAGGCCAATTCTTTTGACCCCCTGGACTCCACGCCTGGTGGTTCCTCTGTGGTTTCGGTCCTTAGAGGTATTTGGAGGAAAGTGAAGAAAGCCCTTGTGTCTGTGTCATTAGTGACCAAAAGGGTTTTTGATAAGCGGAAAAGACCCTGCAGCTTCAAATTAGGAGACTTCGTCTGATTGTCTACCAAGAATTTGAAGTTGAGACAGCCATCTCATAAGTTAGGCCCCCGGTTCATCGGTCCTTATAAGATCACTAGGGTTATCAATCCGGTGGCATTTCAGTTAGATCTACCCCGTTCTTTGGGTATCAATAAAACATTTCATTGTTCCCTTTTAAAACGGGCGATTAGTAATCCTTCTTCCAGTGGAAGACCTTCCCCTCTTCTGATACGTGGCCAGAGGGAGTTTGTTGTTGAAAGGATTCTTGACTCCAAGATGGTTCGGGGTCGGCTGTCATTTTTGGTGCACTGGAAGGGGTATGGCCCGGAGGAGCGGTCGTGGGTGCGCAGTTGTGATCTTCATGCCCCCAGACTGTTACGCTCTTTCTTCTCGCAGTTCCCCGATAAACCTGGTGGTAGGGGTTCTTTGACCCCTCGTCAGAGGGGGGTTACTGTTAGGGTCTCCTGCTCTGTGCTGCCACGTCGTCATGGCAACCGGGAGACAAGTGCTAGCGGAGTAACCTGAGCGTAGCTGATACTCCGGTTCGGGTCTTTTGCTGTGCAGTGGTTACAGGCTCTGTGCACGGCAGGGGATCCGGTGCTGGTTTTTGTGCTCACAGTCTGTGAGGTCTGAGTGGGGCGTGGACAGCACCTGCTATATAAACCCTCTTCTCAGGTTAGGCAGATGCTGCTGAATCTTTGTTGGTTAGTCAGTTCCTGAAAGCTAGCTAGTACTGTGTAAACTTTGTATTTGTTTGTTGCTTACTGCAAATAGGCCTTGGGATTTGGTATTACACTCTGCCAATCCAGACCTAGCAGTAAGACTGGAGTCAGTCGTTTAACCTGCTGGGGTTCTTTTGCTACTCTGTGAACCTAGCAAGTTTGCGGCTGTATTCTCAGACTTGCCTGCCAAAATCCTTTCTCACTGTGCAAGGTGTTCAGGTGTCAGTTTAGTGGCAGTAAGCTGAACCAGTGCACTGCAAGTGAGGACTAGGATTGTGGAGACTCTCCTTGTGTCTATTATTCCATCTCTGACCAAGGAGTTTACTGCCACACCCATTGGTAACCCTTTAGGGTTTTGCTGTTGCCCTTAGCAACAGCATTTCGGGTTCTCTACGTATTAAATCACTACATCTCGCTTCTTTCCATCTGAGCATTCCTAATACTAGGGAGACACCCAGTTTCTTAGCCTTTGGGCTTCTCTGTTCACTTTGTGTTTATTTTGCTACCCTATCACCTTCTGTGTATGTAATGTCATATTCCCCAGTCTGTCTGTGAGTTCATTTGTTTTGCATCTCTCACCGTTCAGACACCAGTACATTCCTGCAGGCACTGGTGTGCATAACACCGTGGATGTCCCGGAATTGATTGAGGCGATTCGGCTCATTCTTCAAGTGTCTGATGATTCTGAGCCTGAAACTGTCTCCAAGAAACCGGATAGTTTTAAACGTAAGAAGGTGGTTAAAAAGGTTTTACCCTTCTCTAAATACCTGGTTGACATACGTCAGGAATCCTGGGAAAATCCGGGGACAAAGTTTACACCGAATAAGAGACTGTTGGCTCGCTATCCTCTCTCTACGGAGGTGTGTAAAAATTGAGAAACCCCACCGCCTGTTGATTCTCATGTGGCGCATATGGTTGTTTCCACTGCTCTGCCAGTAACTACCGTCACCTCTCTGAAGGAACCGATGGATAGACGTGTGGAGGGCTGTTTAACAGCAATTTATACCCTAACGAGGACTGTGCATAGGCCAACAACTGCAGCGACTTGGGCTGCTGAAGCTGTTGAGGCGTGGGCTCAGGAACTCGAGGCGGAACTGTCTGCCAACGCGTCTGAGCATGCTCGACAATGTCTCTCATATATTGCCACGGCTTCTCTGTACCTTAAGGAGGCGGCCTCCGATGCCGGGGTGCTCGTGGCCAAGGCTGCTACTGCATCCGTCTTGGCCAGACGTATCCTTTGGTTGAGATCCTGGTCGGTGGATTTGGATTCCAAGAAAACCCTGGAGGTTCTTCCTTTCAAAGTAGACATTGTCTTTGGAGAAGACCTAAATAAGATTGTGGCTGATCTGGCTATGGCTAAAACAGCTTGCCTACCTTTTACGGCTCCTTCCGCACAGAAGGCTAAAAGTACTTTCCCTCGACCCTTTCGTACTCCAGGTAAAGCAAAAGGTCAGGCGTACCCAAAGCAAGTTCGTGCTTCCAGACCAAACAAGCCCAGACCAAAGCGTGCCTGGGCTGCCCATCAGCCAGCTTCCAAAACTGACAAGTCTGCCCCATGACAGGGTGGGCCTCCCTCTGGGGGATCCCAGGGTAGGGTGCCCACTTCTAGGTTTTGCCCAGGAATGGTTGAAGACCACTTCAGATGCCTGGGCGAGGGAAGTCATCGCTCGAGGTTACGCCATACCTTTCAAGAATCATCCCCCGCAGCGGTTTTGCCTGATAGATGTGCCTCTGGATCCGGCAAAAGCAAACACATTGCACTCAGTGGTACATTACCTCCTGGTCACAGGAGTGGTGGTACAGGTGCCTCTGGCTCAGAGAGGCAAGGGGTACTATTCCACGCTGTTTCAAGTCCCAAAACCGAATGGGTCCTCGTGGCCCATTCTCAATCTGAAGTCCTTGAACAAGCATGTGCGGGTCTCCAAATTTCGTATTGAAACCGTACTCTATTGTTCTGGCTATGGAGCCTGGGGACTATATGGTCTCCCTGGACATACAGGATGCCTACCTGCATATTCCTATTGCGGTACCTCATCAACAGTACCTGCGGTTTGCGGTGGGCAACCTGCATTACCAATTTCGGGCATTACCCTTTGGTTTGACAACGGCTCACCGAGTCTTCACCAAAGTAATGGCGTTCATAACGGCTACTCTCCACCGTCAAGGGGTCAGGATCCTACTGTACTTGGACGATTTGTTGATCCTGGCAAATTCCCCAGAACTTCTCCTGTGTCATCTCGATCTGACGGTCCAGTGCATGAAAGTCCACGGGTGGCTGATCAACTGGAAGAAATCCTCCCTGGTTCTTGCTCGGAGCATGTTACACCTGGGAGCGTTATTGGATACTCACAACCAACGGTTGTCCCTGTCTCAGGAGAAAGTCCTGAAGTTTCAGGACAGGATTTGATGCTTCCTATCTCATCCACAAGTGTCGATACATTTGGCAATGCAAGTGCTGGGTCTCATGGTGTCTGCTTTCGACATGGTGGAGTATGCCCAGTTCCACTCTCGCCCTCTGCAGAAGTTAATTCTGACCAAGTGGGACGGCCTGCCTCACCGTATCAGATCTCACATGGTCTCATTGTCTCCGGAGGTCCGCCTGTCACTGAGTTGGTGGCTGCAGGACTAACGATTGAGCAGGGGCCGTCCTTTATGGATATCCAACTGGGTCCTTCTGACGACGCATGCTAGTCTGAGAGGTTGGGGGCGCGGTGTTGGAACAACATTCTCTTCAAGGTCGGTGGACCAAGGAGGAGTCTCTTCTCCCAATCAATATTCTGGAACTGCGGGCAGTGTTCAACGCGTTGACATTGGCCCAGCATCTAATTCAGAACAGGCCTGTTCAAGTACAGTCGGACAACGCCACCACGGTGGCGTACATAAATCATCAAGGCGGCACTCGAAGCCGCATGGCAATGAGGGAAGTATCAAGGATTCGTCAGTGGGCAGAACGCCATCTGCCAGCCATATCAGCAGTGTTCATTCCGGGCGTTCTGAACTGGGAGGCGGACTATCTCAGTCGTCAGGACGTGCACGCCGGAGAATGGAGCCTACATCCAGAGGTGTTTCAACTTCTCGTGGACAAGAGGGGCATCCCAGATGTGGACCTGATGGCGTCTCGACACAATCACAAGGTTCCGGTCTTCGGAGCAAGGACAAGGGATCCTCAAGCAGCGATCGTGGATGCTCTGTCAATCCCATGGAACTTTCGGCTGCCATACGTGTTCCCGCCGGTGTCACTCCTGCCCAGAGTAATATGGAAGTTCAAGCAAGAAGGAGGAAAACTACTTCTGCTAGCTCCAGCGTGGCCCGGACGGTACTGGTTCTCCGATCTACAGGGCCTCTCGCTAGATTGTCCCCTTCTACTTCCACAAGTGGTCTATTTATCTAATAAAATTTGTGGAATGTCACCGGAAAACAAATGTTTTCGAGGTGTACCCGCAAAATATTAAGTAACAGATATTTGAGATATCTGCTAAGGTCCCTTGATTTCTGACAACAGCCACTACAGGTCTTTATGGGGGCTGTGAAGCCTAGAAATGTACTGAACAGAAACATAGAATATGACGGTAGATAAGAACCACTTGGCCCATCTAGTCTGCCCATGTGCACACACTTACACACTAGGGTTAATTTTTGTCAGGAGCCAATTAATCTACCAGTATATATTTGGATTATGGGAGGCAACTGGAGTACCCAGAGGAAACCCACAAACGTACGGGGAGAATATACAAACTTCACACAGCTAGGGCCATGGTGGGAATCGAACCCATGACCTCAGTGCTGTGAGGCATTAATGGTTTAATTCTAATCATTACACCAATGCTGTGAGGCAGTAATGCTAACCATTACACCATCTGTACTGCCCTTACACCATCTGTGTCATCTACTTAGTTCAGCCAAATGTCTACTTTCTACATTTTTATCTAGCCCAGTGTTATTCCAGGCTGCAAACCTTGAGCTTGTAGCACTTTCCATATAAAGAGTGCACCTATATACAGTGCTGCATTTTGAACTGTATTGTAAGATGGTTGAAGTGGTGTAGCCAGACGGCTGCAGAGGGATCACCCTCTTCCATTTTGATGAAACCTTGAAAATGGCACCTATATGTTTCTGCCTAATATGTTTTCTTTGCTGGGTACCGGTGTCTGAGAATGGAGGAGCCAAGAAATGGTGAGCGGACAGGGAGGTGATCCTTTGGACCGTGGTAGTCTGCCACCCAGATGATTCACTTTTTTTCTTGTCCCCTCCCCCTCTCCTTGTAGGGGCCATGTTGCCTAATTCTGCAGTGCTCGGACCCTACCTCCCCCCTAGAAGTTAGTAATCTTCATGTTGCATGAGGGACTGCTGGACCTGTTACCCAAGGGCACCGACAGCTGTGCCGGGACCAGATACTCTGAGAGGGACATGGCCAGTGCAGGGAAGTGTGGTCAGCCTCCCTCCTTATGAAATATTTAAAAGAACAGTTCCTGTTTCTGGTGAAGACAAATGGGCTGCAGGGACAGTGGCTGATGTTGAGGGTGGTGGGTGCAATGGCTTTCCCCATGCACATCACGCAGGGAGAGAGAGAACACTGCTTCTGCAGCTGCCTCTCTCCCCAGCGCAGCACACAGCAGTGTGTGCCATGTGCTGGGCTGGGGAGAGGCTGCTGCAGCAACAGTCAGTCCTCTCTCTCCCCGCACCCAAGTGCCGCTGTCTACAATGGGGAAAGGGGGGTGGGTTGCGGGACTTGGGACCCCTGATCCCCCATCCCTGTAGCCCTCCAACAGGCCCAGGTAAAGAGTGAAGGGTTAATGCTTTAATACAGTTAATTACAATGAAGTGGGTAATGCTTTTATTGCAGATAATAAAGGTGAGGTTTTTTTTTTTTAATTAGACTGAGTGACATAATGAGGGTGTTAATGAATATTAATGAAATTAATTGATGATGCGGTGAGTCAGTTAATGATTTAAGGGGCTAATTATGCTGAGTGCAGTTGTTACGGCAATCCTGAAAAAGTAAAAAAAATTCAGCGGCTTTTTTGTTTGGCGGTCCAAAAAATGCTGTTTGTGTTGTATGGTGGTCTCAAAACTGCGCTATGTAGTGTATGGCTGTCCCAAAAATGCTTATGGCAGTCACAAAAATGTTTGCTTTATTGTATGGCGGTCACTGCAATGCTATGAGTACTGTATGGTGGTCAGTGGAGTTTCTGTTTACTGTATGACAGTCATTGAATTATGACTGTGTTGCTGTATAGTGTTTGTAGTACGTGAAGGTGTGGGGCATTATTAATGTAATGTTAGGGTAATTATAGATATAGGGCCTAATTCAGTAAGGATTGCAAATTCTGCTAATTAGCAGAATTTGCAGTCCTTTGGATCGCATGCTGGGGGCTGCCCATCATGCTGACCACCGCCTTCCCCGTTCAACAAGCAGAAAATGGCTTTTGCCGACGTAGCTTAGCTGTGCCCGCAGGAGTCCCGTCGCCATATTCTCGGTCACGCAGTGAGACGTCACGCAGCCACTGTGATCACGCCCCCGAACCCCTCCTGTTCGCTCCACACTGCCCCCGTCTGTCCACCCTTGCAACGCTCCGCCTCCTCCCTGGAAACAGAGTGTTGCCCGCCCCATGATCATCTCTGCCTGATAGATAGGCAGAGGTGATTGCATTTTCTGGGCACTGCGCATATGCCCGCATCTTTTTCTCAATATTTGCGGTTGGATCGCACACTGCCCATAATTTGGAATGACATACATTATGCATTTATTTCCTTTTTGTGTGGCAGCATACAGCATTAAGAGAATTACTACTATTTCCAAGCTACCACTTAGGCCATGATGGTTAAAATATGCGGCGGGATCTAATGCCGCCCGAGTCCAGCAGCCGTGCGGGATGCCGGCTGAATGCAGAGGTTTTTTTAAATGGGCAATCACTTACAAGGCATGGTTTTGCCTTGTAAGTGATTGCCCCTTTAAAAAAACGGACTCGGGCGGCATTACATCCCGCCAATTTTCAGATGATATGAGGAGTGACCCTGTGACACTTTCCACTCAGATCATCGCTATTGAGCCTAAGATGGACATTAATACTAATTCTTGCATGAAGTGATAAAGCAGAGGACCTTACAAATTGGCAATCTAGGAACAATCTCAGGATCCAAAATGTTTGAGTCTTTTTCTGCTCAATATATTGAGCTGTATTTGCTTCGGCTCTTTCATACGATTGTTTTCAAGCTACCAGAGCAGCAAATCAACATTAAGAGATCGCATAGAGCGTGTTCTAGGCCAAAGGTCTGAACCACGAAGGAACAAAGAGCTCAAATTTCTTACATTTAAAGTGAAAGACAGGATTTTTAATGCCTGTAGGAATCTTCTTTGAGGACTCGGAGATCCAGATCCTTCAGGTTCTGGCGCCATCCACTGTTAACAAATGCCTGGACGTATTGGAAGTGACCGAATTTATTGAAAGTGACCAGTGACTTGCGAGGCAATGGATACAAATATAAATGGGGATTTCCATGTATGGCTGATTGTGGATGTTAGAGGTGAACAAGTTACCATTCAGAACCCTGGGAAAGTTAAGGATTTGACTTGATGGCTGGATCGGGGTCACCATGCTCAGCTCAGCTTGATAACCATAACTTTCTGTAGTCATTGTTTGGTTATATCTCAAGTATACTCTCTTTTTCTTTTCCTTTCTGTTCTCAGACTGCTAATACAGATTGCTGTTTTCATTGTACCTATCAGTCCTCTACTGTGCTATTCAAGCGCTCTATTGTTTATCCTATTTTTTGTTGTCCATTACAGATTATTTTATTGTTTTATCAGTTTTAGACAATAATGCTTCTAACAGGCTTGGAGGAGTTTGGGTTTTTTGTTACCCATTGAGACTTAAGGTGCATACACATGGTGCGATTCTCCCTAAATGCCAATTTTGACTTTGCAATTTCTCTTGAACTCCCCGGAGCCCATAACCACCGATATTGACTATACACACGTTGCAATTTTGGTTATGTACAAATTTGACTATATATACAATTTTGACTATACTAGAAACTATATTGTACACTTTCTAGTCAAAATTGCCATGCCTGCAGAGTCTTTTTTTTTTATTGCGATACTGACCCCGCAGGAGCGAGCATCAGTATCGCAAGCTGTATACACACGGTGCGATATGTGCTAACTTTACTTACGACTTTGACTATATAGTCAAAATTGTAAGCACACATCGCACCGTGTGTATGCACCTTAAGTGCCATCTTGGGCCTCTTTTCCTGTACCCATATTATAGGCCCTTTTTTCATCACTTGGCGTCCATTTCTTGTCTAATTGCAGGCCTGTTGTATGGAGATGGAAAACCATCATGCCATCATGCACGCATCCTGGTTGCACCCTAGGATTAAGGCAGTGTGTTATAAATTTACTGTTATTTATGATTTTCTACGATTTATACTTGTTGCTATATCTATATGCCTTTCTATTGCTATTTACTTTTTCTTCTGAATGGGCAGTGCTCTCTTGTCATTTTGTTTAAGCAAATTCCCTTTACTAGAAACATAGTGGGCGTAATCGTGAGTCACACAGAGATACGGCCGCATCTTCATCTTTTATTGCAGCTACATCTGATCTCTTCAAAACTGAGAACCCTTGTGCAGCATCTTGTGTCTGTGGAAATCTGTCTCAAGGCATCTGTATGTGCACCATCAAATCACATCCTATGGCAAGTGCAGTTTCTCCATCTGAACATGTGTGACTGGCTTTGCTCACTGGGTGCAGCCCTTGTCAGCAACATGCCCGTGACAATCCTGCTTCTGCCTAGCTACCACACTGTCCCCTCCAGGTATGCCCAATACACTCCCTGCACCCAAAATTGTTCTGTGTCACCATGTAGTACTTATCAAGAAGCATTCACAGTGCGACTCAGATATTTGTGAAGTACGTATATAATCTGCCACCTACACGATCAGCAGCATTGCATGTGGTTAGTGTGAGACTCAGAGTCAGGCCCAGCGTGGGAAGACAGATTTGGCTTCATCCTCCTGTTATACACACACTCATTTGTATTTAATACTGTGTATTTGTATATGCAACTCTGTATTCCCATGGTCTACGACAAGCCTGACACTCCTACCCATCCCTCCCATCACCTGGATTTTATGGGAAAAGCAATACATTTTAGTTAGTAGACTTAATGCTAAGAAGTCGCTCAGAAAATTGTGGTGCTTGGGACCTGAGAAGAGACTATGAGCTGTGATCCTACAGGGATTAACTCTGCAGTATTTACTTGTGGTAACCTCTCAAAATGATCTACAACCCAGGACACCTCACTGAATTTAGCTATAGCTGAGGAAGAAGTGTGTACAATTCTTAAATATCAAAACCCCTCTAAAACTCTTGGGTTCAGTGGTTCTCATATGTCATTTACAAAACTTTCTCAACCGTCCTTATCACACACTTGGGGCCAAATGTAATAGGGTCTGAGTTTGTAAAATGTGCAAGTTTACCGCTACAGTCGCACATGCACACGGTCAATGTAATATGGTGTGAGAACATGCAAACTCGCATGCTTCCTGGAATTTGCACAGACCAAACTCGCATCCACATGTTTTTCCATTTTTTACATACAATTTATCCAGTGTAATAGGCAGGGCCGGATTAAGCCTTGGGGGTGCCCCGGTGGAAGTGGGGGTGTATATTAGATTGTGCATACCTCCCAACATGACCCATTCCAGGATAGACAAAATGCTCTCTACCTGGACTTCTCCCTTAATATATGATTGGTGTCACCTGTGTTAAACTATTTTTATTGATAACAAAGGTTTTTCAACACAGGTTATTGCAATCATAACTTAAGAGGGAAGTTCAGGTAGAGAGCATTTTGTCCCTCCTGAAATTGGTCATGTTGTGATGTATGGATTGTGTATATCAATTTTAAACAAATGGTGTATATCAGATTTAAACTAAGAGTTTAATAATACCTGGGTACTGTTTATAGCTCCACCTAATTGAAAGACAATTATTTTATAAACTTTTCTTGTAGTGGAACAAAGACAACTTAACTTTAAAATACACATAGAAAAATAAAATCTATAATTGATCGTGTCACATGCAAGAATAGCAGCAGCCTATGTACTACTTACACACTGGGACAGGACTCAGGAGCTCTCTCTCGAGAGACCCTCATTAGATAACAGGTTACACAGAACCTAGAAACACCAGGTGATGGGAGGAGAAGCTGTGTTCTCTGTGTTATTTACAACTCTCTCCACTTTACTATCTCTGCTCTGGTCATAAAGCTTCATCTATAGCCCATGAAACCTGATACTCATGTGTCTCTGCCTGCACTGCATACTGTCCTGCTCACATTCTGGCTGCCTGGTTCTGCTGCTGCATAAGAGGGAAAGCTAATGATGTCAGTGTGCTCCAGCTGGGGGGGCCCCCTAACAAAGGGGGACCCGGGGTACAGTATAGCCTGCATCCCCCCTTTAATCTTGCTGTGGTAATATATACAGATGTGGATAAATCCACAGGGAACCAGCGCTCAAACCCTATTTGTAGTGGTGAATGTACGGTTATAAAGTGAAACTAAAATCAATAATGAAAAAGCAGGTAATATACTTAAGGTTGTTTATTCTAAGATGCTGAGATACTTTCTTTCCCAACAGGTATAAATTCGGTTTAAAAGTCAATCAGTGATTGGGGCACGCTCCTGGTTTGAGCTTAAATTCTGAAGTGCAAGGTTCAATTGAAAGAACAAATGCTGTAATCTTTGTAAAGTCGAAAAAAAAAAAGAAAAATGCCACAAAAAAATATTAATGATAATATGTACTAAAGTCCAAACGGTTTACAAGTCTATACAGACAGCGGCGTCCCGCTAATCTGTGCTCTGAAGTGAAGGATTCTCTTGTGAAGTGATGAACAGTTGACAGCGGTAGTGTATGCTTTGGTTAGAGTGGAGAATAAGGACCCTGGACTGGCGCTATTCCTCCTGCAGCACGTCCCACAGTAGAGCGCCCGAATCAGGCCCGCTCTGTGGGGCCGCTGACCTGGGGTGTGCGCCTGTCACAGAGGCGAAGTGGACCCGGCCGGAGCTCTCCGAGCGGCTGGCTGCGCCTCTCCTCCTCCTACAGGGACTTACCTTCTCCCTTCCCCTCCGCCTTCCACTCTCCGCTGTCTCGGGCTTCTTCCGTCGCCTGGCAACCGGTTGCTTCCGGAACTCCGGATCACGTGACCGGATGGTTTGCGGAAAGGATTAGCAGTACTGTCCTTCTTTGTAGTGAATATTCGTCCTCAGTCCAATGTAGTATAGATGGGTAGCTCCAACGCGTTTCGACCTGTTAGGGTCTTCCTCTATACTACATTGGACTGAGGACGAATATTCACTACAAAGAAGGACAGTACTGCTAATCCTTTCCGCAAACCATCCGGTCACGTGATCCGGAGTTCCGGAAGCAACCGGTTGCCAGGCGACGGAAGAAGCCCGAGACAGCGGAGAGTGGAAGGCGGAGGGGAAGGGAGAAGGTAAGTCCCTGTAGGAGGAGGAGAGGCGCAGCCAGCCGCTCGGAGAGCTCCGGCCGGGTCCACTTCGCCTCTGTGACAGGCGCACACCCCAGGTCAGCGGCCCCACAGAGCGGGCCTGATTCGGGCGCTCTACTGTGGGACGTGCTGCAGGAGGAATAGCGCCAGTCCAGGGTCCTTATTCTCCACTCTAACCAAAGCATACACTACCGCTGTCAACTGTTCATCACTTCACAAGAGAATCCTTCACTTCAGAGCACAGATTAGCGGGACGCCGCTGTCTGTATAGACTTGTAAACCGTTTGGACTTTAGTACATATTATCATTAATATTTTTTTGTGGCATTTTTCTTTTTCTTTTTTTTTTTTTTTCGACTTTACAAAGATTACAGCATTTATTCTTTCAATTGAACCTTGCACTTCAGAATTTAAGCTCAAACCAGGAGCGTGCCCCAATCACTGATTGACTTTTAAACCGAATTTATACCTGTTGGGAAAGAAAGTATCTCAGCATCTTAGAATAAACAACCTTAAGTATATTACCTGCTTTTTCATTATTGATTTTAGTTTCACTTTATAACCGTACATTCACCACTACAAATAGGGTTTGAGCGCTGGTTCCCTGTGGATTTATCCACATCTGTATACTTACCATTTAAGGGGGGGTGGGACACCCCTCATTACCAGCAGCACACCCCGCCTCAGATTAACACCTCAGTGCGCAGAGAACCCATTTCTGTATATTTGCTGTGGTAATAGGATGTGCATTGTAAAGAGCGCTGTATCTGTTCTAAACACACCTCCTTTTTTTTGCATTCTCTTTAGAAGTTATGTGTCTCATGTATATGGAATGATAAGCCCAGAAACAAAAGACAAAATCGATATACTGTACAATGGAGACCTGGAACCCCCTCTATTTGTTAATTGTTACCATACAACCTAATTAAGTCATAGAATCTCCTGGCACACTGTCCCGGGTGTTAAAAAGAGGGTGGATCTAGAGGATGCATTATCTATTGATCAGGGCATACACTTCTTCATTTGACTACCCAGTTGCACCATAGAATGCATTGTCATTACAGCTCAATCTCTGCATGTGGCAAAAATATGTTGTATTTGCTTGAACTTTAGATGTAACTTACCCCCATTTTGAACCCTACTCTTAATCAGCTAAAGGTGTATCTAAATGGACAAAGGTCCAGCGCAAAAGACTGAGCCCCACCCTCCCAATCACATCCACTAATGCTGCCTCTCAGAAAAATCACTCAATGAACACAAAATACTAGTAGTATTACATGTACCCTACATTATCTTGTATTCTTGTTATTGCTGCCTTCCTCATGAATGTATGTCTGTATGGCTGACATATTATGTAATGTCTTCTTCATGCATTATTCACACTCCTCTGGATTTAACATCTTTATTGTATATGCTTATCTAACTAATGCAGACTTTGGTAACTGACCATATGACTGAATACCCAAGGACAGTAGTTCCCAACATTTCTTGAAATCATGGCACCCTAGAGTATCAGCAGTTTTTACAGGTACCCCTAGGATAAAAGTTTTTTAAATTATACATTTCGAAAAAAAAATAGTAAGTAAAGTAAATTGTGCTTACCTGTCATCCTTAGGGTCCATTATATGGTGGTGTACGGAGTGCTGTCATCCTTAGGGTCCATTATATGGTGGTGTACAGAGTGTGTCTTATTGACTACATGTTTTATAATTGCCAGTTACTAGCATTGGTTTTGCCTATTACTTTGATCTGAAATAATTTGATTTGGACCACCAACCTGAGGCACCCGGCAAGAACATGCGGCACCTCAGGTTGCCTAGGCACACAGTTTGGGAACCACTGCCCTAGGATGATGGGTGATTTTATCTTGAGTAAATGGGTGATTGATGGGTGATTTTTTTTTTTCAAGTAAAAGCATGCTACATGATTATTTTCAACTTCCAACTGTAAGCACATAGAAAAGGAGTGCTATTGATAGTGCTGATGTGACCTAAAGCATTCATCCCCAGCAGCATAAGGTATGTTATGAACACTGGGCAACATGACACTCTAAATTCATTGATGCAGTGCCAAAAACATTACCTACATTTATCAATTTACCTGTAATCTGCAAATGCAACTAAGGTTTGTAAGTTACTGCCATGCTAATGGCCAGGGGCGGATTGGGAACAAAAAGCGGCCCTGGAAAAATTTGTACTAGTGGCCCCACATGGGCAGCACCAGAGGTGTAAGGTCTAGCCATGGGCCATGGCAGCAGCACCCTCCCCCCAAGACTTTCCAGATAGTGGGCATGTCCAGCATCAAGGGGGATGTTAAAAAGAAATAAAATTAAAGTTTATGAGCACATTATATGATACACCTTCAGAATTTAGGAAACTATATCATTCTTTAGAAAGATATATTTTCTTATTACACCAACCGTATCCCAATCACTATTCACTCAATCTTATATGTCAGCCAAGCAGGCAGACAGAGCATACACTAGATCATCTGCAATCACAGGCTAAGTGGCAAAGTCATTTTCATATATGCAAATTATTTTGCATCTTATTATGTCTATAAAAAGGACCACATGTCGTCAAACAAAACAGGCCCCACGGTAGCGCCGGCCCACCGGGAATCTTCCCTGTGAACCCTATGGCCTATCCGCCTCTGCTAATGGCAGTTCAAATACGCCAGCTAATATTTTCATGTGTATTGTACTATATTCCGGCATTGAATCTACATAATAATTATACTTGTTTTCATCAGGTTTCCTGTTTAGAAAGCATGACTAATCTTTATCAAAGTAGCTTTCAGATGAGTGCACATTTTATTTTTAACACTGGTATTACCTGTGTCCCTTCAGTGCTGCATACGTTTAGTGAATTACACACAATGTAAAAAATATATACCGTTTTTTTATGGACAATTGAAATGTACAATTTCATGCATGTACAATTGAAACAGCATTGGAGAACCACATACGTGTCCTTTGCATTTATTAGCAATAAATATAGACATGTGAATGGAGCAAGGTGTGCCCAGACATATACAACATAAGTGCATTGCACCAGAGGATTAGTAAATGCAATAGTGGGTCAATGCTATCAAAGGGTTCCATTGTCAGAATTGTTTACATGTACTCTATTCAGTGGCATCAGAACGGGTGGGGCAAGGGGGCAGCATGCCCCCCACCAAACATGTCAGAGACGCAGGACTGGGGAGGGGCAGCGCTTACCACAGGATCCCCACGGAGACTCCTACTTTAAAAAGTGTGCTCTGCTGCAGCAGCGTGCTGCCCCCTGTCCTGTCCTAGTCGGCTTCTCACTGATTCATTACTGGGAGGAGGCGGGGATGTCCCAGCAGGCTCAGCATGGCCACACCTCCTCCCAGTAATGCATCAGTGAAAAGCCGACCAAGACAGGACAGGGGGGGGGGGATAATCAGGGGGAGCGCCAAAATTTCTTTTTTTATGCCCCCCCCCAATCACAAAACATTCTGGCGCCCCTGACTATTAACATGTGGAACAATAGTAAATGCATGTAAAATAATGCTGCTGGGTGTGAATCCTTACCCAAGGTGCTATGGCATGGCAGTGGGACAGCAATTGGCTTGTGACAAGGAGAGAGATAGGTGAGTACACCATGTTTATTTACTATGTTTCTTTTTTTTTTTTTTGGGGGGGGGGAGGGGGCTCAAGGGTGTAGCTACCATAGGTGCAGGTAGTGCATCTGCTATGGGCCCAGACCTGAGAGTGGCCCACCTTCCCTGTCAAAATGACATGTGTTGTACAGTATAAAGTTTTCACCATTGGTAGATACCTAGGGGCACTTACAATCTTTTACCTTGGGGGCTACAATATATCTAGTTATATTGGTCCCCTGAACCTGCTCATTGTAATGTGGTATAAAATGAACTAGAGGGCATTATACTGTTACATAATATAAACTAAAGCACCGTAATGTAGCACAATATAAAGTGTAGTCACTATAAAGTGGCATAATATGAACTGTATCATAATGTGAATTGGGGATACTGTTTTCAATAATGTGTACTGGCAGCTCTACAATGTTACATAATGTGAATTAGAGCACTACTATGGTTTCGAAAATGAACCAGTTTTAATGGATTTCCTGTCTCTGGACTTCCCGTTTTTTTTAATGTGAATCTAAATAAAGTTTAATTTAAATATGAACCTGATAAAGATGGAAACCATCTTTGTTCATAGACTCCATATTGCTAAGCTGTTTACAATTGTTTATCAGATCAGAGTTGATATTGGAAAGAACTGCAAGGCGTTGCACTTTGAGTGAACTATATTGAAACCTTCTTATGATCTATTTTTATTACTTTTCTGAGTAAAATATAAATGTCAGCAGCTAGACGTATATGCTTCACAGGTGTCCAGTAGTTTGCGGTAAGGGAGGTGTGAAAAACATAATTAGACATAGCATGTCTCACATTTAGCAAAATTCCCCTAACTAACCCATTTAAAAGCACATACAGTATAAAAATATAGGCGTTGGCAAATATATTACGTATAAGATAAGAGTTTTATTAGCCAATAGGATTAAGCTTCATGTCAGGAATCGACGACACCATATGTTAATTTGTATCCTTTATAATGTGCTGTTTCCAGGAAATAAAACCTGCTTCTGCATCGGCTTCTGTTTCTGCTATTTCCTACTTCACTCTATTTAACTGGTAACTGGCTGCAGCCATGAATGAACCTGATGCTGACCGATTGAGTGTGTGCTTGAGCTTGGATCAGCGAGGGGTGCCCTGTCCTGGGGTTACCTTTATCAATATGGAGGTTCCACCGAGATCCTCATCACCTGTTGAGCAACGGACGGCTGGGTGGATAGTTGCTGGACTGAGACTCACAAAAACCATGCGCATGGTACGTAGAGATATTTTATCTCCAGACTATCATTCCTTAAACTATCCATCTATTCAGTTGTCAGACAGGGATCGGGGATTGTGCACAACGATCACTCACTAATCAGGTTGATTTTTTTTATTTTCCTTCTATTCTCTTATATGTGCTTATATGTGTTATAAAGACGTAAGAATATATGAATGTGGAAGTAAATGAATTCTGAGTATTTAGAGTGTGTCTGCATATAACCAACTGATGGTTTACTAAACGTTGCTGCGACCACTGTCTTGTTTTGTCTTATATTGAGAATTAGAACTTATGTTAAGTTTGTGTTACTGCAGTCTATATGTGTAGAATATTGTAAAAAGACTCTAGAAATAAGTCAGAGTTATAAAACAAACATGTCCCCTTTGTAAGTGTGTAGTACTCTTAGTAAAGGCACACCTGTCACAACTGAGGGCCTGAGCTGACGGGAGGCAGCCTCAGTTGTAGGGGCTGAGATGTACCGGAACCTGGGAGGTTGTATCAGATCCCTGGACATGTAAGTAACATGAATAATAACTGCCCGAAGGCGTGACCACGACAACTTGGATAAAAGTCAATGATGTTTATTATGACAACTCCGCAACACAGCAGTAGTAAAAGATAACATAAAAGTCAGCAAAGAATAAACACAGTTCCTGGGTACTACAGGGTGGCAGGAGCCACAGGGCACTGGTAGTGTGAGATAGTTCTTATAATCTTCTAGATGGAAAGTCCTTACCAGGCCCGACTGTAGCAATGGAGATAACCCAGGATTGTACCAGCTGGTGTTCCAGGAAAAGCTGGGTTGCTGAAGATAAAACGGCTGCTGTGGATACTGGCTGGAACCAGACTGTTGTTAGCACGGAGTGGATACTGGCTGGAACCAGTTAAATAATAAATGAAGGCTTGAGAGCGATGCAATATGAATGAAATGTAGAACTTGAGAGCGGAGAAATAATAATACCGGTGGAGAGTGGTAAAGTGTAGAAAGGACACCGGCCCTTTAAGAGAAGCTGTACTCTGCTGGAAGCTGCGCTGGAAGCAGGTAATGTTGTAGCTGGAAACAGATGAATCCACAATGGATTGGAGAGTCAGGCTACACCGCAGGTGGAATGCTGGTGCGGGTCTCTATGGTGGAAGTCTTGAGACAGGAGCTGGAACCTGGAAGACAATCACAGGAGAGAGACAAACAGGAACTAGGTTTGACAACCAAAGCACTGACGCCTTCCTTGCTCAGGCACAGTGTATTTATACCTGCAGCAAGGAAGGGATTGGCTAGGCAATTATGCAGATTAACAATACTGACAACAGATTGGAGGAAATGATCAGCTGACTGAATCCAAGATGGCTGCGCCCATGCAGACACTTGGAGGGAAGTTTGGTTTGTAATCCATGTGGTAATGAAAACAGTAATGGCGGCGCCGGCCACTGGAGACAGGAGACGCCAGGCTGACAAGTGCACATCCAACCACGCGGACACAGCGGAGGCCGCGGCTGACGTAATCGCCACTCTGACACTCTGCATGCAGAAGCTCAGGGACGGCGGCGGAGGCCGCGGGAGACGCCATGCCAGATGTAATATGGCGTTACTGTGACAGCGTCTCAGAGAGACAGGAGAGGATGCAGGAATGTGAACATTAGGATAACAGATGGGATCCGGTCCTGGAGCGCTGAGCCAGCCTTAGGAGGCATCTGATGGGTAAGAAATGGCGTCCAGATACCCGGATCGTGACAGCACCCCCCCCTTTAGGAGTGGCCCCAGGACACTTCTTTGGCTTTTGAGGAAACTTGGAATGGAATCTCCGGACCAAGGCAGGAGCATGGACATCAGAAGCATTGGTCCATGAACGTTCCTCAGGGCCATAGCCCTTCCAGTCAATAAGATATTGTAGTTGACCGTAACGATGACGTGAGTCCAGGATCTTGGCTACTTCATACTCAACGCCTCGTTGAGTTTGGACTTTCGGAGTTGGAGGAAGTGAGGAATGAAACCGATTCAAGATCAGTGGTTTCAACAGGGAAACATGGAATGTCCTGGGTATTTTTAAGAAGGGAGGCAACTGAAGTCTGTAAGCAACAGGATTGATGACTTGTTCAATCTTGAAAGGACCGATATAGCGAGGTGCAAACTTCATACTGGGAACTCTTAACCTCAAATTCTTCGTGGATAACCATACCCGATCACCCACCTTGAGAGCAGGAACTGCTCGACGCTTCTTATCCGCAAACTTCTTGTACCTGAACGATGCCTTGAGCAGAGCTGATCGTACGCTCTTCCAGATGTTGGCAAACTGATGCAAGGTGATATCCACTGCGGGAACAGAAGTTGCTGGAAGCGGTTGGAACTCAGGGACTTTAGGGTGGAATCCAAAGTTAGTGAAGAATGGTGTTGAAGCAGATGAAGAATGATACTGGTTGTTATGACAGAACTCGGCCCAGGGAAGTAATTGAACCCAGTCATCTTGAGAGGAGGACACATAGATGCGGAGGAAGGCCTCCAAGTCCTGATTCACCCTCTCGGTTTGACCATTGGTCTGAGGATGGTAAGCCGTGGAAAACTTTAGCTTGACTTGGAGGACTTGACATAAACTTCGCCAGAATTTGGCTGTGAATTGAACTCCTCGATCTGAGATAATTTCTTCAGGAAGACCGTGGAGTAGGAAGATCTCTTGTATGAATACTTGAGCCAACTTGGGAGCTGACGGAAGACCGGTGAGAGGAATGAAGTGTGCCATCTTGGTGAACCGGTCAACTACCACCCAGATGGTATTGAACTTGTTGCACATGGGTAAATCTGTAATAAAATCCATCGACAAATGGGTCCAAGGTCGACGGGGAACAGATAGTGGAACCAGTTGCCCCGCAGGCGACTGGCGGGATACCTTATGTTGAGCACACTTTGGGCAAGATGCAATAAACTCCAAGACGTCCTTTTTCAGAGTTGGCCACCAATAGGACCTAGAGATAAACTCCAGGGTTTTTTGGATACCTGTATGTCCGGCAAAACGGGAAGCATGGGCCCAATGCATGAGCTTCTTCCTTAGCATCGGTTTCACAAAACTTTTCCCTGATGGGGGCGTAGAGTCCATCCCTACCGTGGAGAATGCCAACGGATTTATAATAGGATGCTTGTCTGAAGACTCTGACTCATTTTCTTGCTCCCATGAGCGGGAAAGGGCATCGGCCTTGCGATTCTGAGAGCCCGGACAGAACTGGAGTTTAAAGTCGAACCTGGAAAAGAAAAGTGCCCATCTGGCCTGACGAGGGTTGAGACATTGTGCGCCTTTCAGATATAAAAGGTTCTTGTGGTCTGTAAGTATGGTGATTGAATGAGAAGCTCCCTCCAACAGATACCTCCACTCTTCTAGAGCGAGCTTGATGGCTAGCAACTCCTGGTCGCCAATGGCATAGTTGCGCTCAGCTGGGGAGAACTTCCGGGAGAAGAAACTGCAAGGGTGTAAATGGCCATCTTTAGCCCTCTGAGATAACACCGCTCCTACTCCAACGGAGGAGGCATCCACCTCTAAGATGAAAGGAGAGTCGATGTCAGGCTGTTTCAGAACAGGCGCAGAGATGAACCTTTGTTTTAAAAGATGAAATGCTTGCATGGCTTCTTCAGACCACTTGGACGGGTTAGCACCCTTCTTAGTGAAAGCAGTAATAGGTGCCACAATGGTGGAAAAGTCTCGTATAAACTTTCGGTAATAGTTGGCGAACCCCAAGAACCTCTGGACCCCTTTGAGGGTTAAGGGTATCGGCCAATTTTGAATTGCTTGTAGTTTCTCAGGATCCATCTCTAGTCCGGAACCGGACACAATGTACCCTAGAAACGGAATGGACTGGACTTCAAAGACGCATTTCTCTAATTTGCAATAGAGATGATTGACACGGAGACGGGACAGAACCTCTTTAACCCAAAAACGATGTTCCTCTAAATCGTTGGCAAAAATGAGGATATCGTCTAGATAGACCACGACATGACGGTATAGAATGTCTCTGAAGATCTCATTGACAAAATGCTGGAAGACAGCTGGAGCATTGCTCAATCCGAAGGGCATGACGAGGTACTCATAATGTCCGTCACGGGTGTTAAAGGCGGTCTTCCACTCGTCACCCTCACGGATCCGGATGAGATTGTATGCACCTCTCAAGTCCAGCTTTGTAAAGATGGTAGCTCCGCTAACTCTGTCAAAGAGCTCAGTAATCAGGGGTAAAGGATAACGGTTCTTGATGGTAATGTCGTTCAAACCTCTGTAGTCGATGCACGGCCGCAGACCACCATCTTTCTTTTTTACAAAAAAGAAGCCTGCGCCGGCTGGAGAAGAAGAAGGTCGAATGAACCCCTTTGCTAGGTTCTCTTTAATGTATTCCTCCATAGAATGCGTCTCAGGCAGAGACAACGGATAAGTTCGGCCTCGAGGTGGAACCTTCCCTGGAACGAGATCAATCGGGCAGTCCCATTCTCTATGAGGAGGAAGGATATCAGCAGAAGCTTTACTGAACACATCCGTGAAATCTTGATATGGAGGAGGTGGAACATCAGACGACCTGGGGGAGGAAGAACAGACAGGCAATACTTTAAACAAACATGTCTCAGCACAGGAGGAACCCCATGCCAGGATTTGCGTAGTCGTCCAATCAATTGTAGGATTGTGAAGACGGAGCCATGGAAGGCCCAGGACCACAGGATGTGTGGCTCTTGGAATCACTAAAAAAGAAATAAGTTCGGAATGAAGAACTCCCACTCTTAGACGAACTGGTAGAGTCCTTAAAGAAATAACTGCCTCAAAGATCTTGCTGCCATCCACGGCAGTTAAGGAGATGGACGCAGGAAGTCTCTCGGTGGGTAGGGACCACCGTTTAACATAGGCTTCGGTAATAAAGTTCCCAGCTGCTCCGGAATCAAGGAGGGCAATGACGTTCCGATAACGTTGAGCAACTTGAAGCGAGACTGGGAGATTACAATCTTGAGGAGATGGAGAGGAGATCATTACTCCTAGCCGGCCCTCTCCTTGGCGAGCTAGGGTCTGGAGTCCTGGACGTTTGGGACAGGCATTAATGGTGTGAGACGGAGCTGCACAATAAAGACAGAGAAACTTGGAGAGACGTCTTCGGCGCTCAGCAGGAGTTAAACGGGAACGGCCAATTTGCATGGGCTCATCTTTAGTTGGTGACAGTTGGCGAGGAGGAGGAGCAGAAGATTCTGGAGCAGATGATCTTCCACGCTCAATTGCTCTCTCTCTGAAACGTAAATCAACTTTCGTGCAGAGTGAGATTAGCTCATCTAACTTAGAGGGTAAGTCTCTGGTAGCTAACTCATCTTTAATACGCTCAGATAAGCCATGCCAGAATGCAGCATACAGGGCCTCGTCGTTCCATGCCAGTTCGGATGCCAGGATCTGGAACTGTATCAGATATTGTCCTACAGTACGTGACCCCTGGCGTAAACGGAGAATCTCGGATGAAGCTGAGGTTACCCGGCCTGGCTCGTCGAAGATGCGCCTGAATGTTGACACGAAGGCAGTGTAGGAAGATAGCAGGGTGTCGGACCTCTCCCATAACGGTGATGCCCAATCAAGGGCTGAGCCACTGAGAAGAGAAATAATGTAGGCAATTTTTGTACGGTCACTGGGAAAATTGCCAGGTTGTAGCTCAAACTGAATCTCACACTGGTTGAGAAATCCCCTGCAGAATCTTGAAGATCCGTCAAATTTTGCTGGCGTTGGAAGATGAAGACGTGGAGCAGAAATGGGTAAGGTGGGTGGGGTTATAGCTGGAGTCACTGTGGTTGACGCACCAGACGCGTCTGATCCACAGAGAGTTGTCTGAATCCCATCCAGCCGAGTAGAGAAATCCTGGAGACAGCGGATGATATGGCCCTGTGCAGCCTCCTGATGTTCTAGTCGGGCTGCCAGTTCTTGCATCGGCCTGGCCGCTTGATCCTGGTCTCCGGCTGGATTCATTAGGTCAGTGCTTACTGTCACAACTGAGGGCCTGAGCTGACGGGAGGCAGCCTCAGTTGTAGGGGCTGAGATGTACCGGAACCTGGGAGGTTGTATCAGACCCCTGGACATGTAAGTAACATGAATAATAACTGCCCGAAGGCGTGACCACGACAACTTGGATAAAAGTCAATGATGTTTATTATGACAACTCCGCAACACAGCAGTAGTAAAAGATAACATAAAAGTCAGCAAAGAATAAACACAGTTCCTGGGTACTACAGGGTGGCAGGAGCCACAGGGCACTGGTAGTGTGAGATAGTTCTTATAATCTTCTAGATGGAAAGTCCTTACCAGGCCCGACTGTAGCAATGGAGATAACCCAGGATTGTACCAGCTGGTGTTCCAGGAAAAGCTGGGTTGCTGAAGATAAAACGGCTGCTGTGGATACTGGCTGGAACCAGACTGTTGTTAGCACGGAGTGGATACTGGCTGGAACCAGTTAAATAATAAATGAAGGCTTGAGAGCGATGCAATATGAATGAAATGTAGAACTTGAGAGCGGAGAAATAATAATACCGGTGGAGAGTGGTAAAGTGTAGAAAGGACACCGGCCCTTTAAGAGAAGCTGTACTCTGCTGGAAGCTGCGCTGGAAGCAGGTAATGTTGTAGCTGGAAACAGATGAATCCACAATGGATTGGAGAGTCAGGCTACACCGCAGGTGGAATGCTTGTGCGGGTCTCTATGGTGGAAGTCTTGAGACAGGAGCTGGAACCTGGAAGACAATCACAGGAGAGAGACAAACAGGAACTAGGTTTGACAACCAAAGCACTGACGCCTTCCTTGCTCAGGCACAGTGTATTTATACCTGCAGCAAGGAAGGGATTGGCTAGGCAATTATGCAGATTAACAATACTGACAACAGATTGGAGGAAATGATCAGCTGACTGAATCCAAGATGGCTGCGCCCATGCAGACACTTGGAGGGAAGTTTGGTTTGTAATCCATGTGGTAATGAAAACAGTAATGGCGGCGCCGGCCACTGGAGACAGGAGACGCCAGGCTGACAAGTGCACATCCAACCACGCGGACACAGCGGAGGCCGCGGCTGACGTAATCGCCACTCTGACACTCTGCATGCAGAAGCTCAGGGACGGCGGCGGAGGCCGCGGGAGACGCCATGCCAGATGTAATATGGCGTTACTGTGACAGCGTCTCAGAGAGACAGGAGAGGATGCAGGAATGTGAACATTAGGATAACAGATGGGATCCGGTCCTGGAGCGCTGAGCCAGCCTTAGGAGGCATCTGATGGGTAAGAAATGGCGTCCAGATACCCGGATCGTGACAACACCACGATCAGAAATTTTATTTACATTGTATTTGTAATCCAGGAGAATCACCCTTATTCTCTGAACCGTGGGAAGAGGATTGGAAAGGATTGGTCAGATATACTGTCTGAATTGGAAGGTTCAGAGCAGTATATTGTACACAATATAAGAGTCTAAATTGTACTCACAGTAGAATATCATTGCATCTGACTTGCATACTTTGGTTGTATTATACAGTACGTCCTGTCGCTTTAAAAATTATAGCGTACAGAGTTTAAGAAAAAAAAACAGGAACGGAAGCCGTTTAAAAAAAAAATTTCTCTCTCTCTTCCGTGAGCTGTAACCACAGACTAGTGCGAGCACTGAATGCAAGTTAAATTTCCTGTCAGGATTGTGTCTGCATAGTTATCATACATAAGTTAGGAAAAGGATATTCATTTATTTTAAAAGCCATAGTGTATACCGCAGAAGAAGGGGTTTGGGAAAAATTGGTTACAGATCACCTCTGTTCTAGGCAATTTTCCTCACAGTTATATCTCTGAGGATCCGTTAGATCCAGGCTACTGATATTTTCCGGATTTTATTGAATACTTACTGGCCATAAGTATTGGGAAATACAAATACTTATCCTTCGGATGAAGCACCTCGGAGTGCCATGGACATTATGAAGAATGTACATGGTGAGCAATGCTTGAAGGGTATGAGACGATTGTTTCAATGGGCAAAAGTGACTACTAATGGCACTAGACCCGGATAGGTTGAAACAAATTAGAAGTAACCTATGGGAGATATGTGAAGGATAATAATCTGGAACAGAGTCTTGATTTGTGGATTAAAACAGGTAAATTACTTCGGTATAAGAAAAAGTAAGAAGAGTTAGGACAAACTCAAGAACAAATGGCTCTAATTAATATGGATGATTTTAAAGATGCAGACATATCTTGACAGGAAACAATGATACATAGAGGTCCCAAGAAAACCAAAGGGTATCCTTACTGGGCATGTCCAAATTGTGGACATTGTAACCCACTAGATGACACAATATGCCCAGTTTGTCAGACACCCTGGTCTTATAAATGTAAACCCTGTAAAGAACCAAATGTTAAAAAATCTGTTAAATCTAAAAAGTTAATCAGTAAATGGCCAGTGTTAAAAAAATAAAAGACCTACTAATTATACCTGAAGATGTGCATGCCACAGACTAATACATTGGTAGACTAAAAATTGTACAGCATGTAATGTCAAGAGACCAAAAATGTCTCCTAACAAAAATTTATGTATGGTCTCAAGTTTGGCATCTGCACCTCCAGTGTATAATTTACTTAAGAATTTGGTCCCTGCAAACTATGGCCCTCATTCCGAGTTGTTCGCTCGGTAAAAATCTTCGCATCGCAGCGATTTTCCGCTTAATGCGCATGCGCAATGTCCGCACTGCGACTGCGCCAAGTAAATTTGCTATGCACTTAGTAATTTTACTCACGGCTTTTTCATCGGTCTGGCGATCGTAATGTGATTGACAGGAAAAGGGTGTTACTGGGCGGAAACAGGCCGTTTTATGGGCGTGTGGGAAAAAACGCTACCGTTTCCGGAAAAAACGCAGGAGTGGCCGGAGAAACGGAGGAGTGTCTGGGCGAACGCTGGGAGTGTTTGTGACGTCAAACCAGGAACGACAAGCACTGAACTGATCGCAGATGCCGAGTAAGTCTGAAGCTACTCAGAAACTGCTACGAGGTGTGTAATCGCAATATTGCGAATACTTCGTTCGCAATTTTAAGATGCTAAGATTCACTCCCAGTAGGCGGCGGCTTAGCGTGAGCAACTCTGCTAAAATCGCCTTGCGAGCGAACAACTCGGAATGACCTCCTATATCCGGTGTGCACATAAAATGCTGTCACACCTGGTGTAGCTGCTGACGGACCTAATCCAGTGCGCCCAAAGTTGTGCTGAACCACTGCATGATAAAAAAAATTCAGAACTGTTAACATAACAGTTACAAAACTCCCTGATGTTAAACAACAATTTATGAAGTTCATTAGATATGTAAGAAAATTAAAAATAATTTAAACCTAAAAATAGAATCCAAAAAGGGTTATGAGTTTACGGGATCCTGCTTAGTGATGGACAATTGGACTCAGGTGGCATGGAAAGGCAAACATAAAACCAGCTGGTGGGGTAATCTATTTTTTTACTCCTTTTTGCCTTCCCATGTGGGCTGGTCTGGTCCGTCATTAGGTAAAACTGGGGTCCAAAAGTCTCAGTTTCAGGCTGCTTTTGTCTCTGAAACTGCATGCTTATCAAATCGTGTAAAGAGATTATTCATAAATTGTAATCAGTGTGTTTGCACTTTTCTGTCATTTTGTGCCACAGAATAGCAAAATATATAGTCTGTAAATTAGATTGGTAAATATGTATTAAATCAGTGGCTACAAATGACTTGTAAACTTCAATAGGAGTGTGTGATATGTATGTATTATGTAAGTTCTAATGGTTTATCATTAAACTCCAGCTAACCCCTGTTCGGAGTTGGGAGAGTGCTGGCTCACTCTCAGTGTTTTATTTGTGTGTGTAAAATAGTATTCTCTTAATATAAAGTTTTGGATAAAGTATAATGAAATGTGTTGTGGCCAAATAAATATTGCCCCAGCCAATAGCAAAGGGCTGTCATAAGACTAAAAATATGACATGTATTTGCATTAAACAGATCTCCACAGTAAAATTAATGGCCCTCATTCCGAGTTGTTCGCTCGCAAGGCGATTTTAGCAGAGTTACACACGCTAAGCCGCCGCCTACTGGGAGTGAATCTTAGCTTCTTAAAATTGCGAACGATGTATTCGCAATATTGCGATTACAAACTACTTAGCAGTTTCTGAGTAGCTTCAACCTTACTCGGCATCTGCGATCAGTTCAGTGCTTGTCGTTCCTGGTTTGACGTCACAAACACACCCAGCGTTCGGCCAGACACTCCTCCGTTTCTCCAGCCACTCCCGCGTTTTTTCCGGAAACGGTAGCGTTTTTATCCACACGCCCATAAAACGCCGTGTTTCCGCCCAGTAACACCCATTTCCTGTCAATCACACTACGATCGCCGGAGCGAAGAAAAAGCCGTGAGTAAAAATACTATCTTCATAGCAAAATTACTTGGCGCAGTCGCAGTGCGAACATTGCGCATGCGTACTAAGCAGAAAAACGCTGCGATGCGAAGAAAAATACCGAGCGAACGACTCGGAATGAGGGCCAATATTTCTGTCTAAAACAGTAACAGTTCATAGGTAGATAATTAGAAACATGTTACAGATGTAAAAAAATATTTTCTTTAATGTACAGCTCGTTACTGTTCCAGTTACAGTGTGTAATGAAATGCCAGAGAATCAGGAAGTGTTTGGGTAACTAATACAAGGGGTGGGGCCAAGTGATGAGGTAAACTAGGTATGAGAAGTGGGCAGAACTGTAGTTATAGTCCATACCCCTAAGATAAAAGTCTGCCCTCATGATACAATTACAGTTACATGGTATAAAATCAAGATTGTAACTGTAAACTGTAACAATGCATAAATGATACCTCTGAAAGATGTTAGGTAAACATACATTAACATTGCATTACTGCTGATGCTCGGCATATAACAGTAAAGGAGGGAGGTTTATTTTAGAAATATCTCTATGACACACCTTACAACAGCTTAAGTCATTTCTAGAATTAATCACCTATTGTACAAAATACATTCCAAGGGCATCACAGAAAACTAAGTTTTATATGATGCCATCAAAAGAACAACAAGTGTAAGGTATTTTTAAATAGAACCCAAATGTCAACCCTTATTGCTATTCCTATATAAAAAGAAATGTAAGGTACATAGAAATAAGTTACAATATGCATAAAATGTTTTTACAATTTCTAGGACACTGCATTTCTGCTTATAGTAAGCATATCACTACAAAAAGGAGGAAAATTATTTCAGAAGTTAAACCTCCTCAAACAGGAAGAAGAAGCCTCAGCATGATAGCACCTCTTGAAATCTCTAGTATTAGGGTGTGCAGTCCAGGCCCCCCTTTTTACCTCCTCAAACATGTAAACAACTCATATCCTTTTGAGACTAATCACTTATTGCAAAAAGTGGATTGTAGGCGCATCACAGAAACTACAAGTGTTATATGATGCCCTAAAGGGACAAAATGCACAAGGTGCATTACTCATGACACAAGAACAGCTAAATGCTTTTTGTCAACTAAAAACAGACATAATATCAGCACCAGCACTGGGACTTCCTGATTATGCAAGGCTTTTCAACTTGTTTTGTTGTGAAGTTTCAGGCCATGCGGAAAAAAATATTAACGCAGGTACATGGTGACAAACAGCGACCCCTAGCGTATTACTCAGTACAGTTAGACCCAGTCATATGGGCAGCACCAACATGTGTCAAGTCAGTAGCAGCAACAGCGTTGCTGTTAGACAAGGCTGCTGATATTGTTCTGGGTCATCCCTTAACTGTACAGGTGCCTCACTCAGTGACTGAAATTCTGAACCAAGCGCAGACTAAACATTTATCTGCTGCTAGACTAACCAAATATGAAGTAGCATTGCTTACACCATCCAATGTCACTATCAAGCGTTGTACTTCTTTGAACCCAGCTACATTATTGCCGCTGGTTTCAAAAGAGGGGAATGGTGCAAGTGATGATGAAATGACAGTGACAGGCACAGAAAACCAATCAAATTTTTCGATTTCTATACGATCAAAAACATGATTGTATAGAGTTAATGACCCTTGAAGCCGCAAGTACACCAGACATACAGGAACATCCTCTACTAAATGCAGATTTACATTTATTTGTGGATGGCTCCAGGTACTATGTGGATGGGGAACCGCATACAGGTTATGACTATGTGGTTATCTGGAAGAGCAGAGATTTTATAGGCTCTTCAGGAAAACCAATAAAACATGCAGACTGTATTAGGGCATTATTTGCTGCCTTTCAATTGCCAAAGAAATTAGCAGTTATAAAGGTCAAAGCGCACACTAAAGAGGATACTGCAGAGGTCAGAGGAAATGCTCTAGCTGATCAGGCTGCAAAAGCTGCAGCAGTCCAGCCTCTGCCAAACACTCAGGTGATGTTAACTGTCACACCAAAGTTATTAGACTTACAGTTATTGTGCAAATTACAAGCACAGGCCTCAGACAAGGAGAAAAAGGATTGGGAAAAATTAGGTGGGCGAATACACGGTGACAGGTGGATGGTGGAGAACCGTATCTGTTTACCACGCTCACTTTACCCAGTCTTAGCACAAATATTGCATTAAAAAACTCACCAATCAAGAGATGCAATGGTGAGGATTCTGAACCAGCATTGGGTGGCACCAGGTTTCACACAGGCAGCACAAGCTTATGTTGCAGGGTGTGTAACTTGTGCTTTACATAACCCAGGAAAGGTTGTGAAGGTACCAGCAAAAAGTACCCCAGCAAACCTGCTACCCCTTTCAGCGATTACAAATAGACTTTATCCAGTTACCTAAATGTTCTGGGTATGAAAATGTACTTGTGTGCAAAGATCTATTTTCAAATTGGGTCAAGGCTTGGCGTTGTAAAGCAGCAAACGCCAAAAACAGTTGCAAAGAAGTTAATGCAAGAAGTAATATGTAGATATGGAGTACCTTAAGTTATTGAAAGCAACAGAGGTACCCATTTCACAGGAGAAGTATTAGGCAAAATTCTGTCAGATTTAGGTGTTACTCAGGCCTTTTACACTCCCTGTAGGCAAAGTAGTAAACATGTAGAAAAACGTATCTATTACCTTAAAACTAAAGCTATAAAAATAAGTTACAGAAACAGGCAAAACATGGCTAGAAGGTTTACCCATTGCTTTGTTCTCACAAATACTTCAAGTGAAAAGCATGGGTTAATACCATATGAAATCTTATTTTGGTATTGTTGCTAGGACAGTATGCTATTTTCCACAGCAACTGCAACATGAGCATGGTAACTTAACTTATTATGTAATGCATATATAACAGCAACTAACCAAATTGCACGGCAAAGTTTTTAATTCTATTCCAGACACCAACTGTTTCCAAGACTCACATGAACTAAAGCAAGGTGATTGGGTGGTCACTAAGAAAAAGAAAGTCTCTTGAACCCAGATTCAAAGGACCGTTTTAAGTTCTGTTGACTACCGCCACTTCAGTCACGTTGAGTGGAAGAGACTCGTGAATAGACGCATCTCATTGCAAGAAAGTGACAAAGGAAGTATTATCCAATCACGATACACAATCAAAATATATAGATACAATTTAATAGGCCCCAGACCATATAAGGGTCTGGGGGATGTATAATGTGTTACTCAGTTCTTCTTGTTAGCATGGTTATTCTTATATAAACAGTAATGATTGATCCTTACTTATATGAGGAGTCAAGTGATAGTGCAATAATCAGTCACTATGCCAAAAATAACAGAACAAAAAGGAATATATATACACAACTAACTACCCTTACTCCACCTGAAATGTCTGCACATAGGATGTCAACAATTACCCAGGTAAAGACAAATAGGCATAAAAGATGCTAGTCATTAAATGTAAAACAGGACCAATATAAACAGTTCTCACCAATTGTTTACTGTATCTGCAGGCTAGTATGTCACTTTGCAGACCATGTATGGAGTAAAATGTTGTACTTATTTAATAAATTATACTAGCCCAGAAGATATTATTGATGAAAAAATAAATAAAGTAATACAGTTGAAAAATCAGTTCGCTACTAATCATAATTATACCAGTGTATTTCCAGATTCTTTCTTTTCTTGGTTTTATAAACACTATACAACCAATTGCTTTTCAGAAATATTATCTATTGTTGCTAAGGAACTTGTTTTGCTATTAATTAGATATGTTAAGGCTTCTTATGTGGATACTGACACTAAAATGTTTTTATACCTAAGGCATTGCTGAAACTGCTAAACCGCAACCAATTTATATGGAACTTATTGGAGGAGCTATAATATACAATTCCACATTCTTCTACTGTGAGACCTGCCATACCAGATACACAGAAGCTTCCAGCTGTCCCTACTGTTATGATGACATAATCTAATGAACTTTGCTATCACAATATTGAGTCAAAAAGACTTTCAAGGACTATTGAGCAAGGACTATGGACATTATGATGATTCCATCTTCAGAAGATACCTCTAATTTATGAACTCTTATAATAATTTAAAAGTTAGGGATAAGAGAATAGGGAACATTGATTCTGCATAAGTATAGGGGTGTTGAATGGATTAGCCCATGTCTCGAGTGCCCTTAAGGCACACTTGATGTGAAAGTAGGTGTCCCTATAGAATCAATGGCCAGGTAAAGGAAGGGTAGAATAGAGGTAAAAATTGTAAACAAAGAGGGGAAATTGATAAAGATGGAAACCATCTTTGTTCATAGACTCCATATTGCTAAGCTGTTTATAATTGTTTATCAGATCAGAGTTGATATTGGAAAGAACTGCAAGGCGTTGCACTTTGAGTGAACTATATTGAAACCTTCTTATGATCTATTTTTATTACTTTTCTGAGTAAAATATAAATGTCAGCAGCTAGACATATATGCTTCACAGGTGTCCAGTAGTTTGCGGTAAGGGAGGTGTGAAAAACATAATTAGACATAGCATGTCTCACATTTAGCAAAATTCCCCTAACTAACCCATTTAAAAGCACATACAGTATAAAAATATAGGCGTTGGCAAATATATTACGTATAAGATAAGAGTTTTATTAGCCAATAGGATTAAGCTTCGTGTCAGGAATCGACGACACCATATGTTAATTTGTATCCTTTATAATGTGCTGTTTCCAGGAAATAAAACCTGCTTCTGCATCTGCTTCTGTTTCTGCTATTTCCTACTTCACTCTATTTAACTGGTAACTGGCTGCAGCCATGAATGAACCTGATGCTGACCGATTGAGTGTGTGCTTGAGCTTGGATCAGCGAGGGGTGCCCTGTCCTGGGGTTACCTTTATCAAACCTTAAATAAGGATTAGGAACATGAGGCATTCATCCTTGACAAGGTAGCACGAAGCGCGTTGGAGACGTCACCAGCGGCCGTTGCCGCACTGAGGAATCGAGCTGCTATTCAGCCAAGGCTGATCCCAGCTGCCGCGGCTGTCTCACAGCGATCAGTTGCCGCACAGCCGGGACCCTCCTATACAGTGGAATCGGAACACCGAGGACACCACTGGTTCGGGTAAGAGTTAGGGCTAGAGGCATTGTTAATCTGTGTTACCTGTTTGAGAAGACACCCGTCCAATTTTAAACAAATTCAGGAAAGAGCTTTAAACATTATCTCTTTTTTAAGTATGTTACTTTTGTGCTTTAAATGCTTTTTTTCTTTTCAGCGCTTGTTAACATAATTTTTTATAATTTTATACATTGTAGTTCCCTTTATGGAGGTAATAGAGAAACTTGTAAAGTCCTTAATGTGTTAAAGTGCAGTTACTGAAAGACACCAAAGAGAATACAAATATATTTAATGCAGAGCTATATTAGTTTATTATTCATATGATTTTATAATTTCAGGATCGGAATGAGTAAATTAAGAGAACTACATTATATATAGGTGAGCTGAGTTTCCCCTCATAAATGCGGTGAACATGCTCCCTTGGATGTTGAGTCCCATCCCCCACTGATGGGAGGTGAGGGATGCATAGAGATGTACTCTGTTTTTGTTATTTATTTACTGTAATGCTAAGTTTTGTCTCCCTGTACTGTCCTTTGTACGGTGCTGCAAAACACTTGTGGCGCCCTATAAATAAAATGTAATAATAATAATGGCAAGCAGTGGAAAACATATGACCCTGGCCATAAGACTATAGGGGACATTGAATTATTTCATGTGATAATGATGACAGTTATGAAACTAAGCCAAAACTCACCAGATACCTACAAAAATGTTCACGAACTAGCTAGCAAGAGGAAGGAACTTGTGCTCTAATGTCGTCTGCCTTCATTTCAAATTCATGCTCTCAAAACTCAACCTGTAGTGCTGCCCTTTCCCTCTCTAAACAGTTGAATTACAAAATCCTTATCTCCTCTCAATATTCCAATCGTTGTTGTCTTTTCACCACTTTCAACTTCCTTCCTTTGTCCTAACTCCTAATGAAGTTATTGCCTTAATATGGTCCTCGCCCCACTTTCCTCCGTCACAACATCCCCTCCCGTCACCTCCACTCACTCTCTTCCATTGCCTGTTCTCATCTCTTCACCTACTTACTCCTCTCATCAAGCACAGTCCCTTATTCATTCATCCATGTCCTTGTTTCCCCCTTTCTTAATCCCACCCCCCATTTTAGTGGTCAGCATCATACAAGAGAGGTTCAACCAGACTTGTGTCACCTCCTGCCTCTGCATCTCTCAGCCACACCATCATCTCCTGCTGGCATCTCTCCGCCACAGCATTATCCCCCTCCCTACATCTCTCAGCCACACCATCATCTCTCCCCTGCATCTCTCAGCCACACCAGTATATCCTTCCTGTGTCTCTCAGCCACGCCATCATCTTCTACCTGCGTCCTTTTTCAGCCACACCATCATCTCCCCATGTCTCTCAGCCACACCTTCATCTCCTCCCTGCATCTCTCAGCCACACCATAATTTCCCACATGCGTCATCTCCCACCCACACCATTATCTCCCACCTGCCTTTCTCACCAACCCCCCACTCTGTGCCTCTCAGCCTGTCCTCCCTTCACTGTGCCTCTCAGTCTGCACCCCCTCCCACCTTTCTCTCTGTGTCTCTCAGCCTACTCCCCCTTCACCTTGTGCCTCTTAGCCGGCTCCCCCTTCATTCACTCTGTCTCTCAGCCTACCCCCTTCACTCTGTCTTTCAGCCTTCACCACCCTTGTCTCTCAGCCTCCCCCATTCACTCTAGGTCTTTCAGTCTGTCTCTAACTTCATGCCTCTCAGCATCCCCGGGAGGCGCTGGTAAATGCAGGTCATGGGTGCATAGTGTACGGGGGGTGATACCCACATACTTTCACCACTGGGCCGGCAGCTCTCTACATTAGGGTGTGCGGCCAGGCACACCTATGCTCTGCTTATATCATCATCTCACTGCCACCAATGGCACCAAACCTTTAGGTTCAGCCGACTTGCTCCTATTCTGGGTCTTTTGACTTCTGGTACACCAATGTTTATAGAGTCCATGAAGTAATGCATGGCGCATGGGTAAAAGACAATTGATTAGTATGTCCTATTAAGGATAACTAGCAGCATAATTTCCCTTATGGACATGCATTAAGGACAAATGCCAAAGTGGAAACATTTACTTTCTGGTATTTTTCCTTTCATGCAAGATAAATGGGATGTTGTCTAATTGATGTTCACAAGAGCAACAACCTACGTTGGCGCAGGGATCTGATGCTCGGACCCAGCGCCAGCCATAGATGTATCCTCAGTGGGACAAATCATCTACATCTGTTTGGACTCCGGACAGTCTGGCGGATTTGCAAACTGTCTGGATAGATCCCAGATGGCTAGCACCACCTCTGGAGCAAGTAACCCTGTTGCCTATGCTCAGAGTCAGCCCTTCGGATACTGGGGCAGATGTATTAAGCCTGGAGACGGCATAAGGAAGTGATAAACCAGTGATAAGTGCAAGGTGATAAACGCACCAGCCAATCAGCTCTTAACTATTAATTTACATATTGGAGCTGATTGGCTGGTATGTTTATCACCTTGCACTTATCACTGGTTTATCACTTCCGTATGCCTTCTCCAGGTTAATATATCTGCTTCAATGTCTTAAATACTTCACAGGTGCTTTCCATGGTGGGAGTTAAGAATTTTTCAAAAGAGTCGAAGATTAAGGTCAGATTAACACCAAGCAATATATTTTATCTCCAAAGTTCATTATTGAACTTTTCAATTTTGGGGTTGAGGATTTTTAACTATTGTACAAACAGTAATTCTTTATTAACAAATTTTTATATTAAATAAAATTGTAAAAGAAATGACTCTATAGCTGTTAAAGTGGTCAATCACCTACAATTGGCAGGAACAACAACCAAATCTTTGGAAAGTTCCTCAATTTTTACTGTAGATTAAATTTGTGATTTTTATTATTATTTTTTTTACCTTTAGAATTTTTTTATCACTTACAATTCTTAACTATGAATTACAGATCACTATCAAAAATGTTAACTATTTTTCATCTAAAACATACAGTAGAAAAGATTGTGGGCATAATCACTCCATACCTCCCAACTTTACTGTTCTGTGGAGCGGGACACTTGCGCGGCGAAGCCGCGCGCGCTCCCGAAAAAGGGTGTGCCCTACGAAAAGGGGGCGTGGCTTCACGGGAGGACCCGCGGTCGCGAGCCACGCCCCCGTTTTCGTCACTGAGGGGGCATGCCCAGCGCTCATGCGCACAGCGTCTATTCACCGCTGCTCTGCTAAGCAGAGCAGCGATTGACAGAGCCTCCCAACTGACCCCCCCCACCGCGGGACACTGCGGCCCGCGGGTGGGACAGCGGGACAGTCCCCAAAAAACGGGACTGTCCCGCGAAAATCGGGACAGTTGGGAGGTATGTCACTCTATAGAGGACAGAGACTCTTTACACTGACAATCCCAACAGCATGACCAATTCCATGAGGTATTTATTTAATACTCTCCTCCCAAACTATAATCCCAATTTAATTTTGTAGCAGGCTGTACTATTTTAGCTCAATGGTTTTTAACAATACTCAAACACAACAATAAATTAATTCAGCCCAGGTAACTGCACAAATACATTTTAAATTGAAGTTCTAGAGCAGGGTATTTTTTACCTAACAGATGGAAATATTTTGGAGGTCTGCATTAATGAATAAGGGGTATGCATGCAAGCAGGGCCTTCCTACCTCTATGTCTGTCTGTTATTAGCCAGTTTTGTTCTATTACTGTTGTTCCAAATGTAAAGTGCAACGGAATATGCTGTGCTGTATAAGAAACTGTTAATAAATAAAAGACATGCAGTGCACTACTTAAACAATTTACTTCTTATTAATTATCTTGTTGGTGTAAAACCCTATTAAATCTATTTGCAAATATATATCGAATTAAGGAAATGTTTCAAAATGCATTTCACCTAGGATATACAATGTAGTGTTCAATGTAGTCAAATTTAAGGAGGGGTGACGGGCGGACGTCCTCGGAGATCCACACATTAGGGGTCCCCACAGACTGCTTTTTAAATCAGAGCAGTCTCCCTCAGCCGCCGCCAAGGTGCGCCGTGTATAGTCAGTAACACACGCTGGCGGCTCAGTCAGTGTCACGCGGGATTTCCTGTAGGGCAGTACGGATGGTGTAATGGTTAGCATTACTGCCTCACAGCACTGAGGTCATGGGTTCGATTCCCACCATGGCCCTAACTGTGTGAAGTTTGTATATTCTCCCCGTACTTGCGTGGGTTTCCTCCGGGTACTCCGGTTTCCTCCCACAATCCAAAAATATACTGGCAGGTTAATTGGCTCCCAACAAAAATTAACCCTAGGGTGAATATGTGTGCGTGCACATGTGGTCGGGAATATAGATTGTAAGCTCCACTGGGCAGGGACCGATGTGAATGGCTAATTCTCTGTAAAGCGCTGCGGCAGGGGCGGAACTACTGGCAGGGCAGGCAATGCATTGCACTGGGGCCCCGCCGCACTCAAGGGCCCACAGCCGCCGGCATTACAATGAGTCACAATGACTCGTATCATGCCGCAGCCGCACACCAGGCACCAGCGCTCCCGTCGGGTCTGCGTCCCGCGACTCCCGCCGCCCGCCCGTCGTAACGAACAGATCAGGCCAGGGCACTACGGGCAGCAGCCGCAGCACCAGACACGCTGCCGCCTCTGTAACACAAGAAGAGGGAGGAGGGTCGCTTGGAGATGAGAGGAGCAGCGGCACGGGGGGGAGGAGGAGGAGGAGGGAGGTGGAGGAGGGAGCCGCAGCAGCGCTTTGTTACTGGTGGAGGCGCTGCTGCTGCTGCCCCTCTGCTTCACTATAGGCTGTCTTCCGAGAACAGCCTATAGTGAAGCAGAGGGGCAGCAGCGCCTCCACCAATAACACAGCGCTGCTACGGCTCCCTCCTTCACCTCCCTCGTCCACCTCCTCTACTGCCCGGGAATCGTCAAACTGCACGAGGAGCCTGAGCCAGCGGAGAGGGTAAGTATAATTCTTCTTTCTTTCTTTCGTCTCTTTCTTTCTTTCTTTCTTTCTTTCGTCTCTTTCTTTCTTTGTTGGGACTGCCTGCCGCTATGTGTAAAAAGGGGGGCTGCCTGCCGCTATGTGTAAAAAGGGGGACTCTGCCTGCCGCTATGTGTAAAAAGGGGGAATCTGCCTGCCGCTATGTGTAAAAAGGGGGAATCTGCCTGCAGCTATGTGTAAAAAGGGGGGCTGCCTGCCGCTATGTGTAAAAAGGGGGACTCTGCCTGCCGCTATGTGTAAAAAGGGGGAATCTGCCTGCCGCTATGTGTAAAAAGGGGGAATCTGCCTGCAGCTATGTGTAAAAAGGGGGTATCTGCCTGCCGCAATGTGTAAAAAGGGGGAATCTGCCTGCAGCTATGTGTAAAAAGGGGGACTGCCTGCCGCAATGTGTAAAAAGGGGGAATCTGCCTGCCGCTATGTGTAAAAAGGGGGAATCTGCCTGCAGCTATGTGTAAAAAGGGGGACTGCCTGCCGCAATGTGTAAAAAGGGGGAATCTGCCTGCCGCAATGTGTAAAAAGGGGGAATCTGCCTGCCGCAATGTGTAAAAAGGGGGAATCTGCTTGCCGCAATGTGTAACAAGGGGGAATCTGCCTGCCGTAATGTGTAACAAGGGGGATGCTGTCTGCCGTAATGTGTAACAAGGGCACGCTGTCTGCCATAATGTGTAACAAGGGCAAGCTGTCTGCTGTAATGTGTAACAAGGGCAAGCTGTCTGCTGTAATGTGTAAAACGTGTATGCTGTCTGCCATTATGTGTAACAAGGGCAGGCTGACTGCTCTTATGTGAAAAAAGTGTACGCTGTCTGCCGCTATGTTTAACAAGGGCAGGCTGTCTGCCGTTATGTGTAAAAAGTGTACGCTGTCTGCCGCTATGTTTAACAAGGGCAGGCTGTCTGCCGTTATGTGAAAAAAGTGTACGCTGTCGGCCGCTATGTGTAACAAGGGCACGCTGTCTGCCGTTGTGTAAAAAAGGGGGATGCTGTCTCCCGTAATGTGTAAAAAGGGGACGCTGTCTGCTGTAATGTGTAAAAAGAGGAATCTGTCCGCCGTAAGGTGTAAAAGGGTCTCTACCTGGTGTAGTGGTGCTACTGTGCGGCGTAATTTGAATAATGTAGACTACTGTGCACCGTTTTATGAATTGGTATTATTTTGTGGCCACAATCCTTCCCCACGAAGCCACGCCACTATGTATTTTTGCGCGCGCCTACGGCGCGCACTGCCTCTGTTTTGCATGCAGGGGTGGGGCTCCAATGCCGTTTCTTGCACACAGTGCTAAAATGTCTAGTTACGGCACTGTTGCTAGGTATCCACTTCCCTGAGCAGGCGCCCCTCACCAGATCCTCTCCAGGGGTGAGGGGGTGGACTTGGATGGGATGGGATGGGGGGGGGGGGGGGCCCAAGCCATTTTGTCGCACATGGGCCCACTGCTCGCTAGTTCCGCCACTGCGCTGCGGAATATGTGTGCGCTATATAAATAACTGGTAATAAATAAATAAATTTCCCTTCACTATCTCGCAAGACACTGACTGAGCCGCCGGCGTGCGCTGCTGTCACTGGCCTGGCTGATGCTGCTCTGTAAGTGTGTGGGTGAGTGTGTGTGCACGCGCACTCAGGGAAGGGGGGGCCCTGGCCGCAATCCTATTGGGGGCCCCCCACGTAATCATTGCCTGAGGCCCCCACCAGCCTTAATCCAGTCCTGGTGAGGAGGGCGTATTTAAATTTTGAAGGATAACATTTTAAACAGCTACTGTGGCAATACATCACATGTAAAATGTTCCCCTTCAAAATGTAAATATGTCCTCCTTACTGATTGATCAGCACCCTGCAACTAGAGTGGACTCTACAATGGAAGCTAATAACTTAAATCACTCTGTATATTCCCCCCTAAAAGATATGTCCAGTGATTCAACATGTATTACCCTTTTTAATTTGAGCACTCCCCAACTTGCCTTGTCCTACTGAATAAGGTGCTGTATGTGTTTTAAGCAGTGTCAAATTCTTAATAATTTGTTCTAGAATTTTTATATGTTGCAAAGGTGGTAGTACTGTACAGTAAATGTACGCATTAAAAAAAATGTGTTCTGCTATTCTCCCATGAGAGCTGGTGAGTCAAATACAGTTGCCTTGGAAACCATGACATAGGGAGAAGTGAAAAAAAAAGAAAACCCTGTTGTCTTTTTGCACATCCATTCCATGTGTCTCCAGAGCTTTGTTACTATATGAATATATTACATTATAGGTGCAAAGAAAGCATGACAGCTTAGCACCTGGAATAGTGCTCCGTCACATTTTCTGTCTGAAGACAAATGACTATTGATCCTGCCTCCTTACAGGAGCAATTACATGATTAAGTGAACCTCTAAATAAAGCTATTGCAGCATAGAGAACATGTTTACTTGCTTTTCATTCATAATAAACCGTTACCAACCATTATCCACTACAATCTGTGTAAGAAAAAATAAGTGTTATTAATGTGTAATCTCAATTTAAATGTGTGCAGCACCATGAAACCATTTCTGTTGTCAAAGTTATGTACTCAATATTCATTGAATATACTGTATATGTCACTGAAATTATGCAGGAATAGCATATGATTTTTATAATCTCAGCTCAGGTATTATGAAACTGGCATCTTTTTGAATGAACATTATATTTGTAATAGATTTGCAAAAGTATTCTCAGCTAAGAAGCATTGTAACATTGTTTCATTTGATCTTTCATAATAAAATATAAATTGTCAAAATACTAGGGCACATTGTACACCTCCCCGTGGGAGATTATGAGGAGGAGTTAGGTGTAAAATGCCCTCGGGTGTGACACGTGTCACCATTATCGCAGCCTTGTCCCTCTTGCCCATTGCCATGATTCATGTAATAATGTAGTGAGGAAAAGGGCAGCATGGGACAATTTGTTGCCAAATTCACTGGGTGCTTTCCCAGGAGCACTGCTGGAGCATCTGCCCAAATCCCCCCAAATTTTGGTGTCGCCCGGGCATTCCAAGAGAGTAAGCAAGAGTGAATTATACAGATCTACCATACTTTCAGAATACAATAAGCAACATTTAATAGTGCATTATTTCAAAATGATTCACATCTCACAGAACGCCCAAAACTATGGGCAACCCCTAACAATACATAAAAGCATTTATCATAGTGATGACACACTTTTTGTAGCAGAACAATGACTAACTGCCACATCGAAAACTATCCAGTAGATATAAACATTTGTCCACATACAGTACACTACCGAACAACTGCAATACAAATGTAGCAGGAGGCATCTGTAGTAAATAGACTCCTCCTACATGCATGTGCTGCGCCCAAAGCGGCAGCATTGGATCACCATATGTCAATCACGCTGCAGGTAAGGGGGAACTGCAAGTGATCACGCAGAACCAGTTTTGCACATGCTCAGAACGGATCCTGCTCAAATCATTGGATTTGTATATAAACCATCTGAACCTGAGTCTGAACTGGATACACAGTGGTACAATGCTGCGGATGCGACTTTTTCTCACACCGTGTTCCATTGTGCTACATCTGCAACTGTTTGAAATTAATTCCTATGCAGTTAGCGTCGCAGCTCAGGATCTCTAGAACCCTGCGTCTGTGAATAATACACAAAATTTAAAGAAATATAAATAAGTGTATGAGGACACCTGTGTGTGTGTGTGTGAGTTCAGTATGATTTCCCGATGGACGAGATGCCGGCGGTCAACATACCGACAGCGATATCCCGTCCCATCAGAGTCCCGACAGCCCCCTGAAAAGTAACTTAGCCCTCCCTTATGGGTGCCTAACCCTCCCCGGGGGTGCCTAACCCTCCCAGGTGGTGCCTAACCATAACCCTCCCTACTCCGCTGCCTAAACCTAACCCTCCCCGCTTGGTGCCTAACCCTAACCACCCCTTCTAAGTGCCTAAACCTAACCCTTACTTTCCCGTTCCTGCACCCTAATCCCCCCTTCTCATGCCTAAACCTAACCCCCCCTTTCCCCACGGCAGGACACCTACGCGTCCCGCTGGAAGGTCATTTGGGATTCTGGCTGGTGGTATTTTGACGCTGGCCATGTGGTGTCCTTCGGGATCGCAGCATTGGTATATCGACCGCTGGGATCCCGTCCTTCAGGAACTTAACTGCATCCAGTGTGTGTGTGTGTGTGTGTGTGTGTGTGTGTGTGTGTGTGTGTGTGTGTGTGTGTGTGTGTGTCTGTGTAATTTACAGCTTTGAGCCCTGTTAGCAGATAAATAAATAATAATCCATGGTAGGTGGTGCTCCAGCAAAAGCACTGTTTTTGTAGACGCACTGTACACTCACAATTTCCCTCCATGAATAGTAGTTATCTTAAAATCATTGCCAGGGACACTGTGTATCCAAGCATGATTCATAGTTGTGTAAGTATATTATAAATAGTGAGAAATGCATTCAGTTTGTCATTGTAGAAAGGGAGCAGGACACAGGGGTGATGGGACACATGAAGCAGTGAGGATTTATCTTTCCCATAGCCACATTGTTCATATTAAATGGTTGGCACAGTGCTGGAATAAACCAAGGGTCAGGGCAAAGTGATGGTGTAATTAATTTAAAGCAGTAACTATGACCAGAGCCGGCCATAGCTATAGGCAAACTAGGCAATTGCCTAGGGCATTTGATATGCCTAGGGGCATCTGCAGCTTCTGCTGATTAAAATGATATGCGGCATGCCTATATTCTGTATAGCATTTCACACAGTATATAGGCATGCTGCATATCATTTTAATCAGCAGAATCTGCTTGTGCATCCTAGCCACATAGCAATGCAAATAAGATGCATTTTCATAAAAAAAGGTGCCCGACGTTAGCATTGAGGCAAGATTTATGAGGACACATCTGTATCCAAGCAGAGGCAGAGGTCACAGTGTTAGTGGCAGTGTGAGTGCTGTGTGCATGTGAGTGGGTTGGTTGTGCAGTAGTGTTCGGAATATGTGTAAGGAGCATTATGTGTGTCATGTAAAAATGCATTAATAATGTGCAACATATGTGTAAGGGGCACTGTGTGTCATTATGTGTATAAGGGCATTAATAATGTGTGGCATATGTGTAACAGGGTACTACTGTATGTGTGTCATTATGTGTATAGGGGCACTAATAATGTGCAGCAAATGTGTAGGGGGCACTATGTGTCATTATGTGTATAAGGGCATTAATAATGTGCGGCATATATGTAAGGGACATTATGTGTAAAAGGGCATTAATAAAGGTTGTCATAATGTGTAAGGCACATTATGTTTATAAGGACATTAATAATGTGTAAGGGGCATTACTGTGTGGAATTATGTGTATAAATGCATTACTAATGTGTGGCATTATGTGTATAGGGTGCTCTACTATGTGGCGTTGCGTATAGAAAGGGCACTGCTGTGTCATCTAATATGAATAAAGAGCAATAGGGTGTGGTGTAATGTGAATAAGGAGCAATTCAGTGTGATGTAATGTGAATAAGGGGCTCTACTGTGAGGAGTAAAGTTTATAAGGTAAAGTGATACTACTGTGTGATGCAATATGAATTATGGACACCATCACATGATCAAATGTGAATAAAGTTGCAGTACTGTGTGGCGTAATTGGAATTGGGGTTACTATTGTGTGGTCATGCCCCTTGCCAGCAAAAACACACCCTTTTTGGGCTGTATGCGCCAAATGTGCGAACTGTTCCTATTTAAAATATAGGGAGTACAAACACCAAAATAAGGACTGCTATGGGTGAGGGGTGATGGTGCTGGGAAAGAGGTGCAACCATTGGTGGTGCTAGGGGGCACCAGCCAAAATCTTGCCTAGGGCATCATATTGGTTAGGGCCGGCCCTGACTATGACAGCACTGTTCACACAGATATCAATTATGCCACCACTGTCTTCCCTTCCATGAAACTGAGCTGACTTAAACATTACCTGTGAGTATTGTATTGGTGCAGTCATTGTCTGGAGCCCAGTGCTGACATAATTAGAGATGTAAGGTCACTGTACTGGTATCATGAATATTTATAGTCACAGTGTTGGCAAACCTGTCATGGGGGATTCACAATGTGATATAAACGAAGTGTGCTGGCATAATGATATAGTTATGAGATATGACATAATGCTTGTGTGGGGAGCACAGTGATGACATGCTCAATGTCTGGGAGATAATGAGCTAGTAGGATCTAAGGGCCTTATTCAGGTTTGTTAGCAAACCAAAAAAGCACACAAATGGGCCAAACCATATTGCAATGCAGGTGGGGCAGATGTAACATGTGCAGAGAGATTAAGATTTGGGTGGGGTGGGTTCACACTGAAATCTAATTTGCAGTGTAAAAATAAAGCAGCCAGTATTTACAATGTACAGAAACAATATAACCCACCCAAATCTAACTCTCTCTGCACGTTACATCTGCCCCACCTGCGGTGCAACATGATTTTCGCTCATTACCGTGCTTTTTTGGTTTGCTAACAAACCTGAATAACCCCCTGTGTCCAGAGTGCACAGTGCTCGAAGAATAATACAAATAAACATCATGGGTGGGATGTAATGAACTCAGTGTCACTGTCCAGTGGCTGTGCTGGATGCTGGCCGAACTCAGGGGGTAATTCAGACCTAATCGCTGCTGTGCGTTTTCGCACAGCGGGTGATCAGATCTAAACTGCGTATGCACCGCAATGCGCCGGGGCGTTGGATGACTGCACCGGGCATCAGTGCGAAAAAAGCGATGGCACGGGCGATTGCAAGGTGATTGACAGGAAGGGGCTGTTTGTGGGTGACAACTGACTGTTTTACAGGAGTATCCGGAAAAACGCAGGAGGGACCAGGCGTTTTCAGGTTTAAATCGCAACAAATATGGTTTATATCGCACCGTGTGTACAGGGTTTGCAATGCTGATGCGTGGTCCCGCCATGTCAGTATCGCAAGCCCACATCTCATGTGCATGCATGCCAGATGTGATCAGATCGCAAGCAAACACAGTGCATATATGACCGTGTGTACAGAAAAGCCTTGCGATCCCGATTTATGTCACCCAAGCCACTCCTCGGCCACTCCCTGAGCCCTCCTCTTTTCACACTGCACGGAGGAAGAAAAGGAAGCCATCAAGCAGCAGCCAGAGCCTTGAGTTTTGGCAAGTATTAAAAGCCACCGACCACCAATGTTTTTACTTATAATGGCTGCCGCTATTTATCCCCTGTGAAAAGGTGCCACTACTCCCCTGTAATACCAGCCCACTATTTAAATGAGCTTTTCTTTTTTTTTCTTTTTTTAGCATGGTACAAATCGCACATGGTTCAAATTGCACCGGGTGTATGTGCAATATCGGCTCCCAGGACTTCAAGGGAAATCGCATGGTACAAATCTCACATGGTACAAATCTCACCCTGTGTAGGCCTCTTAACTTCATGTTAGATGTATATGTGTCAGTGACACAGTGTCACTATATCTTATTCAGACGTACAAAAAACAAATAGCTGATATGTGGGATTAACATATGACATGTATAATTTGGCTCCAGATGCTTTTTGCACAGGGGTGACTCAGAGTTGAATGTGTACCTGTTGGCAGAATGTTGCTTTCATATTTTCTCACTGAGCATGCTCCAGTGCCAAGAACAGATGATGCAAAGTCAGGGCCAGATTAACAATGGGGCGGATGGAGCTGCAGCTCCAGGCCTACCCATGAAAATAGGCCCACTGGAGATTGGCAGCATTGACAGGAAAAATGTTTTCCTATCACATGCTGCCAGCGGCCGTCCTCCCAGGCCCCTAGGCGAACCCTGCTGAGCTGACGCCTCCCCTACCTGCCCGGGAGAATGTCTCTTGAAGCCGGGTCCTCAGCATTAAAAACAGCAGTGCAGTGAGGAGCTCCCCAGCCCTTCCTGCACCACATGACATCACATAGGCTCCAACCAGGGGCGAAGCTAGGAGGTGGAGCCATGGTAGATGGAAGGATGATCTGAAACTGCATGAACGGGTAGGTAAGGCGGCTGGCGCAGATTTTCCTGCTCAGCGGTCAGCTGTTAGTCTGATTTACAGCTCGGCTTGGCAGCAGCATTTGGTTGTTTCAACAGTGCACTGTGAGCTTCGCTGAAGAGAGGACACTGGACTGAGGGGAAAGTGGGACGTCTGTCATACTTTGTAGTGTCCCGCAGCTGATTTAATAAAGTTTTTTTTATTGTTATAAAAAAATGCTATGCGATTTGTGCACCGCTGGGGACTTGCAAAGGCTGTTGCAGCACTGACAACATAGGGGGGTAATTCCAAGTTGATCGCAGCAGGAAATTTTTTAGCAGTTGGGCAAAACCATGTGCACTGCAGGGGGGCAGATATAACATTTGCAGAAAGAGTTAGATTTGGGTGGGTTATAGTGTTTCTGTGTAGGGTAAAAATACTGGCTGCTTTATTGTTACACTGCAAATTAGATTGCAGATTGAACACACCACACCCAAATCTAACTATCTCTGCACATGTTAAATCTGCCTCCCCTGCAGTGCACATGGTTTTGCCCAACTGCTAAAAAATTACCTGCTGCGATCAACTTGGAATTACCCCCATAGCTTCTACATCCTCGTGGTGGCCCCCCTAGTAGGATTAACATTGATCTTCAACAGGTTAAGGGAAAGTAATAGAAAGAAACAGCAGTTTGTGATTGCCTTAGTGAGGATGGAGGGAGAAGTATAATGAGGGAAGTGCTATTTGGAATAATTGGGTTAGTTAATTATGGTTAGACGCTGTCTGTGTTATATGGCGTCACAGACGCTCTCTGTGTTATATGGCGTCACAGACGCTCTCTGTTATATGGCGTCACAGACGCTCTCTGTGTTATATGGCGTCACTGATGCTCTCTATTATATTGAGTCACTGATGCGCTCTGTATTATATTGCGTCACTGGTGCTCTCTGTATTATATGGCGACACTGGTGCTCTCTGTATTATATGGGTCACTGGTGCTCTCTGTATTATATGGCGACAGTGGTGCTCTCTGTATTATATGGCGACAGTGGTGCTTTCTGTATTATATGGCGTCACAGATGCTCCCTGTATTATATGGCGTCACTGATGCTCTCTGTATTATATGGCATCTCACACACTCTCTGTGTCATATGGCGTCACAGACACACTCTGTATTATATGGCGTCACTGATGCTCTGTATTATATGGTGTCACAGACGTTCTCTGTGTTATATGGCGTCACAGACGATCTCTGTATTATATAGCGTCACTGATGCTTTCTGTATTATGTGGCGTCACAGACGTTCTCTGTATTATATGGCGTCACTGATGCTCTCTGTATTATATGGCATCACTGATTCTCCCTGTATTATATGGTGTCACTGATGCGCTCTGTATTATATAGCGTCACTGATGCTCACTGTATTATATTGCGTCACTGGTGCTCTCTGTATTATATGGGTCACTGATGCTCTCTGTATTATATGGCGACACTGGTGCTCTCTATTATATGGCGACACTGGTGCTCTCTGTATTATATTGCGTCACTGGTGCTCTCTGTATTATATTGGTCACTGATGCGCTCTGTATTATATGGCGACACTGGTGCTCTCTGTTATATGGCGTCACTGGTGCTTTCTGTATTATATGGCATCACAGACGCTTCCTGTATAATATGGCATCACTGATGCTCTCTGTATTTTCTCTTACGTCCTACAGGATGCTGGGGTCCACATTAGTACCATGGACTATAGACGGGTCCACTAGGAGCCATTGGCAGTTTGAGAGTGTGGGCTGGCTCCTCCCTCTATGCCCCTCCTGCCAGACTCAGTTTAGAAAATGTGCCCGGAGGAGCCGGTCACAGCAACGGGAGCTCTCCAGAGCTTCTTTAGTACAAGTTTATTTTAGAGTTTATTATTTTACAGGGAGGCTGTTGGCAACAGCCTCCCTGCATCGAGGGAATAAGGGGGGGAGTAGTGTCCGCCCTGCGGGGTCTGAGCCACTATCTCCGCTGACAGGACACTGAGCTCCTGAGGGGATCGAACGTGGCATGCCACCACCCCCTTACAGAGCCAGAAGATCAGAAGAAGCGAGATATGGCGGCTCTAGGGTAGGTGCACAGCTCTGAGCGGCTGCGCTTCGGGAAGGCTCAGCGGCACACAGTGTTGGCGCTTTGAGGGGCGTCCTGAGCCAGCGTCTTACTACCATACACTGGTCACAGACGCTAACCGGAGACTGGATCCCCAGGCTAGAGTCACAATACTCCGTACACAGACGCTCAACAGGGGGCGGAATCCCCTGCCGTGCGACGGAGTCCCCAGGCCAGTATAAAGAATTTGTGCGGGAAGACGCGCCATCGTCAAGGGGCGGGGCTTCTCCTCAGAGCGGACCTAGCAGCATTCAGCGCCATTTTCCTGCCTGCAGTTCCTGTACACAGACGCTGTCAGAGCTGTCCCTCCAAGCAACTCCAGCTATCCTGTGCGGTACAGGGGGTTGTAGAAGGGGGGAGGAGGTGAATTAGATCTGTGCAACTATTACAGTACACAGTGGGCGCTGATAAGGGGTGTCCTTTATATATAATAGCGCTGTGAGTGGGATGGCTCTGATCTCTGTGTCTCTCTTGCCATTCTCAGGGGGGAAACTCTTTCTAACCTACCCTGTGTGTGTGTGGAGTGTTTGGGGTCTTCAGTCAGCTATGTCCAGGGACTCTGTGTCATATGCAGCTGAGGACATGTCCTCTCAGGATGATCTCATTCCATGTAATCAGGATTGCACTGTTGTAGCGCAGAAACCAGCAAGGGAGCCGGAGTGGTTATCCTCTATCAAAACTATGATTTCTCAGATATCTGCTAGGGTTGCTCAGAATGAATCTGCAACTCAGGTTTTACAGAATTCTATGGCGGTGTGGTCTGGTTCAGTTACCTCAGCCCCCCCCCCCCTCCCCTCTGTGGGGTCCCACAAACGTGCTCTTACCCAGATCATGACACGGATAGCGACTCTGACACGGCAGACGGAGATGGGGACGTGCTCAGGGGGGCCACATCTCTTTGCAAAAGGGGTGCAGTTGATGATAGAGGCTATTAGAGATGTGTTGAATATTACAGGCACAACACCTGAACAGGTTGAGGAGGCTTCACTGACAATAAGAAAGCCTCGCTAACCTTTGCTGCGTCCAAAGAATTAAATGCTATATTTGAAAAAGCATGGGAAAATCCAGAGAAAAAATTCCAGATCCCTAGGAGGGTTCTGGTTGCTTTCCCCTTCCCTGAGGGGAATAGAAGAAAATGGAAAAACCCACCCATAGTGGACGCGTCTGTATCCAGACTCTCAAAAAAGGTGGTTTTACCTGTCCCAGGATCAACCGCCTTAAAGGAGCCGGCTGATCGCAAGATTGATACTACGCTCAAATCCATATACATGGCTTCAGGGGCGATACTCCGTCCTACTATTGCCTGTGCATGGATTTCCAAAGCTATAGTAAAGTGGTCAGGCACGTTACTTGAGGGTTTGGATACGTTAGATAAGAGTGACATTGAATTGTTTCTCCGTAACATTCAGGATTCTGCAGGATTTATGGTGGAATCCATGAAAGACCTGGGTTCAATGGCTGCAGGGATTTCTTCCATGTCCGTCTCAGCTCGTCGAGGACTGTGGCTGCACCAGTGGTCTGCCGACGTGGAATCCAGGAGAGGTGTGGAGACCCTACCCTACACAGGTCAGGCTCTCTTTGGGGAAGCATTGGATGCGTGGATCTCCATGGCTACAGTGGGTAAGTCCCCTTTTCTTCCCTCAGCAACTCCTGCTACGAAGAAACCTTTTTCTTCACCTGCATCTCAGTCCATTCGGGTTTCTAAACCAAGAAAGACCAAACCAGCCAACACCTTCTTTAGAGGGGGCCGACCAAAATCCAAGAAACCTGCTGTGGCAGGTTCCCAAGAACAGAAACCTGCTTAAGGTGCGTCAAAGTCCTCCGCATGACGGTGGACAGCGCAGCCTGGAGGTAGGGGCGAGACTCAGACATTTCAGTCACGTCTGGGTGTCGTCCGGCCTGGTACCCCTGGGTACTAGATATTGTGTCCCAGGGGTCCCGGTTGGAATTTCAAGATCTCCCTCCTCATTAGTTCTTCACATCGGGCTTGCCAGCTTTGCAGGCAGACAGGGCTACCCTACAGGGAGCCATTCAGAAGTTGGTGGAGGCACAGGTCATTGTACCAGTCCCTCCTGCAATGCAAAACACAGGTTACTATTCAAACCTTTTCATGGTACCGAAACGGGATGGTTCGGTCAGGCCCATTCTGAACTTAAAATCACTAAACCCCTTTCTGAGGGAGTTCAAGTTCAAAATGGAGTCTCTAAGGGCAGTGATATCACGTCTGGAAGAGGGGGAATTCCTGGTATCCCTGGATATCAAGGATGCCTACCTCCACATTCCGATTTGGCTGCCGCATCAGGCTTATCTCCGATTTGCTCTGTTGGACTGTTATTTTCAGTTCCAGGCCCTACCATTCGGCCTCTCCACAACACCAAGGGTTTTCACCAAGGTGATGGTGGAAATGATGGTTCTCCTCCGCAGACAGGGGGTGAACATAATTCCGTATCTGGACGATCTGCTGATAAAGGCATCATCCAAGGAGAAGCTGTTTCAGTCAATAGCTCTCACGATACAGCTTCTCAAGGAACATGGTTGGATCCTGAATATCCCAAAATCACATCTGGAACCAACCAGGAGGTTGTCCTTTCTGGGAATGATCCTCGACACGGAGGTGCAGAGGGTGTTTCTTCCAGAGGAAAAAGCGTTGGTGATACAATCAATGGTCCAGGGTGTCCTGAAGCCTACCCGGATGTCGGTTCACCAGTGCATTCGCCTTCTGGGGAAGATGGTGACCTCTTACAAGGCTCTGCAGTATGGGAGGTTTCACGCTCGATCCTTCCAACTTGATCTCCTGGACAAGTGGTCGGGATCCCATCAACACATGCACCAGAGAATACGTCTGTCGCCAAAGGCCAGGATTTCACTCCTCTGGTGGCTGCAATTACCTCGCCTTCTGGAGGGCTGCAGGTTCGGGATTCAGGACTGGATCCTTCTAAACACGAATGCAAGTCTCCGGGGCTGGGGCGCAGTCACTCAAGGGGAAACCTTCCAAGGAAGCTGGTCAAGTCTGGAAGCGGGCCTGCCGATAAACATTCTGAAACTAAAAGCCGTATACTACGGCCTTCTCCAAGCGGCCCATCTTCTGAGAAATCGAGCCGTTCAAGTACAGTTGGACAACGTAACGACAGTGGCTTACATAAACCAACAAGGTGTAATGAAGAGCAGAGCTGCAATGTCAGAGGTAACAAGAATCATCCTCTGGGTAGAAAAACACGCGTTGGCGCTGTCAGCAATCTTCATTCCGGGAGTAGACAACTGGGAAGCGGACTTCCTCAGCAGACACAATCTCCATCCAGGGGAGTGGGGTCTCCATCCGGAGGTGTTCAAGGAGGTAACCAATCTTTGGGGCGTACCCCAAACAGACATGATGGCCTCTCATCTCAACAAGAAGCTTCGGCGGTATTGTTCCAGGTCGAGGGACCCACAAGCAGTGGCGGTGGACGCCCTAGTGACTCCATGGGCGTTCCAGTTGGTGTACATGTTTCCTCCACTTCCACTCATTCCATGGGTTCTCAAACTCATAAAGAGAACAGGAGCTCAGGCAATCCTCATTGCTCCAGACTGGCCAAGAAGGGCTTGGTATGCGGATCTTCTGGATCTACTGCTAGAAGAGTCGAGGCCTCTTCCTCTTCGGGAGGACTTGCTGCAGCAGGGGCCGTTCGCCTGTCAAGACTTACCATGGCTATGTTTGACAGCACGGAGGTGGAACGCCAGATACTAGCTCGGAAGGGCATTCCGAACAAGGTCATTCCTACCCTGATACAGGCTAGGAAAGGAGTAACGTCTAAACATTACCATCGTATTTGGAAAAAATATGTGTCTTTGTGTGAGTCCAAGAAGTTTCCTACGGTGGAGTTTCAACTGGGACATTTTCTCCTCTTCCTGCAAGCAGGTGTGGATATGGGCCTGAGGTTAGGATCCATAAAGGTCCAGATTTCGGCTCTATCCATTTTCTTCTAGAAACAGTTGGCTGCCCTCCCTGAGGTTCAGACTTTTTTGAAGGGAGTTCTCACATCCAACCTCCCTTTGTACTGCCTACGGCGCCTTGGGACCTTAATGTGGTGTTGCAGTTCCTCCAATCGGACTGGTTTGAACCTCTACAGGAGGTTGAGGTCAAGTTTCTCACGTGGAAGGCTGTCACTTTGTTGGCCTTAGCTTCTGCTAGACGTGTGTCGGAGTTGGGGGCTTTGTCATGTAAAAGCCCATACTTGATCTTCCATGAAGATAGAGCTGAGCTTTGGACACATCAGTAGTTTCTTCCGAAGGTTGTGTCGGCATTTCATATCAATCAACCAACCTAGTGTGGTGCCAGTCGCGACTGACTCCTCAATTTCAGCAAAGTCCTTAGATGTTGTAAGGGCTCTAAAGAGCTATATGAGGAGAACTGCTCATCACAGAAAATCGGACTCTGTTTATCCTCTATGATCCCAAGAAAATTGGGTGTCCTGCTTCTAAGCAGACGATCTCTCGCTGGATCAGGTTCACTATCCAGCATGCGTATTCTATGGCAGGCTTGCCGTGTCCTGCGTCTGTTAAGGCCCACTCTACTCGTAAGGTGGGTTCTTCCTGGGCGGCTGCCCGGGGTGTCTCGGCATTGCAACTCTGCCGAGCAGCTACTTGGTCTGGGTCGAACACGTTCACAAAGTTCTACAAGTTCGATACTTTGGCCTCTGAGGACCTTAAGTTTGGTCAATTGGTTCTGCAGGAGCCTCTGCGCTCTCCATCCCGTTCTGGGAGCTTTGGTACATCCCCATGGTACTAATGTGGACCCCAGCATCCTCTAGGACGTAAGAGAAAATAGGATTTTAATTACCTACCGGTAAATCCTTTTCTCGTAGTCGGCCCAGCACTTCGTTATCCTGCAGTGGTTATTTAGTTCAGTACTGCTTAGTTCTGGGAAAGTACTGTCTTGTTACTTGGTAAGTAATCTTGTTCAGCCGTTGCTGATGTTTCAAGCTAGTTAGCTTGGGTTGCCTTGTGAGTGAGCTGGTGTGAATCTCGCCACTATCTGTGTAATCCTTCTCTCGAAGATGTCCGTCTCCTCGGGCACAGTTTCTAGACTGAGTCTGGTAGGAGGGGCATAGAGGGAGGAACCAGCCGACCCTCTCAAACTCTTAAAGTGCCAATGGCTCCTAGTGGACCCGTCTATACCCCATGGTACTAATGTGGACCACAGCATGCTCTACGGACTACGAGAAAAGGATTTACCGGTAGGTAATTAAAATCCTATTATATGGCGTCACAAACATTCTCTGTATTATATGGCGTCACTGACTCTCTCTGTGTTATATGGCGTCACAGACACTCTCTGTATTATATGGCGTCACTGATGCTCTCTGTGTTATATGGCGTCACTGATGCTCTCTGTGTTATATGGCATTACAGACACTCTCTGTATTATATGGCGTCACTGATGCTCTGTATTATATGGTGTCACAGACGTTCTCTGTATTATATGGCGTCACTGATGCTCTCTGTATTATGGGTGTGGTATTGAAAGTCGACAATGTCTAGGTCGACCACTATTGGTCGACAGTAACTAGGTCGACAGGGTGTCTAGGTCGACAGGGTCTTTAGGTCGACATGTTCTAGGTCGACAGGTCAAAAGGTCGACATGAGTTTTTAATATTATTTTGGTGTCGTTTTCTTCGTAGAGTGACCGGGAACCCCAATTAGTGCACCGCGTCCCCTCGCATGGTTCGCTTCGCTCGCCATGCTTCGGGCATGGTGCCTTCGCTTCGCTCGGCACAGATTACCGTTCCAATCGTAGTCCACGTGGATCGTTAAGTATGAAAAGGTTCAAAAAAAGAAATAAATTGTGAAAAACTCATGTCGACCTTTTGACCTTTCAACCTAGAACATGTCGACCTAAAGACCCTGTCGACCTAGACACCCTGTCGACCTAGTCACTGTCAACCAATAGTGGTCGACCTAGACATTGTCAACCTAGTTACTGTCGACTTTCAATCCGGATCCCCTGTATTATATGGCAGCACTGATGCTGTCTGTATTATATGGCATCACTGATGCTCTCTATATGGGATCTAGCCATATAGAGCGCATCAGTGTGCGCCAACTACATGGGACTGCTGCAATGCCCAGCCCACGAGTTCTGTAGTCCAACTACACGTGACTGCTGTCATGACTACTGCACTACTGCAATTTGCTTCAGGAAACTGCTGCGATCTATTTCGGGTGAGTGGCTCACCCCTAGAATATCTATTTGAACACCTTGGGATACAAATGAAAAGTGCAGATTACTGTAGGTGCTTTTGTATGTCATTAAACATACCAGGACTGGCCCACAGGGGTACAGGGGAAACCACCGGTATGCCCCACTGCCTGGGGGGCCCTCCTCCTCTAGGGATCAGGTTCTAGACTGTGCACTTGAATTATATATTATACATATGTTACCTTATACGGCACAGGATTATAATGTAGTCTCTACAGTACATTGCTGTCATTAATCTGGCACATTATCATGCATGCACTAGTATTAATTTCTATATAAATTATCATGGAGTCCAGACCAGGTACTCTCTAATGGTTAGCCAATCCCCTGTGGTGGCAGGCCACACACTCTTTGGAGGATGGCCACACCTCTAAGCATGGGCCCCTACCACTGCATAACCCCGGTGGGCCCTTCATGCTCCAGTCCGACACTGCCAGGACCCTATATTCATTGCTTAAGATGGCTGACATTTTTTTGGGGTAAAAGATAAATTCATTACCACTTTTATGACCAAATTTTATTTTATTTGTTCAATGCACTATGATGTCATATATTTGTTATTACTGTTTACACAATTGTAAAATTTTATAAACATACATATCTTGAGTTCTACTCATATTACTGTATCAGACATTTTTCTTTTTTTGTCACATTAACAAGCGGCATTTCATTTTGTTCATTTGCAGACTTTCACAGTACACTGTTAATTTAAGCATAGTGGGGAAGGCAATTGAGGTGACTGTAGAAAGGTGCTAGCCACAGTCCATAACTCAGACCACAGCCCCTTTTCAGACCACATCACTAGTCACACCCCCTGTGGCGGCAAACAATAGGCCCTTCAGAAATTTCAGCTCCAGGCCCATGTGGACCTTAATCTGACACTGTGCAAAGTCATACACATTTCAATCACATCTCTGTTTACAACTCAAGAGTGGACTGGACTGTAATGGGCAACGCAACTGCCGGCTGTGCAGAGTTGGACGGATGTGTAAATGCGCCTGTTTCCAGTCATGTAATTTGCATAAACTGTAAATGTGCACTGATGATGATAACCAGTATCAAACTATCAAACCAAGAGTATGATCGAGAACGGATGCACCAAAGTTATGCAATCATATCTGCTACTTAATACTTTTATTTCCATGCTTGCAATGCAGAAGCATGTACAGCCATCTCTAAATCAGACCCAGATTCTGTCCATATATTCATATACTGTAGTACCACCATCCTCTGACAACCTACTGGCAGTGGGGGAGGCAATCAGTGTGATCTTCCTGATAATGCTATACCTTAAAACACACTTTTACCATGGAGCCGCTACGGCCGCTAAACTTAATATTCACTCTACGTACCTTTTACGCTATTTGCGTAATGAGTCCCGTACCGTGTACGGACTCTGCGTACAAACGCCGTGCTGGGGGTACTAAGAACACGCAGCGCGTACACACTCAATTAATACACTTTAAAACCTTATACAGTTAGGCAATGTAATACACTTTAAACCCTAGCAGGGAAAAGAGGACACAACACCGATTTGTAGTTAATCACTGGGTTCCGACACCACAGAGTAATATATCTGAAAAAGGGTTTAACAATACAAATTATGCACTACAATACAACAGAGTAAATGGCTACAGTCAATGTACATACGTGAGAATATTCGCATGCGCTTCCTGGTCCAGTCCTCCGCTAATCAGGTAGATAGCATTGAGAGTCTTGTGTCTGGCCGGGCTGCAGCAGGCTTTATTTATACAAGTCTTCCAAAAGCAATACAATGGATACTGTAATCCCTTTGTCCATTGGACACAGGGATGCATCTCTACAGTACAGGAGAGGTCATAGGTTGATTTGAAAAGGTGGGCGATGTCTTTCTCAACTGCTCTTGTGGGTGGTCTCCTCTGGATTCCCGCCGCATACATAATGCACCTTTAAAACATATCTAAAATACGCCCTTATCTTACACAAGACACTGCAAAAACTCTAATCCATGCACTCATCATCTCCCGCATTGATTATTGTAATAGTCTCCTTACTGGTCTTCCCAAACATAGGCTATCACCACTTCAATCCATTTTAAATGCAGCTGCGAGGCTAATCTTCCTCGCCAGACGTTCTTCATCTGCTGATCCGCTCTGTCAGTCCCTCCATTGGTTACCGGTTTTCTACCGTGTCAAATATAAAATACTTTTACTTACATACAAGGCTATTAACCAAACTGCACCATCATACATCTCCTCGCTCATCTCAAAATATCTCCCTACCAGACCTCTCCGCTTTGCACAAGATCTGCGTCTCTCATCCACATGTATTACCTGTTCCCACTCAAAATTACAGGACTTTACCCGGGCTTCACCCACTCTGTGGAATGCACTCCCACGCACAATAAGACTCTCCTTTAGTCTCCAAACCTTTAAACGTTCTCTGAACACTCATCTCTTCAGACAAGCCTACCAAATTTCAGACCCACACACACAACCTTAACAGCTTCCCTATCAAGTTACATCCCCTCTGTACAGTCCACATAAACTCACATTTTGTCTTCCAACATTGCTGGGTGATCATATCATATACAACCCATTAAGAACCTAGCAACCTGGGGAACCATTATGTAACAGGTAGCATCTATCCTTGTGTATCAATGCCTATTTCCCTATAGATTGTAAGCTTTCGAGCAGGGCCTTCCTACCTCTGTCTGTCTGTCTGTCTTTGCACAGTTTTGTTCTATAATTGTTGTTCTAATTGTAAAGCGCAACGGAATATGCTGCGCTATATAAGAAACTGCTAATAAATAAATAAATATACAGTAAATACAGTTTATATCTATATTCTGCTTCTGCACATAACTATCCACAGGAATATGCGATCTTCCGCAAACCAACACTGGAATGTTACCCTTAATATACCCTACAGCTGGATACCAGACACCACCTTATAACCTTAGTCTGTCCCCTCCTATCATGCAAAGGTGAATCCCTTTGTTCTCGAATCATTTAAACTGTTGATACTTGCTGATGTGGTGCAGGGGGACTATGTGTACAATGTGCACTATTTGGATTAAATATGGAATGTTTTGATAGCCCTCCATGCGTTCACAAACTCCACCGTAAATACCCATACCACGCGCAGGACCGCGGGAGTGACCATACGCAAATTGCGGATATGTGCGCGCACGACGGAACAAGTGCACGCGCAGTGGGCATGTGTGTGTATTTTATACGTGCTGTGTGTTCTGTAATATTTTTCGACTTTGACAGTCCACCCTTTGGCAGTCAACAATAACTGCCACTATCTAATCACTAAACAGAAAAATATCAATACAATATCTACAGACGATTGGATGGTAGGAGGAGAGTTGTAGGCGGGAAATGTATGACCTAGTGGTATAGTAAAAAGCATGTATGTATGAATCCATGTCTGAGGGGCATGTATCATCGTGCCGTATATGTTCTAGAAAAGCTTTGAGGTATTGCGAAGTATACATTAAATCCTTCTTATCCCGTATTAAGTGTCTGTAAATGGGCCAACAAACACTACCGAGCTCTTTTCGGCTTCTTGTTCCAACAAATGAGCTGCACATTTAGTTGATGATACATGGAGGGGGAACATATGTGAGTGCTAGTATATGTGGATATCACCTGTCGACTATGTGTGTCACTAACTGAAGGTTGTAGAGATGAAGATAAGACACATATCTAAAATACATTCACATAACATTCTCATAATCATTCTTGGGTAGGATCGATGTCTTTTCCGGATCGGTGTATCTGGGCAGAGGGGGAGACAAAGGAAAAACGGTGAAAGAAACAGGCCATTGAATTCATTTGCAATCATGTCTTATCATAACACTGTCTCTATGGATGGGTCGTAAATTAAATCTGCTGCTGTAACAATGCCCCCGCTCCTTAAACTCATCAAATTTGTGCCGTGCTTGCGCCGCGTTAGAATTCGAACACACCTAAATATCAAACCAATAATTGTGACGACTCCCAGGATACAAAGGAGAAACTTTCTTACACTCATAATAACATTTTGAGCCCACTCTCCTAATCCTGAGAACCAATTTCGTGGGTTCAACCATGAGACCCAGCCGGTCAGCTCATTACCCACAGCGGTCAGGGTAAGGTTGTGTCTAATCCGGAACTCCCACTTCAACTGCAATATATCATCCATCTTTTGATTGATAATCTCTGTGGGGTCGTCAGTGCTGTTTGTAATAAACGTGCAGCACTTCACACCACATTGAGTTGCCAAAGTGACACAGTACCCACCCGTCATGGCTGTGATATAATTGAGGACCATCCTATGCTGGATCAGTTCTGTCTTGTAAGCTTGCAACTCCCTACCCGTATACCTGAAGGTGTCGTCATACATCTCAGTGATATTATCTATCAAGTTCGCTAGCGCATGGATATACCTATAATTTATAATTCCTCTGGCAGTACAGGTGATGTCTAATGCGAGAAGGAATTGAATCCCGGTGGATTCGTGGATCAAATCAGAGGCTATGTGCTCTGTCCTCTCTATGAGGTGTCTCTTGATGATGTGTTCATAGTGAGTATGAGTATAAGGAGCCTGAGCACTGCGGTGAACATCTTTCATCTTATCATGACCTCTGGCAACACTCTTCCAATATAACACAATCCCTCTGAGTTCGGGGCAAGCCACTTATACGCCTTCCTCCCACATATGAAATAGGCATCATCGGGGAGAACATATGGGACAGAATATGACATTACCATATTACAAACTTTCCAAGTGAAAAACCCAATCCCTAGTTCTCCCATCTGTTCAGTACAAGTATCAGGCTGTATGATATGAGCACAGTACCCTGGTGATACTTCTCCAACCCACATGGTCTTGCTTCCTCGAGTATACCTATACCGAAAATACCTTCCACTGTTGGCTATTTGGCGTACAAGTTCAGAGTCTATGGGTATCCTATCAGCTCTGTGCGAAAAGGCCATGGTCTGGTTATTCCATGTCACCTCCCAATTTCCTGGTTTTCAGTAATTGGAAATGTTGAAACACACTAAGGATCTATCTACATGATACTGGTGGAGCTTCAAACTAGGGGGCCTAGAAATATTACATTTCTTGTCCACCGGTCTCCCACCCCGTAATTCGAGTACCTCATCTATTGCTAAAGGGTACGGTACTAATCCTGACTTGCTCTGACCTTGAGGTACTTGTGAGCACACCCAGCATTCTGTCTGGTTTAAGACCTTACCCACTAGTGAGTGGTAATCACTCAATGGATGATGGTCCATGTTGATATTAAGGCTGGACTGACATCTCTGGATGCACCCATCCTCGACTATGTTCTCACAATTCCTACAAATGCAATTTTCCTCAGCCAATAACCCTTCACAGTGCCTCCGAGCTCCCTGACTACCAGATCGCTTTCTGATACTCGCCTTTGCTCGAGTGATGTGTTGCTCTTGGAATTCTACAAATCCATCCTCGCCATCAGAACCCATTCCAGATCCTTTCTCGACCTCTCTGGGACCCTCACCGAAACAGACTGTCCTGGTCAACAACAGGATCAACAGGAAAACCCGGAACGCAGTCTCTTGGGGGTAAGTCCATCTTGTTAAGGGAAGAGAAGGGAAACAAGAAGGGGGGGAAAGGGAAGGAGAGAAGGAGGGTAGTGGGAGATGGAGAAAATAATAAAAAAGAAAACTGGTGTGACAACCGCCTCTGCTCTTGTTGTTCTCCGCGCTCAGGTGCCGTCTCAACTGTCCTGCCTCTCAACCTTCCCAGAACAGACACTCCAGTGATACGATGTTCTCTCCGGGTCTGCGACCTTTCTGTAGGGAACATAAATCTTGCATTTCAATGTGTTTAACTGTTGTGTATTATCAGTTGTGTGAAGTAAACCATCTTTGGAAAGTGAAAAGAGAGGAGAAATAATAAAAAGAACATTTGTCAGATTTGCGTTCACCATCAGGCTGTCACACCATCATGTATATCGGTATCTATGCACAGTCTACCTTCACCAGTATTCCCATTCTCCACCCTTTGTGCATGACCAGGCACACTGATACTGGTGTCCCTATGCTGGTGAGATATACTGGGTTTAGGCAGAACTCTGAAAAGACTGAGTAGGCATGTGACGTTTGAACTGTAATCCTGTCAGTGAACGTAAGAAATGAAGAGGAAACTTTGAAGAGAAATCACAGGGTTTAGTAACAGGTAAGTTTGTAAAGGCAAAGAAGATTTTACAAAGTTTGACATCTGGATTGGGCACTACAGGGAATGATTCCCTAATCGGTCTGTTCCCCTTAAAAAAAAAATTGTGTGTGTTATATCTCTACTGGGACTATCCCAGCCATCAATCCAGTGTCTTGTCCATTCTAAGTTCATAGGGAACCCGGTATCCTTGAGATAATTTCCTCTACCTGTGATGGACATGCATCTAAAACAGTGAAATGCAACATTAGTCTTCATGGGTATCTAACATATTTTGTGCTTCCTGGGTGGGAGCACTCTATATGTATACCATCTCTAACAAAACTCCTGTTAAGTTACTTAGAGGTCACTTCTGCTAGAGAGAGAAGCAGAAGTTTAGAGGCCTCCTCCTAATCCCAGTAAGTTCTGTAAAAAGGGTAAAGTTGCATTTATTCTGTTCTTCCCATTAACCGAATCTGTGTTTTTCTATACTGTATCGTGATTCCTTACTACATGTCCCTTGATCCCGTCTATGTGATTAATAACGTGGCTTGTTTATTCTGTCTAGGGGTCTATATTGGCTATGTGCTGTACTACTCTTACAATTTCTAGCAAAATGTCCTTTATTTTTACAAATGTAACATATTCTTGGTCTTTTGTTACTACTAGGGTTTTGGGGTTTGGGCTGATGAGACTTTGGTGTAAGAGCCTGCATACTTTCAATCCTCAGCCTCTCCTCTTGTTATTTTCTATGCATAACAATATTTTTGTGGTGTACAATTGCACACTCTCTGAGACAAGCTACTGTGACCCCTCTCCAATTAGGCAAAGATGTTTGTACTCTGTCCCTTACTGTCTTATCGAGTCCGTCCATTAGCACAGACACAGCTACCTTCCTGTAATTCGTATCGTTCCCTGTATCTGATACCCCCATGTATCTATCCATTATTTGCAGGGCCTGATTGAAATATTCAGATGTCATTTCATTTTCCCTCTGTTTTATGGAGAAAATTCTTCTCCACTCAGTGGGGAAACACAACTCTAGTTGCCTATTAATTCGTTCTATATTTTCCTGATTGTTTCTGTCAGTCATAGGACTATCCGACTCTAGCCTACAATCAGTGGTAAATTTTTGGGTGTCAATATTAGGGGGTAGGCATGCTTTCAAAAATGTCCGCCAATGTTGGTTTGTCGGTTCATACGCATTACCCAGATCTCGGATAAATTTCTGACATCTGGCTAAATGCTTCCGAGGGTCGGGAATTCTGAAATGATTGATCGCAGCTCATCTCTGGGCCACGGGCAATACATTTCATTATTCCTGGTGAGGACTACTTCCTGACTATCGGTTCCCCCATTGGGAGTTACTATTTCCAAGACAGGGTGTAATCCTACAGTTCCGTTCCTAATCTGTTTACTGTGTGGTGTTGTTGTTTCTGTGCAATGAACTGTCTCATACTTACCGGTAGCTGTGACCTCACCAGTTCTTTCATTGGGGAATACTGTTACTGCTCTACCTGGTTGGACAGGTCCCACCTGAGTTTCCTGCAACATGACTGATTGGAGGAGAGCTGCGATTTGGCTGAATCCTTCATCTCCCTGTGACCTAAAACCTTGGAGAGACTTCAAAACAGGATACATTTTGCAAAAGTTAGGGTTAATACATTGCTCTTTCATATTACTATCATTTACGGATGTATCATTGACTGTAGCCTTCTGTTCCCCTTCGACCTGTGTCGACAATGGTGTGTTTGTGTTCTCATTCCCGCTAGGTTTGGAACCTGCTGCGTGAGCTAATTCTCTTTGCATATCGCCCTCTTGCTGCCATAAGTTTAAACAATTTGTGTGTCTGACCCTTTGTTTTCGGGATTTTATCAGACATATCCTAATCCTTAAATTCTGCAATACCTCTGGTTCAAAACTGCCTACCTTAGGGAATGGTTCCCTATCTCCCGCAATCATACGTTCCTATTCATTGCACGAAACTTCTGTGTGTGTTCCATACTTCTCACACATTATGAACCTCGCTGACCCCCTGGGCCGCGGTATGTCAACCTGAACCCTGGTTGAACGTCCCTTACTTGAGCAACTGGCCCCCATATTTTTGCAGGTATTGTCCTTTCGGCTAATCCCACAAAAAAAACACAAAATACTCAATATAAGGCAACGGTGAAAGTTCTCTGAGCGCTCTTCACCCGCTCACCGCCCACGTTGGCCAGTACTACCATACACTGTCGATAGCGAAGGCAATGTACCCAACTTAGGGCCCTATGTAACCTCTATTTACTGGAAGTTTCTGGGAATAACTTACCCTTTCCAGTAAATATCAGTTGTTGGAGATTTCCTGAGAGAGACCAGCGACAACTCCCTAAACCTTTATTATACACAAATCACGCTTGCGTATGCTATATACAGCGCTAATGATACCGCGATTTTACGCAAAGCTCGTAAAAAAGGGTATCACGTTGCGCTAAATATTGCACCCACGAACGCGCGGTCCAATCGCACAGCGTATAGGTACTTGTTACTTATCCGCTGTACAACCACTGGAATCGATTTTCGGGCTGCGAAACCTCAGCCGGAGCGTATAAAAAAAACTAAATGGGTAAACCTTCGCTAACCCCCTGGGCTACGGTACTCTATACCTCGCTGACCTCCTGGGCCGTGGCACTCTGCTACCTTGCTCCTTTGCACTTCAATCTATATTAAAGTGAGTCAGCTATCTCACGCCACCAAGTCTCCACTCACTTGGTGTACCACTCGACGGGATCCCGAATTCCCTGGGTCCACAAAACCTTTATTATGTTTGCTCACTCACGTTCGTTCACTCAAATACACTTTGGTTTTTCTGTACAGAAAATTAACTTTCATTCAGATAAACAGCCTTAGTACCAGAGGCAATGCAGTAAAAAAGGTTTTATTTAAAATAAATCTTGGAAACCGAGCAATTTGTGCTAATGTAGCGTGGCTACTGTCCCGCCCCTAAACTAAACAATGCTATTGTGTAATTTGTACTTAGCGGTCGTACCTTTACGCACGTTGCATAAACACGCAACTGTGTGTATGTCTTTACGTTGCGTACGCAGTCCTGTACTTTGTCCGAGACACGTGTACAAAAACCGTACGTCCGCAATAGTACAAATCCCACACTTCTATAAATGTAAGCGATATTACCTATAATCGTTTACATAACACAACACAGTTTCTTTCTGTATAAACCTGTTTAACTAGGCCAGACTGTATTTGTGTTTTACGTTTACTTCCTTAATATTTATTCTATATTTTAACTAAATAGCAACAAATTTCTCCGCACAGGTCTAAATGAATCTAGTAATCAGTACTTATGGCAACAATGTGAGCAGGTATACAGAATACAGGTGTACGCTTGTGTTGTGTGCGCATTTGGCGCCAAACAGAAATTCACAGACTTTTTAAATAGCTTTGCGTATTTACTTTACGGGTCCCACCAGCATTCCTACAAACCACGCAGAGCAGACGCCATCTAATCAGCAATAAAATAGAGTTTCCCAGTGTATCCTGCGGCCAGAAAAAGGTTTACGCAGGATACCTGTCCGCCCTTTGCTGATAGATAAAGTCTGCTTTAACCTGCTAGGCTGCGGGTATGTGGAAAAACCGGACGATGCCCCCAATTGATAATGTCGATATTATCTTAAACCATAAAGCTATACCTTAAAACACACTTTTACCATGGAGCCGCTACGGCCGCTAAACTTAATATTCACTCTACGTACCTTTTACGCTATTTGCGTAATGAGTCCCGTACCGTGTACGGACTCTGCGTACAAATGCCGTGCTGGGGGTACTAAGTACACGCAGTGCGTACACACTCAATTAATACACTTTAAAACCTTATACAGTTAGGCAATGTAATACACTTTAAACCCTAGCAGGGAAAAGAGGACACAACACCGATTTGTAGTTAATCACTGGGTTCCGACACCACAGAGTAATATATCTGAAAGGGGGTTTAACAATACAAATTATGCACTACAATACAACAGAGTAAATGGCTACAGTCAATGTACATACGTGAGAATATTCGCATGCGCTTCCTGGTCCAGTCCTCCGCTAATCCGGTAGATAGCGTTGAGAGTCTTGTGTCTGGCCGGGCTGCAGCAGGCTTTATTTATACAAGTCTTCCAAAAGCAATACAATGGATACTGTAATCCCTTTGTCCATTGGACACAGGGATGCATCTCTACAGTACAGGAGAGGTCATAGGTTGATTTGAAAAGGTGGGCGATATCTTTCTCAACTGCTCTTGTGGGTGGTCTCCTCTGGATTCCCGCTGCATACATAATATACAGTAAATACAGTTTATATCTATATTCTGCTTCTGCACATAACTATCCACAGGAACATGCGATCTTCCGCAAACCAACACTGGAATGTTACCCTTAATATACCCTACAGCTGGATACCAGACACCACCGTATAACCTTAGTCTGTCCCCTCCTATCATGCAAAGGTGAATCCCTTTGTTCTGGAATCATTTAAACTGTTGATACTTGCTGATGTGGTGCAGGGGGACTATGTGTACAATGTGCATTATTTGGATTAAATATGGAATGTTTTGATAGCCCTCCATGCGTTCACAAACTCCACAGTAAATACCCATACCACGCGCAGGAACGCGGGAGCGACCATACGCAAATTGCGGATATGTGCACGCACGACGGAACAAGTGCACGCGCAGTGGGCATGTGTGTGTATTTTATATGTGCTGTGTGTTCTGTAATATTTTTCGACTTTGACATTCCCCTTAACACTTCTTTACTATCCACTGTTGCTGGCCACTGTATAACAGCACAGCCATAGCGGCACATCATGCATGAAGTGAGAGAAGACTACCTCTCCACACTGCTGTGTGCCGGTCTGGGAAGAGCCCAGTGAAGACTATACAACGGCCAACAGTAGTGGACAGGTAAGAAGTGCAGGAGAGAGGTGATCGCTATGATTGGCCCCCCTGGTTCCACTGTATCCGGTCTCTAGGTCGACCACACTTATGTCGACAATCAGGTCGATAACTATTGGTCGACATGCATTAGGTTGACAGGGTTTCTAGGTTGACATGGTCACTAGGTCAACATGTTCTAGGTCGACATGACAAAAGGTCGACAGTTTAAAAAATAAAATAAGAATTTACTCACCGGTAATTCTATTTCTCGTAGTCCGTAGTGGATGCTGGGTACTCCGTAAGGACCATGGGGTATAGACGGGCTCCGCAGGAGACTGGGCACTCTTAAAAGAAAGATTAGGTACTATATCTGGTGTGCACTGGCTCCTCCCTCTATGCCCCTCCTCCAGACCTCAGTTAGGGAAACTGTGCCCGGAAGAGCTGACATTACTAGGAAAGGATTTGGAATTCAGGGTAAGACTCATACCAGCCACACCAATCACACCGTACAACTCGTGATAAGTATACCCAGTTAACAGTATGAACAATAACTGAGCCTCTCTCAACAGATGGCTCATACAATAACCCTTTAGTTAAGCAATAACTATATACATGTATTGCAGAGAGTCCGCACTTGGGACGGGCTCCCAGCATCCACTACGGACTACGAGAAATAGAATTACCGGTGAGTAAATTCTTATTTTCTCTGACGTCCTAGTGGATGCTGGGTACTCCGTAAGGACCATGGGGATTATACCAAAGCTCCCAAACGGGCGGGAGAGTGCGGATGACTCTGCAGCACCGAATGAGCAAACTCAAGGTCCTCCTCAGCCAGGGTATCAAACTTGTAGAATTTTGCAAAAGTGTTTGAACCCGACCAAGTAGCAGCTCGGCAAAGTTGTAAAGCCGAGACCCCTCGGGCAGCCGCACAAGAAGAGCCCACCTTCCTCGTGGAATGGGCTTTTACTGATTTAGGATGCGGCAGTCCAGCCGCAGAATGTGCAAGCTGAATCGTGCTACAGATCCAGCGAGCAATAGTCTGCTTTGAAGCAGGAGCACCCAGCTTGTTGGGTGCATGCAGGATAAATAGCGAGTCAGTTTTTCTGACTCTAGCCGTCCTGGAAACATAAAGTTTCAGGGCCCGGACTACGTCCAGCAACTTGGAATCCTCCAAGTCCCTAGTAGCCGCAGGCACCACAATAGGTTGGTTCAAATGAAACGATGATACCACCTTAGGGAGAAATTGGGTACGAGTCCTCCATTCTGCCCTTTCCATATGGAAGATCAGATATGGGCTTTTACATGACAAAGCCACCAATTCTGACACACGCCTAGTCCAAGCTAAGGCCAAAAGCATGACCACTTTCCACGTGAGATATTTTAGCTCCACGGTCTTAAGTGGCTCAAACCAGTGGGATTTTAGGAATCCAACACACGTTAAGATCCCAAGGTGCCACTGGAGGCACAAAAGGGGCTGAATATGCAGCACCCCTGTAACAACGTCCAAACTTCAGGCAGTGAAGCCAGTTCTTTTTGAGAGAAAAAGGGATAGGGCCGAAATCTTGGCCTTTATGGATCCTAATTTTAGGCCCATAGTCACTCCTGACTGTAGGAAGTGCAGAAAATCGACCCCCCTGGAATTCCTCTGTAGGGCCTTCCCGGCCACACACCAAGCAACCTATTTTCGCCATATACAGTGAAAAAGTCTTGCTGTCACGTCTTTCCTAGCCTTTATCAGCGTAGGAATAACTGCATCCGGAATGCCCTTTTCCGCTAGGATCCGGCGTTCAACCGCCATGCCGTCCAACGCAGCCGCGGTAAGTCTTGGATCAGACAGGGTCCCTGTTGCAACATGTCCTGACTGAGAGGCAGAGGCCATGGGTCCTCTGAGAGCATTTCTTGCAGTTCCGGGTACCGAGTCCTTCTTGGCCAATCCGGAGCAAAGAATATTGTTCACACTCCTCCGTTTATTACAATTCTCAGCCCTTGGGTCTGAGAGGAAGAGGAGGGAATATATAGACCGACTGGAACACCCACGGTGTTACTAGTGCGACCACAGCTATCGCCTGAGAGTCCCTTGACCCAGCGTAAAACCTTTTTTATCTATTTATTGAGGTGGGACGCCATGTAGTCCACCTGAGGCAGTTTCCATTAATTTGCAAAACTGCGTGAAAACTTCCTGATGAAGTCCCCACTTTCCCGGGTGGAGGTCGTGTCCACTCCCGGAATGAACACTGCTGACAGTGCGCTTACTTGATGCTCCGCCCAGCGAAGAATTCTGGTGGCTTCTACCCTCGCCACCCTGCTCCTTGTGCCGCCCTGGCGGTTTACATGAGCCCCTGCGGTCTGACTGAATCAGAACCGGTTGGTCGCGAAGCAGGAACTCCGCTTGACTTAGGGCGTTGTATATGGCCCTTAGTTCCAGGATATTGATGTGAAGGCAAGTCTGTTGGCTTGACCACAAACCTTGGAATTTTCTTCCCTGTGTAACTGCCCCCCACCCTCGGAGGCTTGCATCCGTGGTCACCAGGACCCAGTCCTGAATGCCGAATCTGCGGCCCTCGAGAAGGTGAGCACTCCGCAGCCACCACAGGAGAGACACCCTGGCCCTGGGGGATAGGGTGATTAACCGATGCATCTGAAGATGTGATCCGGACCACTTGTCCAGTAAGTTCCATTGTCCTTGCATGGAACCAGCCGAAGGGGATGGCCTCGTATGATGCCATCATCCTTCCCAGGACTCGAGTGCAGTGATGCACTGACACCTGTTTTGGTTTTCAATAGATTCCTGACCAGTGTCATGAGCTCCTGAGCTCTCTCTATCGGGAGATAAACCCTCTTCTGGTCTGTGTCTAGGATCATGCCTAGGCGAGGCAGATGAGCTGTAGGAACCAACTGCGACTTCGGAATATATAGAATCCAGTCGTGTTGCCGTTTCACTTCCAGAGAAGGTGATACGCTGTCCAGCAACTGCTCTCTTGATCTCGCTTTTATGAGGAGATCATCCAAGTATGTGATAATAGTGACACCTTGCTTCCTCAGGAGCACCATCATATCCGCCATTACCTTGGTGAAATTGATAATGACAATCCCGTACCGCAATTCTGAGGTACGCCTGATGAGGTGGATAAATGGGGACACGAAGGTATGCATCCCTTATGTCCCGATTCATTTCAGGGTTGCAATGACCGCTCTTAGCGATTCCATCTTGAACCTGAACCTTTTCAGGTATATGTTCAGGGATTTTAATTCAATATGGGTCTAACCGAACCGTCTGGTTTCGGAATTATAACATGGTCGAATAATAACACCCTCTTGTTGAAGGAGGGGACCCTTGACCACCACCTGTTGAAGATACAATTTACGAATTGCAGTTAACACTGGCTCCCTCTTTTGGGTGAAGCCCGCCGGGTCCTCGGTGAGGGGGCATCTTCTCACAGTCCAGCCTGTATCCCTGTGATACAATTTCTATTGGCCAGGGATCTAACAGGGAGTGAACCCACTTGTGGCTGAACTTACGAAGGCGTGTCCCCACCGGGCCTAGCTCCGCCTGTGGAGCCCCAGCGACATGCGGTGGATTTTTGTAGAGGCCGGGGAGGACTTCTGTTCCTGGGGACTAGCTGTGTTGTACAGCTTCTTTCCTCTGCCCCCGGCTCTGACAAGAAAGGACGCACCTCAGACTTTCTTGTTTCTTTATTCGAAAAGCTGCATTTAATAATGTCGTGCTTTCCTAGGCTGTGCAGGAATATAAGGCAAAATATCAGAATTACCAGCTATAGCTGTGGAGACCAGGCCCGAGAACCTTTCTCCACACAATCCTCAGCCTTCCATATGCCTCTTAAGTCGGCATCATCTGTCCAAGGTATATTCTACAGGACACGTCAAGCAGAAATCGACATAGCTTTTGTCTCTAGGACCCAGTATACTCATGTCCCTTTGGGCATGCTTTATAATTATATATCTATCACTTAAGACAGCAACTTAAAATATTTATATGCATACTAGGGTCACAATCTCTGCTGATAAGGTACCTGTCCACGCTGCCACAGCGCTATAAACCCATGCCGACACAATCGCCGGTCTGGGTAGTATACTAGAATGTGCACACTATCTACAGGATCCCTGAGAATAGCTAGTGCAAACAGGACACCCAAAGGGAAGATTCTCAACACATCCTGGCCCTAGTGGGGAAAGGATACAGCCTGAGAATTCTCTTGTGGGAAGCTGCCGTCTCTTGTCTGGAGATTCACGCTCTTTTTCCTCATGAGAGGAGGGAAATTTACCTCAGCATTCTTCCCCTTAACATGTGTACTCTCGTGTCAGGGACAGATGAGTCATCAGTGATATGCAAATCATCTTTTATTCCAATAATCATATATTGAATATCTTTTAGCCCTCTTGGCTGTAACTTTGCATTATCGTAGTCGACAGTGGAGTTAAACTCCGTGTAGATACTTTGTTATTTTGGATAGTGAGCATAGAGAGACTCTGAAGGACTCTGTGACATAGGGACAGACCAGGGTAGATTTCCTTTCTGTACCTAACCTTTTGTGCAATAATTTTACCTCAGCACTTACACATATCCAAACAGGTGTCGGCGTTGTTGACGGAGACACCCTCCCACACACTTATCCGCTCTATCACCTCCTTAGAGGAGCCTTTTACCTCAGACATGTCGACACACGCGTACCGACACACCACACACACAGGGGATGCTCTATTTGAAGACAGTTCCCCCACCAGGCCCTTTGGAGAGACAGAGAGAGAGTATGCCAGCACACACCACAGCGCTATATAATACAGGCATGTACACTATACTGAGTGATTTTTCCCCTATAGCAGCTTATATACACAGTTTTGCGCCTAAATTTATGTGCCCCCCTCTCTTTTTTACCCTTTGTGTACCAGGATACTGCAGGGGAGAGCCTGGGGAGCTTCCTTCCAGCTGAGCTGTGAAGAGAAAATGGCGCCGGTGTGCTGAGGAAGAAGGCCCGGCCCCCTCAGCGGCGGGCTTTATGTACTTTAATGGCGGGGGTTAATGCACATATACAGTTTATCAGACTGTATTATGTGCTTTTTGCCAAGTAAGGTAATCTAATTGCTGCCCAGGGCGCCCCCCCCCCAGCGCCCTGCACCCATCAGTGACCGGAGTGTGTGGTGTGCTAAGGGAGCAATGGCGCACAGCTGCAGTGCTGTGCGCTACCTTAATGAAGACCGGAGTCTTCAGCCGCCGATTTTCAACTTCTCTTCGTTCTTCTGGCTCTGCAAGGGGGACGGCGGCGCGGCTCCGGGACCGGACGACCGAGGACTGGGCCTGTGTTCGATCCCTCTGGAGCTAATGGTGTCCAGTAGCCTTAGAAGCCCAAGCTAGCTGCAAGCAGGTAGGTTCGCGTCTCTCCCCTCAGTCCCACGTAGCAGTGAGTCTGTTGCCAGCAGATCTCACTGAAAATAAAAAACCTAACAAATACTTTCTTTTCTAGGAAGCTCAGGAGAGCCCCTAGGGTGCATCCAGCTCTGGCCGGGCACAGATACTAACTGAGGTCTGGAGGAGGGGCATAGAGGGAGGAGCCAGTGCACACCAGATATAGTACCTAATCTTTCTTTTAAGAGTGCCCAGTCTCCTGCGGAGCCCGTCTATACCCCATGGTCCTTACGGAGTACCCAGCATCCACTAGGACGTCAGAGAAATAAATATTATTTGAACTTTTCATACTTTATGATCCACGTGGACTACAATTGGGAACGGTAACCTGTGCCGTGTGCAGCGGTAGCAGAGCAAGGCACCTTGCCCGAAGGTTCGCTCACCATGCAAGGGGACGCGGTGCACTAATTGAGGTTCCTCGGTCACTCTACGAAGAAAACGACAGCAAAACAATAAAAAAAAACTCATGTCGACCTTTTGTCATGTCGACCTTGCTCATGTCGACCTAATGCTTGTGGCAACATATTATATGTGTCGACTTAGTCATTGTCGACCAATAGTGGTCGACCTAGACACTGTCGACCTAAGTGTGGTCGACCCTATGAACCACCCCTGGTTCAACTCCTGCCTACCAGCCTTGTATGAACCCACTATAGATACCTTCAAAAACACATTTCAAATCACAGGGTTTGGTCAATGTTTATTTCATAGAACTATAGTAGCTTAATTGTCTGGAATAGAGTCAGAATGGACAACATTGCTTTGGTCATGTAATATTATTTTGTAATGATATTATGTATGCACATGCACTTTGCTAATAAGCTTTTTGTAAAATTTTACAAAAACAAGTTTCCTACATTTGTAATTGTTAATTATTAATCAATTGTGCTTGAGATTTTGAAAGTAGTTGCAAACAATAAATTGTCTGAAAGAACTCTGTTCTACAAAATGCTTGCTCACCATCTCTACTGTATTTCAAACACATCATTTTAGAAATAATGAGAATAGATACCCATACTCCTGATTTTTTTTTAGGTATTCGATCGCACCCCTGGAAGAGTGAGTGGATCTTCTGTATCCAGTACACTTCCTAGTGAATAGTGAAGTGGGTAGGATGAGGAGATACAGATGGGTCCTCCGTTATCTTGACTGTTTCTGCGCCTAGATGGAGGTTTAGTCACACCTAGGCAATAGCTTAGGTTGCTGAGTTTAATCACGGACAGGCGCGTTGAGGCACGACTAGCTACTCAGCATGCAATACACATCACTACCACTGGGTGGCTAATGCTCCACTAATCCAGTACTTTAGATCGAATAGTGGCGGATTGATCTACAGCTCTGGCAAATGGTCAGTGACGACTGTAATGTTAATAGATGGTGACCAATGGTCAGACGGAGAGAGTTAAAAACATAAAATATAGTTTATACAGACACAAACGAACATGTTAAAACACTTGTGTATGCAGACGCAACTAATGTGTGAAAGGAAGTATGTACAATGCATAAATACCGTACTTTTGAAATACATGTATAAGCGTCCGAGTTCCATAAGGCATAAACCAACACCAATAGGAAGGGATTCATTGGCTGAACATCGTGATCTGCAAGAGATGGAACAATGACATCATTTGGCAAACCACATATCTGCCTCAAAACATTACTCTTTGCCTTGGCATTTTTTCGTGTTTTCACCACATTTTCTTTCTGAGCCTTCTTGGCAGTTTTCTTCTCCTTTTGTGGGGCTGATGCAGCAAGTTTCTGTGCCATTGATGGGCGGGGTTTGGCACTCCCATAGAATCTGGTAGTCTGCATTCTTAGTCTTTTGTCTAAAAAAAAAAACCCCACAGTAAGAAAACATGTAAAGCACAATATGATAAAAATAGCAAACAACTGTACATTTTCAAATAAAGTGCACAACAGTAAAGTGCAGATACAGTATTATACTTTTTTTCCCTGTGCCTCCCAACATGACCCTCTCCAGGAGGGACAATGCTCTGTTACTGGACTTCATTTTTAATGTACAGTATGATTGCCATCACCTGTGTTGAACAACTGTACTGTACAGTAGTTATTTGATAAGAAAGGTGTTTCACCACAGGTGATGGCAATCATACAGTACTGCACATTAATATACTGTAGAAGTCCAAGAACCAGAGCATGCTGTCCCTCTTTAAGAGAGTCATTTTGGGAGGCACATTCATAAATTTTGCAGGCTACGGGGCAATGCTGAAGTAGCGTCTCAATCCCCTAGCTAAAATACACAGGGGCGATAGGGATAAGCGAGTTCTATGCACTTTACACTCTTTTATCCTGATTCAAACAAAGGGGAAAGCATCTCAGTCACAGCACGCTAACCAATTTGCAAAGCTGTTTCCTCGTAATCAGACTTGCTGTGTGGATCGTCTCCGACCTTCGAAACTTCTGTTAATTTGCTCTCTGTGTTACTGCTGTTGAAATCTGTTGCTGGCCTCACTTGTTACAGCTGGTTTCTACAGTTTCTTCATACAGTATTTGATCGGTAACTCTTTCATTTACTGTTTACAATTATTTATATATTTACATGAATATCCTTACTGTAATGTACGTGTGTATTTTAGCTAGGGGATTGTGACGCTCCTTCATCATTGCCCCGTGGCCTGCAAAACGTATGCCGTCACTCGCGCCATAGCCAAGTGCTGCCATGAGGTGGGGGTTTATGGGCGGCGGCCATTTTGTCAGTTTGCTATGCGATCGAGTCCGGTGTACCGTAATGTGCACAGAGCTCGCTTATGCCTATTGCCCCTGTGTATTTTAGCTAGGGGATTGTGACGCTCCTTCAGCATTGGTCTATAGCCTGCAAAACTTATGCCGTCGCTCGCTCCATATCCGAGCTATGCAACGAGGTGGGGGTTCACGGGCGGCGGCCATTTTGTCAGTTTGCTATGCGATTGAGTCCGGTGTACCGTAATGTGCACAGAACTCGCTTATCCCTATCGCCCCTGTGTATTTTAGCTAGGGGATTGTGACGCTCCTTCAGCATTGCCCCGTGGCCTGCAAAACTTATTCCTGTCGCTCGCTCCATAGCCAAGTGCTGCCGCGAGGTGGAGGTTCACGGGCGGCAGCCATTTTGTCAGTTTGCTATGCTATCGAGTTCGGTGTACCATAATGTGCATAGAACTCGCTTATCCCTATCCCCCTGTGTATTTTAGGAAGGGGATTGTGACGCTTCTTCAGCATTGGCCTATAGCCTGCAAAACTTATGCCGTCGCTTGCTCCATATCCAAGCGATGCCATGAGGTGGGGGTTCACGGGCGGTGGCCATTTTGTCAGTTAACTATGCGATCGAGTCCGGTGTACCGTAATGTGCACAGAGCTTGCTTATGCCTATCGCCCCTGTGTATTGTAGCTAGGGGATTGTGACGCTCCTTCAGCATTGGTCTATAGCCTGCAAAATTTATGCCATCGCTCGCTCCATATCTGAGCGATGCCACGAGGTGGGGGTTCACGGGCAGCGGCCATTTTGTCAGTTTGCTATGCGATCGAGTTCGGTGTACTGTAATGTGCATAGAACTCACTTATCCCTATCGCCCCTGTGTATTTTAGCTAGGGGATTGTGACGCTCCTTCAGCATTGCCCCGTGGCCTGCAAAACTTATGCCGTTGCTCGCTCCATAGCCAAGTGCTGCCACGAGGTGGTGGTTCAAGAGCGGCGGCCTTTTTGTCAGTTTGCTATGCGATCGAGTCCGCTGTACCGTAATGTGCATAGAACGCTTCTGTCGGAAACGGGGCCAAATCCGACAAGTTTTGCCTCCCTTTCCGACAATCTCAATCTAACTTTAAAAATAGTCAGATCGAGCAGGGCGATTTCCCCGGCCAGGCTCCTCACTCTCGGCAGTGCCTCACCCCGCCGCCGCAGACATCACCCCCCACCGCCGCAGACATGTCCCCTCGCCGCCAGCTCCCCCACCGCCGCAGACATGTCCCACCGCTGTCAGCGCACCCGGCAGCAGAAGGACAGGATACCAGGAACGGCCAAATCCGACAGTTGGATTTGGCTCAAATCCGACAGTCAAATTTGGCCATTCATTGAATGGCCCTTGTCGGATCCATTCCGACAAATGCATGTCGGAATGGATCCAACACTTATTGAATAAACCCCGTATAGTCCTTTTTCAAAGTGGATGTGGTATAATGGTGGCAGATGTTTTAAGTACCTCCCCAAATCAACTTTTATTAAAAATTCTTGGTGTAATCATCACAGACCCTCTGTACATCTCCCCGTTTAGATGGAACATCATGACAGGAGTAGAAATAAGATGACCACTGCTACTTCTAAAAGGTGGAAATAAGATGACCACCATTCATTTGAGTTCCTCTTTTTTTTCTATTCTAAGGTGTACTGTATATTCGCACTGGTGATATGAAATAGATTTTCTTATGAAGATTTGTAGATCATTCATAACTAAGCCAATATAAATATATGAAGATAAAAAGAGGGAATATAATTAATACAATGCATTATAATACTAACTCAAAAACCACTTGAATTCAAATTCCCCATTTAAACATCTTGGAAGAGTCCTTACATTGATGATCCACAGAATTTCTGCTTTTGAAAGCCTTATTTTTAGCTCTTTGGATTTCCATTAAGGGTTTAACTTGTTCAATCTACTATTTAGGGCTACCATTTATCAATATTTATCAACATCTTTTCTAAATACTATACCACTGGTTTAATCCTTGATGAAATGAAAACTGATACTGAATGTTTTTTAAAATTATTTTCCTACAGGGGCAAACGCACGATTTAGCGAGGGGGGTTTCCGTCGCTGGGTGTGTATGTATATGTGCATGTATGTGATATATATATATATATATATATATATATATATATATAGCGTCCTTAAAATGGGCAGCACTCAGAGACTTTAAGACAATAGCTATAGTGAAAAAGAGGCCCCGCAGGGCAAATTTATTGTGACGTTTCGGGGTATTTATCCCCTTCCTCATTCCTGGTCTGAGGAAGGGGATAAATACCCCGAAACGTCACAATAAATTTGCCCTGCGGGGCCTTTTTTTCACTATAGCTATTGTCTTAAAGTCTCTGAGTGCCGCCCATTTTAAGGACGCTATACACGAATGTAAATCTGAGAGGAGGGCACCGGAGCAAGCTAAACGTAAGCCCAGAGTGCCAGGGACACTTTTTGCATTGAGGTATATATAATATAAAATATATATATATATATATATATATATATATGTACAGAGATAGGACGGCACTCATAGAGACTGGTAAACCATAGAAATTCAGCACAGGATGCTGTAGCTGTTTGTCAACATTTCAGAGTTAGACTCCTTTAAAAGAGTTTGAAACGTTGACAAACAGCTACAGCGTCCTGTGCTGATTTTCTATGGTTTACCAGTCTCTCTGAGTGCTGTCCTGCCTCCGTACATATTATCAGATTCTGACGGGCACCAGAGCATGTTGTGCGGTACTAGTAAGGCGTGCCATTCATCATTTGCAGAGATATATATATATAAATATATATATATATATATATATATATACATACAAACTGGTGGTCTTCTAGAGAGGGGTATGCATCCTTCCACTCTCAATCCATAAAGAACCAGGCGGCACTCCAGAGGACTTGTGAATTACAAAGTGTAATGAGCAAGTTAGTCAAAGAGGTGGCATAACTCCGCCAACGTTTCAGCGTCACGCAGGGCGCTTTTCTCAAGGCTGTATGCAGTGGTACAAACAAAAATACATAAAATATATATATATACACATACATACATACACACACACATATATATATATATATATATGTGTGTGTATAATACATACATATATAACACATTTCTATATACACACACAAACACACATATAAACACACATACATACACAAGCACACACACAAACCCACATACAGTACATACATACCATACAAATAGACACATAAACAAAGATTTAAAACTTACATATATACAGCGTTCTACTGTACGCACTACACCAGGGCTGGGAGCAGAGGGGCGGCCGCAGCAGTGTGAGGACGGAGGGAGCTGCTGTTGCTGCAGCTTCGCGATCGTGAGCTGTCTCTGTCTCAAAAAAATTTGGGCCATCAGGGGGGGTTTCCAGATACTCCCCCTGTGTGCGCCACTGTTCTAGTAATGAAAAGAGTTAACCCAATGTATATTTGTACAACCCTCTTTAAATATAAGGCATTTCACTATCATGTAGCATTGTAACCTATCAATTTATGTTTATTGTAACATCATTGGTTATATTTTTAAATTAAATTTTTGTGTTTTTTTGTTACCCATTGAGACTTAAGGTGCATACACACGGTGCGATTCTCCCTAAATGCCGATTTTGACTTTGCAATTTCTCTTGAACTCCCCGGAGCCCAGAACCACCGATATTGACTATACACACATTTTGACTTGATAAGTTAGCAAGCTTTTTTTAGTTATAGTTTATTACAGAAGTAATAGTGCAGCTGTTGAGTGCCATCTACTGGATCTTTCTTCTTTGACTATATACCTGACAGAGGGTGTTATTTAGGTTTGTTAGCAAACCAAAATAGTAAGCAATTGGGTAAAACCATGTTGCACTGCAGGTGGGGCAGATGTAATCTTTTTACACTTTGCCAAAGCTTTCAACACTGTACCACACATGAGACTTATCTACAAGCTACAAGAAATAGGGCTAGGAAACACAATATGCACTTGGGTCAGAAATTGGTTAGATAATAGGGAGCAGCGCGTTGTGGTTAATGGATCTTTTTCAAATTGGACTGAAGTCCTAAGTGGTGTGCCACAAGGCTCAGTATTAGGACCACTATTGTTAAAAATTGTCATTAACGACCTAACAGAAGGTCTAGAGAGCATGGTGTAAATTTTTGCAGATGATACCAAATTGTGTAAGGTCATAAATACAGAGGAGGATGCTGAGTCGCTTCAGAATGACTTAGTTAAATTAGAAGCATGTGTAGCCAAATGGAGAATATACTTCAATACAGACAAGTGTAAGGTAACACCTACATACTAAGTGGGGTAAAATTAGGGGATTTTGTACTGGAAAAGGACTTAGGTGTCCTCATAGATAGCAAACTAAGCAGCAGTACCCAAAGTAGGATTGCAGCAAAGAAGGCTAATATGATATTAGCATGCATAAAACAGGGAATTGATGCAAGGGACGAGAGTGTTATACTCCCGTTATATAAATCACTAGTGAGGCCACACCTTGAATATTGTGTACAATTCTGGGCACCATACTACAAAACGGATATCCTGGAGCTAGAAAAGGTTCAGAGGCGGGCGACCAAACTAATTTAGGGCATGGAGACGCTGGAATACGAGGAAAGGCTTGCAAGACTAGGCATGTTTACACTGGAAAAGAGGAGACTAAGAGGGTACATGATCAACATCTACAAATATATAAGGGGACAATACACAGAGCTTGCGCGGGACCTGTTGTTGGTTAGATCAACACAGAGGACTCGTGGACACTCGCTTAGGTTAGAGGAGAGGAGATTCCGCACAATACGCCGTAAAGGCTTTTTCACGGTAAGGAGAATACGTGTTTGGAATTCCCTGCCTGAGGGAGTTGTTATGGCGGACTCAGTCAACACCTTTAAGAATGGGTTAGATAAATTCCTAATGGATAAGGATATCCAGGGTTATGGTGCATAGTCACGCAATATAGTTACTATAAAAAGAGGGATAAAACGCAACGGCTGACATCGGCATCAGTCAAAATTTTAGACCAAAATAATCCTGCATAGGAGACCACAAATAGGTTGAACTCGATGGACAATTGTCTTTTTTCAACCTTAGATACTATGTTAATATGTTACTAATATGCGCAGAAAGATTTCGATTTGGGTGGGTTATATTGTTTCTGTGCATGGTAAATACTGACTGCTTAATTTCTACACTGCAACTTAGTTTTCAGTGTGAACACACCCCACCCAAATCTAACTCTCTCTGCACATGTTACATATGTCTCACCTGTAGTGCATATGGCCCAATTGCTAACTTTTTTGGTTTCCTAACAAACCTTCAGTCCACTCTCTTGACTACAATACAAATCAGAGGCGCTTATAGTGCCCTGTATACCATACTAGTGTTCACTCTAGGCCAGTGATTTTCAACCTTTTTTAACTCGCGGCACACCGAACAATTTTTTAAAATGCCAAGGCACACCATCAGTCCCCTACGTGGAAAAAAACATGCACATTGGCCCCCACAGTAAAAAAAAAAGCCCCACACACAGTGGCGTAACTACTGCCCCTGCAGCCCTCGCGGTGGCTTGGGGGCGCAGGGCTGCGGGGGCGCCGCCACTGATTTAGCGCAGATTGACATGCGGACGAGCGTCCGCATGTCAATCTGCGGTCTCCTCTCCCTCCTTCCCTCCGCTGCTGTAAGGAGGGACACGGAGGGCACAGCGCGCGCCTATCATGTGTCCCTCCTGGGTCTCCGGCGGGTCTAATAAAGGAAGTGCCGTTCGTGAGCTCTGATTGGCTCACGAACCGGCACTTCCTTTAACAGACCCGCCGGAGACCAAGGAGGGACACAGGAGAGGCGCGCGCTGTGCCCTCCGTGTCCCTCCATCACAAAACAGCGGGGGAGCACGCAGGGGGGGGGCACTGGGGGAGCATATGCGGCACAGGGGGAGGGGGGCATATGTGGCACTGTGGGGGAATATCTGGCACTGGGGGCATATGTGGCACTGGGGGGGGGTATATGTGTTCCTGGCCCATGGGGGGGCTATATTTGGCACTGGGGGCATGTGAGTATCTGGCACTGTGGGGTAATATCTGGCACTGGGGGCATATGTGGCACTGGGGGGGTATATGTGTACCTGGCACATGGGGGGGCTATATTTGACACTGGGGGCATGTGAGTACCTTGCACTGTGGGGGAATATCTGGCACTGGGGAAATATGTGGCACTGGGAGCACAGCCCTAGCAACAAGCACTACCCCCTAGCAACGAGCATGACACCCAGTGCATGAAACCCCTGGCAGCGAGCATGACACCCAGTGCATGAAACACCTGGCAACGAGCATGACACCCAGTGAATGAACCCCTGGCAACGAGCATGAAAACCCCTGGCACCGTGCATGGAACCAAGAGCATGAAACCCCTGGCAACGAGCAGGTAATTTAAAAGTAATTAGAAGCCTTACTGTAGGACTTAATCTGTAATGGGCATTACGGTGTGTGGCATAATGTATCACGGACATTGCTGTGTGTGTCATAATGTGTCACAGGCATTACGGTGTGTGGCATACTATATCACGGGCATTGTGGTATGTGGTATAATGTCTCAGGGGCATTGCAGTGTGGCATAATGTAAAACGGGCATTGCGGTGTGTGGCATAGGGTATAACGGGCATTGCTGTATGTGTCACAGGCATTAAGGTGTATGGTATACTATATCACGGGCATTGTGATATGTGGTATAATGTCTCAGGGTCATTGCAGTGTGTGGCATAATGTATCACGGACATTGCGGTGTGTGTCATACTGTGTCGGGCATTACGGTGTGTTGTATACTATATCACAGGCATTATGGTATAATGTCTCAGGGTCATTGCAGTGTGTGTCATAATGTGTCACAGGCATTGTATGTGCTATAATCAGGGGCTTTGCAGTGTGTGGCATAATGTATCACGGACATTGCGGTGTGTGTCATAATGTGTCACAGACATTGTATGTGCTATAATGTATCAGGGGCATTGCAGTGTGTAGCATAATGTATAATGGGCATTGCGATTCCTGTCATAATGTGTCACAGGCATTACGGTGTGTGGCATAATGTGTCTGGGCATTACGGTGTGTGCATATTGTGTCATGTGCATTATTGTGTGTGGCATAATGTCTTAGGGCCATTGCAGTATGTGGCATAATGTATACTGGGCATTACTATAAGGAGGAAAAATGACAAATAATGTAAGGGGCATGAATCAGGATTAGTTTTCTTTCCTGTGGTGGCTAACGTCTGGGCGTGCAGGTTGCAAAACTGGGGTATAAGGTAGTCTTTTCCTGCAATGCCACGCCCATTTATGCGAAGCCAGGCCCATTTCAATGAAGTCACGCCCCCTTTTTTGCACTGCACGCCTGCGGCGCGCGCATGTTTGTCCCTTTACTAGTGCCAATTATGGGGGATGGGGGGGGGGGGGGGCGAAGAATTTTTTGGCTTGGGGGAGAAAAATTTCTAGTTACGCCACTGCCCACACACACATTGGTCTCCACAGAAAAATTACATTACTTCCCATAGAAAAAAACAATCACATTGCACCCCACATAAATCATATTTCTCCCCACATAAATTACATTGCTCCGTACATCTAATATATTCCTCCCCACATAAATTACATTGCCCCCTACATACATTGCTCCCCACATACGTTATTTTGCCCCTCCCACATACATTGCTCCCCACATAAATTACATTGCCCCCCACGTACATTATTCCCCACAAATATTAGCACCTACCATCATCTGTCTTCCTCCCTGTCTGTCCCTCAGTGGCGGGGGTTGCTTCCAGTGCTGCAAGTACTGAGCAGCGGGCGGGCAGGTGCGGATGCATGCAGGCGAGCGGGGGGCAGGTGTGGATGCGGGAGGATGGTGGGCCAGAGGGACGGCAGGTGTGGATGTGGAAGAGTGGGCGGGCTGCCTGGCTTGTGGGATGCGTCGTCCGTGACCTATGATGTTACCGCCGCGTCTCCATGGCATAGGTCAAGGTCCATGCACAATTGACTCTGAGCCTCCCTGAGGATCCCAGCGCTGCCTGGACTCATTCACTTGTATTGAAGGTAAGGCAGCGGCTCCGGCTCCGCGGCACACCTTACAACTGGTCACGGCACACTAGTGTGCCACGGCACACCGGTTGAAAATGCCTGCTCTAGGCTGTTTAAGCTGGGTGCCGTGCCCTGCCCGTTTTTTAAAAGGCAAAACCCGCCCTGCCCCTTTTGCGGTGCCCTGCTAGAACAGCCACCTGCTTCCTGCCCTCCCAGCGTGTAAAGATGCCATGCGCACAGCATCCATTCACGCTATGGGAGAGAGCTGGGGGAAGCCCAGCACCGATGGTGGTGCTGGGCACGCCGCCGGCCACGGACGACCCCTACAGCAACGTCTGTGGGCCGCACCGCCCACTAAAATGACGTCAGCATGGTCACGCCCCCTAATTTACATGGCCGCTCCACCGTTTCGGGCGTGTGCGCGCAAATATGCCCCCAGAGTCCGGTGCCCTGCCCCATTTCATTTCTAGAGGAAACACTACACACAAAGCCCCATTTTGGTAATTTTTGTATCATAGAGTTCTAATTTGATGATTCCTATAAGAAAAAGACCTATTTTGGTGGCTAGTATATTGTGCAGGGCCCATTCTAGTAAACACTATACAATGCAAATCCCCAATATCATCATCACTATTAAATGAGCTCATTCATGTTTCCCACAATAAAAATCAGAATGAAAGCTGGTGGTCAGTATGTATACTAAAGCTCATGGTGTTATCTGGTTTTCTCCAGACTGGACTACTGTAATCTCCTCCTGACAGACATCCCTGACAATTACCTCTCTCCACTCTAATCTGTCCTCAGTGTCCTCCAATCTGTCCTCCACTCCAAAATGTCCTCGGCTCATCTTCCTCACCAAACACACTACATCCACCTCCCCTCTCCTACAAGCGCTTCACTGGCTCCCCTTCCCTTTCAGAATCCAATTCAAGCTTCTCACACTCTACTACAAAGCCATCACCCATTCCTCTCCCATTTACATCTCTAACCTTATGTCCCTTTACACTCCCACCTGTCCTCTTCGCTCTGCTAATGCACACCACCTCTCCTGCCAACTGATTACTTTCTCCCACTCCTACCTCCAAGATTTTTCATGTGCTGCTCCCTTTTGTTGGAATTCTGTACCTCTCCCTCTCAGACTCTCCACCTCACTACAAAACTTCAAAACGGGCTTTCAAGACCCTCTTCTTCACCAAACCCAGCCAAATGTCATCCTAACCCTCTGCTTCACACTCTCTGTCTACCCTATCTGTATCACCCCTGTCTGTCTGCCCCTTCCCTTTTGAATGTAAGCTCTCACAAGTAGGGGCCTCCTCCCACATGTGCTTATCCTTTTCTTATTTTAATAATCTTCGACTGCACCAAATCCCATGGTTTTCTGCCACCTGATACATATTTTACTGTCATCTGCTGACGTAGTTATGCTTATTTACACTGTTCTTGTCCTATAATGTCTTCAACTGTAAAGGTGCATATACACGGTGAGATTTTATTTCTGATATGGACTATTTCTCCTGCAGGGTCCACAGATTATCCACAAGAAAAACATTGCGATATGAGGTAGCATCATCGGATTGGCACCAATGATCAAAAGCTTTCAGCCTCCCAGAATGCAACGGGCCAGTCCGCCTCCTGGCTCAGGCAATTCAGTTTTCTCTTACGTCCTAGAGGATGCTGGGGTCCATATTAGTACCATGGGGTATAGATGGGTCCACCAGGAGCCATGGGCACTTTAAGACTTTGATAGTGTGGGCTGGTTCCTCCCTCTGTGCCCCTAAACCAGACTCAGTTTAGAAAATGTGCCCTGTGGAGCCGGTCACCGCTAGGGGAGCTCATAGAGCTTTTCTGGTTTTATTGTTTTTTTGTTTTTTTAAGATGTTAGGCACAGGGAGGCTGCTGGCAACAGCCTCCCTGCTTCGTGGGACTTAGGGGGGGAGTAGTGTCCAACCCTGAGCGTAAATACCCTCAAAACTGGTCATTTCTACTATCAGGGGCATTAGTTCTGCTGCTAGTTTATAATACCTTAGGCCAGTATAATCCAGTAAAGTGCGGGAAGACGCGCCATGTTTGGGGGTGGAGCTTCTCCTCAGAGCGGACCCAGCAGCTCACCAGCGCCATTTTCTTCCTGCAGTTCATCACTGAGAGACGCTGACAGGGAGCGCTGACCCTCCACACGACTCCAGCTATCCTGTGTGGTACCAGGGGGTTGTAGAAGGGGGGGGGGGGGGGGGGAGACTGTATTTTACTGTGTAATCTATTAAGGGGACACAGTCAGCGCCAGTCAGTTACTCTGTCACTGCATACTGGGGCGCTGTGTGTGCTGGCTCCAATCTCTGTGTTTCTCTGAAGGTACTTGGGGGAAACTGTGTCTGACATTTTCCTGTGAGTGTGTGTATGCAAATTCTCACATAACCATGTCCAGGGACTCTGTGTCTTGTGCGGCAGAATATGTATCCTTTCCAGAGGAATCCATTCCATGTACTCAGGAATGTAATATTTTGTCTCAGCCTTCCAAATCCGAGCCCCAGTGGGTGACTTCTATTAAGGGCATGATATCCCAGATTTCCACTAGGATTGCACATTATGAGACTGAATCGCAGATTTTAAAACAATCTGTGGAGGTTTTGTCTGGTTCTGTCCCCACTACCTCAAAATCCCCTGGTGTATCCAAGAAACGTGCGCTTGCTCAGATTATGCAGGTCGACACGGACACAGACTCTGACATGGCAGAGGGTGATGCGGATATGCGGGGGGGCGAGGCTTCCCTGGCAAGAGGGGTGCAACTCATGATTGAGGCCATTAGGGATGTGTTACTCATTACTGACAAACCTCCGGAACAGGTAGAGGAGGCTTACTTTACAGACAATAAGAAAGTCTCCCTGACCTTCTCGGCCTCTAAGGATTTAAACGCCTTATTTAAAAAATCCTGGGGAAATCCAGAGAAAAAATTCCAGATCCCAAAGAGGGTTCTTGTGGCTTTTCCTTTCCCTGAGGATGATAGGAAAAAGTGGGAAAACCCACCTGTAATAGACGCCTCTGTATCTAGACTGTCTAAAAAGGTGGTTTTACCTGTCCCTGGGTCTACTGCTTTGAAAGAACCGGCTGACCGCAAAATTGAAACTACACTCAAATCCACATACACTTCTTCAGGAGTGGCGTTAAGGCCCACTACTGCCTGTGCATGGATTTCTAAAGCCATAGTAAAGTGGTCAGGCACATTACTAAAGGACTTAGAGTCTATGGATAGAAGTGACATTGATTTGTTTTTACGTAACATACAGGATTCTGCAGGTTTCATGGTGGAGGCCATGAAGGACCTGGGTCATCTGACTGCAAGGACATCATCACTGGCTGTTTCAGCACGCAGGGGTCTCTGGCTACGCCAATGGTCTGCAGACGCAGAATCCAGGAGAAGTGTGGAGAACCTACCCTTCACAAGTCAGGCTCTATTTGGGGAGGCATTGGATGCGTGGATCCAGAGCCGACCATAGGCATAGGCAAACTAGGCAATTGCCTAGGGCATTTGATATGCCATGGGGCATCATCAGCTTCTGCTGATTAAAATGATATGCGGCATGCCTATATTCTGTATGTAGCATTTCATATGCAGATACAGCCACAGTCTCACACAGTATATAGGCATGCTGCATATCAGTTTAATCAGCAGAAGCTGCTTGTGCATCCTAGCCACATAGCAATGCAAATAAGATGCATTTTCATTAAAAAAAGGTGCCCGACATGAGCATTGATGCAAGATTTGTGAGGACACATCTGTATCCAAGCAGAGGCAGAGGTCACAGTGTTAGTGGAAGTGTGAGTGCTATGTGCACGTGAGTGGGTTGGTTGTGCAGTAGTGTTCAGAATATGTGTAAGGAGCATTATGTGTGTCATGTAAAAATGCATTAATAATGTGCAACATATGTGTAAAGGGCCACTATGTGTGTCATTATGTGTATAAGGGCATTAATAATGTGCGGCATATGTGTAACAGGGTACTACTGTATGTGTGTCATTATGTGTATAAGGGCATTAATAAAGGTTGTCATAATGTGTAAGGTACATTATGTTTATAAGGACATTAATGTGTCTCATGTGTAAGGGGCATTACTGTGTGGAATTGTGTATAAATGCATTACTAATGTGTGGCATTATGTGTATAAGATGATCTACTATGTGGCGTTGCATATAGAAAGGGCACTACTGTGTCATCTAATGTGAATAAAGAGCAATAAGGTGTGGTGTAATGTGAATTAGGAGCAATTCAGTGTGATGTAATGTGAATAAGGGGCTCTACTGTGAGGAGTAACGTTTATACGGTAAAGTGATACTACTGTGGGATGTAATATGAATTATGGACACTATCACAAGATAAAATGTGAATAAAGTTGCAGTACTGTGTGGCGTAATTGGAATTGGGATTACTATTGTGTGGCCATGCCCCTTCCCAGCAAGAAGATGCCCCTTTTTGGGCTGTGCGTCAAATGTGCGAACTGTTCCTATTTAAAATATAGGGGGTACAAGGACTGCTATGGGTGAGGGGTGATGGTGCAGGGAAAGAGGTGCAAGGTCAGAGGCAGAACCAGCGGTGGTGCTAGGGGGCACCAGCCAAAATCTTGCCTAGGGCATCATATTGGTTAGGGCCGGCTCTGCGTGGATCTCCACGGCAACCGCTGGTAAGTCAACCTTTCTTCCCTCAGCCTCTCAGACGACAAAGAAACCTTTTTCTACGTCCTCTGTGCAGTCCTTTCAGTCTGCCAAAGCTAAAAAGTCCAAGGCTCCTACCACTTTCTTCAGAGGTGAGCGAGAAAAATCCAAAAAAACCAGCACCTGCAGGTTCCCAAAACCAGAAACCTGCCTCTGTGTCCTCAAAATTCTCAGCATGATGGTGGACCTCCCTGCCTGGAGAACGGGCAGGTGGGAGCGAGGCTCAGACGTTTCAGTCAGGTCTGGGTGTCGTCCGGTCTGGATCCCTGTGTACTGGATATTGTGTCCCAGGGGTACAGACTGGAGTTTCAGGAGCTCCCACGCCACAGGTTCTTCAAATCATCAGGCCTGCCAGTTTTGCTGACAGACAGGGCTATCCTTCAGGATGCCATTCACAAATTGGAAAGGTCAGATGTACTTGTTCCTGTTCCACCTCATCTGGTAAACCAAGGTTACTATTCAAACCTGTTTGTGGTACCGAAACTGGATTGTTCAGTCAGGCTGATTTTGAACGTGAAGTCGCTAAACCCTTATCTAAGGGAATTCAAGTTCAAAATGGAGTCTCTGACAGCGGTGATCTCAGGGCTGGAGGAGGGAGAGTTTACGGTGTCCTTGGACATCAAGGATGCGTACCTCCATATCCCAATTTGGCCACCACACCAGTCTTACCTCAGATTTGCGCTGTTGGACTGTCACTATCAGTTCCAGGCGCTGCCGTTCGGCCTCTCAACAGCACCGAGGGTGTTTACCAAGGTAATGGCAGAGATGATGATTCTCCTCCGCAGGCAGGGGGTGAATATAATTCCTTACCTAGACGATCTGTTGATAAAGGCATCTTCCAGGGAGAGGTTGTTGCAGTCCATTGCTCTTGCGACTTGAACAGGGAACATGGATGGATCCTGAATCTTCCAAAATCACATTTGGAGCCGACAAGGAGATTGTCTTTCCTGGGGATGATCCTCTACACGGAAGTGCAGAGGGTATTTCTACCAGTAGAAAAAGCGCTGGTGATCCAAAGTATGGTCCGGGATGTCTTAAAAGCCTATCCGGATATATTTGCCTTCTGGGGAAGATGGTTGCCTCCTACGAGGCTCTTCAGTACGGAAGATTTCATGCGCGGTCCTTCCAACTGGATCTCCTGGACAAGTGGTCGGGATCTCATCTGCACATGCACCAGAGGATACGTCTGTCAGCACAAACCAGGATTTCCCTCCTGTGGTGACTACACTTGCCGCACCTTCTAGAGGGCCGCAGGTTCGGGATTCAGGACTGGATCCTTCTAACCACGGATGCAAGTCTCAGAGGTTGGGGCGCAGTCACCCAAGGGGAAATCTTGCAAGGAAGATGGTCAAGGCTGGAATCCATTCTTCCAATCAACATTCTGGAACTAAGGGCCATGTACTGTACAACGGTCTTCTATAAGCAGCAAATCTTCTACAAGATCGGGCCATTCAGGTGCAGTCGGACAATGTAACGACGGTGGCCTACATAATTTGACAGTGTGGAACGAAGAGCAGAGCTGCAATGTCAGAGATAAAAAGAATCCTCTGGGCAGAAAGGAACGCATTGGCGATGTCAGCAATCTTCATTCCGGGAGTGGACAACTGGGAAGCGGACTTCCTCAGCAGACACGATCTCCATCCGGGAGAGTGGGGCCTCCATCCGGAGGTGTTCACGGAGGTGACAACTCTTTGGGGTGTACCTCAAATAGACATGAAGCTTCGGAGGTACTATTCCAGGTCCAGAGACCCACAAGCAGTGACGGTGGATGCCCTGGTAACTCCGTGGGTGTCCCAGTCAGTGTACGTGTTTCCTCCACTTCCTCTCATTCAAAGGATTCTAAAGCTCATAAAGAGAACAAGAGTTTAGGCAATCCTCATTGCTCCGGACTGGCCAAGAAGGGCTTGATACGCAGATCTTCTGGAACTACTACTGGAACTACTACCTCTTCGGGAGGACCTGCTGCAACAGGGGCCATTCGCTTATCAAGACTTACCACGGCTACGTGTGACGGCATGGAGGTTAAACGCCAGATATTAGCTCGGAAGGGCATTCTGAACAAGGTTATTCCTACCCTGATACGGGTTAGGAAAGGAGTAACGTCTAAACATTACCATCGCATTTGGAAAACGTATGTATCTTGGTGTGAATCCAAGAAATTTCCTACGGTGGAGTTTCAACTTGGACGGTTTCTTCTCTTCCTGCAAGCAGGTGTGGATATGGGCCTGCGTTTGGGATCCGTGAGGGTCCAGATTTTGGCCTTATCCATTTTCTTCCAGAAACAACTGGCTTCCCTCCCTGAGGTTCAGACTTTCTTAAAAGGGGTTCTGCACACCCAGCCTCCCTTTGTGCCACCTACGGAACCCTGGGGTCTTAACGTGGTGTTACAGTTCCTTCAATCGGATTGGTTCGAGCCGCTCCAGGAGGTTGAGGTCAAGTTTCTCACTTGGAAGGCTGTCACTTTGTTGGCCTTAGCTTCTGCTAGACGTGTGTCAAAGTTGGGGGCTTTGTCTTATAAAAGCCCCTACTTGATATTCCATGAAGATAGAGCTGAGCTCTGGACACATCAGCAGTTCCTTCCGAAGGTTGTGTCAGCATTTCATATCAACCAACCTATTGTGGTGCCAGTTGCTACTGACTCCTCAATTCCGTCAAACTCCTTAGATGTTGTAAGGGCTCTGAAAATCTATGTGAAGAGAACTGCTAGGAAATCAGACTCTCTATTTGTCCTGTATGATCCCAAGAAAATTGGGTGTCCTGTTTCTAAGCAGATGATCTCTCTCTGGATCAGGCTCACTATCCAGCATGCATATTCTACGGCAGGCTTGCCATATCCTAAATCTGTTAAGGCCCACTCTACTCGTAAGGTGGGTTCTTCCTGAGCGGCTGCCCGGGGTGTCTCAGCTTTACAACTTTGCCAAGCGACTACTTGGTCTGGGTCGAACGCGTTTGCTAAGATCTACAAGTTCGATACTTTGGCCTCTGAGGACCTAAAGTTTGGTCAATCAGTTCTGCATGAGCCTCCGCACTCTTCCTCCCATTCTGGGAGCTTTGGTACATCCCCATGGTACTAATATGGACCCCAGCATCCTCTAGGACGTAAGAGAAAATAGGATTTTAATTACCTACCGATAAATCCTTTTCTCGTGGTCCGTAGAGGATGCTGGGCGCCTGCCCAGCACTTCGTGATCCTGCAATGGTTACTTTGTTCAGTACTGCTTTGTTCTGGGTTGAGTACTGTTTTTTGATACTTGGTTAAGTAATGTTGTTCAGCCATTGCTGAGTTTTCAAGCTGGTTAGCTTGGTTTGCCTTGTCTGTGTGAGCTGTTGTGAATCTCGCCACTATCTCTGTAATATCCTTCTCTCAAAGTTGTCCATCTCCTCGGGCACAGTTTCTAGACTGAGTATGGTAGGAGGGGCATAGAGGGAGGAGCCAGCCCACACTATCAAAGTCTTAAAGTGCCCATGGCTCCTGGTGGCCCCGTCTATACCCCATGGTACTAATATGGACCCCAGCATTCTCTACGGACTACGAGAAAAGGATGTACCGGTAGGTAATTAAAATCCTATTTTTGTTGTTCGTGCGGCAGGAGCTGGACCACGATCTTTGGGCTGCTGGTTTTGGCAGCCATTAGCTTGTTATTTAATTTATTTTTATAGTCTTATGTTTTTTGAGTGAAGTTTCTGAAAAGCGTCTTACACATACTTTAGAAATAGTCGTTCACGACAATGCTTACCCACGTGTACAGTTCTGTTTCAGTGGACGTATGTGTAGGATGTACTAGCAAGTCCAGCAGATGTTACCAGGATGTGGCCAGAGCACGGGGAGAAGGTAAGGCATCAATTTCCGCTTAGGGATTAGTATGAGGCCACGATCCCTGGGGTTGATGTCAGCAGTGGGGAGTCAGACGCTCCCCTAGTCGCCCCTCCCGGTTCATGACCAGTTTCCTCTGAGTTTCCCGCCATGAACAGATTTCTGGCTTCCATCTGAGATGCTGTGTATCTAAAGGACCCAGTCGCAGCCCAGGCGGCAGTGTGACTGGTGCATCGGTGTTCACTTGGGCGTCCATGTTCACTGTGTGTTCGCTGGGCATTTGTGTACACTATGGGCGTCTGGATCCACTCAGCGTTTACTAATGTATTGATCGATCCTGGAAGCAGGGTGAAGTCTCCCTGTATCCCACTCTCCTGAGCTAGGTGATACAGCACTAAGTCTCTACCAACCATTAAGTATGAGTCGTTGGATAAGTGCCTGATGCATATGAGTTGGTAACTATTGCTGCTGTTTTCTTTTGCTGTGCAACTGAATACGTTTAAAAGTCCTTTATAAAGTAATGCAGTAATTTGTTTCTCCTACATACTTGAAATGTATCTGTAGCTGATTATGTGCTCATATTGCATATAATACTAATGTATAACTTATGACTGATTGCTAGTGTGATTGCTGACTTTACTATTCACTGTCCGTTTCTGTGTATATACCGATCCTCAATGCTGGTGCAAGGCAGGAATGGATCTGATTGAATGTCACTTTAACAAGTTTTAAAGTAATTTCAGTCACAAATTGTGTAGTTAACACTGTATAGGTGTGTGATTTGTTTATCTAAGAGAGGCAAGGGTGAGGAGAATATACTGTCCACAGCAGCACCAACACTGATTTCATGTGTGTCTTGCAAAGCCGGTTTAACCTCTTAGGATCTGGTTCAAAATGGATTCTGTGCAAATTGTTTTAGCTTTCACCAAAACCTCCTGAATAATCCAAGGCAGGCACAGGTTCAAGTTGAACCCCCATGGGCTTCTTTTGCACAAATATTATCCAATATAGCTGATCGGATAATGCCAGCTCCTATACCAGGCATAGGTTACCCTGCTTACATGCTACATTCCACCTGGGGGATATCACATCCAGTCCAGGAATCTGCAGCTTTTCAACAAAAACAGGCTGAAAAGCCTGTGGAAAATAAATCACACAGACATGAAACAACATCGTCACAGTCTACACATGTTTCAGAGGGGGACTCTTCGTATGTGTCACGATCCTCACTAGTTCTCATATTTGGTCACTTACCTCTGCCATCTCTGTCCTGGAACTTGCGTCTTTCTGCTCCCTGGGATAAACAGCTTGCCAATACCATGAGTTTCCTGAGTCCTGAGTTCTCTGCCTGGAAGGTAAGAGTTAACGAGCTCCACCTGTGGTGATTAACCTTCTGTGTGAATCTGAATTCAGCAATCTGGAGTTTAGGCCTAAAAGCAAGCATCCTCTGTTTATTTGTAGGAGTTCATGCTTCAGTGTTCTTTCGGCCTGCTAGGCCTCACTCCACATCAGAGCCTAATCTGTAGTACTGACGTGACAGTGTCTGATCACTTGATCTGGAGCTATCCTATCCTGTGCCAGCCTGAGACTCACTGAATCACCTGACTCTGCTCATCAATCACCAAGCGCCAGGAAGTATAAGTCAGGACACTTGAGTTGCAGACTCTGCCAGTTCCTTGTGTCTCACACACAGCTATGTGTGATCTTAGAAGGTGTGCTCCCTCAGGGTAACACTTGTACCTTGGTTCATGTAAAACTGCTCTTTTGCTACCCAGTCTGGATTACAACTGTGTTACCATTGATATCCAGTATTTCTACAGTCTCATCTTAAAGCCAGAGCTGCAGTATTCTTCATTCTTGTCTTAAAGCCACAGCTGCAGTATTCTACAGTCTCATCTTAAAGCCACAGCCGCAGTATTCTTCAGTCTCGTCTTAAAGCCACAGCCGCAGTATTCTTCAGTCTCGTCTTAAAGCCACAGCCGCAATATTCTTCAGTCTCGTCTTAAAGACCCAGCCACAGTGTTCTTTAGCCTTGTCTTAAAGTCACAGCCACAGTCATCGTTCTACTTATAGTTGCGTTTCCAGTTATATCCGTTACCAGCCCGGATTACAGTTGCATTCCAGTATACCGGTACACAGCCCGGTTCACAGTGAGGTTCCCAGTCTCACCGGTAACCAGCCCAGTTCCGGTCTCACCAGTAACCAGTCTGGTTCTCAATCTCGCCAGTAACCAGCCCAGTTCTACGCAACTCCAGAGAACCTATTTCATAGTAACCTTAAGTACACAAGCACCTACTCCTTTGACAGTATATCCAGTTCAATCTCACCAATACATTCACCATCCTTCTATCAACACCAAGTCCCTGGTGATCCAGTGGTCAGGATACGGCTCTCTCTGCCGAGGCCTGGGTTTGATCCCCGGTCAGGGATTGCTCCTTCTTCTCACTGATTCCTACAGACCAGCCTAATATACACATAGTCCTCCAGTCGCCCGCACAGACTTCTCTAACACCGAGTTCACAAAAAACACAGCCATGACAATATGAGGATTCCTTGCATTCTGGGTCTGCATACAGAGATGAGGATGAAGGTCCCAGCTCAGTGGATATTCCTGAGCTAATTAGTGGTATGAAAGCCATTCTATCCTTAGAGGAGACAGCAGTGCCTTGGAGAAAATCCAAGGCACCTGTGTTTAAATGTCCCAAAACAGTTAGGACTGAGTTTCCGGAGTCAGAACAACTGACAAAGAAATGGAATTCCTATTATCCCCTTCCAGCTGGGGACTGTTTAAAAAGGGAGGTGGCTCCCAAAGTAGATACGCATGTTATTCAATTGGTGCGAACATCTACATGGCCTCTGCCTTCAACATCATTAAATGATGTTACGGATAGGAAAATAGATGTTTTTTTTAAAAACCATTTTCTCCATGTCTGGGGCAATTGTAAGACCAGCCATGGCTTCAGGCTGGATGGCAAAAGCAGTGGCAGCTTGGGCTGATGCATTAGAGGGTGATCTTTCATTGGCATCTAGAGAGCAAAATTCCCATATTGCACATATTAAACAGGTGGCTATTTTTATGGAAGAAGCAGCCTTGGATATGGGTACTATTGCCTCTCAAGCATCAGCCTCAGCAGTAGCAGCTGGTTGGCTGCGTACATGGAAGGCTGACTCAGAATCCAAGAAAGTTCTAGAGTCTTTTACTGGAGATACTCTTTTTGGTAAAGAATTAAACAGTATTTTGGAGTCAGAAGTAGACTCCAAGAAAGTGACGTTTCCTTCAACACACAAATCCAAGCCTAGGTTTCCAGCTTTCCGTCCCTTTCGCACACACTACATACAGCACAGTACAGGGAGGGAGCACACACTACATACAGCACAGTACAGGAAGGGAGCACACACTACATACAGCACAGTACAGGGAGGGAGCACACACTACATACAGCACAGTACAGGGAGGGAGCACACACTACATACAGCACAGTACAGTACAGGAAGGGAGCACACACTACATACAGCACAGTACAGGAAGGGAGCACACACTACATACAGCACAGTACAGGAAGGGAGCACACACTACATACAGTACAGGGAGGGAGCACACACTGCATACAGCACAGTACAGGAAGGGAGCACACACTACATACAGCACAGTACAGGAAGGGAGCACACACTACATACAGCACAGTACAGGGAGGGAGCACACACTACATACAGCACAGTACAGGGAGGGAGCACACACTACATACAGCACAGTACAGGAAGGGAGCACACACTACATACAGCACAGTACAGGAAGGGAGCACACACTACATAAGCAAAAGGAAATTGTTATGGCAAACAGTCTCAATCTGACAAGTCTGACAAGACTATAAGATGGGGCTACCAGGGGTCTGCTTCCAAACCAGAAGATAAACCATCAGCCTGATGGTATGGGCCTCCACCTGGGGGATCCCAGGGTGAGAGGCCTACTTCTTCATTTTGCACAGATCTGGCAGCAGTCCACCACAGATGCCTGGGTGCAATAAGCGGTATCTCACGGTTATGCGTTTGCTTTCAACACCCTCCACAAAGGTTCTTTTGTACCAGCCCATCTTCAGTGGAAATGAAGGCCAGGACCTTGCAAGAGGCAGTTCAGAAGTTACTTCAGTCAGGAGTGATAATTCCAGTTCCGCCTGCGCAACAAGGACAAGGTTTTTATTCCAACTTGTTTCTAGTCCAGAGGCAAAATGTGTCGTCCGGCCCATTCTCAATCTCAAAGCTCTGAACAAATACATTTGGGTGCCTCGTTTTCATATGGAGACTTTACGTTCCATTATTTTGGCCACAAAGCCGGAGGATTTCCTGGTATCTCTTGATATCCTGGATGCTTACCTGCATGTTCCTATAGCCCTGTCCCATCAGTGCTACTTCAGGTTTGCTATCCTCCAGCAACACTTTCAGTTTCAGGCTTTACCATTTGGATTGGCCACAGCTCCAAGAGTGTTTACCAAAATTAAGGTGGTAATGTCAGCTTATCTTTATCAGCAGGGGATAAGGATTTTTCCATACCTCGACAATTTATTAATCCTGGCGCAGTCTCAGCACTTGCTTCAGTCTCATCTGCAACAGACAATAGCTTGTCTGCAGAGACACGGTTGGCTCATAAATTGGGCAAAGTCGTCCCTGGTTCTGTCACAATGGATGACATACTTGGGCGCTGTATTGGATTCGGGTCTTCAGAGATTATTTTTACCTCTGAACAAAATAACCACAATACAGTTGCAGATTCAGGAGCTGTTACACAGTAAAAGGGTATCCATTCACGCAGCGATGCATGTGATGGGATCTATGGTGTCGACATTCGACATGGTGGAGTATGCTCAATTCCACTGGAGGCCTCTACAACGTCTGATCCTTTCCAAATGGAATGGGTTACATCAGACAATAAAAACTCAGACTACGGTCCTTCCTCTGGAAGTAAGGAGGTCATTAGCCTGGTGACTACAGACATCGCATCTGGACAAAGGGAGACCCTTTTGGATCTCAGATTAGGAGGTTCTGACAACAGATGCCAGTCTTCAGGGCTGGGGAGCAGTGTCAGAAAGAAGTTGCTTCCAAGGGCAGTGGACCAAGGAAGAAAGTTGCCTGCCAATAAATATATTGGAACTTCGGGCCATATATATGGCACTCATTCAGGCAAAGGACATTCTTCAGGGGAAACCAGTTCAAATTCGCTCAGACAATGCAACGGCAGTAGCGTACCTCAATCATCAGGGAGGAACTCCTACCCAAAAAGCAATGAAGGATGTATGCCGCACGTTAAGGTGGGCAGAACTTCATCATCCAGCCTTGTCCGTAGTGTTCATTCTGGGAGTCCTAAATTGGAAGCGAATTTTCTCAGTCGACACGCCATTCATGCAAATGAATGGGCTTTACACCCCGAGGTCTTCCAGCCTCTGGTAGACAAGTGGGGGTTACCGGAGATAGATCTCATTGCTTCACATCAGACCAACAAACTTCCCGTATACGGGTCAAGGACAAAGTATGCCAAAGCGAACTTTGTGGATGCCCTGTCAGTAAGATGGGACTTTCGTCTGGCCTATGCATTTCCACCGATCGCCCTGCTACCCAGGGTAATGCGAAAGGTAAAACAAGGAAAGGGTGCCGTGATATTAATAGCTCCGTCTTGGCCCAGAAGACATTGGTACACAGATCTGCAGAGGCTGTCGGTGGATACTCCGTTCTTACTCCCTCAACGTCCAGATCTACTGTCTCAGGGTCCTTGCTATTACAAGCACCTGGATCGGCTGTTTCTGACGGCGTGGCTCTTGAGACTTCCATCCTGAAAGCAAGAGGATTCTCAAAACAGATAATTCAAGCAATGCTTAGAGCAAGGACACCATCCTCAGCTCACATTTATTACTGGATGTGGCAGGCCTATATTCAATGGTGCAGTGACAGGAGTCCTAGCATTTCCAGAGTCCTAGCATTCCTTCAGGTAGAAATTAACAAAGCTCTACTGGTGGCTTCCTTGAGTGTTCAGGTGTAGGCATTGACTGTATGGTTTCAAAAGAAAATTGCTAACCTACAGGGTGTTTGCACTTTTTTCCAAGGAATGCTTCACATCCAACCTCCTTTTGTTTCTCCTACAGCTCCTTGGGATCTAAGTTAAGCAGCCGTGCAAGCGCTAAGCCTCCGCCCTCTGGGAGTGTATCTTAGCTTAGCAGAAGTGCGAATGAAAGGATCGCAGAGCGGCTACAAAATAATTTTGTGCAGCTTCAGAGTAGCTCCAGACCTACTCCTAGCTTGCGATCACTACAGACTATTTAGTTCCTGTTTTGATGTCACGAACACGCCCTGCGTTCGGCCAGCCATGCCTGCGTTACCCCAGGCACGCCTGCGTTTGTATCTGACACGCCTGCGTTTTTCCACACACTCCACGAAAACGGTCAGTTACCTCCCAGAAACACCAACTTCCTGTCAATCACTCTGCGGCCAGCAGTGCGACTGAAAAGCATCGCTAGACCTTGTGTGAAACTGCATCGGCTTTTGTGAAAGTACGTCGTGCGTGCGCATTGCGCCCCATACGCATGCGTAGAAGTGCCGTTTTTTTGCCTGATCGGTGCGCTGCGAACGAAAGCAGCTAGTGATCAACTCGGAATGACCACCTAAGGCGCTTCAAGTTGCCCCATTTGAACAACTGAAGCAAGTGGATCTTAAATGGTTGACAGATAAGGTTCTCTTTCTACTGGCTATTGCTTCAGCTAGAAGAGTGTCAGACTTAGGGGCATTGTTATGTCACCCTCCTCTTCTGATATTTCATCCAGAAAGAGCGGTTCTCAGAACCAAATCTGGTTGTCTTCCTAAGGTGGTGTCTAAATTCCACCTTAACAAAGAAATTGTAGTTTTGGCTTTCCAAAGGCCGGACCTTTCTGCGGGAGATGCATCATTGGACGTAGTCTGTTCTTTAAGGATCGTACCAGTGCCATCAGAAAGACAGACTCCCTCTTTGTTCTCTACGGATTTCACAAGAGCGGATGGCCTGCTTGCAAGCAGAAACTGGTGAGTTGGCTTCAGATGACGATTTCAGAAGCATACTCTCAAGCTGATTTCCCTATTCTGACTAATGTCTCTGCTCACTCTACTCCTAAGGTAGGTCCAACGTGGTGTTTCAGCTAAACAGATATGTAAGGCAACCACATTGTCTTCCATTAACACATTCATTAGACATTATGCCTTTGATACCTTTGCCTCTTAGGACGCTGCATTCGGGCGAAGGATTCTCCTGTCCAATCAGGAGCATCCCCTCCACTAAAATTGCTTTGGGACATCCCAGTGTTTATGCTGTGGATAATCTGTGGACCCTGCAGGAGAAATACGTAGTTATGGTAGACTTACCGTCAATAACTCTATTTCTTCTAAGTCCCCAGTGTCCACAGGGATCCCACCCTGACGCACCTGATTTGAGGATCGTTACACCTACTAACCTCTTCCTTCTTGTACGGAAGGGTGTGCATGTGTGTTCTTCTTGCCTGATTAGGGCTTTCTATGATGCACCTGACTTGAGCTTTGTAAAACAACTGAATTGTCTGAGTCAGGTGGCGGGGATATAGGGGACTAGCCCGTTGCATTCTGGGAGGTCGAAAGCTTTTGATCGTTGGTGCCAATCTACTGACGCAACCTCATATCCCAATGTTTATCCTGTGTATACTGGGGACTTAGATGAAATAGAGTTATCGACGGTAAGTCTACCATAACTACGTATATAATCTATATCGGATGTAAATATAGTGCATATCGCACCAAGGGGGTCATTCCGACCCGATCGCTCGCTGCAGTTTGTCGCAGCGCAGCGATCGGGTCGGAAATGCGCATGCGCCGGTGCCACAGTGCGACGGCACATGGCACCTTTCCTTACATAGTGATCGCCTCTGAGACAGAGGCGGTCGCTAGGCGGGAGGGGGCTGAACGGCGGCGTTAAGCCGCCGTTTAGGGGGAGCGGTCCGGGCATCCCCCCGCATGCCAGTGTGAATGATTGTAGCTGTGCTAAATTTAGCACAGCTACGATCAACTCGGAATGACCCCCCATTGCGATGCTGATGCACAGTCCCGCAGGTAGGCATTGCAATGAAATATAGTGGGTGCAGGCAGGGCCATTACTGTCTATATCGGAGGCTCATGCCTTCATCAATATAGTCAGTATTGGCCGCCAGACGGGTCACACCCTGTCTACGCATCTTAAGTCATTGTTTTCCTGTTTTGATTAATTGTATATGTATTCTGTAATTGGGCGTTGCAGATCCCTTGAGGCGCCATATAAATAAAGGATAATAATAATAATTATAACATACTGATTCCCTTTCTGGCCAAATGGAGAGCTCATTCTTTTACCCACTATATCAAACACAGTCGAATCTGGTAAAAAGGAAACCAAAAAAAGTAAAACAATTAATTTACATGTACTGTATTATTATTTTAAATAAACAAAACACTTTTTCTGTTGCCTGCCCTTGCTATCTTCATCTTGAAATCCTCTTAAATAGCCTTATTTCTGGCTATCAGTCCTCTAGATACTGTAGCTCTTAAAATAAGAAGAAGCCCCATCTCCAGCCATTTTTGCCTTATCTAGAGCCGATAGAGGAAGGGCAGATAGGCTGATGCAGACAAATTGAGGGAAGAAAGGTTGGCACAGATAGGGTAGGGGCAGAAGTACTGATGTAGATGGGGAAGAGTAGAAAGGCTAGTGCAGAAGGGGTGTAAAGAGAGGCTGTCACTGACTGGAAATGGACATGTACAGGAAGGGTATCGGCATAAAGGCTGGCACAGACAGGGAACAAAGAGGCTGGAACAAACTGCAGAACAGCTTGAACAGGCAGAAGAGCAGCATAATGGCTTGCATAGGTGTTATGGCAGGATGGACAGAGAGGTTGGCACAGACAGAGGAAGGATAACAATAGATGAGCATCAAGGCTGGTGCACACAGAACAAAGAAAAGAATCTGGTGCAGAAGGAAATGGTAACAGATTCTATGGCAAAGGGGAACAAGATGGATACTCTTGTAACAACTACAAATGCTCTTTAAGAGACTATGGGGGTTATTCAATTAGCTATGGGGTCTACCACGTGGCTAAGTGCTGCGCCAGAGCAATCTCATTAGCGGGGTTTGCTCCGCACCTGAATCCCCAAAGCCAGACGTTACCTTGCAATTCCATTAGCTGCGAGGCAAAGTACACATAAAAACGGCAAAAATAAGAATTTACTTACCGATAATTCTATTTCTCATAGTCCGTAGTGGATGCTGGGGACTCCGAAAGGACCATGGGGAATAGCGGCTCCGCAGGAGACTGGGCACAAAGTAAAAGCTTTAGGACTAGCTGGTGTGCACTGGCTCCTCCCCCCATGACCCTCCTCCAAGCCTCAGTTAGGATACTGTGCCCGGACGAGCGTACACAATAAGGAAGGATTTTGAATCCCGGGTAAGACTCATACCAGCCACACCAATCACACCGTACAACTTGTGATCTGAACCCAGTTAACAGCATGATAACAGAAGGAGCCTCTGAAAAGATGGCTCACAACAACAATAACCCGATTTTTGTAACAATAACTATGTACAAGTAATGCAGACAATCCGCACTTGGGATGGGCGCCCAGCATCCACTACGGACTATGAGAAATAGAATTATCGGTAAGTAAATTCTTATTTTCTCTAACGTCCTAGTGGATGCTGGGGACTCCGAAAGGACCATGGGGATTATACCAAAGCTCCCAAACGGGCGGGAGAGTGCGGATGACTCTGCAGCACCAAATGAGAGAACTCCAGGTCCTCCTCAGCCAGGGTATCAAATTTGTAGAATTTAGCAAACGTGTTTGCCCCTGACCAAGTAGCTGCTCGGCAAAGTTGTAAAGCCGAGACCCCTCGGGCAGCCGCCCAAGATGAGCCCACTTTCCGTGTGGAATGGGCTTTTACAGATTTTGGCTGTGGCAGGCCTGCCACAGAATGTGCAAGCTGAATTGTACTACAAATCCAACGAGCAATCGTCTGCTTAGAAGCAGGAGCACCCAGCTTGCTGGGTGCATACAGGATAAACAGCAAATCAGATTTTCTGACTCCAGCCGTCCTGGAAACATATATTTTCAGGGCCCTGACTACGTCCAGCAACTTGGAATCCTCCAAGTCCCTAGTAGCCGCAGGCACCACAATAGGCTGGTTTAAGTGAAATGCTGAAACCACCTTAGGAAGAAATTGAGGACGAGTCCTCAATTCTGCCCTGTCCGTATGAAAAATTAGGTAAGGGCTTTTATAGGATAAAGCCGCCAATTCTGAGACACGCCTGGCTGAAGCCAGGGCTAACAGCATTACCACTTTCCATGTGAGATATTTTAAGTCCACAGTGGTGAGTGGTTCAAACCAATGTGATTTTAGGAATCCCAAAACTACATTGAGATCCCAAGGTGCCACTGGAGGCACAAAAGGAGGCTGTATATGCAGTACTCCCTTGACAAACATCTGAACTTCAGGAACAGAAGCCAGTTCTTTTTGGAAGAATATTGACAGGGCCGAAATTTGAACCTTAATGGACCCTAATTTGAGGCCCATAGACAGTCCTGTTTGCAGGAAATGCAGGAAACGACCCAGTTGAAATTCCTCTGTAGGGGCCTTCCTGGCCTCGCACCACGCAACATATTTACGCCAAATACGGTGATAATGTTGTATGGTTACATCCTTCCTGGCTTTGATCAGGGTAGGGATGACTTCATCCGGAATGCCTTTTTCCTTCAGGATCCGGCGTTCAACCGCCATGCCGTCAAACGCAGCCGCGGTAAGTCTTGGAACAGACATGGTCCCTGCTGGAGCAGGTCCTTTCTTAGAGGTAGAGGCCACGGGTCTTCCGTGAGCATCTCTTGAATTTCCGGGTACCAAGTCCTTCTTGGCCAATCCGGAGCCACGAGTATAGTCTTTACTCCTCTCCTTCTTATGATTCTCAGTACTTTTGGTATGAGAGGAAGAGGAAGGAACACATACACTGACTGGTACATCCCACGGTGTTACCAGAGCGTCCACAGCTATTGCCTGAGGGTCCCTTGACCTGGCGCAATATCTGTCCAGTTTTTTGTTGAGGCGGGACACCATCATGTCCACCTTTGGTTTTTCCCAACGGTTCACAATCATGTGGAAGACTTCTGGGTGAAGTCCCCACTCCCCCGGGTGAAGATCGTGTCTGCTGAGGAAGTCTGCTTCCCAGTTGTCCACTCCCGGAATGAACACTGCTGACAGTGCTATCACATGATTCTCCGCCCAGCGAAGAATCCTTGCCACTTCCATCATTGCCCTCCTGCTTCTTGTGCCGCCCTGTCTGTTTACGTGGGCGACTGCCGTGATGTTGTCCGACTGGATCAACACCGGCTGACCCTGAAGCAGAGGTCTTGCCTGACTTAGGGCATTGTAAATGGCCCTTAGTTCCAGGATATTTATGTGAAGTGACGTTTCCATGCTTGACCACAAGCCCTGGAAATTTCTTCCCTGTGTGACTGCTCCCCAGCCTCTCAGGCTGGCATCCGTGGTCACCAGGACCCAATCCTGAATGCCGAATCTGCGGCCCTCTAGGAGATGAGCACTCTGTAACCATCACAGGAGAGACACCCTTGTCCTTGGAGACAGGGTTATCCGCTGATGCATTTGAAGATGCGATCCGGACCATTTGTCCAGCAGATCCCACTGAAAAGTTCTTGCGTGGAATCTGCCGAATGGAATCGCTTCGTAAGAAGCCACCATCTTTCCCAGGACCCTTGTGCATTGATGTACTGACACTTGGCCTGGTCTTAGGAGGTTCCTGACTAGGTCGGATAACTCCTTGGCTTTCTCCTCCGGGAGAAACACCTTTTTCTGTACTGTGTCCAGAATCATCCCTAGGAACAGCAGACGTGTCGTCGGAATCAGCTGTGATTTTGGAATATTTAGAATCCATCCGTGCTGTCGTAGTACTACTTAAGATAGTGCTACTCCGACCTCTAACTGTTCTCTGGACCTTGCCCTTATCAGGAGATCGTCCAAGTAAGGGATAATTAAGACGCCTTTTCTTCGAAGAAGAATCATCATTTCGGCCATTACCTTGGTAAAGACCCGGGGTGCCGTGGACAATCCAAACGGCAGCGTCTGAAACTGATAGTGACAGTTCTGTACCACAAACCTGAGGTACCCTTGGTGAGAAGGGCAAATTGGGACATGGAGGTAAGCATCCTTGATGTCCAGAGACACCATATAGTCCCCTTCTTCCAGGTTCGCTATCACTGCTCTGAGTGACTCCATCTTGAACTTGAACCTTTTTATGTAAGTGTTCAAGGATTTCAGATTTAAAATGGGTCTCACCGAGCCATCCGGCTTCGGTACCACAAACAGCGTGGAATAATACCCCTTTCCCTGTTGTAGGAGGGGTACCTTGATTATCACCTGCTGGGAATACAGCTTGTGAATGGCTTCCAATACCGCCTCCCTGTCGGGGGGAGACGTTGGTAAAGCAGACTTCAGGAACCGGCGAGGGGGAGACGTCTCGAATTCCAATTTGTACCCCTGAGATACTACCTGCAGGATCCAGGGGTCCACTTGCGAGTGTGCCCACTGCGCGCTGAAATTCTTGAGACGGGCCCCCACCGTGCCTGAGTCCGCTTGTAAGGCCCCAGCATCATGCTGAGGACTTGGCAGAAGCGGGGGAGGGCTTCTGTTCGTGGGAAGAGGCTGTTTGCTGCAGTCTTTTTCCCCTTCCTCTGCCCCGGGGCAGATATGAGTGGCCTTTTGCCCGCTTGCCCTTATGGGGACGAAAGGACTGAGCCTGAAAAGACGGTATCTTTTTCTGCTGCGAGGTGACTTGGGGTAAAAAGGTGGATTTTCCAGCCGTTGCCGTGGCCACCAGGTCCGATAGACCGACCCCAAATAACTCCTCCCCTTTATACGGCAATACTTCCATATGCCGTTTGGAATCCGCATCCCCTGACCACTGTCGCGTCCATAATCCTCTTCTGGCAGAAATGGACATCGCACTTACTCTTGATGCCAGAGTGCAAATATCCCTCTGTGCATCTCGCATATATAGAAATGCACCCTTTAAATGCTCTATAGTCAATAATATATTGTCCCTGTCCAGGGTATCAATATTTTCAGTCAGGGAATCCGACCAAGCTACCCCAGCACTGCACATCCAGGCTGAGGCGATTGCTGGTCGCAGTATAATACCAGTATGTGTGTATATACTTTTAAGGATATTTTCCAGCTTCCTATCAGCTGGTTCCTTGAGGGCGGCCGTATCAGGGGACGGTAACGCCACTTGTTTTGATAAGCGTGTGAGCGCCTTATCTACGCTAGGGGGTGTTTCCCAACGCGCCCTAACCTCTGGTGGGAAAGGGTATAATGCCAATAATTTTTTAGAAATTAGCAGTTTTTTATCGGGGGAAACCCACGCTTCATCACACACCTCATTTAATTCATCTGATTCAGGAAAAACTACGGGTAGTTTTTTCACCCCCCACATAATACCCTTTTTTGTGGTACTTGTAGTATCAGAAATGTTCAAAACCTCCTTCATTGCCGTGATCATGTAACGTGTGGCCCTACTGGAAAATACGTTTGTTTCCTCACCGTCGACACTGGAGTCAGTGTCCGTGTCAGTGTCTGTATCGACCTGAGGTAACGGGCGTTTTATAGCCCCTGACGGTGTTTGAGACGCCTGTACAGGTATTAACTGATTTGCCGGCTGTCTCATGTCGTCAACAGTCTTTTGTAAAGTGCCGACACTATCACGTAATTCTTTCCATAAGACCATCCAGTCAGGTGTCGACTCCCTAGGGGGTGACATCACTAACACAGGCAATTGCTCCGCCTCCACACCATTTTCCTCCTCATACCTGTCGACACAGCGTACCGACACACAGCACACACACAGGGAATGCTCTGATAGAGGACAGGACCCCACTAGCCCTTTGGGGAGACAGAGGGAGAGTTTGCCAGCACACACCAGAGCGCTATATATATACAGGGAAAACCTTATATAAGTGTTTTTCCCTAATATAGCTGCTGTATATATTAATATGCCAATTTAGTGCCCCCCCTCTCTTGTTTTACCCTGTTTCTGTTGTGCAGGACTGCAGGGGAGAGTCAGGGAGCCTTCCTCCAACGGAGCAGTGAGGAAAAAATGGCGCTTGTGTGCTGAGGAGATAGGCTCCGCCCCTTTTTCGGCGGCCTTTCTCCCGCTTTTTTGTGGAAAACTGGCAGGGGTTAAATACATCCATATAGCCCAGGAGCTATATGTGATGTATTTTTAGCCATTTAAGGTATTTTCATTGCGTCCCAGGGCGCCCCCCCCCCCCCAGCGCCCTGCACCCTCAGTGACCGGAGTGTGAAGTGTGCTGAGAGCAATGGCGCACAGCTGCGGTGCTGTGCGCTACCTTATTGAAGACAGGACGTCTTCTGCCGCCGATTTTCCGGACCTCTTCACTCTTCTGGCTCTGTAAGGGGGCCGGCGGCGCGGCTCCGGGACCCATCCATGGCTGGGCCTGTGATCGTCCCTCTGGAGCTAATGTCCAGTAGCCTAAGAAGCCCAATCCACTCTGCACGCAGGTGAGTTCGCTTCTTCTCCCCTTAGTCCCTCGATGCAGTGAGCCTGTTGCCACAGGTCTCACTGAAAATAAAAAAACCTATTTAAACTTTTACTCTAAGCAGCTCAGGAGAGCCACCTAGATTTCACCCTTCTCGTTCGGGCACAAAATCTTAACTGAGGCTTGGAGGAGGGTCATGGGGGGAGGAGCCAGTGCACACCAGCTAGTCCTAAAGCTTTTACTTTGTGCCCAGTCTCCTGCGGAGCCGCTATTCCCCATGGTCCTTTCGGAGTCCCCAGCATCCACTAGGACGTTAGAGAAACTGGGTTTGTGCGTGGGAGAAAAACACATTGGTTCTGCAGTTTTCATGGAATCAGTGAGTTTCCATGCCTGAATCCTGTATTTTAGGCACAGGAAAAAGGCTAATTGAATAGCCTTTCCCTGCACCATGGGGATTTTAGCCAGCAATCAGCCTTGGGGTTACCCTCCTATACATTGAGTGATTCAGCATCACAATTTAAACAGGTTTACAGTAAATTCACAGAAAAAGTGGTAAAAGCACCAAATGTGACATTTCATCAGCAAACTATTGATAGAATCATTACCATACAAATGACACTATGAGTAATTATCATACACTGGAAATATTTAAGTAACATCTGCAGAACAACCATCTGACAGATCATACATGCTTGTAAACAGATGGGGGAAGAGGGGACAGAGATGGGAAAGAGAAAAAGTAACCCAATGATGGGCACTAACATATGTACCATTCTAGATCTAAATAAACTGTTTCAAAAATAGACATGGATGGATGGACGGATGGTGCCGCTGTAAGCTTTCTTTAGATGCTTTTGGGAAGATTTTTCACACACTGCAGGAGAGATAAAACACTGGACTAAATACATGTATAGTTTTGCAATGCCTCATATCATGGTCCTTATTCAGGTTGGACCGCAGAACAGTCCCTACTATCGCAATGCTATGATGCGAACGCCTCTGCCTGAGGAGGGATGGGGGCAGAGGCAGCCGGCGTTGGGAAAAACGTGGACGCTATCGCCGTTTCCTTGGCGTCACCAGCCTCCCTGTGACGGCAAGTCTGAGAAAGTACAGATTTACTTAGACTGCAGTTGTAGATGGTCGCGATGTTCATCCCTAACTGCGATGGCATCGCAATTCATTGCAAATGTAGGAAGGAGGTGGTATGCACCGCCTCCTGCATTACTAAGGATCGTAATTCAAAACTGCTAAGTGCAGCTTTGCATTTACTGTCCAACCTGAATAAGGCCCCATGTGCAGTTTATAACATACCACATACAGTACATCTTTATCCCCTGATTTTCACATTAAACCTCTAACGACACATTAAAGTTAAGTATGCCTGCTGACACACCGTCTCAAACAATTGGATATGGAACATGGGTAAAGTATTCCAAACCATACACCTACTGCCAAATCAGGTTTTGAACAGACATATAAAAGTTTTGACAGAAAAAAGAAAGACCCCTGGTGCGCTTAAACACTAATAGCAGCCATAGAAGACCAAAAAAGAACCTTTCACCGTGATTCTGAATAGTAAACAATATAAAAAACTTGGAACGCCACGTGGCGCTACTTAAATACCATCAGAAAAAAGCTTACACAGTTTAATCACATGGAGTTTCAGATCTCACAGATGTCTTGATTTGTGAACATAGCTAAAAGACATAAAGCATACAGAACATAGTGCAACTCTGTTAAAAATCAATTGATGTTTTTATTTGTTTGGTCCCACTCACATAAAGATGTGAATTAAATTGCATGTAGATAATCACAAGATGAGAAGGGTAACCTTTACTTCATAGAAGAGTCCTCCTCCGCAAGACACTTTAAATAAGAAATAATAGTGATAGTGCAACACCGTCTTTTTGATAAGACATGTATTTAATAAAGAATGCACTCACAAAACATCTAGTAAAAAACAGCAAAAAATATCGAAGACATCCACATGGCTTGGACTGCTAACCAGAGGAAACCCTAGGGCATAGTCACCGCAAAGTCCCAATGTTCCGGCGTCTCCACCAACTTAGGGTAGCAGTTCCACTCCACAAGTCCTCGTCAAACCCGTCTCCCTGCTTAAGCGCTTTCGGACTTACGTCCTTCTTCAGAAGCATGGGAGCTAAAGTGTCCTGTCCCTCCTTAAATAGCACCATAATGAACACTTAATCACAACACCTGCTACTCCCGGACCATTCTTTCCGGAAACCGCGTCACCCGGAAGTGACGTGTCCGGATATAGAGTGAAGGCCAAATTCTTCCCCGTGCGTCTCAGTCCCGCAGATAGGAACCGGCTTGAGTTACACGTTCCCGGAAGTGACGTCAACGATAATGACCATGCGTTCCAAAGCATGGTGTTTGCGTTCCACCGCGGATTCTTCCACATACACATCAATATTCCATTCATTATGTGAAAATAAAAAAATATATACACAACCATAAGATATATAAACAATAAAAACAGTCAGCAACATGAAAGGTGATCTTATTTAAGATAGATAATAGAGTTAAAATGTAAAAAACTATAAAAACCATTTTAGTTCAAAATCACTATTAAGACCAAGGGGCACCAAAGATTTCAACTTATATATCCACTTCATTTCTGTTTTTGAAAGGGTCGTTTCTATTTCCTTATTACGTGGTGTGGGGTTAATAGTTTGAATTCCCCAAAAAGTTTTAAAATGATTAGGATTGGAAGAGTGTTTATCCTTAAAATGTTTAGAGACTGTATGTGTCTCCAACCCTTTCCTGACATTATATGTATGTTCATACAGTCTGGTTTTCAGATTGCAGCTTGTCTTACCAACATAGACCAAGCCACAATCACACTCCAAAGCATAAACCACGTTCCTTGAATTTCAAGTGATAAAATCACTAATAGGGTATGTGATACCATTGACTGTAAAGACCTTTATCTTACTTTATCCCGGTATCTTACTTTAATCCCGGTAAGACAAAAAATGGGAAATGGGAAGAATTTAGACCTAGAAGGGATCGGCCAAAACCAAATTGGAGGTGGAAAGGTAATGTAAGGAGTAATTTTAGGAAAGATTATGACCCGACCGAATATAGGAAAGATTTTAGCAGTAATCACTATTGGGATAAAGGAAGGGACGAGTGGGATCAAAGAGAGGACCAATGGGGAAGGTATGCTCAATTAAGGAATGATAATTATCGCAGTGCTGGTTTTTTAGACAGAACCCCCCTGCGGAGGGGGGTTGTCTAATTGATAAGGGTCAGCCAATAAAATTGGCCAAACCTACACTCATCAAAAGGAAGGTGAATACTAAAAGGGGGAAAAGGGGAGGAGTAAAAAAGAAAAACCCTCCAACTAAAACGAAATCTACCACCCCTGATAAGATATTTAATGAAGGTAATACTTTTAAGATTTTTAATTTGAGTAAAAGGGTTCTTACAACAGAGGAACAAAAGGTACTTACTAGAGGGTTAAAGTTTTCACCTACTAGTCAGTTGGAACCCTTTGAGTTTTATATAGACCTACAAAAGTTTATACGAAAACTCAAGTTGAGAAAGTTTTTTTATTAATAAAGAAGAGTTAGCAAGTGAGAGCGCTGGAGGTTCCTCCTACTCTCAATTCAAACCTAAATCAACCTTCTACCCATCACATGTAAAGGGGAGTTTTATTGACTGTTTCAGTAAATTGGTTTTGGATGAAGTCGAAACCACTTTACGTAAAAAAAGGAAGAAATGTAATCTTACAAAAAAAGAGTGGATAGCTTTAAAATCACTAAGGGATGATACCAATTTGATAATTAAGCCCGCCGATAAAGGATGGCGGACTGTTATTATGGATAAGACCGATTATGTAGCAGAGTTAGACCGTCAATTGGGAGATGGTATCACCTATTTGAAAATAAAATCTGACCCCACCAGTGAGGTCAGTGAGGCACTGCATAAATTAACCACTGAGGCACTCTTGAAGAATACCATCACTAAAGATGAATTTGAATTCATTAATATCAAACAACCATCCATTCCTACGATATACTGTTTACCTAAGGTCCATAAAGACCCTTTACACCCACCGGGAAGACCTATCGTGTCGGGGACCAACAGTATTACTTCCAATTTATCAATGATTATTGACCATTATCTTCAGCCGTTGGTCAAAGAGACCAAATCTTATTTAAAAGATACGGGCCATCTATTGAACTTGTTAGAGGAGTTTAATTGGAAGAGTAATTATTTACTTGTAAGTGCAGATGTTTCGACCCTATATACAATTATTGAAGAAGAGAAGGGTTTGGAAGCAGTGTCTCACTTTTTGGATAAATCTGACTACACTAGTGATTTAAAGGACTTCATAAAAGAGGGCATAAAATTTATTCTTAGAAATAATTATTTTATTTTTAAGGGGAATTACTACCTTCAACGGGTAGGTACTGCAATGGGCACCAGGTTCGCCCCCCGTTACGCCAATTTATTTATGGCCTACTGGGAAGATCTTGTTGTGTGGCCAGGTGGCGTGCTGGAGGCGGGCCTGGTGCATTGGCTTCGTTTTATTGACGACATTTGGTTTGTATGGGAGGATGGTCGAGAGGATTTAAATTCCTTTTTGACTTCCCTCGATAGGAATACCTTTAATATCAAGTTATCTTCGGTGGTCAGTGATAAAGAAATTACTTTTCTGGATCTATGTCTATATGTTGAATGGCTTATTAAGAACCAAATTGTATCGTAAACCCACTGATTCTAATAGTTTAATTGAACGCACTAGCCAACATCATGAACATTGGCTAGACGGAATACCATATAGTCAATTACTTAGGGTCAAGAGGAATTGTACTGACCCAGAGGTTTACGCTGTACAATCAAGGGAACTCACTGATAGATTTTTAGAAAAAGGGTACTCTAATGAATTACTAACGAAAGCTCAAGAAAAAGTTGATGGTATCACTAGAAGTGACTTAATACAGGGTAGAAGGATTGAAAAAATAAAGGCTGATGATTCTAAGTGGTCCTTTATAATGGATTTCAATTCACAACATAAGGAAATTGAATCCACAATAAAAAAACATTGGAAGGTCCTGGCTAAAGACCCGGTTCTTGGTGATTTATTACCGGTGAAACCTAAGTTCATTTATAGGAGATCGAAGTCAATCAAAGATCGTTTAGTACACAGCTCCATAGAACCCATAAAAAGAAGTAGTATTAGAAGCAAAGGCTTCTATAGGTGTGGGCTGTGTGCTATGTGTAAATGTACTAATGGACCTAGTAAGATAAAGGACTTTACAGTCAATGGTATCACATACCCTATTAGTGATTTTATCACTTGTAATTCAAGGAACGTGGTTTATGCTTTGGAGTGTGATTGTGGCTTGGTCTATGTTGGTAAGACAAGCCGCAATCTGAAAACCAGACTGTATGAACATACATATAATGTCAGGAAAGGGTTGGAGACACATACAGTCTCTAAACATTTTAAGGATAAACACTCTTCCAATCCTAATCATTTTAAAACTTTTTGGGGAATTCAAACTATTAACCCCACACCACGTAATAAGGAAATAGAAACGACCCTTTCAAAAACAGAAATGAAGTGGATATATAAGTTGAAATCTTTGGTGCCCCTTGGTCTTAATAGTGATTTTTCAACTAAAATGGTTTTTATAGTTTTTTACATTTTAACTCTATTATCTATCTTAAATAAGATCACCTTTCATGCTGCTGACTGTTTTTATTGTTTTATATTTCTTATGGTTGTGTATATATTTTTTATTTTCACATAATGAATGGACTATTGATGTGTATGTGGAAGAATCCGCGGTGGAACGCAAACACCATGCTATGGAACGCATGGTCATTTCCGTTGACGTCACTTCCGGGAACGTGTAACTCAAGCCGGTTCCTATCTGCGGGACTGAGATGCACGGGGAAGAATTTGGCCTTCACTCTATATCCGGACACGTCACTTCCGGGTGACGCGGTTTCCGGAAAGAATGGTCTGGGAGTAGCAGGTGTTGTGGTTAAGTGTTCATTATGGTGCTATTTAAGGAGGAGAAGATAGATATACACACTCCAGCGCTAAGGAGAGTACCACATTCACAAAATATATTCAGAACACTTCATGCAAAAAACTTATCACCAGTGTGGATAATAGGTCAATCGGTAATACTTAACGTTAGGGAAGTAATCAGCACAAATGTAGAATGGTCTTAATCCGTAGATTTCCACAGTTTACCATTTAAAAAGAACAAAAAATATATAATAGTGCAGATTATTTAAAACTAGATTCAAATTTTATTACAGGAATCCACTTACAAACATGAGGTTTGGTTTGAGCCTGATATTATTCCTGTAGTGGCAATTTCAGCATCTAGTAGTTGCATCGATTCCAGGTATACTTTGGATCCTTCAAATTGACTCCATGATAAGGTGTATGATAGTGTGAACAACCTTATTGTGAAAAGAACCTGTGTGATGGCTTCACTATAGTTGTCTGCAGTTCCAGACTCTGACTCACAGCAAGTCCAGTTATCGGTTTCAATTAGTTTTTTAAAGTATTACAAGGGAAAGGCAGAAGCAAATCCTTTAAACAAGTCCAGAGATCTGTTACACAAGGTATCCAGCAGGCAGGTCTATTTAAGGAGGGACAGGACACTTTAGCTCCCATGCTTCTGAAGAAGGACGTAAGTCCGAAAGCGCTTAAGCAGGGAGACGGGTTTGACGAGGACTTGTGGAGTGGAACTGCTACCCTAAGTTGGTGGAGACGCCGGAACATTGGGACTTTGCGGTGACTATGCCCTAGGGTTTCCTCTGGTTAGCATGCTTAAGCAGGGAGACGGATTTGACGAGGACTTGTGGAGTGGAACTGCTACCCTAAGTTGGTGGAGACGCCGGAACATTGGGACTTTGCGGTGACTATGCCCTAGGGTTTCCTCTGGTTAGCAGTCCAAGCCATGTGAATGTCTTCGATATTTTTTGCTGTTTTTTACTAGATGTTTTGTGAGTGCATTCTTTATTAAATACATGTCTTATCAAAAAGACGGTGTTGCACTATCGCTATTACTTCTTATTTAAAGTGTCTTGCGGAGGAGGACTCTTCTATGAAGTAAAGGCTACCCTTCTCATCTTGTGATTATCTACATGCAATTTAATTCACATCTTTATGTGAGTGGGACCAAACAAATAAAAACATCAATTGATTTTTAACAGAGTTGCACTATGTTCTGTATGCTTTATGTCTTTTAGCTATGTTCACAAATCAAGACATCTGTGAGATCTGAAATTCCATGTGATTACACTGTGTAAGCTTTTTCTGATGGTATTTAAGAAATATAAAAGTCACCACTCAGGGCACAATAACATTTTAAACATTTTGACCACTTTTTACAACTTCCAGAACATAACAAATGACAAAATGTCAAAATCACACTAAAATGCAGATCAAACTACTTAACAGGTTCTACCTCACCTGCAGTAAACTGAAAGATATGACCAATGTGCAGATTACATGATGATTTTAGGTTTCCCAAACAACAGAATAACTGGAGAGTCAATCAAAGAGCTAGAGCTTTCAACCCTTGTTTTTCAGAAGAAATTGAATACTACAGTCTGAACAGAGGAAGGGACTAAGGGGCCCATTTATCAAAAAGTATTTGCGGCTATGTCCCCGGAAAGTAACACCCATTTGCAGGGGCTAACCACAAACACTAGGTATCCCCCGAATGTATGAAGGAGGGATCGCATCAGATATCAGAGATACCTGTTGTGATCGCTCCATTCCCACCCGCAGCCTGTCCTCCATTGCCGCCCACAGCCTGCCCGACGTATCAATATCAGGAATGCGAAGAATTCCCGATGTTGACCCCCCACAGCTACCGCAATCTCCTGATTGCGGTAGCCCACTGTAGCCTATGGGCTACATATCACGGGATGTAGTTCCGGCAGGGTTCCAGAGGAACCCTCTGCCGGAAATGGCCCCTGTGCACTGCTGTCACTATGTCTGCGCATGCGCAGAGGCCCAGACACCCCGCTTGGCACATCGCAAGGACGGGCTCCTTTCGGTGCCCTTGTCCCTGCATGTGCAGGGTGATACATGCTGCTGATAGGATGACATACTGCAATGCGATCCTTGCCGCCCGGATCGCATGCAGTATGCAATCCTTGATATATGGGCCCCCAAAACTGTAAATCAAAATGTATTACTCATTGATTCCACCTTAGATCCCACCACTACCCACTAGAAATAGATATGATCAAATATGACACATCTATATAGGGCAGTGGAGAGCCTGGCTGGGCCCAGGTACTTTCAACGGGGCGTGGCCTAATCCCAGGAGGCATGGCCAAGCACCCTTAGAAAACAATACGGAAAAAAAAATATTTTAAGTGCCTCCCTGGCTACTCTACAGCCCAGCACACAGCAGCGTGTGCTGGTCAGAGGAGAAAAGCTGCTGCTGGCAGGTAAGGTGAAGGGGGAAGGGGGGGGGAGACCTGGGCATCCACTGGGCCCCTCCATCAGACTTGCGCTTAGGTAATCAGTACCCTCTCCCCTCTCTCTCAGCGTCATTGTGTAAAAACACCCCAGCAGCTCAGCCACGCAGGCCCTACTTTCCCATGTATCTGCTTGATGTTATTATGCAGTTTTACAAATCACAGTCTCATACATGGCATGATCTGATATATACAGTACATTGCATGATAATCAGAATGGTATATCTCACAGTTTACACCCCTGAATCACCCCCCCCCCTGTAAAAAAGGCCAAAAAAAATATTTCCAAAGTAAATCTTTCCTTTGTTTTCTTCTTTATTACTGTATATGAAAATGGACATGACTGTATATATTTGCAAATGTTTCAACATATGTGAATTACCAGTGATTACATAAATAAAACAAATCTTCAATAAAGGTTAAATAAACTGCATGTTACATTTTGATGACATTTAAGACATAAATCAGCTAACGTGTCTTACATCGATTGTATAAATATTTTATACAATGTGTATATGTAATATTATATTATGTAACATAATCAAATAATACATTGTTATGCAAACCTGTATTCCTCGCTCTAAACCCATTTTCTTTCTCTGCATTCCATTTAGAAATTCCTTCCTCACCACTGAATATGTTCCATTGAGAAAATTAATTTCACTTTTGTGCAGTGGACAATCCAGTTTATTGGTGTTCATCCAGGAAGTCATTAAATGCCCAGGGGAATGGATCAATTCCATTAACATGGATTTATGTAAAGAAAAATAACTTTGCCTCTAGGATTAAATCTGACCTTGAAATACTTTGAAAGAAGAGAAAGTACCCAGACAAAGTCTCCAGTTACAACATTTCCACATTTCTGCCGGTATTATAGAAAGTAAGAAAAAAGGGGAATTGTGAGTGAATACTTCAGCTGAGGGAAAAAACATTGTTCTCATGACAAATGTAAAAACAAAATATTATCTTTACAGTCAACAGAATGTATTTGAGTTTCTGTCACATTACCAATTATCCATACACATCCTCCCGAAGCTCTGTGCAGTTTTCAATGCACACCCTTTGTTAGAAATGTGTGTACAGGTGGTGGTTTTGCAGAGTTAAATATACACACCATCGGAATGTACATTAACCCAAGAACCAGTCCAGTGTAGCTTATCAAGGCAGTGTGGTTTATTAGTACAGCCGTACTCACTGTTACACTGGTAGAGGAGCATGAAGTGGAGCTTGTAGCAGAGCAGGGTTCAGTAAGATCACCAGCCGGTGACTGTCTCTGGGATGTGGTATCGGGGCAGGTGCTATAACAGCAGTCTATGCGGGTAATAGCAAAGCAATCTCAGGAGCTAAGGGGCAGATGTCCATCTCTCAATGTCACTCATGCACAATGACAAGATGTGCCATAATAGTACTGGTGATCATCTTGGTAAGGGAATGTAGCATCATCCCTGGAGGAGCCATATTGGAGACTGCGCTGTACCGCTCTCCACTTCTAATACCCTTCACTCCATTGTTTTCCAGTTCACTTCTTACTTATCCTACTGCTCCCATTTTCTGATGTGGTCCTACAAGGCTCACTTTACAGCATTCTCATTGTATACCTCTTCTGCTGGTAAAACAATTTTCTCAATCAGTCTTCCTGCTGATGACACCCAAGTTTATAGCTCATCCAGAGGCAGGGATTATTGACGGGCAGCTCAGGGATTTACAGAGAGGTGCTGTAGAATGCTAAGTGATCTTAACACAGACCGCTCAGCACACATCTCTCCCCCCGCTCACACACAGCGCAATGTGTGCTGAGCGAGGTGGGGGAATGAGAGGCTCAATCTAGCACCGGCGATAGCGATGCTCGGGGCCGCGCATCACTATCGCTGGGGGGCATACACATGGCAGATCCGTGCTTAAAATCTAAGCACTCTAGTCAGATTGCTTAGATTTTAAACACAGATCTCTCCGTGTGTACCAACCTTACGATTATAAAGTCTTAGTGCAGGTTCCCATATAAAAGACTTCACCTTCTCATGGTACAATAGATGAGTTGATTAAAATGTGCCTAAAAACCTCATGCTTATTTCTAAAAGTCATTTTATACTTTCTATATTTTTTGAGAGTTCAGCAGCTATTGTATTATTGTCTTAGGGTGATATTCAATTGTTTAGAGCGCTGGCAGCCAGTAGATGGCGCCCAACGGAGCTGTTCAATTGTTGTTACATTCAGGCATGATTGACTGCCAGTGCTTGCATTTCGGCTCGCAGCCCCCAGGGGTGGCAAGCTGAAATGAGCGAAAATTTACCTGTTTGAGCCCATTAGTTAGGTCAGATTTAGCTGCTGTACACGGCTAAACCCAACCTCCCTGGGCGTGTAAAGCACGATAATTAAGCACAATTGAATATCACCCCCTCCACCCGGATCTGCAGTCACTTTAGAGAGATCAGGATCGACAAACAATTGAATGTCGCCCTGTCAAAAGTGTGCAGCTGCATCTTGGATTGTGTATCTTATTTTCTGCAGCAGGGTACATTGGTTTCCACAGGGAAACATCGGGTGTAGAGTGGATCTTGATCCAGAGAGGCACCAACAGGCTAAAGCTTTAGGGTGTCCCAGGATGCATTGTGGGGCCTCCTCTATTATCCCGCCTCCAGGCACTGTGAGCTCAGTTTTGAGTTGGTGCCTGTAGAAGCAGTCACTAACAGGAGGGCTGTACTGGGTAGCCCTGAAAAAGCTTTTTCTGACAGAAAATTTCTTCAAACTGGGCAGTCAGCGCTGTATGTCTTGGTGACTCTTCAGTGCTGCAGCTCCATCACCTCCCAAGCGGCGTCACATACTCCCGCAGCCTATTCCCGGGTACTTGCGGCAGAGACACTCCGGCTCTAAGCACACGGTCACAGATGCTCTCATGGTTCGCGTGGCTGCTACGGGGAGGAGGTAAGAGGGTCCCCCAGGTGGGACCCGCCACAAAATTACGTTCCTGTCGCAGTCTAGGGAGACGGACTGCTACGCTGGCGTGGACACTTTAACAGAGCAGGGACCCCACTATATTCACCAGGGCATAGGAGTACAGGTCAGATATACTAATATCCATTTTAATAAAACTCCATAGTACCAGGTGGTGAGGACCAGCATAGGGGAACCAACGCTTGACCTGTAGCCTCTCCCCCGGCTCAGGGCGTCATCTACTGCTGATGTTCCCGCCCTGGAGCTGCCTCACACTTCCTGACTGAGACACTGGGCGCCATTTTCTAAAATAGATGTGACTGGTCTCCGGGACTGCAGGGCAAGGTCTCCTTTGTAAACCTGCCTGTACATCAGCGCCGTGATTTTACAAACACTTAAGTATTCTACATGTCAATATTAAGACAGCGTTAGTTAGGAACAAGTGTACCTGTGCCAGAATATATTGTATGAATATTCTGATATATACATCTGGTCTCAGACCGTGCATTGGCCCTCATTCCGAGTTGATCGCTTTCTAGCTGTTTTTAGCAGCAGTGCAAACGCTAAGCCGCTGCCCTCTGGGAGTGTATCTTAGCAGAAGTGTAAACGAAAGGATCGCAGAACGGCGGCAAAATATTTTCAAGCAGTTTCAGAGTAGCTGCAGACCTACTCCTTCCTTGCGATCACTTCAGTCTGTTTAGTTCCTGTTTTGACGGCACAAACACGCCCTGCGTTCGGCCAGCCACTCCCCCGTTTCCCCAGGCACGCCTGCGTTTTTGCCTGACACGCCTGCATTTTTTAGCACACTCCTGGAAAACGGTCAGTTACCACCCAGAAACACCCAATTCTTGTCAATCACTCAACGATCAGCAGTGCGACTGAAAAGCGTTGCTAGACCTTGTGTGAAACTACACAGTTTTTTGTGAAAGTACGTCACGCGCGTGCACTGCGGCCCATACACATGCGCAGAAATGCAGAGTTTTAGCCTGATCGCTGCGCTGCGAACAACAGCAGCTAGCGATCAACTCGGAATGAGGGCCATTGTCTTTATATATATATATATATATATATATATACATACATACATACATACTGTATCATATACTAATCCAGTGCAGTTTTATTGTATTACTAAAATAATTATCTGCATTGTCACTGTGACTGTGTGTGCCTGTGTGGATTTCACTTTCAGTGTATCCCAGCTATATCTATCACTGTATTCTGTACCCTAAGGGACTAGGTGAGTCAGGGTCCATATATAGTGCTTCACAGTATTTACTGATTAAAGGGGGTAATTCCAAGTTGATCGCAGCACGAAACTTTTTAGCAGTTGGGCAAAACCATGTGCACTGCAGGGGGGCCAGATACATACCTCCCAACTTTCTGTTGTTGTGGAGCGGGACACTCACGCGGCGAAGCCGCGCGCGCTCCTGAAAAGGGGGTGTGGCCTATAGAAAAGGGGGCATGGCTTCACGGGAGGGCCCGTGATCGCGAGCCACGCCCCTGTTTTTGTCACTGAGGGGGCATGACCAGCGCTCTGTGAGCAGCTGGCATGCTCCCTCTCCCTCTGACTCCACTGAATAGACGCTGTGCGCATGCGCACAGCATCTATTCACCGTTGCTCTGCTAAGCAGAGCAGCGATTGACAGAGCCTCCCAACTGACCCCCCCCACCGCGGGACACTGTGGCCCGCGGGTGGGACAGCGGGACAGTCCCCAAAAAACGGGACTGTCCCGCGAAAATCGGGACAGTTGGGAGGTATGCAGATATAACATTTGCAGAGAGAGTTAGATTTGGGTGGGTTATTTTGTTTCTGTGCAGGGTAAAATACTGGCTGCTTTATTTTTACACTGCAATTTAGTTTGCAGATTGAACTCACCACACCCAAATCTAACTCTCTCTGCACATGTTATATCTGCCTCCCCTGTAGTGCACATAGGGGGTACTTCCAAGTTGATCGCAGCAGGAATTCTGTTAGCAGTTGGGCAAAACCATGTGCACTGCAGGGGAGGCAGATTTAACATGTGCAGAGAGAGATAGAATTGTGTGTGTGGTGTGTTTAATCTGCAATCTAAATTGCAGTGTAAAAATAAAGCAGCCAGTATTTACCCTGCACAGAAACAAAACAACCCACCCAATTCTAACTCTCTCTGCAAATGTTATATCTGCTCCCCCTGCAGTGCACATGGTTTTGCCCAACTGCTAAAAAATGTCCTGCTGCGATCAACTTGGAATTACCCCCATGGTTTTGCCCAACTGCTAAAAAATTTCCTGCTGCGATCAACTTGGAATTACCCCCAAAGTGTACTCTACTGTGTACTCAGTCACCTAACACCGGATTTATTCTCTGGTGTTTGTGTACTGTGTACGCAGTCACATACTAGGGAATTTTTTCACAGGTATTGTACTCTGTCTGGCTGTATCGTACTAATACGCTTTGTGGTTGCGTTCACTAATAATGTCTAACACAAAGGGCTGGAAATCCGAGGACGCTCCTGCATCCTGCAGCGCATGTGCCAAGGATTTGCTTGAGGGGGAAATTTTGTATGACAGTCTGTGTCCTATGTGCCATACATCTCCCAGTAAGTCCGTGGCTCCTGTAACCAATCAGGAGCCACTTTGGGCGGCGTTCTCAACTATGTTCAATATGCTTGTGACACGCCTTACGTCCCCTATGGGACCTCCTGTGCAATTATGGCCACATATTGCCCATTAGAGGAAGAGCTGCCTCAGGATATATCTGACATTGCCAGACAGTACCTGTCTCACATGACCACTAAAGCGTCCTCTAAAGCAGGTGTGTTGGTGGCCAAGGCATCAACTACGTCCATCCTGGCTCGCCGTATTCTGTGGTTAAGGTCATGGAAGGTGGACTTGGACTCCAAAAAGACCTTGGAGGTACTCACTTTTAAAGGGAGATGTCCTGTTTGGGGAAGACCTCCATAACACTTTCTCCCTAACACTACTCCTTCTGCACAGGAGGCAAAAGGTACCACTTTTTGCTCCTTTCAAACCTCAAGGAAAAGCAAAAGGTCAGGTATACACGAGACAATCTCGTGCTTCCAAAACCACAAAGCCCAAGGCTAAACAGTCCTGGGCATCCCGTCAGCCTGCTACTACACACCACAAACCTGCTGCATGACAGGACAAGCCTCCCCCTGGGGGATCCCAGGGTAGGAGGCCGACTTCTGTAATAGTTGTCTCTCACAGGTACACAGTCTCTTTCAAGAGGCATCCCCCTCGCCAGTTCTGCACACCGGTTATCCCTTAAGATCCGTTACAGGCGCAAGCTCTACAAATGGTTGTGAGTTTCCTCCTGGATACAGGAGTGGTGGTGTCAGTACCTCTATCCCAGAGAGGCAGAGGATATTGCTCGACCCTGTTTCTAGTACCAAAACCCAATGTGTCTTTCCGGCCTATACTCAACCTCAAATCACTGAACAAGTTTGTGAGAGTATCCAAGTTCTGTATGGAAACACTGCGCTCAATTATACTGGCCATGGAACCCGGAGATTATATTGTATCCCTGGATATACAAGATGCTTCCCTGCATATACTTATTGCCATATCACATCAGCAATATCTACGGTTTGCTATTGGCAACTTTCACTATCATTTCCAGGCTCTGCCATTTGGACTGGCAACGGCCCCTCGGATCTTCACCAAGGTTATGGGCATGATGACGGCTCATCTCCGTCGCCATTGAGTTAGGATCCTGCCATATCTGGACGACTTGCTGATCCTGGCAAACTCCCACGATGTCCTCCTCAGTTATCTGCAACTGACGGTAAACTTCCTACAAGCCCACAGATGGCTCATTACTTGGAAGAAGTCCTCGCTGGTCCATGCTCGGAGCATGGTGCACCTGGTGGCACTACTGGACACACACAGTCAATGGCTGTTTCTGTCTCTAGAGAAGGTCCTGAAGCTTCAGGACAGGATAAGACACTTCCTCTCTCGCCCAAGAGTGTCGATACACTCGGCGATGCAAGTACTAGGCCTGATGGTGTTGGCTTTCGACATGGTAGAGTACGCTCAATTTCATTCCTGCACTCTGCAGAGGTTAATCCTTTTCAAGTGGGACGGCCTACCTCATTAGATCAGATTTCATCTCCTTGACTCCAGAGGTTCATCTATCACTGACCTGGTGGCTACAGGACCAGCAGTACAACAGGGGCCGTCCCTTCTGGATCTCCAACTGGGTCTTACTGACTACGGATGCCAGGCTGAGGGGCTGAGGCGCGGTGTTGGAACAACACTTTTTCCAGGGTCGGTGGACCAGGAGGAATAACTCCTCCTGATAAACATTCTGGAATTGCGGGCAGTGTTCAATGCTCTGTCTCTCGCCCTGCCTCTGTTAAAGAACAGGCCTTTTCAAGTACGTTCAGGCAACACCACCACAGTGGCATACATAAACCATCAAGGAGGCAATCAAAGCCGCATGGCAATGATGGAAATGTCAAAATTCCTTTGTTGGGCAGAACGACATCTGCCTGCAATATCCTCAACTGGAAAGCGGATTTCCTCAGTCGTCAGGACGTGCATGCCGGAGAGTGGAGTCTTCATCAGGAAGTCTTTCAACTCCTAGTGGACAAATGGGTCCTACCAGATGTAGACCTGATAGCGTCTCGACACAATCACAAAGTTCCGGTCTTCGGATCAAGAACCAGGGATCCTCAAGCAGCGTTTGTGGATGCACTGGTAATTCCATGGAACTTTCGGCTGCCATACGTGTTCCCTCCAGCGTCACTTCGGCCCAGCGTACTATGGAAGTTCAAACAAGAAGGAGGAATACTACTTCTAGTCGCTCCAGCGTGGCCCAGATGGCATTGGTTCTCAGACCTGCAGGGTCTATCGATAGAGCATCCTCTTCTACTTCAACGCCCAGACCTCCTCTTTCAGGGCACTCGTGTCTACCCGGACATGACCAGACTGGCTTTGACAGCATGGCTGTTGAAGCATCACTCCTGAGGGCCAAGGGATCCTCCGTGGCGGTTATCAAAACTATGCTAAAGGCCCGAAAACCGGTATTTGCACGGCTATATTACAGGGTCTGGAATGCTTATTTCACCTGGTGTGCTGCTGAATTACGATGCATACAAATTCGGAACTTCCAGACTTCTGGCTTTTCTACAACAAGGCCTGGACTTCGGTTTTCGTTTGGCCTCCCTCAAGGTTCATATATCTGCCTTGTCGGTGTGGTTTCAGAGAAAAATTGCATCTATTCCTGGTGTTCATACTTTCACACAGGGTGTATTACGGATTCAGCCTCCGTATGTCCCTCCTGTGGCTCCATGGGATCTATCTGTTGTTCTGAATGCCCTGCAAGAGTCTCCATTTGAACCTCTTGTGTCAGTGGACCTTAAATAGGTAAAGGTCCTGTTCCTACTGGCTATTGCCTCTGCTAGGAGGGTGTCAGACCTAGGCGCTTTGTCCTGTCGTCCACCCTTCCTGATAATTTACCGTGACCGGAAAGCTCTTAGAACTCGCCTTGGTTATTTACCTATGGAGGTGTTATCTAAACCAAGAGATTGTGGTTCCGACCTTCATCTTGTCTGGTTTGTCCTGTAAAGAGCGGTCTTTGGAAGTGTGATGTGGGCTCTCCGTCCATATACGTGGAGAGGACTGCCTCTATCTAGAGGTCAGATTCCCTTTTTGTATGGTTTGGTTTTCACAAAACGTGGCTGGCCTGCGAATAAGTAATCCCTGGCCAGATGGATTAGAATGGTGTATGCACAAGCTTAAGCACAGGCTTGACTCCCAGTTCCTGCTGCTATTATTGCCCATTCTACTCGGTCTGTTAGACCTTCTTGAGCGGCCCGCCGTGGCGTGTCCACTGAACAATTGTGCAAGGCAGCTATGTGGTCCTCAGTGAACACGTTCATTAGGTTCTATGCCTTTGATTCTTCCGCCTCCCAGGATGTTTCCTTTGGACGCTGGGTTCTCATACCCATTAAGGCGCGTCCCCTTTCTTGAGGATCTGTTTTAGGTCATCACCCGATGTTTCCCTGTGGAAACCAGTGTACCCTTCTGCAGAAAAGGAGATTTATGGTAGACTTCCCATTGTTAAATCTCTTTCTGCGAAGTACATTGGGTTCCACAGGGCGCCCACCCTGACGCACCTAGCTTCTATGGGCTTGTATGGCATTAGCCGCTGGTCCCTTCTCCTGTCGTGAGAATGTGGTTCTATGTGACTAACATCTGCCTTCTCTTTTGCCTGCTCCTACATTGGACTGGTTAACAAAACTGAGCTCACAGTGCCTGGAGGCAGGGTTATAGAGGAGGCCCCACAATTCATCCAGGGACAGCCTAAAGCTTTAGCCTGTTGGTGCCTCTCTGGACCAAGATCCACTCTACACCCGATGTTTCCCTGTAGAACCCAATGTACTTCACAGAAAGAGATTTAACAATGGTAAGTCTACCATAAATTTCCTTTTAATCACACAGTAGCACCTTTACATGTATTTGGAAATTAGGGCATGTGGAACAGTCCTCCTTGGAATTTTTTGTTTTATGTATGCTCTGTATTCACTACTGTCCAGCACTATGGAACATGGTGGTGATGTAAAAATTGACAATAATAATATCAGCAAATAGTGCTAAATAGTGCTCTCTTGATTACATACTAGACTATGGTTGCAGCATAACTCTGAGCCATAAGGAGATGTCCACAATTGTACGTACTGTATTACTAGAGTTGATTATGATATGATTGCAAAGCATTTTTGCTACAAGTGATAGTTTAGTAACAACACTGAAGGGCACCATACAAAGACCAATTATAAAGAGTCTAAATGGGATGAGAGTACAGATTCCCTTATTATAAACAAGGTATTAGAGAAAACCAGCATTTTAGAACACCTGCATGCATGAATATTTGCTTCCCAGGAAAGCTCTTTTGATACAGCGCCTTCCTGGTGAAGTTCTGACTTCCAGGAATTCTATTGCGCAAGTGTGCCATCAACAGCGACTTTTATTATTGCTAGCATTCTTCTGTGCTTTTCAGGCATGAGCAGGTAGCCATGCTCATACCCTGTGTTGTGACATAACTGTTGTTTGCATAGGATATTTTTCTTATTTCCTACGGTAACAAAAGGAAATGACTCTACCTACGCATATATCTAATGGCATGGCTGAAAAAGCATATTATAAAAAACTAAGGAATTTAGTAAACATTGCAATGGGGAATGTAAAAAAAATATGTAAAATATACAATTTACTTGTTGAGTGACAGGAAAAAAGACTGCTTCTCAAAAAATAAATAGATTTTATGTAGATTTTGGTTGTTTTTGTTAGCGTTAAGGTCATAGCTGAAGCCAAAATAATTGTTGTCATCTAACAAGATGTATGAGTTATTATTTTTCTCTTTTTATTGTGTTATATATTTGTCATGTCTTCAGTAGTCTACTGCTATTAGAAGGCTGGAATATTTACATTACAATCATAAATTGGTCTTCTAAATCTTTTTTCACATTTACAAAAATGTGAAAGAAGAAAATCAGAAAAATGATGTAGAGTATCATTACTTTCCTTTTTACTTGTTTCTTCCTAGTGATTAGCAGCACAAATGTACACACTTATTTTTTTCTCTCACGTTCACGTAAAAAAACAGAATAAATACAATTTTCCATTAAAATGTTCCAGGAAAACAACTAAAAATAAGAAAATTAAAATATAGCTGTTTATATATTCCACTCCCTGTTGTGGTAGTTCCTTCTCTGAAAAGGAACATGTATTCTGCATAATTTCCAAGGATGGAAATAATAAAAAAACATGGCTATAATTGGAATATTCAAACCAAGATCAGAGGAAATAAATTGTGCAATGTGGGCCAGTGAGATCAACTGAGCCATTACGTCAGTAGTTAGTTAGTCATCTGGCTGAAATATTATTAAATGCATATAATAAGATTGGGAGAGGAATAATTTTTATGGTTAATGCGTACTATGTTCTCTTAATGAATAAAATGCTGTACCTGCTGCACAACAACCTAACAATTACACCTTTCCTCAAGCTCTTTATTTTTTATTTTAAATAAAAATGCCAGTGTTTTTATTTATATACAGTACAGTACCAAGTAATTTTTTTAGATGTGGCACTGTGTAATAAAGATGTTCTGTATGTAATATACTTTCATCAACCTTCTTCTGCCAGGATCCGGTCAAGATGCCGGCTGTCGGGGTCCCGGCAGCTGGAATACCGCTGCCGGAATCCTGACACCCGTCAGAATACATACATCGGAATCCCAAAAAGGCCAGGACACAGACACTGGATTCCCGGCAGCCAGCATCCCGACAGTGAGTATAGCGGGAGGCTTAGGTTTAAGGGGGGGGGTAGGTTTAGATGCTACCCTGGGAGGTTAGGGTTAGGCTGCGGGATGGGGGGGGTTAGGGTTAGACACCACCGGGTAGAGGTAAGGGTTAGGCACTAAGGGGGAGGGTTAGATTTAGGCTGCGGGACAGGGAAGGTTAGGTTGAGACAACATCATGGGAGGTTAGGGTTTGGCACCAAAGAGGGAGCTTAGGGTTAGTCTATGGGAAGGGAGGGGTAGGGGAGAGGGGAGAACATAGGTAGCTCACCTCTGTTGGGATTTTAATGTTCAGGATGTCTGTATACTGAACGCCAGCGTCCCGTCCGCCGGTAACTCATACCCAACCCCTTCTGCCTACCTGGCAGCAAGAGTACAATTCTTACTTAAACAATGCATTTTAAGAAGTACTATTACCTTACTTAAACATACAGTATATTATTGGTCCCAGACAGTTGCTGTATTAAGGGGTCTATTCATAAAGCAGGGAAAATCCTTGTTTTGTGGAAAACAAGGCTTTTCTCTGCTCTGGGCTATGTATAGAGCGGTTTACCATGGAGAAGTTCCTGACTTCTCCAGCAGCACCCCCGTACTGTGCCTTAATCACATCACCTTTCTTTAGTTCTGCTTTCCGCTTCTCCATGGAGTCCAGATTATCTAGTCCAGATACTGTCACTTCTGTGTTTTTCTTAATGCTGCCCTGTCAGGTGCCCTCCAGACGGCAGCGACAAACTCCGGACCGTATAATGCAATGGACCAGGATGGGGGCACTCTGAGCTTTAAATATACAACAGGACAAGTCTGTGTCTTTAGCAACGTTTCAGCACTTTAATGTGCTTTTGCCATGGCTTGACAAAAGGACACTAAAGTGGTAAAATGATGCTAAATACACAGCCTTGTCCTATTGTTTATTTGAAGCTCAGAGTGCCGCCATCCTAGTCTAATAAATATATAAGTTTCTGTGCCACATTTCATTAATGATTGCCTTATAGATAGGAGAGTGGGACTACTAAATAAGAATAGGAATTAGTAAAAAGATTATATAGTAGCCTATTTATTGTAGAAAGTCTATTTTTCAAGCAATGTAATTCGGTGGTATTCAAATGTTCCCGTATAAAAATACTGTGTGTTTTGCTGATGCCATGTTTTGAGACTATCTAACAAAGAAAAAGACACTTAACCATTTTAACCTAGGCAAAGCAACCCACTTAAAGATAATTCCAGGAGCCAGTAAATAATAAAGATGTACTTTTTTCCAAATGTCTATTTACTGTGTCTTAGGAAGTGGGAGCCCATGCCTCTCTGTTGTGGACTTTCCATCATTACACCACAACCAAGTAACAACAGACCTGTGAGTAGATCTTTCACACAGAAGATCCATCTTTCAAGGGAGTGTCACACTAGGGGCCGGATGTAATGGCGCCTAAGATCGCCAGAGGTGTGAGATACTGGCCGAGTTCAAACTTTTTTTTAAAGGGGCAATCACTTATAAGGCAAAACCATGCCTTGTAAGTAATTGCCCCTTTTAAAAAACGTCCGAGATTAGCTGGCATCTTGCACCTCTGGTGATCTCAGGCGTCATTACATCTGGCACTAGGTCTCACAATTTCTGCTAGCTGTCCTGTTTCCTTTGTCCAGCTAGTTTTGATAATTTACCAGATTTCACATTCTAACTCTAAAGGCCCGCACACACTGGTCGATATATCGGCCGTTCTCTTGAACGGCCGATATATCGCGGGACCGTCGGCCAGTGTGTACGGCCGATACGTCTGTGAACTCCATCGTTCACAGACGTATCGCATCGGCCGTGCAGCACAGCCGACGGCCAATATATCTACCGATATATTGGCTCGTCGCTGTGTGTGTACGGGGCGGTCGTACACATGCTGCGGCGGCCGGCGGTGATTGACGGCCAGTGTGTACGGCCGATACGTCTGTGAACTCCGTCGTTCACAGACGTATCGCGTCGGCCGCGCAGCACAGCCGACGGCCAATATATCTACCGATATATTGGCGTGTCGCTGTGTGTGTACGGGGCGGTCGGCCGTCCGCGCGTACACATGCTGCGGCGGCCGGCGGTGATTGACAGCCACACGCCCGCCCAGTTCATGACGTCACTCCCCGATGGATCGGGCAGTGTGTATGCACAGCACACTGCCCGATCCGTCCATAGATATATCTGCAGATCAATTGATCTGCAGATACATCTATTAGTGTGTGCCCACCTTTAGATTACCGCAATTAATTGATCTGTTCATAACCTTTTTAACTTTCAACACTACTTGCTCCTTTTTGGCATCCTCCTGTCACTTCTAGTCATATCTTATTATCAACAGTATTGTTTATTATGTTAGCATGTGAAATGACAGAAAGCTGTTGTCTGTGATGTTTCCAATGTTTTGTCACATCCCCAACAACAAAATAATAGAACTCAAGCCACATGCTATAAAAAAAAGAAACCAAAAATATTTAGCGACTTAGGGCCTAATTCAGACCTGATCGCAGCAGCAAAATTGTTCTCTAATGGGCAAAACCATATGCACTGCAGGTCAGACAGATATAACGTGTAGAAAGTGTTAGATTTGGGTGAGGTGTGTTCAAACTGAAATCTAAATTGCAGTGTAAAAATAAAGCAGCCAGTATTTACCCTGCACAGAAACAAAATAACCCCCCCAAATCTAACTCTTTCTGCAAATGTTATATCTGCTCCACCGGCAGTGCACATGGTTTCGCCCATTAGAGAACAAATTTGCTGCTCTTGCGATCAGATCTGAAATAGGCCCGATATCAGAAGTACATGTACAAAACAATAACATTTTAAGCACATACAGTTATCTTACGGAAGCAAAAAAGCATGCATATGCAGTACATTTAGCACAAAATAATCTCAATTGTTATACTGTATATTTACTTGATTGCATGCATGTTTTTTTTTTGGGGTGTCCACTGTCCAGTATCATTTTCTGTAAAGAATATTAGAATGCTTTTTGTTAGGAGCTGGTGCTGCTTCTTTTCAACTGTTACCATATCCCACTAGTACAACTCATCCTCGGGACTTATTAATGTTGGCAGAGTATAGCGGATTGCCTGGTGCAGTGACGTCAGTCCACACACTTAATGAACTTAAACAGTAATGCAGGTTTATTCAGTAAACACACAGGTGACTCAAATGCATTATTGATATAGGTAATTGGGCCCCTTGTATCATACAAAGTAACACAGCAGTGGTAACAGTACTTATCTGTCTGATTGAGTAGCTGCGGTATCCCAGCAGAAGTTATCTCCCAGCAGGGACGTGCAGTCAGGGGAGGCAGTGCCTCCCCTGTCATTAATTATTAAAATAATACAAAGAAGATACTTATGACACATATTCTGTGTCATTAGTATATGCTTTAGCTTTATATTATTTTAATAATTTTTATAGCGTGAAAAAAGAGTTTTAATTTGTGTTTCGGAGGCACCGCTCCAGGTGCCTCCCGATATCAATGTGAGAGAGCCGGAAGTGGGGGGCGAGGCCGAGCATTGGGCAGGTAAAGCCCACTTAACTGGCATGGTCAGATTTCAAGCAAATGCGCCGTCCTACCCTGTCCCCCCCGTTTTTGGCAAGGAGATCCGTTCTGCAGATGTGCATAATAGAATGTTTAAATATTTAAAAAAAATACTTTTTCAACTTTATTAAATAAAATTAATTTTAAAAAACAATGGCCCTCATTCCGAGTTGATCGGTCGCAAGGCGAATTTAGCAGAGTTACACACGCTAAGCCGCCGCCTACTGGGAGTGAATCTTAGCTTCTTAAAATTGCGACCGATGTATTCGCAATATTGCGATTACTAACTACTTAGCAGTTTCAGAGTAGCTTCAGACTTACTCTGCCTGTGCGATCAGTTCAGTGCTTGTCGTTCCTGTTTGACGTCACAAACACACCCAGCGTTCGCCCAGGCACTCCCACCGTTTCTCCGGCCACTCCTGCGTTTTTTCCGGAAACGGTAGCGTTTTCAGCCACACGCCCCTGAAACGCCGTGTTTCCGCCCAGTAACACCCATTTCCTGTCAATCACATTACGATCGCCGGAGCGATGAAAAAGCCGTGAGTAAAATTACTTTCTACATAGTAAAGTTACTTGGCGCAGTCGCAGTGCGAACATTGCGCATGCGTACTAAGCGGATTTTCATTGCGATGCGATGAAAAATACCGAGCGAACAACTCGGAATGAGGGCCCATGTTGTTAATGCTTTTGAAGGGAAAAATCGTCAGTTAAGTGGTTAAAAAAGTAATGTAAAAGGCACTTATACAAGTGCCTCTGTGACAGGGGCGTGCTTTCAGCAATGGAGGTCATGCCCCCATCCCAGTGCCGACCGCCACCGACTGTCACCCAGACAGCACCAGCCGTGCTCAAGAATGTGTGTAGGCTGCAGCCAGTGCAGCCTGTACTGCACACGTTGGCTGGCACCAGTGATGAGGCGTGCTCTACTGCGAGCACGCAAACATGGAAGCATTGACGAGCTGATCATGTACAGCTGGAGCAGAGGTTCGGCTCCACTCAACCACCCCCCCCACCCCAACACGATTGCAGGCCGCATCCTCCCCTGTGTCCAAGTTCCCCTGGATCACACAGGAAAGAGACAGGTGTGAGGTACCGAAGAAGAGGGACCCATCACTTCCACTCCGGATGTCCGAGTGTCCGTCCGTTCTGTGTGAGCTGTCAGTATGGAGGGAGTAATGGTGGGTGGGACCCGGGAGCTAAAGAGGAGGTGAGATCCTTGTTCAGCTTATTCTAACTTATGCTCGCTGAGTCCCTTCCACTCTCATCCTGGCCACTTCTTCCCATCTTCCCACCACTACTCCCATCCTGCCCCCCTTCTATTACTCCCTGCCTGCCCTCCTACTCTGCACTACTCTTACTCCCATCCTGTCCCCCACTTTCCACTACTACTTCCAGCCTGCCCACTTCTCTCCACCACTACTACTTCCATCCTGCGCCCTGCTCCCCACCACTGCTCCTCACTACTACTAATCCCAGCCTGCCCCCTGTTCTCCACCACTACTACTCTCAGCCTGCTCCCTGCTCTCCACCATGACTACTCCCATCCCACCCCTGCTCTGCACTTCTACTGCTCCCATCTTGCTTCCCACTATTCCTCCCACCCTGCCCCCAGCAGTGGCGGAGTGTATAGAGCTTGTGCTCCATGTCTCACAGTACGGTACGCATCCAAACTAACACTCCTGCCTCTGGAACATACCCATAATCCGCCCTATCCCCCGGCCTCTTGAACATACAGTACACCCCCAGGCCAGCGGGTACATACAGTACACTACCCACCCTACCACCTCCTCCCCCTGGCCCCAGGGACACACATTCCCCACCCTGCCCACTGGCCCCCTAGACACAGTTCCCTCCCAAAATGGGGCAGCAGCAGTAGTAGGCATTGGCTCAGCGGCAGAAGTCATCAGAGGGACTCAACAGACATAATGGGGGAGATTCAAATATTTGAAAAGTTGGTTGGTTGTCTGTTTTCTCCTGCCTATTAGACAACTGACTTTTCAAACATTTGCATCTCCCCTTATGGCTGCAGTGCCTCACCAGCCACTGACCTCACCGCACGCCACTGTCTCCCAGTGGTAAGGGACGGAGGACTGCACAGCCATGCAGTCTGACTCACGCTGTAGAGAAGATGCGGCGCCCGGCTCTGCGGTAGCTCCGGAGCCGCGATACGTGCAAGGAACGCTGTAAGTCTCTGTCACTGAGCTCCGCACCTGGTCTCAGCTCTGCACGCTTACACTCACACTCTAAGATGGAGGATCAGAGTACACATCACAGATAGCTCCGCCTCTGAGAGACACTGGCACAAGGGGATTAACACTAAGGGATGTGCCCATAGTCTTCTATGTACAAGGAGACAGGCATAGAGTGCATCATCTACTAACAATTAAGTCTTCCAGGCACATGAGTGGACGTACTGGACAGGATCTGACAGTTAGGCACTTAAGAACCACCACTAGTATACTCAGAAAATGGCTACATACATATAGAGGCAGTTAGCGATCATCTTTCCAAATATGACCAACAGTGATTTAGTTGATTTTTACCAGATTCTTCTAGGACATTTCGCTTCGTTAGGAATAGAGTGATGATTTTGCACCTATTGCCCAATATATTCAGAGATATTGCCATGTATGGACAACGTTATATTCTTTTCTGTAAGTCGCCTTGCATATTTCACAGTGGCTTCTTCTTATAATATAGCAGAACACCACAGGAACCTTTTCACTATTCAGGTAATTTTACTTTTAATATTTGATGACTTATTAACTGTAGATGCTGTTAAGTAATCTTGCTTGCTGTTGCACAGTGTGTGGCCATAAACCTTTCCTGAACAAGATAATTCCATTAAAATACATGTATTATTAAAAGCACTGATGTATTAATTAGTGTGTTAGGCTTATGTTTACTCATACCAACAAATATCACTTAAGTGGAGATCACGGAGAATCCAAAATACATTCCATGGCTATTACACATGGCCTGACCTGGGGTATACATTGCATAGTGTAGAATGCAGAACATCAATTTATTTATTTTTTATTAGGTGGAAAGCGGATGTACTGTATTTGCTGGTGATTTCCAGATAATGTGTCAGCATTAGTATCATAAGTATACAATAGTAACATTTTTGGTCTCAGCACAGATGCAATGGTTTCAATGTTGGGCTTTGAAAGGATTTATTCACATCCAAGCACATAAAGTTGGGCATACACTATACAATTATCTGGCAGATAATCTGTGGTTGGAGTCAAAACCTGGTAATGGATGAGAGCAACTGACAATGGACAAAACCTGTCTTTATACAAATTGGTTAAATAACGGACAGTTTTGTCCATTTTCCAGTGTTTGGTAGTAAATGGACGTTTGCCAGTTGCTCTCATCCATTACCAGGTTTTCATTCCAAACACAGATTTTCTGACAGATAATTGTATAGTGTATGCCCATCTTAACTGCAAACTAGTGCTGAAAGTAGGGTGGTATGGAGTACCATTAAGAAATGTGGTGGTACACAGCTGGGTCATAATTTATTTTTGTGTGTGGGACATAAAATGGTGTCAGTGGCATAACTGTGTGTGGCATAATATGTAATAGGCATTACGATGTGTGGTATAATATGTAAGGCAGTGTGTGGCATAATGTGTAATGGACATTACAGTGTTTGGCATAATGTGTAATGTGTAAGGAGCATTACGGTGTGTGGCATAATGTGGCCATACTCTATTGTCATGTAGCCACTACCCTCATGACATGCCCATTTTTACTATCAGTACCACTAATAAAAAATTTCTACTTGCACCAATGCTGAAAACCCATTGCTATCTGTGTGATGTAAGAGAATGCTCCTGATTGACCGCTTGACTATTAGCTATCCAAGCTCATTGTGCATCAGGCTGTCCATTAGGGTTTATTTTCTTTCCCATATGGATTATCTACAGATATGTCCTTATACATCTTGCCTCAATACACCACATAGCGGGAGATGCCTGGCGTGTGTGAGCTGACAGGTCCCATGCAACTCTATTAGCACTTGGCATCTTTTTGTGCTGTAAATGTATCTTATTTGCATCACTATGTGAACAGGACGCACAAGCAGACTGTGCTGATTAAAATGATATGCGGCATGCCTATATTCTCTGTTCATCTATGGCTGTATCCGCATAGAAAATGGTACTGTACGTTACAGTGTTTTCTAGAAAAACACTGTAACATTCCATTTAGTATGCAGATACAGGCGCAGGTGCACACAATATAGGCAGTCCGCATATCATTTTAATCACCCTAAGCAGCTTGTGTGTCCTATTCATGTCATTTTGTGAATAAAATGCATTTTAATGGAAAAAGTTGCACCTAAAGACGCATAGCGTGACTATAAAGGCTGTTTAACATGCAGCGAAGTTAGATATAAGTGGACACATCTGTTTATCAAATTGGATTACATAGGATCATGACACTATGAAGATGTGAAATATTTATCATGGGTGCTACTGCTAAGGTGATAAAAAGTGTAAATTAACTATGTGGGTTTAATTGATTTATCAATAATAGGGCATTAGACTTCCGGTGGGCGGGCCATCCAGCATGGCTGCTTTTTAACTGGGCTCCGGCTTGCAGGTGGAAAATCCACTAACATCCCCTGCTATCTGCCCTCTAATCTCTTATGAGACGCTCCATTACAACCCCTACATCTTAGGGAACCCGGAGATACCCTGCAAGGGTAGGAGCATACGTGTGTGCCCCCGAAGTTTGGCCCTCAAAGAGACGGCCTGCATGACCGGCGGCGTGGGTGCTAACGCGAAAACGAAAAGCCCGGCATTACCTGTCCCCTGCCGCTCACGCAGGGTCATCCCATTACCTGCAGCCCTTTGGAGGAGATTCCGCTCTGCTGAGGTGCGGAGGATCAGAGTGCTTCTGGCGGCCCGGCGGCTCCTGCTGCCTGACGCTCGGCTGCCCCTGCTGCCCCGGGACGCTTGTGAGGAGTCCAGCGACGGGCTGAGGTGCAACGCTGCGAGGACGACGACCGCTGGAGCGGTAGAACTGACCCGGCTCCCCCCGCTTCAACTCCACAAGCTGTGCGGCGGTGTCTGGAGACAAAGCCGACAAGAGGGACAAGTGTGAGCTGGCGGCGGTGAAGCGCTGAGACGGAGACGGCCCCTGAAGAGGAAGACGCTGGCCTGGCCCCTGCTACTAAGTCTGTGCTGCGGTGTCCGGAGAGGAGACGGGGAGAAGGTGCTCGGCTGCCGTGACGGACGCTGGCGGAGCGGAGACGGAGGATCCCGGGAGACACCTCTCGGTGAGGTGAGAGCAGGCTGAACCAAGGCTGCCTGCTATCTGGGGGGTGAACGCTGCTGCCCTCGAAACCCGGGGTGTCACAACTCCTCTCCAGCCCTGTGTTCCGGGTCCCTGTGTCCCTATACAATACAAAGGCGGTGAACGCTGAGGTGAGCCCTGTGCCGGCTGGAGTGGACCCCTCAGCCGTGGTCCAGGAATACGGTAACAAAGCTGACACTACTCTGGAGGGGGTGGCGGTTTGGGGTCCTGCCTGTTGTTGGCCGCTGACTGCGTAGTCCTATTACCCAGGACAGCAACTTTGTACAAAGAACTTACGCAACCCCCTTGTATAATATTCAATACGTACCTGATATGTGCCTTTCCCTAAACTTGTTTCCAGTACCATATACCTTTCTTCAGAAGGGTGCTCAGTCTCTCCTATTTGCTGAAGCTCTTTGGTATTGAGGAGTGGGGACCCAGACTTCTCTCATACTCTTCCTGTTGCATCTGGCTGGTCTCTCCCCTTTTATTTCATTCCTGTTCTTCTATCCCTATCTGCCCTCCTTTAATACGGTAGTTATTAATATTTTTGTTAGCTGCCACATGCGACACTGATACAGGAGTGTGTGGAAATAGCTGTGCAGAAATTTCTGAGGTTATATCGCCATCTGGTGGCTACTTGGTTTCACCAGTAAATTGGCTATACGAATCCTATGTTCTCCTTTAAAAAACCTGTTTACGGGGGCAATTTATTATATCTTTCTTAATATGTGTCCCACAGTTGTTTTACCCTGAACTAGGCTCCAACCCGGAGATTTTAAGGTGCAATGCCCTTACATCACCCCTATCTGCATAATGTGTAAACTAATGTCTACTTAAATGTTGTTGTTATTTTTTTGCTGAGTAGCACTAACATACCTTCTGACTCAGGCCCTTACGTGAGGTGTTTTATTATCATATACTACAGTGTGTAGGGAGTCCCTAGCTCATTGCAGATAGTGGTCTACGGACCGGGGGATGGACAAATACGTCCATAAAACTCCAGCGGTTAGACTCTCCCAGTCCTCAGTTACTACAAGAATGAGTAAAACCAAAAACACAGCGGGGAAACCCAACCCCCCCTCGCCCCCGGAGGCAGGGAACTCCCGAGACCAATCCCAGGAGGTGGAGGCGCTTTCTGATCAACCCTCGTTAATACATATGGCCCAGGAGCTCTCCCGGCTCCTCATGCCCCAAATTGACAAGAAACTTGAGAATATCCCTTTAATTGACAAAAGGCTTGAACAGATACAGACACTACTTGATTCGACACTTGCGAAAATTGACCATAACACCTCACGGATCACCTTACTAGAACAGCGGGTTAGCGATGGGGAGGATCAGATACACACACTCCAACGCTCCACTGACACTCAAGATTCCTCTCTTAAAACTCTACAGGCAAAAATAGATGAGCTTGAGAACAGGGACAGAAGATCGAATCTACGATTTGTGGGCATCCCTGAAGCAGTTAAAGACAGACAATTGTCAGATTTTGTAACGACTGATATATTCCAGGCGTTGGGAATCACAGATACCCCATTCTTATCTCACATTGAAAGGGTGCACAGAATAGGTCCTGCTCGACCTGATGCTGAAATGAAACCGAGGCCAGTCATTGCGAAATTCATGGACTTTCGTATGAAGGAACATGTTTTGCGCTCTTATCGCAAACTCCCACAATTGGTAGTGCAGGGAAAACGTATTTTGATTTTTCAAGACTTCTCGGCCTCTGTTGCACAGAAGAGAAGGGAATTCTCGGATGTTTGCAAAATACTCCATGAGAGCAATACTAGATTCGCACTGATGTATCCTGCTAAATTACGCATTCAAGATAATGGCCGTACATTGATATTTGTTGATCCCGCCACCGCACACTCCCATGTTACACACATGTTGAATCCTGGGAATCCACCACACCAAGACTAGACATTTGGTTATATAATCTATACCTGAGTCGTTTTAATTTTCACACGAGCGAGACATTTAGTCTCTCTATATGCTACTCAGCCTGAATTTTAATGTTGCAAATACTTCTGATAGGTTTCTCGCCAGTGCTACCGGAGGGTTTAGCACTTGCGTGGTTATTAGTTTGGTTTGGAAAAAATGAAAAATGTTATGTGAAGCAATGTGTGTTTTTTTGTTTGTTTTTTTGTTTTTTGTTCTCCCCGTGTCGTGCCTTCCTCGCCCGATCTGCTCCTGGGCTCTATGGTACTGTTTGGTTTCAGTCGTTCCTCTCCGCTCGCTGGGAAGGAAGAGGACGACGATGTGACATGATGTTCCTGCTGAAATGTCACCCTCGGGTGGGGGTAGGTTAGTAGACTAATGACTGATCCTAGAGTAGGGACCTCCTCAGCAGATTCTAGCTTTAAGATTCTGTCCTGGAACGTGGGCGGCCTTAACTCCCCGATAAAACGTAAAAGAGTTGTCACACACCTGAAACGGTTTAAACCCCAAATTATATTTCTCCAAGAAACCCACTGGGTGACGGGCGCCTCTTCTGCTCTTCGGGCAACCTGGTTGGATAGCTGTGTTTCTGCCGATAACACGAGGAAGACTAGGGGGGTGGCGATTCTTTTTAGCAAACACCTACACTACACTGTTTTAAATTCTGTTGCTGACCCGGAGGGACGTTATTTAATTTTAGATGTAGAAATCTGGGGTAACAAATACACACTGGTTAATGTATACGCACCAAATGGCGAGACAGCTGATTTTCTCCAGGAATTGAGCTCTCAACTGCTACAAAGAGATAATTCTCAACTTATCCTGGGAGGAGACTAGAATACAGTTGACGATCCCACTATTGACAAGCGCCCTATCCCGCGTAATTCCGGTTCGCCTTCTTGGACACATCTCCAAACATTGAAAACCTCCCTTCAGCTCACTGATGTCTGGCGTCTCCTCAATCCAACGGACAGATCCTTTACTTTCTTCTCTGGGGTGTATAGCTCCTGGTCCAGGATTGACTCCATCTTGGTTGCAGACTCCCTAGTGACGCTAGTTAAGAAAGCTGATATCCATAATATTCTGATATCAGATCATGCTCCTGTGACATTGACGCTGCAGAGAACTCTCCAGTCAGGAGGCTCAAGGATTTGGAGATTTCCGAATTATCTCTATAACTGTGATGATTTTAGGAAATTTTTGATAACAAACTGGGCCAACTATTTAGACGATAACCTAGAACACTGGGACCGACCAAATATTCTTTGGGGTGCGGCAAAGGCAGTTCTAAGGGGTCAAATTATTGAATATGTTCATAGAATGAAAAAGAAAAACTTGGCGATTTATAACACCTTACACACAAATTTAACTGATGCTCTGCAGCGTCATCTTACCCTACAAACTGAGGAGTCTTTACAGCTATATTTACAGGCTAAGCAGCTCTTAAATGACCACTTGCTAGCGCAAGCGAAACGTGACGTGGTATTTTCTTCCCATAAATATTATCAATGGGGAAATAAATCCGGTCGACTACTGGCAAATATGGCTAGGAAAAAAACTACTCGCAAATTCATAACAGCTGTTAGACACCGTGCCTCGGGACAACTCCTTACCGACTCCCCGGCCATATTAGACCATTTTGAATCTTACTTTGCTGACCTATACTCTGATCTCCCCTTCAGTGAATCTACTCATACCACGCTCCTTCCAGACACAGTACTACCACCAATAACGAATGCACAGTCGGATTCACTGGTGAGAGCTATCACTGAGGAAGAGCTAGTCTCGGCAATGTCCAAACTCAAATTGCACAAATCTCCGGGCCCCGACGGCCTCTCCAATTAATTTTATAAAATCCTTCAGCCTCATGCAGTTCCGACTCTGCTAGAAGTATTCAACAGCCTTTTACATCAGCGCTCCCCCTTTCACCACTTCACAACAGCACATACTATTTTAATCCCTAAACCCGCACAAGACCCACAATTGGTGTCCTCATATAGACCCATTACGTTGTTAAATACCGACATAAAACTATTTACTAAGATTTTAGCAGATCGGCTGCAAACTATTCTCCCCCACTCTTTAACTAATCACCAACTTGGCTTTGTTCGCAATACTCATTCGGTTAAGGGAATTAGGGCGGCGGTCGCGGCAGTTGTAACGTCTGCTCAATCGCCCCAATCCAGAAATATACTTCTTAGTTTAGACACCACTAAGGCCTTCGACACAGTACTCTGGCCCCATTTATTCAAGGTCTTAGAACGAAGACTATTCCATCGGGACTTCATTGATATTATTCGCTACTTATACGATTCGCCCTCTACTAACCTCTTACTCAATGGACATATTAGCAGCCCGGTGGTTATGTGCCGTGGCACGCGGCAAGGTTGCCCCCTGTCTCCCCTGCTGTTCAACTTGGCCATAGAACCCCTACATCGTTTGCTGTTAAACGATACTCAGTTTCATGGAATTCAGGTTGGTCGCAGAGAACTAAAACTTACTGCTTTCGCCGATGATCTTCTGCTATATATCTCAGATCCGGAGACTTCTTTGACCCATATATTTAATTTACTGCAGGCTTATGGACAATTTTCAGGCTTCAACGTTAACTGGGCAAAATCGGTGGCACTCAGATTGGGGAATGGTTCATTTTTGAAACAGGGGGTGAGGAACCTACCATTACAATGGTGTTCAGACCACATAACTTATTTGGGAATTCGTATTCCGAGAAAACCGGAGCGATTATATGCCCTAAATTTTACCTCGGTCGTTCGAACAATTGAAACAGAACTTGAGACCTGGAAGTCTATGCCTTTATCATATTTGGGGAGGGCTAGCTTGATTAAGATGATATCATTCCCCCGTTTGATGTACTTCATTCAAGCCATGCCACATGCACTTTTACCTAAAGACGTTCAACATCTCAATTTTCTTTTTAGAAGATTTATCTGGCAAGGAGGGAGACCACGTATAGCATTGATCAAACTCCAACAGACTACAGGAAATGGAGGAATTAACTTCCCTAATATCCTCTGGTACTCACAGGCGGCCCAATTGCGATACCTACATGACTGGATGCACAATAACGACACGTACGCAAACACAGACTTAGATAGGGAATTTATACAAGGGGGGGATCTAATCACCTTTCTACATATGCATGATCGGGAGGTGTCCGAAGAGCAGAGGAGTAACCCCTTATTGTGGAACGTTAAGAAACTATGGACAGATATGAGACATAAACTTAATCTAAATGTCCACAAATCATTACATCTTCCGTTCATGGCTAATCCGCACTTCCAAGATGGCCGGGCACAATATCCGTTTAATATATGGCGGCTGGGGGGTGTGTCCAAGATAGGCGATCTAGTGGACATGCGGGGCTCGAGGCCGCTCACGTTCCAGGAAGCTACTACTAGATACCCAACTTTGCTGGCCTATCCGGTGGCCTTTCTATTGGCTCAACATTATGTTTCATCCACTATTAGATGTTTCTCACCTGGGGATTGGGATAATCCGTTGGATAAAATGCTGAAACAAACCCCTAAGGTTCAGAAAGCAATTTCGACTGCATATGGGTATTTTAAAACCGTCCTAGACTACTCACAGGGACTGGGAGGTATCATGTCTTGGAGAGATTGTCTCCCAGACATTGAAATTACAGACTTACTGGCGGCGCACGTTAAAGCCTGCAAATTATTTCCCTCTTCTAGATACAAAGAAATGTCCCTCAATATTTTGCATAGGACTTAATTATCACCCCATAGAAGACACCCGATGGGACTTGCTGAAACACATGCATGTTGGAAATGTGGCACTCTTCAGGCAGATTTATTTCACTGCCTGTGGACATGTCCTATGGTCAGACAGTTTTGGACCCAGATAAGAAACTACCTGACGGCCAATCTGGTGAACTATTGGAGGTTGTCTCCGGAGTGGGCACTCTTTGGTATCCTACCACCGAATCAGCGCCTCTCTTTGGGCAGTAAAAAATTGCTGCTGGCAGTTAGTCTAGCGGCTAGAAAAGCCATTCTGCAGGTGTGGATAGCGAGAGATCCACCTACTCTATCACTATTTAAAGCCAAACTATTTTACCTCTTTAGGATGGAATGGATAAGTGTTCTGCTGGAAAAAGACTCTAAGATACATAATTTTTTTGAAGTTTGGGAGAGTTATATAACGACTTTGTCGATAACGGTTAGGAAACAACTCCACGACTCATTGTCAAACACAGAATGGTTTCTGACTAGATTGGCTGCTGGGGATCCGCCGATTGTGCTTTAAAGCTGACTGACAGTCAGGGCTCTGTGGGCCGGAGGGTGGGGAACTCAGGTACGACTACGGGACATTTTTTTTTTTTTTTTTTGTTCTTCTCTCATCTTCGAATGCATAAGTTTGGGTCAATCGACTGAACTGAACTTTAGATCAGTGGAGCAAATGGTCTCCGGAGACTTGTTTCATGCAGATGCGATGCTGTTGACTACTTATAATGGAAATGTCTCTTGATTAAAGACTCCACTGTATTCTTCCTTGCTCTATTTTCATATGACACCCTTCTACCGATGTTTCAAAATATAATGAATGTTCATGTCTGTATTGCATATATTGCTTCAATAAAAAATATGTTTAAAAATAATAGCGCATTAATTATTTATTACACATTTATTTTTTATTTAATCACAGGCCAATAGTATTTTATTACAGGATCAACACTTGTAGGGCAAGTGCTTGTACTATAGGCTTGACTCAGAGATAGATAGATGGATGCAATGTCAATTTTATACACAATGGAGCAATTCATTATTGCCACTGCACATGCATCAGAGTCACACTGTGCACTGACACAATGGTCTTGCGATGACAGCTGCAGTGACCATTTATTTGCAAAGTGATTGACAGACATTGCTTTCTAGGCAGTAACGGAAGGGTGGTTATTAAAATGCAGGCATTTTGGGGTGCAGTCACTGCCTGTGACTGCAATCCCATATGCAGTCAAAATGTACGTCGGCCAATCTGCACACCCATAGACCTACACAGAAGGTTGATTATTGACCGATGTGCGTCCGAATGTTGCGCATTCATACACAAGCAGTGGATCTTAGATATCTCCTGTGTGCATCTCAATACAAATTCTGGCAGCTGTGAAGGCAATTGCGTACATGTCAGAGTCAGGGCCTACTTTCTTACACTATTACTCTAGCACCCACTGCTTACACCCAAAAGCACCTTCTGTAGACTGGAGAAATGAAAAGTAAACTGCTCAGGGAAAGGTCATCACATTGCCAACTATCCACTGAGCTCCAATTACCTTTAAATATCACCAGGCTACATGGGACACTAAGGCTTATTAATTAAACTGTGTGAATCTATAAAACATTCAAAAAGTTCAGTTTTTGCAGGGTTATAGTAAAATTAAGTACATTTTTTTATTTATTACTGCAACGGTTTAGCTTTACAAAGCTTGTCTACTCTAGCTAAGTCTATCTTCAGTTGGGGTCATCCATTTTACCCTATGCTAAATGCCCAGCTGCATAAGGATCTTCTGGTCTCTCTTTCAGTGGGCTGGAGCAAGTGTCTTCACAATTATTTTCCTATGATAGACACTCATTTGCAGTGCTATAGCCGGGTTGTGATTGCAAAAGATAGGTCTTCACAGCATGCTACGTCCCAGCTTGGGCATCTCCATATGTAGTACACGGGTCGGGGGTATTCTCTTATTACCTCTGTGAAGGACGCACTGTAGTAGTATTCGCTCAGGTTCTTTGTTCTGGTGGTTAGAAGAAACCTTCTTGGCCAAGAAAACGGGCAACAATATTCAACGGCTGAAGTTTTATTCTTTTGAAGTAGAATAAGGTAACAGTGTAACACTTTGGTATAAATCTCAAGTCAATAATAACACTTTAGTGCAATTTACTTATTTGTTCTCTATAGTAACAATGGATCCACAAGGTACACCTAACATGTGCGAATCGCTAAAACTTGACAGTGCATCCAACTATTTGTGGTACCTTTGCTCCACCCTGGGCTCACGGTCCAAGTTGAACTACCAAGATTTTACAAAGGGAGCGTTCTAAGAGTGGTCTATACGTATAATGCTCAACAACTTAAATACGGTTTGTTTTGTGCTTTACATAATATCTACTCACTCCTGCACTGGTGCAATAAAGTTCACTATTACTCTCGGTTTATTGGTGTTGTCAGGCAGTGGGAGGTATTACCCTTGTTTCCCAACGGAGTACAAACTATTGGGGCACCGCTACCCTGGGCACGACGTAACAGCACCACTGAAACCGACCAACTGCCTAGTAGCAGTTAACACAATATAAACATCACATAATATAAATATCACACCATAGAAACATCACAAAATATAAGCATCACAGAACACATCAACATCAATTAACGTGACTTTCAGGTACTCAAGTACTATTACTGTCCCACTTACACGGGTTCTGTAACACGATCTGTGCACAGGGTTTAGGTATGGTGACGTCAGTGAGTTCTCACCCTCAATGGTAACGCGGCATCTTAACACGGTTATCCCCCTTTGTCTCACTGGGGAGTCCACTACTGACAAGATGGGACTTGAAGAGGATCTGTGGCTGTGACAATTATTTAACTCAGCAGAGCAGGTGTCAGATAAATCTCTGTTGCCCCGTGGCATTGGATCCCCTTTTAGCCTTTCAAAGAATAACACCTCTCACTGTTTCTGATCAAGTAAACACCATTAGGTCAGTAGCCCTTTTAAAGTTCCATGGTAAGAGTGATCTTTCTCCCAAAAGAGTCTCTGTTTTCTGTAGTGTGACAGAGGATGTATAGTCCTTTGCACAGGCACCCAGTGAGGTTAAGTGTGATGATACTCAGTCTCTCTGATGCTGACAGTGGGGCCTGTCTCTATCACCCCCAAGCAGTTTCTGAGCAACAGATTTGCTGCAGTGGCTAGACTCACGGTTCTTGTTGTTTGGCTGTGCTGTGGGATACCTTTCCCCTGCCGCCGTAGACTGGACAGGTCACCGGCGTCGGTAGGTGCTGGGAAGCTGCTCTGAAACTTTACACACTGCCTCACTCTCCCACATGCATCATCTCTCTCCTCAGCCCGGCAGCAGATCTCATTTCCTCTTCCTGCACACCACAGCCAATCAGGTCTCCCGCCTGCATGAGCTGTCCATCAACCAGCCGGGTATGTCCCGCCCCCAGTATGTCTCTTAAAGGGTCTGAGGTAGGTAATTCATTCTGGGCTGTCTTTAGTAATCTCATTGCCTTGATTTGTGACACAGGCTATCACACTGTGGGGTATTACACGTACATTGTCACAAAGCTTCATCTCTTGCTGTCGTAAATAGCAGCGATAAGAACCACAGCACTCAGATGTGATACTCCAGGTGGCTAATGTCACTTGAGTGCTAGTCAGGTTGAGTTACAGGTGTGGGTCACTTGAATAAGCTGTCACAAGCAGCACGTTATGTTGGTCACTGGGCCAGGATTTGTCAGTTGTTTGGAGATATCTCTAAGGTTGTGCTCTAGTACATCTGTTTATTTCCAGTCAAGATGGCTTTGTTCCAGCAATGAGCTTAGAAGCTCTGCCCATTACCTGGACTTCTGGTGCTATGTACATGCATGCTAATAGGATCATTTATGCCCACTGTCCATGACATAATGATGGTAAAGTAACGAGGCCATCTCTATAAATGTTCAATTAATAAATTACATATATGGTAGCAAAATGCTGTTGATTGTAAAAGTACATGTATATTATCAACAAATACGTTGTACACATGTAAGTATCTCCCATGGAGTCACAGCGGTAATTCAAGGTGGCTGTGGCAACACTAACGAGATCGAGGTGTTCTCAAGGTGATCTCACATATGCGTAAAAATGCTGTCAATGGTGCAGGTATAGTTGCACTTCTGCTGTAAAACCCCTAAAATGCAGATAATTGAAAGGACTTGAAATATGGATTGACTACTTACAATACGAGATATCCTAATTAAGTCCAAGTTGCTGTAAGGATACTGATTTTAGTTAAGTTTTATCTTTTTTATGATGTAAGGTGGGATGTGCCTTGAGATCATCCACAACTGGCAGGATTAGAAGGAAAAGGCTTGGGGCCAGTAATCTTCATTAAAACACCAATTCTAAGGAAACTTTATTAAAATGAGCACATACAGTTTAAGGGGGAATTCAATTAGATGCAGTAATTTATCACGGGGCAAAAACGGTGGTAGACTTGAGCACTTACGCCCAGGGCTATTTAACCCCTTTTCCTCACCTGGTAAATGACCCCGCTAAAGCCCGTTAACCCATAGAATCCACGGTAAGTTCCTGAACCTATGGGTTAATACATTTGCAACACCCGCGTTCAGGCCATTTAATGCAGATTTAAATAATCGCCGACTCTAATTGAATAGCCTTGCTGTTTCAATTAGCACACAGTAAATTACCGCATCCAGTTGAATTCCCACTAATAATATACAAAGTTCACATTCTATTCTGTGCCAAAACCTCTAAATGACATTGGTTATATTCCTATGCAAACAGATGTTTTCCGGACCATGTGATCTCCTATGTGAATACTGACTTAAGCCACCATCTTTCCAGGGTGAAACAATTTCTTCAGCGGTTCCCCGTTTCAGAGAAACCACATATACAGTATATATGGAAGACTCTCAAGTAAATGGTCTGTACATGTCTGGGATGGTGTGCGGAGCAAAAAAATGTTTCCACATATTGGAGGTCATTCCGAGTTGTTCGCTCGCAAGCGGATTTTAGCAGATTTGCTCATGCTAAGCCGCCGCCTACTGGGAGTGAATCTTAGCATCTTAAAATTGCGAACGATGTATTCGCAATATTGCGATTACACACCTCGTAGCAGTTTCTGAGTAGCTCCAGACTTACTCGGCATCTGCGATCATTTCACTGCTTGTCGTTCCTGGTTTGACGTCACAAACACACCCAGCGTTCGCCCAGACACTCCTCCGTTTCTCCGGCCACTCCTGCGTTTTTTCCGGAAACGGTATCGTTTTTTCCCACACGCCCATAAAACGGCCTGTTTCCGCCCAGTAACACCCATTTCCTGTCAATCACATTACGATCGCCAGAACGATGAAAAAGCCGTGAGTAAAATTACTAAGTGCATAGCAAATTTACTTGGCGCAGTCGCAGTGCGAACATTGCGCATGCGCATTAAGCAGAAAATCGCTGCGATGCGAAGATTTTTACCGAGCGAACAACTCGGAATGAGGGCCATTGTTTTAAATGTCAAATGACAAATGCTGCAAAAACCCAGCAACATCTATGTGGACACATCTGTATAACAAATACATCACCATACCTCCCAACTTTGACAGCAGCAGAGGAGGGACACAATTTTAGGGGGCATGGCCTAATGGAAAGGGGGCGTGGCCTCACGGCAAGTGCCGCAATCACAAGCCACGCCCCGTTTTCGTCATTATGGGGGCATGAACAGCGCTGTGAGAGCTGCTGGTCATGTCCCCTGTCCCTCTCTGCCGTGTATAGACGCTGTGCGCATGCGCACAGCATCTTTTCACCGCTGCTCTCAGAGCAGCGAGTGACAGGTGGGGATCTCCCAACTGCCCCCCCACCCGCGGGACAATGCAACCCGCGGGTGGGACAGCGGGACAGACCGTGAAAAACAGGACTGTCCCGCCAAAATCGGGACAGTTGGGAGGTATGCATCACCTACCAGCCCCATCTGACTAAGCTGTGACTATTCTACTTACAGATACACAATACAGGAACTACTGTAGCGACCAATAAACAATACAGGAACCGTTTTACTCCATATGTAAAAAAAAAATAGTATTACCAACTTTACAAACACTTATTTTTATCTCAAAACAAACATTTACTAGATATACAGCAAATGTAAGTGGAAAATAGTGACAATATTATATTGATGTAATACTAAGTCATCATTATCACTAGTTCTCTGATACTCGTTTACATTCAGAGCCCAAATCTGCTCTCTTCCCCTTACTCATTAAGGGGATATCCTGTTAACAGCAGTACTTTACCACTGCTAATAGGATCGCCTGGGACTCTCCTATTAGCCCCAATGGGAGCGTCCTTATACCCTGATGCTGCTACTTATCGAGGATTATGCTTCACGTGCCTCAGGCACGCAAAGCATAATCCCCAAAAAGCAGCCACCGGAGCCACGAAAACACATGGGATTGGGGACTTATCCTTGATCCCATGTGTTTTCATGGAATCACGGGTCCAATTTTGGCCGATAAAAATGGCCTCTAATTGGATACCACGGTTAATGACCATTGGTCATAAATCACGATATCTGGACATTTTTATCATCCAAAACTGCATAGGGGCTAATAGGATACCGCACTAAAAATCAGATCCCAGAACTGACATAACTCACTGGAAATTATTCCATAGATCTGATCCTCCACTACTCCTGTAAAAATCATACCACAGATATGCCAAATGAATAAAAAAATAAACAATAATAAATCTAGGAATGGAAAATCAGAAACACCCTTAAAAATCACTTTTTTAGACAAACTGGTGCCTCCTGCTACACATGCATACTGATTATACTATACCTATACATACATACATACATACATACATACATACACATATTTAAACTCGAATATACTGTATGTTACAAATAGTTAACGTTGCAGTTGGTTCTATGATCCATAGGGCCTAATTCAGCATGAGTTGTAGTTGTGCGACTATTCACTAACATGCGGGGGGCCGCCCAGCACAGGGCAAGGCCAACCCACATGCTGAGCCCCACCCACTAACATGGAAGCGAAGCGATTGCATGATAAGGGTAGCCCCCTGGCGTAGGCAGACGGAGGGCCGCCATGTTTCGGGTCATAGACTGCATGTGATGTTCTCCTGCCTCCGGCCAGGTGAAACTAAATCCCTGATGATGCTATAGACATCAATTGAATTAACCCCCGTGGATCAATTAGCAACAGTTATTTACCGTGCCTAATTGAATTCCCCCCTAAACGCTTAATTGTTGGGTAACATAACAAAGGTAGTCATTCACACGGTTTTTCTTGTTATTCTTCTGCCTGTCCATTTTCATGCTGTTTTCACATTGTTCTGCACCAAATACCCACTATTGGCGACTTTTTGCACTAAATTTTTCTTGTGTCCTAATTAGTCTCTCTGCCAAATTAGGTAACATTCTGGTTGTTAGATCAAGCAACAGACTACTCTTAGTAGGGGAAGTTTAATTATGGCCACCCTGTATTATATGGGGAACAGCTGTGGGGAATGAGGACCTAATAATGTTTATACGCACATGCTACGTATTTGCTAAACATCGCAAGTGAAGCTGCCATCCAGGAAAGGATATAGAAGCCTTCCGGAGCCAAAGCAAAGTCCTCAGAAACTGCATACACACATATGAGGCATCAACGCAATAATGAAAGAGATTAACTCCCTGAGTGATTCTATGGCCGCGGCAGTAGCAACACTGGCGCAGTGTTTCTCTACATACATGATGACAGCTGATGGCATATATACACCCTGAAAATGGCCATGACACGTATGTGATTTTGCAGCCATTCCCCGTTACCTCCCTCAAATGGTTCCTTCCTGTCAGTCACACACTGTGAGTGCAACGCAAGTGTACTTTGGCGCAAGTGCAGTGCAATTGCAGCACATGTGCAGTCTGCTGATAATCACTTAGTTGTGTGAACATCGGTATTTGTATACAAACATGAATTAGGCTCTGAGACTGCAGCTCCAGGTTCACTCATCAACAGGTGGAGAACCCCAGATCTCTACCCATCACTCATACTAAAATCCCTATTGAAGCAGGCACATGAATGAGATTTGATGTACCATGCCTGACATTAATTAGGTGTATGCGCACATGGAGGGACAGTCAAAAGTGTTTTGCATTTTAAAAGATTGATAAGACTCAAGAGATACAGCAATGGTACTGATTCATCAGGACATCTGGTTTTCGCAACCGCTGTCCTGTACTTGATAATTGCAATAAAATTCTGACTAATGATAAATAGGTTCCTCTATGCGTTTGTGTGTCTTTCTTTATCTTGTCCTCTGAATTTGCATTCAAGCACGTTTAATGATATGAATTTATAGAAATAGAATTGTTTCTTAAGCAATTTATTATTATTTATTTGTTGTATTTTTAGTTTTATTAAAATATTGGTCTTTTTAGTGAGTGATATTTTTTTTTAAATTGAGTATTGTTTTTTTAATCTTAAACAATCTTACAAAAATAAAAACAATACAGATTATAAAAGACATCAGTAGGTAGACAATCATTTCCATCGAATATTATAAAACATAAGACATGTTAACAGGCATAATAACAAAGCATTACATATATTAATGCAGTCATAGGATTGCAATCAAATAGAAAAAAGGTTCAATGAACCAAATATGTAAAAATTAGGATTCAGCAAGTACTGAGTAAAAAAGTAGAAAATATCTTGAAAAGATGTAGCATGACAAAAAATACAATGCCCCAGTAGCTAATACTATGAAGAAGAAAATAATAATAATAATAATAATAATATATATGTATATATATATAAAAAAAAATACCCAAATAGTTCTCTGAAGAAAACAGGCTTTTAAATAACTAGTAATCAAGAGTGCACATAATGTATGTCAAAGAGAAGATAAGACCGTCATAATGTAGAAAGAGTAGTCTCCGAGGAGTGTCAGCTTAATAACTTTATTAGGAAGACCGTCAGGACACATTAGGCGCATTATAGAATTGTGAGTTAACCCATCGAGTCCAGATGTTATCAAATTTACAGTAGTTTTGGTGTTGCAGGAGATATACAGGTATTTTCATGGGACACAGTGGCATTGAGAAGGGATATCCACTTTTGGCCAGCAAACAGAGATTAAATTATAATGTATAATGTGTTTATCTAGAGTGTCAGGTGCAATATCCCAAGGACGCACATTCTGAGGAGGGGATTGGAATACCAGTGTGAGAGAGCCTGAATAAACTTATTCCAAATATCACTCACCACATTGCACTCTCACAATACATGCCAAAAAGTAACTGGGGAGTCACCACATTTGGGACATACAGCAGAAGCTCAACTAGAAAACTTCATCAGTCTAACAGGGGTAAGGTAAGTCTTATATATATATATATATATATATATATATATATATATATATATATATAAATGCGATAGCCCTCACTTACTCACTGACCGATTGACTCATCACTAATTCTCTTACTTCCCGATATGACTGGCTGATTCCACATTCTGCTGACAAACGTTGTGTGCTGCATTGTGGGTTCTTCACAAGGGATGCCAAAACCATTGTTGAGGTTGTTTAGTCAGTAGCACTTTTTGGACGACTACTCCGTGACTTGTCAGCCCAGTTTCTCTGAATTTGGAAATTAGGCACCTGACAGTGTTATGTGAAATTGGAGGTCTTTCTGGGTGCCGGTTGTTAAGATCTGAAGCTATGACATGAAAACTTCATTCTCCAGACATCAAAATGACCTCAATTCTCACCTCTTTTGTCAAAGCCATCTTGAACTAACTGCAACAAAAAAAAAAGCGTAGTAACTTTTGAACCATAACTGCTATTTCAAATCTGTGTGCAGCAATAAACTTTTCTGCAAATTCTGATGTTGTTTGACATGTTACACGACCCCCTTTCCATTTGAAAAAACTGACTTAGATTCAAGATGGGCGATTTCAAGATGATGCAGATGTTCGGTACATACCCTAAAAGATAGCCCATCTCACCCATACCTTACTGGAGTATTCAGTTTTCCCATTTCCTGCACAGTTTTTGAAACAAAGGGGTGTAATGCGACTTTTGAATCACCATGTGTACTGTATATGAGCCAAATGTTTTATGTGGGCATTATACACAGGTGCAGCAGTATATACTGCTGAAGATTTTGTGAGTTTTGATAAGAGAATTGCGGAAAAGATAGGCAGGGGAGGCACTGTCTCACCTGCCATAGACTTTTTACTGCAGAGTTTTGACTATAAAAATTATTATAATACCAAGAAGATATTTCAACTATATACTTTGTATTTTTCATATACTTTATATAGTCAAACCTCTGGTGTACACGTTAGTATGACAGGAAATGGTGAGGATACTGAGCAATGTTACACATGTGCCTGTAAGAGTTATCAAAGCATGGTTGCGGTTTTGAAGCACTGAACTATGGGAATTACTATTTATATGGAATCCTACTCAGTGAATGCTATACAGACTGGCAGGAGCGGACTGGCCATTCTGGCAGATGCCAGAAGGGCCGATGGCCATATAGGCCGGTCCAGCCGAGTAGCAGATATGGCTGTCTGGCGGACGGGGTTTTTATAAGACACTGCTACACTCTACATTAAAAAGTCAATTGACAGCTTAAGCACAGATGGCCTGTTTTTCTATTACTAGTGTCTTCTCGCTAGACTTGAACCAAAAAGTCTAACAGAATAACAAGGGGTCACCACAGCACCACGCCGGAATATGCACTGAGGAAGAGGACAAGGTGACTGGGATCCCTGCAGCCCCTAACAGCACTCCCGGACACCCGTATTAGAGAAGACCTTGATTTATATTGCAGATGCAGGATGCCACAATTATTCACTAACTTTACTGACATTGTACCACCAACATTGGCAATAAGTAGAATAAGGAGAACAGGAGTACTCCAATAAATAGCCATAATTAAAGACAAAGGCTACAATTGTTCAAGTTCGTTGTATGCACAGGCATTTTCACTCAGTAAAGATTACAAAAAATATATGTTTTTTATAATCTTTTATACCCACCACCACACACATTTAGCAGAGCCCAGGTGCAGGTTTTTCTATATTTCTGTAAGATGTGGCTGCGTTATGACATCACGTTGCACATCCAGATTTTTGTATTTTGTGAGTCTCACCATGAGACAAACTGGAGTCAAGTATGTGTAGGCATCATTTCAGCTTTCCCAGCACAGGTGGCATCAGATATGAATGTTGGTGGACCTATTTATTGCGGAGACCACCGTGGCCAAAGGAAGCATAGTAGCAAGGAACACCCAAAGCCTCCCTGCTCCTCCAAGGATAGCAAGCAGTCCCATCAGCCTGGTAAGTATGATGCTACCATGTGTAAGGGACATTACTGTGTGTGGCATAATGTGTAAGGTGCATTACTGTGTGTGGCATAATGTGTAAGGGGCAAAGGTGTAACTACCATAGGTGCATGGAGTGCAGCTGCTGTGGTGCCCAGAGCTGAGAGGGGCCACCTTCCTTGTCACAGTTACATGTGTTATACACAAGGGCGTAGCTAGCATAGGTGCAGGTAGAGCAGCTGCGCTGGGGCCCAGAGCTGAGAGGGGCCCACCTTCCCTGCCATAGTTCCATTTTCTCTTACGTCCTAGAGGATGCTGGGGACTCCGTAAGGACCATGGGGGTATAGATGGGCTCCGCAGGAGATAGGGCACCTAAAAAGAACTTTGACTATGGGTGTGCACTGGCTCCTCCCTCTATGCCCCTCCTCCAGACCTCAGTTAGATCTTGTGCCCAGAGAGGAAAGGGTACAATGCAGAGAGCTCTCCAGAGTTTTCTGTTTTAAAGAATTTTGTTAGGTTTTTATTTTCAGGGAGTCCTGTTGGCAACAGGCTCCCTGCATCGTGGTACTGAGGAGAGAGAAACAGAGCTGGCTTGTCAAGTTGGGCACTGTTTCTAAGGCTACTGGACACCATTAGCTTCAGAGGGAGTCGGACCACAGGGCTCACCTGGGGTTCGTCCCGAAGCCGCGCCGCCGTCCTCCTCACAGATGCCGAAGATAGAAGCCAGGTGAGTATGAGAAGGAAAGAAGACATCAGATCTTCATGAGGTAAGCGCGCAGCGGTAAGCTGCGCACCATTGCTCCCAGTACTCACACACAAGCAGGCACCGAAGGGTGCAGGGCGCAGGGGGGGGGGGGGGGGGCGCCCTGGGCAGCAATATTCCTCATTTGGTGGCAATATAAGCAGGATTAGGCTGTGGCACGGTAATTAAATCCACAAATCCCCCGCCATTTTTTATATAAGTTTACTGGGACCAAAGCCCGTTGTCAGGTGGGCGGGGCTTGATCCCCAGCACTAACCAGCGCCATTTTCTCCACAGAAACTGCATGAAGCTGGCTCCCTGATCTCTCCCCTGCTGATCCTTCACAGGCTGGAAAAAAGAGGAGGGGGGCACTTTGGAACGCAGTGAGTGGGAATTAAGGCTATATATATAAAAAGCGCTATCTGGTATATATATTCCAGTGGTTTTAAGCGCAGGTGTGTGCTGGCATACTCTCTCTCTGTCTCTCCTAAGGGCCTGGTTGGGGTTTTGTCCCCTTATAGGTTAATCCCTGTGTGTGTGGGGTGTCGGTACGTGTGTGTCGACATGTCTGAGGCGGAAGGCTTCTCCAAGGAGGCGGTGGAGCAAATAAGTGGTGTGTCCCCGTCGGTTGTGCCGACTCCGGATTGGATGGACATGTGGCATATGTTGAATGCAAGTGTGGCATCTTTACATAAAAGGCTTGATAAGCCTGAATTAGGGGGGACATCAGGGGGTCAATCCTCGGATTGGACCGACTCACAGGGCCCGTCGGGGTCTCAAAAGCGTCCCTTAACACAAGACACTACTACCGACACGGATTCTGATTCCAGTGTCGACTATGATGAAGTAAAATTGCACCCTAGGGTGACTAAAACCATTCAGTGTATGATTGTGGCAATAAGGGATGTGTTGCATATTGAGGATGAACCCTCGGTCCCCGACACAAGGGTACACATGTTTAAGGAAAAGAAACAGATTATTAATTTTCCCACATCTCATGAATTAAATGATTTCTTTGGAAAAGCTTGGGAGACTCCGGAAAAGAGACCGCAGATCCCCAAAAGAATTTATATGGCATACCCTTTCCCTAAGCAGGACAGGGAGATTTGGGAATCACCCCCCACTGTGGACAAGGCACTGACGCGCTTGTCCAAGAAAGTGGCGCTACCGTCTCCTGACACAGCGGCCCTTAAGGACCCTGCAGATAGCAGGCAAGAAACTACCTTAAAGTGTATTTATTCTCATACAGGGGCTGTGCTAAGACCGACAATTGCGTCGGCATGGGTGTGTAGCGCAATTGCAGCTTGGACAGATGAGCTGACAGATCAATTTGATAATATGGATAAGGATACTATATTCTTAACTCTAGCCCATATAAAAGACGCAGTCTTATTTATGAGCGATGCACAAAGGGACATTGGATTGCTGGCTTCTAGGGCCAATGCCATGTCTATCTCAGCGAGAAGATCCTTATGGACTCGCCAATGGACGGGTGATGCGGATTCCAAAAAACATATGGAAGTACTACCCTATAAGGGTGATGTATTGTTTGGGGATGGGCTGACGGACCTGGTTTCCACAGCTACAGCAGGTAAATCAAATTTTTTACCATATATTCCCCAACAGCAAAAGAAAGTAACACCCTATCAGATGTAGTCCTTTCGGTCGCACAAGTCCAAAAGAGGTCGTTGATCCTCTTTCCTCGTCAGAGGTAAGGGCAGAGGCAAACGAGCACCTGCTTCTGCAGGTGCCCAGGAACAAAAGTCCTCTCCGGCTGCTCCAAAACCCACAGCATGACGCTGGGGCTCCCCTGAGGGAGTCCGCACCGGTGGGGGCACGTCTTCGACTTTTCAGTCAGGCCTGGGTCAGATCGGACCTGAATCCCTGGGTGGTAGAAATAGTTTCCCAGGGGTACAAACTGGAATTCGAAGAGGTGCCCCCGCGCCGATTTTTCAAATCGGCCCTACCAGCTTCCACATCGGAAAGGGATGTAGTGTTAGCTGCAATTCAAACTCTGTGTATACAGCAAGTGATAATCAAGGTTCCCCTGCACCAGCAGGGAAGAGGTTACTACTCAACCCTATTTGTGGTCCCGAAACCGGACGGTTCGGTCAGACCTATTTTGAATCTGAAATCCCTAAACCTGTACATAAAAAGATTGAAATTCAAAATGGAATCACTCAGAGCGATAATAGCCAACATGGAGGAGAGGGAGTTTATGGTGTCTCTGGACATAAAGGATGCGTACCTTCATGTCCCCATATATGCCCCCCATCAGGAATACCTGAGATTCGCTGTACAGGATTGTCATTACCAATTTCAGACATTGCCGTTTGGACTTTCCACGGCCCCGAGGATTTTCACCAAGATAATGGCGGAAATGATGGTAGTCCTGCGCAAGCATGGAGTCACAATTATCCCATACTTGGACGATCTCCTGATAAAAGCGAGATCAAGGGAGAAATTGCTGAGCAGTGTGGCACTCTCTCTGAGAGTGCTCCAGCAACACGGTTGGATTCTAAATCTACCGAAGTCACAGTTGATTCCGACAACTCGACTACCGTTCCTAGGTATGATACTGGATACGGAACATAAGAAGGTCTTCCTCCCAATAGAGAAAGCCCGGGACATCCAGAACATGGTCAGAGACCTGCTAAAACCGAAAAGGGTGTCAGTTCACCAATGCACTCGAGTTCTGGGAAAAATGGTGGCGGCCTACGAGGCCATTCCCTTCGGAAGGTTCCATGCAAGGACTTTTCAATGGGACCTTCTGGACAAGTGGTCCGGGTCCCATCTGCACTTACATCGGAAAATAACTCTGTCCCCAGGGGCCAGAGTGTCTCTCCTGTGGTGGTTGCAAAGTGCTCACCTGCTGGAGGGTCGCCGGTTCGGAATTCAGGACTGGATCCTGGTTACCACGGACGCGAGCCTCCGAGGATGGGGAGCGGTCACACAGGGAAAAAACTTTCAGGGACTTTGGTCAGACCAGGAGTCCTGTCTACACATCAATGTGTTGGAACTCAGGGCCATTTACAACGGCCTTCGACAAGCGGAGAGTCTTCTTCGAAACCTACCGGTTCTGATTCTGTCAGACAATGTCACAGCAGTGGCTCATGTGAACCGCCAAGGTGGGACAAGAAGCAGAGTCGCGATGGCGGAAGCCACCAGGATTCTTCGCTGGGCGGAAAATCATGTAAGCGCTCTGTCGGCTGTCTTCATTCCGGGAGTGGACAACTGGGAAGCAGACTTCCTCAGCAGACACGATCTCCACCCAGGAGAGTGGGGACTTCATCAAGAAGTCTTTGCAGACATAACACGTCTTTGGGGAACTCCTCAAATAGACATGATGGCGTCACGCCTCAACAAAAAACTTTGGAGGTATTGTGCCAGGTCTCGGGACCCTCAGGCAGTGGCAGTAGACGCTCTGATAACACCGTGGGTGTTCAAATCGGTCTACGTGTTCCTCCTCTTCCTCTCATCACAAAAGTATTGAGGATCATAAGGCAAAGAAGAGTATAGACGATACTCGTTGTCCCAGACTGGCCTCGAAGGGCCTGGTACTCAGATCTAAAAGAGATGCTCACAGGAGATCCCTGGCCTCTTCCTCTGAGGGAAGACCTGTTGCAACAGGGGCCCTGTGTATTTCAGGACTTACCGCGGTTACGTTTGACGGCATGGCGGTTGAACGTCGAATCCTAGCGAAAAAGGGGATTCCGGAAAAGGTCATCCCTACTTTAATAAAGGCTAGGAAGGAGGTGACGGTTAAGCATTATCACCGTATCTGGCGAAAGTATGTGTCTTGGTGTGAGACCAAGAATGCACCTACGGAAGATTTTCATCTGGGTCGTTTTCTCCACTTCCTACAGACAGGAGTGGATATGGGCCTGAAATTAGGCTCTGTTAAGGTACAGATTTCGGCCCTCTCGATTTTCTTTCAGAAGGAATTGGCTTCTCTTCCAGAAGTCCAGACGTTTGTAAAGGGAGTGCTACACATCCAGCCTCCTTTTGTGCCTCCAGTGGCACCGTGGGACCTCAACGTGGTGTTGCAGTTCCTAAAATCACACTGGTTTGAACTGCTTAACAAGGTTGAGTTGAAATTTCTTACTTGGAAGGTGGTCATGTTGTTGGCCTTGGCATCGGCAAGGCGAGTATCAGAATTGGCGGCTTTGTCACACAAAAGCCCCTACTTGGTTTTTCATGTGGATCAAGCTGAATTGAGGACATGTCCGCAATTTTTGCCTAAGGTGGTTTCTTCATTCCATGTGAATCAACCTATTGTGGTGCCTGTGGCTACAAGTGACCTGGAGGATTCCAGATCCCTGGACGTAGTCAGGGCCTTAAAGATTTATGTAGCCAGGACGGCTAGAATTAGGAAAACAGAGGCTCTGTTTGTCCTGTATGCGGCCAATAAGATTGGCGCACATGCTTCGAAGCAGACTATTGCTTGCTGGATCTGTAATACGATTCAGCAGGCTCATTCTACGGCTGGATTGCCGGTACCGAATTCGGTTGCGGCCCATTCCACTAGGAAGGTGGGCTCTTCTTGGGCGGCTGCCCGAGGCGTCTCGGCATTACAACTTTGCCAAGCGGCGACTTGGTCGGGGTCAAACACTTTTGCTAAATTCTACAAGTTTGATACCCTGGCTGATGAGGACCTAGCGTTTGCTCAGTCGGTGCTGCAGAGTCATACGCACTCTCCCGCCCGATTGGATGCTTTGGTATAAACCCCATGGTCCTTACGGAGTCCCCAGCATCCTCTAGGACGTAAGAGAAAATAAGATTTTAAACCTACCGGTAAATCTATTTCTCCTAGTCCGTAGAGGATGCTGGGCGCCCGTCCCAGTGCGGAAACTCTGCAAGACTTGTATATAGTTGTTGCTTACATAAGGGTTATGTTACAGTTGAAATCGGTCTTGGACCGTTACTGTTGTTGTTCATACGGTTAACTGGTTATGTATGATCCAGGTTACATGGTATGATTGGTGTGGGCTGGTATGAATCTTGCCCTTGGATTTCTAAATCCTGCCTTGTATTGTCCAGCTCCTCTGGGCACAGTTCTCTAACTGAGGTCTGGAGGAGGGGCATAGAGTGAGGAGCCAGTGCACACTCATAGTCAAAGTTCTTTTTAGGTGCCCTATCTCCTGCGGAGCCCGTCTATACCCCCATGGTCCTTACGGAGTCCCCAGCATCCTCTACGGACTAGGAGAAATAGATTTACCGGTAGGTTTAAAATCTTATTTTTTAGCTACTTTAGGGCTGGGAGTGCAGCTGCTATGGGGCCCACAAAGTTTTGGCTAAGTCCCTGGTAAGGGGCATACCCATGCGTGGCATAATAAGTAAGGTGCACTACTACTGAGTGGTATAATGTATAAGGAGCATTATTACTGCATGGCATAATGTGTTATAAGGGGCTCTACTACTATATGTCATTAGTTCTTATAAGGGGCTCTACCACTGCATGTCATAATGTAAGGGGAACTACTACTGTGTGTCATAATGCTTTAATGGGCACTACTACTATTACTCAGGGACTATGGGGTAGATGTATGATGCTGGCACATACCGTGGCGCTAATACTCTTCCTGCTTCTTTATCAAGCAGAAGCGGGAATCACTAGCACCGACATGTATTAACATCTCGGCTGCCGGAGAGGGGTAAAAACTCCCCCCTCCGGCAATGCCTTCAAGTAGCCACAGCGCATCAGCCGAGTGCTGATGTGCTGTGTGTCTCCTCCCCTGCCGGCTCACTGGGCTTGTGTGAAATCTCGCAGTGCTGTCTCTGCTGTGGAGATGGGGCTTTGACACCTGCAGCTGTCGAAATCGATAGCTGCAGGTGTCGGAAAAGTTGCCACTGCTGACCATTCTTACATTGCCCCTCACATATCGGCGTGCTATCTATTATTCAGACCTAGACGCTGCTGCAGTAGCGTACGTAGGCTGAAGCCCGGTGAAGTGTGCACACGCACAGCAGCTGCACTGTATCTGCACACACATTGAGATGCGTCGGCTTCTCACTTGCGTGATAGGGGCGGGAGGGGGCATTGTGGCGACGTTAAAGGAGCGTCAACTCTGCATTGGGGGAGCGGTCCGGACAACGCAAGTGTGTCCAGACCGTTTGTGGGGCGGGTCACGGTGGCTCTATGATGTCACACGCAGCTGCTGCAACCCGAAACACGATGGACCTGGGACTACTCGAAACATGCAAAAGCATTGCAGCCGCTTTTGCATGTATTCAGGGGGGGAGGGGGGAGGTTCTGGATCCGGCATGTGGGACGGACTTGCCCTGTGCGGGGCGCCCCCCTGCATGTCTCAGTATTTGATCATAGATGTGCGTTTTTTCGCACGTCTACGATCAGGTCGGAATTACCCCCATAGTGCCCTTGTCATTGTACACATGGGGGGTGCAGTATAGCGCACATAACGTGTGCTGATACTTTCCCCCCCCCAACTCTTCTTACATCTACCCCTGAGAGATGCAGTGCTGACTGAGAATCAACATCAAGGGGACTGGTGGTGAGGTGACAAAGAAGGCAGTCGCAGCTACAGCACTGTGCAGGTAAATAAACTAAATTTCTCTTACGTTCTAGAGTATGCTGGGGTCCACATTAGTACCATGGGGTATAGACGGGTCCACTAGGAGCAATTGGCACTTTAAGAGTTTAAAAGTGTGGGCTGGATCCTCCCTCTATGCCCCTCCTGTCAGAATCAGTTTAGAAAATGTGCCTGGAGGAGCCTGTCGCAGCTAGAGCTTCTTTAGTTTTATTATTTTTCTAAGAGTTAGTTAGGCACAGAGAGGCTGCTGGCAACAGCCTTCCTGCTTCGTGGGACTAAGGGGTGGAGTAGTGTCCGCCCTGCGCGGTTCGAGTAACTATCTCCGCTGACAGGACACTGAGCTCCTGAGGGTGATGATCGTTAGCCACCCCAGGCGACTGCTCAATCCCGCAGCATGCCGCCACCCCCTTACAGAGCCAGAAGATTCCGGTGGTGAGTGAGTCACCGGCCCCCCAGGCAAGCGGGGAGCCGGTGTGAAGATGGCGGTAACAGGGTGGGAGCACAGTACTAACTACGCTCCGGAGGCTCAGCGGTACACAGTGCGGCGCTTTGAGGGGCGCCCTGAGCCAGTGCATATACCCTACACTGGTCACCAAGGCTGTCAGGGACGTCGGTAACGCTGCCAGCACCATTCCTCAGGCCAGTATAAAGAAGTGAAGAGCGAGAAGCAGCGCCATGTTCAGGGGGCGGAGCTTCTCATCAGAGTGGACCCAGCAGCGTTCAGCGCCATTTTCCTGCCTGCAGATCCAGTACAGAGACGACGACAGGGAGAGCTGTACCTCCACGCAACTCCAGCTATCCTGTGTGGTACCAGGGGGTTGTAGAAGGGGGGGAGGCTGTGTAAATACTGTGTAGTCTATTAAGGTACACAGTAAGCGCCAGGTAGTTGTATTACACCTACCTAGGGAAGTGCTGTGGGTGGGTTGGCGCAATCTCTGTTTCTCTGTGGCATACTTGGGGGGAAACTGTGTCTGACATTTCCTGTGTGTGTGGCTGTTTGTTTCTCACATAGCCATGTCTAGGGACTCTGTCTCTTATGCTGCAGGGGACATTTCCTCTCAGGAGGAATCCTTTCCATGTACACAGGAATGTAATGTTTTGTCTCAGATCCCTATTACTGAGCATGAGTGGTTGACCTCTATTAAGGGAATGATCTCTCAGATCTCTACTAGGGTAGCTCATACTGAGACTGAAACTCAGGTATTAAAGAAGTCTATGGCAGTTTGGTCAGATTCTGTTCCTATTCCTTCAAAATCTCCTCGCATATACCCACAAAAACACGCAAAAACGTGCACTTGCCCAGATTATGCAAGATGACATGGATACCGACTGCTGACGGTGATGGGGATGTGCTGAGGGGGGTGGCATCCCTGGTTAAGGGGGTGCAGCTCATGATTGAGGCTATTAGAGATGTGATAAACATTTCTGACACAATACCTGAGCAGGTTGAGGATGCTTACTTCACAGATAATAGGAAAGCCTCGCTAACCTTCCCTGCGTCTAAAGAATTAAACGCTTTATTTGAAAATTCCTGGGAGAACCCGGATAAAAAAGTGTTTTTGCAAACACTCCCTGAAAATGGTCAGTTGACACCCAGAAACGCCTCCTTCCTGTCAATCTTCCTGCGGCCGTCAGTGCGACTGAAAACTTCGCTAGAACCTGTGCAAAACAACAAATGCCTTTGTACCCGTACGTCGCGCGTGCACATTACAATGCATACACATGCACAGAAATGCTGATTTTTAGCCTGATCGCTGCTGTGCGAACAATGGCAGCTAGCGATCAACTCGGAATGACCCCCTAAAAGAACCGTCTGATCGTAAGATTGACACTATGCTCAAATCCATATAAACTGCTTCAAGGGTGGCGGTGAGGCCCACTATTGCCTGTGCGTGGATTTCTAGAGCTATAGTAAAGTGGCCAGGCACGTTACTAGAGGATTTGGATTCAATGGATAGAAGTGACATTTAATTATTTTTTTACGTAACATACAGTATTCTGCGGGGTTCATGGAGGAATCCATGAAGGCCCTGGGTACGCTGACTGCAAGGATATCTTCCATGTCTCTCTCAGCTCTAAGGGGTCTCTGGCTACGCCAGTGGTCTGCAGATGCGGAATCCAGGAGAAGTGTGGAGAACCTACCCTACACAGGTCAGGCTCTATTTGGGGAACCGCGGGTAAGTCACCTTTTCTTCCCTCAGCTACGCCTTCTGCAAAGAAACCCTTTTCTTCATCTGCATTGCAGTCCTTTCGGACCGCTAAGACAAAAAAGTCCAAGCCTCCTACCACCTTCTTTAGAGGTGGTCGTGCAAAATTAAAAAAAAAAAAAAAAAAACCACACCCGCTGGCTCCAAGGACCAGAAACTGGCTTCTGGTTCCTCAAAATCCTCAGCATGACGGTGGTCCGTGAAGCATGGAAGATGGGCTGGTGGGTGCGAGGCTCAGATGTCTCAGCCACGTCTGGGTGTTGTCTGGGTAGAGAATATTGGGGGTAATTCTGAGTTGATCGCAGAAGCAAGTTTGTTAGCAATTGGGCAAAACCATGTGCACTGCAGGAGGAGCAGATATAACATTTGCAGAGAGAGTTAGATTTGGGTGGGTTATTTTGTTTCTGTTAAGGGTAAATACTGGCTGCTTTATTTTTACACTGCAAGTTAGATTTCAGTTTGAATACAGCCCACCCAAATCTAACTCTCTCTGCACATGTTATATCTGCCCCACCTGCAGTGCACATGGTTTTTCCCAACTGCTAACATATTTGCTGCTGCGATCAACTCAGAATTAGGCCCATTGTGTCCCAGGGGTACAGACTGGAGTTTCAAGAACTTCCGCTGCACCGATTCTGCAAATCAGGCTTGCCAGTTTTGCTGGCAGTAAGGGCTATCCTACAGAAGCCATCCAAAAATTGGAAAAGTCACAGATCATTGTTCCTGTTCCACCTCATATGCAAACCAAGGGGTATTGTTCAAACCTTTTCGTGGTATCGAAACTGGATGGTTCGGTCAGACCGATTTTGAACTTGAAATCATTAAACCCTTATCTGAGGGAATTCAAATTCAAAATGGAGTCTCTGAGAGCATTGATCTCAGGTCTGGAGGAGGGAGAGTTTCTGGTATCCCTGGATCAATTTGGCCGCCACACCAGGCTTATCTCAGATTTGTTACTTTGTTGGCCTTAGCTTCTGCTCGACGTGTGTCGGAATTGGGGGTTTTGTCCTGTAAAAGTCCCTACTTAATCTTCCATGAAGATAGAGCTGAGCTCAGGATGCGTCAGCAGTTTCTTCCAAAGGTTGTGTCAGCTTTTCATATCAACCAACCTATTGTGGTGCCAGTGGCTACTGACTCCTCAATTGCATCAAAGTCCTTGGATGTTGTGAGGGCTTTGAAGATCTATGTGATGAGGATGGCTCATCACAGAAAATCGGACTCTCTGTTTGTCCTTTATGATCCCAAGAAAACTGGGTGTCCAGCTTCTAAGCAGACGATTTCTCGCTGGATCAGGTTCACTATCCAGCATGCATATTCTACAGCGGGATTGCTGTGACCATCATCTGTTAGGGCCCACTCTGTTCATAAAGTGGGGTCTTCCTGGGCGGCTGCCCGGGGTGTCGCAGCTTTGCAGAGCGACTACTTGGTCTGGTTCGAACACGTTTGCTAAGTTCTACAGGGTCGATACTTTGGCCTCTGAGGACCTCAAGTTTGGTCAATCAGTTCTGCAGGAGCCTCCGCGCTCTCCCTCCCATTCTGGGAACTTTGGTACATTCCCATGGTACTAATGTGGACCCCAGCATTCTCTAGGACGTAAGAGAAAATAGGATTTTAATTACCTACCGGTAAATTCTTTTCTCGTAGTACGTAGAGGATGCTTGGTGCCCGCCCAGCGCTTCGTTATCCTGCAGTGGTTCTTTGGTTCAGTGCTGCTTTGTTCTTAGTGAAGTACTGCATTTCTTTACTGAGTTTAGTAATATTTCAGCTGTTGCAGTAGTTAGCCTGGTATGGGGGGGGGGGGTGTGTGTGTGTGTGTGTGTGTGTGTGTGTGTGTGTGTGTGTGTGTGTGTGTGTGTGTGTGTGTGTGTGTGTGTGTGTGAGAGCTGGTATGAATCTCGCCACTATCTGTGTATTTCCTTCTCTCGAAGTATGTCCGTCTCCTCGGGCACAGTTTCTAGACTGAGTCTGGTAGATGGGGCATAGAGGGAGGAGCGAGCCCACACTATTAAACTCTTAAAGTGCCAATGGCTCCTAGTGGACCCGTCTATACCCCATGGTACTAATATTGACCCCAGCATCCACTACGGACTACGAGAAAAGGATTTACCGGTAGGTAATTAAAATCCTATTATATACAGTATATTACTAGAACATAATGGATGATGATTAATTTACCAATTATTTTTTGTGTAATTGTTTATACCAATGTTACTTGTAATGTACTGGTTATATAACTTATGTGACGAGTATATTACAAGTAACCTGGGCACAAATAATAACATAAAAATGAATTGGTAAATTAATCATCATCCATTATGTTGATGTTGGTGGTGTCTGCCCATGGAAACGCCTGTATAACTCCTTCCAAGGAGTCATAAGTTAGGTAACTTAGGGGTCTATTTACTAAGCCTTGGAGAGAGATAAAGTGGACGAAGATAAAATACCAACCAACCAGCTTCTAACTCATTTTTCAAACCTAGGGGACTACAGGTGAAACTCAGAAAATTAGAATATTGTGCAAAAGTTCATTTATTTCAATAATTCAACTTAAAAGGTGAAACTAATATATTATATAGACTCATTACATGCAAAATGAGATATTTCAAGCCTTTATTTGTTATAATTTTGATGATTGTGGCTTACAACTTAAGAAAACCCCAAATCCAAAATCTCAGAAAATTAGAATATTACATAAAATCAATAAAAAAAGGATTTTAAATACAGAAATGTCGGCCCTCTGAAAAGTATAATCATGCATATGTACTCAGTACTTGGTTTGGGCCCCTTCTGCATGAATTACTGCCTCAATGTGGTGTGGCATGGATTCTATCAGCCTGTGGCACTGCTGAGGTGTTATGGAAAACCAGGATGCTTCAATAGCGGCCTTCAGCTCTTCTGCATTGTTCGGTCTCATGTATCATCTTTCTCTTGGCAATGCCCCATAGATTCTCTATGGGGTTCAGGTCAGGCGAGTTTGTTGTCCAATCCAGCACAGTAATCCCATGGTCAATCAAACAGGTTTTGGTACGTTGGCAGTGTGGGCAGGTGCCAAGTCCTCTGGAAAATAAAGTCAGCATCTCCGTAAAGCTTCTAAGTGGCAATAGGAGCTCCTAAAATCACTGCCTCATAACAGTAAAACAGTCATAGTTACATTCCTGTATTTGACTTGTCAGCTTGCATGCAATGATATCTTTCCTCTATGCTTCTTCTCACGGAAATTCACCTCTCAATATCCGATGGTGGTTATCATACAAAACAAAAGGATTGCCAGAATCTCATGCAATACGTTTTTAATCTTTATATGAAAATTTCCAAATCTTTTTTTTTAAATTATGTAAAACAAACAGATCACTCCAGGCTGTAAATAGCACACTTGAGGCAGAGAGAAATCCAAACTTAGTGTAGATGAAATAATTACCAGCTCATTTTGAGAACAATCGTTTTCAAAATAGATGTTTAGGCAGTCAAATATTTAAAATACATAAAACGAGTTCAAACTTTATTTGAGTCCAAACTCCCTCAACATTGCTGGAAGTTTCCCTTATAGTCACCCTATAAAATAGTAAAATGAAAGATATCATACTGGTCAGTGTGTAACCGCAGTCCGTGGTTTTGAAAACCACAATCAGCAAAATTATAACAAATACAGGCTTCAAATAACTCACTTTGCATGTAATGAGTCTTTAATAATATATTAGTTTCACCTTTTAAGTTGAATTACTGAAATAAATGAACTTTTGCACGATATTCTAATTTTCAATCTATCCCAAAATTATTTGATAAGTCGAGGAATTCGACTTGTCAAAAAGCACGTGGATCGGTGGAATAGCTGCCGATTCACGTGCTTGTGTCGAAAACAGGGCCAAAACTGACAGGTTTTGGCCCCCTTTTCGACCATCTCAATTCGACTTTAAAAAAAGTCGAAGTGAGATGCGGGAGCAGAGACCGGGAGAGCCGCGGGCAGACTGAGAGCAGTGCCGGAGGATATCACAGCCGCCGCTCACAGCAGTGTCCGCTTGCTGGATCCGGGTGGACGCTGCCGTGAGCGGTGGCTGTGATACGGGGATGGGGAGAGGAGGGACGGGGATAGGCAGAGAGACAGGGGGGGGAGATGGGAGAGAGCCGCGGGCAGACAGGGAGAGCAGCGCTACAGCATATATAGCCGCTGCTGTAGCGCAGCTCTCACCCGTCTGCTCGCGGCTCTCCCCTGTCTCAGCTCCCGCATCTCAATTCCACTTTTTTAAAAGTCGAATGGAGATGACATTGAATAGCCCAGGTCGGATCCATTCCAACAAATGAATGTCGGAATGGATCCGACTTCAATTGAATATACCCCTATATAGGCCTAATTGTCTCTTTGTTCATTGGGATTCAACTGAGACAGATAAACTTACAGACATAGAGAGGGGAATTGAACTGTTATTGCCCCCGAACTCCCGTCACTTTATCGCAGGGGGCAATAAATTGATGTCCCTATTCAATCTGATTGTTCCCATTAGTGTCGGCTTTAGCCACGTAAGGCTGCTAAACGAGACTAAACTAATGGACACGATCAGGAAAAGTGGCGTTTGGGTGCCCAAACGGATCACTTTTCACACATTTTAGCCCGCCACCACCGGCAGGTGCGAGCTGATCGCGCCCATACGGAGCTAAATTTGAATAGCTCCGTTAGACGCCACCTAGTGGCTGCCGGCGGGAATAAGATTTGAATTTAGCCCATTGTGCGCCAAGTTCTTTAAATGTGCTAGAAATACATCACCCGTACTAACGTGCTCATTCCGTTACATGCGCTGCACATACAGTAATCAACTTTTACTAATTAATGTCATATTTGTAAATATATGCATTATATAATTTATTATTATTATTATTATTATTATTATTATTATTATTATAAAAGTGATATATTAAAGAATTTTTTTTTAGCTACAATTTAAAGGAATTAATGGTACCTTGGAAAAAAATTATAAAAATAAGGAGCGCTTAAGTGATTAGATAAAAATTGAACGCACATACCTGTAAAAGTAAATAAATGATTAGTAACGATGGGGAGACGGCATCAATTACAACTGCGGCAGACACTTGCACAGTAACATCCAGCCGCCAAAGGTACAAGCAGGGATAGTAGGGACAGTTAATATCCGCTTATAAAGACTGTCCAACCTGTTCTATTTTGAGAGCTAAGACCAGCAATATCTCCGCTTCACCAATTATTCACAAAAAGAGCTGTAACATTTTTACTAATCATTTATTTACTTTTACAGGTATGTGCGTTCAATTTTTTATCTAATCACTTAAGCGCTCCTTATTTTTATAATTTTTTACATTGTACCCATTATATGGAGCTGCTGATATAATAACACTAGCGCGGCAATTATCTTACCAAATTAATGGTACCTATTTGGAAAAATGGTTTTACTTGGTTTACTTGATTTTGTGGCTTATACTGTATAACAAACCTTGTTTATTGTCAGGCACTGTTAAGGTGCATACACACTGAGCGCTTTTTCCCCCTGCCAGCGATGTCAGCGGTGGTGAGCGGCTTTTCATAGCAGGACGCTATGGAAAGCCGCTCACCCCGCCGTTCATCTACTGGTAATACCAGTAGATGAATGGCGGCCGCCAGCGATGAAGCGGGAGCGCGCATAAGCGCTCACCGCTCATTGCTTGTCCATACACACTGGGCGGCTTTGAGCTGAAAGCAGCTCAACACACCAAAAGTGACCTGCTTTCAGCTCAAAATCGCCCAGTGTGTATGGGCCTTTAGTCTTACAAATTGATAATGTCCATAGCCCATAAATAACTTCTGCATTTGGTACAGATCCATTTACCAATGTCTAACACGTGAATTCTATTTCCTACAAAGGTTGTGGTTAACAATATATCTGCAATGTCTACGTGTGTCAGTCAAAATGAGTTTTGGATATAATATGGCAATACTTCATTATATGTTTTTAGTATAATGTTACTTTAGTATTTACATCATTATTTATGTTTTATGCACAATGGAACAACTATAACAGCGAATTTTATTCCTATTCGCTGAATCCTGAGGTATAGTGTAATACACATTATTCTGTCTCCTTCATGGCCATATATCATGTGATGGTATATTGTTCACCTATATCTATAACAGTATTCTGAATATACTGTATAAAGGAGGCTGCATTTTTCCTCTCTTCCACTGATAACCTTTAATCCCCTGGGTTTTGTGCGTTTCACATTTGTTTATCAGCTCAGCACCTGCATTTGCCTTTCAAGGAAACAGGCTGTATGAGTCATTCCTGAGTCACAGTCACTTGTGCAACACATGCAATCCTTCCAATTCATTTACTGGGAAGCAGCATCTGCTAAAGCTGTGCAGGAGTAGACATTTCTCACTGTCAGTAATAGATGAATGTCTGTGATTGGCTGTGTGAGCTTCCAGTGACTGTAGTTATGAATAGAAAATAAATAATCCCTTCAGGTACAGTCCTAGAGATGAAATAGTCTGTTTCTTTTCTCATCTTCCCTGTGCATTAACCCTTTTTGCTTATTGCAGAGAGTGGATATTACGTGCCTCTATACTGAGCAAAAGATATATTGTTCTTGGAGAGACATTTTTTTTTTTTTCATTCGTACCATAGACAAGTAAATGTATTTTTTATTTCATGGCATTATCGAGAAAAAAACAGGCACCAATGAAAACATATCCATTTTCATGCTATTTAGCTACTTTTTGTGTTTCTAATCAAACACACAAAATATGAAACAAATCAAACATTACACATGTTTAACCACTTGCCATGCCTGCAAGTGCTCTATCTGACCTGGTCGCACAGGATGCGACCAGTCAGATAGAGAGTGTTAGCAGCGGCAGGGAAGAGAAACTTCCCTCTGCTGCTGCACTCTCCCCTACTGATTGCCGTGCTGCCGATCCCTGCTGATCGGCCAGCACGGCAGGATCTCCCACCCCCAGCGGCTGCAGACAATAGCAGCCGCCGTTAAGTGTAAATCATTGCCCCCCCCCCCCCCCCAAAGCCCCCCCTGTGTATCTGGCAGCTGTCCAGGCTCTAAAAACTAAAGTTGCGATGTTCCCTATCGATGTTAGAATGTTTGGGGGGGGGGGGGGGGGAATATTTTTTTTTAAAAATCTTTTTTTTTTTACTAAAATCATTTTGGATAGGGTTAAATTCATGTTCTTCACGTAATTCACTCATAATAAAAACTACAATTTCTGGGTGGTTTTTTGGGGGGAAAATTGCCAGTTAAGTGGTTAAGGACATCAATATTGATAAAGCTAACTATTTATCTTATAACATTCACAATAAATGGGTAAGAGACACAGTACGCAATTGGCGTATGAGGTACCGTAAGGGTACGCACTTAGCGTAGCATACGCTCAGCCGTGATCGAGACGCACATGCGACACGCTCGCTCACAGATTAATGCGTGGTGTCGAGCACGCTATAGGCGGGCGACTACCGTAATGCTACGCTACCAGCGTAGCGGACGCTCGAGTCCACGAGGAGAACACGAGCGGCGCAGACGCTCACGGGATGACAATCAGTAAACCTTGAATGTAACACACAGAAAGGACACTCTTATGCTGCAAACCTTGTACTGAAATACTGTAGCGATATAACGCTGCTTAACCTTGTTAATGCTAAAGCTGCTTGAGCGTTTGAGACGCTCCTATTACCTTCTGCAATATAATAAACACACGATACCTTGCTAAGGTTCCAACACCTTTACTAACAAGCTTTTAGTTATATTGAAAAGGGGAAACAGTTTACAAGTCATACACTACAAGCTAACATATAATTCTAACAGAATATCTAGACAGAAATATACAATAGCGTCACAAACTTATACTATAACAGAGAGAGAGGGAATGGCCAATACAAACAGAGAACAAGTTGATTACAGAGAATTACTTACACATACTGGGAATGATCGCTGCACAGCTTTCTGGTACCAGCTCCAAGTTAGTCAAGATGAAAACCGTTTGTGGAGAGTGAGAGAGCTGCCCAGGCTGGCTGATCTTATATACACTGAGTACAGTATACTACAAAGGGACCTATAATCTCATTGTTCATTGGACACAGGAATGTCTCCACGTATCATAACAAAAGGTCATAGGTTAGTTTGAACAGGTGGGCTGCGACTATATCAAACTGCTCAGGTGGGAGGGAATCTGAAGATTCCCGCCGCATGGGTAATGAATCGCAAATATAGTAAATGTCCAGAAAATACTAATGGCCATAACTATACGCAGGAGTGATTAATCTTTACCTAACCAGCACCGGATTGTTTCTAATAAAATGTTCTTTAGTTAGGTACCAGACACAGCTGTTCAAACCCTGTCTGACCCTTCGTACCATACAAAGAGGAATTCCTCTGTCCAGCGACCATTTACATTAAACAAACTTACAGTCATTATTAAGGGGAACATTATCTATAAAACATACTATTTGGTTTTATTATTTAACGATTGAGTCGCCCGCTAGACGCACACAAACTCTACCGTAAATGCACATACCACGCGCTCGAGCGCATGGCCGAGGTGCCATCACGCGGCTGCGAGTATCCGCACGCACGGGAGAGAATGTGCACGTGCAGCAGGCACGCGCATAGAGTGGATATTTGGCAACGTGTAGCATGATATTTTTCCGACTTTGACAGTCCACCCTTTGGCAGTCATCAATAACTGCCACTTCCTAAAACAGTTCAAAAAAGAAAAATATATGTCATATGTAAATACATTTCTATGATTAGGTAAGGGAGAAGAGGATCAGGTGGGAAAAAGGTATGACCTAGTGAGATAGTAGAAGCATGTGTGTATGAATCCATGTTTGAGGGGTCATGTATCATCGTGCCGTACGTGTTTTAGATCAAGCTTCGAGGTATTGCGAAGTATACTTTTGAATTCCTTCTTATCCCGTATCAAGGGTCTGTGGATGGGCTGTCAAACTTTACCGAGCTCTTTTCGGCTTTTGGTTGTAACAAAATGGGGGAGCACATTTTAGTTGATGATACATGATTGGGGGGATATGTGAGTGCTGATATCTGTGCCTATATTCCCTATTGACTATGTGTGTCATTACCTGAAGATTGTAGGAATGAAGATAAGAAGCAATTATGGTAAATGCAGTCATAAACTATGCGAGTTTAATATACATTTGCCGATTGAGGTCTTGTCTTGTGTCTTGTCTCGATGTACATGTTGACTGTAGTCTCCCGATGCTTTTGCTATAAATGGTGAGCAAAAAGCTTTCTCAATGTCCATAGACTTACAATCTTTAAAGTATTGGGCTATCGTGAAAGTTAAAGTCACTAGGGAAAATGGGGCTTGTAGCATAGTTCATCAATGGTCTGTATAAGAGAGGTTGTCAAATTCTTCTTCCAAGCGGATGTCTTTGTACCTTGGAGGAAAACAAAGGAGAAACGGGTGAAAGAAACGGACCGTGGAATCACATTTTCATCACAACATTGTCTCTATCGTTGGGTCATACATCAAATTAGTCGTTGTTAGTACAGTGTCCTCGCTCCTTAGACTCATCACCCTGGTATTACTTTTACGCTTCGCTAAAACCTGAACGCATCTAAATATCAGGCCAACCAATATGACGACTCCCAGAATACACAAAAGAAATTTCCCTACATCCATAATAATACCTTGGGCCCATTCTCCTAAGCCCGAGAACCAATTTCGTGGGTTCAACCATGACACCCAACTGGTCAGCTCATTACCCACAGCAGCGAGTGTGAGATTGTGTTTCCTTCGAAATTCCCACTTTAATTGTAAAATGTCATCCATCTTTTGGTCTATGACCTCGGCTGGGTCCTCCGTGCTGTTTGTAATGTACGTGCAGCACTTTATTCCATATTGAGTTGCCAGGGTAACACAATACCCGCCTGTCACAGCTGTGAGGTAATTGAGAATCATCCTATGCTGAACCAGTTCTGTTTTGTAGGCTTGTAACTCTTTCCCAGTGTACCTGAATGTGTCGTCATACATTTCGGTGATATTGTCTAATAAATTTGCAAGCGCAGATATATATTTATAATTTATCACTCCTCTGGCGGTATGAGTGATATCTAACGCGATTAGGAATTGAATCCCGGTGGATTCATGGATCAGGTCAGAGGCCGGATGCTCTGTTCTCTCTATCAGGTGCCGTTTGACGATGTGCTCGTAATGAGTGTGAGTATAAGGAGCTTGGGCACTGCGGTGAATATCTTTCATTTTGTTATGGGTTACAGTCATTACTTCAGGCAGTACTTTTCCAATGTAGCACAATCCCTCTGAGTTTGGGGCAAGCCACTTATACGCCTTCCTCCCGCATATGAAATATGCATCATCGGGGAGAACATATGGGACGGAGTATGACATTATCATGTTACAAATTTTCCATGTGAAGTCTCCTAACCCTAATTCTCCCATCTGTTTAGTACACGTATCAGTTTGTACGATCTGTGCACAGTATCCTGGTGATACCTCTCCAACTCGCATGGTCCTACTTCCTAAGGTGTACCTATACCGGAAAAATTTCCTATGGTCGGCTATCTGGCGTATAAGTTCTGTGTCTATGGGCATTCTGTCGGGTCTGTATGAAAAGGTCATGGTTTGATTACTCCATGACACTTCCCAATTTCCCGGCTTTCGGGGATTGGAAATGTTAAAGCATACTAAAGACCTATCCACATGATATTGGTGGAGCTTCAAACTAGGAGGACTAGAGATATTAAACCTCTTGTCCACCGGCCTCCCACCACTTAGCTCAAGTACCTCTCCTACAGTTAATGGGAATGGTACTAGTCCTGATTTGCTATGGCCTTGAGGTATTTGAGAGCATACCCAACAGTCTGTCTGATTTAACACTTTACCCACTAAGGAGTGATAGTCACTCAATGGATGCCGGTCCATGTGGACATTAAAACTGGACTGACATTTCTTTATGCACCCATCCTCAACTATATTGTCACAATGCCTACAGATGCAGTTCTCTTCAGCTAACAATCCTTCACAATTCCTTCTATTGTCAATGCTACCAGATCGTTTTCTGATACTCGCCTTTACTCTGAGATTATGTTGTTCTTGGAAATCTACGCCTGCATCCTGGTCATCAGAACCCATTCCCGATCCTTTCTCGACCTCCATGGTACTCTCACCGAAACAGACTGCTCTGGTCAACATCATGGTCAACAGGAAAATCCGGATCACAGTCTCTTGGGGTAAGTCCATCTTAGAGGAGTAAAAGGAGAAAAATAAGAAGGGGGAAAGGAAATAGGAGGGAGGTAGGAACTGGAGAAAATAACAAATGGGAAAAAGAAATCTGGCTCGACAAGCTTCCGGTCTTGTTATTCTCAGCGCTCAGGTGTCGTCTCAATCCTCCCTGAACAGACACTCTAGTGATACAACCTCTACCGTCTGTTCTTCATCACGGGACCTCTCTGGGTCAGTGACCTTTTTACAATGAGACGAATGGACCCAAGTCTCTCTCTCTGCAACCTTCAAAGCAGTTGTGCTGGTCAATAAGACTTGATGTGGTCCTTCTTCCCATCTGTCAATAAGGCAACCTGAGCGTAGAAAATTCCGTATCATTACATAATCCCCAGGTTCAATGTCATGACAATTACTGTCTGGCAAATCAGGAATCACCAACTTTAGAATATCATTCTGATTCCTCAATTGCTTACTCATCTTAACCAAGTACTTTACGGTTACTTCATTGTTACATTTCAAATCATCCTGGGGGTTAATCATAACATGGGGTTGTCGACCAAACAGAATTTCAAAAGGAGACAGATTTAGAGGGGACCTGGGAGTGGTTCTGATGCTGTATAGTACGATTGGCAAAGCTTCAGGCCATAACAGTCCTGTTTCAGTCATTACCTTGCTCAATTTATTTTTAATAGTGCTGTTTACTCTTTCCACCTTCGCGCTCGCCTGGGGGCGGTACGGAGTATGCAGCTTACTATTAATTCCCATCAACTTACACATTGTTTGAAAGACTTCACCTGTGAAATGGGTACCCCTATCACTTTCAATTATTCTAGGGATACCGTACCTACACACAAATTCCTGCACAATTTTCTTTGCAGTAAATACAGCGGTATTTGTGGCCGCGGGAAATGCTTCAACCCAATTTGAGAACACATCAATACAGACCAATACATACTTTAAATTTCTACAAGGTGGTAATTGTATGAAATAAATCTGTATTACCTGGAAAGGACCATCTGTCGGAGGGATATGGGATGGCTCTGTCGGTATTGCCTTTCCGATATTCTTCCTCAAGCAGGTGAGACATGTCATTGCTCTTTTACCCGCATGGGAGGAAAATCCTGGGGCGCACCAATAAGCTCTTACTAGCTTACACATTCCTTCTTTGCCTAGATGAGTCAGCCCGTGTGCTGCTTCCGCTAGACTTGGAAGGTATGCTCTGGGTGCCACTGGCTTACCATGTCCATCTGTCCAGAGTCCTGAGGACTCCTGGCCATATCCTTTTGACCTCCAGACTGCCTTTTCCTGTGGGGGACACAAATTTTGCATTTCACACAATTTCTGTGTGTTTACAGTATTAAATACCATCAGTCGTGTACTATCTGTTTGTATGGGGTTACCAGCTGCTGATTTAGCAGCTTCGTCTGCTCGGCTGTTACCAAGTGATACCGGGTCTTGGCTATACGTGTGAGCTTTACACTTGATAACAGCCACTCTGTCGGGTTCCTGTATCGCTGTTAGAAGTCTTTTGATGTGGGCTGCATGCGCTACGGATGTGCCAGCTGCCGTCATGAAATTTCTGAGGCGCCATAGGGCTCCGAAATCATGGACTACTCCGAAGGCATACCTAGAATCTGTGTAAATATTGGCTGACTTGCCCTTAGCCAATTCACATGCTTTGGTTAGGGCAACCAGTTCAGCAACTTGTGCTGAGTGAGGTGGGCCTAGCGGTTCTGCTTCTATGGTACCTTGGTCATCTACGACTGCGTATCCAGTACACAAGTCTCCCGAGTCCGTCTGTCTGTGACAACTACCGTCAGTGTAGAAGGTAAAATCTACATCTTCCAGTGGGTTGTCACTGATGTCAAGCCTTGCCGTGAAATTTTGGGTCAAATATTCCATACAATCATGCGTGTCATCCCCTGTATTAAATCCTCCTTCACCATTACTCTCATCCTCCACCCTTTGTGCCTGTCCAGGCACACCTGGGAGATACGTTGCAGGATTTAATGCGCTGCATCTCCTTATGGTGATGTTTACGGGGGCCATCAATGCCAATTCCCATCTTGTAAACCGCGCTGATGAGACGTGTCTGGTTTGGGCCGAATTCAGTAAGGCTGACACTGCATGTGGTGTATGAATTGTGAGGTTGTGTCCTAGCACTACATCTTCGCTCTTTGTGACTAGCAATGCTATTGCTGCAACACTTCGCAAGCATGTGGGGAGGGATCGCGCTACCGTATCTAGCTGGGCGCTGTAGTAGGCTACCGGCCTGCTGGCATCACCATGCTTCTGGGTTAAGACACCTGCTGCGCACCCAGCACTCTCTGTTCCGTACAGCTCAAAGGGTTTCCCATAGTCAGGCATACCTAATGCTGGTGCCTGCGTTAGGCACTGTTTAAGTCTCTCAAATGCCATCTCAGATTCGTCTGTGTGCGAAATCCGATCAGGTTTGCTTGATGAGACCATCTCCTGCAAAGGTAAGGCCAGTATGGAAAAACCTGGGATCCAGTTACGGCAATACCCACACATTCCTAAAAACGTTCTAATCTGTTGCTGGGTTTGTGGCAGGGTCATGTCACAAATTGCTTGAATTCTATCAGCGGTAAGGTGTCTCAGTCCTTGTGTTAGACAGTGTCCCAAATACTTCACACGGGTCTGGCATAATTGTAACTTATCTTTGGAAACCTTGTGTCCTGTGTCTGAAAGATGAAACAGGAGCTGTTTCGTATCTCTCAGGGATGCTTCCAGTGAATCTGAACACAGTAGTAAATCATCCACATACTGTATCAATATTGATCCACTCTCTGGTTGGAAAGACTGTAAACAATCATGCAGAGCTTGTGAGAAAATACTTGGACTGTCTATGAAACCTTGTGGTAATCGAGTCCAAGTGTACTGAACTCCTCTGTATGTGAATGCAAATAAGTATTGACTGTCAGGGTGCAGAGGTACCGAGAAGAAAGCGGAGCAGAGGTCAATCACAGTGAAAAATTTGGCAGTGCGAGGGATTTGCATAAGGATGACAGCTGGATTTGGTACTACGGGGAATTGACTCTCAACTATTGTTGATCCCTCTTAGATCCTGCACTAATCTGTAACCCCTCCCCCCACTCTTTTTAACAGGGAAGATGGGACTATTTGCAGTGCTGGACGTCCTTATCAGAATGCCCTGTTGTAGCAAGCGCTCTATTACAGGGAAAACTCCTAACTCCACCTCTGGCTTCAGAGGATATTGTGGGATTTTTGGAGCTATCCTACCATCTTTTACTTGCACAACTACTGGGGCTACGTTTGCCATCAATCCAGTGTCTTGTCCATCCTTGGTCCAAAGTGATTCCGGTATCTGGGAAATCATTTCCTCTACCTTGGACGGACACCTATTTACAACAACAGTGTGTGACATTAATCTTGTTGGGGAGTCTAGCATATCCTGCGCTTCCTGAGCGTGGTTTTCGGGTATGTCCAAGAACACACCTTCAGGAGTACAGTATATGACGCATCCCATTTTGCACAGTAAATCTCTCCCTAGGAGATTAGTCGGAGCCGATGCAGCCAACAGAAAAGAATGCTTGGTATGCAAAGGCCCTATCGTAATCTCTGCAGGTTTGCTTAAAGGATAGTGCTGTACTACTCCTGTTACTCCCATGGCTGGAATTGTTTTACCAGTGGTTCTCATGCCCACGGTCGAATTTATCACTGACTAGGCCGCCCCCGTATCTACAAGGAAATTTAGAGATTTACCAGCTACATCAATTGTGACCTTGGGTTCACTTCCAAGGTTCGCAATTAATTTCACTGGCTGCAGATTACAGGTGTGGCCTCGCCCCTATGGTGCGTGGTGACCTCCCTGTATCGCACTGGCAGCTATTACCTGTGAGGGGGGTAAATGGGATCTATCAGTGACTTGCCAGTCTCTTTTTGGGGGATACCTTTTTGTTTCCCCTGCGTGTGGCTCATAACTCCGTCTCTGCGGTCCTTGATCCCAATTTCGTGTGTCATGTCGTTGTCTAGGGGGTTGATATGATTTTTGTGCATTCTTTGATCTACAGTCTCGTGCATAGTGTCCCTCATTATGACAGAAATAACAAGTTACCACATTTGACTTACCCACAGGGGTCTGAGATTTATACTGAGGTGGCCTTGTGGTCAGGGCCTGTATACTTACGGCCATTAACTTATCACTCTGTGACTCCCGGTGTCTGGTGATATTCCGATCATGATCAATAGCAGCCTCTCTCAAAGTAGCCACCGACAAACCTCGCCAACATGGTTGGGTGGTCTGTACCCTCGTCCTCAATACTTCCTTTAAACCATCCATTAACACAGATACTGCTACTTCTCTATGATTCACATTTGTCTTAATGTCTTCTATGCCTGTATACTTAGACATATCCTGTAGTGCCCGATGAAAATAATCAGCTGCTGTTTCTCCCTCTTTCTGTTTGATGGAGAAAATTTTGTTCCATTTGACAACAGCTGGAAAATACTCTTTTAACTGTAAATTTATTCTCTTTACATTATCTTGGTTGTACACATCCGTAAGGGGTACATCTTCATCTAATTTACAGTCAGCTGAAAATCTCGCTGAGTCGACATTGGAGGGTAAACATGCCCTCAGCAATATCTGCCAGTCTTTGTTATTGGGCTCCACATTATTTCCTAGCTGTCTAATGTATTCCTGGCTTGCAACTAGATCTTTCCTAGGATCAGGGAATTCAGACACCATTGATCTTAATTCCATTCGGGAAAAGGGGCAGTGCATGGCGATGTGTCTGAGAGGAGTGACTCCTGAAGTGTCAGTTTTCCCATTTGGCACTGCAATTACCCTAACGGGATTAAGTTCAATAACATCATTCTGAGTAGATTCTACAGCATGTGGTGAAATGGTTTCAGCATATTGTATGGTGCCGTACTTACCAGTTGATACGATCTCACCTGTCCCTCCACTAGGGGCCTTTGATACTAATCTTACGGGTTGGGCCATGCCCACTGTTGTTTCTGCTATGGTGGCTGCTAGAGAGAGTGCCGATATTGTTGTTGGCTCATCCTCTTGGTCACAATCCTGGGGAAAGTTTAAAACAGGGTACAGCTTGCACGGGTTAACATTAGCATCAACAATCTTGGTTACATTAGTCTTAACATTTATACAGTTACTAAGTGCATGTTTATCATTCACCAGTGTGCCATTCTCTGCAACCACCTTCTCTCCCGTTATGTATGGTGGAGGTGGCGCGGTGGCTATCAGTTTTCTGATAGGGTTAGATCCACCCGCTTGAGCCAATCCTCTTTGTATTTCACCTGCCTGTTGCCATAATTGTAAATAATCATAATGTTTGATCCGTCTCTTTGCAGATTTAATGAGACATATCCTTCTCCTTAGATTCTGTAACACCTTGGGACTAAAACTGCCTATCCGTGGGAACTTTTCCCCATCGTGCACAGTCATTCTTTCCCATTCATCGCACAAAACTTCTGTGTGTGAACCGTATTTCTCACACATTACATACCTTGCCGACCCGATTGGTCGGTTTACTAAGTCAACCCGAACTGAGGTTGATCGCCCCCCTACCTGAACAACTGGCCCCCATCTTTGCAGGTGTTGCTTTCACTACCTCTGACCTTCAAATCAGGGTCTTCAGCGAACCCTTACAAAAACCAAGATGTCCGGGGTAGGCCGGCGGCGGAAGTTTACCGAGTACTCCACTCACTTGCCCACGTCGACCAATACGCCCACACACTGCCCTAGCGCTGGCGTACTCGACCTTTGGCCCCTGCGACCTGAACCTCTATTTACTGGAACATGTGGGTGTGATCCGAAGAGCACTTAACCCTTTCCAGTAACTATTGGTTGTTGGATAGTTCCCAAGTGACCAGCGAACTTCCCTTAACATAAAAAAAATTACACAAATCACGTTAGAATGTACAAATAGCGTTTATGACCCCTCTAGCGTACGCAAATGGTACTGGGTCAAGTTACTAACTAATGCACACAATTACGTGCGGTACAATCGTTCTGCACATAAGCAACTAATCTTATTTGCGGAGCGACCAGTGGAATCGAAAATTGTGGCTGCGAATTCCTTCAGCCTGAGCTTAATGGCCTATATGGGTACCGCACCAACCCTTTCTGGTGTTGTGCTCTTTTACTCTTTATCTATAGCGGACTTCTTAGTCTGCTGTACCTGGACCTCCTGGTCTGTCTGGACCTCCTGGTCTGTGCTACAGTAGACCTCCTGGTCTGCTATACTCTAATGCTCTTTTTTAAATGTTTAACAAGGGATGCCTCCCAAGCCACCGTGCAGTCACTTACACGTATGTACCTTCATGAGAACTCGATGATTTCCTGTGGTTCAACCCCAAAAATTAGAAACTTATATATATATATGTATACACACTCTTTCACCTCATATACTCTTTACTTTCGTTTCTGCGCAGAAATCCCTTTCATTCAGTATCGCAGGCTAATCCCGAGGAGTTACAACTAGAGAAGGATCTATTAGCTTAAAATTTTGGACACTGAGATCGATTTGCGATATTATCGCGTTGCCTCCTTATCGCCTAACTAAAACAATACTATCGTGTGATTTGTATTATGTGGGCGTATCCAGATGCTCCGTTGCGTAATATACGCTCCGTGCGTCGGCCCTTGCGTCGCGTACACTAGCCCCGCCCTTTGTTAGAGACACGTGTACGCCAGCCAGGTATATCCACAGAAATACAATTTAACACGTTTATATCAATGTAGATGATCTTTAACTGTAATCATCTACCGAACACCACACCAAACTTCCTTGTATCTTAGGCAAGCCGTGCGCGTGTATTACAAATTACTCCTTAACGTATTAATATTACTTTTAACTACCAATAGCAACACATCTTTCTCAGCACGTTATCAATTGTGAAATGGCAACCAGGAAAGTGATATGTGAGAATACACAAATGAAAAGAAATACAGGTGTGTGCGTGCGTGCGTGTGTATGCAAAACAGAAATAAACAGTTTTTAAAAGACACTAGCGTATTGTTCTTACCTCCGGTTCCGGATTCCACCAGCACTCCTTCAACGTAGCGAAACAGACGCTTATCTAGCCAGCACTACTGTATCCCGATACGAAGGGATACTGCCTTCCCGCCCTTGCTGACAGATAAAGTCTGTGTTCGCTAGTGCGGATATGTGGAGGACGGACGAGCCGCCAATTGAAAAAGCTAACTATTTATCTTATAACATTCACAATAAATGGGTAAGAGACACAGTACGCAATTGGCGTATGAGGTACCGTAAGGGTATGCACTTAGCGTAGCATACGCTCAGCCGTGATCGAGACGCACATGCGACATGCTCGCTCACAGCTTAATGCGTGGTGTCGAGCACGCTATAGGCGGGCGACTACCGTAATGCTACGCTACCAGCGTAGCGGACGCTCGAGTCCACGAGGAGAACACGAGCAGCGCAGACGCTCACGGGATGACAATCAGTAAACCTTGATTGTAACACACAGAAAGGATACTCTTATGATGTAAACCTTGTACTGAAATACTGTAGCGATATAACGCTGCTTAACCTTGTTAATGCTAAAGCTGCTTGAGCATTTGAGACGCTCCTATTACCTTCTGCAATATAATAAACACACGATACCTTGCTAAGGTTCCAACACCTTTACTAACAAGCTTTTAGTTATATTGAAAAGGGGAAACAGTTTACAAGTCATACACTACAAGCTAACATATAATTCTAACAGAATATCTAGACAGAAATATACAATAGCGTCACAAACTTATACTATAACAGAGAGAGAGGGAATGGCCAATACAAACAGAGAACAAGTTGATTACAGAGAATTACTTACACACACTGGGAATGATCGCTGCGCAGCTTTCTGGTACCAGCTCCAAGTTAGTCAAGATGAAAACCGTTTGTGGAGAGTGAGAGAGCTGCCCAGGCTGGCTGATCTTATATACACTGAGAACAGTATACTACAAAGGGACCTATAATCTCATTGTTCATTGGACACAGGAATGTCTCCTCGTATCATAACAAAAGGTCATAGGTTAGTTTGAACAGGTGGGCTGCGACTATATCAAACTGCTCAGGTGGGAGGGAATCTGAAGATTCCCGCCGCATGGGTAATGAATCGCAAATATAGTAAATGTCCAGAAAATACTAATGGCCATAACTATACGCAGGAGCGATTAATCTTTACCTAACCAGCACCGGATTGTTTCTAATAAAATGTTCTTTAGTTAGGTACCAGACACAGCTGTTCAAACCCTGTCTGACCCTTCGTACCATACAAAGAGGAATTCCTCTGTCCAGCGACCATTTACATTAAACAAACTTACAGTCATTATTAAGGGGAACATTATCTATAAAACATACTATTTGGTTTTATTATTTAACGATCGCCCGCTAGACGCACACAAACTCTACCGTAAATGCACATACCACGTGCTCGAGCGCATGGCCGAGGCGCCATCACGCGGCTGCGAGTATCCGCACGCACGGGAGAGAATGTGCACGTGCAGCAGGCACGCGCATAGAGTGGATATATGGCAACGTGTAGCATGATATTTTTCCGACTTTGACAATATGTACAGAGTGTTTTATTCCCGTAGAAGGAATAGACTGATTTAAATCTATTTCCATAGAATGTGCATACATACTAGGCTTTGTATCAGTGACACCTCAGACTATGGGTCCAATTCAGACCTGATCGCAGCAGCAAAACTGTTCTCTAGTGGGCAAAACCATGTGCACTGCAGGGGGGGGGCAGATATAACATGTGCAGAGAGATTTGGGTGGGTTATGTTCAAACTGAAATCTAAATTGAAGTGTAAAAATGAAGCAGCCAGTATTTAACCTGCACAGAAACAAAATAACCCACCCAAATCTAACTCTCTCTGCACATGTTATATCTGCCCCCCCCTGCAGTGCACATGATTTTGCCCATTAGAGAACAATTTTGCTGCTGCAATCAGGCTTGAATAAGGCCCTAAGTCTGTTAGGTTCCTGGTGCTCAGAACAAGGGAGATGTTATGAAGCGAGTCCAGAGCACCAGGACGTAATGCTGGGAAAGGGGAATGGAAAGGGAATAGCCCCTGGCGCCCTATCTCCGTTGTCTCACCCGTGCTGTCAGTACACTCTTGCGAGACTATGGTTGCTTGAGCCCATGGCAGCCGCGTTTGAAGGGCGGATTACGTCTGCCCAACTTCGATGCCCCCTCAGGTCTTAATGAGAGACAAAGAGTGAACCGAGACAGGGTGATAACAAGGGGCCCTCTGACTAAACAACAAGGCCAGGGGCTACTAACAAACCTAAAACCAAAGTATGTGCGGCTTGCCGCCAAAGGAAAAGAACAACAAAGGAAATGCTGACCACACGCCGACAATACTTTTGTGTACCGGCGGTGACAGCATAAGCAGAACCCTCTGCAAAACACCAGTGACAGAAATAATAAGGGAATACAGCGGCCTAGGCCGACGGACGCAGCCGTGCCGCTACTCACGGAACCGGTACGAATACTGGCAAACGGACAGGAACTCCCAATGCTGCTGACACAGACTCTCAGAACTGGAGGACAGGCAGAATCCCAAACGACAGACCGGTGGACACCAAGAAGCCAGAAACTTGCACAGGCAAAGGTACTGGACCTCAGGACAGGAACGCCTCCCGGCAGGACACGGGATCAGACATAGGAATCGACACAGGGACTGACACAGGAATCGACACAGGAAGCTCAGGAACTAGCAGGAACCAAGCTCAGAACTCAAGCAGACTGAAAACCCAGAAATATCACCAGCATCTGCGAACTGCAATCAGCCAGCATATAACAGAGAGGCCTAATTAATAATCCAGTGCAGCTGGCCTATTGCATGACTCCAAGCTGACAAGATGCAATTAACAGCCAGATGAGGCTGAACACATGGGAACAAGCTGCAATTGCACAGACTCACCAGCGGCAGCAGACAAGAGCATTCTAAAACAGAGCAACAGGAAATCCTGGCATGCAAGATAACTTTATAAACATAAAATAGGAATGAACCACTACCTGTGGTTCATAACAGTATCCCCTCCTTAAGGGTGAGCTCCGAGCACCCCATGACACCCACGGGGAACATAAACAGAAGTATAACATAAAATACATAACAAAAATGCAAAACAGGAATGAGCCACAGCCGTGGCTCATAACATTACCCCCCCCTTGAGGAGGGGTCAAAAGACCCCAAAATTCAGACTATCCAGAACAAGGGATACAAAAAAAAAAAAAAAACCTGACACACTGGTCTAACAGACAAGAAAACAAAAACAAGCTGTAGCAACAACTTGTAACAGTGCCCTCCCCCTCACAGTGGCCACAGGACACAAGACAAGGAGAAAAAAAAAATCTCTTTTTTTTTTTTTAAATCAAGGCAAGAGTCAAAAAATTATTTCTTTTTCTTCTTCTTCTTTTTACAAAGCTCTTTAGGTCTGACCAAGGTAATTCCCCAAACATTGTCTGAGCTGATGGTACCACCCAGCAAGGCTGCGTTCAAATCAGAGACTGGTTTCTTACCCTTGGGAGCTGAACTTTCTGGCAAAGTACTATTATTAGAAGAAGAAGTCAGAAAAGCACATCCTGCAGTCAAAACAACGGGCTGAGACTCTTGTGCTGAGTTTGCAGTATTTGGTGGACTCTCAGCAGACAAGACGGCTGACCTAGATGAACCTAAATCAATTTCTTTGGAACCATATCTTTTAATAATTGCATCACTGAATGCTGGGGGATCCTGAAGAATGGGATCTTCAGCTTTCATTAAGCTGGTCGCCCACTCAAAAGGCTCTCCTCTAAAAGAATAAATCAGATAGAGCACAAGGTTCTCTGGAGTGATGCCCAGAAATGGTCTAGACAACATAATAATGTAATAGTGTTTGTAAAGCGCCAGAAATTGGGCTAAGTCCCCATCAAAGATTATGGATGTTGAGATATCAGAGTCAGGATCTGTTTCCTTCTCATCTGACTAACTGGAGTGCTTTGCTAGGACCTGGTCACTATTGACCTTACTCGAAGCTGAGACTCTCTGAACGCCACACGGGGCAGTGACTTTCTGAACCCCACACGGGGCAGTGACTTTCTGAACCCCACACGGGGCAGTGACTTTCTGAACCCCACACGGGGCAGTGACTTTCTGAACCCCACACGGGGCAATGACTTTCTGAACCCCACCCGGGGCAGTGACTTTCTGAACCCCACCCGGGGCAGTGACTTCCGGGAACCCCGCCGGGGCAGTGACTTCCGGGAACCCCGCCGGGGCAGTGGCCTCCGGGAACCCCGCCGGGGCAGTGGCCTCCGGGAACCCCGCTGGGGCAGTGGCCTCCGAGAACCCCGCTGGGGCAGTGGCCTCCAGGAACCCCGCTGGGGCCAGCACCTCGGATTCTTTTACTGGGACCGGGCCGTTGGCCTCCCTGACTGGGATCGGGCCATCGGCCTCCCTCTCTGAGTCGATAATTATCGAAAGTTCTCCCGGGACTATGACTTCCGGGACTTTTGCTGAAGCAATAACGTTCAGATCCTCCACTAATGCTATGCTTCTTAAGTTCTTTCCTGGGGAAGCGACTTCTAGACCCTTCTTTGGGGCTGCGTCTCTCGAGACCCCACTTGGGGATATTACTTCAAAGATCCCTTCTGGGGTTTTGCTTCTCGAGTTCCCTTCAAGAACTATGGTTTTAGAGACCCTTTCTTGGGTTGCGCTTTTCAAGTCCCTACCTGGGGTGACAGCCTCCGAGACCCCTTCCGGCATGGACACCTGAACTATAATATTTGATGTCCCTCTATAAGCTAGGGCATCGGGTACCGCTCCAGCACTCTGGGCATCGGGTACCGCTCCAGCACTCTGGGCATCGGGTACCGCTCCAGCACTCTGGGCATCGGGTACCACTCCAGCACTCTGGGCATCGGGTACCCCTCCAGCACTCTGGGCATCGGGCACCGCTCCAGCACTCCGGGCATCGGGCACCGCTCCAGCACTCCGGGCATCGGGCACCACTCCAGGACCCTGGGCTACGGGCACCACTCCAGGACCCTGGGCTACGGGCACCACTCCAGGACCCTGGGCTACGGGCACCACTCCAGGACCCTGGGCTACGGGCACCACTCCAGGACCCTGGGCTACGGGCACCACTCCAGGACCCTGGGCTACGGGCACCACTCCAGGGGCTTGCAACTCCGCTTCCACAGGAACCTCAAGAGAGGAGAAAAACATTCTTTTTTGATTCCTGAATCTATAATGGGGCTCCCTTGCCCAAGGACCCCAATTATAGGACAGAGAGCTTTTTAGTGTGGGTTGTGTGACAAGTACCTCTGCCACAGTAGAGACAGGAGTAGGTCTTGTATCCTGACTCAACTTGGCCAGAGGGCAAGACTCGTCACCACACTTTGGCTTGCGCAACTCACAGGTCTGCAGATAGTGGCCTAAACCCCCACAATATAGGCACAAGTTTAAGTTTCTGCGACGCAGACGCTCCTCTTCTGAGAGCCTGGGCTGCAGAAAACTTTTAAATCTTTTCTCTTCAATTAAACCAGAGGATTCTCTTGTCACCATACTGTGAACAAGAGTCTCTTTAGAGATAGATGTACTCTCAACGACTTCTGGCAAGATGAGCAAGATTTTAGTCAGTAGGTTTTGCAGTTGCTTTAAGGATTGCTGCAAAACTTCTAGTCGCTCTGGTCTCAAAGCACTGAATACAGAGTTCAGGGCTGCGAGAGATGCCTGCAGGGCTTGCATAGTAGACATAGGAGGATTTAAAACTAGACAAGAAAGACAAGGCAAGGCAAGGCAAGACTAAATTTTACTAAACAAAACTAGACTTTTTTTTTTTTTTTTATAAAACTGGACTGGATTCTAAACACCGGACTGGATTCTAAACACCGGACTGGATTCTAAACACCGGACTGGATTCTAAACACCGGATTCTAGACAGGACTGGATTCTAAACACCGGATTGGATTCTGAACACTGAATTCTAGACAAGACTGGATTCTAAACACCGGATTGGATTCTGCACACTGAATTCTAGACAGGACTGGATTCTAGACTAGACACTGGACTGGGCCAAAAAAGAAAAAAGTTTTATTTCTTTTTTGTGGTATGGCTGGTGATAACAAGGGGCCCTCTGACTAAACAACAAGGCCAGGGGCTACTAACAAACCTAAAACCAAAGTATGTGCGGCTTGCCGCCAAAGGAAAAGAACAACAAAGGAAATGCTGACCACACGCCGACAATACTTTTGTGTACCGGCGGTGACAGCATAAGCAGAACCCTCTGCAAAACACCAGTGACAGAAATAATAAGGGAATACAGCGGCCTAGGCCGACGGACGCGGCCGTGCCGCTACTCACGGAACCGGTACGAATACTGGCAAACGGACAGGAACTCCCAATGCTGCTGACACAGACTCTCAGAACTGGAGGACAGGCAGAATCCCAAACGACAGACCGGTGGACACCAAGAAGCCAGAAACTTGCACAGGCAAAGGTACTGGACCTCAGGACAGGAACGCCTCACGGCAGGACACGGGATCAGACATAGGAATCGACACAGGGACTGACACAGGAATCGACACAGGAAGCTCAGGAACTAGCAGGAACCAAGCTCAGAACTCAAGCAGACTGAAAACCCAGAAATATCACCAGCATCTGCGAACTGCAATCAGCCAGCATATAACAGAGAGGCCTAATTAATAATCCAGTGCAGCTGGCCTATTGCATGACTCCAAGCTGACAAGATGCAATTAGCAGCCAGATGAGGCTGAACACATGGGAACAAGCTGCAATTGCACAGACTCACCAGCGGCAGCAGACAAGAGCATTCTAAAACAGAGCAACAGGAAATCCTGGCATGCAAGATAACTTTATAAACATAAAATAGGAATGAACCACTACCTGTGGTTCATAACAGTATCCCCTCCTTAAGGGTGAGCTCCGAGCACCCCATGACACCCACGGGGAACATAAACAGAAGTATAACATAAAATACATAACAAAAATGCAAAACAGGAATGAGCCACAGCCGTGGCTCATAACAAAGTCAGAGCGATATAACACTACCTGTAACATTAGAAGTATTGTGTAGGATCTTGGAAGATCTAGAGTCTCCTTCAAACAAGAAATGTTCAGTAATGATTTTACAGTCAACACCAAAATATTCAGGAAATGGTTAATGGGCATTTCCGTGGAATGGGAGTACAATAAGATAGTAGATTCCAGCTTACATGCACCAGTATTTTGGTTTACCCAGCCGCACTATACTGTATATCCAGTGAATATATTGTATGAGGAGGGGGCTTGGAGGTGAACCAATTCAGATGGGTAAAGCAGTTTTTATCAGCAAATCCCAGTAGTTCTATGTTTAGCTGTAATAGTGAACACAGCCATTGTAGAGGTGACAGCTTTTGAAATTAAAATGACTTCCCTTATTCAGTGCTTTAAGTGCCCTCTAAACATTGACACCCTTCTGCAACTGCTGTACAGTATGTAGGTGTTATGGCTCACCCCGCCTACATTTTTCTGTAGGAAGGGGTCCTGCCACACTTTTCAATAGATTATCCACAGTCTATGGACTACAGATTATCCAATCCAGCCACACTGCTCTTCTCCCCAGCACTCCCCTGCTTCTCCCTTTCCTAATCTCTCTCTTTGTGCTTTCTCCTGCAGCAAAGTTGGGTCCTTTCTCCCTCTTACTTCCCCTCAGTGCCGTAACTAGACGTTTTAGCACTGTGTGCAAGAAACAGCATCAGCAGCCCCCCCCAATATAAAAATAAGGGCCAGTGCGTGCCACAGTTGCACGTAAAAAATACAGGGGCATGGCTTCATGGGGAAGGGGCTTGGCCACAGAGTTCCCTTTTACACATTACGGCAGGCATAGCTCCCTTTTATACATTACGGCAGGTAGTGCTTACTTTCATAAGTACAAGGATGGATGGTGCTGCGCAGTACAGCAAGCAAAGCCCCCTTTTACACAGTACAGCAGGCAGAGCCCCCTTTTACACATTACGGCAAGCAGAGTCCCCTTTTACACATTATGGCAGGCAGAGCCCTCTTTTACACAGTACGGCAGGCAGAGTCCCCTATCATAAGTACGAGGATGGATAGTGCTGCGCAGTACGGGAAGCAGAGCCCCATTTTACACAGTACGCAAGGCAGAGACCCCTTTCATAAGTACGAGGATGGATAGTGCTGCGCAGTATGGCAAGCAGAGCCCCCTTTTACACAGTACGCAAGGCAAAGTCCCCTTTCACACAGTATGGCAGGCAGAGCTCATTTTTACACAGTACGGCAGGCAGAGCCACCTTTCACACAGTACGGCAGGCAGAGCCCCCTTTCACACAGCACGGCAGGCAGAGTCTCCCTTTTACAAATTACGGCAGGCATAGCTCCCTTTTACACATTACGGCAGACAATGTCCCCCTTTTTTTTCTTGTTTTTTTTCACATTACAGCAGCAGAGTCAGGGGTGTATTTAGGGGTCCAAGCGCCCCCGGCAAAGTAAGAGACTGGCACACCCCCATATTTTGCCAGGCAGATCAGCCAAGAAATAAAGCGTGGGGAGAACACTATGTATGTATATCACTGATTACAATGAACAGCGTCCAGGTGCCCTCTGCACTTATAGAAAAGTTCAATATACATCCACACTGGTGGCACTTACAAGTCTTGTCACAGCAATAAACACACTATACTAAGAGTATCCAAACACATATATATGTATGTAGAAGAAGAGAGAGATCTTTTTGGGATCATACATTAACATATTTATCTTTAAAAAAAAGTTGTAGGGAGTTAAAAAGAAAGAAAAGAAAAGTAGTCTTTTAAAACTACATTCCTTAACATTCTTACAAAGTTATTTAATAAAATGTTTATGTTTACCATTTTTAGTGTTACATTTAAATATAAATTCAAAGATGTTTCAAAGTATTTTAAAAGATAATGAAAAACACAGGCTCCTGCCATTAGTGTAATCCCCCATCCACTGTAGGCTGCAGCTTCAAAAATTGCCTTACCAGCTGGAAGCAATAATTGTAGCATTAATCTGGCTGGACTGGCCCCCTAACGTCTTCTTTGTCAGGCAGATGTCACTCTCTGTTAATGGCATCCTCCTCCTGGCATTGCTGCTCAGCTCCTCCGCTGTTCTTCTTCACAGGAAATGGAGTGTAGACAGAGTGAGCAAGCGCAGCGTGACCACGGCATCACGTTGCGCTCGTACAAAGACCGATTACCCATTGGTCTGAATGCATGGGAGTCGGCACTAAAAGGTAGGCTGTCCCCTAGAACCTTCAGAGGCGGCGGCTCCAGGCGGCAGGGGACAGGCGGCAGTGCGAGGGAATGCCGCGCTCAGAGTCCCTTCAGAGGCGGCGGCTCCGGGCGGCAGGAGACAGGCGGCAGTGCTGGGGAATGCTGCGCTCAGAGTCCCTTCAGAGGTGGCGGCTCTGACGGGCGGCGGGAGACAGGCGGCAGCGCTGGACTCTATAGTGAGAACAGTGGCTGCGGCCGTGTATGGGTAGGGGTGTGCTGCCGATGGTGCGCCTTCAGTGCATGTGCGCTGTGGGCAAGGCACCATCGGCACACACCTAGTTACGGCCCTGCTTCCCCTAGCCCTAAAGCGGAGATTTATCACATTTTGGACAGAGATAAAGAAGAGAGGTTATTTATAGAAAACAATTAGCTTCTAATACCCCTTTCACACTGAAGCACTGGCTCCGACCCGTGTCCAACCTGAGATATTGAACATGGATCGAAGCCAAGGATTCAGCTATACTTGCACCTTTCACACCGCCGGATGGTCCCCGGACGTCACCACTCACACAGAACATATGAAGTCATCTTCAAGTTGCCTGAGAAACTGAAGGAGGAGAAGTTACCATGTCACGTGCTGCTTGAGCTGACAATTTTCTCACCAACAGCTCTTTGCATCTCTCCAGATTTGTGTCAATCGGAAAGAAAGATATAGGGGGTGATTTCAGACCTGATCGCACGTTAGGTTTTTTTGCTGTGGTGCGATCAGGTCAGAACTGCGCATGCGTATGCACCACAATGCGCAGGCAGCGTCGCACGGGTACAAAGCGGATCGTTGCTGTGCGATGGGTTTTACGAAGAATCCATTCGCACAGCCGATCGCAAGGAGATTGACAGGAAGAAGGTGTTTGTGGATGTCAACTGACCGTTTTCTGGGAGTGTTTGGAAAAATGTAGGCGTGTCCAATCGTTTGCAGGGCGGGTGTCTGACGTCAGTGTCGGGACAGGACAGGCTGAAGTGATCGCAGCGGCTAAGTCCTGAGCTACTCAGAAACTAGAGATGAGCGCCTGAAATTTTTCGGGTTTTGTGTTTTGGTTTTGGGTTCGGTTCCGCGGCCGTGTTTTGGGTTCGAACGCGTTTTGGCAAAACCTCACCGAATTTTTTTTGTCGGATTCGGGTGTGTTTTGGATTCGGGTGTTTTTTTCAAAAAACACTAAAAAACAGCTTAAATCATAGAATTTGGGGGTCATTTTGATCCCAAAGTATTATTAACCTCAAAAACCATAATTTACACTCATTTTCAGTCTATTCTGAATACCTCACACCTCACAATATTATTTTTAGTCCTAAAATTTGCACCGAGGTCGCTGTGTGAGTAAGATAAGCGACCCTAGTGGCCGACACAAACACCGGGCCCATCTAGGAGTGGCACTGCAGTGTCACGCAGGATGTCCCTTCCAAAAAACCCTCCCCAAACAGCACATGACGCAAAGAAAAAAAGAGGCGCAATGAGGTAGCTGTGTGAGTAAGATTAGCGACCCTAGTGGCCGACACAAACACCGGGCCCATCTAGGAGTGGCACTGCAGTGTCACGCAGGATGGCCCTTCCAAAAAACCCTCCCCAAACAGCACATGACGCAAAGAAAAAAAGAGGCGCAATGAGGTAGCTGTGTGAGTAAGATTAGCGACCCTAGTGGCCGACACAAACACCGGGCCCATCTAGGAGTGGCACTGCAGTGTCACGCAGGATGTCCCTTCCAAAAAACCCTCCCCAAACAGCACATGACGCAAAGAAAAAAAGAGGCGCAATGAGGTAGCTGTGTGAGTAAGATTAGCGACCCTAGTGGCCGACACAAACACCGGGCCCATCTAGGAGTGGCACTGCAGTGTCACGCAGGATGTCCCTTCCAAAAAACCCTCCCCAAACAGCACATGACGCAAAGAAAAAAAGAGGCGCAATGAGGTAGCTGACTGTGTGAGTAAGATTAGCGACCCTAGTGGCCGACACAAACACCGGGCCCATTTAGGAGTGGCACTGCAGTGTCACGCAGGATGTCCCTTCCAAAAAACCCTCCCCAATCAGCACATGATGCAAAGAAAAAGAAAAGAAAAAAGAGGTGCAAGATGGAATTGTCCTTGGGCCCTCCCACCCACCCTTATGTTGTATAAACAAAACAGGACATGCACACTTTAACCAACCCATCATTTCAGTGACAGGGTCTGCCATACGACTGTGACTGATATGACGGGTTGGTTTGGACCCCCCCAAAAAAGAAGCAATTAATCTCTCCTTGCACAAACTGGCTCTACAGAGGCAAGATGTCCACCTCATCATCACCCTCCGATATATCACCGTGTACATCCCCCTCCTCACAGATTATCAATTCGTCCCCACTGGAATCCACCATCTCAGCTCCCTGTGTACTTTGTGGAGGCAATTGCTGCTGGTCAATGTCTCCGCGGAGGAATTGATTATAATTCATTTTAATGAACATCATCTTCTCCACATTTTCTGGATGTAACCTCGTACGCCGATTGCTGACAAGGTGAGCGGCGGCACTAAACACTCTTTCGGAGTACACACTTGTGGGAGGGCAACTTAGGTAGAATAAAGCCAGTTTGTGCAAGGGCCTCCAAATTGCCTCTTTTTCCTGCCAGTATAAGTACGGACTGTGTGACGTGCCTACTTGGATGCGGTCACTCATATAATCCTCCACCATTCTATCAATGTTGAGAGAATCATATGCAGTGACAGTAGACGACATGTCCGTAATCGTTGTCAGGTCCTTCAGTCCGGACCAGATGTCAGCATCAGCAGTCGCTCCAGACTGCCCTGCATCACCGCCAGCGGGTGGGCTCGGAATTCTGAGCCTTTTCCTCGCACCCCCAGTTGCGGGAGAATGTGAAGGAGGAGATGTTGACAGGTCGCGTTCCGCTTGACTTGACAATTTTGTCACCAGCAGGTCTTTCAACCCCAGCAGACTTGTGTCTGCCGGAAAGAGAGATCCAAGGTAGGCTTTAAATCTAGGATCGAGCACGGTGGCCAAAATGTAGTGCTCTGATTTCAACAGATTGACCACCCGTGAATCCTTGTTAAGCGAATTAAGGGCTCCATCCACAAGTCCCACATGCCTAGCGGAATCGCTCCGTGTTAGCTCCTCCTTCAATGTCTCCAGCTTCTTCTGCAAAAGCCTGATGAGGGGAATGACCTGACTCAGGCTGGCAGTGTCTGAACTGACTTCACGTGTGGCAAGTTCAAAGGGCATCAGAACCTTGCACAACGTTGAAATCATTCTCCACTGCGCTTGAGACAGGTGCATTCCACCTACTATATCGTGCTCAATTGTATAGGCTTGAATGGCCTTTTGCTGCTCCTCCAACCTCTGAAGCATATAGAGGGTTGAATTCCACCTCGTTACCACTTCTTGCTTCAGATGATGGCAGGGCAGGTTCAGTAGTTTTTGGTGGTGCTCCAGTCTTCTGTACGTGGTGCCTGTACGCCGAAAGTGTCCCGCAATTCTTCTGGCCACCGACAGCATCTCTTGCACGCCCCTGTCGTTTTTTAAAAAATTCTGCACCACCAAATTCAAGGTATGTGCAAAACATGGGACGTGCTGGAATTTGCCCATATTTAATGCACACACAATATTGCTGGCGTTGTCCGATGCCACAAATCCACAGGAGAGTCCAATTGGGGTAAGCCATTCCGCGATGATCTTCCTCAGTTGCCGTAAGAGGTTTTCAGCTGTGTGCGTATTCTGGAAAGCGGTGATACAAAGCGTAGCCTGCCTAGGAAAGAGTTGGCGTTTGCGAGATGCTGCTACTGGTGCCGCCGCTGCTGTTCTTGCGGCGGGAGTCCATACATCTACCCAGTGGGCTGTCACAGTCATATAGTCCTGACCCTGCCCTGCTCCACTTGTCCACATGTCCGTGGTTAAGTGGACATTGGGTACAACTGCATTTTTTAGGACACTGGTGAGTCTTTTTCTGACGTCCGTGTACATTCTCGGTATCGCCTGCCTAGAGAAGTGGAACCTAGATGGTATTTGGTAACGGGGGCACACTACCTCAATAAATTGTCTAGTTCCCTGTGGACTAACGGCGGATACCGGACGCACGTCTAACACCAACATAGTTGTCAAGGCCTCAGTTATCCGCTTTGCAGTCGGATGACTGCTGTGATATTTCATCTTCCTCGCAAAGGACTGTTGAACAGTCAATTGCTTACTGGAAGTAGTACAAGTGGGCTTACGACTTCCCCTCTGGGATGACCATCGACTCCCAGCGGCAACAACAGCAGCGCCAGCAGCAGTGGGCGTTACACGCAAGGATGCATCGGAGGAATCCCAGGCAGGAGAGGACTCGTCAGAATTGCCAGTGACATGGCCTGCAGGACTATTGGCATTCCTGGGGAAGGAGGAAATTGACACTGAGGGAGTTGGTGGGGTGGTTTGCGTGAGCTTGGTTACAAGAGGAAGGGATTTACTGGTCAGTGGACTGCTTCCGCTGTCACCCAAAGTTTTTGAACTTGTCACTGACTTATTATGAATGCGCTGCAGGTGACGTATAAGGGAGGATGTTCCGAGGTGGTTAACGTCCTTACCCCTACTTATTACAGCTTGACAAAGGGAACACACGGCTTGACACCTGTTGTCCGCATTTCTGGTGAAATACCTCCACACCGAAGAGCTGATTTTTTTGGTATTTTCACCTGGCATGTCAACGGCCATATTCCTCCCACGGACAACAGGTGTCTCCCCGGGTGCCTGACTTAAACAAACCACCTCACCATCAGAATCCTCCTGGTCAATTTCCTCCCCAGCGCCAGCAACACCCATATCCTCCTCATCCTGGTGTACTTCAACACTGACATCTTCAATCTGACTATCAGGAACTGGACTGCGGGTGCTCCTTCCAGCACTTGCAGGGGGCGTGCAAATGGTGGAAGGCGCATGCTCTTCACGTCCAGTGTTGGGAAGGTCAGGCATCGCAACCGACACAATTGGACTCTCCTTGTGGATTTGGGATTTCGAAGAATGCACAGTTCTTTGCTGTGCTGCTTTTGCCAGCTTGAGTCTTTTCATTTTTCTAGCGAGAGGCTGAGTGCTTCCATCCTCATGTGAAGCTGAACCACTAGCCATGAACATAGGCCAGGGCCTCAGCCGTTCCTTGCCACTCCGTGTCGTAAATGGCATATTGGCAAGTTTACGCTTCTCCTCCGACAATTTTATTTTAGGTTTTGGAGTCCTTTTTTTTCTGATATTTGGTGTTTTGGATTTGACATGCTCTGTACTATGACATTGGGCATCGGCCTTGGCAGACGACGTTGCTGGCATTTCATCGTCTCGGCCATGACTAGTGGCAGCAGCTTCAGCACGAGGTGGAAGTGGATCTTGATCTTTCCCTAATTTTGGAACCTCAACATTTTTGTTCTCCATATTTTAATAGGCACAACTAAAAGGCACCTCAGGTAAACAATGGAGATGGATACTAGTATACAATTATGGACTGCCTGCCGAGTGCAGACACAGAGGTAGCCACAGCCGTGAACTACCGTACTGTACTGTGTCTGCTGCTAATATAGACTGGTTGATAAAGAGATAGTATACTCGTAACTAGTATGTATGTATAAAGAAAGAAAGAAAAACCACGGTTAGGTGGTATATACAATTATGGACGGGCTGCCGAGTGCCGACACAGAGGTAGCCACAGCCGTGAACTACCGCACTGTACTGTGTCTGCTGCTAATATATAGACTGGTTGATAAAGAGATAGTATACTCGTAACTAGTATGTATGTATAAAGAAAGAAAAAAAAACCACGGTTAGGTGGTATATACAATTATGGACGGGCTGCCGAGTGCCGACACAGAGGTAGCCACAGCCGTGAACTACCGCACTGTACTGTGTCTGCTGCTAATATAGACTGGTTGATAAAGAGATAGTATACTCGTAACTAGTATGTATGTATAAAGAAAGAAAAAAAAACCACGGTTAGGTGGTATATACAATTATGGACGGGCTGCCGAGTGCCGACACAGAGGTAGCCACAGCCGTGAACTACCGCACTGTACTGTATCTGCTGCTAATATAGACTGGTTGATAAAGAGATAGTATACTCGTAACTAGTATGACTATAAAGAAAGAAAAAAAAACCACGGTTAGGTGGTATATACAATTATGGACGGGCTGCCGAGTGCCGACACAGAGGTAGCCACAGCCGTGAACTACCGCACTGTACTGTGTCTGCTGCTTATATATAGACTGGTTGATAAAGAGATAGTATACTCGTAACTAGTATGTATGTATAAAGAAAGAAAAAAAAACCACGGTTAGGTGGTATATACAATTATGGACGGGCTGCCGAGTGCCGACACAGAGGTAGCCACAGCCGTGAACTACCGCACTGTACTGTGTCTGCTGCTAATATAGACTGGTTGATAAAGAGATAGTATACTCGTAACTAGTATGTATGTATAAAGAAAGAAAAAAAAACCACGGTTAGGTGGTATATACAATTATGGACGGGCTGCCGAGTGCCGACACAGAGGTAGCCACAGCCGTGAACTACCGCACTGTACTGTGTCTGCTGCTAATATATAGACTGGTTGATAAAGAGATAGTATACTCGTAACTAGTATGTATGTATAAAGAAAGAAAAAAAAACCACGGTTAGGTGGTATATACAATTATGGACGGGCTGCCGAGTGCCGACACAGAGGTAGCCACAGCCGTGAACTACCGCACTGTACTGTGTCTGCTGCTAATATAGACTGGTTGATAAAGAGATAGTATACTCGTAACTAGTATGTATGTATAAAGAAAGAAAAAAAAACCACGGTTAGGTGGTATATACAATTATGGACGGGCTGCCGAGTGCCGACACAGAGGTAGCCACAGCCGTGAACTACCGCACTGTACTGTGTCTGCTGCTAATATAGACTGGTTGATAAAGAGATAGTATACTCGTAACTTGTATGACTATAAAGAAAGAAAAAAAAACCACGGTTAGGTGGTATATACAATTATGGACGGGCTGCCGAGTGCCGACACAGAGGTAGCCACAGCCGTGAACTACCGCACTGTACTGTGTCTGCTGCTAATATATAGACTGGTTGATAAAGAGATAGTATACTCGTAACTAGTATGTATGTATAAAGAAAGAAAAAAAAACCACGGTTAGGTGGTATATACAATTATGGACGGGCTGCCGAGTGCCGACACAGAGGTAGCCACAGCCGTGAACTACCGCACTGTACTGTGTCTGCTGCTAATATAGACTGGTTGATAAAGAGATAGTATACTCGTAACTAGTATGTATGTATAAAGAAAGAAAAAAAAACCACGGTTAGGTGGTATATACAATTATGGACGGGCTGCCGAGTGCCGACACAGAGGTAGCCACAGCCGTGAACTACCGCACTGTACTGTGTCTGCTGCTAATATATAGACTGGTTGATAAAGAGATAGTATACTCGTAACTAGTATGTATGTATAAAGAAAGAAAAAAAAACCACGGTTAGGTGGTATATACAATTATGGACGGGCTGCCGAGTGCCGACACAGAGGTAGCCACAGCCGTGAACTACCGCACTGTACTGTGTCTGCTGCTAATATATAGACTGGTTGATAAAGAGATAGTATACTCGTAACTAGTATGTATGTATAAAGAAAGAAAGAAAAACCACGGTTAGGTGGTATATACAATTATGGACGGGCTGCCGAGTGCCGACACAGAGGTAGCCACAGCCGTGAACTACCGCACTGTACTGTGTCTGCTGCTAATATAGACTGGTTGATAAAGAGATAGTATACTCGTAACTAGTATGTATGTATAAAGAAAGAAAAAAAAACCACGGTTAGGTGGTATATACAATTATGGACGGGCTGCCGAGTGCCGACACAGAGGTAGCCACAGCCGTGAACTACCGCACTGTACTGTGTCTGCTGCTAATATAGACTGGTTGATAAAGAGATAGTATACTCGTAACTAGTATGTATGTATAAAGAAAGAAAAAAAACCACGGTTAGGTGGTATATACAATTATGGACGGGCTGCCGAGTGCCGACACAGAGGTAGCCACAGCCGTGAACTACCGCACTGTACTGTGTCTGCTGCTAATATAGACTGGTTGATAAAGAGATAGTATACTCGTAACTAGTATGACTATAAAGAAAGAAAAAAAAACCACGGTTAGGTGGTATATACAATTATGGACGGGCTGCCGAGTGCCGACACAGAGGTAGCCACAGCCGTGAACTACCGCACTGTACTGTGTCTGCTGCTAATATAGACTGGTTGATAAAGAGATAGTATACTACTAATATTATATATACTGGTGGTCAGGTCACTGGTCACTAGTCACACTGGCAGTGGCACTCCTGCAGCAAAAGTGTGCACTGTTTAATTTTAATATAATATTATGTACTCCTGGCTCCTGCTATAACCTATAACTGGCACTGCAGTGCTCCCCAGTCTCCCCCACAATTATAAGCTGTGTGAGCTGAGCACAGTCAGATATATATATACATTGATGCAGCACACTGGGCTGAGCAGTGCACACAGATATGGTATGTGACTGAGTCACTGTGTGTATCGTTTTTTTCAGGCAGAGAACGGATATATTAAATAAAACAAACAACTGCACTGTCTGGTGGTCACTGTGGTCGTCAGTCACTAAACTCTGCACTCTCTTCTACAGTATCACAGCCTCAGGTCAATCTCTCTCTCTCTCTCTCAACCCTAATCTAAATGGAGAGGACGCCAGCCACGTCCTCTCCCTATCAATCTCAATGCACGTGTGAAAATGGCGGCGACGCGCGGCTCCTTATATAGAATCCGAGTCTCGCGAGAATCCGACAGCGTCATGATGACGTTCGGGCGCGCTCGGGTTAACCGAGCAAGGCGGGAGGATCCGAGTCTGCTCGGACCCGTGAAAAAAACATGAAGTTCGTGCGGGTTCGGATTCAGAGAAACCGAACCCGCTCATCTCTATCAGAAACTGAACAAAATATTTTTGTACCAGTCGGCTGCACATGCGATCGCACACTTGCAAAGCTAAAATATACTCCCCTGTAGGCGGTGACTATCTGATCGCAGCGCTGCAAAAAGTAGCTAGCGAGCAATCAGGTCTGACTTAGGCTCATAATGTAGGATTTAAACCTAGGATCAAGTATGGTCGCCAAAATATAGTGATCTGATTTCAAGAGATTGATGACCCTTGAATCCTGGCAAAGCCAATGAAGGGCATGATCTACAAGTCCGACATGCAGTTAGTGTACTTTATTTCTTTCAGCTCCTCCTTCAATTTCTCCAGCTTCTTTTCTAAGAGTCTAATAAGATGAATGACTTGAGTCAAGCTGGCAGTGTCTGAACTAACTTCACATGTGGCAACTTCGAAGGGTTTGAGAACCTTGCACAACACAGAAATTATTCTCCACTGCACTTGACTAAGGTGCATTCCCGCTCCTTTCCCTATGTCATAGGTCGATGTGTAGCTTTGGAAGGCCTTTTGCTACTCCACCATCCGCTGAAGCATATCGAGCAGGGATGGGCAACATGCGGAACGCGGGCCAGATGTGGCCCGCGAACCGATCCTGCCTGGCCTGCTGTCCCCCACCAGTGCCCAATGACAAGTGGCCCGACTGGCTGAGCCGCTTGTCTTCGCGCTACAGCAGCTCCAAGATGCGGCACCGCTGAGGAAATCCCGGTCACATCACAGGGGCTGCTGACCGGGATTTCCTTTCCGACATCAGGTGCTGGGTGGTGTGGGGAGCGGAGCCAAAGCAGGGGCAGCAGCGGATCGGGCCAGCGGATCATCTGGGCAGCTGGACGCCGGCTGTCTCCTGCTCCCCGGCTAACCACCTCGGCCATCTCCACCTGCTGCAGGTGGAGCACCATGGAGGAACAGCAGCAGCATCTCCCGCACCCTCCCTCCTCCAGGGAGGAGGAATCAGACCTTGGCCTCCCAGTCACAGTTCCGGCCTCACACCCGAAATGACTGGCGGTACAGCTCCATGGGCTGCACAGCACTTGTTGAGTGACCAGCCTGGATCCCCCTGGCCTGTATCTGGGTCCCACATGTCATGCCCTGCAGCTCAGTGGATTGGTGCAGAGAAAGGTGAGCACCCTGGGAGCCCTGTACCCACATACCCCCCCACCCCATGTGTGAATCACTGTACCTCATACCTCTATGTGTGACCCCCACTACCCCCCTCACCCCTGGTGTGTGTCCCAGTACCCTCCTACCCCTGTGTGTGTTGCACACCTTGTACTCCCCCCCCCCGTATTTGATACCCAGTACCACCTACCTCTGTGTATATGGCACCCTGTACCCCTACCTACCCGACGTTTTTGACAGTGTACACCCCCTGACGCTTTGTGTGACACCTTGTACCCACCTGCACGTGTGTGTGTGTGTGTGTGTGTGTGTGTGTGTGTGTGTGTGTGTGTGTGTGATGCCTTGTACCTGTGTGTGCTCAAGGAAAGAGGGGAGCTGGCAACTGTACCCACGGAGGGAGGGGATATTTTGAGTGCGGCCCTCGAATATTCACTGGAATGTGTTATGTGGCCCCCCAGCTGAAATAATTGCCCACCCCTGATATAGAGGGTTGAATTCCACCTCATCACTACCTCTTGCTTCAGCTGATGGCAGGGCAAGTTCAACTGTTCTTGCCAGTGCTGCAGACTTCTACATGCACTTGCAGAATGACGAAAATGTCCCAACATTTTCCGGGCAGCAGACAGCATCTCCTGCACACCCCTGTCATTTAAAAAAAAAAAAAAAATTTGCACCACCAAGTTAATTGTGTGAGCAAAACAGGGGACATGTTGGAATTTGCACAGCTGCAATGCTCTCACAATATTGGTGGCATTGTCAGATACAGTATCACAAATCCCAAGGAGAGTCCAAGTGGGGTAAGCCATTTTGCAATGATTTCCCTGAGTTTTCTAAGAGGTTGACAGTGGTATGCCTATTACTGAAACCGGTGATACAGAGTAGCCTGCCTCTGAATGAGCTGGCATTTGTGAGATGCTACTGCTGCTGTTGGTGCTGCTGAAGGCAATACATCTACCCAGTGGGCTGTCACAGTCATGTAGTCTTTAGTTTGCCTTGTTCGGCTTGTCCACATATCCGTGGTTAAGTGGACAGTGGGTACAACGGCATTCCTTAGGACAGAACTAACGCTTTTTATAATGTCCTTGTACAGGCTATGAATTGCTTTTCTAGTGAAGTGGAATCTACATGGGATTTGGTACAGCAGTACCTCAATCAACTGTTTAAAACCCACTGCGTTAATGGCAGATACTGGACACACATCTAACAGCAGCATAGTTGTTATGGCATCAGTAATTTGCTGTGCAACTGGATGACTGCTCCTCCTTGCAAAGGATTGTTTAACAGTCAATTGTTTTGTTAAACTACTACAAGTAGTCTTTCTGGTCCCCTTCTGGATAGCAGCAGCAACAGGCGTAGCACTCAAGGATACGTCTGAGGAAGCCCGGAGAGGAGTCAGTCATGAAATTGGATGCAGGACTACTTCCGATCATGACAGAGGATGTTGATGATGCAGGTGTTGGTGGTGTAGATTGCAGGCCCTTGGATCTAACAGAGAGAAGGGAGCAGCTAGGTGACGCTAGACTGGCTGTTAAATTTTTAGCCAAAGTTTCTGAATTTGACAATGACTCTTGATGAATGCAATTCAAGTGACGTATAAGGGAGGATGTTCCTAGGTGGTCAAGGCCCTTACCTCTACTTACTATGGCTTTACAAAGGCTACACATCACTTGACACTTGTCTGGATTTGGGTAGAAATAATTCCACACAGAAGAGGTGGATTTTTTTGGTCTTTTGCCCAGGCATACCAATGGGCTTTTTCATACCATGGGCAACAACTGTCTCCACTGGTGCCTTATTAAAACAAACATCATCCCCATCAACATCCTCATAATCAACATTCTTATTAGCGCCAGCTACACAAAGATCCTCCTCATCATGGTGTACTTCTGCAGTGACATCCTCAATTTCAGTGTCAGCATGTTGACTTGTGCTGCTCCTCCCAACACTTGCAGAGGGCATGCAAATGTTGGAAGGAGCCTTCTCTGCCAGTATAGTATTGGAAATGTCAGGCTCACACATGGCACCCGCGGACACACTTGGACTCTCCTCTGCGATCTGTGATATTTCTGAGCACACAGTTGGCTCCTGTGCCTTAAAAAGTTAAAGTTTTTAAGAATCTTCTACTGGGAGAAGGGCTTACATCATCATCATGAGATGCAGAACCACCAGTCATAAACAAAGGCCAAGGCCTTAGTCTTTCCTTGCCACTTTGTTTAGTGAATGTCATATTGCCAATTTTATGTTTCTCTGCCGCTAACTTTACTTGTGATTTTTTATTTTACTTAGCACTGTAAAAGGATATTGCTTCTTTGATTTTACATGCACCAACTTTGATTTTACATGGCCTCTATGCCATTGGGCATTGAACTTAGCAGATGATGTTGACAGACTTGCATTGTCAGGACTAGTGGCAGCAGCTTCAGCACTAGCACATGGTTCATGATCTCTCAATTGTTCATCCTACATTTTTATCAACAAACGGGAAGTGGGGTACAGCACACCCCATGATTTGTACAAAAAATGTACCACCTACAGTGTCACACACTATATGGATGAGTCAGAAATAGTAATCGAACACTGGTTTAATTTCACCAACAGTGTCGTACAATACGTGTATGAGTATGAAATAAAATATATTACTGTGGTACCACCTTCACCCACAGTACGTGTATGAGTCAGAAATAGTAATAGAACACTGTGGTTTAATTTCACCAACAGTGTCGCACAATACGTGTATGAGTATGAAATAAAATATATTACTGTGGTACCACCTTCACCCACAGTACGTGTATGAGTCAGAAATAGTAATAGAACACTGTGGTTTAATTTCATCAACAGTGTGGCACAATACGTGTATGAGTATGAAATAAAATATATTACTGTGGTACCACCTTCACCCACAGTGTCACACAATACATCTATGAGTCAGAAATAGTAATTGAACACTGTGGTTTAATTTCACCAACAGCGTTGCACAATACGTGTATGAGTACGAAATAATAATATACTGCTGTCTGACCGGCAGTGTCACAGTACTTAAAACAGCTTAAATAAAAATTGTATAGTACACTGGGGTGCAGCACAAAAAAATAATAATAATTTCTATAATTATATTTTTATGCTTTTTGTTTTTAGCATTCATTATTTTAATTATACACTGGAGCGGAGCCCCTGGATGGATGGACAGAGCACCCCCTGGACTGATACAGCAAAGCTGAAAGAGCACCCCTGGACTGATACAGCAGAGCTCACAGAGCACCCCTGGACTGATACAGCAGAGCTCACAGAGCACCCCTGGACTGATACAGCAGCACCCTGGACTGATACAGCAGCACCCTGGACTGATACAGCAGAGCTCACAGAGCACCCCTGGACTGATACAGCAGAGCTCACAGAGCACCCCTGGACTGATACACCCCACACCAAATATACACAGTACTGACTCCGTCCAGTACACACTCCACAGCCGGAGTGAAGATGGCGCCGATCACGGGGACCTTTATAGAATCCAATACCTGCAAGAATCCGACAGCGGGAACATGACATTCAGCATCTCTTTGGAATCTGAGTCTGGTTCGGATCTCAATGTTCGGGTTGGTCCAGTTCTCGGAGAACCGGATCCGCTCATCTCTAATAAAAAGACAGATGCTGGTTGGTATAGGCAACTTCTCCACTTAATCTCTCCCCAAAGCATGCTGTGGGATGTAGTCAAAGCAACCGGGGGTAGTTAGAGCTGAACTGGATGTTAGACATGCATCTCCGGAAACCAGTTCTTGCACACTGGTCAAATGGGATTACATGCCAATTCGAATTTCATTTCAATAACCCACCTAATTTAGCATACTTAGGGCTTTATTCATAATTAATGTATCAGTAATCAGTTCAATGTTCATGCATATTTACCTTTCCGACAAAGCGATCCGAAAAGTAGGGCTCCGGCGATCCGGTCTACTGCTGCAGTCATCTGTTTTACTTTGGAGTCGGAAAGGTGTGTGCCGTACTCCAGCTTCCCAATGCCCGCCTCTGATGCCTGGTTCCCATCCTGCTCTTGCTGCTGGCGCTGCACTACAGGCTGGATTGCGGATGTAGCCAAGATCCAGCAGTGCCATTTATAAGTGGAGTGCTGGGGGGTGAGCACTCTGTTCCAGCACAGATCGGTGGTGGGGAGTGAGTGTAAGTGGCAGGGAAGCAGTTTTTGTCTGTATTGTGGGGTAACCCTGCTATAAGAATAAGATAAGGGGTAGGACACTTGGACAATTAAATTGTTAACATGAGGAGGTCTTATTTTTCTATCATATGTAAATGAAAAAGAGAAAAATTATGTACTTATGCATTAATTATTTTTCTCTGTGAGATTTAAGATGTTGAAGCTTCATGGATGTGAGTGGTACTCATTTGACAGTTTCCAGAGATAATTTACTGCTAATAATGTAATATGGCCATGTGCAAACTAAAATGATTAATGTTAACCCCTATTCCAGACTCATCACTGGACTATTGAATCTGTCTTTAACCACATTAAAATAATGTGCAAGGCAAGTCGCATTTACCTGAATCGTCTTTATATTTTCTTTTTCATTGTACCTCACAATAATATGCTTTTTATTGCTATGTTTGTATACTGCACAGTTCATATATTAACCTTTGAAATGGATTTATGTGAAACAACCACTGTTATAAAACCCTGCCTGTTGTCTTGTGTAGTGCTATAAGCCACTCCTATTACCTTCATGTAACGTTGGTGTAATTTTTGCTATGGGGGTAATACTTTATATGCAGAGAAGGACAAAAATATGGCTACATTTTCAATAGACTGATGTTACAGTGGGGCAAAAAAGTTTTTGGACAGCCACCGATTGTGCAAGTTGACCCACTTAAAAAGATGAGAGAGGTCTGTAATTTCCATCATAGGTACACTTCAACTGTGAGAGACAGAATCTGAAAAAAAAACCTTGGAAATCACATTGTATGATTTTTAAACAATTTATTTGTATATTCTTGCGGAAAATAAATATTTGGACAATCAAAAAGTTTGACTCAATACTTTGTAATATAAGCTCAGTTGGCAATTACAGAGGTCAAACGTTTCCTGTAGTTCTTGACCAGGTTTGCACACACTGTAGCAGGTATTTTGGCCCACTCTTCCATGCAGATCTTCTCTAGATCTGTCATGTTTTGGGGCTGTCGCCGGGCAACAAGGACTTTCAACTCCCTCCACAGATTTTCTATTGGGTTGAGGTCTGGAGACTGGCTAGGCCACTCCAGGACCTTGAAATGCTTCTTACAGAACTCCTTAGTTGCCCGGGCGGTGTGTTTGGGGTCATTGTCATGCTGGAAGACCCAGCCACGTTCCATCTTCAATGCTCTTACTGAGGGAAGGAGGTTTTTGCCCAAAATCTCATGATACATGGCCCCATTCATCCTCTCCTAAATATGGATCAGTCATCCTGTCCCCTTTGCAAAAAAGCAGCCCCAAAGCATGATGTTTCCACCCCCATGCTTCACAGTGGGTATGGTGTTCTTGGGATGCCATTCATCATTCTTCTCCCTCCAAACACGGCGAGTGGAGTTTATACCAAAAAGTTTGATTTTGCTCTCATCTGACCACATTACATTCTCCCAATCCTCCTCTGGATCATCCAGATGGTCCATGGTAAACTTTAGACGGGCCTGGACATGTGCTGGCTTAAGCAGGGGGACCTTTTGGGCGCTGTAGGATTTCAATCCATGATGATGTAGTGTGTTACTAATGGTAACCTTTGTGACTGTGGTACCAGCTCTCTTGAGGTCATTGACCAGGTCCCCCCGTGTAGTTCTGGGCTGATTCCTCACTGTTCTCAAGATCATTGATACCCCACGAGGAGAGATTTTGCATGGAGCCCCAGGTCGAGGGAGATTGTCAGTGATCTTGTATTTCTTCCATTTTTTAATAATTGCGCCAACAGTTGATCTCTTCTCATCAAGCTGCTTGCCTATTGTCTTGTGCAGCTCTACAATTTTGTCCCTGGTGTCCTTAGACAGCTCTCTGGTCTTAGCCATGGTGGAGAGGTAGCAGTCTGACTAGAAGAAGTAACAGGTCTGTGAAAGCCAGAAATCTTGCTGCTTGGTAGGTGTCCAAATATTTATTTTCCACAAGAATATACAAATAAATTGTTTAAAAATCATAAAATGTGATTTCCTGTTTTGTTTTTGTTTTTTTCCAGATTCTGTCTCTTACAGTTGAAGTGTACCTATGATGGAAATTACAGACCTCTCTCATCTTTTTGAGTGGGTCAACTTGCACAATTGGTGGCTGTCCAAATACTTTTTTGCCCCACTATAAGAACAGCTGTATACTCTTTAAAGTAAATATGCCATTTTTATTTCCAACTAATGGCTACAGCTCCACAATGCAAAAGAGGGGTTTGTTTCACATTCAAAATAGAGTAGTGTGTATTCTTACTAAAACTAAAGTAAAAACTAACAATTATTAGTTATTAAATTTTTCTGCTTAAAATTAACTCAATTTTACTAGGGACAAAAACTCTTTTTGAGAAGATTTAATTAACAGTGGCAAACGCAGGATTTAGTCAGGGGTGTTTCCTCTGTCGTCTGTGTATGTATGTATACAGTATATACAGGTTGAGTATCCCTTATCCAAAATTCAAAATCACACATTTTTGGTTCCCCTACTAGATAATGACACTTATATATGTATATTATATTATATAGTTATATAATATATCTATATATATATATATACACATAATATATACTATATATGTCATTATCTCAGTAGGGAACCCAAAAATGTGTGATTTTGGATAAGGGATACTCAACCTGTATTATATATACACACACACACACACACACACACACACACACACACACACACACACACACACACGTTGAGTATCCCTTATCCAAAATTTGTGGATCCCCTAGTAAGATAATAACATAACTATTATATATATATTATTTATAAATATATATATATATTTATAGATAATGTATTTAATACATATGTCATTATCTTAGTAGGGGACCCAAAAATGTGTGATTTTGGATAAGGGATACTCAACTTGCGTGTGTGTGTGTGTGTGTGTGTGTGTGTGTGTGTGTGTGTGTGTGTGTGTATATATATATATATATACTGTATAATATTAAGGTTGCCTTTAGATAGGAAGGGATGAGCACTCATAAGTTGGTGACTGAAAACATATAACATTTGTTGTAAAATATGACCAAAGTCAGTTGCTAAATTGATTGTAATATTAGGCTTTGAAAACCATTGGTTGTCATATGTAAACATAAAATAGTATATAACAAGCAAAATCACTGAAGTGTGTACAAGCTAGGGTAAATACTAGTTTATATAAGTGCCAAAAAGATAGGTGGAAAATGGCACATCACTATCAAAATATACCAAGCATCATCTAATAATAAGTAATGATTACTGACAATTTGTGTCACAGAAACATAGAATGTGAAGGCAGATCTACTTGGCCCACCTAGTCTGCCTATGTATAGTATACGCACACACTAGGATTATTTTTTGTCGGAAGCCATTAATTTACCAGTATATTTTTGGATTATGGGAGGAAACCGCAGTACCCGGAGGAAACCCACACAAGCATGGGGAGAATATACACAGTTATAGCCATGGTGGGAATCAAAACCAGGACCTCAGTGCTGTGAGGCAGTAATGCTAAGCATTGCACAACTAGTAACAATTTGGCAGTTGTTAAACATATCAAAACAGTATTGTTATAAAAACTATTCAGCCTGTGTCATTAAGCAGCATAAATATAGAGATTGTTAATTCAATGCTAGTCAGTGCCATGCATCAGCTAGTAGCAGAATGTGTCAGTCAGTTACTGCATTAAAACAAATGTTACAAAGTAAAATACTACAAAGTATCAGGCGCCATTATGTAACAAAAAGAAGTGTACTGTACAATTACAATTAATACACCCATAAATGCCACATGGTTATAGGTAATTATCTAAACTAATGCAACACAAATCAGAACCTGTCATGTCTGCAGCAGTGGATCAGCAATAAGTGGACAGACCAAACAAAGTCATAATGTAATGTAGAGGACAAAGCCACGGTCAGGAACATTGTCCACATCAATAAATTACATAATGTATTAAATGGTGGGTAGCACCGCCATTCACAATACAATCTAATAAACCATAGCAAACCAGGAAAAAACCATGTTAATCTTCAAAGTGCTCTACTAGAGAACAGCCTAGTATAGCATCTCGAATGTATCTGCATTCCTCATTGAGGTCACTGGGAGCTGACGTATAGAGTTTGTAGATCCAATTCAGCTCACTTTGCAGCAGAAGCAGCATCCCCTCCCATATATATATATATATATATATATATATATATATATATATATATATATATAAAACAGGGATTAATATTGCGCCACTTGTTATAAAAACAGATATGTTGTATAAAGGATGTTGGCAAACTAAAAATGACACTCCCCTTAAGCTAATACCGGGGCGTCAGCTGGATCCCTCAAATATGTACAGGGATGGTGATTCCCTGAATGGAATTTATGAATAAAAGGGGGAATGAAGGCTATATAGCGACCACGGTGTCAATATAATAAGTATAAAATTGCCAAATCTAATCAATAAAAAAGTATTTATTCATGTACAATTTAAACATAAAAAACATCTAAAAAAATGGGACAATAATAAAACCACAACTGAACTAAAAGCACGTAAATGAATTTGTATAAAACTACAATAAAACAAGTAGAAAGGTTTTTCCTTATCTTAGATGAGGTAGGTGAAGGTTCACCTACCTCATCTAAGATAAGGAAAAACCTTTCTACTTGTTTTATTGTAGTTTTATACAAATTAATTTAAGTGCTTTTAGTTCAGTTGTGGTTTTATTATTGTCCCATTTTTTTTAGATGTTTTTTATGTTTAAATTGTACATGAATAAATACTTTTTTATTGATTAGGTTTGGCAATTTTATACTTATTATATTGACACCGTGGTCGCTATATATCCTTCATACCCCCTTTTATTCATATATATATATATATATATATATATATATATATCATGCAGAGAATAGTTGGCACTCAGGAGACGATCAACTTGAGTTTTAGAAGTGATACTTTAATTCGTCATATGTTTCGGGCTTGCGCCTGTTGTCAGGCCGACATATATGTTGAATTAAAGTATCACTTCTAAAACTCAAGTTGATCGTCTCCTGAGTGCCGCCTATTCTCTGCATGCTGTACATGGGCTAATTACTCAAGGAGGGCACCGATTTGGATACTACCGCAGTGTCCATTGCTCTGCCCCGCAGCTCATGTCTAGCCCAGCAGCACCCACCACAGAAGGGCAAGGCCTGGTCTCTCCTTCTCCATGGCATCGACTGAGAGCTGCAGGTCTTGTGTTCCAGCATTACATGGGGGCAGTGCAGGGGCAGCAGTCCATATGGCAGGCCGCAACACATGTTACAGAAGAGGCACATTTACCTTACACCAAGCGCTCGGGCAGATCCTTGCAGCAACAGGGTGGGCTGGGGAGAGGCGCGCAGGGAGAGGGTGCTGCCTGCGAGCACTGGAAACTAAACAGATCAGTGATCCCTGTGCTGATTCCATGCGGCACTGTGAGAGGACGGAGGGAGCTGCTGTGGCTGAGCATGCGCAGCCAGCAGCTCCCCCCCAGACATTCTCTATGCAAAGAGCTCTAGCTCAGCGAACGCGATCACGGTTTTTACTGAGACAATGCAGTCTCCATCTCAAAAATAAAAATTTGCCTCATTGGGGGTGTTTCCAGGTACTCGGAAACCCCCCTGTGTGCGCCAGTGATTAAGGCATTTTTTTTTAACAAGAAAACAGCATTTTACTGCAACAACAATAAAGTGACATACACAGACTTCCGGTTCCGGCGGCGCATGGAGTAGCAGCGCTCCTCTCAAGCTCCGGTGCCCGCCGCTTCTATACCCGGCGTATTGCCTCCTTAGGCAACCCCACCGCAACCAATTACCCCCTCAAGCCTCTTTGGGGTCCCCCCTCCTATATATGGAGAGGTACTTGGCTGGCAGTATGCCTCAGAAGCAACAGAAATCGGGAAGGGACGGTGACAGAAATGCCACATCCAAGATGACCGACGCAGCTGCTCCTAATCCTGGGCTTTCAGACACTGCTCATTCCGTGGAACTACAGGTACAAAAACAACCTCGCAAAGTTCCTGCTATAGATGCAGCGCCAAGTGCCACACTAAACCCTGCTTTATCCTCTGCTGATATTATGCGGACAGTTAAGGAGACAGTGCAACCTTTAATGCAGGAGCAAGTACAATCACAGGCAGCTGCACTACAGCAAGCAGTGCCAGATCTTAAAAGCCAATATAAGCAACTCACTAAGAGGCTGGCACATGTGGAACAAACTGCAGGCTCTAATTTTCAGGATGTAGCTGATTTAAAAGACACTGTGGCGGGTCTGCAGAAATCTGATACGCAGGTTTGGCCGTAGCTAGATGATTTGGAGAATCGCTAGCGCAGATGTAATCTACGCCTCATAGGCTTACCAGAGTCCATCCGCGGTCCTGAGTTGTACACATTCTTGCGTCACACGTTGCCTGAACTCTTGGATGTACAGGAAGTGTGTGCAGACTTAGTCATAGAACGTGCTCATAGAACCGGCCCTTCCAGGCCCTCGGGCTCCAATTCTAGACCACGTGCGGTCCTATTTAAGTGCCTTAACTTCCTCCATAAGGAAGCGCTGTGGTCGGCATCTCGTCGCCTCAGGGATATCTCGTGGGATGGGAATAAACTGCTACTGTTCCAGGACTACTCTCCGGAATTAACACGACTGCGGAAAGCTTTTACACCCATATGTTCATCACTGGTGTCGGCCGGTCGTAAATTTGCGTTGTTGTACCCTGCACGCTTACGAATCTTTGATGGAAACTCCTTTAAAGATTTCTCCACACCTGCAGATGCTGAGAGTTTCCTATCGGAGGGGAATGACAGGATGGAAGAAGAAGGAAACTAATCTACTTATTCAGCTGTCATGCCCTGAATGCCTGCCGATTTAGGCTTTTGAACTGCGTGTCCTGATTCCTATTCTGATGCTGGACTTGAGGCCCGGAATGTACCTTTCCCAACCCCCCCCCCCTTACCTCCCCTCCCATCTCCCGGTGGATGCCATGCCTGCACTTAATACTAGTTGATGGTGCAACTGATGGTTCTTATAAGGGGCCTCCATCTTTTCCTCCCTCCTCCTCCCTCCCCTCCCTCCCCTCCTGTTGCGGGCTCGAGATTATATCTATGCCCCCCATGTTTTAGGTTTTAGTTTTCTAGTTCTTAAATTGGTTGCGGTATTGATTTTTATACCTCTTGTTTGATAAGTGGTTGAGGCTAGGAGCCCTAATACTCCCTGCTTTATCAACCTAGATTATTCACACTGTGAAGTCATTGTAGGATATCTATGATAGAGACACATGTTTAATGTTTCTGTTATATTGTTTGTTATTTTTCTTGTCGTCTTATGTCTTCCCCTCCCTCCCCTCCTATTGTGTCCTTGGTGTTTGATATTAGGTTACTGTTCCTATTGGGTGTACATTACTACTACTACTTGGTTTCCTTCTGGGAGCCTGATGGCAGGTCCTCTCTCCATTGGAGGGGAACACATACCATTAAATTTGTAGTTTAATGTCTAGTTTCAAGGTGGCTACGTGGAATGTTGGGGGTATCCACTCCCCTATAAAGAGGAAGAAAATACTCTTGTATACTCATTACATTTATATTTAAATAGAATTTACACAACTTTTGAATGAGATATAACAATCATTTTATAAATCAATTCTTCAATTAATTTGTAGAGGGCTGCCTCACCTGGTACCTTGTGAGAGTGGAATACACAACTAGTGGAATCTATTACCGAAAATGCCTACACCAATTCTGCATTATGCTTACTGTGTGCTCTGTTTTCTTTTTGTGTTTGTGTGGCTGGTCTATTGCTGTATAATGGGGGTCATTCCGAGTTGATCGTAGCTGTGCTAAATTTAGCACAGCTACGATCATGTTCCCAGACATGAGGGGGGACGCCCATCACAGTGCTAGCCCACCCCGCATGTCTGTTCGTCCCCCCCCCCCCCAACCCGCACAAGTACTAAAGCATCACACAGCTGCGATGCTTTTGTACTTGTTGAGTAACTTCCGGCCAGCACAGCTCCTGCGGCTGGTCGGGAGTTGCTCATCGCTGCCCCTGGTCGCAGCGGCTGCGTGTGACGTCACGCAGCCGCTGCGGCCCGCCCCCCACGGTCTGGCCATGCCTGCGTTGGCCGAACCGTGCCCTCAAAACAGTGGCCAAATGCCGCAGTGCTGCCCCCTCCCGCCCAGTGACCGCCTCTGTCTGTCAATCTGGCAGAGGCAATCGCTATGGAACGACGGCCTTGGGCCGTCCGGCATGCGCCAGCGCACTACGGTGCCAGTGCATGCGCAGTTCCGACCTGATCTCTGCGAGCGATCGGGTCGGAATGACCCCCTATGTGCATTGTTTTATTCTTTTTGATGTTTGTAAAGCGCTATATAAATAATTCTTCTCATTATTATTATTATTACTACCAGTTATTTATATAGCGCACACATTCCGCAGCGCTTTACAGAGAATATTTGGCCATTCACATTAGTCCCTGCCCCAGTGGTGCTTACAATCTATATTCCCTAACACATGTACACACACATTCACGTGAGGATTGGCGCTGCCCACTGAGAACCAACAGACTGTATGTATAAAAGCTAGTGACCAGTAGGGATATGACTTTACATCTTTAGTCCTAGGTAAAACCTTTGATTTATATGCAGAATTAACCTCAATAATGCAGTGTTAATGAGGACATTCAAAAGTCTAATTAAAGAAATAAATAAAAGGTTTATTCTAATGCAATAATACTATAAAATTAACTTTTCATGTGTTCATAGAAGATGTTAAATTAATTTATAAACAGTGTACATATTCGCTGTATATAAAATGCTGGTAGCATAGAGGGTGACACAATTTATGTACAGCTCATACAAATGTCTTTGAGGTGTTTAACACCATGAAACAGGCAAACAAATGCAATGCAGTGGATTGTACCCATCCAAGAGCATCAGAACCAGGAAGGCAGAGGGGGCAGTTGCTGTCCCATAATATTTGCTGGGAGGGCAAAGACTGTGTTTTGCTTCCACATGAACTTCTACACAAAAGCGAATGGGGATGAATGAAATGAACATGGGGAAGAAGCGATAATAGCTTTATTTAAACTCGCCAACTGTTGTCGTTTCTGTTTACCAAAAATGACGTTATATTCATGTTTATTCTGCGTATATATTTTTTATTGCAAATACTTTTTTGCCTTTCTTAGAAGCCCCACTCATTTTGCTATCACAATTTGCAGTAAGCATAAGCAGACACACGAGATCAGGAAGCAGCGCTTCCCATTGACTGTTCTTGTAAGTTGTACCACAATGGAACAGAGCGAATGACTGCGGCCTGCAGACGGTTGAAAACATTAGCAGCAGTGTCATTGTCATCAGATCGTAGGGTGGACAATAGTTGCCTTTATACAGGCGTAGAGCTATGATGCCCAGGGCAGGCTCATATACAGTGTGCCCGTCCCCCTCATACACACACTGACACACACGATACATCACAAATCAATTAATGCATATGAAACCATGCCCTCAAAAACCAATCAATGCCCCCTGAGAATCCATTAACCTTTTCATCTCCATTCTATCATCATTTCGCCCTCCCAGTAACAAATAACATTTTCATCCACTCTGTCAGCTCCCATACAGATCTTCCCACACAGTAAAATGTAACTTTTTAAGAAGAGCAATTTAATTTATCTATCGTTCTTACAGATTTTGTTCTAATTGGTAGTTAGTATTAATACCAATATTTATGTAATAATGTATAAATAAAATTTTATAGTAAACTAAACAATGAAACTGGTGTTGGCCAACCCCAGAAACACTGACGGAAACTAATATAGGATTGGGAGTCTTTGTATTTCTACAGTCACTGTTACAACTGTCATAAAACGAGATACCAAACGTGAGAGAAAGGGGCTCCAGGCCCTATAGTAGTCCTTGGCCTTTGGTCACTAGCTTTTATACATACAGTCTGTTGGTTCTCTCTGGTCAGCTCTAATCCTCACCAAAATCTCTAGTGCATATATCTGTACAGAGGGCACCGAGGGTATCCCTGGTATGTAGGAAGGCTTGCTTATACCCAGAGAAGTTCCTTTTGTTCTTTACCCACTCCAGCATTGCTGTTATGCAATCCTGTACCAAGATTCTGGGAGGTTTCTGGCAACATATGAGACCTCTTCTGGACTGGATAGGAAATCAGATGGGCTAGAGACCAATACTCCCTAAGTCCACAATTTTAGGTCACTCATTTTTTTATAAGCTTTATATTCCACAGTGTATGTTTCGCCACACACATTCTTTTCATAATAGATATGGCTCCAAATGTAATATTCTCAGTAAAGTAAAGTATGCATGGAAATGTGTCTATTAGTGGGATGCAATTTTCCACCAGCCGGAATCCCCGCATAGCAGGGCTATTCCCACTCGTGGGTGTCCACGACACCCATAAAATGGGAATAGATCCTGTGGCAAGCGCAGCGAGCCACCAACCCCAGAGTGTGACGAGCGCAGCGATCCCGCAAGGGGACTCTTAGAGCTCACCCTGCTGCTGGCATTCTGGCGGGCGGGATGCCGCTGTCGGAATATGGACAGCCAGCATTCCGTCCGCCGGTAAAGCAAACTGAATCCCTATTAGTAACATGCTTTAAATTATCATATGAATGTGTAGTAAGACATACTGTTTCTAAAGAAAATAATAAAAGCAAATCGAAGTCTTTCTGCAGATAGCCCCCCTTGTGTCCCTCTGCAGCCAGCACCCCTTCTGTCTCTCCAGCAAGCCCCCGCAACCTGGCACCTTAAGTCTAAACAGCCTTACCTTGTCGTCTGGGCGGCTGTTCCTCTGTCAGTGGGGCAGTTGACTCCTCTGTCAGCAGTGCACTGCGTGTAACATTATGACATCACACGCGCCTGTCTCAGTAAAGAAAAATATAACTTTATTGGTCTAGGCAGCTGCCAACAAGAGACAGCAGCTCCCAGTCCCCACAGAAAGATCCAGCTATAACCGCTGCCTGTGCAGCTGCAGTAATCAGCAGGGTACAGACAGTGGCTATAGAAGGATTCATGTGTCCCCCTGACAGCCGGTGCCCAGGGGCAAATGCTTCCATTGCCTACGGGAGTTCCTCCACTGGTCAGCCCCGAATGTGATTTTGTTTTGTGCATGTATTAAAAAAATAAAATGGTGCAGCTACTGCTTTTATTCACATTTCAAAATTGTGAGCAAGTATTTTCTCAACTGCATAAATTAACTGATGATGAGAATAAAATCACATTCAGTACTGTACAAAGAAATCGTCAGGAGGCAAACAGTGAATCATGTAAACTGGGATCTCGTGGAAACAATAGTGTGTCATACCATCCCTGAGTGCAGCTGGAGCACAAGTCATATCAGCCATTACTGAAGTATACAATGTATATAGCCCCCAATAAAATGTCATAGAAATGTCAGGGTACACTAGTGTGGTGTCAACCTTTGATAATGGAAATTTTGTGCCACATATGTAGAAAGAGTGGAAATGTGTTCTGCTGATGAATATACTGGTGGTGAATACATACAGTTTATAAATACAAGTAGTGTAAAACCAACCAGCAAAAAATAAACCACTTGAACCCAAAACTGGCAGTTTGGGCCTGATTCAGATGTGGATGGAGGAGCACCCTGCACTGCAAAGTACCAGTTATCAGTATTTTGCGCATGCACAGGACCCACAGGGGCCGTTTGCTGTATAGCAATGAGGGAACTTGTTGTTGGTAAACAGTAACATAGTAACATAGTCCTGTGACATAGGATGTAGTTCGCCATCAGACTGTCAGTGATAGTGGAGGGAGTGGTGATGGCCTCTGTTTCTCCAAGAGTGGTTGCATAGAGACTTCCTGGCCTCTGCGACGGGCGCTTGTGCAGCACCATGGGTACAGCAAGCCTCCCAATGGTGAGTCCAGTGATCTGATGCTGAGTCCTAGGATGTAGGTGGGATCACTACTGCAGCAGGAGGCGTCTGCTTGTAATAGGCACCTCCTGCTATATTACTTACCATATAGCACTATCACTGCTGCTTCCAAGGAAGCTGCAGTGATAGCACCTCCAACAGCATCTGAATTAGGCCCTATATGTGGAAACAATTTGCTGTCATAAAAGAAAACAATTTAAAAATGAAATAATTTCTGTATACTGTATGTAGCATAGTTGAGTTATCTGATCACTGTCATTTCGGAATGGGTCTCTACAGAAGCACAGAGAGTGTGGTTGATGTGTGGCAGTGACGTGCGGTGAGGTCAACGGCTGGTGAGGCAATGGCTAACAACAGGGTCAGATTTACACTAATGTACAGTGTATAAACCCGATGGTTCTGTGGGCATTATACAAAGGGAGGTCAATCCCGGGATGGTTTTCAATCCCAGGACTCGGGATTCCCGGGGTACCCGGGATTGGTTAGGGGAAAAGAATAAATAAGAAATATCCACCCTCCTCAGGTCCGGCTGTTGGTGAGTCCGGGCGACGGTGCTGTCAGCAGGTCCGGGCGGCAGTGTTGCCGACAAGTATGGGCGGTAGGCGGCGGGTGACCTATAACATCACGTCACACTGTGCAGTGGGCACAGCTGAGAGCAGGGGGAGCTGGGCAGTGTCTGAGCCATATGCTGAACCAGAAGCATTCAATCCCGGCCAATTTTAGGCCAAAATCCCGGGATCCTGCAGATCCTGATCCCGGTATTAGCCACCCTAGTTGTGCCACTCTCATTTTAAAGATGTTATATATGCAGTAGATTTATAAAATCGTGTAGAGTAATGTAATGAAATAAACCTGTAACAATTTTCTTATGATTTTTCCCCATAGTTTCCTACCCTCCCTCATTCTGCAGGAGACTCCCTGAAAAAGCAGCAATCTCCCTCACTCCCTGAATAGTCCCGCAATCTCCCTGATTGCACCTAACCCCCAATATGTAGCTAAAACATTTTTGGGGGGGAATCAGAGATACAGTACATACATTCAAATGGGCTCATCAGTGCAATTTCCCTGCATTGGTTATAAGGCACAATGATCCCTGTGGCTATATGCATTTTAAATAAGGTTTCTCGTGGCCACTTACAGTATATGGAACCTCTTGTAGAATACAATACACAAACAATTCCTGCAAAATATCAGTGTCTTTTCTTCAACCAATAGATCTTACTAACTTTGGGGATCATTTACATTTGGATGTAAGTCATTTTCATTACACGCCTCTCAGATGGAGCAGTACACGTCCGCAATGATAGTTGTTACTTTCACATCTCCCTGAAATGCTTTTTCAAAAGTAGGCAAGTATGCTCCCTAACTGTTCTGTGGCATCTGTTGAACACTGAGGAAGAAACATGCCAGTAATTTTGATGTGTCTATTCACATATATATCAGGAGACTGGTGATGGCTTTACCATATTGGCTATCCTCCCCTGCCTCTCAGAAATCTGCCATGTGTGACATCTCAGAGAGGGAGCCTGAGTCTAACCTTAGTGTGATCACTCAGCATTCCTTGCATGATAGAAATAGCCTTTCTCTCAAAACAGATACAATGCTGTAGCTGCAAAGTTAGTGAAGAGCCCAAGCCCCTATCTTCCAGCCAGGGCTGCAGGGCCGGCAACAGAAATCTTGGGGCCCGGTACACCAATATCTCTCGGGCCCCTGCAACCCCCTTTGACACCCCCACCCCTTTTTAAAGCAGAGGGTGGCTTTAAATATATATATATATATATATATATATATATATATATATATAAAAGAAGGCAGCTTATCAGGTCACTAGATATAATTGACATCAAGGAGGTATGATAAGAGATCTAACATATATATATATATATATATATATATATTACCGAACAGCGTGCACTCTCCTTCCTGTGTGTCAACTTGCCGCGGTTGACACACTCACTGTATAGAATACATATAGGCGATGTGCGCCACTCTGCGGTCTATTCAATACTTCATCACGGAGCCAGCATAGCAATGTTTCAGGCTTTATTAGCCCATCTTGAGGTATGTACTGCCTGAAGATGGGCTAATAAAGCCTGAAATGTTGCTATGCTGGGGTCGGGATGAATTATTGAATAGACTGCAGAGTGCCGCACATCGCATATAATATATATATATATATATATATATATATATACACACACACACACACACACAGATCCCCAGATTGGTGGCACATTAGACTCATACAAGAAGCTCAATACAGCATCTTGATTCGCGTTCCTGAACCCAGCGGGGGCAATCATATATGGGACTGCTTTGAATGCCGGAATTTTGACTGTGTGTGTAGTGTGTGTGTGTGTGTGTGTGTGTGTGTATGTATATATATATATATATATGTGTATGTATATATATACACACACACACACACACACACACACACACACACACGTGATTGAAAGCTGGGCATGTTCAAGTAATTATTTCTGAGTTTTATTTTACTACAATATCGATAATGATCACACTGATTGTTGATCATCTGTGTAAACATCCAGGCAAACATACCACAGTGAGGGACTTGGACAGCGGCTGTAGGCTGCTGTTGTGTGGAGCCTCTGACACAGTGTGCCCAGCGAGCAGCAATTTTCCTGCTTGGCTGTGGCTATCTGGCTCTTCGGCGGAGGGGGAAGGGACCACAGGGAAAGGCTGGCGCCGGCAACCCGGCAGATCTTTATGCGCATCACACCCGGCTAAAGTCATGTGCAATACACAGCGTGAACTGGTCTAGACCAAGTGACAGGGTAACTGGGGGTGGGGGGGGGACGTGGCGGGGTTTGGCGCGCCCTGGTAATTATTTTTTTGTCATTTGTTGGAAGCTAGAGTTTAGTATTTAAAAAGCATTATTAGGTGCTGCTGTCCATTTTTTCTGCTCCCATATCTTTGGGGCCCCCTAGACCTCGGGGCCCGGTACTGGTGTCCCCTTTGACCCCCCCTGTCGCCGGGCCTGCAGGGCTGTACTGCTGCTGCAGCGTGTGTGTGGGAGAGACGGAGGTTCTCAGGTTATCAGTGACATCCACAGACAGCAGCCGAGCACTAGGAAACTACAGTTGGAGTAGATACGCAGCCTACTCCTAACATCATCCTGACCCTAACAGCAAGCTGCCTGTTCCTGGGCATCCCTTTCACTCACCACCAGTCACTGATTGCCTGTATGCAGAGCCTATAATATCCAGTGGTGCAAGTGTTCGGGTACGGGTAGGTACGGCGTACCCTTAAGAATTTAGCTGTGGACACGCTGTACCCAAACCGACGGGCTGCCGCACCTCGCCGCTCCCCGTCCCTCCCTCCCTCTGCTGCTCACCGCCGCTTCCCGCCGATCACTGCTGCACCGCCGCTGATGTGAGGGGAGGAGAGCGCAGCCTGTGCCTCTCCTGCCCCTCAGTGTCTTCGTTTAATTCAGCGCCACCCGTGAGCCAATCAGAGCTCGTGGACCGGCAGTCAAGGCTGCCAGACCGCGAGCTTTGATTGGCTCACGGATAGGCGCTGAATAGAACTGAGCCACCAGCACCCGCCGGCCGCCGCACACTGAGGGGAAGGAGAGGTGCAGGCTGCGCTCTCCTCCCCTCACACACACAAGACAGCAGCAGCAGCAGCAGCAGCGGTGAGCAGCGTGGGGGGGGGGGGGGTCTTCATGTATTCCTGGCACTGGGGGCATGTATACCTGGCACTGGGGGCATATCTGGCACTGGGGGCATATCTGGCACTGGGGCATATCTGGCACTGGGGGCATATCTGGCAATGGGGGCATATCTGGCAAAGGGGGGACATGTGTATCTGGCACTGGGGGCATATGTCCACTGTGGGAATATCTGGCACTGGGGGGACATGTGTACCTGGCACTGGGGGCATATCTGACACTGGGGGCATATCTGGCACTGGGGGGACATGTGTATCTGGCACTGGGAGCATATCTGACACTGAGGGCATATCTGGCACTGGGGGGACATGTGTATCTGGCACTGGGGGCATATCTGGCACTGGGAGGACATGTGTATCTGGCACTGGGGGGACATGTGTATCTGGCACTGGGGGCATATCTGGCACTGGGGGGACATGTGTATCTGGCACTGGGGGCATTTCTGTATCTGGCACTGGGGGCATATCTGGCACTGTGGGTGAATTTCTGTATCTGGCACTGGGGGGAAATGTATATCTGACACAGTGGGGGCATTTGTGTATCTGGCACTGTGAGGCAATGTGTATCTGGCACTCTGGGGGCATTTGTGTATCTGGCACAGTGAGGCAATGTATATCTGGCACTGTGGGGCAATGTATATCTGGCACTGTGGGGCAACGTGTACCTGGCACTATTGGGGTCATATGTGTATCTGCCCCACCCCCCATATGTGTATCACGCCCCCCTTTTCATTGGCCACGCCCCATGTGGCATTTGGCAACACCCATTTTTTGGCACAGTGCCCGTAAGACATTTTTTCTACTTGCACCACTGACAATATCCCAATTAGTGTCTGCGCAGCTTCCAGTGGATCTTAATTTCTTTTGATGCAGCCTCTACTACTGCAGGTAGTTTGCAGATGTATTTATTAATGTGAGATGTATATAGCCGAAAATAGCGGTGCACAGAGCCAGGGGATCTCTGTTGCTTCCAGCTAGTACTCTTGTTGCTGTGATACTCGGGTGACTGTGAGGAGGGGCCAGTGTGTGAGCAGTGCACCCTCCTCTCTCCTGTCACACTGGTTGCTGCCACACACCCCTCTTACACACACAGCCTCCTCCTGCACCCGGGGACTTGCGCTGTGCTGCTAGCCCACTTCCCAATATGGCAGGGGGCGGTGACACTATACAGATATTCCGCATATATATTAGTCAGTCTGCTCAGCCAGCCACAGTGCAGGAGTGTAGCACACAGAATTATCTACGGCCATTACACACCACCAGTAGTAGCAGCAGCAGCCATGTGTTACACAGGTCCACACGTCCCATACAAACATTGCTAAGCCAATGCTAAGAATGCAGCCGGGTGCATGGGACCAGAGTCTCCACCTCCGCCGCACACAGCAAGTCACTAAGTCAGCACCTGGGGAGGGAGAGAACCGGGGATCAGCACTGTGACAGCCGGTTACAGTCACAGCTCATTGCTACATCCGCTATCCAATCATGTCTGCTTCCCTGACAGGGGCGTGCCTTGATGTGGGCTGAAGGCACGTCCCTGTCACTGAGAGGCAGATAAGCTAGTGCCGATTCTCCCCACTTTTTTCAATGGCCTTTTCCAGCCTGCGGCTTGACTCCGCCCCCTTCCCGTCCCCAGCCTTAGCTAGCTTTCTCTCGCTGCCTCCCATTCATGTTTGGCTGTGTTTTCTCAGCAAATATGATGATTAGAAAAATACAAAGTAGAAATCTACAACACAGAATCTGTGTCATAAATATCTTCTTTGTATTATTTTAATCATTATGACAGGGGAGGCACTACCTCCCCTGCCTCCCCTGACTGCACGTCCCTGCTACAGAAACCAAAGCATCTCAAAGATCATCACCCACATCATATATACACCACAGACATAATGAGAATTGCATGACTAGGGGCCTGATTCAGATGTGGTTGGAGTGAGTTTCACTGCTGCTTACTTGGAAACAGCAGTGAAGATCAGATATGATAATGCAGCAGAAGGCATCTGGTATATGTAGACCCATCCCGCATGCATGTGTGATACAGGGATGAAGCATCGGATCACATGCAACACCATCAGCATACAGTATGCAAATACAGGCGTGGTCACACACAGAACATAGTCATGCCCATATAATGTTACTCAGCAGAGTCTGCTTGTGCATCTTATCCACACAGCGATGCCAATAACATGTATTTTCAGCAAACAAATATGCCCAATGCTAATGGAGTTACACGGGACCTGTCAGCTTACTCACGGCAGGCATCTCCCGCTGCATGGTGTATCGAGGCAAGATGTATTAGGACACATCTGTACATATATATCTATATCTGTACATTATATATATACACCCACAGGATAGATAGATAGATAGATAGATAGATAGATAGATAGATAGATAGATAGATAGATAGATGGATCTCTGTGGTCACAGAACCAGAATATCACAATGCAAGCGCAAGAATGTATTTCACTTGCATTGTGGTGTGCTGGTTATTTCTGTGACAGATTACTTTATACAACATACATTACTAAGAGCCCACTTTTAAGATATTTGGGAGTATGCAATAATTTTCTTATATTATGTGTATAGATAGACAAATAGGTAGTGTCAAAGTCAGAAAAATATCATGCTACACGTTGCCATATATTCACCTCATGCGCGTGCCTGCTGCACGTGCACATTCTCTCCCGTGCGTGCGGATATACGCAGCCGCGTGATGGCGCCTCGGCCATGCCCTCGAGCGCGTGGTATGTGCATTTACGGTAGAGTTTGTGTGCGTCTAGCGGGCGACTCAATCGTTTAATAATAAAACCAAATAGTATGTTTTATAGATAATGTTCCCCTTAATAATGACTGTAAGTTTGTTTAATGTAAATGGTCGCTGGACAGAGGAATTCCTCTTTGTATGGTACGGAGGGTCAGACAGGGTTTGAACAGCTGTGTCTGGTACCTAACTAAAGAACATTTTAATAGCAACAATCCGGTGTTGGTTAGGTAAAGATTAATCGCTCCTGCGTATAGTTATGGCCATTAGTAGATTCTGGACATTTCATATATTTGCGATTCATTACCCATGCGGCGGGAATCTTCAGATTACCTCCCACCTGAGCAGTTTGATATAGTCACAGCCCACCTATCGTGTGTTCATTACATTGCAGAGGGTAATAGGAGCGTCTCGATCGCTCAAACAGCTTTAGTGTTAATCAGGTTAAGCAGCGTTATATCGTTACAGTGTTTTAGAACAAGGTTTACAGCATAAGAGTATCCTTTCTGTGTGTTACATTCAAGGTTTACTGATTATCATCTTGTGAGCGTCTGCGCCGCTCGTGATCTCCTCGTGGTCCCGAGCGTCCGCTACGCTGGTAGCGTAGCATTACGGTAGTCGCTCGCCTATAGCGTGCTCGACACCACGCATTAAGCTGTGAGCGAGCGTGCCGCATGTGCTTCTCGATCACGGCCGAGCGTATGCTACGCTAAGTGCGTACCCTTACGGTACCCCATACGCCAATTGCGTACTGTGTCTCTTACCCATTATTGTGAAGGTTATAAGGTAATCAAATCAGCATTATCAATTGGCGGCTCGTCCGTCCTCCACATATCCGCACTAGCGAAAACAAACATTATCTGTCAGCAAGGGCGGGAAGGCAGTATCCCTTCGTATCGGGATACAGTAGTGCTGGCTAGATAAGCGTCTGTTTCGCTACGTTGAAGGAGTGCTGGTGGAATCCGGAACCGGAGGTAAGAACAATACGCTAGTGTCTTTTAAAACTGTTTATTTCTGTTTTGCGTACACACGCACGCACACACCTGTATTTCTTTTCACTTGTGTATTTTCACATATCACTTTCCTGGTTGCCATTTCACAATTGATAACGTGCTGAGAAAGATTTGTTGCTATTGGTAGTTAAAGAGTAAAAATAATACGTTAAGGAGTAATTTGTAATACACGCGCACGGCTTGCCTAAGATACAAGGAAGTTTGGTGTGGTGTTCAGTAGATGATTACAGTTAAAGATCATCTACATTGATATAAACGTGTTAAATTGTATTTCTGTGGATATACCTGGCTGGCGTACACGTGTCTCTAACAAAGGGCGGGACTAGGGTACGCGATGCAAGGGCCGACGCACGGAGCGTATATTACGCAACGGAGCGTCTGGGTACGCCCACATAATACAAATCACACGATAGTATTGTTTTAATTAGGCGATAAGGAGGCAACGCGAAAATAGCGCAAATCGATCTCAGTGTCCAAAATTTTAAGCTAATAGATCCTTCTCTAGTTGTAACTCCTCGGGATTAGCCTGCGATACTGAATGAAAGGGATTTCTGCGCAGAAACGAAAGTAAAGAGTACATGAGGTGAAAGAGTGTGTATACATATATATAAGTTTCTAATTTTTGGGGTTGAACCAAGGAAATCATCGAGTTCTCGTGAAGGTACATACGTGTAAGTGACTGCATGGTGGCTTGGGAGGCATCCCTTGTTAAACATTTAAAAAAGAGCATTAGAGTATAGCAGACCAGGAGGTCTACTGTAGCGCAGACCAGGAGGTCCAGACAGACCAGGAGGTCCAGGTACAGCAGACTAAGAAGTCCGCTATAGATAAAGAGTAAAGGAGCACAACACCAGGAAGGGTTGGTGCGGTACCCATATAGGCCATTAAGCTCAGGCTGAAGGAATTCGCAGCCACAATTTTCGATTCCACTGGTCGCTCCGCACATAAGATTAGTTGCTTATGTGCAGAACGATTGTACCGCACGTAATTGTGTGCATTAGTTAGTAACTTGACCAAGTACCATTTGCGTACGCTAGGGGTCATAAACGCTATTTGTACATTCTAACGTGATTTGTGTAATTTTTTTATTTTAAGGGAAGTTCGCTAGTCACTTGGGAACTATCCAACAACCAATAGTTACTGGAAAGGGTTAAGTGCTCTTCGGATCACACCCACATGTTCCAGTAAATAGAGGTTCAGGTCGCAGGGGCCCTAGGTCGAGTACGCCAGCGCTAGAGCAGTGTGTGGGCGTATTGGTCGACGTGGGCGAGTGAGTGGAGTACTCGGTAAACTGCCACCGCCGGCCTACCCCGGACATCTTGGTTTTTGTAAGGGTTCGCTGAAGACCCTGATTTGAAGGTCAGAGGTAGTGAAAGCAACACCTGCAAAGATGGGGGCCAGTTGTTCAGGTAGGGGGCGATCAACCTCGGTTCGGGTTGATTTAGTAAACCGACCAATCGGGTCGGCAAGGTATGTAATGTGTGAGAAATACGGTTCACACACAGAAGGTTTGTGCGATGAATGGGAAAGAATGACTGTGCACGATGGGGAAAAGTTCCCACGGGTAGGCAGTTTTAGTCCCGAGGTGTTACAGAATCTAAGGAGAAGGATATGTCTCATTAAATCTGCAAAGAGACGGATCAAACATTATGATTATTTACAGTTATGGCAACAGGAAGGTGAAATACAAAGAAGATTGGCTCAAGCGGGTGGATCTAACCCTATCAGAAAAACTGATAGCCACCGCGCCACCACCACCATACATAACGGGAGAGAAGGTGGTTGCAGAGAATGGCACACTGGTGAATGATAAACATGCACTAAGTAACTGTATAAATGTTAAGACTAATGTAACCAAGATTGTTGATGCTAATGTTAACCCGTGCAAGCTGTATCCTGTTTTAAACTTTCCACAGGATTGTGACCAAGAGGATGAACCAACAACAATATCGGCACTCTCTCTAGCAGCCACCATAGCAGAAACAACAGTGGGCACGGCCCAACCCGTAAGATTAGTATCAAAGGCCCCTAGTGGAGGGACAGGTGAGATCGCATCAACTGGTAAGTACGGCACCATACAATATACTGAAACCATTTCACCACATGCTGTAGAATCTACTCAGAATGATGTTATTGGACTTAATCCCGTTAGGGTAATTGCAGTGCCAAATGGGAAAACTGACACTTCAGGAGTCACTCCTCTCAGACACATTGCCATGCACTGCCCCTTTACCCGAACGGAATTAAGATCAATGGTGTCTGAATTCCCTGATCCTAGGAAAGATCTAGTTGCAAGCCAGGAATACATTAGAGAGCTAGGAAATACTGTGGAGCCCAATAACAAAGACTGGCAGATATTGCTGAGGGCATGTTTACCCTCCAATGTCGACTCAGCAAAATTTTTAGCTGACTTTAAATTAGATGAGAATGTACCCCTTACGGATGTGTACAACCAAGATAATGTAAAGAGAATAAATTTACAGTTAAAAGAGTATTTTCCAGCTGTTGTCAGATGGAACAAAATTTTCTCCATCAAACAGAAAGAGGGAGAAACAGCAGCTGATTATTTTCATCGGGCACTACAGGATATGGCTAAGTATACAGGCATAGAAGACATTAAGACAAATGTGAATCATAGAGAAGTAGCAGTATCTGTGTTAATGGATGGTTTAAAGGAAGTATTGAGGACGAGGGTACAGACCACCCAACCATGTTGGCGAGGTCTGTCGGTGGCTACTTTGAGAGAGGCCGCTGTTGATCATGATCGGAATATCACCAGACACAGGGAGTCGCAGAGCGATAAGTTAATGGCTGTAAGTATACAGGCCCTGACCACCAGACAACCTCTGTATAAATCTCCGACCCCTGTGGGTAAGTCAAATGTGGTAACTTGTTATTACTGTCATAAAGAGGGACACTATGCACGAGACTGTAGATCAAAGAATGCACAAAAATCATATCAACCCCCTAGACAACGACATGACACACGAAATTGGGATCAAGGACCGCAGAGACGGAGTTATGAGCCACACGCAGGGGAAACAAAAAGGTATCCCCCAAAAAGAGACTGGCAAGTCACTGATAGATCCCATTTACCCCCTTCACAGGTAATAGCTGCCAGCGCAATGCAGGGAGGCCACCACGCACCATAGGGGCGAGGCCACACCTGTAATCTGCAGCCAGTGAAATTAATTGCGAACCTTGGAAGTGAACCCGAGGTCACAATTGATGTAGCTGGTAAATCTCTAAATTTCCTTGTAGATACGGGGGCGGCCAAGTCAGTGATAAATTCGACCGTGGGCATGAGAACCACTGGTAAAACAATTCCAGCCATGGGAGTAACAGGAGTAGTACAGCACTACCCTTTAAGCAAACCTGCAGAGATTACGATAGGGCCTTTGCATACCAAGCATTCTTTCCTGCTGGCTGCATCGGCTCCGACTAATCTCTTAGGGAGAGATTTACTGTGCAAAATGGGATGCGTCATATACTGTACTCCTGAAGGTGTGTTCTTGGATATACCCGAAAACCACGCTCAGGAAGCGCAGGATATGCTAGACTCCCCAACAAGATTAATGTCACACACTGTGGTTGTAAATAGGTGTCCATCCAAGGTAGAGGAAATGATTTCCCAGATACCAGAATCACTTTGGACCAAGGATGGACAAGACACTGGATTGATGGCAAACGTAGCCCCAGTAGTTGTGCAAGTAAAAGATGGTAGGATAGCTCCAAAAATCCCACAATATCCTCTGAAGCCAGAGGTGGAGTTAGGAGCTTTCCCTGTAATAGAGCGCTTGCTACAACAGGGCATTCTGGTAAGGACGTCCAGCACTGCAAATAGTCCCATCTTCCCTGTTAAAAAGAGTGGGGGGAGGGGTTACCGATTAGTGCAGGATCTAAGAGGGATCAACAAAATAGTTGAGAGTCAATTCCCCGTAGTACCAAATCCAGCTGTCATTCTTATGCAAATCCCTCCCACTGCCAAATTTTTCACTGTGATTGACCTCTGCTCCGCTTTCTTCTCGGTACCTCTGCACCCTGACAGTCAATACTTATTTGCATTTACATACAGAGGAGTTCAGTACACTTGGACTCGATACCACAAGGTTTCATAGACAGTCCAAGTATTTTCTCACAAGCTCTGCATGATTGTTTACAGTCTTTCCAACCAGAGAGTGGATCAATATTGATCCAGTACGTGGATGATTTACTACTGTGTTCAGATTCACTGGAAGCGTCCCTGAGAGATACGAAACAGCTCCTGTTTCATCTTTCAGACACAGGACACAAGGTTTCCAAAGACAAGTTACAATTATGCCAGACCCGTGTGAAGTATTTGGGACACTGTCTAACACAAGGACTGAGACACCTTACCGCTGATAGAATTCAAGCAATTCGTGACATGACCCTGCCACAAACCCAGAACAGATTAGAACGTTTTTAGGAATGTGTGGGTATTGCCGTAACTGGATCCCAGGTTTTTCCATACTGGCCTTACCTTTGCAGGAGATGGTCTCATCAAGCAAACCTGATCGGATTTCGCACACAGACGAATCTGAGATGGCATTTGAGAGACTTAAACAGTGCCTAACGCAGGCACCAGCATTAGGTATGCCAGACTATGGGAAACCCTTTGAGCTGTACGGAACAGAGAGTGCTGGGTGCGCAGCAGGTGTCTTAACCCAGAAGCATGGTGATGCCAGCAGGCCGGTAGCCTACTACAGCGCTCAGCTAGATACGGTAGCGCGATCCCTCCCCACATGCTTGCGAAGTGTTGCAGCAATAGCATTGCTAGTCACAAAAAGCGAAGATGTAGTGCTAGGACACAACCTCACAATTCATACACCACATGCAGTGTCAGCCTTACTAAATTCTGCCCAAACCAGACACGTCTCATCAGCGCGGTTTACAAGATGGGAATTGGCATTGATGGCCCCCGTAAACATCACCATAAGGAGATGCAGCGCATTAAATCCTGCAACGTATCTCCCAGGTGTGCCTGGACAGGCACAAAGGGTGGAGGATGAGAGTGATGGTGAAGGAGGATTTAATACAGGGGATGACATGCATGATTGTATGGAATATTTGACCCAAAATTTCACGGCAAGGCCTGACATCAGTGACAACCCACTGGAAGATGTAGATTTTACTTTCTACACTGACGGTAGTTGTCACAGACAGACGGACTCGGGAGACTTGTGTACTGGATACGCAGTCGTAGATGACCAAGGTACCATAGAAGCAGAACCGCTAGGCCCACCTCACTCAGCACAAGTTGCTGAACTGGTTTCCCTAACCAGAGCATGTGAATTGGCTAAGGGCAAGTCAGCCAATATTTACACAGATTCTAAGTACGCCTTCGAAGTAGTCCATGATTTCGGAGCCCTATGGCGCCTCAGAAATTTCATGACGGCAGCTGGCACACCCGTAGCGCATGCAGCCCACATCAAAAGACTTCTAACAGCGATACAGGAACCCGACAGAGTGGCTGTTATCAAGTGTAAAGCTCACACGTATAGCCAAGACCCGGTATCACTTGGTAACAGCCGAGCAGACGAAGCGGCTAAATCAGCAGCTGGTAACCCCATACAAACATATAGTACACGACTGATGGTATTTAATACTGTAAACACACAGAAATTGTGTGAAATGCAAAATTTGTGTTCCCCACAGGAAAAGGCAGTCTGGAGGTCAAAAGGATATGGCCAGGAGTCCTCAGGACTCTGGACTGATGGACATGGTAAACCAGTGGCACCCAGAGCATACCTTCCAAGTCTAGCGGAAGCAGCACACGGGCTGACTCATCTAGGCAAAGAAGGAATGTGTAAGCTAGTAAGAGCTTATTGGTGCGACCCAGGATTTTCTTCCCACGCGGGTAAAAGAGCGATGACATGTCTCACCTGCTTGAGGAAGAATATCGGAAAGGCAATACCGACAGAGCCATCCCATATCCCTCCGACAGATGGTCCTTTCCAGGTAATACAGATTGATTTCATACAATTGCCACCTTGTAGAAATTTAAAGTATGTTTTGGTCTGTATTGATGTGTTCTCAAATTGGGTTGAAGCATTTCCTGCGGCCACAAATACCGCTGTATTTACTGCAAAGAAAATTGTGCAGGAATTTGTGTGTAGGTACGGTATCCCTAGAATAATTGAAAGTGATAGGGGTACCCATTTCACAGGTGAAGTCTTTCAAACAATGTGTAAGTTGATGGGAATTAATAGTAAGCTGCATACTCCGTACCGCCCCCAGGCGAGCGCGAAGGTGGAAAGAGTAAACAGCACTATTAAAAATAAATTGAGCAAGGTAATGACTGAAACAGGACTGTTATGGCCTGAAGCTTTGCCAATTGTATTATACAGCATCAGAACCACCCCCAGGTCCCCTCTTAATCTGTCTCCCTTTGAAATTCTGTTTGGTCGACAACCCCATGTTATGATTAACCCCCAGGATGATTTGAAATGTAACAATGAAGTAACCGTAAAGTACTTGGTTAAGATGAGTAAGCAATTGAGGAATCAGAATGATAATCTAAAGTTGGTGATTCCTGATTTGCCAGACAGTAATTGTCATGACATTGAACCTGGGGATTATGTAATGATACAGAATTTTCTACGCTCAGGTTGCCTTATTGACAGATGGGAAGGACCATATCAAGTCTTATTGACCAGCACAACTGCTTTGAAGGTTGCCGAGAGAGAGACTTGGGTCCATTCGTCTCATTGTAAAAAGGTCACTGACCCAGAAAGGTCCCGTGATAAAGAACAGACGGTAGAGGTTGTATCACTAGAGTGTCTGTTCGGGGAGGATTGAGACGACACCTCAGCGCTGAGAATAACAAGACCGGAAGTTTGTCGAGCCAGATTTCTTTTTCCCATTTGTTATTTTCTCCAGTTCCCACCTCCCTCCTATTTCCTTTCCCCCTTCTTATTTTTCTCCTTTTACTCCTCTAAGATGGACTTGCCCCAATAGACTGTGATCCGGATTTTCCTGTTGACCATAATGTTGACCAGAGCAGTCTGTTTCGGTGAGAGTACCATGGAGGTCGAGAAAGGATCGGGAATGGGTTCTGATGACCAGGATGCAGGCGTAGATTTCCAAGAACAACATAATCTCCGAGTAAAGGCGAGTATCAGAAAACGATCTGGTAGCATTGACAATAGAAGGAATTGTGAAGGATTGTTAGCTAAAGAGAACTGCATCTGTAGGCATTGTGACAATATAGTTGAGGATGGGTGCATAAAGAAATGTCAGTCCAGTTTTAATGTCCACATGGACCGGCATCCATTGAGTGACTATCACTCCTTAGTGGGTAAAGTGTTAAATCAGACAGACTGTTGGTTATGCTCTCAAGTACCTCAAGGCCATAGCAAATCAGGACTAGTACCATTCCCTTTAACGGTAGGAGAGGTACTTGAGCTAAGTGGTGGGAGGCCGGTGGACAAGAGGTTTAATATCTCTAGTCCTCCTAGTTTGAAGCTCCACCAATATCATGTGGATAGGTCCTTAGTGTGCTTTAACATTTCCAATCCCCGAAAGCCGGGAAATTGGGAAGTGTCATGGAGTAATCAAACCATGACATTTTCACATAGAGCCGACAGATTGCCCATAGACACAGAACTTATACGCCAGATAGTCGACCATAGGAAATTCTTTCGGTATAGGTACACCTTAGGAAGTAGGATCATGCGAGTTGGAGAAGTATCACCAGGATACTGTGCACAGATCGTACAAACTGATACGTGTACTAAACAGATGGGAGAATTAGGGTTAGGAGAGTTCACATGGAAAATTTGTAATATGGTTATGTCACACTCCGTCCCATATGTTCTCCCCGATGATGCATATTTCATATGCGGGAGGAAGGCGTATAAGTGGCTTGCCCCAAACTCAGAAGGGTTATGTTATATTGGAAAGGTACTGCCTGAGGTAATGACTGTATCCCACACTAAAATGAAGGATATTCACCGCAGTGCCCAAGCTCCTTATACTCACACTCATTACGAGCACATCGTTAAGCGGCACCTGATAGAGAAAACAGAGCATCCGGCCTCTGACCTGATCCATGAATCCACCGGGATTCAATTCCTAATCGCGTTAGATATCACTCGAACCGCCAGAGGAGTGATAAGTTACAAATATATATCTGCGCTTGCAAATTTATTAGACAATATCACCGAAATGTATGACGACACATTCAGGTACACTGGGAAAGAGTCACAAGCCTACAAAACAGAACTGGTTCAGCATAGGATGATTCTCAATTACCTCACAGCTGTGACAGGCGGGTATTGTGTTACCCTGGCAACTCAATATGGAATCAAGTGCTGCACGTACATTACAAACAGCACGGAGGACCCAGCCGAGGTCATAGACCAAAAGATGGATGACATCTTGCAATTAAAATGGGAGTTCCGAAGGAAACACAATCTCACCCTTGCTGCTGTGGGTAATGAGCTGACCAGTTGGGTGCCATGGTTGAACCCACGAAATTGGTTCTCTGGTTTAGGAGAATGGGCCCAAGGTATTATCATGGATGTAGGGAAATTTCTTTTGTGTATTCTGGGTGTCATCATATTGGTCGGTCTGATATTTAGATGCGTTCGGGTTTTAACGAAGTGTAAACGTAGTGCCCGAGTGATGAGTCTAAGGAGCGAGGACACTGTACTAACAACAACTAATTTGATGTATGACCCAACGATAGAGACAATGTTGTGAGGAAAATGTGATTCCACGGTCCGTTTCTTTCACCCGTTTCTCCTTTGTTTTTCTCCAAGGTACAAAGACTCGCTTGGAAGAAGGATTTGAAGACCACATTTATACAAAGATTTTTTTTATGGACTATGTTGCCGGCCCCCAATATCCCTAGTGACTTTAATGAAAACGCTAGCCCAGAACTTTAGTGATTTAAAATTTTATGGACATTGAAACGGCTTTGCTCGCATTATAGCAAAAGCATCGGGAGACTACAGTCAACATGTACATCGAGACAAGACACAAGACAAGACCTCAATCAACAAATGTATATTAAACTCACATAGTTTATGACTGCATTTACCATAATTGCTTCTTATCTTCATTTCTACAACCTTCAGGTAATGACACACATAGTCGATAGGGAATATAGGCACAGATATCAGCATTTGCATATTCCCCCCATTCATGTATCATCAACTAAAATGTGCTCCCCCATTTTGTTGCAACCAAAAGCCGAAACGAGCTCGGTAAAGTTTGACAGCCCATCCACAGGCCCGTAATACGGGTTAAGAAGGAATTCAAATGTATACTTCGCAATACCTCGAAGCTTAATTTAAAACACGTACGGCACGATGATACATGACCCCTCAAACATGGATTCATACACACATGCTTCTACTATCTCACTAGGTCATACCTTTTTCCCACCTTCCTCTCTTCTCCCTTACCCAATCATAGAAATGTATTTATACATGACATATATTTTTCTCTTTTTGAACTGTTTTAGGAAGTGGAAGTTATTGATGACTGCCAAAGGGTGGACTGTCAAAGTCAAAAAAATATCATGCTACACGTTGCCATATAGTCACCTCATGCGCGTGCCTGCTGCACGTGCACATTCTCTCCCGTGCGTGCGGATATACGCAGCCGCGTGATTTTGCCTCGGCCATGCGCTCGAGCGCGTGGTATGTGCATTTACGGTAGAGTTTGTGTGCGTCTAGCGGGCGACTCAATCGTTTAATAATAAAACCAAATAGTATGTTTTATAGATAATGTTCCCCTTAATAATGACTGTAAGTTTGTTTAATGTAAATGGTCGCTGGACAGAGGAATTCCTCTTTGTATGGTACGAAGGGTCAGACAGGGTTTGAACAGCTGTGTCTGGTACCTAACTAAAGAACATTTTAATAGCAACAATCCGGTGTTGGTTAGGTAAAGATTAATCGCTCCTGCGTATAGTTATGGCCATTAGTAGATTCTGGACATTTCATATATTTGCGATTCATTACCCATGCGGCGGGAATCTTCAGATTCCCTCCCACCTGAGCAGTTTGATATAGTCACAGCCCTCCTGTTCAAACTAACCTATGACCTTTTGTTATGATGCGAGGAGACATTCCTGTGTCCAATGAACAATGAGATTATAGGTCCCTTTGTAGTATACTGTACTCAGTGTATATAAGATCAGCCAGCCTGGGCAGCTCTCTCTCACTCCACAAACGGTTTTCATATTGACTAACTCGGAGCTGGTACCAGGCTGCGCAGCGATCATTCCCAGTGTGTGTAAGTAATTCTCTGCAAACCAACTTATTCTCTGTTTGTATTGGCCATTCCCTCTCTCTCTGTTATAGTATAAGTTTGTGACGCTATTGTATATTTTCTGTCTAGATATTCTGTTAGAATTATATGTTAGTCTGTAGTGTATGACTTGTGAACTGTTTTACCTTTTTCGATATAACTAAAAGCTTGTTAGTAAAGGTCTTGGAACCTTAGCACGGTATCGTGTGTTCATTACATTGCAGAGGGTAATAGGAGCGTCTCGATCGCTCAAACAGCTTTAGTGTTAATCAGGTTAAGCAGCGTTATATCGCTACAGTGTTTCAGAACAAGGTTTACAGCATAAGAGTATCCTTTCTGTGTGTTACATTCAAGGTTTACTGATTATCATCTTGTGAGCGTCTGCGCCGCTCGTGATCTCCTCGTGGTCCCGAGCGTCCGCTACGCTGGTAGCGTAGCATTACGGTAGTCGCTCGCCTATAGCGTGCTCGACACCACGCATTAAGCTGTGAGCGAGCGTGCCGCATGTGCGTCTCGATCACGGCCAAGCGTATGCTACGCTAAGTGCGTACCCTTACGGTACCCCATACGCCAATTGCGTACTGTGTCTCTTACCCATTATTGTGAAGGTTATAAGGTAATCAAATCAGCATTATCAGTAGTATAATGTTTGGCAGCTGTCACCACAGAGATCACCAATTTATGGCAGCAGCAATAACAGTTGAGCTCACTGGGCCCAGCAGTAGAACTGAGATGGTTGCGGTAAATGCCCCAAACCACTTGGTGTAATGACTCATCAGCACTAACATGTAATTTCCCGGGTTCCGGCGTTGTATGGAGTGACACGCAGCTTGTGTAGCTCCGGTGCCTGCCGCCACTAACAGCCCCATATCGCCCATTCTGGGCGTCCACTGAGCGGCCTGCCATACCCGCTCACCTCCTGCAGCTCCGGCCACCCTGTATGGACCGTTTCCTGGCCCCCGCGATGCAGGGAAAGAACTCCCGCGCCAGGTCTGAGGTCCACGGCTCGGCTTCTAAAATGGCCGCTGTGGCCTCCCTAGACGCTGGAGCTCACCCAGCAGCTGCACCCGCTGCTCCTGCGGCCCTTGTCCCCTCCAGCTCTCCTGCCTGGTGGGCTCCACGGCTGCTGGGACCCCATCGCCCTCAGATATACCTGGGCATCCATTATCTTATGCTGACATTGTCAGGGTAGTAAAAGAAACTGTTCAGCCTTTATTCCAGGAACAAACACAGTTGCATGCTGCTGCACTACAGCAGGCTGTCTTGGATATCAAAAGTCAGTACAAACAGCTGTCTAAACGTATTTTACAAGTGGAACATACTGCTGGTGAGAATTTCCAACAAATTGCCGAACTTTCTGACATCTCTGCTAAATTACAGAAATCTGAAAACCTGGTATGGTCAAAGATTAACGACCTGGAAAATAGGTCGGATCGCAATAACCTTCGGCTTATTGGGCTTCTGGAGTCGGTTAAGGGACAGGCTCTTTATCATTTCCTCCGACATACTCTTCCTGATCTTCTTGGAATACAAGATGTCTGCTCGGACCTAGTGGTGGAATGTGCACATAGGACAGGCCCCACCCGCCCCTCCTCCACTTCATCATGACCGCGTGCTGTGCTGTTTCGGTGTCTCAACTTTCTCCATAAAGAAGCTCTCTGGTTGGCTTCCCGTTGTGTACGGGATCTTGGTTGGGAAGATGCCAAATTGTTACTCTTTCAGGATTTTTCTCCGGAGCTCACCAGACTCCGTAAGGCATTCTCACCTATATGCTCTAAATTGGTCCAGGAGGGCCGAAAATTTGCACTACTCTACCATGCGCGCCTGAGGATCTTTGATGGCACATCCTTTAAGGATTTTCATACCCCGGAGGATGCTGCTGCTTATCTTTCGGAAGCCGCCACCTCTGACCCGTCGCTGAAATAGCCGTGCTCTACTGAATCTGATCTGGAACTCTCCTCATCCCTTGTTGCTCTGTTGCTGCTTTATATATTGCATATTTCTCTCTCCCTAACCTTGTGGACTATGTGATCCTCTGTCGATCTATTTGGACTTGTTCACCGCATCCACGCTGGTCCTCTGGGTGATGTATATGTACCTCTAGACTAACATAAGTGCATTCTCTGTTATGTGTTCCCATGTATACATGTTTGTTCTTGTGAAGTTATATATCCATGCTACCTGTTTTGTGCTCTGCCTCCACCCGTTTGGGAACCGGTTGATATTATCTTGGCCCTCACCTCCATTCCCCCATATCCCCCTTAACTCCCCCTACCTTATCCTCCCCGCACCCCCCCTCTCCCCTCCCCTCCCCTCCCCTATGCTGCTCGATATAGTGGTATTGGCTAGGAGCAATGTCCTCCTCGCTGTATATGGTTATTGCCTCACTTGACTTACCATGAAGTTATTTTCTAATTGTTATTGCGGGACCCCCCGATGGGTCTTGTTTCCTTTTCTCGTTTCTATGTCTATACTGCTCTTTTGTTTTCCCCTTCCCTCTCTCCCTCCTGTGTCTCTCTCTCCCCTCCGTTACCTATGGGATTGTAGGATGTTTTCAGTTGTGATTGCCCCCAATCATATGTCTTATGTCTGCCATTAAAGTGGGTACGTGGAACGTGGGGGGTATTCACTCTCCCATCAAATGGAAGAAAATACTGCTTTATTTAAATAAAATGCATATGGATCTAGTGTTTTTGCAGGAAACGCACCTTCTTTCCCCGGAGGCCCAAAAGCTGGGTGTCCTCGGTTGGCAGGTGCTTTCTGATGCTCCTTACTCCTCTAAGGCTAGGGGAGTACTTATCCTTGCTAAACGCAACCTGCATATAGAGGTACTCACCTCTTTGTGTGATCCTGCTGGTAGATTCCTTATTCTTGAGATTTTACTTCATAACACCAAATATGTTTTATGTACTGTTTATGCCCCAAATTCTTATTCAAAGGTATTTTTCAAGAGTCTCATTACTAAATTGTACCCATTTATGTCTCTCCCAATGATTGTGGGCGGAGACTTCAATGTTGTGGTCTCCGCTTATATGGACTCGAATTCCTCCGCTCGTGCACGCCTCCCCCCTGCCCTAGGTGTCCCATTCTTTGCTCAGCAATTACATCTGACTGATGCTTGGAGATTTCTTCACCCCACTGATAGGGAGTACTCGTGTCTCTTGGCTGCCCATGGCACCGTGTCCAGAATTGATTTTTTTATTGTTGTCGGATTCTCTGATCCCTCAAAGTAGTGAGGCTCAGATGGAAACGATATCCCTTTCTGATCATGCTTTGGTCTGGGCTTGCTTAACTACTTCGCTAGATCGCGGCTCTTTTAAATGTTGACGTTTCCCAACTTCCTTCACCTCCTCATTGCAGTTTCGGAATAGGTTGGAGGCATTTTGGGAGGAGTTCAGACTGGATAATGCAAGTACTTTTGAGACTGATCCTTTATTGTTTTGGCAGACCTCCAAAGCGGTTATCCGGGGTAGGCTTGTGGAATATGTTTCCTCAAGAAAGAAACAGTTTCTTTCTGAATTTAAAACATCTCAACGATGCTTAACTGATGCTTACCAACAATTTAAACAGTCTCCCTCTCCTGCCTCAAAGAAAACATACTTAGAATGTAAATCCCAATTTAACGCTGTATTAGCACTAATGGGAAATCGCCATACCTTTCACAAAAACCACAGTTTTTACAGATTTGGCAATAAAACAGGCCGTCTCCTATCTAATCTTCTGCGGGGTTCTGTGCCTTCCTCGGTGATCCAGTCGCTTAAACGCGGTGATGGCTCATTGGCTACTAAGTCTGTAGACATGGCACAGCTCCTCTCAGAATTTTACACGGACATTTATGCCCATTCCCCTGTTGATGTGCCCACTAAAACTTCTTTCTGGAATTCTGTTTCCCTACCTCAAATCCCGCCTTCGGTTGCTGAGGGCTTCTGCTCCCCAATTACCGCTCGGGAGGTGGAGGCTGCTATCAAACATTTAAAACCCTTAAAAGCCCCTGGACCTGATGGGTTCTCTGGCGAATTCTATAAAATGCTCCAGCCTAAACTGCTGGATATTTTGGTTCTGGTGTTCAATGCAATTCTAACCTCTCACTCCCTCCCTTTATACTTTAATGATGCTCTGGTCCGTCTTTTTCCCAAGCCCGGGAGGGATCCCCATCTCCCCGGCTACTGCCGCCCCATTTCTCTCCTTAATGTTGACTATAAACTTTTTACAAAAATTATTGCTGACAGATTAAAGGGAGTGCTTCCCTCAATTATTCATCCGGATCAAACTGGTTTCATCTCGGGCAGGCATTACACTAATAATATCCGTAAAGTTCTTGCAGTGGCTAGCTGGTTGCACTCCAGTGGAGACCCGGACCCCCAATACATCCTTTCATTGGATGCGGAAAAGGCGTTTGACCTTGTTACTTGGGACCACCTGCATACCACGCTGGAGAGGTTTGGGTTTCCGCTGGACTTGATCAACATGCTCCAAAATTTATATTCCCCCTCCTCTTCCCGTATTATGTGTAATGGCTACTTATCTGCAACCATTCCCCTTCACAGGGGCACCAGACAGGGCTGCCCCCTCTCCCCACTCTTATTTGCCATTGCCATAGAGCCCTTGGCTATTAAGTTGCGTCACCTTCCCGGATACTCTGGAGTTCTGGTCCGTAACCATGAGCTTCGTGTGAGTTTATTCACGGATGATATGCACCTTTTCATTTCAAATCCTGAGACCTCTATCCCGCCAATTATGCAAGTCATTTCTGAGTTTGGTACTTTTGCAGGGTACCGTGTTAATGCTTCCAAGTCTGAACTCTTCCCACTCACTCCGGCTGCTTGTACGCGCACCTCTTCACCTGTCCTTACTCAATTCCAGATGAATAATACGAAACTTAAATATTTGGGTATATATTTTGCAGTGAATATCTCAGATTTATATTCGGCCAACTATACAGCGGTTTTTAACAAGGTATCACAGTTGCTGTCCACCTGGTCCTCTCTTCCTGTCTCTCTGTTAGGGAGAGTAGCCATCCTGAAGAGTATTATGTTCCCTAAGATCTCTTATCTCCTCCAGATGATCCCTATCCAGCCCCCTGGCAAAGATTTATTGTTATATGATAAACTGTTTTCTAAATTACTTTGGAACCATAAGAGATCTCGGGTCTCCCTTCCCAAGCTTAAGCTTCCTCGGGCTAAGGGTGGGCTGGCTGTCCCTGACCTCTTGGCATTCTTCCGGGCTGTGAATTTTAGGTATATCTTGGATTGGCTATTAGGCACCTCCTCATATGTTAATTATGATGTAGAGCAAGATCTTGTGTATCCCTACGATTTCAGAGCGCTGCTACACACCCCAAAAACCCTCCTCCCGTCTCTGGCGCATTCTAATATTCTTTTTTGGGATACTTACCGCTCCTGGGGAGCCATAAACAAAGCCCTACACCGAAACCCAGAATATTCCGCTTTTATTCCTTTTTGCGGGAACCCCTGTTTCACTCCACCTTTTGACAATACCAAATTCCCTGCGTGGAAGTCTAGGGGCATCGCCCTTATTCGTGATGTATTTGACCCGGGTGGACTTGTGCTGTCATTTGCAGATTTAGCCGAGAGACACGGTATGCCCTCAATCTCTCCCCATCCCTCCTATGCACAAGCGGAGGGTGGACCCTCTGTCCCCCTTATTGGTCACATTACCGACTCTTTCATACAAAGTCAGCTGGTTGTACCAGGATTTGTTACCTAGCAAGCCTGATGTTCTCTGGCCCCCTATGTTATCTAAATGGTCAAGTGAGTGGTCCTGGGATCCAGAGGTGAACTGCTTCCTTTACCCCCTCCCCTCTATCCTGAAAGCCCTGCATTCTGCTCAGCTTCAGGAAATCCACTTTAAATTTTTACATCTGGCTTATATTGCCCCGGGACAGCAGAAATATATGGTCTCTACAGACTCTGGACACTGTCTTAAGTGTAAAGCGCCGAATGCCCTTTTTATGCACAATTTCTGGCACTGTCCAAAGATTAAAAGGTTCTGGAATAAGATATTGTGGTATGTAAGATCTACTTTCCAGATCACGCTCCCTCTGGACCCAGCAGTGCTCCTTGGCCTTAACACTACAGCCTGGTGTTTACCCCCCTCTCAAGCTCATTATGTTCCGTTTCTGTATGTATTGTTGACTATGGGAAAGAAATTAATTTTAAATCATTGGATATATCGAACTTCTCCCTCTCTTGCTAACCTCAAGTCCCTTCTTACTACTACGTTATATTTTGAGCAACAATCTACTCTCCCAGACCTTGACCGTAATGCTCTGCCTTTCTACAAGAAGTGGGGACCGTATATTGACTCTCTGCCATCTCCCCAACAACTCCATGTACTGAAAATATTTGACTCCCTTAGTTGGGATTCTTATCGCAAACTATGTATTTCTATTGGTGATAATCCCCTTCTGGCCCCTAGGTGACGCTCGTTCCCTTCCCATTGGCACGGAACGGGTTGGTCCCTTCGCTAATTATGTGTGTGCCGTGTTTCACAGGTTTTAGCATCTGCAACCCCCCCTTCTCCTCCCTATTAATTCATATCCATGTCTCTGTTGTTCTGCTCTTTTTCTTTCTCTGTTGCTGTATTATTAATCTCGTTTGTATGTATTAGTGTAGATTTTATATTGTATATTGCACTTTGGGTCTGGATTTTTGACAATATGTACTACTGTTGTTGTGAAGCTGCATTGACATGGTTTCCTATGCTGTTTAAATTTACCCACGATGCCAGTGGTGGTTTTCGATACTTAGTCTTACCCTCTGTTGCCTACCTGTACCAAGCATATATTTCATCTGCACTTTGTATTGTACTGCATTGTTTTTCTATGTCTTTTGTGGAAAAAACCCAATAAATATATTTTCCAAAAAAAACCAAAAACATGTAATTTCCCACATATGTCACTGTTTAATATCAGCGGGGAGATGATGGTGCGGGGTAAAGGGGCAGAGAGCTGATGCACAGCCATTACCAACTGCCACAACCAACTGTCGCCCGCATGCCACATTTGAATTCTCCATGGTATAAAACCCCAGCGCACTGCAATATCACTGGCATTTACTCAGTTGAAGCTGCTGTGGACATGTGAGAAAAGCCTCTGGAAGAGTGAACTAGTCTGTACTCTGTGCCTAGTGACTACTTCCCACCAGTGATCGGATCAGAGTGCACAATCAGATCTGTGCTGTGTGTGTGTGTGTGTGTGTGTGTGTGTGTGTGTGTGATTTTTCTTTTTTTTTTCTTTTTTTTACTGTTGTGCACTTACTTTTAACTTTGTACTACATCAGCAGCTGCAATGAGTCGGAGGGAATTAGCCCAGCTGATTGGACCGGGTCCAAACCAGAACATCATTGGGACGTGGCTGAGATCAGGATGTCTCAGACCATCAACAAGGGCAACCTCACAAAGACTGACCTCAGTAAGACCAACATCAGCAAGACCAACCTCAGAAAGGGCACCAATGGCTTCAGATTAACATCGCTTGCCCCCTGTGCCGTGCACAGTGCTTTGACTTCAACGCATTCTGCCAGTCTCTATGAAAGATCCCAACAGCTACTAATCTACAGGTCAAGGCAGCATATAAAACAACGTGACTGGCAACAAGGAGGAATGAGACAGATAGATCTTTTTTAGATGATTTATACAGTATCTCCATTCCTGGAGCTGGGAGGTCTCTTGCTTCTGAGATCGTTGGACAGGAAAGTACAGTCCTTTTTGACTGCAGCCTTTGAATACTGTGTGGTTTGCTTTTCTCTTTCTTTCTTTTTTATTCCTTCTCTACCCCCTTCAGTTTCTTCTTTGAGTCCTGCTTTGTCTATACCCTTCCCATGAGCCACCGCTGTGGCTCATTCCTGTTTGTGTTCTGTGTAACTGCAGCCTGTCTCCTGTATGTGTGGTCTGTGCAGTTTCATCTGTCAGATATTAGGCCATTACCTTGTGTCTGGTTTTCCAGCTGCAGTTAATCAGTGTTCAGGAGGCTTGTTCTTTTCCAGCCATCCTGATTGGGGCTTGCTCCCTTTATTACCCAGCTTGCTGTTCACCTGAGGCCGTTTATAGCTTCAAGTTCCTGTTTGTACCTGGTCCCTGTTCATTGATGGAGTCTAGAATCTGTGCAGTTAGTGCTGTCTCTTCCAGCTGTGGTGCCTGATGTTTAGAGTCCAGGAGCCGCATCCGATGTTTAGATTCCAGGAGCCGCGTCCGCTCTTCCGACCCCAGGAGGGGTGTCCGATATGCCAACCTCAGGGGGGAAGTCTCTGATGCCGACCCCAGGAGGGGAGTCTGCTGTCCTAGATTCCAGAGAGACCGCCATAGCTATAGACCCATGAGAGGCCGCCATAGGCAAAGACTTAGGAGAAGTCTCGAGTGGCAAAACCCAAGGAGGGGTTTCGAGTGGCAAAACCCCAGGAAAGGTCTCGAGTGGAAAAACCCCAGGAGGGGTCTTGAGTGGAAAACCCCCAGGAGAGGTCTTGAGTGGAAAAACCCCAGGAGGGGTCTCGAGTGGCAAAACCCCAGGAGGGGTCTTGAGTGGCAAAACCCCAGGAGGGGGTTCGAGTGCCAAAACCCCAGGAGGGGTCTCGAGTGGCAAACTCCAGGAGGGGTGCCTGAGCTGCAAACCCCAGGAGGGGTCTTGAGTGGCAAAACCCCAGGAGGGGTCTCAAGTGGAAAAACCCCAGGATGGGTGCCTTAGCTGTCAAGCCCAGGATGGGTCGCTAATGCCAAATTCCTAGGAGGGCACTCAAGAGGCACAATTCCAGGATGGGTTCTTGAAGCCGTTACCTCAGGAGGGGACTTGAGAGGCATAGTCCTGGAAGGGGGCCCAGAAGCTGCTTCCCTAGGAGGATACTCAAGAAACAGCCTCACCGGAAGTTCCGAAGGCCACAGCCTCAGCAAAGGTCTTGAAGGCCATAAGCTGATAATTATTTTTAAAATGTGGACCGTTACTTCCAACTCATTGATAACTAGGGCCCAAATGTATTAAGCCTTAAAAAATGATAGAGTGGAGACTGATAAAGAGTGATAAAGTACCAGCAATCAGCTTCCTAACTGCCATGTTACAGAATTTACTTGATAAATGACAGTTAGGAGCTGATTGGCTGGTACTTTATCAGCCTTCACTGTATCACTTTTTAAGGCTTCATACGTTTGGGACTGAAACCTTAAACCCAGGCAACGCTGGGTACTTCGGCTACTAACTTATTTTTCTTAATTATTCTTACAAAGACTATGGCCCTCATTCCGACCTGATCACTAGCAGGCTACTTTTAGCACTGCTGTGATCAGGTAGTCGCCACCTACAGGGGAGGGGGGAATCGCTGTGCAGGGCTGCGCTCGCTTGAGCAGAGAGCTGCACAAACAAAAGTTTGTGTAGTTTCTGCACAGCTCAGGACTTACTCACCCGCTGCGATCATCCAAGATGGAGCTGATGTCAGGATCCCTCCCTGAAAACGGCTGGGCACGCCTGCGTTCGGATGGACACTCCCTGAGAATGGTCAGTTGACGCCTCCAGCCGGCCTCTTCCTGTCAACCTTCTTGCGGACACGGGTGCGATCGCTTTCTTCATTAGCTCTGTCACTCCCTGACGACGGCCGTTGCCAGGGAGCGACGCGCCTGCGCATTGTGACCCATGTGCAGGCGTATTACAGACCTGATTGCACCGCTGCAAAAACGGCAGCGTGCGATCAGCCCTGTACACACTGGGTGATCTCCCCAATTAGCAATCAGCAATATATTTCTGAATGCTAATTAGGGGAGATTGCTAGTGCATACACACTGAACTATATTGTTAAACGATATTGTTCAGTAACGTCATCCCCCCGCATTCAGCGAACAAGCAGCTCAACGACATAGGGGTCATTCCAACCTGATCGCACGCTGCCATTTTTCACAGCGCAGTGATCAGGTCACTACTGCGCATGCGTATGCACCGCAATGCGCAGGCATGTCGTACAGGTACAAATGGATCATTGCTGTGCGATGGATTTAACAAAGAATCCATTAGCACAGCCGATCGCAAGGAGATTGACAGGAAGAAGGCGTTTATGGGTGTCATCTGACCATTTTCTGGGAGTGTTTGGAAAAACGCAGGTATGTCCAGGCGTTTGCAGGGTGGGTGTGTGACGTCAATTCCGGGACCGGACAGGCTGAAGTGATAGCAGCGGCTGAGTAAGTTCTGAGCTACTCAGAAACTGCACATACTATTTTTGTACCGCTCGTCTGCACATGCGATCGCACCCTTGCACAGCAAATATACACTCCCCAGTGGGCGGCGACTATGCGTTCACACGGCTGCAAAAAGTAGCTAGCGAGCGATCAACTCGGAATGACCCCCATAGTCAAAAATTAGCTGCATGTTCAGTAGATAATGCTTGAACGAGAATGACCCGTGGGTGTGACCATCGTTCAGGCATACACACTACACGATATGAACTATAGATCTTTTAAAAAAGATTGTTATTGTTCATATCGTCAAATGTATCACCTAGTGTGTATGGGGCTTAACAGTAACTAAGAAGAGGAAAAAGAAAAAATACAAGGCAGGAAGTAGAAAGGGAAGGAGAAGGGAATGGTACAAAAGGGATGAGAGGGATCAGCCGCCGTAAAGTAAAAAAAGGAAAAAGTCTGCGGTCCATGAATATACAGTATGCGATTAGCATCGTTACAATGACAGGCGATGGCCCGCAATCAGTATTAGTAAATCCCGCCCACAGTGGGTGTTGTAACTGTAAACATGCCGGTAAGTTGATGTGAATACTTGCTAATATATAAAAAAAAAAGTTGAAAATACAATAATAAAACTTAAAAAAAATGGCCTGTCCCACACCTCAAATGCGTTCCAGCGCTAAGGATCATAACCTTGGCTGATTGCTGCAAATTTAGGATGACAAATTGTGAGGCTGATTCAGAGTTTGGAGCAAAGCATAAAAGAGCAGGTAACTTTGCAACTGGGAAAACACAATGTTGCACTGCAGGTGGGGCAGATGTAACATGTGCAGAGAGAGTAAAGCTGGGTACACACTAGACGATGTGCTCCATGAGTGATGTCGTCACTGTTTGCCCTTGAATGACCTGCATGTTCGGATGATAGGCGATATCATTAACAACCCGTGGGACTGCGCATCATTAACAATATTGTGTATACACGCTGGATGAGAATCGCAACAATGTGTCATTATCGTTCTCCACATTGTTTAAAAAATCGTCTAGTGTGTATCCAGCTTTTGATTTGGGTGGGGTGTAGATTTTGGGTGCAGTGTAAAAAATAAGAATTTACTTACCGATAATTCTATTTCTCGGAGTCCGTAGTGGATGCTGGGGTTCCTGAAAGGACCATGGGGAATAGCGGCTCCGCAGGAGACAGGGCACAAAAAAGTAAAGCTTTACTAGGTCAGGTGGTGTGCACTGGCTCCTCCCCCTATGACCCTCCTCCAGACTCCAGTTAGGTACTGTGCCCGGACGAGCATACACAATAAGGGAGGCATTTTGAATCCCGGGTAAGACTCATACCAGCCACACCAATCACACCGTACAACTTGTGATCTAAACCCAGTTAACAGTATGACAACAGAAAGGGCCTCTTAAAGATGGCTCCTTAACAATAACCCGAATTAGTTAACAATAACTATGTACAAGTATTGCAGATAATCCGCACTTGGGATGGGCGCCCAGCATCCACTACGGACTCCGAGAAATAGAATTATCGGTAAGTAAATTCTTATTTTCTCTATCGTCCTAAGTGGATGCTGGGGTTCCTGAAAGGACCATGGGGATTATACCAAAGCTCCCAAACGGGCGGGAGAGTGCGGATGACTCTGCAGCACCGAATGAGAGAACTCCAGGTCCTCCTTTGCCAGGGTATCAAATTTGTAAAATTTTACAAACGTGTTCTCCCCCGACCACGTAGCTGCTCGGCAGAGTTGTAATGCCGAGACCCCTCGGGCAGCCGCCCAAGATGAGCCCACCTTCCTTGTGGAGTGGGCTTTTACAGTTTTAGGCTGTGGCAGGCCTGCCACAGAATGTGCAAGTTGAATTGTGTTACAAATCCAACGAGCAATCGACTGCTTAGAAGCAGGTGCGCCCAACTTGTTGGGTGCATACAATATAAACAGCGAGTCAGATTTTCTGACTCCAGCCGTCCTTGCAATGTATATTTTTAAGGCTCTGACAACGTCCAACAACTTGGAGTCCTCCAAGTCGCTAGTGGCCGCAGGCACCACAATAGGTTGGTTCAGATGAAATGCTGATACCACTTTAGGGAGAAAATGCGGACGAGTCCGCAGTTCTGCCCTATCCGAATGGAAGATTAGATAAGGACTTTTATAAGATAAAGCCGCCAATTCAGATACTCTCCTGGCAGAGGCCAGGGCTAGTAACATAGTCACTTTCAATGTGAGATATTTCAAATCCACCTTTTTCAATGGTTCAAACCAATGGGATTTGAGGAAATCTAAAACTACATTTAGATCCCACGGTGCCACCGGAGGCACCACAGGAGGCTGTATATGCAGTACTCCCTTGACAAAAGTCTGGACCTCAGGGACAGAGGCCAATTCTTTTTGGAAGAATATTGACAGGGCCGAAATTTGAACCTTAATGGATCCCAATTTGAGACCCATAGATAATCCTGATTGCAGGAAATGTAGGAAACGACCCAGTTGGAATTCCTCCGTCGGAACCCTCCGATCCTCGCACCACGCTACATATTTTCGCCAAATGCGGTGATAATGTTTCACGGTGACTTCCTTCCGTGCCTTAATCAAGGTAGGAATGACTTCTTCTGGAATGCCTTTCCCTTTTAGGATCTGGCGTTCAACCGCCATGCCGTCAAACGCAGCCGCGGTAAGTCTTGAAAAAGACAGGGACCCTGCTGTAGCAGGTCCCTTCTCAGAGGTAGAGGCCACGGTTCGTCCGTGAGCATCTCTTGAAGTTCCGGATACCAAGTCCTTCTCGGCCAATCCGGAACCACTAGTATTGTTCTTACTCTTCTTTGCCGTATGATCTTCAATACCTTTGGTATGAGCGGCAGAGGAGGAAACACATACACTGACTGGTACACCCAAGGAGTTACCAGTACGTCCACAGCTATTGCCTGTGGATCTCTTGACCTGGCGCAATATTTGTCCAGTTTCTTGTTGAGGCGAGACGCCATCATGTCTACAATTGGTCTTTCCCAACGGTCTATTAACATGTTAAAGACTTCTGGATGTAGACCCCACTCTCCCGGATGAAGATCGTGTCTGCTGAGGAAGTCTGCTTCCCAGTTGTCCACGCCCGGGATGAACACTGCTGACAGTGCTATCACGTGATTCTCCGCCCAGCGAAGAATCTTGGCAGCTTCTGCCATTGCACTCCTGCTTCTTGTGCCGCCCTGCCTGTTTACATGGGCGACCGCCGTGATGTTGTCCGACTGAATCAACACCGGCTTTCCTTGCAGGAGAAGTTCCGCCTGGCTTAGAGCATTGTAGATTGCTCTTAGTTCCAGAATGTTTATGTGAAGAGACTTTTCCAGACTCGTCCATACTCCCTGGAAGTTTCTTCCTTGTGTGACTGCTCCCCAGCCTCTCAGGCTGGCGTCCGTGGTCACCAGGATCCAATCCTGAATGCCGAATCTGCGGCCTTCTAATAGGTGAGCCTTCTGCAACCACCACAGAAGTGACACCCTTGTCTTTGGTGACAGGGTTATTCGCAGGTGCATCTGCAGATGCGACCCTGACCATTTGTCCAACAGATCCCTTTGGAATATTCTTGCATGGAATCTGCCGAATGGAATTGCTTCGTAAGAAGCCACCATTTTTCCCAGGACTCTTGTGCATTGATGTACTGACACTTTTCCTGGTTTTAGGAGGTTCCTGACCAGATCGGATAACTCCTTGGCTTTTTCCTCTGGAAGGAAAACCTTTTTCTGAACCGTGTCCAGAATCATTCCTAGGAACAGCAGACGAGTTGTCGGGATTAAATGGGATTTTGGAATATTCAGAATCCACCCGTGTTGTCTTAGCACCTCTTGAGATAGTGCTAAAGCTGTCTCCAGCTGTTCTCTGGACCTTGCCCTTATTAGGAGATCGTCCAAGTATGGGATAACTAATACGCCTTTTCTTCGAAGAAGAATCATCATCTCGGCCATTACCTTGGTAAAGACCCGAGGCGCCGTGGACAATCCGAACGGCAGCGTCTGAAACTGATAGTGACAGTTTTGAACAATGAACCTGAGGTACCCCTGGTGTGCGGGGTAAATCGGAACGTGTAGATACGCATCCTTGATGTCCAAGGATACCATAAAGTCCCCTTCTTCCAGGTTCGCTATCACTGCTCTGAGTGACTCCATCTTGAACTTGAACTTTTTTATGTAGAGGTTCAAGGACTTCAGATTTAGAATAGGCCTTACCGAGCCATCCGGCTTCGGTACCACAAATAGAGTGGAATAATACCCCTTTCCTTGTTGTAATAGGGGTACTTTGACTATCACCTGCTGAGCGTACAGCTTGTGAATGGCTTCCAACACCCTCTCCCTTTCGGAAGAGACGGTTGGTAAGGCAGACTTCAGGAAACGATGAGGAGGATCCGTCTCTAATTCCAACCTGTACCCCTGAGATATTATCTGCAGGATCCAGGGGTCTACCTGCGAGTGAGCCCACTGCGCGCTGTAATTTTTGAGACGGCCCCCCACTGTCCCCGAGTCCGCTTGAGAGGCCCCAGCGTCATGCTGAGGTTTTTGCAGGAGCCGGGGAGGGCTTCTGTTCCTGGGAAGGAGCTGCCTGTTGGTGTCTCCTCCCTCTTCCTCTGCCTCGTGGCAGGTACGACAAGCCCTTTGCTCTCTTATTTTTGTAGGAGCGAAAAGGCTGCGGTTGAAAGGTCGGTGCCTTTCTCTGTTGGGGAGTGACTTGAGGTAAAAAAGTGGATTTCCCGGCAGTAGCCGTGGCCACCAAGTCTGATAGACCAACTCCAAATAACTCCTCCCCTTTATACGGCAAAACCTCCATGTGATGTTTTGAATCCGCATCGCCTGTCCACTGTCGTGTCCATAAGGCTCTTCTGGCTGAAATGGACATAGCACTCACCCGAGATGCCAGTGTGCAAATATCCCTCTGTGCATCACGCATATAGATAAATGCATCCTTTATTTGTTCTAACGACAGTAAAACATTGTCCCTATCTAGGGTATCAATATTTTCAATCAGGGATTCTGACCAAACTACTCCAGCACTGCACATCCAGGCAGTTGCTATAGCTGGTCGTAGTATAACACCTGCATGTGTGTATATATTCTTTTGAATAACTTCCATCTTTCTATCTGATGGATCCTTAAGTGCGGCCGTCTCAGGAGAGGGTAACGCCACTTGTTTGGATAAGCGTGTGAGCGCCTTGTCCACCTTAGGGGGTGTTTCCCAGCGCGCCCTAACCTCTGGCGGGAAAGGGTATAATGCCAATAACTTTTTTGAAATTATCAACTTTTTATCAGGAGCAACCCACGCTTCATCACACACGTCATTTAATTCTTCTGATTCAGGAAAAACTGTTTGTAGTTTTTTCACACCATACATAATACCCTGTTTTACGGTATCTGTAGTATCAGCTAAATGTAACGTCTCCTTCATTGCCAAAATCATATAACGTGTGGCCCTACTGGAAAATACGTTTGAATTTCTACCGTCGTCACTGGAATCAGTGCCCGTGTCTGGGTCTGTGTCGACCGACTGAGGCAAAGGGCGTTTTACAGCCCCTGACGGTGTTTGAGGCGCCTGGACAGGCATTAATTGATTGTCCGGCCGCCTCATGTCCTCAACTGACTGTTTAAGGGAAGATAAACCATCACGTAATTCCACAAATAAAGGCATCCATTCTGGTGTCGACCCCCTGGGGGGTGACATCTGCATATTTGGCAATTGCTCCGCCTCCACACCAATATCGTCCTCATACATGTCGACACCACGTACCGACACACACCGCAAACTCACAGGGAATGCTCTAATGAAGACAGGACCCACTAGCCCTTTTGGGGAGACAGAGGGAGAGTCTGCCAGCACACACCACAAAGCGCTATATATACAAGGGATATCCTTATATTAAGTGCTCCCTTATAGCTGCTTTAATATATATATATATATATAGCCATTAATGTGCCCCCCCTCTCTGTTTTACCCTGTTTCTGTATTGCAGTGCAGGGGAGAGACCTGGGAGCCGTTCTGACCAGCGGAGCTGTGACAGAAAATGGCGCCGTGTGCTGAGGAGATAGGCCCCGCCCCTTTTTCGGCGGGTTCTTCTCCCGCTATTTTTCCAGTCAGGCAGGGGTTAAATATCTCCATATAGCCCCTATGGGCTATATGTGAGGTATTTTTAGCCTTGTATAAGGTTTATATTTGCCTCTCAGAGCGCCCCCCCCCAGCGCTCTGCACCCTCAGTGACTGCCCAGTGAAGTGTGCTGAGAGGAAAATGGCGCACAGCTGCAGTGCTGTGCGCTACCTTATGAAGACTGAGGAGTCTTCAGCCGCCGGTTTCCGGACCTCTTCACGCTTCAGCATCTGCAAGGGGGTCGGCGGCGCGGCTCCGGGACCGGACTCCACGGCTGGGCCTGTGTTCGATCCCTCTGGAGCTAATGGTGTCCAGTAGCCAAGCAGCAAATCCACTCTGCATGCAGGTGAGTTTACTACTTTCCCCCTAAGTCCCACGTTGCAGTGATCCTGTTGCCAGCAGGACTCACTGTAAAGAAAAAAACCTAAACTAAACTTTCTCTAAGCAGCTCTTTAGGAGAGCCACCTAGATTGCACCCTTCTCGTTCGGGCACAAAATCTAACTGGAGTCTGGAGGAGGGTCATAGGGGGAGGAGCCAGTGCACACCACCTGACCTAGTAAAGCTTTACTTTTTTGTGCCCTGTCTCCTGCGGAGCCGCTATTCCCCATGGTCCTTTCAGGAACCCCAGCATCCACTTAGGACGATAGAGAAATAAAGCTAAAAAAACAACAGTTGTGGGAGCTAGAGTACTGGATGTGTGACACTTAATGACACAATTGCAGACACTTCTGACGGACTTTGCTTCAAACTCTGAGGAGCTGAACCTCAGAAAATGAATATATGAATAAACCAGGAAAAGAAGCGCTGTTTATGGAAGTATTAAGAAATCCAATATTTATTATAAATACAATACATGCATTTCACTAGCCACAATAAACACAAAATAAAAAACATATAAATTAAAATATATATTTCAATATATATATATATACTAGCTGGAGTACCCGGCGTTGCCCGGGATTTTAAGAATGCCTGTTTACAAAAATAAATGTAAATATTAAACACACAGTATAAATAACATTGTAGATAGCTGAATACCCATGCTTCGCTACGGGATGAGGATGGTAAATTAGAATGATAGTTGTTTGTTCATTTACGTTGGTTGGAGATCTAGTATATAGGCATATCTTGCTTCCCTGACGCACTTTGTGTAGTGGCCGGACCCCTTTTTGGTCCCCCAAGGGACCCTGCTCTTCCAACTATATAACTCTCAGTCTGTGGCTTCCTGCTGCCTCCATTCCCCTCCTCACATCATGTCAGTGCCCCTGTGAAATTATCATTTTTTTTTTCAGTTTCTTATATAGTGCAGCACATTATGTATCTCCTGATATACTCTGTGCTGCTGGGGGACAGTGCTATTTCCACTATATAACTCTCAGTGTGTGGGTTTGTGCTACCTGCATTCCCCTCCTCACATCATGTCACTGGCTCTGTCACATGCAGCCCTGTCATCACTGACATATGCATGTCCTGATATAGTCTGTGCTGCTGGCCCACCCGTAGGGTTGCTAGTGGTGTGTTACCCCCACAGTGTTTGTTCCCAGAGTGTAAGTCATATGTGTAGTTATGCTGTCTCCTGATATACTCTGTGCTGCTGTCCCGCCCCCTAGGGGTGCTATAGATTTCTAATTTTTTAGTTGCCTCCGCCGTGTTTTAATAGGTTCGTATACCAAATTTCACAATCTTCGCTTGTAAACTGTGGATTTGTATAGAAAGACTGACCGAAGGCCAAATTTTCACTTTTATATAGTAGATGAGCTCCACAATAGGTGACTGATTGATTACAGACCATCAATGAGGGTCGGGATCCGGTCTCTAGGTCAATATTGGTCGACAGTAGGTAGGTCGACATGGTTTCTAGGTCGACAGGGCCTCTAGGTCGACATGGCAAAAGGTCGACATGAGTTTTTCACTTTTTTACATTTTTTGAAACTTTTTCATACTTTACAATCAACGTGGATGACAATCGGGAACGGTAACCTGAAGTATTTGCACCCCTTCCTTTGTCCCAAGCAGCAAAGTTACTTGCTCGTTCTGCTTTGCTCCCAATTCAAAATCAGCCTCTGAATAAGTGGAAGACCCCTAAGTCAATGCCAGATATTTTATACTCAAATGTGGGTACACACAAGGGTCAGGTTCAAGGGGTGATCAGAAAGGCAGGCCCGTTTCTGAGATTTTTCCCTATTTACAAACACAAAAAAGGATCCAGCTCCTATTTTTATTTTTTTTGCAAGATGAAATAAAAGACATCATAACATTTAGCACTCCCTTCTAAAAGAGATTTATTTCAGCCTTTGTAGAGAATATTTGGCCATTCACATCAGTCCCTGCTCCAGTGACGCTTACAATCTATATTTACTAACACATGCTAGGGTTAATTTCGCTGGGAGACAATTAACCTAGCAGTATATTTTTGGATTGTGGGAGGAAACCAGGGAACCTGGAGAAAACCCACGCAAGTACAGGGAGAATATACAAACTCCACACAGTTAGGCCATACATGCCGACATCCTGGCTGCTCTCTCCGGGAGAGAGCAGCCAGGTCGGCTCAGCAGGGGGTTGGGTGGGGTTATGACACGGGTAGGGGGCGGGGCGGGGGCAGAACAGGGGAGGGGCTATTGTGTCACTTCATTTAAGCCACGCCCCGCGATTTCCGGCATTATACAGCAGGGGGCGTTGCTATGATGACGCGATTCAGCAAGAATCGCGTCATCGACTGCCCGGACCGCCCACTTTACTCACGAAGTGGGCGGCCGGGCAGGGGGGCCCCTAAAAAATCGGGAGACTTGCCTGCTCTTCCGGGGGGGCGGGAGGGTCACCCGATTTTCGGGAGAGTAGGCAAGTATGAGTTAGGCCCATGGTGGGGATGGAACCCATGACTGCAATGCTGTGAGGCAGTAATGCTAACCATTACACCATCAGTACTGCAACAAAGTAGCAGTTTCTTTAAATACCTAATAGAAACCAATTAACCGACCCTCTTCAGTTCAGTATTACAGTGAAAAATAGTTTTACATACAATTTCCCATGTTATTAAGCATCAAGCCAGCACAGTCCCGTATTTGGGCCCTCATTCCGAGTTGTTCGCTCGCAAGCTGCTTTTAGCAGCATTGCACACGCTAAGCCGCCGCCTACTTGGAGTGAATCTTAGCTTAGCAAAATTGCGAACGAAAGATTCTCAAAATTGCGATTAGAAATTTCTAAGCAGTTTCTGAGTAGCTCGACACTTACTCTGCCACTGCGATCAGTTCAGTCAGTTTCGTTCCTGGTTTGACGTCACAAACACACCCAGCGTTCGCCCAGACACTCCCCTGTTTCTCCAGCCACTCCCGCGTTTTTCCCAGAAACGGCAGCGTTTTTTCACACACTCCCATAAAACGGCAAGTTTCCGCCCAGAAACACCCACTTCCTGTCAATCACATTACGATCACCAGAACGAAGAAAAAACCTCGTAATGCCATGAGTAAAATACCAAACTTCTTAGCAAATTTACTTGGCGCAGTCGCAGTGCGAACATTGCGCATGCGCAATTAGCGGAAAATCGCTGCGATGCGAAGAAAATTACAGAGCGAACAACTCAGAATGAGGGCCTTAGTTGGAAAATGGAGATTGACATAAAGTTCTCCGGTTTTTAGCAATATGCCATAAAGTCAGTTTTTTTTAACATTCACCTTTAAGTTAGCAGGTAAGTATCATGGTAGCATAAAACCAACATTTGACATAAAATTACACTTTGTTAGCTTTCACCTTTAAGCTATCAAATATTTAAACAAGCACATCCGGGACCTTAACATTTGTAAACCATCAGTAGTATAGCTGAAATACTGTTATACACTCAGGTAACAGACATTGCAATAACGCACTGGGGGTCATACCAACCTGATCGCACGCTGCCGTTTTTCGCAGCGCAGCGATCAGGTCACTACTGCGCATGTGTATGCACTGCAATGCGCAGGCGCGGCGTACGGGTACAAAGCGGATCGTTGCTGGGTGATAGATTTAACGAATAATCCATTCGCACAGCCGATCGCAAGAAGATTAACAGGAAGAAGGCGTTTATAGGTGTCAACTGACCGTTTTCAGGGAGTGGTTGGAAAAAGGCAGGCGTATCCAAGCGTTTGCAGGGTGGGTGTCTGACGTCAGTTCCGGGACCGGACAGGATGAAGTGATCACAACGGCTGAGTAAGTTCTGGGCAACTCAGAAACTGCACCAACTGTTTTTTGTACCGCCCGGCTGCACATGCGATCGCACACTTGCAATGCTAAAGTACACTCCCCTGTGGGCGGCGACTATGCATTTGCACGGCTGCAAAAAGTAGCCCTGAAACATCACAGATGGATTTAGGGGATGCGGTCATGTGACTGCCACTCGGGATCCCGGCGGTCACCATGTCAACCCGGGATCCCGAGCAATCAAAATGCCGGCAGACAGAATGCCGAAACAAAGGGACTATTCCCACTTGTGGGTGCCCACGACACCCATAGAGTGGGAATAGAACCTGTGGCGAGTGCAGCGAGTCACCGAGCCCATAGCGTGGCGAGTTCAGAAACCTCGCAGGGAGCTCTGTTGCGCTCGCCCCTCCGCTGGCAGTCTGCTGCCGGCATCCCAGGGTCAATATGCTGACCTCCGGGACCCCGATCGCCAGTATCCCAGCCCCAACCCAGATTTAGGACCTGATTCAGGTTTGTTAGCATACTAAAAAAGCACACTAATGGGAAAAAGCATGTTGCACTGCGGGTGGGGTAGATGTAACATGCGCCGAGAGAGTTAGATTTGGGTGGTGTGTGTTCATACTGACATCTATAAAAATAAAGCAGTATAAAAATAAAGCAGAGATTATTTGCCCTGCACGGATACAGTATAACCCACACAAATCTAACTCTCTCTGCACATGTTACATCTGCCCCACCCGCAGTGCAACATGGTTTTGCCCATTAGTGTGCTTTTGTAGTTTGCTAACAAGTGTGTATACACTTGCTGATGCCAGCACCCCCAATATTTTAGATATAATGATGCAATGTAATGAAACCTCTTGTATTGTGGGTCTGTTATTTTAATAAGCTTAGCTTTTAAATATGGCTTATGTATCTCAATATAATTATTGTAATATTATTATCGAGCATTAGTAGGCACTTATATAGCAATGGCACAGACTAATTTATATACTGTTTGTCTCCAGACCTTGCTGTGTCCTAAAATCGCTAAAATACAAATGGATATTTGAAAGTTATTCCTTGTCCTATCTAAGTTTTTACAATTAGCATGTTTTGATATTTATAATTTCTAGTGTTGTATTATGCATGTACATACCACAACAATGGCTTAAGAGGGACCTGCTTGGTAGAGATAACAATCTTTAGAATTAAGGGTACTTTTTTGTATTTGTATGGTTTATCGGTCCAGTGAAACACAGGTCCATAAGATGGCCATAATTTTCTGGTGATCTCTTATAATATATATATTTATTTATTCATTGCTGTGGTTGTTAATATGAATCTTATGTGGAATCTTATATGCTTGTATCTAGTTACTTTCAGTTAACACTGTCTTCAGTGATGCCAGATATTTTGGATTACATGACATTCCTTCCTCCTTCAACTCTGAAACTCACATCTGTTTTATGCTTGCTTGCATTTTGTTTTTTTCAGTTACACTTATGGTTAGTTGTTGCCCACATTTCAAAACTTTAATTACTGTTGTGCTGGATCAAGGCTTGTTCACTACCTATTATTTTACTTCTTCTCCTTTCCTTAAATATTAACTTGTATTTGTCATTTCAAGCACCACCTGGGCGATCATGACATACTATACTGTATTCTCACACAGTGCCGTAACTGGGCATTTTAGTGCTGTGTGCAAGAAACGACATTGGCGCCCCCCCCCCCCCATGTAAGATAGGGGCAGTGCGCGTAGTAGGTGCGGAAAAAATATATAGGGGCGTGGCTTCATGGGGAAGGGGCGTGGCCACAAAATAATAGCAATTCATACTACGGTGCACAGTAGTCTCCATTATTCAAATTACGCTGCACAGCAGCACCACTACACCTGGTAGAGCCCCTTTTACACATTACGGCAGACACCGTCCCCCTTTTTACACATTACAGCAGACAGTCCCCCTTTTTACACATTGCGGCAGCCAGTCCCCCTTTTTACACATTGCGGCAGACAGCGTCCCCTTTTTTACACATTACAGCAGACAGCGTCCCCTTTTTTAACATTACGGCAGACAGCGTCCCCTTTTTACACATTACAGCAGACAGCGTCCCCGTTTTTACACATTACGGCAGATGGTGTCCCCCTTTATACACATTGCGGCAGCCAGTCCCCCTTTTTACACATTACGGCAGCCAGTCCCCCTTTTTACACATTGCGGCAGCCAGTCCCCCTTTTTACACATTGCGGCAGCCAGTCCCCATTTTTACACATTACGGCAGCCAGTCCCCCTTTTTACACATTGCGGCAGCCAGTCCCCATTTTTACACATTACGGCAGCCAGTCCCCCTTTTTACAAATTGCGGCAGCCAGTCCCCATTTTTACACATTGCGGCAGGCAGATTTCCCCTTTTTACACATTACGGCAGCCAGTCCCCATTTTTACACATTGCGGCAGCCAGGCCCCCTTTTTACACATTACGGCAGCCAGTCCCCATTTTTACACATTATGGCAGATGGTGTCCCCCTGAGAGAGAAAGAGAGAGAGAGAGAGAGAGAGATACATACTTACCATCTCCCCGCTGGCAGTCAGGCTCCTCGTGCAGCTCCCTCGGTGCAGGCAGGTGAGAAGGAGGAGGAGGGAGGGGGACTGGAGCCGCAGCAGCGCTATTTCATTGGTAGTAAGCGCCGCTGCAGCAGCCCCCTTTCCTTCCGTATTGGCTGCCCGGCGCTGCTATGGATGCTGGGATGGAGGAACCGCATCCCAGCATCCACAGCAGCGCCGGGCAGCCAATACGGAAGGAGAGGGGGCTGCTGCAGCGGCGCTTACTATCAATGAAGTATCAATGGCAGATGGTGTCCCCCTGAGAGAGAGAGAGAGAGAGAGAGAGAGAGAGAGATACATACTTACCATCTCCCCGCTGGCAGTCAGGCTCCTCGTGCAGCTCCCTCGGTGCAGGCAGGTGAGAAGGAGGAGGAGGGAGGGGGACTGGAGCCGCAGCAGCGCTATTTCATTGGTAGTAAGCGCCGCTGCAGCAGCCCCCTTTCCTTCCGTATTGGCTGCCCGGCGCTGCTATGGATGCTGGGATGGAGGAACCGGGCAGCCAATACGGAAGGAGAGGGGGCTGCTGCAGCGGCGCTTACTATCAATGATGGCACACACGTAGTAACGGCCCTGTTCTCACATTATGGCATACAGTGTCCCCAGTTCATATTATGTTACATTATGGTGTCCCCAATTCATATTATGCCACACTATAGTGTCTCCAGTTTATTTTATACCACATTACAATGAGGGGGGTTTACCTAGATATATTTTAGCCCCCAAGGTAAAATTGTGTAAGGGCCCCTATGTAGCTACCAATGGTGAAAATATTGTATAACACATAAAACTGTGACAGAAAAGGGTACACCCTTCCCACCCCACTTCAGCTCTGGGCCCCATAATATTCCCTGCACCTATGGTACTGTAGCTACTCCCTTGCCCATGCTGGTGATGTAGGTATGAATGCGACCCCATGTGTGTGGGAGCCCAGGGGCATCTGCCCCGACTGCCCTCTTGTCAATCCACTAACAGGTACAAATGAAATTCCATAGCCATCACTATCTCAACATCATCCCCCTCTGCAACATCAGCAATGCCCACACTGGACTCCTACATTCTTATTGAAATGTCACCTGGCACATTTTTCTCCCAAATCACTCTATAATGCCTTTCTAAATACTGGAACACAGAAGCACTGCACACTTTACCATTGTCACTTGTGCTTTGTCACTTTTAAAATTGACATTGTTTGACTTACACTAATTTCTGGCCGATTAGATGCTAAATAGCTTGTATTGCTTGGATTGGAACTGGCAGACATGGCATTGTCTGGAATTATCATTGGTTTCACTTCAGCGTAATAAACAGCAGTTTTTGCTGATAGCACCGTAATTTATTTTGGGTGGGTGGCAGGTTTTGTATTTTTCAGATACATTGGGCCTGATATGACTCACACGCAAACCATACACAATGCCAACGTTCATGTAGTTGAGCGATAATTTGCTGCTGCGTATGCATGAAAAAAATGGAATCGCCTGCAGCACATGCATTACCATGGTTGTACATACAAAGATGATGTTGTAATTGGGAGAGATGGTATCAAAAGTGTGGTGGAAAATTGATGGGCGTTCCTGGGTGGTGACTTGGAGGTGGCTAGTAGTGCAAGCAAAAATGGTCCGTTCAGTGGGCATGTTATGGGGTTGTTGCAGGCATGTCAATACAAGCGACTGCATTCCCAAATGCACATCTGCAGACTTTGTGACTGATTGTGGCACAGAAGACTGCATCAGTCAGTACTGCAGCAAATATGGGCATTAAAAGAGGGGGTTTCAGTCCTTGCACATTTGGCTGCACACATATGCACAAGAGATGGAGGTGTATTATTATTATTATTACATTTTATTTATAAGGCGCCACACGTGTTTCGCAGCGCCGTACAAAGGACAGTACAGGGAGACAAAACATAGCATTACAGTAAATAAATTAGTGATGAGCGGGTTCGGTTTCTCGGAAACCGAACCCCCCTGAACTTCACCCATTTTACACAGGTCCGAGGCAGGTTCGAACCTTCCTGCCTTGCTCGGCTAACCCGAGCGCGCCCGAACGTCATCATCCCGCTGTCGGATTCTCACGAGATTCGGATTCTATATAAGCAGCCGCGCGTCGCCGCCATTTTCACTCGTGCATTGGAGATGATAGGGAGAGGACGTAGCTGGCGTCCTCTCCGTTTATTGTTGAACTTGATTGCTTTATTGCTTAATTGTGGGGAGGACTGGGGAGCAGCTGTTAGGAGGAGTACAGTGCAGAGTTTTGCTGATAAGTGACCACCAGTTTTATCCGTTCTCTGCCTGAAAAAAACGCTCCATACCATATCTGTGCTCAGTGTGCTGCATAATATATCTGTGCTCACACTGCTTAATTGTGGGGACTGGGGAGCAGCTGTATTATATAGCAGGAGTACAGTGCAGCGTTTTGCTGACAGTGACCACCAGTATACGTTGTCTGCCTGAAAAACACTCCATATCTGTGCTCAGTGTGCTGCTTTATTGTGGGGACTGGGGACCACCAGTATAATTAATATTATATAGGAGGAGTACAGTGCAGAGTTTTGCTGACACAGTGACCACCAGTATACTATATATAGCAGTGCGGTAGGCCACTGCTGTACCTACCTTTGTGTCGTCATTCATTAAGAATACTATCCATCTACATTCTATACCTGTGGTGCATTTTAGTTTTGCAGTTTGCTGACACAGTGACCACCAGTATACTATATATAGCAGTACGGTAGGTCACTGCTGTACCTACCTCTGTGTCGTCATTCATTAAGTATACTATCCATCTACATTCTATACCTGTGGTGAATTTTAGTTTTGCAGTTTGCTGACACAGTGACCACCATTATACTATATATAGCAGTACGGTAGGCCACTGCTGTACCTACCTCTGTGTCGTCATTCATTAAGTATACTATCCATCTACATTCTATACCTGTGGTGCATTTTAGTTTTGCAGTTTGCTGACACAGTGACCACCAGTATACTATATATAGCAGTACGGTAGGCCACTGCTGTACCTACCTCTGTGTCGTCATTCATTAAGTATACTATCCATCTACATTCTATACCTGTGGTGCATTTTAGTTTTGCAGTTTGCTGACACAGTGACCACCAGTATACTATATATAGCAGTACGGTAGGCCACTGCTGTACCTACCTCTGTGTCGTCATTCATTAAGTATACTATCCATCTACATTCTATACCTGTGGTGCATTTTAGTTTTGCAGTTTGCTGACACAGTGACCACCAGTATACTATATATAGCAGTACGGTAGGCCACTGCTGTACCTACCTCTGTGTCGTCATTCATTAAGTATACTATCCATCTACATTCTATACCTGTGGTGAATTTTAGTTTTGCAGTTTGCTGACACAGTGACCACCAGTATACTATATATAGCAGTACGGTAGGCCACTGCTGTACCTACCTCTGTGTCGTCATTCATTAAGTATACTATCCATCTACATTCTATACCTGTGGTGCATTTTAGTTTTGCAGTTTGCTGACACAGTGACCACCAGTATACTATATATAGCAGTACGGTAGGCCACTGCTGTACCTACCTCTGTGTCGTCATTCATTAAGTATACTATCCATCTACATTCTATACCTGTGGTGCATTTTAGTTTTGCAGTTTGCTGACACAGTGACCACCAGTATACTATATATAGCAGTACGGTAGGCCACTGCTGTACCTACCTCTGTGTCGTCATTCATTAAGTATACTATCCATCTACATTCTATACCTGTAGTGCATTTTAGTTTTGCAGTTTGCTGACACAGTGACCACCAGTATACTATATATAGCAGTACGGTAGGCCACTGCTGTACCTACCTCTGTGTCGTCATTCATTAAGTATACTATCCATCTACATTCTATAACTGTGGTGCATTTTAGTTTTGCAGTTTGCTGACACAGTGACCACCAGTATACTATATATAGCAGTACGGTAGGCCACTGCTGTACCTACCTCTGTGTCGTCATTCATTAAGTATACTATCCATCTACATTCTATACCTGTGGTGCATTTTAGTTTTGCAGTTTGCTGACACAGTGACCACCAGTATACTATATATAGCAGTACGGTAGGCCACTGCTGTACCTACCTCTGTGTCGTCATTCATTAAGTACTGGACTGGAGAGGAACCGGACTTGAGAATAACTGGACTGGGGTCTTGGAGTAAAGCTTGTATTAAAGGGTTACCACAGTGGAACTCAGAACCGAGGCTAGAATCTCATTATGGGAGCAAAGCTACAATGCTCACACTGCTGTGTGACTATGGAACTGGCACCAGAGTCCTGTGAAGCAGGAAGCTTTATACCCTCAAGTCTACCCAGATTCGCTGCAGGAATCAGCCGACTCACAACCTGACCGGGATTGGACTGATCCCGGTCAGGTAACCTGAAGCAAGATGGTGCCATCCACACCACATATCCCGACAGACCAGAGCCACAAGGCACACCACAGCAACATGACACAGTCTCCCCTGTGCTCTGGCATCAACCATCTCCGGAAACAGTGCTGCGGCCAATCAGAGCGCCTACCTCTGGGACGGGCGCACCCATACAGTCGGCCAGACAGTTAAATGCTGAGGCCTAAGCCAGGACTTGCTGGTAGCTGTGACACTAGCTTTGCTGTGCAGTGTTTTGAGCATAAAGTTATCTGAAAAGTAACTACATGAGATAATTCCTGTTACTTTCTGTATATCCCCTTGCTCTCATATGCAGGCAGGGCTAATATTGTCAGCACCCCCCTGGAACCTAGTGACACCATCTACTTTTTATTAATTTTGAAACCAGATAACAAGACTATTGAGTAGCCCCTTATATACAGTGGGAGCAGGTTGGAAAATGGTTCATATTCTGTTGCCGGCAGTGTAAAAACAAAATCTCCAGGTTTCACACACAAGAAATATTATTATTAAGTCATGGCTAACTGAAGTAAATGACAAGAGATAAGTATGGAAAGGGCACTGTCACCAACAACACATCCATTATTCAGGGAAAAGCATACTGGAAGTGTAGGGTCACCAGGTGTGCAAATCATATATAGAGATTATATCCAAAAACCAGCACTGACATACTGTATAAGACAGTGGTTCCCAAACTTTTCTGAATCATGGCGCCCTAAAGTATCAGAATATTTTTCACGGTATCCCTAAGCAAAAAATTTAAATACTGACAAATTTAGAAAGAAATATTACATTAAGTAAATTGTGTTTATATGTTATCCTTAGGTTTAATTGTGAGGTGAGGGACAAGATTTGCTTCTGATTGTCTACATGTTATGATTGGCAGCCACCAGCACTGGTTTTGCATTTTACATTGACCATATATAATCTGAATTGGTCCTGGACCACCAATCCAAGGCACCCCTGCAAGTACCTCGAGGCACTCCAGGGTGCCACGACACACAGTTTGAGAACCACTGGTATAAGGTATATTAATGAGAATATATCATTAAACCTATCTACTGCAGACACCATGAAAAGTGTATTTCATATTTTATTTTATTGGGAAGAGGCTAAGTTGGTAGTCTTGCCCCAAACTTAAACAATATCCAAAGCAGACCATTTGAAAGCTCTGGACTAGTACAGGGTCCTTTATGAGATTGGAAAATATTTAATTAATTCCTGTGATAGTTATTAATCTTTAATGAAACAAATCAATGGGATAGGATGTTAGGTTAAGTATTACTGAAAAACCCTAATTCACCATTTTATTCATATGTTAAATATTTCTTATCTAATACTACTTATCAATACTATTTTCTTAACTTGTAATCTTTATGGAAATTACACGCGCTGCTTGCTAGAAGCCCCACAGCAGTATGACAGAAGTGTTACAGAAGTATTAATTGACCAGGAGTGTCACTAGCCACTCATCTGTTTTTATGCACTAGCTGCAAAGTGACTGACTTGAGATAATGGGAGTTAAGGGACTTTGATCTCAACATCAGGAGACACTAACAGAATCTCTATTTGATGTTGGAGAACACAATAACTTTTTGTAAAGCTCAAATTATTTTAATGGCTGTATTCCTTTTATATTATTTAATTGCCAGAATGTCTGAATATTTTTGTATCTTTTAGATACTTCTTGGATAACTCAGAAGGTTACGACACTGAATATGCCGACTTTGGATGGGGTAAGTATTTCCAACCCCCTGTCCTGTAGCTTAACCCTCCGAGGGTGTTGACTACAGCTAACCCACGGGGGGAAGGGGCGGCTGAGAAGGGGCGGCTAGGGCTAACACCCCCTCCTGTGCCTAACGCCCTAACCTCACCTAGTGCCTAACCCTAACCGTCCCCTCCTGGGCCCAAACCCTAAAGCTGAACCCCAAAACTCAAATAAGCAGGACGTCTGTCAGAAGTGGTGTTGGGATTCCGGTGTCAGTCACAAGACCACTGGCGTTCCGACAGCCAGGATACTGAATGCATCTACACGACCAGGTTCTAGATCTTGGATGTTGCAGCTATTACTGCTAAAATGGGAGGGACCTTTCATGTTCTAGACCAGTGGTTTGCAAAATGGGTGCCATGGCACCCTGAATGTGGCAATAACGATATGTTATTAATCCTATCAAAATGACATAAAGATATATTTACATTGTTAAGTTGTCTAGATACCATACAAAATATGGAATGGTATTTAAATCTAATAACATGTAAATTTAAGAACATACCCTTAGAATGTAAGCTCTCACGAGTAGGGCCCTCTTCCCTCATGTGCTTATCCTTTTCTTGCTTTAATAATCCTCAACTGCCCAAATCACGCAGTTCTTTGGCTACCTGGAACTTCTCTGTCATTTACTGGTGTAGTTATGCTTAGTTACCCTGTACTTGTCCTATATTGTCTTCAACTGTAAGTCACTGTTTTCCTGTTTTGATTATGTGCATATGTACTCTGTAATTGGGCGCTGCGGAACCCTTGTGGCGCCATATAAATAAAGGATAATAATAATAATAATAATAATAATAATAATACCCTGGGCTTTTTTCATTTGTAGATGCTTTGTTTAGCCTGTACTGCCAGCTGTCCTTTCAAAGTCGCTGCCCTTTCACACGGAAAATATAATAGGCCGCATGCTAAACTGAAGCCAAATTGTTCTAGGTGACATCTTTCATGTTGAGAAGCATACCAATTACCTCCACTGATGGCTCATGCACTGTAATGACCTGCATGGAATCACCAGAATCTAGCAATCAAAAAAACTATACACTGACAACCACTGCCATATGTAAATATCAACCATTATGTAAGACAGTGTTACAAAATATAACAATGCCAAATAGCAGGAATAAAATAGCTACAGAGGGAATGTCAGACAGCATAAACAACCCCCATAAAAAAATCACCCTTTTTTCTGTGTATCTTTTCAAGGGCTGAGTATTCCTTGTGTCAACAGCAGCAAAGGATTGAAAACAAATAAAATTACAATTAAATATATTTTAGATCAGTCACTTGGACTTTTTACTTATTATTAGGGGTGAGCGCCGGGCCGTTTTTCGGGTTTTGTGTTTTGGTTCTGGATCCGTATCTCCTTTGTGTTTTTGTTCATGTCATTATCTCAGTAAGGGACCCAAAATTTGGGGATTTTGAATTTTGGATAGTTTAACAAACCAATCATTTTAGCAACAGGGACCGTCAGTTGTGGCTGAAATTATTGGTTTGTTTGGGCCCCCACAAAACTATTTTTTAGAAGGACTTCCTCCATTAAGTAATTACTCTGAGGATGTTGATAATTAGGTGTTAATTACATTATAATCTTGTATAATAAATTTCATATCTTCGCTGCAAATGACGTAACATGGAGGAGGTACCTAGATGGCTTAGATTCCTACTGTACCTCTACTAAATTTGGCCTCACAAATGGAGCAGATGCTTTCATAAACATTGTCAGGATTGGGGTAAAAATAATCCCACACCCAAGAGGTGGCTTTTTTGGTCTTATGCCCAGGCATCGCAATGGCTTTCTTTTTATCACGGTCAACAACTGCAGCCACCGGTGGCTGACTTACACAGACAACATCATCATCAACATCCTCACTGTCAGATAGTACACACATATCCCCCTCATCCTGTCCCACTTCCACACACAAATCCTCAATTTGTATTATGTCTTCCTCATCAGATTCATCACCATCTTTACTTGTAATAATCCCTACATGTGCAGATGGTTCAGAAATGGTGGAATGAGGTGAAAGAGGCTTCTCTATGAGGACAGTGTGACAAATGTCAGACTCACACATAGCTGACGTGGACACCCCTAAACGTTCCTCAAGAATGTCTAATGGTTCTGATTCTGAATGCGTAGTTTGTCTTACTGCCTCTGCAGCTAACTATTCTTTTGATTTTTTTTTCTTTACCACTCTAAAATTAAATTATTTTACATACCCTGACTTAAGCCCTCTGTGCCCCAGGGCATCTGCTTTAGCAGATGGCGTTGACGGACTTGCATTGTCAATGTCATGACTAGTGGCAGCAGCTTCAGCACTAGTAGTATTCCCCATTTCCATCAACACAAAGTGGGGTTGACCTTCACCGACAGTGGCGCACAAATGAGTCAGAAATTTCTATAATAATTACACACTGCAGTTGACTTCACCAACAGCGTCGCACAAATGAGTCAGAAATATATATAATCATTTCATACTGTGGTTGACTTCACCGACAGTGTCGCACAAATGAGTCAGAAATGTATATAGTAAATTATATAATGCAGTTGACTGCACCGACAGTGTCACACAAATGAGTCAAAAATATATATACATTTTTTTTATATCACACACCGGCAGTTAGTGTCCCCCAAATGAATCAGAAATATATATAATTACACACTGCAGTTGACTGCGCCGACAGTGACAAATAGGGGTAATTCTGAGTTTATTGCAGCAGGAATTTTGTTAGCAGTTGGGCAAAACCATGTGCACTGCAAGGGAGGCAGATATAACATGTGCAGAGAGAGTTAGATTTGGATGCGGTGTGTTCAATCTGCAATCTAAATTGCAGTGTAAAAATAAAGCAGCCAGTATTTACCCTGCACAGAAACAAAATAACCCACCCAAATCTAACTCTCTCTGCAAATGTTATATCTGCCCCCCCCCCCCCCTGCAGTGCACATGGTTTTGCCCAACTGCTAAAAAAATTTCCTGCTGCGATCAACTTGGAATTACCCCCAAATGAGTCAAAAATATGTAGAAGAATGTTTTATATCACACCGCGGGTTACAGTGTTGCACAAATGAATCAAAAATATGGATAATAATTATATCACACACCGGCGGTTACAGTGTCCCACAAATGAATCAGAAATATATATAATAATTACACACTGCAGTTGACTGCGCCGACAGTGTCGCACAAATGAGTAAAAAATATGTAGAAGAATGTTTTATATCACACACCATGGGATACAGTGTCGCACAAATGAATCAGAAATATGTATAATAATTACACACTGCAGTTGACTGCACCGACAGTGTCGCACAAATGAGTCAAAAATATGTAGAAGTATTTTTTATATCACACACCGATGGTTACAGTGTCGCACAAATGAATCAGAAATATATATAATAATTACACACTGCGGTTGACTTGACCGACAGCGTCGCACAATGTGTTTATGAGTAGGAAATAATATACTGTGGTCTGACCAGCAGTGTAACAGTACTTATGAAAATAAAATAGAAATTTTATTGTACACTGGGGTATAGCGCAAACAATTATAATTTTAGGCTTTTTCTTTTTAGCTTTTATTATTTAAATTTTACACTGGGGCAGAACCCCTGGATGGACAGACAGATCACCCCTTTCAGATACAGCAGGCAGAGAGAGCACCTCTTTTTCAGATACAGCAGACAGAGAGAGCACCCCTTTTTCAGATACAGCAGACAGAGAGCACCCCTTTTTCAGATACAGCAGACAGAGGGCACCCCTTTTTTAGATACAACTGACAGAGAGAGCACCACTTTTTCAGATACAGCTGATAGAGAGAGCACCCCTATTTCAGATACAGCAGACAGGGGGTTACACACCGGAGGGCAGTAGGTGGGTACAGGGGCACACACTGGGGGTGAGGGTAGGGGGGTACAGGGGTCACACACCAGAGGGGGGAGTCATAGTGGGTACAGGGGGTCTCACTCTGGAGGTCAGTAGGTGGGTACAGTGGGTCACACACTAGGGGTGAGGGGGGTAGGTAGGTACAGGGGGTCTCACACCGGCGGGGGGAGTGGTAGTGGATACAGGGGGTCACACATCAGAGGGCAGTAGGTGAGTATAGTGGGTCACACACTGGGGGGTGAGGGGGGGTATGTGGGTACAGAGGGTCATACACCGGAGGATAAAAGGTTGGTGGCTACAGGGGGTCACACACTGGGGGTGAGGAGGGTTAGTTGGGTATAGGGGGGTCACACACCAAAGGGCGATAAGGGGGTACAGAGGGTCACACGCCAGAATGGGTTGGGAGTGCATGGGGTCACACACTGTGGGGGAGGGGCATTGGGGAGTACAGGGCTCCCAGGGCAGTCACCACTCTGAGTTCCATTTCCACCTCAGGGTGAGCAGCAGGGTGTTGGAAAAGGAGGCCCGAGACCCAACTACAGTCCCCTCGGCATAGGAGTTGCCTTTTCGGTCTGGTTTGGGTAGCCAACAGTGGGAGGATCCAGGGCGAACACGGAGCTCACCTTGCAGCTACACAGCCCACGTTGCCACCTGACCGGTAAAGTGTGAGGCCGGGGGCATGGAGGATCAGAGAATCTGTGGCCGAGCTCTGCTTCCCCCCATGGAGTGGCTGCAGGGGTAAGGGCAGGATGCTAGGGGGAGGGCAGTACAGATCTTCGTCATCACCCGCTCACCCGCTTTGTCCTTGCTCTGTGGCAAGTAAGGAAGGGGGGGGGGTTTGGTTTGCTGGGCTCCTGAGGCCCTTGTGGGAGGGGGCACCAGGGAGCAGGGTCCCTCAGCAGGGTCATTTCTAGTGCAGGGACTGTGACTGGGTGGAGGGGAAGCAGCGGGTCCTGAAGTCAGTCCGGGCCCCATAGCAGCTGCATCCCCTACACCAATGGTAGTTACACCACTGCTCCCAACCCATATTCACATCCCACACTTCCTCCCATCTCACCCTCCCTACCACCCCTCCCTTCCCTCTACCCAACCTCTTCCTCCCTCTTTCCCGCCAATCCTCACATTCTACCTCCCTCCCATACCTCCTGACTTTCCTCCCTCCCAGTGGTGCAAGTAGAAATATTTTCTTAGTGGTACTGGGTGCCGGAAAATGGGTGTGGTCATGTGTTGTGAGGGGGCGTGGCCACATGGCACTAATGGGAGTGGCTACATGACACTAGCGACGTTGCCACATGACAGCCCCTTTTCTTTGCACTCTTGAGGCAAGTCTAGATATATATAGTACTGCCTCCAGCATAATAGACATATATAGTGATACCCCAGTATAATAAATATATGTAGTAATGCCCCCAATTTAATAACATTAGATAGTAATGACTCCATTATAACAGGAAATATACTGTAGTAGTGTCCCTGGTATAACAGAAATATATAGTTATGTCCACATTGCAATAGAAATATATAGTTATACCCCCATAATAATAGAAATATATAGTAATACCCCTATAATAATAGAAATATATAGTAGTGTGCACATTATATTAGAAATTAATTACCCCACACAGTGAAGCCAGAGACATAGAACTATAGGTACTCAGTGCTGATGCATCAAACGAGCCGAGTGAATGGAAGCAGCTGCACTGCTGCTCCCAGCAAGGTATGCGGCGGGAAAGTGCAATCAGTCTCCTCTCTTCACGCCAGCCACAGCCGCCAGAGGAGGAAGTGTGATGTGACACAATGACGTCACCGTCATGCCCCAGTAACCCTGACAAAGTGGGAGGCGCCGTCATGCTGCCAAACACCATGGTCTTACTGCTTTGTGGCGCATTATAATTGTGGTAATGGTGGTAACGGGTGTAAAGTGCGTGGCAGGTGGTACTGAGTACCCACTGCCAAATTCTTAAGGGTACTCTGTACCCGAGCGTGCCCGCATACTTGCACCCCTGCTCCCTCCATCCTATCCCTCCGCTTTCTCCCTCCCTCTCTCCTTCCCAACTGACAGTTTTTTACCAAGCAGCAACAGTTATAGCAAAGCTGGCTTGTTTATGATGATCAGGCTACCAAACAATGGCTTACACAATGAAGTTGTGGCATCACAATGGCAGTTTATAGTGTAAGCCTGTCACATGATCATTCTACTTCACAAGGGTTCCGCAGTGCCCAATTACAGAGTACATAAATAATCAAAATAGGAAAACAGCAACTTATAGTTGGACAAGTACAGGGTAATTAAACATAGCTACATCAGCAGATGACACTGAAATAAGTATCAGGTGGCAAAAAAACGTGGGATTTGGTGCAGTTGAAGATTATTAAAGTAAGAAAAGGATAAGTACATGAGGGAAGTAAATGATACATATATTTACAGTACATGATATAGCATACTGCAGCAGGTTTGGTCTGATATTCACCATAAAGTCACACCAGCTGCTAACTACTAACATACCAATGTCAGCAGAAGGTGTACTCATTTTGATGATGATGATGATGATGATGATGATTATTACTATTATTATGACTATAATTTTTGTGATTGTTATATTCTATTTATTGCACCTCTGCACAAGTGAGATAAGTAGATAGAAGGTGAGTGACATTATTTGCATTTCCGTTTTGTAATTATATTAAATAGCAAGCACCACTATAGCATAGTATACAACAGTGGTTCGTAAACTTTTTTTAATCAGAGCGCCCGAAAGTATAAAAAAATTTTAATGGCACCCCTACGACAAAAGTTTCTTATTGAGAAATTTAGAAAGAAATATTAAATTAAATGAATTCTTTATATGTCATCCTTAGGGTCAGTTGTGTGGGACAAGATTTGCTTCTGTTCATCCCCATATTTTATGATTGGCAGCCACCAGCACTGCTTTTGCCTTTTACATTGCCACGGCACACAGTTTGAGAACCACTGGTATACAACACTATGGGCCTGATTCGGAGTCAGACGCAGTGAACTGATGTCTTGTGTCTGCACACGCATCTGATTTGCACCACGTATATATCCCAAGCATTTTCCACACTCAATAAATACAATTAGCATTACAGTAATGACCTTATTTTTACATGAACACAGCTTCACATGGTTTCCAAGGTAGAACTCTTTGGAACTCATCAGTAATGCAATAATTCAATTTCAACAAACCATTTACATATACTGTAGTATACAGGTGAAACTCAGAAAATTAGAATACCATGCAAAAGTTCATTTATTTCAGTAATTCAACTTAAAAGGTGAAACTAATATATTATATAGACTCATTGCATGCAAAGTGAGATATTTCAAGCCTTTATTTGTTAGAACTTTGATAATTGTGGCTCACAGCTTAAGAAAACCCCAAATCCAAAATCTCAGAAAATTAGAATAGTAAATAAAATCAATAAAAAGTATTTTAAATACAGAAATGTCAGCCCTCTGAAAAGTATAATCATGCATATGTACTCAGAACTTGGTTTGGGCCCCTTTTGCATGAATTACTGCCTCAATGCGGCGTGGCATGGATTCTATCAGCCTGTGGCACTGCTGAGGTGTTATGGAAGACCCGGATGCTTCAATAGCGGCCTTCAGCTCTTCTGCATTGTTCAGACTTATGTCTCTCATCTTTCTCTTGGCAATGCCTCATAGATTCGCTATGGGGTTCAAGTCAGGCGAGTTTGCTGGCCAATCCAGCACAGTAATCCCACGGTCATTGAACCAGGTTTTGGTACTTTTGGCAGTGTAGGCAGGTGCCAAGTCCTGCTGGAAAATGAAGTCAGCATCTCCATAAAGCTTGTCGGACTGGGGCATTAAGGGCCCATCAGGGAAATGCAGTGGTAGGGGCCCATGCTTAGAGGCTTGGCTAACCATTAGTGCATGGTCTGGGCCCCTTGATAAATAATATATATATAGTAAATACTGGTAGTGCATTCTTGATAATGTACCAGATTAATGAAAGGAATGCCCTGTAGAAAATACACCATTGTCCTGTGCAGTATAATATAACATATTCATAATGTATAATTCAAGTGCACAATCTGGAGCTGATCCCTTGGAGTTGGTGGGGACCTAGGCAGTGGAGACCACCGAAGGGTTGCCCATGTACACCAGAGGGCCAGCCCGATCCTGGAAATATCCCTGTTTCTAATTTTTTATACTACAGTATCAAAATTTAAACTGTATTAATAGTCTCTTGTGGGCTTATGAGTGGGCTAACCTCATTGGTGCACAGGGTGCTCTTGTGTTTATCGCCATAAGGGCCTGATTCATGTTTGTAAGTAAAGCAAAAAAAAAAAAAAGCAAGTATCTTTGTGTCTGGAACAAAGCATGTTGCCATGCAAAGAGAGCAAATAAATTTTTATTTTATTTTTTTATGTGCAGTTAATACTGTCTGCTTTTGTATGTAGCAAACAAATGTTAGCTTTATTTTTACACTGTAATTAAGATTTCACTTTGAACGCGGATGGCAGTCATTCGGTCGACGTGAGTTAGGTCGACATACATTGGGTTGACCACATTAGGTCGACATGGTCATTAGGTCGACATGGAAAAAGGTCAACATGCGTTTTTCACAGTTTTTTTTTTTTTTTACCTTTTTCATACTTAATGATCCATGTGGACTACAACTGGGAATGGTAACCTGTGTTGAAGCGCTCACCATGTGAGGGGACACGGTGCACTAATTGGGGTTCCCCGTCACTTTACAAAGAAAACGACACCAAAAAAAGTAAAAAACTCATGTCGACATTTTTCCATGTCGACCTAGTACATGTCGACCTAATGACCATGTCGACCTAGTGATTATGTCGACGCAATGTATGTCGACCTAACTCATGTCGCCCTAATGAACCACACCCTTTGAACACACCCCACCCAAATCTAAATCTCTCTGCACATGATACGTCCACCTGCAGTGTAACATGGTTTTGCCCAGTTGCTTGCTTTTTTTGCTTTACTTACAAACAAGAATCAGGCCCTAAATCCTGAATGGGTTGCTACTTGACTACCTTGGCAGTAATGAAGCTAACTTTCTTAAATTCAGTTTAAGTTCAATTGCTGCCGCTTTCTACTAAAGGTACTGCAGCTGAAACCAGTAAGACAAATATATCACATGAGAAAATCTTTATCAGTCGATATTGCAATTTAAACACTGACTACAATGTTGCAGGTTTTGGGCTCCATGTAAACAAGTAATATGTCATATGCAGATGAGTCAGCTGTGGTTGAGGGCTGGCTGACAAAATTTACTGACAACATGCTATCCTATCAAATGCATTTTAAGGCCTATGTAGTGAAAGGCGCATAGAGATTTGAATGTTTTTTTACGAAAAAAAATGTTTAAATAACGAAAATTGTCTCACAGAGAAACTGTTAAGAGGGCTATAACTGTTGCAGAAATAGCGGGCCATATTTTTAATATAAAAATCTGCACTTTTTGTTTACTGATTCTGAAGATTTTGACAGAAAATCTTTAAAAAACTCAATGTAATTTGGGGGCCTCTTGAAGCAATCTATACAATGGCCCCTGTTGTGATTAAGTAGTTCTATGATGGAGGTCTGTCCATCCAGTGTTATTTTCATGTACAGTAACATTAAGCTTTGCATAAGCTTACATTACACTGTGAGATGTCAAAGCAGCAGATGCAGCTGACCACTGACAGTTTTCTAGCAAGCAAAGTTATTCTGATGTTTTTATCCTGCTTAATATTATTATTATTATTATTATTATTATTATTATTATTAGCATTATTATTAGCATTGTTGTTGTTGTTTTTTACATTGTCACCCAATTTATTATCAGACTTTTCTTTCTGGTATTCATATATTCATCCACCAACACTTCATCCCTTATTTCCTGCTGCCCACTTTTTCTCCTTCCTACACTTACTATCTCCATGCCTAAAGCCCTCCTTTCCATAATCCTTCATTACTAAATTCTGACACTCCCTTACTCCCACACACCCACCCTCCATCCTGCCAATCCTTGCCCCCAACACTCCCTTAGTCTCACCCACTTTCCCTCTCTCCATCCCTAAAACCTTTTGCCCACTTCCATTCCCTCCTACACATCCTCTATCTATCCTTAAATACTTTCCACGACAATTTCCCTCCTGCCTACTTTGTCTCCCTTCCACACTCTATCCCTTTTTAAATACCTCCCACCCTCCCTCCCAGTCATCCTCCTCCTGTCCCTAAATCCTTCCCTCCCTACCTATCAGTCACCCCAACCACACTTTTTCCAAACCTCTTTCCTTTCCTCCCACACTCCCTCCATTTCAATATCCCTTTGACTCCCAACCCATATTCCCAGCGCGCACTCCCTCCCTCCTATCCCTCCCACCCCTCCCATACCAGCCCTCCATTCCTTTACACCCCACCTTACCCTTCCCTCCCTCCCTGCCACCCTTCCCTCCCTCCCTCCCAACTTTTTCACCAAGCAGCAACAGTTATAGCAAAGCTGACTGTTTATGATGCTCAGCCTACTAAACAATGGCTTACACAGTGAAGCAGTGACATCACAATGGCAGTTTATAGTGTAAAGCCCAGTATTCACGGGCCGATGTGGGAGAGATGTGTGCTGAGCAAACCGCTCAGCACACATCTCTCCCGCCGCTCAGCACAGCGCAATGTGTGCTGAGCATGCGGGGGAGACGGGGGGTCGCTCATTTCCCCCAGCGGGTGAAATGAGCGACCTGCTAGATTGGCCTGCATGGCAGGCCAATCTAGCACCAGCGATAGCGATGCGCGGGGCTGTGCACCGCTATCGCTGTGAGGGGTACACACGGAGTGATCATGCTTAAAATCTAAGCAATCTAGTCAGATTGCTTAGATTTTAAGCAGCGATCGCTCCGTGAGTACCCCCCTTAAGCCTGTCACAAGATTATCCTTCTGACGTGATAAATATCAAACTGAAAACATTTTTCCACTGAAGTGTTTCTATCTACTTTATCTTTTCGTCACCTATTTGTCTATATAATTATCTATCTACAGCAGAGGTATGTAAACTTTTTATTTTTGAGTGACATAGTAAGAAAATTAATTTGTTTCTATTTGAATCTCTATAATGAAATGATACATATATTTACCATGCATAATATAGCATGCTACAGCAGGTTTTGTGTGATATTCACCATAAAGTCACACCAGCTGCTAACTACTATCATTCCAATGCCAGGCAGAAGGTGTATTTATTATTATTATTATTATTATTATTATTATTATTATTATTATTATTTTTGTAATTTTGTCATTAATTGCATGTCCCTTTTGTAAGTATTTTATATAGCAAGCACCACTATAGCATAGTATACAACATTATGGGCCTGATTCGGAGTCAGACACAGTGGACTGATGTCTTTTGTCTGTGCACGCATCTGATTTGCACCACGCATACATCCCAAACATTTTACACACTCAAAAAATACACTTAGCATTAAAGTTATAACAGGTTGGGATTGAAATGCTGGCAGGCGGGATGCCGGCGGACAGAATACAGACCGTGGTATCCCGAAATTGAGAATTCCGACAGGGGGAAGGTAAGCATATATCTACCTTCCTCCAATGTTCCCCTAACCCTCCCTTGCAGCATCCTAAACCGAACCCTCCCCTGGGGTACCTAAATCTAACCCCCCTCCTCACAGCCGAAACCTAACCCTCCCCAGGGGTGACTAAACCTAACCCCTCCTCCCTGCAGCCTAAACATCCCCCCCCCCCCAGCCTAATACTAAGCCCCTAACACACATCCCACCCCCACCACCTGAGGCTTACCTGTCCTGCGGGCCGGCACATGCTTATTCGGGATCCCGGCATTTGGGATTCCAGCGGCATGCTTATGACTCTTTTTGGGATGCTAGTGTTGCCATTCTGAGTGGGGTTGGGATTCCGGTGTCAGTATTTCGACCACTTTATTTTTACAGGAGAGCAGCTTCACGTGATTTGATTTCCATGGTAGAACTTTTTGGAACTCATCACCAATGCAGTAATTAATTTTCAGCAAAAATTTACATATATATATATATATATATAAAAGTAGGTCGCACTCACGTATAAACCGAAGATCACTTGCTGGGGTGTCATCCACAGAAGCTCTCCCGAGCATCCACTTATATAGACCAGAAAATGGAGCACTCGCCAGTCTTAGGGGGTCATTCCGAGTTGATCGCTCGCTAGCAGATTTTAGCAGCATTGCACACGCTAGGCTGCCACCCTCTGGGTGTTAGGTTCCTGGTGCTCAGAACAAGGGAGATGTTATGAAGCGAGTCCAGAGCACCAGGACGTAATGCTGGGAAAGGGGAATGGAAAGGGAATAGCCCCTGGCGCCCTATCTCCGTTGTCTCGCCCGTGCTGTCAGTACACTCTTGCGAGACTATGGTTACTTGAGCCCATGGCAGCCGCGTTTGAAGGGCGGATTACGTCTGCCCAACTTCGATGCCCCATCAGGTCTTAATGAGAGACAAAGAGTGAACCGAGACAGGGTGATAACAAGGGGCCCTCTGACTAAACAACAAGGCCAGGGGCTACTAACAAACCTAAAACCAAAGTATGTGCGGCTTGCCGCCAAAGGAAAAGAACAACAAAGGAAATGCTGACCACACGCCGACACAATACTTTTGTGTACCGGCAGTGACAGCATAAGCAGAACCCTCTGCAAAACACCAGTGACAGAAATAATAAGGGAATACAGCGGCCTAGGCCGACGGACGCGGCAGTGCCGCTACTCACGGAACCGGTACGAATACTGGCAAATGGACAGGAACTCCCAATGCTGCTGACACAGACTCTCAGAACTGGAGGACAGGCAGAATCCCAAACGACAGACCGGTGGACACCAAGAAGCCAGAAACTTGACCAGGCACAGGCACTGGACCTCAGGACAGGAACGCCTCACGGCAGGACACGGGATCAGACATAGGAATCGACACAGGGACTGACACAGGAAGCTCAGGAACTAGCAGGAACCAAGCTCAGAACTCAAGCAGACTGGAAACCCAGAAATATCACCAGCGTCTGTGAATGCACTGAGCCAGCATATAACAGAGAGGCCTAATTAATAATATCATGCAGCTGCCCTGTTGCATGACTCCAAACTGACAAGATGCAATTAGCAGCCAGGTGAGGCTGAACACATGGGAACAAGCTGCAATTACACAGACTAACCAGCGGCAGCAACCAAGAGTATTCTTAAACAGAGTAACGGGAAATCCTGGCCTGCAAGACTACTAATAAACATAAAATAGGAATGAACCACTACCTGTGGTTCATAACACTGGGAGTGTATCTTAGTTTAGCAGAATAGCGAACAAAAGATTAGCAGAATTGCGAATAGAAATTTCTTAGCAGTTTCTGAGTAGCTCCAGACCTACTCACAGATTGGGATCAGCTCAGGCCGTTTCGTTCCTGGTTTGACGTCACAAACACGCCCTGCGTTTGGCCAGCCACTCCCCCGTTTCTCCAGACACTCCCGCGTTTTTCCCTGACACGCCTGCGATTTTCCGCACACTCCCAGAAAACGGCCAGCTTCCGCCCAGAAACACCCACTTCCTGTCAATCACAGTACGATCACCAGAACGATGAAAAATCGTGAGTAAATCTACTAAGAATTGTGTTAAAAGCTGATGGTTTGCATGCAGCTGATGGTTTGGGACATGGATGAGATGGCTTTCTCCAGAATAAAAATAAAAACCTTAACTGTATTATTAATAGTCTCTCGTGGACTTAAAAGTGGGTTAACCTAATTGGTGCACAGGGTGCTCTTGTGTTTATCGCAGTAAGGTGGAACTTCTCTTGTATTGCAATATACATATACATCTCTATTGGTGCCAATAATCCATGTACTGTTTATTATTTTTGCATCTGCAGATTTTAGAGAAGGGATTTTATTCTCTTTATTTTAGATAATAAAATCAGATTATTTTAATTTTAAACCAACCGTCCATTCATTATTTATGTAATTCAGCCAGCGCTGGTATACTCACCTGTTTTCTTGTTATCGCAGTAAGGGCCTGATTCATGTTTGTAAGTAAAGCAAGAAAACTATCAAGTTTCTGTCTGGAACAAAGCATGTTGCCATGAAGGAGGAGCAAATACATTAATATTTTCTTCTGTGCAGGGTTAATACTGGCTGCTTTTGCATGGAGCAAACAAAGGTTAGACAGCTTTATTTTTACACTGCAATTTAGCTTTCAGTTTGAACCATACTTGCCTACTTTGCTGCCCCCTCCTACAGGAGGAGGCAGCGTTGTAGGCGCATGGGGGCATGGCCGGTGGCATGATGGGCTGTCTGGGGGGCGTGGTCAGTCAATGTGGGCTGTCTGGGGGCATGATTACTGGTAAGTGGCCAGTCCACGGGCCATGGTATCATGCTCGCGTCATCGTGGCTCCGTCCCTCGCTATACAGTGACGAGAAAATAGACGCTGTATAGTTGGGGGCGGAGCTACAATGACGCAATTCAACCCGAATAGTGCAGGAGAGGGGAATGCTGTGAGGGGGATTTTGAAGGGGATGGGGGGGGTGATTTGTGATAGTGATTTGTGATAGTGCAAAATTACTTTGATAATAATCCCAGTGATAGTGATTTGTGATAGTGCAAAATTACTTTGATAAAAATCCCAGTGTCATAATTTTAAATCACTCTGTGAAAAAGTATATGTCTTGTGTTGTGGACCCTGTTGTATTTTCTGTACAGTCCCCTTCTTGTCTGTATATTTCTTATAGTGTCTGTATTTACCTTGTAGTAACCCCCTTTGTCTGTATTTTCCCTATAGTGCCACGGTAGTGTCCAGTTTCTCTTTGTGGAGAGGACCTTTCCCATAAACCCCTTGTCCATGTCACAAACTAATTGGAATAGTATAACATGGAATGGTCAGCGCGCTAGTTAGTGGAAATTGAGAGAGGGGAAAGAAGGTGTTGCGGGATGGAATGCAGCTGTAGGTGTATGGATATGTTAATCTGTTCGTGTATGGATGTAGGTTTGAGGCAATGATCAATCTAATGATGGTTTCTAATCATTCACTTTATTATAGTATGGAGTGTTCGGATATAAAATGCAGGCTGCCCTTCTATCAGCAACCTCCTTATAATGATTTGATAGTTCCTTATTACACAGTTCCTTCACCACTGTCAGGTGTGTCCTGCAGACTACCCTTTGCAAGGTATACCTTCCTAATGGTATACCAAAAATAAACCCCAGCTCAGGTAAATGTCAGGTGTACCCTGCGGGTCACCTTTACCATAGGAGTGGTGGGTCCCTATGTGCCCTCTGAAGCTGTGTCTTAATTGAATGTTTGGGGGGTATGATCAGTGCGGCGTCCCGCCTGTCAGTCCCCTCTCATGTGCAGCACTGAGGTGTGGGGTCGTGGGCTGTGTGTCTTAACACTTACCGCCGGGGGCAGGTCTCTGCCTGCCACCGGTGACCGCTTCTCTTCCTTCCCCACCTCAGGCTATCTGTACTCTTCCTCAGTGTCCTCCGTCTCCTTTGGTCCGCGCGCTGTCCCAGCAGCAGCCGGTCTCCTCCGTCCACGGGTCCCGTCTACTGCTTTCGGGTTCGCGCATCACGTGTGATGTCACGTGAGCGCTCTGTCTGGGGTGAATGCTGCTGCGTTCCCTTCTCCGGCCGGAGAGGGAGATCTGTGAATGAATGTTGTGTTAATTAGCAAGTTCCCAACGCGTTTCAGCACGGATGCCTTTGTCAAGGATTATATGCCTAATGTCCTGCACCCATTATAAGCTTTAATGGCTGTAGTGATTGGTCAATCCTAATTGTCCTTGGTAACCATTCTCCCTAACCTGCCCTTTTTTTCCCTCCCTCTCTTTTTTATTTTTTTCTTGTTATCCCCCCCCACCTTTTCCTATGGTGAGGGACATTGATTACAGGCTCACGTGAACTGCAACTAAGGTGCAGACTATATATACAACCTACATGGGTCATCAACAATCATAAATATAATATCTGCCTGATTCTCAATTTTCACTTAGAAATTTCCCCCTAGAGTGCTGAATGATGACATATATAGCTGAGCTCATTTATCACTATAAAATTCATACACCATTATCACCCAACATATAAAGTGGAATCTTTATTGCTGAGAACAGGATCACAATTCAATTAAAATGAGAGAACGAGAGAACTGAGCTTTATAGCACAACCAAAAAGAAGGCTACACATTTAAAAGTGGACATGATTGACAAGTGAGCACTGACTCTCCTCCAATCACACTGGAGAATGGTAACCAAGGACAATTAGGATTGACCAATCACTACAGCCATTAAAGCTTATAATGGGTGCAGGAACATTAGGCATGTAATCCTTGACAAAGGCATCCGTGCTGAAACGCGTTGGGAACTTGCTAATTAACACAACATTCATTCACAGATCTCCCTCTCCGTCCGGAGAAGGGAATGCAGCAGCATTCACCCCAGACAGAGCGCTCACGTGACATCGCACGTGACGCGCGAACCCGGAAGCAGTAGACAGGACCCGTGGACGGAGGAGACCGGCAGCTGCTGGGACAGCGCGCGGACCAAAGGAGACGGAGGACACTGAGGAAGAGTACAGGTAGCCTGAGGTGGGGAAGGAAGAGAAGCGGTCACCGGTGGCAGGCAGAGACCTGCCCCCGGCGGTAAGTGTTAAGACACACAGCCCACGACCCCACACCTCAGTGCTGCACATGAGAGGGGACTGACAGGCGGGACGCCGCACTGATCATACCCCCCAAACATTCAATTAAGACACAGCTTCAGAGGGCACATAGGGACCCACCACTCCTATGGTAAAGGTGACCCGCAGGGTACACCTGACATTTACCTGAGCTGGGGTTTATTTTTGGTATACCATTAGGAAGGTATACCTTGCAAAGGGTAGTCTGCAGGACACACCTGACAGTGGTGAAGGAACTGTGTAATAAGGAACTATCAAATCATTATAAGGAGGTTGCTGATAGAAGGGCAGCCTGCATTTTATATCCGAACACTCCATACTATAATAAAGTGAATGATTAGAAACCATCATTAGATTGATCATTGCCTCAAACCTACATCCATACACGAACAGATTAACATATCCATACACCTACAGCTGCATTCCATCCCGCAACACCTTCTTTCCCCTCTCTCAATTTCCACTAACTAGCGCGCTGACCATTCCATGTTATAAATTCCACTACAGGAGGAGGACGCCTCCAGGTCCAGCAGCACTCGTTAGTATTCTTTCCCCTTGTGAGCGCAGCCTCAATCCATTTGAAAAAGCCTAATTGGAATAGTAACCTGTGGCAAGCAGAGCGGAGTGAGACACCAAGCCCGAAGCGTGGCGAGTGAAGCGAGCCTGCGAGGGTCCAATGGTGCATAGAAAAAAAACCCTCAAACGAATGAAGAACGGAGAAAACATTTAGGTGCTGAAAAGGCGGAAGTTCTCTCCTCCCCTCTTGTTATGTCACTTCTAGGTCCTGATCACGAAGGGAGCATAGACACAACCATAGTGCCACCCCTTTCTGTATTTTTCTTATCATGACCACCCTTGTCTGTATTTCCTCATAGTATCCCCCTTGTCAATATTTTCCTAACAGTATTGTCAGAACTTGACCAATAGTGACCCCCTTTGCTGTTTTGTCCTTATAATGATCCTCCTTGTCTGTTTTCCTTAAAGTGAGACCTCATTGTCTGTATTTTCCCTATAGTGACCCTCCTTGTCTGTATTTTCCCTATAGAGAGCCCATTATCTGTATATTACCTGTCGTGACCCTCTAGTTTGTAATTTTCCTCTAGCTGACATTCCCAACCTCAGTCACCAAGGCACACTAACGGTGTGGGTTTCAGTGATATCCAGGCTGCAGCACAGATGATTAAATCAAAATAACTGAGGTACTAATTATGTCACCTGTGCTCAAGCATGGGTATCACCAAAACATGGACTGTTAGGGGTAAATTTACTAAGATGGGAGTTCTATTTAAGATGGGATGTTGCCCATAGCAACCAATCAGATTCTATGTATTATCTTCTAGAAGGTGCTAGATAAATGAGAAGTAGCATCTGATTGGTTGCTATGGGTAACATCCCATCTTAAATAGAATCTTAGTAAATTTAGCTCTTAGTGTGCCTTGAGGACACTAAGAAGGTTGGGAATGCCTGCTCTAAAGTGAATAATTTCTCTTTATTTTAACCAATAATGACCACCTAGTCTATTTACTGTATTCCCTGTAGTAACCCATCCTGTCTGTTTTGTCCCTATAGTGACCATCCTTGTCTGTATATTTCCTATAATGACACACCTTGTCTGTACAGTATATTACGTTAGTGACCCCCTTTGTCTGTATTTTCCTTATAATGACCCTTTTTGTTGGTATTTTTCCTATAGTGACCCTCAATGCCTGTATTTTCCTATAGTGACCATCTTTGTCTGTATATGTATTGGTGACCCCCCTTGTCTGTTAGACACCTCTGATAGAAGGCTATTCCACTTGTCCACTACCCTTTCTGTGAAGTAGTTTTTCCTCAAATATCCCCTGAACCTCCCCCCTCCAGTCTCAGTGCATGTCCTCGTGTCCTATTGCTTCTCTTCATTTGGAGAATGTTTCCCTCAAGGACTTTGTTAAAACCCTTGATATATTTGAAAGTTTCAATCATGTCCCCCCTTTTCCCTTCTCTGCTCCAAACTATACATATTGAGATTTTGTTCGTCTTTCTGGGTATGTTTTGTGATGTAGGCCATGCACCATTTTAGTTGTCCTTCTTTGTACAGTCTCTAATGTAATAATATCCTTTTGAAGATATGGCCTCCAGAATTGAACACAGTATTCTAGATGAGGCCGTACCAATGACCTGTACAGTGGCATTATTACTTCTTTCTTTCTGCTGCTGATTCCTCTCCCAATGCAGCCAAGCATCTGACTAGCCTTCCTCATTGCTTTGTTAAATTGCTTACCTGCCTTTAAATCACCTGAAATGGTGACTCCTAGATCCCTTTCCTCCTCCGTAGTTTCCAGTATAGTGCCATTAATACTATATTTAGCCTTTGGATTTTTGAGACCTAAGTGCATGATTTTGCATTTTTTGGCATTAAACTGTAATTGCCACACTCTTGACCATTCCTCTAGTCTACCTAGATCCTTAATCATTTGTTTTACCCCACCTGGTGTGTCTACCCTGTTGCATACCTTTGGGTCATCTGCAAATAGGCATACTTTCCCTTTAATGCCATTTGCAATGTCACCAATAAAGATATTAAAAAGCACTGGTCCAAGTACAGATCCCTGGGGTACTTCACTGGTAAAATGTCCTTCTTGTGAATGCATTCCATTAACTACACTCTCTGTTTTCTATCCTGCAACCAAGATCTTATCCATTCAAACATCTTAGTATTCAATCCCAAGCTTTAGAGTTTATTTAGCAGTCTGCAATGTGGGACAGTGTCAAAAGCCTTACTAAAGTCTAGATAAGCTATATCCATGGCTCCACCTTTATCCATCACTTTAGTCACACAGTCAAAAAAGTCAATAAGTTTTGTTTGACATGATCTCCCCCCAGTGAATCCATGCTGTTTGGGATCCTGTAAATTGCCGGATTTGAGATAATCTTAAAAGAAAGAGTTGTAGAGTGTTTCCATCAATTTCCCTACTACTGATGTAAGACTCACTGGTCTGTAGTTGTTTGCCTCTTCCTTTCTTCCACTCTTGTGCAGTTGGACTACGTTCGCTCTTTTCTTGTCCTCTGGAATTACTCCTGTAGCTAATGACTGGTTGAATAATTCTGTCAATGGTGCTACCAGCACCTCTTTAAGTTCTTTTAATATTCTTGGATGTAATCCATCTGGCCCCATTGATTTATCCACTTTCAGCTTTGAGAGTTCTGTTAGGACCTTCTCCTCTGTAAATGTATTTGTTTCATTTTTCTGAATATCCCTGCAACTTAACTGTAGCCCCTTGCCTGTCTTTCCCTTATAGGGCCTCCGTTTCACTATCCAGATTCTGGCTCCATGAATAGTTTACTTACCAAAGAAGTAGGTTTTTCCATCTGCAATCTAACAACTCCCTACGTCCTCTCTGAAAGGCAGCGCTAGTCATCAGTACTTCCTGATGCTGCCAGGGGGTGAATCATGGGTGCAGCTGATGCAGTGGCAGTCGATTCACCTGACTGCTCTACTGAATGCCGACTTCAGAAGACACTGTACGCAAGTGTATGGCAGCGGAGTCTGGTCCTCCCCTAACAACGAACATCCATACTGGTGTCTCCTCCGCACTGGCACTCAGGGCACATGCCCCTGTTGTCACACTTTTGTAATGGCACAGCAGACAGAGGAACGTGGGGTGTGGTGTTGAGGGGGACAGAGAATGAGATAGTGAGAAGAGAGTGGGATTGAGATGAGACACATAGAAACGGGGTGATGGGTACAGAGATGTTACACAGGGTAGAACGTGACAGAGATGAGAGATGGGGTGATGAAAGTAGTAGAGATGAGAAATGGGATAAAGAGGAAATAGGTGAGAAAAAGAGGGATGAAGGAGACAAATATGAAAGGCATGGATATGAGGGGGACAGAGATGACTGCCAGGGAGGAGGAGGACAGTGATGAGATATTGGGCCTAATTCAAGGTTGATTGCAAAACAACATTTTCCTCTAATGAGCAAAACCATGTGCACTGCAGGTGGGGCAGATATAACATGTGCAGAGAGAGTTAGATTTGGGTGGAGTATGTTCAAACTGAAATCTAAATTGCAGTGTAAAAATAAAGCAGCCAGTATTTACCCTGCACAGAAACAACATAACCCACCCAAATCTAATTCTCTCTAAACATGTTATATCTGCCCCCCTCCCAGCAGTGCGCATGGTTTTATTCATTAGAGGAAAATGTTGTTTTGCACTCAACCTTGAAATAGGCCAATAGTAAGATGAGAGAGGACAGAGAGGAGAGAACACAGGGATGTGTGACATACAGTAGGGTTTTTAGACAAACAGTACCAGAGGTCTCAAGGCTGTATCAAAGGCTCAGGTGGTACAAATTACCAGTTAAACTAGTAACTAAGAAGAATAATTTGACTGACTAGAAGTGAGTTTTATACTGTATGTGTATCTGGGGTTAAGGAAAACATTGCCAAGTAATGACTGTAACAACTGATTTGTATTGCTGTAATTGTATCTTCCACTGTTTAATTGCAAGAAGATTTGAACTGAATAAACCTCTCATTTCCACTAAATAACTTCTTATAATTACTGGGTGAAAGACCTGAAATCTTACAATCTTACTATCAAGCAAAAATAAATGTAAAAAGTTTCATTTAGTAATTTGGAGCTGGTATCAAGAAGTGATTACGTGTATGGTAATGTAGAACATTTTAATGCAATTTTTTTTTTTTTTGACCATATGGATTGACTACAGATGGGTCCACATTTATCTTGACCTTTCATAGGATTACCTGAGACTGGCCAGTCTGACTTTGGTGGTCATTCCGAGTTGTTCGCTCGCTAGCAGCTTTTAGCAGCCGTGCAAACACTAAACCGCCGCCCTCTGGGAGTGTATTTTAGCTTAGCAGAAGTGCGAACGAAAGGATCGCAGAGTGGCTACAAAATAATTTTGTGCAGTGTCAGAGTAGCTCCAGATCTACTCCTAGCATGCGATCATTTCAGACTATTCAGTTCCTGTTTTGACGTCACAAACACGCCCTGCGTTCGGCCAGCCATGCCTGTATTTTTATCTGGCATGCCTGCATTTTTCCACACACTCCCTGAAAACAGCAAGTTGACACCTAGAAACACCCACTTCCTGTCAATCATTCTGCGGCCAGCAGTGCGACTGAAAAGCTTCGTTAGACCTTGTGTGAAACTACATCGTTCGTTGTAATAGCACAACGCGCGTGCGCATTGCGCCGCATACGCATGCGCAGAAGTGCCAATTTTTTGCCTGAACGCTGCGCTGCGATCGAAATCTGCTAGCGAACAACTCGGAATGAACCCCTTAATCCCCTGCTGCAATGACTTAATCCCCTGATGTATTGTTCTCTGTATTGTATTGCAGTTGAGAACAATAGATGAATGGTTTATGCTAATAAATCATGTTGTGACTAGGCGCAGAAAACTGCATTTTACAAGTTTAAGAAGTTAGAACATGCCTACATGCCATTGTGCCTAATGCATTTAGATGCATTAGGCACAATGGCATGTAATAAAGCTCTTTTTCTCATCTCTGACAATGCTGCTGTGGTCCTAGGAATCATGCGTGAAGGTACTAGCAAGTACCTTTTTTGTGTTTGATTATCTTTTTCTCGTGCTTATACTCTCAGTAGCTTTATGGTCACAGTAAGATGTAAAAATTCTAAAAAGATGCCTGTAAAAATAATATATTTGCGCCCATGTGCATCTCTAGCTTTGCACCATGGGGGTTATTCCGACCCGATCGCAGCGTGCTTTCGTTCGCACAGCTGCGACTGGGTCACTACTGCGCATATGCAGGGGCCGTAATGCGCACACGCGTCATTGACCGGCGACAGCCATTACCGGGCAACGACGCTGAGAGCGGAAAAAGCGGTCGCAGCGGCGATCGCAAGAAGATTGACTGTAGGAAGGCGTCCCAGGGCGTCAATTGACCGTTGGAGACCGTTTTCCGGGAAGTGGTAAAAAAAACGCAGGCATGTCCAGGTGAACGGAGGGCGGATGTCTGACGTCAAAGCCGAGCCCATCATCGCTGGATCCGTCGCACCGGGTAAGTATGTCCAGGGCTTGTCTTGTTTTGGAGGAAACTTTTTTAGCATAGCAGGGCTGCACAAGCGTTCGCAGCCCTGCTATGCTAAAATACACTCCCCCATAGGCGGAGATTAGTTGATCGCACCAGCAGCAAAAAGTTGCTTGGTGCGATCAACTCGGAATGAGGGCCCATATACGCTACATTTATCTTGCATGTACAAGGTGTGGCTATTAAACGAGACTGACAACATAATTTATGTTTAATTATGTTAAGTACATTTTAACTCCTTTACTCTTCTATGTACTCGCCATCTGCATCCGCACACTGCTGAATAATTATTTTCCATTGGCCATGCTGTAGCTCATTATCTGTCAGTTGTCTCAACAGCTCCATCTTTATCTTTTTTACCTCAGTTACTGATGCAAAACAGGATCCCTTGAGCACAGATTTGACTTGAGGGAAAAGAAGGAAGTCACACAGTGCTAGGACTGGCAAGTATGGTGTTCTAGCACTGCAATCTGTTTCTTGGCCAAAAACTGCTTCAAAAAGAGAGCTGGGTGGGCTGGTGCATTGTCCTGATGGAGGATAAAACCATTTTCCCCACAACTCTGGCCTCTTTCTTCTTATTCTTTCCCACAAAGTTGCTAGAACATTGTATTAGTAATGTTGATTTACTGCTGTGCCTTATGGTACCCAGCCTTCCAAAATAACACCCTTGATATCAAAGAAAACAATTAACATGGGTCTGAATTTGTGTTTGCTTTTCTTCATTGCATGGACTGGTATTTTGTCTCAGGATCGTACTGGAAGATCCATGTTTCATCACAGGTAATAACTTTATCTAAAAAATCTGCTTGAATTTGTTCCAAAATGTCTGTACAAATTAGTTTTCGATTTTCTTTATGTTTGGCAGTGATAAGCCTTGGGACCATCTTATCACAAACTTTTGTCATGTTAGGAAAGTTTTGCATCAAAAACCTAACAGTTTCTTTGTCGATGTTTGTCCATGTTTGTTTTTGATGTGCAATGCCTTCTGGAAAATTCATCATCTTCTACATCCTCATGACCATCACTAAATCTTTTGTGCCATTCAAACACACGTGCACGTGACATATAATCTGTCCCGTTAGCATATGGAAATATTTGGTGGGGGAGTTTTGCTCAATGTAAGTAAAAATCTTAAGTAAACACGTTGCTAAACTTTTGAACTAAGCATTTTTATGCTGCACCGGAAAAATAAAACTTCTTCTGTGTGACAGCAAACTACCTGTGCGAAAGAGGTGAAACTTTTAAAACTGTTTTGGAATAGTACATAGTCAATGTTCCCCCACTTCCTTTTAACTCACGCAGTATGGTTTATTTTTCCAGTCACATTATTTAACAGCCACACCTCATATATTACACAAGAAATAGGTCCTGATTCAGAGGAGGATGCAGTTTCAATTTGGCTGCAACTGTCCAATGGTATGTGTTCTGTGTATGTATCTTTGTCGCACTGTGCATTCGCCATGATGCTCCTGTGACGGTATTCGCAGTGTGGCTTCAGAGCAGTTTGATTGAAAGCGTACCACAGTTGGCATCTAAAATCGCAGATGTGTCCAGTGCTGAAAGTAGGGTGGTATGGAGTACCATTAAGAAGTATGGTGGTGGTACTCAGTACCACCAGCCCACTGCTGGAGCATAATTTATAAGGGGCATTTTTGTGTGGGGTACATAAAATGGTGTCAGTGGCATAACAGTGTGTGGCATAATATGTAATAGGCATTACTGTGTGTGGTATAATATGTAAGGCATTACGGTGTGTGGAATAATGGGTAATGGGCATTACGGTGTGTGACATAATGTGTAATGAGCATTACAATGTCTGGCATAATGTGTAATGGGCATTACGGTGTGTGGCATAATGTGTAATGGGCATTACTGTGTGTGGCAAAATGTGTAATAAGTATTACGGTGTGTGGCATAATGTGTAATAAGCATTATGGTGTGTGGGATAATGTGTAAGGGTCATTATGAAGTGTGGCATGATGTGTAATGGGCATTACGGTGTGTGGCATAATGTGTAAGGGTCATTACGTTGTGTGGCATAATGTGGCCATGCCCCTATTGTCATGTAGCCACTCCACTAGTTTTGTGTGACCATGCCCCCTCATGATGCATGACCACACCTATTTTGACTATCAGTACCACTAAGAAAAAATTACTACTGGACGTGTCACAGTTGTTTTGGTGGTGTATCACAGCCAGTGACTGCGTCTTAGGACACATTGCTTCTGGCCCTGGCAAATGAGTTGCGATGGACATACTGAGCAACCATGAGGTTACTCAGAGATTTCATGGTGCAACTGATGTTACCGATGTATGACCAATGCTGTGACAGATACAGTAAGAAGCCAATGATGAGCGTCTCTTTACAAAATATGGCTCCTGCAGCATTAAGATATCTTCTCAGATCCACTATGACCGAAAGTGCAGCACCGAGCCAATCTGCGCCAGCCCTTGACTCAGACACATAAGCAGAAGAGTACTGGTCTTTATTGAATAAAACTCATTCTCTAATAGATTTGTTTTATATTCAATGAAGAAAGCACAATCAGCATCTGCTGTGAGACCACAACCAATCAAACGCTAGTTCCATCATCCATCGTTGTCCTCATCATTATCATTAGGGTGTATATGCACCAGCCCCAAGGCACCTGTAAATAATACAATTACTGACAGGCTTGTCTGCATAACCGCATGCATCTTTCTCCGTATTAGGAGGGTTAGTTTTATGTTCTCTCATATACAAGATGGGCAATTATATAATATAAACATAGAGGGCCTGTTCCAGAACTGGACAAATGCATGCCGCTTTCTGTGTTCAGAAATAAAATCATATTTCTGTATTTACAGCTGACCCAATCTATGTGACAGCACCACCCCCATTCATTTGCTGGTGAAAGTAGTTGTCATTATCAGTATGCATTTAAACCATCCTTTCGTCTATGAGATCTGATTGAAGTCAGATAGGACCATCAAAATGCCCATGACAAACTTATCCTACTTGTAAACGCCCAATTTCCACCCAGTTACACCCAATCAGTCACAAGTAGAGATATGACTGAGAGAGTATGACTCATAACCAGCCAATGGCAGGAGTTGGACAGAATGAGAATGTTCCTAGCTAGGTAAAATGTAGGTGCAATGAGACCTGGTCTATGGAGCAGTGAAAATATAACTCAATTTTGCAAAGCAAGACTACTGGAATGAGAAGCTTTACAGACATTATTTGTTGTGCAGAATGGCACTCAGCCATGTCTGTTCTGTAAAAAGACTTAAATCAATGTTGGTGGAGATCAGGTCAATGTAAAAATTATGGCAGATGTATGCAAGTTGGTAGGTTTGTAGTGAATGTGAGCCAGTGCCATAACTAGGCATTTTAGCGTTGTGTGCAAGAAACAGCATTGGCGCCCCCCCCCATGCAAGATAGGGGCAGTGCGCGCCGTAGGTGCGCAAAAAATATATAGGGGCGTGGCTTCATGGGAAGGGGCATGGCCACAAAATAATACCAATTCATACTACGGTGCACAGTAGTTTCCATTATTCAAATTATGCTGCATAGTAGCGCCACTACACCAGGTAGAGCCCCTTTTACACATTACGGCAGCCAGTCCCCCTTTTTACACATTACGGCAGACAGCGTCTCCCTTTTTACACATTACGGCAGACAGCGTCCCCCTTATTACACATTACAGCAGACAGCGTCCCCCTAATTACACATTACGGCAGCCAGTCCCCCTTTTTACACATTATGGCAGACAGCGTCCCCCTTTTTACACATTACGGCAGCCAGTCCCTTTTTTTATACATTACAGCAGGCAGCATCCCCTTTTTACACATTACGGCAGACAGCGTCCCCCTTTTTACACATTACAACAGACAGCACCCCCCTTTTTACACATTACAGCAGACAGCACCCCCCCTTATACACATTACGGCAGATAGCATCCCCCTTTTTACACATTACGGGACCCAGTCCCCCTTTTTATACATTACAGCAGGCAGCGTCCCCTTTTTACACATTACGGCAGACAGCGTCCCCTTTTTTACATCTTACGGCAGACAGCGTTCCCCTTTTTACACATTACGGCAGACAATCCCCCTTTTTACACATTACGGCAGACAGCGTCCCCCTTTTTACATATTACAGCAGACAGCATCCCCCTTCTTACACATTACGGCAGACAGCATCCCCCTTTTTACACATTACGGCAGACAGCATCCTTTTTACACATTACGGCACAGCGTCCCCCTTATTACACATTACGGCAGACAGCGTCCCCCTTTTTACACATTACGGCAGACAGCGTCCCTCTTTTTACACATTACGGTAGCCAGTCCCCCTTTTTACACATTGTGGCAGACAGAATAGAGAGAGAAGAGAGAGAGAGATACTTACCATCTCTCCCCGCTGGCAGCCAGGCTCCTCATGCTGGCAGATCCTGGGCAGCCGCAGGGGAGAATGAGGAGGAGGGAGGGGGACTGGAGCTGCAGCAGCGCTATGTAATTGGTAGTAGCGCTGCTGCAGCAGTCCCCTCTCCTTCTGCATTGGCTGGCCGCCGCTGTAAATGCTGGGATGAGGGAAGCGCATCCCAGCATTCACAGCAGCGCCGGGCAGACAATGCGGAAGGAGAGGGGATTGCTACAGTGGCGTTACTACCAATTACATAGCGCTGCTGCGGCTCCAGTCCCCCTTCCTCCTCCTTCTCCTCCCCTGCCTCCGTCGCTGCTGCTCTCCTCCAGCGCAGCGCAAGGGCGCACACAGCACAGAACAGGTGGCTTGTAATGAATCAATTTGACTCATTACAAGCCGCTGGCCATGCGCCCTCAGGACTACTGTGTGCCAGGCACACCTGGCACACATGTAGTTACAGTGCTGATGTGAGCACAATGCTAGAGTAGGTTTTATTGAATATAACAGGATACAAGTAATAGAAGATAAACAGCAGTCAATATGATAATGTAGTAATCTCTCTTTGACTACATGCTGTACAGCCGTACAGCACGGTGATGCCACAAAAACACAGTGACAGGCTTGGGTACATGAATGCCCTTTTATGGTACTGATGAGTCATGCACAAAAAAAGACATGTGATGTTATTGTGGCAGGTGAGTCATTCACAATAACACTCAGTTAAGAGACATCTTGTAGCAATTAGCCTATTTAACTACCTGTAAAAGAAAAACTTCAAAAAAAAATCCATGTATGAGGTTAAACATCAATGTGTTTTAGGACAAAAACTAAAAAGGGAGATTTTAAAGTGATAGTAGGCTGTACTTTATCTCACCACTTTAGATGTTTCTTGAAAATCTATATGCAGTTCTAGTTTATGGAGAGGCTCTCAAAAGTAGAGAGAAGGCACTCCCCTTGATATTCACTAGCTTGACCATTTAGGCACATCAGTGCAAAACCAATATACTGTATACTGTACAGTGACTAAGGCCCAGAGGATTTGATGTAGCAATCAGTATAAAATGGTACTTTGAAAGTATACTGGTGATGATACTGTAGCTGTTTGATAGCTGTTTTTTGTTGTTTTTTTGTTGTTGTTTTATGTGAGGGGGGGGGGGGGGGGTCAGAACTAATGTACACAAAAATAGTAAATCTTGCTTGTGAAACAGGCTTAGTGAGGTCATTGTAATGTACTCTGGTATTTTACTAAATTTACCATTGTGTTTATACAGCTACATTTTTATTTATTTTTCTTAGCAAACAGGGACATCTAGTGTCCAGAACAAGGAAATATAAACATGTATCACACCTATTCATACTTTATTTAATAGTAAATCAAGTAAAGTAACAATAATATTGAAGCCTTCATTATCTTAATTCTTCTTTCCACTCCATATGTTTGAAAGAACCAGTGCTCTACCTCAATGTGTCAACAAACATTTTATTTTTCAAATATGTTTAATTCTATATGTACAGTAACTGTAATGTGCCAATGACACACACAATTGTGTTCCTAGTACGGCATCTACTGAACTATATGTGATTTCCCTATTAATGTTTTCTGATAGGATTTAACACTAGTGGCAGAGCAATTTTATTTTTTGGATAAAAATAAATTACTAACCAACAAATAATACACTTTTAGATGAAAGATAAAAAAAAAAAAAAAAAAAAGGCCACGTAAAATAGGTGAAAATCATTCTATTAACCCGTTGCTTTGTTTTCATTTGTTTTAGTGTAATTTTTTATAAAAAGGTTGATGCCCTTCTTTTCCAAAGAGTTTGTTGTTTGCTCTTGAAGGACTTTCAAAGAATCCTGCAATTAGAAACATAATTACATCATACCACATACGTTACAAGATCAATACATACATTCTCTTTATGTTATCAAGGCTTATACAGAACATGCATCCTCGTATCCTCGTATTCTCAGAAAATTGAGAGGGGGTTGCAAGAGGAGGGTCTGTATCTCTGAGCTTCCTTTAAAATTTTGCTACGGGATCGTGATAGTCAAACATGTAATAACCCACATACATTAGTAATAATAACCCATAACTGTTATGATTAAAGGCTTAATTAAGGATAAACTAAGCAATATTTAGGAGAAAAGCTTAAAAGATGAAACTAGTGACAAGATAGTCTTACAATTGATGCTAATTTTTTCTCTGAATTCACAAATCAGACAAGTGCTTTCCCTGGGCAAAACTGCTCAACAGTACTACAGGGTTCTTTGGATGTGCTCCTCGGTGTGTACAAGGTCAACAGCTTGAAACATCTACAGTACTTCATTTTTGACACATCAAAGTAACCACCTATTGTCACCGCCCAGTTCATACCCCAAAACAACCTATTACATAGAAAGACAGATGAGGCCAAATTGCCTCCAACTCTTCTGAAATGCGTTATATGCAAAAATGTATATAGCAAGGGGGAGTAACATGCACTGAGCATATCAACCTTATACTAGTCATTGGTACCGCTTATTAGTGTATGCAAATGGACATATATTTACCAGATAACACAGTAATGCAGTAGTTGTGGTTTTTTAATTACTGCTAAATAAGTACCAGTGTATGGACATATGACAGCAACCCATGGTAATTGGATATACTGTAGACAATCGTACAGATTCACTGACAATCTAGTAATTTTTTTATGAATTTTTATTTTGGTCTTTTTCTTGTATGTGATGTCTTGTCTTCAATGTGGGTTTGTCCTTGTATACTGGTATCAGGCATTTTCTACATTGAAGTTTGTGAAATTACTCTTAAATATAACCTTTTTTTAAAATATTTTGAATTTTATATGCTTTAAGTCCTTAGAGGGCATGCTTGGTTATTTTTTGTTCTAGCCAATTTTGTATAGGTATTATAGTGGCCTAATTCCTATTACACTAGCATTATCCATCTACTAAACTAGGGCACCATTTATTTCCTAAATTTCCTATTACGGTTGAGTATCCCATATCCAAATATTCTGAAATACGGAATATTCCGAAATACGGACTTTTTTGAGTGAGAGTGAGATAGTGAAACCTTTGTTTTCTGATGGCTCAATGTACACAAACTTTGTTTAATACACAAAGTTATTAAAAATATTGTATTAAATGACCTTCAGGCTGTGTGTATAAGGTGTATATGAAACATAAATGAATTGTGTGAATGTACACACACTTTGTTTAATGCACAAAGTTATAAAAAATATTGGCTAAAACTACCTTCAGGCTGTGTGTATAAGGTGTATATGAAACATAAATGCATTCTGTGCTTAGATTTAGATCCCATCACCATGATATCTCATTATGGTATGCAATTATTCCAAAATACGGAAAAATCCCATATCCAAAATACCCCTGGTCCCGAGCATTTTGGATAAGGGAGACTCAACCTGTATATAGTGTATTTCGTCTGCTGTGTTTAAGTCTAAACATGGCAGAACAGAAACAGATTAATCTGTGGTTTTTCAATAATTAATCAAGGAAGACTGAAGGCTGTCATTTAGCCAACAGAGCAAGTCCGTTTTGGGTAGCACAACATTGGGGGTAATTCCGAGTTGTTCGCTCGTTGATGATTTTCGCAATGGAGCGATTAAGGCAAAAATGCGCATGCGCATGGTACGCAGTGCGCATGCGCTAAGTATTTTAGCACAAAACTTAGTAGATTTACTCACGTCCGAACGAAGAATTTTCATCGTTGATGTGTTCGGAGTGTGATTGACAGGAAGTGGGTGTTTCTGGGCGGAAACTGACCGTTTTCTGGGAGTGTGCGGAAAAACGCAGGCGTGTCAGGGAAAAACGCGGGAGTGTCTGGAGAAACGGGGGAGTGGCTGGCCGAACGCAGGGCGTGTTTGTGACGTCAAACCAGGAACGAAAAGGGCTGAGCTGATCGCAGTGTAGGAGTAAGTCTCGAGCTACTCAGAAACTGCTAAGAATTTTCTATTCGCAATTCTGCTAATCTTTCGTTCGCAATTCTGCTAAGCTAAGATACACTCCCAGAGGGCGGCGGCCTAGCGTGTGCAATGCTGCTAAAATCTGCTAGCGAGCAAACTTGGAATGACCCCATTGTGCGGTTGAAAATATATTCAGTTTTACAAAATTAAGCAGTGTTATATTTTTTATTAATATTATCTTTTATATCCAATTCACACCCACATCCTGGTCACTGTTTTAATATTTATATCCCCTGTTCTCTTGTCTTGCATGGCATGGCACTATTTTGTAATGTAGAACAATCCCACTGAAATCTAGTGCTAGTAGTGACACATGTAATAAGGGCATTATCTGACTCTCATAGTTTAAGACATAAATGAAGATTAATTTAGTGGTAATCTAGAAGAAAAACAGAAAACATCAAATTAATGACAGGGACATTCTAAAGGTGGACTCTGAAGTGATGTTTTTACCCCATGCACATTTCCAGTCAGACCTGCAACCCCCCAATGTGGGCACAGGATGAATCCCAAGTCCGATAAAATTTAGAATGGAGGGCGTGGGCCCATGTATACACAATGTGGATGAAAAGGTATATTTTCTGAACAGGAAGGCTCTGTATGGCCACATGAATTGCAGTTTGAAAAATGACATTAGTATGTAGTTACTCATTAAATAAAGTAAGCTATATGAATTTCAACCTTAATTGCCTGTACTCTGCTTATCCATAGCATTGCCTTCCTGTCATCTGGATCCTTGGAACGTCTAACAATTCCATTATAGGCTTGTCTAAGGTGTTTCACTTCAATAATGACAGAAGTAATCTGTTAAGAGTATAACAACTTTTAGAAACCTTAAAATGAGTATATGAAACATTTACTATGCTTTCTTAAAAACCATATTAATACATTTTTCACAGAAAAAAGTAAAATAGGATTTTAATACCTACCGGTAAATCCTTTTCTCTTAGACCGTAGAGGATGCTGGGGTCACATCAAGAACCATGGGGTATAGACGGGATCCGCAGGAGACATGGGCACTTTAAGACTTTGAATGGGTGTGAACTGGCTCCTCCCTCTATGCCCCTCCTCCAGACTCCAGTTATAGGAACTGTGCCCAGGGAGATGGACATTTCGAGGAAAGGATTTAACGTTAAACCATGGTGAGCATCTTTCCAGCTCACACCTCAAGCATGCCGCAGAATGTGGCATTCCACAGACTACAAGCCAACGGCATGAACAATTGCAGCACCTGGCTGACAAGAAACGTAACACAACATGTGTGTAACCACAACTAATAACTGCAGATACAGTACGCACTGGGACGGGCGCCCAGCATCCTCTACGGACTAAGAGAAAAGGATTTACCGGTAGGTATGAAAATCCTATTTTCTCATACGTCCTAGAGGATGCTGGGGTCACATCAAGAACCATGGGGTTATACCAAAGCTCTAGAACGGGCGGGAGAGTGCGGACGACTCTTCAGTACCGAATGACCCAACGTGAGGTCAACCTCGGCCAAGGTATTAAACCAGGGGTGGGCAATTATTTCAGCTGGGGGGCCGCTTAACACTTCCAGTGAATGTTCGAGGGCCACACACATGGGCGGGGACTAATATGAATGACAAATATTTGTAGGAGTAAGTCCTGGGCTGCGCAGAGACTGCACAAAGTAGATTTTTGCAGCTCTGCGTACACATACGATCGTACACTTGCACGGGTGAATTTACATTCCCCCTGTGGGCGGCGACTACCCGAACGCAGGACAGCAAAATTTGCAGCACAGTGATCAGGTCTGAATCAGCTTCTTAGTCAGCAGTTGCTGAAAAATAAGACCCGTTATAGGGCCCAATTCTGACCCGGTCGCAGCTGTGTATTTTCGCACAGCAGATGATCGGGTCTGAACTGCGCATGCATTGCAGTGCGCAGGCACGTCGGTACGCCGCGCTGGGGAGCGTCGGGCAGTGATGGGATGGTGCGAACAAAGCGATCGTACAGGCGATCGCAAGGTGATTGACAGAAAGAGGCCGTTTGTGGGTGGTAACTGACCGGTTTAGAGGAGTGCACGGAAAAATGCAGGAGAGACCAGGCGTTTGGAGGGAGGGTTTCTGACGTCAGCTCCGGCCCCGATCATCCCACTGGAAGAGTAAGTCCTGGGCTGCGCAGAGACTGCACAAACTTCTGTTTCTGCAGCTCTCCTGCACATGCGATTACCCTCCTCCCCCTGTAGGCGGTGACTACCTGATCGTAGCAGTGCAAAAATCACACCCTAGCGATCAGTTCTGAATTAGGCCCATAGTTTTTTATATATATATATATATATATATATATATATATATATACACAAAGTGTAGTAATCCCGGCACTCCCTCTCCAAATGGCAATGTGCTGCAGTGCCCTCCTAGAGAAACAATGCTGATCCTCAATATAATGGATGGAGACAGGCGGCACTCAAGCAGACTCAAATAGAGTGAAAAAAGCGGTCCGTTTATTGATCCAATATGGATCAATAAACGGACCGCTTTTTTCACTCTATTTGAGGCTGCTTGAGTGCCGCCTGTCTCCATCCATTATATATATATATATATATATATATATATAACTATAAAAACATAGTATTATATACATATATATATATATATATATATATATACATATGTATATATATAACTGTAAAAACACACACACCATGTGTGTAGCCCCCTCAGCGATAGCGATGCGCGGCCCCGCACATCGCTATCGCTGCTGCTAGATTGCATGCAGGCCAATCTAGCGGGTCGCTCACTTCACCCGCTGGGTGAAGTGATCGCCCCCCCTCGTCTCCCCCCGCACGGTCAGCACAGATCGCGCTGTGCTGAGCGGCAGGAGAAATGTGTGCTGAGCGGTTCGATCAGCACACATCTCTCCCAAATCGGCCCGTGGGTACTTGGCTTAAAAAACATATGCAGTAATAAAAAAAATAAAAATAAAAAACTGCTGAAACAAACAAACAAACAAACAGCATCCTGTGTAATGCTGTTATCAATCGTATTCACAGCTCCCCTCTCCCTTAAACCCATATAGTAGTCTCTACCCCCCTTCCCCCACCCCTGAACCCACATAGCAGTCAATACCCCCCTTCACCCCTTCCCCTGAACCTATACAGCAGTCTCTACCCCCCTCCTCTCCACTCTCCCTCCTCCTCCTCCTCTCCCCTCCGCCCTCCTCCTCCTCCTCCCCCCGCCCCCTCCCCCCCCCCCCCCCCCGTACCCATATAGCAGCTTTACCTTAGATGTGTTTTTTTCACTGTGGCAGATCTGCTGCCCAGATTATCCACCTTCCCTGCCAGATCCGCTGCCCGCTGCGCTGCGCAGAGCCGCTGCTGCTACCCGCTGCACTCTCCTGCCGTGGCTCCGCCCCTATGCCGCCCAGCGCCTGATGTCACAGAGGAAATCCCGGTCAGCAGACCGGGTATTTCCTCAGCGGCGCTGCGTCTCGGAGCTTCGTAGCGCAATGACAAGCGGCTCAGCCGGGCCGCTTGTCATTGCACAGTGGTATGGGACAGCGGGCCAGGCAGAATCGGTTCGCGGGCCGCATCCGGCCTGCGGGCCGCATGTTGCCCACCCCTATATTAAACTGTATTACTTAGTCAAATTGTTAGCTAAAAGGCTGCTCGGCAAAGTTGCAATGCCGAGACTCCCCGGTCAACCGCCGCGGACAAGCCCACCTTTCTAGTAGAATGGGCCTTCACCTATTTCGGTAATGGCAATCCTGCCGTGAGATGAGCATGCTGAATCGTACCACAGATCCAGCGCGCAACGGTCTGCTTGGAAGCAGGACACCCAATGTCGTTGGGAGCAAACAGGACAAACAGAGCCTGTGTTCCTAAACGGAGCCGTCCTGGCTACCTAAATTTTTCAAAACTCTGACCACATGCAGAGACTTCGACTCAGCGTAGGCGTCGGTAGTCACAGGCACCACCATAAGTTGGTACATGTGGAAAGAAGAAAACCACCTCCGGTAGAATTTGCTGACGAATTTCCAACTCTGCTTTATCTTCATGGAAGATCAAATAAGGTCCCTTGTGAGACCAGGTCGCTAACTCAGACACTCGTCTTGCGTATGTCAAGGCCAACCTGATGACCACGTTCCAAGTGAGGAAATTCACTCCTCCTTACTTAAAGGTTCAAACCAATATGATTGAAAAAACTGCAACACCCCATTAAGATCCCATGGTGCCATTGGGGCACAAATGGAGGTTGGATGTGCAACACGCCCTTCACGACAGTCTGAACTTCTGGATGGGAGTCCAATTTATTCTAAAAGAAACCCGCTAAGGACGATTTTAATTGAGCCCAAGTTTAGGCCCGCATCCACAACTGCTTGTAGAAAAAATTGAGAAAACGTCCTAGCTGAAAACTCTGCCATAGGAGTCTTCTTGGATTCACACCAAGAAACTTATTTTCTCCAAATACGGTAGTAATGTGTAGACGTTACCCATTTTCTAGCCCGAATAAGTGTGGAGAACTAATTCCGTGGGAATACCCTTACGGACTAGGATTTAGCAGTCAACCGCCATGTCGTCATAGTTGCAGTAAGACCTAATACACGCATGGCCCCTGCCGCAACAGGTCCTCGCGCAAAGGAAAAAAGCTAGGGATCTCTTATGAGTAATTCCTGAGATCTGGATACCAAGCTCTTCTTGGCCAGTCTGGGACCATGAGGCTCACTCGAATTTCCTTTTTATGATCCCAGAACTTTTGGAATGAGAGAAACCGTAGGGAATACATATACTGACTGAAAACACCCACGGTGTCACCAGTGCACTCCCTGTACCTGTTTTAGGGTCCCTTGACCTGGAACTCTGAAGCTTCCTGCTGAGATGAGATGCCATCATTCCTACTTGAGGAAATCCCAACGACATGTCACCTTTTCGAAGACTACTTGGAGGAAGTCTCCCCTCTCCTGGATGGAGATCTTGTCTGCTGAGGAAGTCTGCTTCTCAGCTGTCCACTCTTGGAACGAACATTGCCGACAGAGCGCTTGTATGTTTTTCCGCCCAGCGGAAAACCCTTGTGGTTCCTTCCATTGCTGTTCTGCTTTTCGTCTGTAGAAAACCCTTGTAAACGGCCCTTAACTCTAGACCATTTATGTGGTGACAAGTTTCCTAACTTGACCATCTTCCTTGGAAGTTTTTCCCCCTGTGTGACTGCCCCCCCGCCTCGGAGGCTTGCAGCCGTGGTCGCTAGGATCCAGTCCTGGATCTCGAACCTGCGCCCCTCTAGGAGGTGAGGACTGCGCAACCACCACAGGAGTGAGATTCTGGTCTTGGAAGACAGGATTATCCTCCGGTGTATGTGTAGGTGGGAACCGGACCACTTGTCCAACAGGGCCCACTGGAACACCCTGGCATGGAACCTGCCAAACTGAGTGGCCTCGTAGGCCGCAACCATCTTTCCCAGCAACCGAATGTATTGATGAATTGACACTCTTGCTGGTCTCGAAATTTGTTTGACCAGACTCTGGATCTCAGAGCCTTTTCCCTTGTCTAGTATTATTCCCAAAACCGACAACCGCGTCGTTGGGACCAACAGTGATTCCGGCAAGTTCAGGAGCCAACCCTGTTGTTGAAGAACTGTCAGGGAGAGTACAATTGTGACTCCTTACTAGCAACGGAGAACCATCATTACCGCCATCACTCTGAAATTGGTAATGACAACCCTGAATTGCAAACTTCAGGTAAGCCTAATGAGGAGAAAAAAGTAATTAGGCCTCTGTTATGTTTACTGAGACCATGAAAAAAAATCCTTTTTTCCAGATTGGAAATCACTGCTAAGAGATTCCATCTTGGATTTGAATTTCTTTAAGTAGAAATTGATGGATTTCAGATTTAGGATTGCTCTGACCGAGCCGTCTGGCTTCGGGACCACGAAGAGGCTTGAATAAAAGCCTTCTCCCTGTTGTGACAGGGAAAACCAGGCCAATGATCTGATCCTGATACAACCTTTGTATTGCGTCGCATACTACCTCCCCGTCTGGAGGAATCGGTAATTTGAAAAATTGGTGAGGGGAAACTTCTGGAAACTCCAGTATGTACCCTTGGGACACTATTAAATCTATATATATCTATATATATATCCACACATAGACCCTTCTGTCAGGAACAGCCAGAGTCCTCAGTGACGTCTTTAATATGCACTACTCATGTACTGAATGCTCTTTTTTTTTTTGCGGATGTAATCAGGAAACCTTATGGTCGACATAGGAAACAGTATCCGTGTCGATATCAGGGAGTAGTAACTGGGCATTGCGACCCCGAGGGGTCTGAGGGAAATATAGATATGAATATGACATCCTCCATAGATATTTCTACGTCTGTTTTAGGGACACAGAGTCATTCAAACTTACTCTATATATATATATATATATATATATTCCACAAACACTCTCCTCCTGCGCTAATTGGTTTCAAAATAGGCGATTAGGTATAGCTATCTCTGAGTTCCTTGTTAGGAGGAACTGAGCAAAGAAAATAGAGTATAGAAAAAGAGGAAAAATGGCGCCCCAGGGGTTTACAAATACCCTTATACAAAGACTATTGCTTAACAGGATTTGCATTCAATATTTATACAGGTTTTTAAAACACATAACGGACTGTACTTTTCATAAAAATTTATTAAAACAATTATACAGAAACATGAAGTATATCCATCATTATTACATGTACATTATGATGTAGTTTCTCCTACAGAAATCCATCAATGGGATATGGAGGAAAGAAGGCAACCTTTCTGTTGTATCCTTATTCTTCCTCATTAAATATTCGGAGATAACATCAACAAGAAATACAGTAAACCAACGCATTTCGTCTAGGAACTAGACTTCATCAGGGGTGCGTCTTAGATAATAATGTCTATCCAAAAGAGTGATAGGCCTAGATCATTGGCCGAATAGGTTCATACGTGGGCTTCCAAACATCAATGAGGTGTGAAATAAGGGCATAAAGTCAGCCTCGTGAATCTGGTAACTCAGATTACGAAGAGCTCAAAAGGGAAGCATTCGTATGAAAAAAAGAGGAATCGGCAACTTCATGCACACATGGAGGACCTCAGAAGTCACAATACAGGTGAAAAATGCAGAAATCTATACAGAGTCCTTATGGTATCCTATGGATATGATACCTTCCAAATAGTGATCAGCAGTGAGCCAGTATCCGTGTCGATATCAGGGAGTAGTAACTGGGCATTGCGACCCCGAGGGGTCTGAGGGAAATATAGATATGAATATGACATCCTCCATAGATATTTCTACGTCTGTGTTAGGGACACAGAGTCATTCAAACTTACTCTATATATATATATATATATATATATATATTAGTGATGAGCGGGTTCGGTTCCTCGGAATCCGAACCCCCCCGAACTTCACCCTTTTTACACAGGTCCGAGGCAGACTCGGATCCACCCGCCTTGCTCGGTTAACCCGAGCGCGCCCGAACATCATCATCCCGCTGTCGGATTCTCGTGAGACTCGGATTCTATATAAGGAGCCGCGCGTCGCCGCCATTTTTCACTCGTGCATTGGAAATGATAGTGAGAGGACGCGGCTGGCGTCCTCTCACTTTGTTTCAGGGGGCTGCAGTGCAAATATCTTTATTCTGGGGACCAGCAGTATTATAGGAGGAGTACAGTGCAGAGTTTTGCTGACTAGTGACCACCAGTATTATACGTTGTCTGCCTGAAAAACGCTCCATATCTGTGCTCAGTGTGCTGCATATATCTGTGCTCACACTGCTTTATTGTGGGGACTGGGGACCAGCAGTATTATATAGGAGGAGTACAGTGCAGAGTTTTGCTGACCAGTGACCACCAGTATTATACGTTCTCTGCCTGCAAAATGCTCCATATCTGTGCTCAGTGTGCTGCATATATCTGTGCTCACACTGCTTTATTGTGGGGACTGCGGACCAGCAGTATTATATAGGAGGAGTATAGTGCAGAGTTTTGCTGACCAGTGACCACCAGTATTATACGTTCTCTGCCTGAAAAACGCTCCATATCTGTGCTCAGTGTGCTGCATATATCTGTGCTCACACTGCTTTATTGTAGGGACTGGGGACCAGCAGTATTATATAGGAGGAGTACAGTGCAGAGTTTTGCTGACCAGTGACCACCAGTATTATACGTTTTCTGCCTGAATAACGCTCCATATCTGTGCTGCATTGTAGTATATAGTAGGAGTACAGTGCATAATTTTGCTGACCACCAGTATATAATATATAGGAGTACGGTACAGAAGGCCACTGCTCTACCTACCTCTGTGTCGTCAAGTATACTATCCATCCATACCTGTGGTGCATTTCAGTTTTGCACACTTTGCTGACCACCAGTATATAATATATAGCAGTACGGTACAGTAGGCCACTGCTCTACCTACCTCTGTGTCGTCAAGTATACTATCCATCCATACCTGTGGTGCATTTCAGTTTTGCACAGTTTGCTGACCACCAGTATATAATATATAGCAGTACGGTACAGTAGGCCACTGCTCTACCTACCTCTGTGTCGTCAAGTATACTATCCATCCATACCTGTGGTGCATTTCAGTTTTGCACAGTTTGCTGACCACCAGTATATAATATATAGCAGTACGGTACAGTAGGCCACTGCTCTACCTACCTCTGTGTCGTCAAGTATACTATCCATCCATACCTGTGGTGCATTTCAGTTGTGCGCAGTATATATAGTAGTAGGCCATTGCTATTGATACTGGCATATAATTCCACACATTAAAAAATGGAGAACAAAAATGTGGAAGGTAAAATAGGGAAAGATCAAGATCCACTTCCACCTCGTGCTGAAGCTGCTGCCACTAGTCATGGCCGAGACGATGAAATGCCATCAACGTCGTCTGCCAAGGCCGATGCCCAATGTCATAGTAGAGAGCATGTAAAATCCAAAACACAAAAGTTCAGTAAAATGACCCAAAAATCAAAATTAAAAGCGTCTGAGGAGAAGCGTAAACTTGCCAATATGCCATTTACGAAACGGAGTGGCAAGGAACGGCTGAGGCCCTGGCCTATGTTCATGGCTAGTGCTTCAGCTTCACATGAGGATGGAAGCACTCATCCTCTCGCTAGAAAGATGAAAAGACTTAAGCTGGCAAAAGCACAGCAAAGAACTGTGCGTTCTTCTAAATCACAAATCCCCAAGGAGAGTCCAATTGTGTCGGGTGCGATGCCTGACCTTCCCAAAACTGAACGGGAAGAGGTGGCGCCTTCCACCATTTGCACGCCCCCTGCAAGTGCTGGAAGGAGCACCCGCAGTCCAGTTCCTGATATTCAAATTGAAGATGTCACTGTTGAAGTACACCAGGATGAGGATATGGGTGTTGCTGGCGCTGAGGAGGAAATTGACAAGGAGGATTCTGATGGTGAGGTGGTTTGTTTAAGTCAGGCACCGGGGAGACACCTGTTGTCCATGGGACGAATATGGCCATTGACATGCCTGGTCAAATTACAAAAAAAATCAGCTCTTCGGTGTGGAATTATTTTAACACAAATGCGGACAACAGGTGTCAAGCCGTGTGTTGCCTTTGTCAAGCTGTAATAAGTAGGGGTAAGGATGTTAACCACCTTGGAACATCCTCCCTTATACGTCACCTGCAGCGCATTCATCATAAGTCAGTGACAAGTTCAAAAACTTTGGATGACAGCGGAAGCAGTCCACTGACCACTAAATCCCTTCCTCTTGTAACCAAGCTCCTGCAAACCACAACACCAACTCCCTCAGTGTCAATTTCCTCCTTACACAGGAAAGCCAATAGTCCTGCAGGCCATGTCACTGTCTGACGAGTCCTCTCCTGCCTGCGATTCCTCCGATGCATCCTTGAGTGTAACGCCTCCTGCTGCTGGCGCTGCTGTTGTTGCTGCTGGGAGTCGATCGTCATCCCAGAGGGGAAGTCGGAAGACCACTTGTACTACTTCCAGTAAGCAATTGACTGTCCAACAGTCCTTTGCGAGGAAGATGAAATATCACAGCAATCATCCTGCTGCAAAGCGGATAACTCAGGCCTTGGCAGCCTGGGCGGTGAGAAACGTGTTTCCGTTATCCACTGTTAATTCACAGGCAACTACAGACTTGATTTAGGTACTGTGTCCCCGGTACCAAATACCATCTAGGTTCCATTTCTCTAGGCAGGCGATACCGAAAATGTACACAGACCTCAGAAAAAGAGTCACCAGTGTCCTAAAAAATGCAATTGTACCCAACGTCCACTTAACCACGGACATGTGGACAAGTGGAGCAGGGCAGACTCAGGACTATATGACTGTGACAGCCCACTGGGTAGATGTATTGCCTCCCGCAGCAAGAACAGCAGCGGCGGCACCAGTAGCAGCATCTCGCAAACGCCAACTCGTTCCTAGGCAGGCTACGCTTTGTATCACCGCTTTCCAGAAGAGGCACACAGCTGACAACCTCTTACGGAAACTGAGGAACATCATCGCAGAATGGCTTACCCCAAATGGACTCTCCTGGGGATTTGTGACATCGGACAACGCCAGCAATATTGTGCGTGCATTACATCTGGGCAAATTCCAGCACGTCCCATGTTTTGCACATACATTGAATTTGGTGGTGCAGATTTATTTAAAAAACGACAGGGGCGTTCAAGAGATGCTGTCGGTGGCCCGAAGAATTGCGGGCCACTTTCGGCATTCAGCCACCGCGTGCCGAAGACTGGAGCACCAGCAAACAGTCCTGAACCTGCCCTGCCATCATCTGAAGCAAGAGGTGGTAACGAGGTGGAATTCAACCCTCTATATGCTTCAGAGGATGGAGGAGCAGCAAAAGGCCATTCAAGCCTATACATCTGCATATGATATAGGCAAAGGAGGGGGAACGCACCTGACTCAAGCGCAGTGGAGAATAATTTCAACGTTGTGCAAGGTTCTGCAACCCTTTGAACTTGCCACACGTGAAGTCAGTTCAGACACTGCCAGCCTGAGTCAGGTCATTCCCCTCATGAGGCTTTTGCAGAAGAAGCTGGAGACATTGAAGGAGGAGCTAAAACAGAGCGATTCCGCTAGGCATGTGGGACTTGTGGATGGAGCCCTTAATTCGCTTAACCAGGTTTCACGGGTGGTCAATCTGTTGAAATCAGAGCACTACATTTTGGCCACCGTGCTCGATCCTAGATTTAAAACCTACGTTGTATCTCTCTTTCCGGCAGACACAAGTCTGCAGAGGTTCAAAGACCTGCTGGTGAGAAAATTGTCAAGGCAAGCGGAACGTGACCCGTCAACAGCTCCTCCTTCACATTCTCCCGCAACTGGGGGAGCAAGGAAAAGGCTAAAAATTCCAAACCCACCCGCTGGCGGTGATGCAGGGCAGTCTGGAGCGAGTGCTGACATCTGGTCCGTACTGAAGGACCTGCCAATGATTACTGACATGTCGTCTACTGTCACTGCATATGATTCTCTCACCATTGAAAGAATGGTGGAGGATTATATGAGTGACCGCATCCAAGTAGGCACGTCAGACAGCCCGTGTGTATACTGGCAGGAAAAAGAGGCAATTTGGAGGCCCTTGCAGAAACTGGCTTTATTTTAGTAAGTTGCCCACCCTCCAGTGTGTACTCCGAAAGAGTGTTTAGTGCAGCCGCTCACCTTGTCAGCAATCGGTGTACGAGGTTACTTCCAGAAAATGTGGAGAAGATGATGTTCATCAAAATGAATTATAATCAATTCCTCCGTGGAGACATTCACCAGCAATTGCCTCCAGAAAGTACACAGGGACCTGAGATGGTGGATTCCAGTGGGGACGAATTAATAATCTGTGAGGAGGGGGATGTACACAGTGAAAGGGGTGAGGAATCGGACGATGAGGAGGAGGTGGACATCTCTGTAGAGCCAGTTTGTGCAAGGAGAGATTGATTGCTTCTTTTTTGGTGGGGGCCCAAACCAACCAGTCATTTCAGTCACAGTTGTGTGGCAGACCCGGTCGCTGAAATGATGGGTTTGTTAAAGTGTGCATGTCCTGTTTATACAACATAAGGGTGGGTGGGAGGGCCCAAGGACAATTCCATCTTGCACCTCTTTTTTCTTTCATTTTTCTTTGCATCATGTGCTGTTTGGGGACTATTTTTTTGAAGTGCCATCCTGCCTGACACTGCAGTGCCACTCCTAGATGGGCCAGGTGTTTGTGTCGGCCACTTGTGTCGCTTAGCTTAGTCACACAGCTACCTCATTGCGCCTCTTTTTTTCTTTGCATCATGTGCTGTTTGGGGACAATTTTTTTTAAGTGCCATCCTGCCTGACACTGCAGTGCCACTCCTAGATGGGCCAGGTGTTTGTGTCGGCCACTTGGGTCGCTTAGCTTAGTCATCCAGCGACCTCGGTGCAAATTTTAGGACTAAAAATAATATTGTGAGGTGTGAGGTGTTCAGAATAGACTGAAAATGAGTGGAAATTATGGATATTGAGGTTAATAATACTATGGGATCAAAATGACCCCCAAAATCTATGATTTAAGCTGTTTTTGAGGGGGACGATGACTTCAAATGGAAGACTGAGCAATACCGCTTTTCCAGGAATTTGCGATTAAAAGAATTCTTTCAACATCAACAAACATCTTCCATACAAGCTTCACGAAGCATTGGAAAGTCACGCTCAGTCTTTGATCCAGTCTCTAACAATGCGGCTATAAAAACATTTACGAGACTTTTGGATGACTCTGTTTCCAAATATGACCAAGCACAACCCAAGATATATCATAACATCAGCAGGGTGGAACAACAAGCCATTAAAGATCTTGCATCCTATGAGGATATAGTTATCAGGCCAGCCAACAAGGGCGGGGCCATCGTGGTCCAGGACAAGGCGGCCTATATACATGAAATTGACAGACAACTTGCAGATACAGCTACATATAAAAAGTTACGTTGTAACCCGACAACTGTTTTCAAAAAAGAAATTGATAACATCCTCAGTCAAGCATTTCAAGATGGACACATTGATAATAAGACTCTCACATCTCTCTCCCAATCATTCCCCAATGTAGCAAGCAGTCTTGTATACATTACCCAAGATACACAAGGATCCTGTTCATCCGCCGGGGAGACCCATAATATCTGCTAGAGGATCACTAATGCAGCCAATTTCTCAATTTTTGGACACATTAATTCAACCCCTCATTATCATACAAGATTCCTATCTAAGAGACACGACACATTTATTAAATCTATTGGACAGATTGCCATCAATACCCAAAAATATCATAATGTGTACATTGGATGTACAAAGTTTGTACACCATCATTCCTCACTCTTCTGGACTGTCGGCTATGCGCAAATTTTTAGAAGATATCGACTTCTCTGGTCTCCATATCCCTCTGTTTTTACAACTACTAGAACTAAGTCTGACACACAATTATTTCATCCACAACGGTGAGTATTTTCTTCAACTCACCGGGTGTGCGATGGGATCTAATGTAGCTCCGAGCTACGCCAATATATACATGTTTGCACAGGAACGTATGTTATTTTTTTCTAATAACGAAATCAGTAAAAATATATTTTTCTATAAGCGCTATATCGACGATCTTCTCTTGTTTTGGACGGGCACAGAAACTTCACTATGTAACATGGTGGAAGAGATTAACAACATAAATAATCCTGTGAAATTTACATTTACATACAGCCACACTGAGGTTAACTTTTTGGACGTCTGCATTAAGATCATTGACGATAAAATCAATACATCCATTTTCAATAAATCCACAGACAGAAATTCCCCGCTCCAGAGAAATAGCTTTCATCCACCAGCACTTAAGAAAGCTCTACCTAAATCACAGATGCTGAGGGTGGCAAGAATAACAAGTAATCCATCTGAATTAGAGCCAGCATTAGACCACGTTATACAGAAATTCATGCAGCGTGGATATCATAAGAAACAGCTTATAGATATTAAAACGGAGGTCATGGGTATACCAAGAGCAACACTACTCTCTCACACCCTCAGGGTGGCTCCTAACAAAGAAAGAATTCCTCTAGTGACAGAATTCACCACGGCCAGCTGTGTGATGCCAACAACCACACGGGCTTTGTGGCCAATTGTCTAAAGTGACACTTCAACACCGTGTTTCCAAAACACTGCCATTATGCCCAGTTACAAGAGGGGTTGTAATTTACGGCATTTATTGGTTAAAACTGACGTAACAAAGTGCAAACGAGCGACCCAAAGAAAGGGTTGCTTTAGATGTGCATCTTGCACTACCTGCAAATCTTTAATAGCAGGTTCATCGTTTGAACATCCCATCACACACAAAAAATTTCGTATTCAACATTATCTCACTTGTTCAACGCAATTTGTGATCTACGTTTTGCAGTGTCCATGCGGCCTATTATATGTCGGACAAACAATTAGAATGTTCAAAGAGCGCATGGCGCTACATCGTTCTGCTATAAAAGCCGCGCTAGAGAACAAAGACAATGATCAACCAGTGGCACGACATTATAAAGCTGCAAAACACCTATTACATCAGATCAAGTATATGATTGTGGACCATGTCCCCGTCTACACCAGAGGAGGTGACAGGACCAAGAGATTAGCCCAGAAAGAGACACAATGGATATATAGGTTGAACTCTCTTGCCCCATATGGGCTAAATGAACAGATTGTCTGGAATGTCTTCTTATAAAATAATGTTCATGCATTTCCGTTTGACAGGGATACAGTGGGTTATATACCTACAATAATGCATAATCATAATAGTCATAGTCATACAGCATACTGTTCTGATGACTACCCAGTTGTGAATGTCTAGGTTTTGAGCAGATTTCTTAAAACGTTACTAATTACTCATCTTATCGCTGCAGTTTATTATGGGATTGTTTTTAACATGTATTTTATAGTCACTGTCACCCTAATATGTTCACTATATTCATTTTCACTTTATGTATGTTTATTGTCCTGTCCCCCTTGGTTATCCCCAGACGCGGCCGACAGTGGCTTCCGGCATCTGCGGTTGCCCGGCAACAGTGTGACGTCACCGGATGTGACTCCCTCACCGGAGCTGCCCGGATGTCCAGCCCACAGCCTGCGGACGGGAGCCAGCGTGATGGGGCTCTTAGTGACACCTTTTAAAAGGTTAGCGTGCACTTGCACTGTTTAGTTCACAGCATGTCACCTTGAAAAAAACGCCCTGCGTGGCGTTGAAACGTCGGTTGGAATATCATGCTTTTTTCATCTTTAATACACTAGCATTTTTTCAAATCCAATGAGTGCCGCCTGGTTCCTGTTTGCTATTGGGGGAACTGCTACATATCCACCCAGGGAACCTTTGCTTGTATACACAATTTGAGGAAGGCACCTTGGTTATATTGATTTATTTGGAGTGCCTATTATATATATATATATATATATATATATATACGCGCATATATATACCCTTTCTGATATGCAAATTTTCTACCCAGTCAGATAATGGTGGTGCCTACATGGTCACCCACACCCGTCTGTGTCCCTAATATCGTTTTCTCTAGGGAAAACAATCAGCCACCGACGTGTCGACATACAAGTACCAAATAGCATCAAGAGCCAGCGGTGTTTACAGGGTCACTCCCACATCCGTTTGTGGGACGAGCACTCAGCCTCAGACATGCTGACACACGTGTACCAAACACCCACCGACACACCGGGCATATAGGGGACAGACCCACAGTAAAGTCTGTCAGGAAGACACAGATGGAGTTTGCCAGCTCACAACCCAGCGCTCAATCCCGGTTCTGAAACCTTTATATATTGCCTCAGACCTTATAAGTAACTTATATTGCCTCAAATCAACTGTGCCCCCCCCCCCCCGTTTTTCACTCTGTTATGTATACAGCAGTGTGAGGAAGGACCAGCGTCTCTACAAGAGAAAATGGCGCTGATGAGAGCTGTGAGGGCTAAGCCCCACCCCCTTAATGGCGCGCTTCAGCCCCGCTATTTTTCATTATATTTATACTGGCGGGGGGTCAGGATTTAGTGCCTAGGCACTCATACCCTTGTTTTCCAGTCACATATGAGGATTTTATGCTGCCCAGGGTGCCCCCCCCCCCCCCAGCGCCCTGCACCCTACAGTGCCGCTGTGTGTGGGAGCATGGCGCGCAGCGCGATCGCTGTGCGGTACCTCAGAAGCCATCACTGAAGTCTTCTTTTCTTCTTCTACTCACCTGTCTTCTGACTTCTGGCTCCGCAAGGGGGGTGACGGCGGGCTCTGGGAATGAACCCCTAGGCGTACCTAGTGTTCCAAACCCTCAGGAGCTAATGGTGTCCTGTAGCTAAAGAAGCAGAGCCTTTAAACTCACTAGAAGTACTGTAGGTCTGACTTCTCTCCCCTAAGTCCCACGAAGCAGGGAGACTGTTGCCAGCAGTCTCCCTGAAAATAAAAAACCTAACAAAAGTCTTTTTCCGAGAAACTCAGTAGAGCTCCTCAGAGTGCATCCAGTCTGCCTGGGCACAGATCTAAACTGGAGTCTGGAGGAGGGGCATAGAGGGAGGAGCCAGTTCACACCCATTCAAAGTCTTAAAGTGCCCATGTCTCCTGCGGATCCCGTCTATACCCCATGGTTCTTGATGTGACCTCAGCATCCTCTAGGACGTATGAGAAATATAATTATTATTATTATCATCATCATCATCATCATCATCATATTCTTAGCAAGTTGTCAACAGCACCAGATAATAAATAAAACAATCATATATCAGTACAGTTACAGTACAGTAACAGTTAAACACAAAGATTCAAGCAAAGGCAGGGTGGAGTATGGAGGAAGTGAAGGGAGGTGTACAGTAACTCAATGTGAATAATAAAAGCAAGTAGTGAAAAGTTGCAACATGGGTAGGAATAGGAAGTAAATCTGCACCCAGTGAACCTGTGGGGTATAAGGGAACAAAAGTGCACTGGTCACATGGATAGTACTAGGAGGAGGGAAGAGAACTTACCTTATGAGGTCTTACAGCATAACAAAGAAGCATTATCCAGGTGGTTGAACTGAGAAAAAGAGTAGGGGTGTGGTAAAAGAGCTGAATAATGAATTATGAGGAGTGCTGATATGATTTTATGAAGAGGGGAGTTGTAAGCGCTTGTTTGAAGGCGTGGATGCTGGGAGAGATTCTGGGAGTTGAGGGAGTGAGTACCAGAGCAAAGTGACAGCACGGGAGAAATCTTGGTTGGAGAGAGAGAATATATGACCAAAGTGCAAGTGAGGAGATGGTCAGTGGAAGAATGGAGAGTACCGGATGGAGTGTGAACCAAAATAGGGTTGGAGATGTAGGAGGAGATGGAGTGTTTTGATCTTTATATTTGAGGTACGTTTAAACTGCATTCTGTTGTAGCTCAGGATAGACCAATGCAGAGTGGCAGGATGAGATGGGTTGCTCCACAAAGACTGTATTGCGAGAGAAGCAAGTAACAAGACCAGATAAGAGGAGGTTGCTGTAGTCCCATCAGGAAATGAGAAGTGTATGGATGGGAGTTTTGGTGGACTGTATGCGGGAAGTGAAGGAGAGAGAGAAGAGTTGAGGATGATGTCTATGCAGCAGACTCAGTAAACAGAGGAGATAATGGTGTTTTTAACAGAGTGGAGTAGAGGTGAGGTTTCCTTGGTGAAAACAATGAGTTTAGTTTTGGATATATTGAGTTTGAAAAAGCACTAGGACAGAAAGAGCGTTTGAACTAGCAGTGGGACAGAAAGAGATGGAAGAAGGAAAAAACGTTAGCGGTAATGGAAAGAGTTTAACCTTAGGAAGTGTAAAGATAAAAAGAGAATGGAGCCATGAACAAAACCCTGTCGGACACCAACAAGTACTGTAGGTTGAGTGGTAAGAGGTCAGTTATGAGAGGATAGAGTCACACAGACCAAAGAGTGGAGGGTTTGCAGGAGGAGAGGGTGGTCCACAGTATCAAAAGCGGCAGACCTTCCAGTTTGGCAGTAACAAAATCAAAAGAATCTTAACAAAGGTGGTTTCTGTGGAGTGCAGAGAGTGAAAACCAGACGTGGATCCTGGAGAGAGCTGGAGGAGAGGAAAGTGGTGAGATGATGAAAAAAAGCTATTCAAGGATCTTGGAGGCAGAGAGGAGGAGATAGATAGAGTAGTAATTAGTGAAAGACTGGGGGGTAGATTTACTAAAGCCTCTAAAAAAAATAAAACAGTAGTATTGTTGCCCGCAGCAAACAATCAGATTATGCTGATCTAGAATCTGGTTGGTTGCTATGGGCAACACCAGCACATTATTTTAAGAACCTTTAGTAAATCAAGTGAGGGTATGTGAAATGAGTTAATGTTTGAAGGAGAAGAGGATTGTCCAAGGAAGAGGGACATGTTAAAGAAGAGGCAGCTGGCCTAAAGCACACAGAAATGGAGTAGGTCAGAAGGAATGTGATCAAGAAGGCTAGTGGAGATTGGAGAGACTGAGAAGAACATCGACTTCATCCCCAGTGATGTGTAGAAGGAGGACAGCAGTTGGATACAGGATACAGGGGAGAGGCAGGAAGAGGAGATATTATGGCAGAAAGCATAAATTTTGCATGTGAAATGGGTGGCAAAAGTCGAGGGTACAGAAAGGGGAGAGCAAGGGAGGGGATAGAGTAGGGTGAAGGGGATTGGAAGACAGGGAGTAAATGAGAGACTTTAAATAAGAACGTTTGTCAAGAGATAGGTTTGAACTGTGCAGGTGAAGATAAATTTGAAATGGAGGAAGTCATCTTGAGTGTGCCACATCCTCCAGTGCCACTCAACAATTCAAGAGCATTTTTAATGTAATATGTGAGTTTGGCGTGCCATGGCTTGGGTATGGACTTTTTTAAAGGCTAAGAGTAATACTGTACGTAGATGAAACCGAAGAGTCCAGAACAAGGGTAAGGGTGGAGTTGTAAAAAGATGTAGACTGGTCAGGTCAAGAAGTGTAGAGATGATGGAGAGTAGTGACTCATGTGGAAGATTACAGGGCTGGATCTAGGGCCTTGATGTTTTGAGAGTAGCTTTGGGAAGGTGTGGAGATGACAGAGCAAGAGAAAAGTAATGAGATGATGATCAGACAGAGGGAAGAACAAAAGTCCGAGATGTCACAGCAAAGGGAAAAGACAAGGGGGGTAAATCAGACCTGATCGCTAGGGTGCGTTTTTTGCATCCCTGCGATCAGGTAGTCGCCGCCTACAGGGGAAGGGGGAATTCGCTGTGCAGGTGTGCAATCGCATGTGCAGGAGAGCTGCACAAACAGAAGTTTGTGCAGTCTCTGCACAGCACAGGACTTACTCAGCCACTGCGATGATCGGGGCCAGAGCTGATGTCACAAATCCTCCCACAAAACGCCGGGTCCGTCCTGTGTTTTTCCGGACACTCCCTGAAAACTATCAGTTGCCACCCACAAACGCCCTCTTCCTGTTAATCTTCTTGCGATCGCCGGTGCAATCAGATTTTTCGCACCATCCCAGCGCTCCCCGTCGCTGTGGACCATCGTGACTGCGCATTGCGGTGCATACGCATGCACAGTTTAGACCTGATCGCCCGCTGTGTAAAAACAGACAGCAGCGATCAGGTCTGAATTAGCCCCAGTATCAAGATAGTTACTATTGAAGTTAGAGGGGGTGATATCCATAGGGTGAGACCACCCAATGGACTTCCACTGTGTGGAGTATTAACTTTTAAGGACTGTTTCCTCTCAGTATCTGAATAGCATGTGTGATAGCACATATGTGCATAGAAGTCTAGTTAAAGTAGCTGTCCAGTTTTGGTCAACCAATCCTTAGCTTAACCTGTTCCGTGTGAGTCACTATCCCCATTCAATCAAGGTAAGACAGCATATTATGCTGCTTGCACAGAGTTGAAGTGCTGAATCCATCCATACGTCCTCAGTAAAGGGGCAGGCATGGTTAGCCTACTATACAAGCAGTAAGCAGTTTTGTTACTGCAGCAAATGAAAAGCCATACAGAGTAATCCAGCATTCCAATTCCAGTTTATTCAGTGGGAATCTCCACTATTTGGAAGAGGATGTGGTGCATCCAGCTTTAACGCCATCTGGCAAGTAACCTAATGTTTTACAAGGAGCCACCATTGTTCAACTCACTCTTGTACACTCACGCTGGCAGCATGCTGCTCGTGCTAGATGGTGCTCACAATGATTGCATACCTGCATACAAGTAAGGCCACCAAAGAAATGAAAGGCTACCTGCCAGTTATCACATGGCAGATAGGTGCATATTCTGAAAAATGAAGGATATTGTGACTTGTGGATTTACTAAGCTCTTCCTTTGCCTGGCCAACTTGAGCCATCGTTTGGAATAATTAATAGTAGTCAACACAACAACACTTGATGAAATCCCTAGGGCTAACTATATTCTTACTGATACATGATCTATTCTGTGTGACAGGGATTATCTGATTAATTATCTAACTGTTAGCAATTAGCTCATTAGAGTCATTTGTGCGTCACTGACAACCCTGGAGTATGTAAAATGGCACGCAAAGGGTCAGGACTTCTGGAACTATTGGCCTGCAGAGCACCAGGGTTATTACAAAATTATCTACAAAATCTTTGTACTGTATGAATATCTGGACTATTTTGTAACGGAGGTTGATAGTTAAAAGGTCTACACCATAGGGTCAACAGTCAAAAAGTCGACAGGGTAAAAAGGTTGACATATGGTCAACACATTTTTTAGTGGTTTTACAACTTTTGCCGCATTTACTATCCATGTCATAAACTATTACCTTTAGTAACCTAGTGGCGAGTGAAGCGAGCCACCGAGCCCAAAGTATTGCAAGCAAAGCGAGCCCTTGAGGGATGCATTTCAACAAATTGACTATCTATGTTACAAAGTATTACCTTTAGTAACCTTTACCTTTAGTAACCAATCCCGAAGCATGGCGGGCGAAGCAACCTCGCAAGGGGGCACATTTCAACAAATTTGGGTAAAAAATGTTTAAAAACACAAAATAGCACCCCAAATTTTTTGGGGAGGGGTGTCGACCTTTTGACCCTGTCAACCTTTTAACCCCGATGACCTTTTGATCCTGTTCACCTTTTGACTGTCAACTCTAGGGCCTAATGACTGCCTATCTTTTTAATGTCTATCTTCTGTATCACACCCTTTTGTAATTAAGTCTATAGCATGGCTTGCCCATCAGAGGACCAATACATCAAGAGATACAACAGATAATGTTGCTTTTCCATCTTTTACAAAGACACTTCTGATCTAATCTTCATAATCATTTAAGACTTAAATAAAAATGAGCAGTATGTTGGAGGATTATTAAGGATCCTAGTAGAAGCAGTGTGAGGTTTTGCAGTTTCAAAATGATTGCTTTTGACCTTCAATTCATGTTGTACCTTTTAATCAAACACATACTGTACACAACAAATTAGAGTACTCTAAGGGGGAGATTCAAATGTTTGAAAAGTCAGTTGGGAGTCTGTTTTTTCCTATCTAATAGACAGAAAAAAACAGACACCCAACCGACTTTTCAAACATTTGAATTCCACCCTAAGTGTGACATTCTCAGTTTATATATAGTCAACAGCAAGATTCACTCCATTTATTGTTTAAATGTTTTAATTCATTTATCATATTTTATTTCAGGTACCTGGTTAACTCTTTTGTGATAGTTTTCTCTCAAGTCCGTGTGTTCATTCAGAAGTTGCTCTACTACTTCTCTACTTTTGTCACTGGTCGTTTTACTATCCTATGATTCATGGAAATAAAAGAAAAATAGTTGCACAATTGAAACAAGATAGAATACAGAGTAAATGATACCAGTTGCAGCACATGATTACATTTATGTACCTTTATATGTGTATTTTAACCATTTACTGTATATGTCTCTTTTGAGTAACAGATATGCTTACTGTATATGTCTCTTTTGAGTAACCTATATGCTTCACTTTTTAACATATCACTTCATTGAACATCCTATCACTTCATTGTGGTCCTATATCGCTTACCTGTAGTTCTTTAAGAGTTTGTAGCAGAAATGGTAACACTTGTTCTTTTTCATGATCTAATCTTACATTGTTCACAAGAAGACCTTAAGTGAAGAGATAAATAATAAAAGAGACAACACAATACTGGAGTATATCTTCACAAACTGTGTAACATTTCACTGTACATACTGCATACACTTACATTCTAATTTTCTGAGTAAATCTGCCAGATGTTGATAGCAAGCAACAATAATCTCAGTATTCATTTCAGATCGTTTACTGGAAAGAAAACAAAATTACTTATAATCAAAAAAATGAACTAACAGTCCAACACGCATTTAGTAATTACCATGTACTCGGGACTATAAAAGCCCAGGGCCAACCATCATACAAAAAAATGTTAATTAAAAATAACACTTGTAAGCACAACATCAAAATGTTTCAATAAAAATATACAATTATCACAACATATACAAACAAAACTAGGCCACATAGAAATACAATATGTGTTTTCTGGTGTAAACATTTAGGGCCTGATATCCATGCAATGCCAATGTTGACTGAGTTAAGCCTTTTTTAGCTACTGTGAAAATCACCAAAAGCTCCAACAGCGCATGCGCTCCATAGTGTATGCACAAAGATGTGTTGCGACTGAGATGCACACTATCCGAGATAGAAAAGTGCTGGACGGTGGCTAAACGGTAGCGTCTAGTTTCTCTTCGTGCAGAGGACCTTTCCCATAACCCCCTGGGTCCATGTCACAATCTATTTGGAATAGAAAAGTGTGGCGAGCGAAGCGAGCCCGCGAGGGTCCAATCCTGCATAGACAAAAAAAAAAACCAAACGAACGGCGAACGAAGAAAACATTTAGGAGCTGTAAGGGTGGAAGTTCTCTCCTGCCCACTCGTTTTGTCACGTCCAGGTCCTTTGCACAAAGGCAACATAGACACAACCGTGGCTAAACAGACTCCTGGAGATGGTCCGTCTTATAGGCGTGTTACTGAAGTGTTTTTATACTCCAAGGCTCAATCGTTCACTTTGGAAGCCATCAAGCCCTGGGACATGGGGGTACAAAGGGT